>NC_135305.1:112758504-114253504 GCF_048772815.1 Callospermophilus lateralis | reverse complement strand
CTAGGAGGACTGGGGTCCAGGTTTGGTCCCCAGCACTGAACAATAAATGAATAAATAGGAGCATTGTTCCCTGCGTGTTCATGCCTCTCGCTCCCTTTGGAGCCTCCCTGGCTTTGAGCGAGGCCTCTTGGCTTACTCTGCTCTGGGAATGTGGGCAGATGGGATGCGGTGGAGTACTGAGCCATGTTGGTGTGACATGGCTTGTCTCCCACAGTGACCCTGCATCACATAACCACTACCCCTCGGCCTGGGATCCAGCATCAGATAGTGCAGAGTTGAACTGTCCCAAAGCCTGGAGCCAAGCAAAGCCAACTCACACCCTGAAACAGAAACACTCAAACTAACCCATCTGCACATAAGCAAGAAAACCAAACAAACACTTGATGTTACCAGCTCTTGAGCTTAGGGATGATTTGTTATGTGGCATAATTGTAGCAATAACTGACTGATACACCTAAAACTGCATACCCCAGGTTGTATTTCCATTTTCATAATGTGGGTCCATTTTTCTGGAGAGAGTGGATCACATTATAACCACATTCTAGAAAATTCTCACAGAACTATGGATTCTGAAAAGCTTTAAGAGCCACATGCCTACTTTAAATCTGTTTTTCTCTCAATGGAACCTCAGATTCTAGGATGACCTGGTTTCTTTCCATTCCCTCTCAGCCTCTTAAAAGGAGATGTTTGTTTGAGCCGTAAACTTTCAAGGATCCCAACTGAATATGCTACAGGAGAACTGAAACCATGTTTTTGTATTTTTTGTGGGTTTTCTTGGTTTGGTTTGGTTTGGGGACTGGGAATTGAACCCAGGGATGCTTTATCATGGAGCCCATCCCCAGCTCCCTTTTTTTTTTTTTTTTTTTTTTTTTTTAAATTTCAAGACAGGGTCTTGCCAAGTTGCCTAAGGCCTCGCTGAGTAGCTGAGGCTGGCCTCCAACTTGCTGACCTCCTACCTCAGCCTCCCAAGTCACAGGATTACAGAGGTGTGCCACCACACCCAGCTCAACTTCAAAATTATTGCAAGATACAAGAGTAAAGGAAAGAAAGAACTATGAAGGTGCAGGGATGATTTTATAAGATTTATACCTTATAACTCACCCATTCACCCATTTAGCTCTGCAATAGAAAGAAATTTCTTTCTACCACTGTGAAGTAAATAAAAGCAACTTAGTCAATGTTTTAAGGAGACATGAAAAATTAAAAATATTGTGCCACAGGCTGGGTTGGTTTCTCTATATTTATATAAGATACGTTTTATATATCTATTTATAAAATATATTCAGAATGTATAGTCAACGTCTTGATCATGAAAATTGTCAACTTGTCACAGGATCTTAATTTTTTTCGAGATCATTGTGCAATGCTTTTCGGAATCTGTGAATACCCAATATGCTTCTCTCTCTCTCTCTCTCTCTCTCTCTCTCTCTCTCTCTCTCTCTCTCTCTCTCTCTGGCCAGCAGGCTGAAGGAAGAGCTCCCAACACCCTCGTAGACATGGCAAAGCCGCGGGGAGGCTGTGAAGTGACCCAGCCCCAGCTGTGTGTCTTGGTGGCTGCTCTCCGGTACCTGGAGCTGGAGGCCCAGGAGCCAGCCTGCCCACCGTCCGTTTCCCTGGGCTTCAGCTCTGGGGGTGCTGCCTGATCGGGGAGACGAGCCTGAACTTGAACCCAGTCCATCTGGAAGGGCTTCTGTTCGCCAAGGCGACCCGCTGCCCTCAAGGAGCGCAGAATTCACAGGGTGAAGGAGAGAGGAAAGGGCAGGTGAAACTGCACGTAGTAGCCCAGGGCAGCTCTGGGGTTGGAGCAGGGATTTGGGGGGAGTGTGGAAGAATTAGGAGGACTCAGGATCCCCTTGCTTCCCCAGAATGGCCATATTCCTTGTCCCTTGGGTCTTGATGCATCTTTCATTTGCCGGTACAGTCAGAGAGCATGGGTTAGGATCTTAGCTGCACACTCACAGGCTGTACAGCACTGGGCAAGTTACTCAACCTTTCTGTGTCGCAAAATAAGGACAAAACGCCTCAGAAGTTAAACTATTGAGATGGGCACAGTACAGTGGTTCAGAAGAGGGGCTCTGGAGCCTCTGGCTGGCTGCTGGGTGCATTCAAATGCTGTGCAGCCTAAGGCAAGTTACACGACCTTGCTTCTTCAGTTTCCTCCTATAGAAAATGAACATGACCATCATTCTTACGTGGAAGGCTCGTCCATGGATGAATACAGTCAGCTCCTCTAGGCCTAATCCTAGTACCTAACCCTTGGTAAGCTCCCCAGGGGATTCTGCAGAAAGGAAGAACCATTTCATTTTATGATGAGATCAAAGGTTGGAAAGGATGATCTCTGATTATGTGGGCACAGACACTGAGCCAGAGCCAGTGCGTCGTGCCTCTGTGCCCTTGCACAGAAGTGACTGCCTGTAGGGATCCCCCATCCCACCCACGTTGGGGGTGACTGACGACTGGCCCTTGGTGCCCTCGGGTCCCTCCCCCTGCAAACCCTCCCCCAGCCCATCCAGGTGGGGCAACCTGGTCTAACCCTGGGCCTCGTCCTCTTCCAGACACACCTGGCCAGGCGCGCGCACACCCAGCCCCGGGCCCACAGGGCACAGACTTGGTCTGGCCACCTCTGGGCTCACCTTCAGCAGCCAGTGGGCTCCCTTCAGGTGGGTTTAGACCAAAGGCTCAGGGGACCCGAGACCTGCAGAGGGGCCTGGTCAGACGATCCAAGTACTGAGTGCAGTGAGCGGACGGCAGGATGGTGAGGGGCCAGCTGGTCTCCCCTAGGAGGGGAGCCCCGCGGGGCCTGTGCTCATTCTGGCTCTGGCTCAACTTAGAGCAAGTGTTTGGCAAACTCCTGTAGAATGAAGGGGAAATGGGTGGGTGTGGGCTGTGTGGGTGGGTGAGGAGCTTGGTGTGTGTGTCTGGAGGGACTCACAGGTGTTTGCATGGATGATGGACAGGTGGGTGGGTGGATGGATAGATGGATGGGTGGTTGGGTGGATGGGTGGATGGGTGGGTGGGTGGATGGATGGATGGGTGAATCGATAAGTGGATGGTAGATGGGTGGATGGATTAATGGATGGATGGATGGGTCGATGAATGGGTGGGTGGATGGATGGATGGATAGGTGGATGGATAAGTGGATGGATGGGTGGATGGATGGATGGGTGGATGGGTGAATCCATAAGTGGATGGTGGATGGGTGGATGGATTAGTGGATGGATGGATGGATGGGTCGATGAATGGGTGGGTGGATGGATGGGTGGAGGGATAAGTGGATGGGTAGGTGGATAAGTGGATAAGTGGATGGATGGGTGGATGGATGGATGGGTGGATGGGTGAATCCATAAGTGGATGGTGGATGGGTGGATGGATTAATGGATGGATGGATGGGTCGATGAATGGGTGGGTGGATGGATGGATGGATAGGTGGATGGATAAGTGGATGGATGGGTGGGTAGGTGGATACCTGAGTAGGTGGGTAGACAGGTGGATGGACAAGTGGATTGGTGGATGGATGGATTCACGCACAGGTGGGCAGGTGGGTGAGGGATGTGTGTGGGGGTGGGGGAAGGGAAAGTGGGCGAGTGGGGGATGGTGTGTGGACAAGGTGAGGGACTCAATCAAGACCCAGAGGCAGAGCAATTTGGGGGAATTGTCAGAAATGCAGGAAGTCAAGACACAAAAGAAGGCTGTGTCCTGGTGCCTTGGATAGAGAGTCCGAGACTCTGGCTCTCTGAGCTGATCCCAGATGAGGACGCAGGATGTGACCTTGATAAAGGGTGGGCAGTACGTGGTCTGTGGGGCCCACAGGTGGCTGTGGGATGGGATCAGGAGTCTAGGGGGTGGCCCTTGGCCAGTCCCAGGTGGTGAGGTAAAGGGCAGAGCTGCCAAAGACCAGATTTTCTCTGCCCAGAAAATGCCTGACCCCAACCCTTGGCCTCTGCCTTTCAGATCCCCGTTCAGCTGTCTCTGTCCTGGGTGGTCCTGCCTGGTCACCCTCCCCACGTGGCCAGGTCACCTGGGGCACCCCGTCATCTCACTCCTTCTGGTCTCTGGTCTGAAGAGAGCCTTACGTCACTGGTGCCGAGAGTCTGACCTTGTGACGGGGGACACAGCCCTGGCACTGAGGGTGGGAGGAGCTGCCGGGCAGCCAGGGCTGGGGCCACCTGTGCTGGAAACATGTCACCTCTGTCCCCTCTGCTCACAAACTGCTCAGTTGCCATTCTGGAGATGCCGGGACTCTGATGTGACTTTGTCACTTCTTTGGCTGCACACATCAGGGATAAGGGCCTCCAAATGGGCCTTCTTGGTCTGGATGCATGGAAAGTCTTCAGGATAAAAATTCAAATCCACCTTGTCCCAACCCCTCCCATAAAGACACTGATGAGGCCGCTCCGTGGTCAGCTGTCACTAGGCCACCTCGATTGGCACATGAAATCGTTCCAGCACCTCTTGCCACAGTCATTCCAGCTGTTTGAGAGGCTGAGGCAGGAGGATCTCCAGTTCAAAGCCAGCCTCAGCCAGGAAGAGGAGCCAGGAGCTTCGCTTGGGAGTGAAGGAGTGGACTCCGTGGGAACCAGGTAGGGGCCACTGTGGCCTCTGACCACCAGAGTCAAGCCAGGAGGGAGCCCAGAGGCGGGTGGCTGAGCCGTTCCCTTCCTCCCCAGGGACAAGGGTCTCTCTCCTCCGCGGACCCCTGATGACTGTTTCTGACGGCAGCTTTGTGTCTGATTGGAACGACCCCAGGACTCTGTGGGAAGAGGGACCGATTCACTAGGAAACCATCCAGTTAGAATCAAATGAGCTCCCTGTGGCAGTTCCACCAAAACTTCCGTCCCATGAGTTGTGGAGTTCGGGTCCCTTTGAGGACTTACTTTTTAAAATAGGAATTGATTTTAGGGGGAGTAGACCTATCTGGGTCTCAGTGAGAAGCGACATCTCGAAGGGCAGCTAGTAGCCCACCACTGAGTAAGATTTCCCCTTGGCTCGGGAAGAGGGGAAGTCGGTGCTACTGCTGACATCAGACCCTCGCTGTGCAGAGTGATGCAGACCCATCCTCTTATCGGATCCTCACAAGCACTGCCTGATGGGAGCCCTATTGTTGACCCACTTTATGCAGGAAAAACTGAGGCTGGGAAAAGTGGTAAGACCTGCCCAGGCCCCGGGCTGCTGCGCTCTATTTTGCTAAACTGCAAGAAACACTGCAATGCCCTGTGGGCTGTGTGTCCAAAGATGCAGGGTTGGACTTTGGCTTTTCTGAAACAGCCTCGGATGAGTCTTTTTTTTTTTTTCTCCTAGAACTCCTACCCAAGTCCGCAAGACCAGGTGATGACGCCCAGACAGCAGGACCCCGCAAGTGTCCGGGAGATCAGAGCTGCACGGTGCAGAGAGCCATCCCTGTCACAGACGTTCTTCAAGATCAGAGACCTTGGGCTCACAGCAGAGCGTCCATGAGCTGAAGTCCCCACCCACCCCGCTCACTATCCTGGAGACAATGTGGAAAGACACGGGGGTCGGAGGTGGGGGGGGAGGTGATCTTTGCTTTCAAAGAGTTCACAGCCTTGACTCAGCCCCAAGAGAAGGAAACCCATGGAAACAGCGATCCAAAGAGACCGTCTATAATTATATGAGTCAGGAAGCTTCCCGATGAGAAAGATCAACTCAAATTAGCTTTGTAAAATGTACTTACTGGCCCGTGAAATGGAAAAGTCCATTGCACTATAAATTTAAGCTGTCAACCCGGGAGACCACAGGGAGCATAAAGGTTAGGAGCTTGGGATGGATACAACTTCAGGTCTGGTTCGATCAGGAGGTATCAATCCAAAAAGACCCAACATCTTTCTGTAGCACATGATGTGTCATGCTGCCTTTATAATGCTGACGTGAAATTCACAGTTTATGCAACCTGCCTTCCACATAGTCTAACAGAAGGTGAACGGCACACTCCATCTATAACACAGAAAAGAGAATAGGTTGAGAATGAAAATATATATTTTTATATATGAATGTTCTAACACAACTCCACTTGAATATGTAAACAGGTAACCAAAACTTGCTCCTCTAAAGAGGTGACACAGGCTGGGCACAATGGGGCGCACTGTCATTCCAGAAGTTTGGGAGGTTGAGGCAGGAGGATGGCCAGTTCAAGGCCAGCCTCAGCAACAGCGAGGCCCTAAGCAACTCGGTGAGACCCTGTCTCTAAATAAAACACAAAATAGGGCTGGGATGTGGCTCAGTGGTCGAGGGCACCTGGGTTCAATCCCTGGTTCCAAAAAACAAAAAAAGACATGACCCAACAGGTACCAGGAGGCTGACCCTGGTTCCAGTTTGTCTTTAACTGGAATCACAGTTAGAATCACAGTCACACACCTGTGTTCACACCTCCCTCCGGAACCCTTCCTGGTCCCTGTTTTCTAGTTGAATGCCTCGTGGCTTTTCCTATGCAAGCTCCATGGAGCATACGTGGCTCCCGATAAGTGCTGACACTCACACAGCAGAGAGTCACGTGTGTGCTCAAACAGTCAACCCCTGGACCCCAAAGGCTCTGTGGAATATTCTGGTGCTGCTCTCCGAATCCAACTGGTGGCACATCAGGACAAGTCTGGAAAGCACCCCCACTGTCCACAGAGCACCCAAACCTAAACACGTCACTGTCGCCAAGACAAGCCATATGGCTAGGAGCAGAACCCCACTTGTTTTCCCTTCTACCACCTTTGCTGAAAAATGACTTACACATGATGGTCTGCCGCCAGCCCAGGTGTGCAGATGAATACGCCCGCTGCCAAAGGAACACGTCCACTGTCCCTAAAATGTCCTGCTGCACCCAGAGGCTGTCCCCCACCTCCCAGCGCCAGGCGCCCCCAAGTCAAAGTAAGTATTTCCCAACAGTGTCACCTGCGACGTGCTGCTTCAGGCATTTTGTGCCCTAAAAGGGGTCTGTAACTTAGGTTCAGCCCAGACGTTCCAGGAAACTGAGGATCTGGAGTCACGGTGATTATGTTAGTATTATATATTACACATTAATAAATGTATCATATATAATTAGTCTATATTCTAATAATCATTGACAATATGTCATTATATATTATAAAATATATTATATAATTATTATATAATGAAATGAATCACAAATGTATGATATAAGATATTATATCTTATAATTATTATATAACATACCATTATATGTCAGTAATAATAATTACTATATTAATATGTTATTTCATAATCATATATTATATTAATGTAAGACTATATTATTATATAATTCATATATAATATATTATCATATAATTTATATATGAAATGATGAACTATATATGTATAATCTAATGTGTTGTATTTTATAATGATCATTACGTGATGTGCCACCGTATATTGTGACATGATTGGTATATTATCATATCACATGATGGATTGTGTGTATGATGTTTTATATATTGTATTATGCATTCTAATGGACAGTTGAACTGACCACCCTGCTGTTACAGGTAGAACGCCTGCGAGGGCGTGGGGAGGGAGGGGAGGAGGAGGACTGGGAGGCCCTCGGGATGGGGAGCATGGGCGCGAGTGCTTGGGGGTGCTCTGGGCTTCACATACCCCAGACATGGAGCTGCAGGAGCTGCCAACCCAGAATCACCAGCGTCCAGACCAACACAAGGGGCCAAGAGAACATGCGCCTCCCAGGCAAAGGACCAGGAAAGGGGATGCCCAGGAAGACACAGGACTCGGGGGTGATGACCGCCCTGTTGCATGAAGGTCTGTGGCCTCGCCCACCCTGGGACCAGAGTGGAGGGGGAGTGCCCGTGGGGAGGGCGTCACAGGAGGCCCCGTGAGGAGGGGAGCTGAGACTCTCAACCCACCCAGCAATCCCAGGAATCCTTCCCCCAGATGACAAGAGTCCGCATGGGGACATCTGAGTCCTTTGGGCAGGAACCAGGTGGGATTCCAGGAGACTGTTGTGCCAGAGCAGAAAACCAACTAAAACAGGGTCATAACACATTCCCAGTCTCCCAACAGAATACAAAATGCCCAGCTTTCCATAAGAAACTCACTTATCCAACCAAGAACCAAGGAGATGTTAAAGGGAAGAGATGATGAATACCAACGACCAGATGTCAGAGATGTTCGATCCCCTGGTAGTGGTTTCAAGGGACCCGTGACTGTAAAATGCCTCAACAAGCAATGACAGTCTTGTGTGAAACAAATGAAGAAGTGGAGATCCTCAGCCAAGGCAGGACAGCCGGGAAAAGAGAAGACGGAAAGGAAGACAGAGGAGAAGACAGAACTGGAAACTACAATGACCGAAGTAAAAAGTAGAACGCTGACTCCCAGCCAAAGGGAGACAAAGGATAGAGCACAATAGAAGCCACCCAACCTGAACCGCAGAGAGAAGATACACTGAAAAATAGAAATAAGAGGAGACTCGGGGACCCGAGAGACAAACAAACTATCTAACTTTTGTGTCATTAAAGTCTTGGAGAGGAGAAAGCTTGAGAGGTTGAAAAAGTATTCAAAGAAATAGTAGCTGGAAGCATCCCAACTGTGTCGAGAGACAGAAATTCATTCAGAAAGCTGAGCAAACCAAAGACCATCACAGTGAGGGTTCTGAAAACCAAAGACAAAGGAAAGAAATTGAAAGAAGCCTGAGAAATAAGACAACGTGTCTATGGAGGAAGGAAGTGGAAATCAAGATATTTTTAGAAAAAGGGAAATTAGAAAAATTTATTAGTAGAAGACCTATCCTAACAGGATGGCTATACAAGTTTTTCTAACTAGGGAAAAATGGAATAAAAGAAGAAACTTTGGAACACAGGAAGAAGAGAGAACCCCGTGAATAAAAATACACTAAGTACTATAGGCTTTCCTGTCCTCCAGAGGTGTCCAGAGCATGTTTAATGAGTGAACAAATGTCTTAACACTTCTAAAGGTTTACAGAGGAAATCACCAAGTTGGTTATTGGGTAGGATAAAGGAACATAGTGGAGGAAGATTTCTAGCCAGGTGTCCTGGCCCACGCCTGTCATCCCAGCAGCTCAGGAGGCTGAGCAGGAGGATCACAAGTTTCAGGCCAGCCTCAGCAATTTAGCAAGGCCCTAAGCAACTTAGGGAGTCTCTGTCTCAAAATAAAAATGGGCTGGGGATGTGGCTTCATGGTTAAGCACCCCTGGGTTCAATGCCTGGTACATTAAAAAAAACAAGACTTCTAACCTTATTTTGAACCTATAATATAATGGGAACTAGGTTCACGGGTAGCCTTTTTACACAGACCGTCTGATTTTTAAGAATGATGTCTGAATTATAATATATTCTTGCCCCAGTGAACTATAGAGTAATGCCAATAGAATAACTAGCCCTGCACACAGAGACACGGAGACGTCTCTTAGGCGGGTGTGCAGTGGGAAGCTAGACACAAAGCATATTCCCCGTGGTCTCCCATGTATTTGAAATTCTGGAACGTGCAAACCTCATCTCTGGTGATCAAGTTGAGAATGGCAGTAGCTTTGGGACATGCAGGATAAACCCCACCGCTGGGGATGTGGGAATTCTGTATCCTAATCCAGGAAGTACCCAGGCAGATGGCTACACAGATGGCCCTGGAAGCATCGTGGGTGGCATCCTGATAAGCCCATTACCCATGAACATGTCATTCGTCATAAATGCGTGGACTACATCTGACTTCCTGGGGCTCCTCACTTGGTGGCCCAGCACACAGTGACGTTCCAATGGTCCCCTGTGCACCACAGGGCTTGCTGGGAGCTGAGGTTGGCTGCTACTGTCTAGCAGCCAAGAGAGTTTCCTACTGCAGATCTCTAGCCCAGGGAAAGATCTGGATTCAAAAACTGGAAATACGATCTCTACTGAGCTCACTCCACTTCCACACCCCCACGAAGCCAGAGAATCCTCAGTGGACTCACTTGTAAGTGGAGACCGACCGTGTGCACATGTAAGAACTGCCAGACTCTGCACCTCCGATGGGTGACCTTACTGCCTACATATTGTGCCCTTTAGAAAGGAGTGATTCCCTGTGCCCCACAAATGTGACAGCCCTAGTGTCAACTGATCCAGGCAGGCTGTGGCCGTGGCTCAAATGCCACCATTGTTGTGGTTCTGACGGATGTGGTTTTCCAAAAGAAGTTTGTTCGGGAGAAAGGAATAATACAATTTTCCTTTGATGTACACCACCGTTTCCTATTTCTAGAAAATTCAGCGTAGATTTAGACTATGGGGGAAAAAATGGAATTCAGGTTAGGTTTTAAATAAGTACAACCAGGTGATGGGGTTTTTGTTTTGTTTTGTTTTTCCCAACGGGTAGGAGACCTGGCATCCCTGGGCCAACTCGGAAATACACAGATGCTTCCCAAATACTCTTTTTTTGTTGTTTTATTAGTTGCACATGACAATACAATGATCTTGACATATCATACATTTGAATCAAATGGGTATAATTTCTCATTTTTCTGAGTGTACAGGTGACAGAATCACATTGGTTGTACAGACTTCCCAAGTAGTCTTCAGGGAAAAGCCCACTAAGTGCAGTGTACATACAGACGAGTGCACAGATGCTAATCGTGCCCCTGCCTGGATTTTCACAAGCAAGTACATCCTTGGAGCCAAAGCCCAGGACATGAGACAACATTCACGTCTCCCTCTCCACAGCACCCCTCACCCGCCCTCTGCAGCCACCATCTTGCCCACTGCAGGTGGCCTCTGTGCAGACCCCCATCACCATGAATGACTTTTGTTCCTTTTTTTGACCTTCACATAGAATCTGCCAGCATATCCTCCTGGATGACTGGCTTATTTCGTTCACATGATGGTCGCACCATTCATTGGTCGTTACACGTAGAGATTGCTGGGTTTTAATTTTTGTGCAGTATTCGATTGGATGAAAACGTCACAATTTTATGATCCATTGTGCCACTGGAGGACACATGTTTTCTCTTTTTCTTTTAGAGAATTAAGCTGCCATAGACACTCCCAGGCAGCTCTTTGGTGGGGACACGTCTGCATTTCTCTGAGTGGAACTGCTAGGTCTGGGGGTAGTAGAATGTGCCACAGTGTTTTCCAGAAAGTTCCATTTGGACCACACCCTCGGGACAGTCAGAAACACTGAGATTTCCAGCCCCTGTCCCGGGGGGATCCTCCTGCCTCCTCAGGGCATTCACCAGCGAGGGTGTCGTGGGATTTGGATTCCTGTGGTCCTCTGTCCTCCAGGCCTCCCTGGGTGCTGCCCCTGCCCTCGGTAGGCCCCCGTGTGCCATGATCAGACGGCAGCCCAGGTTCCAACCCTCACTGTGCAAAGCCTGGCAGCAAATGCGACCTTCCCTCCCCCTCCCCGGGCGTCCTGGTGGCACTGAGTCTCAGGGGGGCGGCTCACATCTTACCCGTGAGCCAATCAGTGATTAGGATGGGTGGGTCCCACATGCGATTGGCCAAGCCTGGTCACATGCTCACCCTGGACTGAAGGCGGAGTCGACTCCAGCCCAAGCTCTTCTGCAAGGAGGAGAGAGAGCGAATTGGCAAAAGAAAAATCATTAAGACAAGAAGCGGGTGGCGCACGTCACACAGTCACTGCAGAGGTCGAGCGACACTGTGCGAGGCGGGCAGCGTTCCAGGAGAGGCTGGAAACACGGAGGGTTCCAGAGTCGGGATCCAAGCAGAAGTTAGAAGGCGAATCTTAGAAGATGACATTTACAGGAGATAAATATAAAGCTTTGTACTTGGGTCTTAAAAAATGGCATTTTGCAAAAGTTCCTAGGAGTAAAATAAATGGATTCTTGAAACTCAGTGCGAGTCAAGGGATCGTTATCATGATGCAACAGCCACACCATTTTAAATGGCCACATTAACAGAGGTACGGGGTCCGAATGAGGGAGATGAAGGCCCCACACTAGGCACACTGGACCTTATTCTTGCTTTCTTTAAATTATACAGAGAATCAAAGGAGAGTTTCCATACAGGAGGTGGGAGCTTTGACAAGCCCTTTTTGAGATGGGGTTGAAGAAATTTGGAAAGCTTTGCTTAAAGGTGGGAAATGTTCTCTTTCTTGTTCTCCCTCCGTCCTTCCCATTATTCCAGCAAGAAAAATGAAAAGCCCATTCCCAACCTCTTCCAAACTTCTTTGCACTAATAAGCAGCAGCACCATGTGGCTCTGACTATGCTGGATAATGGATTAGGTATTGCTGCGTCACCTACACACCCAAACATCAATGGCTCCAAATAACTGGATTTATGGGTCTTTGGATCTTCTAGGTGGTTCTGTTTGTCTGGGAAGTGACAGGCTAAGCTTGAGCAGCACATTGGCTAGATTGGGTTTGTCTAGGCTCTCTGACCCTCACGTCCCTCATCCTTCAATAGAATATTCTGGGCTGACAGTTATCTCTCCTTACCTGTGGCTTTGCTCTCCATGGTTTCAGTGACCTACAGTCAACTATGGTCCAAAAATAACAAGTGAAAAACCCCAGAACCAAACCATTCATAAGTCTTAAAATGTGTGCCATTCTAAATAGTGTGATGAAATCTCTTACTGTGCAGCTCCATCTTGCCTGGGATGCAAATCATCCCTTTGCTCAGAGTATCCATGTTGTATATGCTACCTGCCCGTTAGTCACTTAGTAGTTGTCTCAGCTATCAGATCAACTGCTGAGGTATTGCAGTGACTGTGCTCAAATAACCCTTATTTTACTTAATAATGGTCCCCAAATGCCAGAGTAGTAACACTGGCCATTTGGACATGACAAAGAGAAGACTTTAAATGCTTCTTTTAAGTGAAAAGTTGAAAGTACAATGAGATATTTTGAAAGAGAGAAAAACCACATTCACGTGCATTTTATTACAGTATATTATAATTGTTTTGTTTTTTATTAGTAGTAATTATAATTCATTTCTTCCTGTGCCCATTTATATATTAAACTACAATAGGTATGCCAGTGTAGGAAAAGACAGCGTATAAAGGCTCAGTATTATCACAGTTTCAGGACTCCCCTGGGGTCTCCTGGGTCCCCATGGCAGTGGAGCAGAGTTCTACAGGAGTAAGAGGCATCCTGCTGCATCTCCTTTGAGCTGTGGGTTCAGAGCCCGGGCGCCAGCACTTTGGCCACATTCTGTTGGTTCAAGTGAGTCAGAAGAGAAGCTCAGGTTCCAATGGACAAATGAACTCCATTTCTGAACGGGAGGTGCTTCCAAGTGTCATTGCCAAGAGCAAGGGTACCTGCAGCCAGGCACTGGGGGTCCATTCCCAAGGTCAGCCATAGTGAACCTCAAAGAAGAGATTCCACGAAGCTCCTCCTGTCACCCCGGCCCTGGCTCGAGGTCTGGAAGCACACTCTTCTTTCTTCCTCTTGACAGCACCAGTCCACCGTGCAGGACCCACCATTGAGTCCTGCTCAGGGGTAAGCAATGATCAGAAAGGTCCTGCTCCAAAACACCAAGTGGCAAGCCCCGTGAAGGAGCCAGGCGCAAATTCTGGTGGCAGCACTAGGGACAGCAGGGTGGCTCTGCCTAAGAACGTCAGAGGAGGGCCGCGGGAGAGGGGAGCCGTGGGCCGGCGAGGAGCGCCCAGGGCAGGCCGGGCAAGGACAGGCACTCTGGGGGGGACAGCGGAGTGTGACCGCGAGTTCACACGGGCCCGCGTGTGGCGAGCGCTGGGAAGGATGGGGAGGCCCTGGGTCCCCACGTAGAGCTTAACTGAGTCCTGAGAGCCCAGCCAAGGGACGAGGGTGTCGGGGCACTCCGCACTCTAGAAGGGACTCGGACAGCTGGGGCAGAGGACACCCGGGCGGTGGCAGAGGGGCGATGGCTCTGCAGATCCCGGTGCAGAGGGGCTCGGGGCGCGGAGGCTGCGGGGAGCCCCGGGGCCGGAGCTCCTGAAACCCTGGTTTGGTCCCCTCCAGGATTCTCTCCTTCTCTGGAGTGACATTTCTCTGTCACCCACACAGACATCCCGATGCCAGACCCAGCTCCTCCCCTGCGGTGAGAGGAGGGCCCAGGAGAGTCCCCGGGGTGCGGAGGAGGCCTCTGATGGACGTGGAGTGCAGAGCCCGCGCCCCGTGCCCGCGCCCCGTGCCGCTGCGCCCTCGGCGGCCCGCATCTCTCCGCAGATCTGCTTTCCTCTCCGGGGCCATCTGTCCCTGGCTCTGCTGTAAATCTCGTTGTGGGTCCTTGCCATATGGCATAATTAATGACTTCAAGGCACAAAGCACCCAGCGCTCCCAGGCCGGGAGCCAGCTGGCTCGCCGAGGAGCGATCTGCCATGATGTGGCCTGGCCGCCACCGCGGGGACCACGCTGGCCCGAGCCCCCTCCCTGGGGCAGCATCTGCCACCAGCTTAGCAGAGGGTGGCGTTTATAGACACGAAGGCCACACACCATCTATTGTCACAGAAGAGAGGGGGCATCCGGGAGCTCAGCTGGGACCCCGGCATCATTAGTCCTTGTCACTTCACCGCTACATCCACAATAGTCTGCCTGTGCGCTTGGGCAGTGGCCGGGTGGTCTCCCGACCCTCAGAGAACAGCTGAGGGAGAAGGCAATGAAGGAGGCTCATCAGGGCCCTGGACACTTCAGCCTCCACAGCTGTGGAGAGGATGAACTGATCGTGATCCACCAACAGATATTCAATCAACAACCATCCCTGGACACAGTCTGAGGAGACAAACCTCAGGCCTCTGCTCCTGAGGATGAAGGCCAGGTACCTACATGGGCACTCACATGCCATCTGCACGTCCACCTACCAGAACTTCCCGGGGAGTGTGAGTAGGACTGAATCAAACAGAGACCGAGTGGAAGAACATCCGGGGAGGGGCCTCCCGGGAGAAGAATCCAGAAATCCTTCTGAGGAAGTGGGTTCTGTTGAACAGATGTCGGCAGAAAAAAGAAAAGGGACCGGAGGAGGGAGGAGGGGAGGGACGGAGGAAATGCTGGGGAACACAGTGACTGAATGACATTGTGACCTCATGTGCATGTGCGAATATGGAATGCCAGGCCCCACCGTGGTGTACAGCCACCACGCACTAGTAAGAAATAGGGGGACAATTAGTTGATGAATTAATATCCTGGCTACTAAAAGAGAGAGAGAGAGAATTCACATATCACAGCATCCGCCCTTTTAAAGTACGCCATCCAATCTGTTTGCAGTGTTGTACAGACACCACCAAAAGATGATTGTAGGACATTTCATCAACCCCCAAAGAAACCTGGTCCCACTATCTGTCACCCCCTCGGCTCACTCTGTCCCTGCCCGTCTCTGATCTGCTGTCTGTCTCCGTGGACGGCACCTCCTGGGCACTGACCATGAACAGCATCACGGGGCTTGAGGCCTGTGTCTGGCCCTAGGCTGCTGCTTCCCAGGCCTGTCCACACCAGGGACCATGCTGGCCCCAGCCAGTAGTTTTGCACCCGACCTTGCCCCTCTGTTGCTGAAGAATATTTCCCTGTTTGAAGAGAGCCCCTCCAGCAGCCGATGGACGTTGGAATTGTCTCACTTTGGGTTACAGTAATAATGCTGCTAAGAACATTGTCATGCCAGAGTTTGTGCGGATGGACAGGCTGGTAATTCTTGATGAGGTAACTTTTACCCTGAGATCTGAAAAGTAACAAAGAGCCTGTCATCCCGCAAATATGGGCTCAATTTCCTAATCTTAAAAATCCTATTATACAATCCGAATATGTTAAGAGTTGTTCTCGGCCACGGTGACCCAAAATAATGACAGTATGAGTAAAAGGAGGGGTTCTCTCACATGAAAGGTATACAAGGAATCCCAGACTGATAAAGTTCTTTCACACAATACCCCGCAGTTCCTTATGTCTATTTTAGCATCTTACCTCATAGTCCATAATGGCTGCAGTAGCACCAGCTTTTATGTGTGCATTATAGACAGGAGAAAGGAGGAAATGGCAAAATAATTCACTCCTCTGAATCAAATTTGCTCCTTTTAAGGAACTTAAAAGGAATGTCCATCTAGTGACAATTTACATCAGACATCCTTGTCTGCTAGGAAGAGAGGAAACATGTTTATATGGCCAGGAATCCCGATGAATCCAGCAGTAGGATGTGGCTATTACAGAGGGAAGAGGAGGGCGGATAACGGACAACTGAAAGCCTTCACAGCGAGGTGGTGGTTTAGTCAGTTTAGTCACGTCGTTGCCGAGGGCAAGGCATTCATGGAATGTCCCCTCTGAAAGTATGTGTTATTTTTCCTATTTACTGATTGACTTCAAACAGAAACTGAATCTGCCATGTCCGTTGCTGTCTGGGGCAGCTTTCTGCCACTAACAGAAAATACCTGAGGCAGTCAGCTTATAGAGAGAAAAGGTTCACCAGGGCTCACAGTTCTGGAGGTGACCAGTAGGTGGCGAGGCAGCAATCATGGTGGAGCCTAACTGCTCTCCTCATGGCTCAGGGGTAGAAGAGGAAGAAGAAGGGGTCAGGGTCTTGCCATTCCCTTCACAGGCACAACCCTGGCAACCCCAAACCTGCCCCCAGGCCCTACCTACTAAAGGCCCACCACTTCCCAACAGCACTGACCTGGAGACCAAGCCTTCACACACAGGCCTGGGGGACATTCAGGGTCCAGCCACAGCCCCGGCTCAGATTGGACAGCTGTGCAGAGCTGGGGTGAGCATTCATAGTCCCTGCCCCAAAGGCGGGTGGTGAGCCTTTGAGGAATGCAGAGGACACAGTGCTGGGCCCAGAGCTGCCACAGAGGGGTGCAGCTGCTGGCCGAGTGGCCCAGTCCCCTCTCCCTGCTACCAGGTTGGGCCTAAGACTGAGTTCTGCTTCCGGAAAGGAGGCAGGAGGCACCAGAGCCACTTCTCAGCCTGGCCCCTCAAATTCCTGGGCAGCCTCCAAAGATCCAGCAGCAGCAGCACCTTAGACTATGTCATAGAGAAGTCTATGGCCCTCCCCGCTAAGGAGCAGAAGCCCCATGCACATGGGCCTGGGGTGGGAATGAGGGTCGTTTGAGCCACTGGGTTTGGGATTCTTTGTTACAGAAGCTGTGTGTTAGCCTATACTACTTGCAAACCACCCAGAGGCACCTTGAGACAGCAGAGCCCTGGGCCTCGTGGCTCAATGGTCTGCATTCTCACTTGCGCTGCTGGGTTAGCCTGGGCGGTTCCACCGGCTGCGTGAAGCTGGAGGACCAGCTGGCTGGAAGGTCCAAGATGGTCATGCTCAAGGTCCAGCCAATCCTGATTTCCTCTGAGTGGCCTCTTGTCCACTGGGCATCTGCGCATCCTGGTGAATCCCAAGTTCCAAAGGGCAAGAGAACCTACAGCCTCCGAGGCCCAGCCTGGGGAAGAGTCCACCGGCCTTGTGCTGAGGCGAGGTCCACAGTGGGCAGTGGCTGGTGGGCAGTGGCTGGTGGCCGGGTGGGACTGGCCGTTTCCAGCCCTTCCTCCTGCTCCTGTCCCCACCACGGTGACTCCGCAGTTGGCAGCAATGAGGAAGTGAATGTGGGTCTCAGCAGGACATAGCCGTGGGGACTGAGCTGGGGACTGGCCTCCCAGGCCTGCCAGGGCCAGCACTGGGGAAAGGTCACACTCCTGCTGACAAGAGGTCTGAGTCACACGCCGCCACACAGACCACGCCCAGCTCCCCGCCGCCCGCGCACAGGGAGCCGCTGCCCTCCTCTCCCATGGTCTGCCCCCCGACTTCTGTCCACGGACACTGAGAACGATTCCCCCAGGAGGGGGCTGTCCCCAGGCCCTGCGGGTCCTTCCGTCACAGCCCCTGGGCCCTGCACCCCGAGACAAGAGCAAAGAGGATTTGAGACATGAGCAACTGGGCAGGCTCTCCAGGCCCTGGGCAGGCCCGTCCCGGTCAACAGGGAGCACTGCTTAGGTTTCCTCCACAGAGTGCAGACAATCCACCCGTCCACCATCCACCCACCCACCATCCACCATCCACCTACACACCCACCACCCACCTACCCAGTGATCCACCCTCCTACACATCTACCATCCCTCCCTCCCTCCATCCCCCCACCCACCCACCCACCCATCCACCCTGCCATCCACCCATCCATCCATCCACCTACTATTCCACCATCCCTCCCTCCACCCACCCTTCTATCCATCTATCCACCCATCCTTCCATCCCTCTCTCCTTCCACCCATCCACCCACCCACCTATCCTTCCATCCATCCTCCATCCACCCACCCACCCACCCATCTGTTCACCCTTCGCTGGGCGCCCTCTCTGGCCCTGGCAGCCTGCCCCGAGTTCCCTGGTGAACAAGATCCGCGCAGGACCTGCCTTCCTGGAGAGCGTGGTCCGGGGCTGTCCAGGGGTGACAAAGTCCAGGAAGCCAGCGTGACTAGCGGGGTTGGAGGGCCGTCGGCTGCTCCCAGGCCAGAACCTGCGCACTGCTCTGCTGGGGCTGTGGCCAGCTCAGGCCTCGTCCTGCTCAAACCCCCGAGGTTGTTTCTCTTCATCCTGTTTCCCGCGGGCAGGGCTGGCAGTCGGATGGAGCTGGGACTGGAACCAGGTGTCCTTGGCTGAGGTGGCGCGACGGTGAGGAGGGCCCTGCGTCCAGGGCCTCTGCCCTCCTGCTCTGGGCTTCATGCGATGGCAGGGCCACCTCCTGCACCTGCTCTGGCTGACCAGCCAGGTGCCCAGGATGGAGAACAGGGAGCCCCTCTTCTCTGCCAGGCCCGGGCAGCGGGGCCTGCGGGGCCTCTCCGGCACCTGAGCCCCAGCCGTGTGGTCCTTCTTGGCGCAGCCGCAGGCGCCCAGAGAGGCCCCTGGGAGGGCAGCAGAGCTGTCCCCTGCAGACAGGGGTGGGCGGCCACCTGGAGCTCATCTAGAGCACGGGCAGGAGTCTGCCTTCGGGTGTCCTCGCCCCGTGGACTTGCTGTGTGACCAGGGAACGTCCCTGCCTCCCCGTGACCTGGCCCCAGTCTGCACACCTGCCGCCTGGCGACCGTCCATCAAACGCCCTCCTCTGGACGCTTCTGAAAGCTTGCGGGGGGCGAGGTTAGTGACCACCCCAGAAGCCGCTGGGCGTGGGTCGGGCATGACCAGGACATGAGGGGCCAGGCCCAGGCCGTGCAGGGCCTTGGACACCAGTGGGATTTGGGACCTTGGGCCAAGGGGGCTGGGAGCTGCTGGGTTCCCAGGGCCCAGATGCTCAGGAAATGGGCCCCGTGGACCCACTGGCTGGGCGGAGGGCTGCCCCGAGGGAGGTGAGCAGGACCCCGGAGCCCCAGAAACAAACAAGCCACGTTCATGATGGTGCCAGGAAGGGATTGTTGGAGCCGGGGCATTGGGTAGGAGGACACAGTCAATCGCTGTAACTAGAGCCTGGATGTCCCTTCTAGGGAGGGCGGTAATTCACCAACCCCTGTAACATTGATTGGCGCATCCTCTGGCCCTGGGCCCTAATCTGAAGTTAGAGCTCTGCCCAAAGCAGGCAGCAGAGAACCTGAGCTGAGAAAGGGGAATTGATGGTTTTCTGTGTTTGAACTACCCAGGGTTAGACCTTCAGGTATGGCTGGATCCAGGGACTCAAATGATCACTCCACACTCATCTTGATGTCCTCGGAACTGCCTCCACGTGTAAGTCCCTCTTTACCTACAAAACTGACAGATCTGCGTCTATGTCCTGTGTAGCATCCCAAGAGAAGCCCCGCACACACTGGGATCCAGCCACACCTAGGCCAGTCAGTGGCCAGGAAGACAGGATGCGCTCGTTGGCCCGGCTTGTTGCAGTCCGGTCCAGGGCTCCTGTCCTGGGGGGGAGGTGAATATCCTGAAAGCATGGAGGGCGGGTGTGGGGGAAGGCAAAACAGGGAGGGGACGCAGACCCACCTAGTAGGGAAGCGTGGAGGATCCAGCAGCTGGGGGACCTCAGTGGGTGGCCTGCTTCCCTGGGAGCGCACCAGGGACAAACATATCCTTCGTGTTGGGGAGTTGTTCCAGGTGGATGAGCTCTGAGGCGAGATGTGACGTCAGAGCCAAGGTGGAGGGGTGGCCGGGGGTCAGGAAGGCACAGGGGGCACGGGGAAGCTCAGTCACCAGGAGGCACCCCGGCCTCGGCATCGAGATGGCCCACGCCCCAGATGGGGGTGGAGATCTGGGGCTCTGCCCACCTCCTCCCCTGGGCTCTCTCCATTACCTGCCCAGGTACAGTGTCCCCTGTGGGTTTCAGGCTTCCTAAATGCAGGTCTGAGGCCAGTAGAAAGGTGTGGGTCTCCCCCCGTGGACTGCAGGATCCCCAGGGCCTTCACCGCAAATGTGGCAAAGTCCCATGAGCACAGAGATGCAGAACGCGAACCTGAGTCCCTGGATCAAGCCATACCTGAAGATCTACGGCCTACAGGGCAGGCTATATAACATGGCCTCTGGATAGCTGAGGGCTGCCACCCAGTCCCCAGCTCACCCCCCGCCACTTCTGGGGCAGCAGCCACGTTCCTGGGCCTCTCTCCAATCTGGGCGTCTCCTTTCCTCAACCTGTCCTCGTTGGACTCTGTGGTCTTTAACATCTGGTGTTTAGTTGTAGGTGGACACAGTGTCTTTATCTTATCTTTACGTGCGGCTGAGGCTCGAACCCAGGGCCTCCCGCACGGTAGCCAAGTGCTCTACCTCAGCCTCTGTGCTCTGACGGTGACGCGGTGGCCTGGCTTTCCTGGCCACTCTTGGTGCTTGCACGTTGTCCTGATTGGATTCTTCACGGTGTCACTTTGTCTCTGGAAGTGTCCTGGATCAGGTGATAAGGCACGGACACCCGTGCACGTCCCCGTGTCCTCGCCCCAGCCCACTGCGTCACTCATAGTGGCCCTGATGGTCCCAAGTGCTCTTAAAACTCTCACCCAGTGATGGGCCTCAGAGGAGGGAGGTGGCCTCAGACCCCGCCCAGGTCCCCAGCTGTGCACCCTCAGGCCAGGGAAGGGGCCCCTGCAGGGACTCCCCTGGGCCCCGCTCTGCTGCCCGCCCTCCGCCCTCCGTGTCCCGCCTGAGCTCGGCCCCACAATCAAGCCCCTGTCTTAAGGTGGCTCGCGGGAGCCCGTTTTTCCCACAGTAAAAAGAGGTGCACCTAAAATAGGCCAGGGCCTGGGCCTGGGGCCAAACCGGGATGAGAAAGTGGGTCAGGCAGGGGAGGACTCCTTGGGGATGGGCCAGACAGCGCCTGCCTTGGGTCCTCGCTCTGCACCTTGTGTAACCCTCTCACGGCCCCAGAGGTAAGTGCTGGTATTTATAGTTTATAAGGAGAAACACCAAGGCCCAGAGAGTCGGGCTGCGGGGCTCAGAGCCCAGTCCTCCAGGGCCAATTCTGCACTGGGGCACCAGGGCAGACTTCCAGGCCACAAAAAGGTGGCAGAGTCTCCGCCATCTGCCATCTGGAAACTCAGCCTGGCCTGGCCCGGGTTGGAGCTCCTTGACACAAACATGTCCTCAGTGTCCTTTACCAATTTTGGAGAGAGTTTAAGGCATAAGGAACAGATACAGAGCATCCTTTCAACTCAAATGCGCAAAAGCATGCAGGCTTCAGGCATAGCTGGATCCAGGTGCTCATGTGCTATTCTCCCACTCAGTTTTATTTCCTTTTTTCTTCTTCCTTCTGGGTAACACTTTCTCTCCGGGGCATAAAGAATGGTGACAGGAAGCACCAAGTCTCATCCCTAGGCTTGGAAAACAAGGCTGGATCACCAACCTCTAGGTCCCATGGGAAGGAGCAGAAACAAGGTCCCCTGGAGCAAAAGGTGCTGGAAGCCCAAACCAGCACACCCACATGGCTGGAAAGGCTGTCAGAGGGCCCCTGTTGGAGAGTCTCTAATGTGCTTTTTTTTGGGGGGGGGGTTACCAGGGATTAAACTCAGGGGACTTGACCCTGGAGCCCCGTCCCCAGCCCTATTCTGTATGAGACAGGGTCTCACTGAGCTGCTTAGGGCCTCACTGTTGCTGAGGCTGGCTTTGAACTCGTGATCCTCCTGCCTCAGCCTCCCGAGCCCCCAGGATGACAGGCGTGGGCCACCGCACCTTATGTGCTTCTCACCCTGCTTTCCCTGGGACAGCTCTGGCCTGGACCGCCCCCGGCATCCAACAGTCTGGGGGAGGTTAGAATCTATTACAGAAAATGTAAAAGGAAAGAGGCTACGTCCAGCTCCTGGACTCAAACCAGATGACGCAGCAGCAGGACAGAGTCTTGGGGTGGCTCAGTTCCCCACCTTGAGCGCATCCCACCATCATGCTGGACGGCTGGGAGGGCAGAGTCTCCCCGGGGCCAGAGGGTCCCTGCTGCTCCAGAGCCGCGGGGCCAACTCTCTGGTGAGGAGAAGACAAGAGGCGGGGGACGGAGGAGAAATGCCGGAGCCCCTGACCAGGCTGCTGGGGAGACTGGGGAGTGTCGGGGAAGGGCGGCTCCCCGCTGCCTCCAGGTGCTGTGCAAACCAAAGCTCTTATTTTCCCAGACTCCCTCTAAAATAGCATTTTTATCCACCAGAGATCTTGGTTGCCAGCAAAGTCCACCAACTCAAATGCATTTTAAACAACTGGGGGGAAAGCATCGATCCCATAACTTAAACGCTGCCGTGGTTGATGGCATGTGCCCACTTGTCTGAACCACGGATGCCCCGTGGTCAGATGGTATTCTGGGTTTGTCTGAGAAGGACTTTTGGGTAAGAGGAATGTTTGGATCAGTCGTTGAGTAAAGCAGATCAGCCTATCTAGCACGGGTGGGCCTTGTGCAATCAGTTGAAAGTCTGCTTTGAATAAAAAGGGCTGAGTGAGAGGGAAGTCCTGCCGCCTGCCTGCTTGAGCTGAGACACTGGCCTTCTCTGGTCTTTGAACTTGAATTGAACCCTCAGATCTTCTTGGGTCTTGAGCCCACAGGCTGAGCACGGGCCCTCAGCTCTCCTGATTTTCATGTGCCCACTTGGACCAGAACCAGCACATCACTGGCTCTGCTGAGTCTCCAGACTATTGACTGAAGCTCTTGGGGCTTCTCAACCTCCACCTTCTCAGGAGCCTCCGCGATCTGCATAAATACATGTATATATGCATCTGTCTGTATTTCTGTTTCTTTGGTGAATGCTTACTGATGCAGACCCCCAGGATAGACTCTGGATATGCTTCAGGTATGGCTGTATTCAGGAGCTGAAACAACATCACAAGGTTCCGTCATCTCTTGTCAGGTTTTGGATAAGATTTCTTCACAGGGTTCATGTGGTAGTTGACCCTGGCAACCCTGGCTCCTGACCTAAACTCACACTCTAACAAGCAAAAATGATATCCCTTTATCCAGCTCACTGGTCTCAGTAGGGTCACAATCACTGTGGCCCAGGGGCCATGCTACAATGGCAGGGAGTGACAAGACCTGTGGAGGAAGGGGGAGGAGTCCTGTGAAGCCTAGCTGAGAAGGCTACACGTGCAAGTCGGGGAGCCCTGTCACTCTGCCCAGCTGAGTGCTGAGTCGGAGCACGGGCCACATACAAGGCTCAGAGCCAGTGTGCCTGCCAGTTCTCCGCTACTATAACAAAACGCCTGAGACGATCAACTTAAAATTAGGAAAGGTTTACTTTGGCTTATGGTTTTGGAGGTTGGCCACCTGGCCTCTGGGCTGTGGGAGGCAGCCTCTCATGGCACAGGGACAGGCAGAGGAAGCCACTCACCTCAGGGCATCTGGGGAGCAGAAGAGAAGCAGGAAGGGCCGAGGCCCAAGTTCCCCTCAAGGGCATTCCCCAGTGACCTAACACCCTTCCATTCAGATCCACCTCATTTTGTTTTCTTTGTGTTTTTTATTTGTCTGTATCTGTTTTATATGTATTTTTGTGTGTGTGTCGTTTGTTTCTTTGTGTTGTTGTTGTTTTGTTTTGTTTTTGTTTGGGGTACTGAAGATAGACCCCAGGGGTGCTTCATAAACGGGCTACATCCCCAGGTCTGTTTGAGCTTATTTTGTTTTACTTTTGAGACAGGGTTTTGCTAAGTTGCTGAGGCTGGCCTCAAACTCGCAATCCTCCTGCCTCAGCCTCCGGAGTTGCGAGGATTACAGGCGTGGGTCACCATATCCAGCTGAGGCCTCGCCTTTTAAAGACTCCACCATCTTCCAAAAGTGCCACTAGCTGGGGCCCAGCTGTCAACACATGGCCTCTTGGGGATGTTGCAGACCCAAACTTTAGTGGCTAGTGAGCATCCCGGTCTGGATTCAAGCCAAGTGTGTCCCTGGGCCGTCAGCTTTGGCTCTATGTTGCCTGTCACTCCTAGTCACAAAGCCCGTCTTCCAACACCCTGGGCCCTGGTCTGCACACGCAGGGCCTTCAGCGCCCACCCTGGCCCCAGGACATAGTAGGGCTGCGGCCGGAGGCAGCCCTCAGCACCCGGCTCCCGGCAGCTCTTTTTAACACCCCACAGGGTCCTCTTCGGATCCCTCCTCCTGCCTCAGACCCAAGTGGCAGCTGAGTTCTCCAGGGAGCTGGCGCCGTCCCCGCACAGCTGTCCCCGTCCTCTGATGCATTTTCATTCCCTTCGAGAACTGCCCAATTGGGGCAGCTCAGGAACAGGTGTTCCCTAACAACTGCAGCTTACACAGGGTATTTTTGGCAAATTGTGGGGAGTTTGCTGCATCCTCAAGGAGAAGAAAAGCAAACGGCTCCTGTGAAGACTGGCGTGTTGTAATGGCCTTGGCAGCTGCAGGGTGACCGTCCTCCCGCTGTGCTGCCGCATATGAAGTGGCCTCAGAACATGGCAAAGTGAAACAATGCACACTTCTTTCCGCAGGGCTCCTGGGGGTCAGCAATGCAGGCGCAGCTCAGGGCCAGGCGGTTTTGATCCTGGGTCTCTGGCAAAGGTGTGGTGTCATCCGAAGGCTCTACTGGGGCTGGAGGAGCTACCTCCAGGCTGGCACCCTCGCAGCTGCTGCAGGAGACTGAGGTCCTCATGTGGTGTCTCCGTGGGGCCCCTTGAGTGTCCTCACAACATGGCGGCCACACCCCCAGAGCAGGAGCACAAGGAGGAGCCACAGGCCTTTTATGACCCCGACTTGGAAGCTACACTCCATCACCTGCCCCTGTTCCATGCACTAAGAGGGAGAGAGCGAGTCCAGCTCACGTGCAAGGGAAGGCGAGGCGGGCTCCAGCTAAGGAATCAGGGTGCGCACACCCTAACCCAGACAGGGAGACCCTAACCCAGAGCAGACGGCAGGACGCACCCTGACTCCCGTCCTTTGCCCTTCCTGTGCGGTCGCCCTGTTGAAGGGGTGGGGACGGCTCCCCACGTTGGACTTGGTCCTGTGACTTGCTCAGGTCCATAGACAGAGGCAGGAGCCCGTCTGGAGTCTGGGCCGGGAGAGGCTCTGTGGGTCCCCTCCTGCCTTCTCTCTCTGCCTGGGGTGAGAGAGGACCCCTCCGGGCCAGCCGCTCCAGGGGAGGAGAGGAGACATGGGGGGACTTGGTGAGAAGGGGTGGATTCAACAGAAACCCGATGGTGGAAATCCAGGAGGTCCCGTGAGGAAGTCGCACACCTGGGTTTGGCCACCCTCCTTGGGGGCAGCCCTGGCAGACTCTCAGGTGCCCCTACCCCTGCCAATCAGCACCCTCATGGGGACAGCGCCGGCTTTTGGTTTTAGGAAGTGGCTGCGCTCTGACCATCCGCTCTAGCCGGAGCCCACCCAGAGCCCCTGCGCCCCTGCCAACACCAGGAGCCACGGCAAGCATGGGCCCAGGGAGGGCGTCGGGGTCCCTATTTTGAAAGCCAGGATCTGGGTCTCCTAAGGTGCCTCCTGGCCTCCCGCAAGGCCAGCCCCAGAGAGGCCCAGAGGAGCACGGGACCCAGAGGGCACAGGCGAGGAGGGCGCCCAGGGGCGGAGGGCTGGGGAGCCGGGGCACAGGGCGGCCAGAGCCGCGATGCCCTTGGGCGGGACAGGCCCGTCCCCCCGCAGAGCTCCCTCCCTCCCTGACCCGGGCCGCTCCCGCCCTGCGCCTGGGGCTGAGGTGCGCCCTGTGCGGGACCTGCGCTGGGACCTGCGCGTCCCTGTCCTCAAGGGGCACAGCCCGTGGGGGAGGGACAGGTGAGCGATTGGAACTGCAGCGCGAGGAGGGGAGGGCGGGGGAGCCCTTCCGAGGGACAGAACCAGGGCTCCTACTCGGTGCCTGCGGGGAAGGAGGGCTTATCCGATATTTGGACCGTATTTTGGACACAGACCGACGCGGTTGGTTCTTCCTTATTTGCGGTTTGATGGAGAGGGCGACACGTACACCCGGCCCCTCGAGTGGTCAGCTTTAGTGAGCCTCGTTCTCCGCAGTTTCAGTGAAGGGACGTGGCGGAAGGTGGGGAAGGGAACGCGACCCTCGACGGCACCCAGCTGGCCCTGGAGGCTGCCTGCCCGCTCCCCGCCTGGTTAACGCGGACCCGTCCATCGCTGGACCCTCCCAGGCCCAGTTCCGCCTGGGAGCCCCGGGGTGGGCTGAGAACGTGGAGTCCAGTTCCCAGGTGCTGCTGGTCGCGGACCGCACACTGGGAACCTGGTCAGTTCCGAGGGGCGAGTGCGGTGGCCTGAAGTCCCCCTCTGTCCCCGCGGGATCAGAGCTCATCTGAAAGACAAATTGCTCCTCCGACACCTTGTGGTTTTCACTCACATTTTTCTTTGCCTTTTGATTGACACATGACCACTGTACATATTCATGAGGTGCCACCGCGTGACGCTTTGATTCGTGTATGCAGTTGGTCATGACCCATCCAGGGTCAATAGCATATCTGCCACCTTGACCGCTTATCCTTTCTCAGTGAGGATTCCATTCAGAACCCTCTCTGCCAGCTGTTTAGAGATGCATAAGGTGTCACCGATGAGGATATTCACCCCACTGCGCCACAAAACACCAGAGCTTCCTCCTATCTCCAGCCATCTCCCTCATCCTACTCTCAACTTCTATGAGATCAACCGTTTTGCATTCCCCGATGAGTGAGATCATGCAACATCTGTCTTTCGGTACCTGATTTATTTCACTTTTCATTCTGTCCTCCTGGTCCATCCAAGCTGCTGCAAATGACAGGATTCCATCCTTTGAATGGCTGCATAGTATTCCATTTGGGTACATGCAACACATTTGCTTTATTCACTGATGGACATTTAGGGTGATTCCATTTCCTGACTCTTGTGGATAGTACTGCAGTAAATACAGGAGTGCTGGTGTGTCTTCATAGGCCCACCTCACTTTCTCTGGGCTGCATACAGTAGTGCAATTTCCGGACTGTTCAGTATTTGTGTTGTAGATGTTTAAGGAACCTCCACACTATGCTCCTTAATCCTCCCACTTTTTTTAAGCCCCTCCTGAGCCCACAGCTCACTGGGCCGCCCCTGCTCTCTTGATTTGATGCTTTATTTTTATTTTGGCCACAGATAGAACCCAAAAGCAAGAGAAGCATTGTTTATCGAGTCCTTAGACTCACTCAATAGAATGGGTTTGTTTGCCTGGAGCCCTTGAATACAGTCCTGAGGCAAGGAAGAGACCTGAGCAGGGCCAGCTGCTCATGACCACGTCCACCTCCCAGAGGACTCCTTGGTGGGCGGGGAATTCTCCCCGGGGAATGCCCCTCTGGAGTGAGAGGGGGTGGTGCATAGCTCACTCCCAGGATTTGTGATTGCAACAAACAATCAACAACAACCGCCCCCCCCCAAAAAAAACACCTAATTTCCTGGAAATGCAAAAAAAAAAAAAACCAGAAAAGTTGTCCAAAGTCCTCACAATACGAATTTAACCATTGTTAATCACTTGGCATATTTTCCCTACATATATGCTTTTTAAAATTGTACAGACAGCTCATCTATCCACATAATTACCCTTTTGTGTGAAGAAGAAGTTACAGCAGCAGCTTTGACAAATGTTTCCGGGAAAGGAAAGCGACAGGTTCACCTAGAGCATCACGCATCATCTGTAGGGATGACAGGCTGAGGCCCAATCCAGCCCGCCGCTTGCTGTGGCGCGCACACGGGGAGTGGGCCTTACGGTGTTAGTGGGGGAGGGGGGAGGAGAATAATTCTTTGTGATCAGCGAAAATGAAATTCAAATGTCAGGGTTCATAAAACTTCCTACAAACCCAGCCTCACCCACTCATTCTCATACGCCTCCCGCTTTCACTTCCCAGGGGCCCCCGCCACCCGATGGCCCCTCTGAGGATCAGCTACTTACTCCCCTGCAGTAAGAAGTTGGCTGGCTCCCCAAGGTGGGGCCCAGGGCCAGGTTATCAACATCCCATGAGATAAGTGCAGGAACTGAGAGGAAGTCCTCACAACGTGGAAATGTCTACTGGATTAAAAAAAAAAAAACAAAAAAAACTGGGTATGGTCCTTTGACTTCATTTTAATAATGATTTTCAATCTCATTTTTGCTCCATGAGGGATTAGAAATGTGAAATAAAACAACTACTCCTTTACTATTAGTGTGTGTGTGTGGGTGTGTGGGTGTGCGCGCACACTGTGATACTGGGGACCAAACCCAGGCCTTGTACACATAACCCCAGCCCCAGCCCTTTTTATTTTTTGAGACCGTGTCTTGCTAACTTGATGAGGCTGGCCTCAAACTTTCAATCCTCCTGCCTCAGCCTCCAGAGTTGCTGGGATGACAGGTGTGCACCACGACATCCAGCCATTTTGGTGGTGGGGGCATGGTCACATTATTACATGCAGGTTGTGGACTTGCCCCCCCTCTGATGGACATGCAAGGTCAATTCCAGACCCTGCTGCCCGGGGCCTCCTGAACCCCTCTTCTGGTGTAGCCATGGCAGAATTCTCCAGGAGACATCCAGCATGGGAAGAGCCGGGTCCCCAGATCCCTGCCTCTTCTCAGCATCACCAGGTTTTCTCAAGCTCTTGGCACAAAGCCCTGGTGCCAGCCTACGCCACCCCCCTGTGCCCCAAGCTCCGGGCCCCAGTCATTGCAAACACTTAGTCTTGGCTGAAGTCTTAGTTTGGGTTTGAAGCCCCCAGCTTCGAGCCTGGACCAGACTTGGACACTGGGAGCTCAACAGCTTGTCAGGAGCTGTCATCCCCCCTCCCCCCACCCGGCCCCAAATTAGCCTCCATTTCACCTGCCTACCCCCTGAGCTGGCCTGGCCTAGGGGCGCTTCCTGGACCCCGAGTTTCATAAGGCATCCCTCCAGGTCCTCACGCAGCCTGGCTGCCTGGTTCTGCAGCTCAGCATCCTCACTACCGCCTCCTCACAGCCGTGTCCACCACAAGGACAAATGGATGGCGCAAGGCTGACACCTGGTGGCCGCAGGAGGAATAGCTCCTTGAGGGAGCCCAGGGCTCAGTCCACCCTCTCTGCCCTAGAGAACCTGTCACCCCGGAGCCGTGGGACACAGCACGTTTTCCTGCCTAGTCACCTCTGTTCCCTTTTTTGATATTGTCGGTCCCCAAGAGTCACCTGGGAAATTCCAACTCTCCTTGCAAACACCCCACATCTGTGGGAGGTCTACCTTGACTGGTCCACCCTGCCTTCTCTTGTTCTCTCTTCTCACACCAGCGTATGAGGTTGCTGGCGCTGCTATAACAAAGATTCACGAAGCCAGAGGCTTATAAATCACAAAGGTATTGCCTCACAACCCAAGAAGCCCAGGGGGAAGACGTGGGTGTGGTTGGTTCTTCTTGGGGCTGGGAGGGGAAGCTGTTCCACGCCTCCCTCCCAGGTCCTGGTGGCCTGTGGCACTTGACACCCCGCAGCCTGTAGAGGCATCTCCCTACTGTCATCTTCACGCTTTTCTCCTTGTGTGTACAGCTACAGATTTCTGCTTTGGGTAAGGACACGGCTTATCTTGGGTCAGAGGTCCACCCTTCTCCTAGCATGACCTCAAGTTAATTAGGCTAATTACACCTGCAGCCACCCAATGTCCACGCATTCTGAGGTACTAGGGTTAGGATGAGACATGAACTTGTGGAGCACATAATTCAACTCATAGTCTATATCACCGTGATTCTATGAAGGTGTGGCCTGGTGAAATCTTTAGCATGTGGGGATTAGCAGAAAGTAATTAGGTCATTGGGGGCATCACCTGTGGAAGAGATGAACGCAGAGTCGGGTAATTCTTTCCAGGGTGGGCTGAGCCACCCACATGTTTGGCCCTTCTACCTGGAGCCAGCTCCCTCCCCAATCCTCCCTCACGTTGTGATACAAAATCAAAAGGATCCCTGTGAACAGGTGGGGCCACTCGATCTTGGACTGGACTTTTGGTTTATTTATGATCTCAATAAACCTCTTTCCTTTATAAAGTACCTAGCCTCAGGTATTTTGTTACAGCAAGAGAAAATAGATTAACACACCACCTTCATGATCACCATTTTAACTGTTTTAAATTATTCAACAAGGTTTTCTATATTTTTTTTCCCCAAACTCAAGGGGATTCTTCTAAATGGAAATTTAAAGGGGCAAGAGTGTCCAAACACTCTTGAAGAAAACTGATGATTTAGGGAAACATAAGACTTCTTGTTTAGAAATAGCTAGTCATTAAAACAACATGGTGGGCTGGGGCTGGGGCTCAGTGCCAGAGAGCTTGCCTCACACGTGTGAGGCACTGGATTCAATCCTCAGCACCAGATAAAAATAAATAAAGTTATTTTAAAAATATGGTAAGAATACAGAGATACATATAGGTGGAAGGAACAGAAAAGACAGCCCCCAAATAAGCCCCCTGCCTACATGAAAATTTAATAATTGATAGAGGTGACATTGTATTGCCGTGGGGAACTTGGACCCTTCACGTATTATTGTAGGACAACAGTTGTCCAAAGTGAAAAAGAGAAGTTGAATCCCTCAGAAGACTCTGCTCAAAACCACCTCCAGCAGGATCAAGAACCTAAACGTGAAGAGCAAAACTTTAAAACATTTAGGGGAAAAAGATATTGGAGAATATGTTCGTGACCTGGGGTGAGAAAGAACTTCTCAGAGGAGCTGTGGATGTAGCGCTTGGCTACATTAAAATTTAAAAAGACATCACACAGGCCCCAGGGAAAGCTGGGGCTTTGCACTATTCATAACCAACACAGGAGGAGTCTGCCAGAGCCGCCTGGCCTCCCCTCCCCTCCAGGGCCACCCTTGCCAGGGGGCTGTGCTGGGCCTGTTCCCCCTGAGGAGCCCCCTGACCCCCAGGCCCTGCAGAACAGCCGCAGGCCAGGCCTGTCGGGCGCAGCCCACGCCTCATTGCCATGATGCTGCTCGCCACTCTGTGCCTGGCCACTGGCAGGGTGACACTGAACCATCAGACCCAGGAAGGCACAAACATGCAGCTGTCACATGCCCCCAGGACAGGGTGGCCTTGCAGGGCTCTGGGCTCCGCTGCAGTTGGGAAACAACCCCCGCCCAGGACCGCAGGGGTAAGGATGTCATGGGAGAAGGCGGATGTGGCTGGTTTTAAGGGATGGGGCATCCCTCACGTGCTCCTGAGAGTGACTGTGCTCAGCCTTCGCATGAGAGAGAGCCCAGGTGCCCGCTTAGGAGGCAACGGAGTTGTCAATCAGGTGGAGAGACACAGGCTCAGAGAGGTCGGACAGTGGGTTTGAGGTCACACAGCTAAGTAGCTGCAGAGCTGGAAGGTTCCAGGAGGGGTTGCTGCTACCCTGCCCAACCACTTGCCGATTCTCTCTCTGACACACACATGCACGCACACGCACACGCACACACATGCACACCCATGCACACACCCACGCGCACACCGCCCAGGCCCGCTGTGGATGAAGGACCCGCACACAGTTGCAAGGCACACTTTATTCACTCGCTGGGGGGTCTGGAGGGTCCTGGGCAGCCGCCCGGGCCCCTGGGGAGGAGGGCGGGGCCTCGGGGCTCTAGTTGGAGGGGTGGAAGGCGCCACGTTGGTGCCACTGCATGTCGCGGATGCGGCGCACGGACTGCACCTGGGGGTGGGGAGCCCCGAAGTCGCTGCTGTCCTTGTAGTCGCCCTTCTCCAGCAGGTACTGCAGCCCGCGGTAGCCGGGGTACTGGTAGCCGACCCACCTGCAGGGCCGGAGGGGAGAGAAAGAGAGACCTTCAGCCCCCAGGAGAGGGCGCCTGCCTTCCCGGAGCTGGCAGGACTCGGCACTCCCCCGCCCCCCCCCCCCCAGGGTGGCCTTCTACTTCCTTCCTGCTTTTTTCTTTCTTTGGGGGGATGACGGTACCAGGGATTGAACTCAGGGGCCCTCACCCACCGAGCCCCACCGCAGCCCTGTTCTGCATTTTATTTGGAGACAGGGTCTCACTGAGTTGCTTAGGGCATGGCTGAGGCTGGCTTTGAACTCAGTCCTCCTTCCCCAGCCTCCAGAGCCATGGGAATGACCGGTGAGCACTACTGCGCCCGGCCCCCTTCCTGCTCTCCATGGGCAGCTCCCTCCCTCCCAATATGAGTCTTAGCTGAAGGCCTGACACAGGGTCAGAGCAAGGAGGGTCATAAGCTCCCAGAAGATCTGACTAGGACAGGTCCCCAGGGGCCCCCCAATCCAGCCACTGCTCAGGGCCTTTGCCATTCAGGGGTCACTGACTCTTTTAAGCACCTAATGCAAATGACAATCTTGTCCTCAGGGGACATCGCAGAGCCCTGGCCCACAAGGACCTGCCCAGCCAGTCTCTTGACACCTCCAGCTCCGCCCACCCGCCTCGTGCCCCTGTGCCCTGCACTGAGGCCACCAGGGCCTTCATGGATCAAGAACTCCCCGGAAGGCTCCGCAGGCTGTGCGCAGGCTGGTCTCTGCGGGGAGCTTCCTCTCCCTCGAGGGAGAGGCTGAGGTTTGTGGGGCACCTCAAACCAGCCCCCCCTGGAGGGTCACCTGCACCGGGCAGCTGCCAGGCCTCCTCCTGACGCTGCCCGTGGGAGCCCGGGCCTGAGTGGACGTACGTGGGAATCCACGTGTGCAGGAGCCGGGGACTTTGCACAGTATTTAGGGAACTTGAAGAACCCCAAGAAGCCAGTAGGTGTCGCCAAACAGGCTGTGTAAGGCCAGGCCGGGGTGGGGGAGTGGGGGGTGGGGGGCCCTCATGTCATTTGCATAGAGCCCGCCCACATCCTCCCTTGGTTGCTGCAGTACCGGGGATGGCCCCAGGGGGCGCGCGCCGCCCAGCCACACCCCAGCCCTTGTTCCTGGAGACAGGGTCCTGCCGCGCCCCCAGGCTGGTCTCCAAGACTGGGGACCCCAGAGGCGGTGCCCGGGGCGAGGGGGCTGGGGCTGCACTCACGTGCCGCTCTGCACCCGCACCGACGACACCTTCTCCTGGTAGCCGTGGGCGTGGAAGCTGGGCACGTCGTCATCTATGATCTCCATCTTCTTCCCCGTGAAGTTGGGGTTCTCGTAGAGGATGATCTTGTGCTCCTGGCTGTCCTGTGGCGGGGCAGGGAAAGCCACTGTGGGGGGCAGCCCTCCCCCACCCCACACCCCAGCACGCTGCACCCAGACCCTCTGCTCCACAGACCCACCCAGTGAGGGTCTGTGACAGCGCCGAGGACCGTGAGTCTGTGGAGTCCCTCCTGAGCCGTGGGCTCCCAGACGTCACACTTGGGGGGATATTTGATTCTGAAACGTGGTTTTCCCTCCCACAAACTGGGCTTTCTCATTCTTAAAGTGCAGCCGTGTCTTATTCACCCCCCAGGTACACAGCACAGCCCCCCCTCCTGTCTCTTCCCCTGCCCCAGCTCCTGCGTTTTTCTTAGTTGTCTCACTGAATCCTTTAAGCAAGTCTTATGCCACTTGGCAGATGAGAAGACTGAGGCACAGAGAGGTCAAGTGACTTGCCCAGGGTCACACAGGTGGGAAGAGGAGAGCCCACATATGACCCCAGGTCTGTAGAAGGCCAAGTCCAGTCTTCTCCCAGTCTTCCACCACACTGTGGGAGGACACAGTCCGGGCTTGGAAGTTCTGGGGAGTTGAGTGCTTGAGCAGTGGTAGGTCCTTTCCCCTCCCCAAGAGTTTATCCACTAGTGAGAACCAGGCTCAGAGAAGTACAGACAGCTGTCATGGGCACGAGTCTTGATTAAGAGCTGAACCACCTTTTTCTCCCCTCAGCACAGAATTTCTTTTAAATTCAAGACGGTGACCATTTATTGAGCAATTACTTAGTAACAGGATCGGGCAACTCTAGGGAGCACCATCCACCTAGGATAGAATGTGAGCAGTGTCCCCTGGAGCATTCTGTCGCCTTGTGGTTACAGAATGTGACAGGCTCAGGCCGAGCTCCTGGGAATCTCAGGACCACAGATACTAAGAGCCCCAGGTCCAGAGGAGGAGCCCGAGGCTCAGGGAGGCGGAAGGACTCTGCAAGGTCACAAGCCAGGCGGTTCCCTGCCAGTCAGATGGGGTGCAGAGCCAACAGCAAAGGCTCCTCCGGGTCCCGCACCTGTGGCTCCACGTGGCCGAGGGGACAGAGTGGTGGGGCAGGGCACTCACCACTTTGATGGGCCGCAGGGAGCTGAGGGAGTCTGTCCTGCGGCTGCTGGTCCAGGAGTCCCATCGGGGGTACTCGCCCTTCTCGAACACAAACTGCTCGCCCTTGCAGTTGGCCTGCTCGTAGCCCACCCAGCTGCCGCAGAGACAGGGACAGTCAGTCCAGCCCAGCGCCCCGCAGGACCCGCCCCTGGGCCCGCCCCCGGCAGCGTGGCCACCTGGCCACGCGCCTTCAGCCAGGGACACAGTGACAGACGAAGCAGGTCCAAGGGACCCCCCACACCAAATGCCAGGGCCACCGGGTGCTCCAAGGCTCAGAGCTACTGTCCAAGCAAACAAAACCAACAGCCGACGGATGGCATCAATAAGGCCACCACCGCGGGTTTGCAGCTGTCCCTGCAATGTCACCGCAGGGGGCGCTGGGAGGACAGGAGCACCCTCCACCTTCTCCGCTGAGCTCCCTCTCGGGGCCACCCTGGGCCTCCCCCTGGGAGCAACAGGGACTCTTTTGTCCCCGCGAGTCTCTTGCCTCTTCCTGGACACAGGGTCTCTGAGATCCGTCCCCCTGGGCCTGCGTCCCCCCTGGGGGATGCCAGCTCCCCCCAGGTGCCCAGACCCGGGTGCTCAAGGCCCTTCCTTAAAAAGGCGTGTGAGCCACCTGCTGCTCCTGGGGACCTCACATCCCCTCCAGGTAGGTGGCTTGTCCCTGTCACCTGCTGAGGCTTTGCAGATGGCCATCTCACTGTTCTCTGGAGGGAGGGGGAGGAGGAGAACCCGCCTCCTGTCCAGGACGGGGACAATCTCGTTCCTGAAATGTCCCATCCTGTGGGTGCCAAGTGGCCACGAGGGACGTCAGGGGAAGGAGCCTCTCTGGGGGGGCTGACGGGAGAGGGTCTGCCTCGGGCAGGGAGCGCCCTGGGGCCACCCAGTGCCAACCCTGCCTCAGGCGCACGGTGGCCTTGGGGACAGGAGGTTGAGCTCAGCGTCCCTGGAGAGACCAGCCGTCTGCGTGGGCAGGGGACCCAGAAAGTGGCAGTCAAGAGCTCACAGCTGACGCCCGAGGACCCCATCACAAGAAGAGACGACTTCCACATGTGGCACCAGGGCGGGTGACATCCACGTGGCCCGTCCGACCACAGGATGGTAAAGCCACCAGGGTCACGCCGTAGGACCCCAGTCTCCGCCTCAGCTGGGCCACGTGGTGGCGGGAAGCAGGTCCCGGGCTCCACCCGGTGTCAGCAGGCTGGCTGGGGGGCCAGGAGTCTGCGTGGAAGTGGCCACAGGACACCACACAGAAGCCCTCCGTGACCCAGACGAGTCCCCACTACTTTATGACCTCGTGGGCTACAAAACTCCAAGTACATCACCGAGCCGTTCTGATTCTTTCAAAAACCATTAAATATAACGCAGAGAAAAATCTAGATTTAGAGCCCAATCTTTTTTTCAGGGAGGGGGGGTACCAGGGACTGAACTTGGGGGCCCTCGATCCCTGAGCCCCATCCCCAGCCCTATTTTTAAAATTTTATTTAGAGACAGGGTCTCACTGAGTGGCTTGGGGCCTTGCTAGGTAGCTGAGGCTGGTCTTGAACCCAAGATCCTCCTGCCTCAGCCTCCCGAGCAGCCAGGATGACAGGCGTGTGCCACCGCGCCCAGTTAGACCCAAATCTTAACAATGGTTACTTCTGAGTGGTCGGGCTAAAGCCATCTATCTTCCTTCCTTCCTTCCTTCCTTCCTTCCTTCCTTCCTTCCTTCCTTCCTTTCTTTCTTCTTCTTTTCCTTCTTCCTCTCCTCCTCCTCCTCCTCCTTCTTTTAATCTAAACACTTGTTCTTATTTATTTAATTTTTTTGGTGCTGCTGGGGTTGTGTGCCAGGCAAGTTCTCTATCACCAAGCCACACGCTCAGCCCCTATATTCTTAATTTAAGGTAATAGCACTTTAAACAATAAACAAAATTTAAAACTCAAAATGTATACATCTATATTTTTAAATTAAAAGTGTAAAATAGGTGGGCAGGGCTGGGGACAGCACTCAGTGGAAGAGTGTTTGCCTAGTGTCTTAAAACCCTGGGTATCATCTCCAGCACTGCCAAAACTATCCACCCACCAAACTCAAAAACCTGGGTTAAAATATGCTCCGGAAATTCTATCATCAAAATGTTAAAAGAATATCCCAGAGGCTCAGGAGGCTGAGGCAGGAGGATCGTGAGTTCAAGGCCAGCCTCAGCAAAAGCCAGGCCCTAAGCAACTCAGTGAGACCCTGTCTCTAAATAAAATTCAAAATAGGGCTGGGATGGGGCTCAGTGGTCGGGTGCCCTGGGTTCAACCCCTGGTGTATGATTTTATATATATCAAAAGGTAATTGAAAATCCCACGTGCAGTTCCAGTGGCCTGGACTTCAGTTATCTGGAAGGTGTGCAACAGATTCCCTGGGTGTGCCAGATAATGGAGGCTCGGCAGGGCTGTTGCGTGGGCCACCTTCTCCACGTCTTCAGATGCAGACACAGGCAGGGCCATGGCACCAGCAAAATTCCCCGAGCATCCTGAAGTGTGGGGTGGTCCCCGCAGGACACTGAGCCACTCCAGACTCCAACCTGTTGCATGGGGGTCACTGGTGATCCCCCGAATCCTGAGGCTCTTACAGAGAGGGAGTGGCCAGGAGCCGTGGGAGAGACCCGTGCCACCTGCCGGCTTGCACAGGACTGTGCTCATCTACACGACAAGGGGACGGTCCATCTGCCAATCACCCCCTCTTTCTCAAGTAAAGATGTGGCCCCCAAATAGGCCAGCAAATCGGCAGCTCTTAAAAGGTCTGTGTCCCTGCCTTGAAGAGGTGGCTGTCATCTGTGCCCAGCCCTGCCCTGAGCTCTCTCCTCCCATCCTCGTCCTACCCAGGAGGAAAGGGAGGCTCAGAGAGGGAAGCTCCTGGTCAGAGGTCACACAGCCCAGAGGTGGTGGAATCGGGATTTGAACTCAGCTCCAAAGCACAAGTTCTCCCACTGGGCTGCCAGACCCCGCATCTTAAGGGCACAGAGAGGACAGACCCCCAACCCCACAGCCCGATTGCTTCACCCTGGCAGCCCGACCACGCGGATACGTACGGTCCAGCCTGCACCAGGACAGAGCCCGCCTTCTCCACGCCCGTCTCCTTCAGGTTGGGGCAGGGTCCGCTGAGCTCGTGGGAGTGGCCCTGGAAGTTCTCCTGCTCAAAGATGATGATCTGCAGCAGCAAGAGTCGGGTCAGAGCCTCCGAGGAGGCTGGAGGGTCGACCCTCAGGGCCAGGAGGCCTCAGTCTGCCCTCGGGGTGCACACGGCCAGCCTGCACTGGGGGCATGGGAGGGGACAGCCGTGCTGCCCTCCCTGTGTGCAGTACTGGGGACGGATCCAGGGCCTCTGGAGAGCTGGGCGGGCGCCCCCCGGCCCTTCACGGTCGTGGGAACCGAGGCGCAGCCCCGAGCCCCCGGTGGGCAGCAGCAGAGCTGACCGGGCGCCCAGGCTGGTTGGGCAGCTGGAAGGGAAGCAGCAGCTTGCAAATCTACCCCGCACACCAGGCCCCTGTGACCCTGAGCCCTGGGGACGGTCCCAGACAGGCCAGCGCTTAGTGACTCCTCCCACTCCAGAGCTGGACCAGCACCACCAGATGTCCCTGGTCTCCATGGAAACCACGGAACCACGCCCACCTGGGCCCCTCCTCGGAGCCTCGGCCTCAGGGGCCTCCCGGGGCCCGACCTCCCCTCGCCTCACCTGGTCCTCTCCCTGCCCAGGGAAGGGGCCTCGCGGGGTCCCCATCAGAGAAGCCGAAGCTCTGCAAAGTACAAGACCCCTACCCCCACCCCCACCCGGACCCCACCGAGCACCAACTGGGAGGCCGCCTCAGCGAGAGCTTGGGAACCGTGCGCTCCAGCCACCATTCCGGGGGGGGGGGGGGGGGGGGGGGGGGGGGGGGGGGGACAGCTCCCAGCGGCAGAATCCACAAGGTCAGCACTGGCAGGGGACACAGGCCTCCGGCTCCCAGGCAGGGGATTAGCCAGATAAAGGCCAGCCAGCGGGGCTCAGAGACAAATTCCATGGGATCAATTCAGCCTTTAGAGTCACTGACCCAGCTAGACCCCGGGGGCAGGAAACATGGGTTGTGCTGTGCAAACCTAGGGAGCAACTGGATGTCTCTGGGCCTCGGTTGTCTTGCCTGTGAAATGGGAGGTCAGGCCTGTTTTGTACGGGTGCTGGGAAGGATCAAGAGTGTGGAAGTCAGGGGCTGGTTTCTCATGACCTGGCCGGAGAGCAGGCACTTGGGAAGGAGGGTCCGGTGAGGAAGGCAGACCCTCCAGGCATTTGAAAAGCCTCAGAGAGCCCAGTCCACCCCTATCAGTGTTCACTGTTGTCGCTCATAAATAAAATGGAGGCTAAAATGTTCCACGTTATCTGATTCTTTAAAGCTGCCCTGCTGAATGGAACAGCCATCAGCTCCACATCTGCAGTGTGTCTGAGTGAGGATAGTGCTCTAAGTATAAAATACACACTTGATTTTGAATGGGGAACAAAGAACCTAAAATACCTCCCTAAGGAGTCTTCTCTTGATTATTCACTAAAATGCTCATTTTCTTATACATTAGGTTTAATACAACATAAGATGAATATGAGTTTTCAGCTTTGTAAGTGTGGCAACTAGAACATTTTTGTTACCTGGGCGGCTCACAGTGCACATCAGTTGGACGGGGGATGCTTTAAGCCCAACCTTCTGCTGTTTGCCAGAGTCACCAAGCTCGTTCTTGACCTCAGGGCCTTTGCATATGCTGTTCCCACTGCCTGGGCGTTCTGACTGACCCCAGCTCCAAGTTTTCACATGGCTACTCCCTCGCTTGACCCAAGGTTCTGCTCAAAGGTCGCCTTCTCAGAAAGACCCTCCCTGAGCTCCTCTGTGGACACGGCCATTCCCCGTCCTCCCTGGCTCTCAGGGACCCTGCACCCTGCTCTGTGATTTACTGCACAGTTACCATTACTCTATGGTGTATATCCAGCTGCTTGCTTAGGGTCTGTCTTTCCTCTAGAAAGGGTGGCTTGGAAGGGGACAAATGAGCAGGAGGGTGTCAGGGGGGCAGTTTTGCATGGACTCCACGCCAGGACTCCTAGAGCAGAAGGAAACCCGGGAGAGGCCGGGAGGGTGGAGGTTGATAGAGTGTGAAGCTGGGTGGGGAGGCGAGCCTCTACCACTGGAATAAGACCCCAGGGACCCCACCAGAGTGAAGCTGAGGTCCTCACGGGCACCGTGGGCCAGGAGTTAGGCTGAGCCTGGCTGCTCTTCCCATTTTAGAGGGAACTGAGGCTCAGAGAAGTTGAGCAACTGGCCTGAGTCACACAGCAGGCGTGGAGCTGGAAGCCACCCCGCACCTCTCAACCAAGAGCCGCTTCTCTGATAGGCGGAGGTCCACCTCAGCCTTGGGGAGTCCTGGGGGCAAAATAGGGTGCACAGCAGCCGAGGAGTGGAGGTGTCAGCCTGCACAGCTGCGTCAAGGCCCGCGTGCCCTGGGCTGGGACGGGGCCTCGGGTCGGTGGAGACGGGGGAGGGGAGGAGGGAGGTTGGTCTGCCCTCCCCCCGAGACAGGCACCCACCTTGGGGTTGAGGGGCTGCGGCTTGCCCGCCTGGGTCTGGTGGTCTGAAGCCATCGTGGACTGTCCCGCGCAGGAATGACCTGGAAGACACCGGGAAGCCACCGTGAGGATGTCACCGGCCCCGGCTTCCTCCTCCTGGGGACCCGCAGGGGTCTTGGGGTGTCCGGGGTGGCGGCTCAGACCCCACCGCCAGCCTGGATTCTTTGTGTCCGGCTCGGGGTGCTGTGGGAGAGGAGGCTCCCTGGGGACACACTGGGACCCGAGGTGAGGCCCCTGGAGGGCAGGGCACAGCTCCGGTGGGTCCCCAAGGCGGGAGGCTCGGCTGTCACCGCCACCTCTGCGCAAAACCAGACTCTCGCCCCCCGTGCTTGGCCACCCTGGGGCTCAGGAGGTCCCCCATCTCCTGACCCCTGGTCCCCGGCTCCTGGGCTCTTCCCCGCTTCCCAGCACCCGGGACGTCCCCTGGGCCATTGACCTTGGTCCCCACAGTGTGAGCGGGAGACGGATGCCGCAGGACACGGGACAGCTCAGGACATGACATCGTCCCTCTCTCCCTTCCTGAGGTCGCCTGGGGACTGTCCTTCATCCAGAGACGGCAGCCCCCGCCTGGACGGCCTCCCCGGGGAGGACACCCATCAAATGGCTCAGGAGAAGGACCTGCCACCCCCACTCCCCGGCCCGGAGTCCCACGGGTGCCCTGGGTCCTCGGTGTTCTCAGAGGGCAGCCGAGGCACCGGGTCCTGCTGAGCAAGCGGTTCTGCCTCTCGGGGACCCGGGCTGGTCACTGCTCCTGGGGCCTCAGTTTCCTGCTCTGTAAAATGGGGACCCCCGAGGCGCCCGGCAACATCAGGGTTGGATGGCACCCGGCCCAGGAGGCGCAAGCCCTTGGCAGCCACCCAGGGCCCACTCTGCACCCAGGAGGAGGTGAAGAAGGATCATTTCCACCCAGCGGTGGTGGCACCAAGATCACCTTTGGTGACCTAGCCACTAACGCTGCCCAAGGCTGGACACAGGGGGTGACGGCAGCTGGCCGTAGGTCTGGGCGAGCCGTCTCCCTGGGCATCGCTGAGGGGTACCCAGCGGCACCGGTTTGCAAACCCGTTACATTTTCCCGGGGGGTTCCTGGCAAAGCCGAGGCGCTGACGGGCTGTTTCATATTAGTGACCAACGCCACCAACAGCCGGGGACACGCCAGGCAGTGGCTAGACCCTCCACTGTTAGCCCTGGACCCCGGGGCGTGACCCCTGTCCCCACTGAGCAGGAAGGAACATGGGGCTGAGGGCCTGGTCAGGAGGCGTCTGGATTCACCCGTCACCCGGCTCCCGTCCCCGGCTAAGAGGAAAGGCTGGGAGCAGGCGCGTCCCTCTTACCAGCGACACCGGCAGCCCCCGCGAGTGCCCGTGGAGCCTGTGGCGGCAGGTGGCATTTATACCTTCCCCAGGAGGGACGGTGCCAAGACGGGCACCGCAGGGTCCCCGCGGAAAGCAGGGGAAGAATGCAGGGTTAAGCCCACACCAAAGCCCCGGTCAGCAGATGCGACAGACATTGTGTCTCCACACAATAATGTCATTAGCTGTCAGATTCGGCCGCGCCAGGGTGGTCAGGCGGCTGGGCAAGGAGATGCCCGCTTTGCCTGCATCAGCCCTCCAGCTGCCAGGACGGGGCCATGCCAGGTTCACGGGCGCGGTCATCGGGCCCTGGGGCTTGAAAGGCAGAGGTGACCTCGGTGGCCCCGTGGAAAACAAGGAGAGGAGGGTCACCAGACAGAGACGGCACCGGGCAGTGGCTCTCTGCCCACCCACCTGTCCACCCAGCCTTCAACAAAAATAGTCGCTGGGCGTCTGATTGGTGCCAAGCTCTGTTCCGGGGGTCAGTGTCCCAGAGGAGATGCACCCGGCCCGGGGCATCCGGAAGGCTCCCAGGAAGAAGCAGAGCCCTGGTGACAGGGAGCAGGTCCCCTGAGGGACGGGGTCCATCGAGCTCCAAGCAGGAAGGGCCACGCGACCCAAAACACCCTGGGGGCAGAGGGGTTCGGCCCCACCGTGGCCTGTGATGGGCAGGGCCCCGGTGGACAGGGGCTGGCCCTGCGGGGTCCAGGGGGCAGCTGGGGCAGAGGCCAGGGATGTCCTGAAGACGGGAGTCCTGGGACCCCGGACTCCGCTCTGGAGAAGCCTCTCGGGTCTTCACTTCTGGCCAAGTCACTGCCGGGCACCTCAGGTCCCTTGAGGTCATCTCCTGCAGCCCAGGTCCTGTCTTGACCTTGAAACCAAGGTCAGGCAGGGGGAAGAGACGGCCTGGAGGTTGGGAGGTAGGTCCAGGAGAGGCCCCTGCTCCTGCCGCCTCCCAGGCCCCGCACACACGGCCCCGGCTGCTGGGGACCTCCCGCCTGCACCCACCACCATCCTTCCCATCAGCAGATACACAGAGGCAGGATGTCATCTGCCTGGTTTTCCATGGCGTCCAGGAGCCCGGTGCCTGGCACATAGTAGGTGCTTGTGTAAACAGGCGGTTAGGTAAACAGCAGAATTCTGGATATAAAATGAAGCAGCCGGTACGGGAAACGGCGTGGCCCCTCCTCAAACAGTTAGATCAGCCGGGTGGTGGCCCACGCCAGCCATCCCAGCAAGTGAGAGGCTGAGGAGGAGCGTGGCCTGAACCCAGGAGTCTGGGGACACTCTGGACAACATACTGAGAGCCGGGTGCAGTGGCACACGCCTGTCATCCTGTCGTAGGGACAGACGAGGCAAGGCACCCAAGATAGCAGGAAACAGTTTCATTTGGCTGCAGCCAGGTTCAGAGGGCGCAGCTTTTGCTGTAATCAGTTAATCCCCTGAACCCCGAGTTCAGGGAGTTTCAGAGTTTTATACCCAGCATGTAAGGGGAGGGGCGCAGAGGTTCACAGTCTGCAGAAGTTCACATAAAGCAGCTTTTTCTTTCACTGTTCTGAGCAAGTTAACCCTTTGAGGACAACATCTGAGAAGGAGAGAGATTCTTCTCCCCTTTCTTCCCCCCATCACCGGCTGTTACCATGGAGCCCAATTGTAACTTGTCTTAAAAATGTAGACATCTCCGGGAAGCCCAGCTCAAGGACAGAGGCCTTGTTTGCTCATTTCTACACAGTACGACACTGGATACGTTTGAAGAACTAGTAAGGGGGTGGCCAGCACCTGGAGTGCTGGTATCTCCCCGGCCAGTGGCCAAGTAAACGGGGCGACATGAAAATAGGAAGTTTATCTACGTTGAACTCTTTCTCAGAGACTCTTTTACTGACAGTCCTGAAGTCAGCCACGGTGAAGAGGGCTTTTCTGTGGAGAAAGGGGGTGCCACTTCAATCCCACAGCTCAGGAGGCTGAGGCAGGAGGATCACGAGTTCAAAGCCAGCCTCAGCCACAGCGAGGCCCTCAGCCGCTCAGTGAGACCCTGTCTCTAAATAGAACACAGAATAGGACTGGGGACGGGGCTCCATGGTCGAGGGCCCCTGGGTTCAATTCCCAGGAACAAAAAAAAGTTGGAGGCAGAGTGAGCCCAGGGCCAGCAGCTGCATCTGGGGGCATGGCGGGTTGTCGGGCTGGTGGGGTGGGACACCGTGAGCTCTGGGAAGGAAGGACGTTGGAAGATGCGGGAGAGCCCTGTGCTGAAGCAGGGAGACAGTCGCGAGAGGACGGGTCCCGTGGACCTTCCAGGACACAGCTCCAGTGAACACGGGAACGGTTCAGGGTTAGGAATGATGGTGGCCCTGGACTGGGGGCAGAGAAGTGGGGGGGTCAGTGACTCACGGGCCCAGAGAACAGGCTGTGGTGACGGCTGGCCGTGATGTCACGGAGCTGTCCCTGGAAACGGGGTGAAAGGTCACATCTTTGTCGAGTTTTTCCCCAGGAAAGCCCCTCCCCCAGGGCCTGAAATCCAGCCCCGCACAGAACCTAAGGCCCACGTCTCAGCTGGACCGTCCAGGGGCTGGGCTTTGCCCGAGGGTCTGGGCGGGTCCCTCTTGGCCTCTCCCTGCTCCTGGCAGGGGCTGGTCACCAGGGCGCCACCTCCCTGGCAGAGTGTCACCCCCAGCCCGGGGCCGTCTTCTCCTGGTGTCCCCACGTCTTCCCCCCCGTGCAAGTCCGTCTTTGGGTCCGAATCCCCCCTTTTATCATGGGGTGGGGGCTGGGGGGGAGGCCGGCTGCTCAGGTCACAGACTTTAAGGAACACGGCAAGTGGCCCTCACCAGCACCTGTGGTCACCTGTGTCCCAGTGGCGTGGGACGTCATCTGACCTTGGTCAGCTCTGCAGAGACCCCATTTCCAGGTCAGACTGTGGCTGGCCAGTTCCGTAGCTCTGGGCCCAAGGTGGTGGACACCGTCATGGCAGGGGGCCTGGTACGGGGACGCAGCTCAGAGGGAAAGAGGGGTCCACGCACCAGAGACCGAATATAAACCTGACGGCACCTGGGGACGGGCTTCCTCCAGCCAGTCCCCGCCTACAGTCCCGCCTGGCTGGCCCTTCAGCGGGTCGATCCACTGCCTGGGTCACAGCCTCATGACCTTTCACCTCTCCACCGTCTCACACAGGAACTTCATGTCCAAACCATGACAACAGCATTGCTTCCCTGAGTCCGTACCTGTCCCTGAGCCTGTCCTCCCCCAGGTGACCCGGGGTCAGTGGATGACCCGGCCCCATCCGCCCCCAGGGCTTGGTTGACTTTGAAGGCACAGCCCTTGTCCCTCCCTGGGACGGGACACACTGCTCCGGCTCAGGTCTGCTGACCTGGGGGGACGGAGGGACAGAAGGACTGGAAGCACCTCTGACCCTTGAGCCGTCCCCACAGAAGGGACAGAAGCCCACTTAGGGTGCAGTGGAGGAAGCCAGGCTGGCCCGAGTCCTGGCTCTCAGACCCAGGCCGTGAGAAGTGACTGGGCTGTCCGTGTCACCTCCCCGTTGCCCAGGTGAGTGGTGACTCTGTCCCCTCTGGAAGGTCTTGTCCCCTGTGATAAAGTCACACACCCACTCTGCTGGGTCTCCCAACACCTCTGTGACCTGCAGGAACGGGGCTCGGCAGCCCAGCTGCAGGGTCCCGGAGTCCCCCGAGGGGGTCCCTCCACGTCTCCAAGACGGTGACAGGTGTCCCCAGACATGGCTGCGCATACTTCCCCCCGACCAACCCCAGCCTGAAGCCATCTGCCTGGAACCAGCTCTGGGTCACACGGTTGGCAGGAAACACCCGTGAACCACTCACCGCAGGCCCCTTGGTCCCACTGAGGCTAAGTCCACCTCCTGAGGGAAAAGGGAAGGGTCCACTTTCTTCATCTCAGGTTCCAAGGACAGTTTAGCCTGAGCCGTCCTGAAGGCCAGACTTCCAGGGGTGGCATGGCTCTCCTGTGGTGGCCATCTCCCCAGGAGGACTTGGACCCTCGCCAGGGCTCGGTGACAGTCCCCAGCAGCTGGTTGCAGAAGTCCCCCTCACTGCGCTACAAACACAGGGGGTTGGGAAGCTGCAAGTGGTGCTCCCGAGGAGCGGTCTGCACATCGTCCCCAAGACCTGTTCTCTCGCGTTCTTTGATTTTTGATTTTTTGTCATTTTTTATTTATTTATTTTTTAAATGACAGCAGAACGCATTACGATTCAAAGAGCCCATTTCTAAGCCAGGTCCCAGTCTGGGGCATGGGGTTCAGGATTTCATCGCACCCTCCTGACTCACAGTTCAGGCCACGACAGGGATCCAGCCATATTTGTTGAACAAACAGATAGTCTCAAGAATTTGCAGAATCCTAATACATAAGAAAGAATTCCTAACACTTAGGGAGTGTGAGAGCCTAAAGAGTCAGGTGCCAAGTCAGGCGCTGTCTGGACTTATTTCTTTGAATCCTCCCAGCCCAACAGGTAAGTGTTGCATTTATTGATCACCCCATTTTATTGAGATTGGAGGCTCAGAGAGGTTATGGGACTTGCCCAAGATTGCACAGCCAGTAAGTAACAGAGCTGGGCTTTGTGGACTGCCTGTCTACTAGGTTTCCCAGAGGGTCCTTTCCTGGTAGTTTCACTGCATTAAATTCTCACAGTCATCTTTGAGATAGGCATGAGTAGTATCCCCTGTTACAAATAAGGAAGTTGAGGCTCAGAGAAGTTAAGTAACTTGTCTGAGATCACACAGCCAGAAACCTGAGCTCATCTCAGTCTGACTTCGAGGAAAATGCTCTTCATCTTTACGCTCTGATGCTTCTCTCTACGCCCTGAGGATTGTGGTCAAGCCCTCCTCTCCAAGTCTGTCTTCCTGTCAGAAATGAGGTCCTTTCCCCAGCACCTCACATTTTTCTCTCTCGGACAGAGTTCCCATGACTGGCAGGGTAAAGCATGCTGGGCGGGGGCAGTCAATTATTATCCCTATTTTTGTAGGTAAATAAACTCAGAGAGGGAATGAAACTTCCCCAAAGTCACACAGCCAGGAAGTGGCAAGGCTGGGATTTGAACCAGGAGCTCAGGATTTGCAGATCCCAGGGCTTCAGTACACAACAACTCCCTGGTCCCTCCTCAGTCTCCTCACCTGCAGTCGCTGTTTCCTTGGCCTGCAGGTGTGTGGTGATCTAGTTTCTTGAGTCCATGGCTAGCGAGCGCCCTCCCCCTTTTAAAGTGCCCCACCCTGTGACACCCGTAGCTGGGTCCCAACCACAGGAGACGCTGGGTAACTGCAGCTCTTAGGTGATCCCAGGCTGCTAGCCCTGGGTGGGCTGCAAGACGACCGTTGGCTGGGACCCACGAGTTGGGGAGAAATGGCAAAAATGAGGCTGTCTCATCTGGGCCCCACGGGAGGCAGTCCCTGAGACAGAGGGAAGAAGGGGCCACTTATTTGGAAGTCTAGGGAGCACAGGGACGTGGAGAGGGGACAGGGGCAGGGAAGGGGAGGAGCCGGTATAGGGCGTATTCACAGGAGGGCCACTGCTGGGTCTTCCTGGATCAGCAGGGAGGTCCCGTGACTCGTTGTAGCTGATAAACGTGGCTGACAACATTTCCGGTGGAAATCATTTTACTGCCGCAGCGGACTTTGCAGTGGACTCTCCTCTTCCATTGTCCGGTGTCGGCAGCCTTGTGAGACAGCAGAGTCTCCATCAGCCTGGACCCCTGAGTGACCGCCTGGAGCAGAGCCCCCTGCTGTCCAGCAGTGGACATGCAGCATCAGGGAGAAAAACACCTTTGTTGTTTTAAGCCACCAAGACAAGGGGGCTGTTTGTTATGCAGCACAGCTTGACCGATACATGGAAAGAAAGGGCTTGGACCCTCCTCTCCACCTTCCTGTTCCCATGGAGAGAGCTCACCTCAGTGTCCTCCTTGGAAAAACTCAATTTGGTCCTTAGCTACGAAGGAGTCAGAGGCAGAAGACACCCCAAGATAAGCTGAGAGCAGTTTTCTGCTCCATACTTCTGATAATTTTTTGTAACAGCCTCTTATTCTCTTGAAATAAAATTGATAATACAATCTACCTACGCACAAGCTTCCCCAAAAACAGAGTAATGAAAAGCTGTCACAACTGTAACCATAGTCGAAAAGTATAAGACAATACAATCTGTAACAATATGCTTCAATATATAAAGGCTTTGACACAGCTGTGCCAGGTGATCTAAGACAGGAGAATTATCATGGATATATTTAGCTAGGAACTCAATGTATGTTCAAGATTTTCCTTCACCTCAGTGAGAGTTTTTTGGTTTTTTTTGTACTGGGAATTGAACCCAGGGGTGCCTGACCACTGAACCACTTTTATTTTTTTATCTTGAGACAGGGTCTTGCTAAGCTGCTCAGGGCCTGGCTAAGTTGCTGGGCTGACCTCCAACTTGCAATCCTCCTGCCTCAGCCTCCTGAGTTACTGGGGTATAGAAGCATCTGGAACATAATACAGCTATACATGCAAAAGGGGCCAGGAGTGATTTTTCTGATGCTGCAAACACCACAGACCACACCGCCTGGGTGCCCCGACTTTCCCAGATGGTGAGCAGCCCTGGGAAGATCTGAGGCATTTATCCACCAGCCCCCATTTGGACAGGGGAATGTCCCCAGCAGTCATGCCAGGTGCCCGCAGACAGAACTGGCCCACACAGCCCACCGCAGGGTCCTGGGAGACATGGCCAGAGTCCGCTGCCACCCCGACGGCACGTGACAGATGGCCAGGGTAAGGCTGGGGAGGGTCGGTGGCAGGGAGTGGTACAAAGAGCCCCGGAGAATAAAGAGGCCCCCCGCTTAGCTCATTAGTGGGCTCTCTGGGGGTGGCCACAGAGCCAGCCGCCCAGCTACAGAGGGCCCGGGGACTCTGGCTCTGGGTCCTGGGCCCCCACAAAACCTCAGAGGCTGGCCCCTCAGAGCACAGCCTGGCTGCCCTGCCGCCTGCCCCTCGGGAGCCTTTGGGATACACCCCCACGGCTGGGTAACAGGGACGGCTCTGCTCCAGACACCCAGGGGCTGCCTCCAGGGTCTGGAGTGGACCTCTGGAAGCCTGTTGGTTTCCTTCTCATTGTCATCTCATGTGGACACTCACGACAACCTAGGAGACAGCTGGTCTTCCTATCTCCAAGCTACAGAGGAGGAAAAGGAGGCACAGAGAGGTTATGTCATTTGCCAAAAGGCACACAGTAAGCGGCAAAGCCTAGAAAGCAATCCCACTGGGACAGGGCAGGGACCTAACTCAGCCCTGCCGCCTCCGGTCCCCTGTCCTCACTCTCTCTAACCATTTAGCTGCACTGTCTCTCAGTTACGCTGGTCATTGAGCTTCATTCCTGGTGACTGGGGGACACTCTTGCATTGCCGTCACTCTCAGGCTCTTCCCTGCAGAAGACAGGGTCTGATCCGGGGTGGATCACACCTGTGAGCTGGCTTTTGGAGTCAGACCCGACTGGGGACGAGTCTTAGCTCTGCCTTTCCCTGGCTGTGTGACCTCAGCAGTTGACTTGCCTTCTCTGAGCCTCCCAGAGGGCCACAGGTCTGAGTAGGACAGGGCCTGGGTGCTTGAAGAGACCAGATCGTAGTTCTGGGTTTGAGGCTTTGGACAGTCACATGGACATCAGTGTCCACTTGGAGCTGCCCTGGGTCTAGGATTCCCGCTGAAGCCCTCCCTCCTCTAGAATCAACCCAGCTCCCGGCTCTGGACACAGAGGCACGGCCCTCCCTGCCTAGCTTGCCCTGACCTGCTGCCCAGCAGCCCATCAACGGCCATCATGGTGTTGACATCAGGCCTGGCCAGCTGCCGGCCCAGTGTCCAGGACATAGCAGATGCTCAGTAAACACATCATCATCATCATCAGAAGCAGCAGCAGCAGCAGCAGCAGCAGCAGCAGCAGGTGGACCGGTCATGGCCATCGACAGCCCACAGAGTGGACACATGGGCTTTGGAGACGGCCCTGACGGAGTCCCCGTCCCAGGCGGTGTGCTGTGGCCCTGGGGGAACTTACATCAGCTCTCTCTGCAGACGAGAACCGTTGTGACTGTCCCCACCGTGGGCTCAGCAGCAGCTCCCAGGACAGCAATTATAATGGCCTCTGCTGCTGCCATTTCCTTTTCCACCTTATTTCCTGGTGACTCCCTGTCCCTGGCAGACATGTGAGTGTGTGAGGCTCAGGAAGGAATGTTCTAGAATCAGTACCCAGGGGTGGAGTCTCCTCCCTACCACTTCTTTTCTGTGTGGCCTTGGAAAGGAATCCTGCCCCTCTGGACCCTGGGTGGCCTGTCTGTGAAATGGGACTACCCGCCCGCCCTGCCTACCTCTCAGTGACATTCTTTGAATTCAATAAGATGATGTCTACAAAGCCCTTAGTCCTCAGCAAGCGCTCATTAATGAAGTGCAATGAAACTGCTCCTTGTAGAAACAATGAAGGGGACAGAGTGGGAGGCTGCTCTCCTCATGGAGGGTCCACTCCTGCCTTTTATCTGCCTTGTTCAGGGGCACCCTGATCCAGCCAAGCCTGAGGCCCACCCAGCTCTCCCAAACACAGCAAAGCAAGAAGTCAAGGGGATTCCTTATGTGTGTGTGTGAGTGTGTGAGTGTGTGAGTGTGTGAGTGTGAGTGTGTGTGTGTGAGTGTTTAAACACACAGGTTGGAATAACTACAACCTGCCACATTCTTTTCAAAGCCTTCCTAAGGCCCCAGGGCCTCCCACACCCCAGCTGCTTCAGCTGCTCCTGGGGAGGCGGAGCCAGGCTTGGGCACACAGGGAGCAGTCGGGGAAGCCTGCAGGGTGGGCAGCGGCCCTGAGCAAGCCTGCGCAAGGTGGCTAGGGCTGACCGTCAGCAGGAGCCCCTCTTCCCACGCCAGGCAGGGAGGGCCCGTCATGTCTGGCTCCTCACAGGCTCCCCACACGACTCCGGTCACCCCCATGAGCCCCAGAGAGTGGGAGGAGCAGGCAGAGGAGGGAGTAGAGGGGTGCGTCCCCAAGTGGCTCTGCACAACTCACAGCAAGGGAGTTGGGGTGTCCTCACTGATCCTTCAGGGCACACTCCACACCTCAGCCCGAGCCATCGCGTCCAGCCCCAAGGCAGACAGAGGCTGCTGCTCGGAGCCTCAGTGGCCCCCGTCTGCGGAGCCCTGGTGAGCTGTCCCCCCAACTGGGACGCCTTGCAGTCTCTGGCCACCCACACCCCCCAGGGCCTCAAACCTGCTGTTGCCCCACTGGGAAGGCCTTGGGGTGTGTCCACCAGGGCCTCCAACGCCAGCCTCCAAGAGATCCCCTCCCAGACCCGCCCCCCGCCCCCTGAAACCCCTGCCTCCTGCGGCCTCCAGCTCCACCCGGGGATCTCTGTCCATCTCTCCCTCAGAAGGGGAGGTCCTCCACTGGGCTGTGTCCTTGGACCTGGGACAGCGCCTGGCATGTGCTGCCTGATTAATAACGTCACTGTCACCGACCAACAGAGAGAGTCAGGGGAAGGAGGAGCGGGGGAAGGCAGGCGGTGGGCTGGTGACTGCTGGATGATGGACAGATGGACGGATGGGAGGAGGACCGGGTGGGTGGACTGAAGGGAGCGTCCATGGATGGACAGATGGACAGTGGGGGAGTCAGGACAGAAGAACCCAGGGAAGGAAGCAGCTCTAGCATATGGAAGAGAGGAAGGAAGGAAGGATGGACAGACAGACAACTGGATGGATGGATAGATGAATGGACGGATGGACAGACAAGTGGGTGGATGATGCATGGATGAATGGATGGACGAATGAATGGACAGATGGATGGACAGACAACAGGATTGATGGATGGGTGGATGGATGGATGGATGGACAGATGGATGGTGGATGGATCGACAGATGGATGGGCAGACAGCTGGATGGAAGGATAATGGATGATGGATGAACGGATGGGTGGATGGAAGGATGGACAGACAATTGAACTGATGGATGAGTGGATGGATGGACAGATAGATGGGCAGACAACTGGATGGAAGGATGACGGGTGGACGGATGGACAGGTGGGTGGGTGGTGGATGGAGTCACACTGCCAGTTGGACAGGCCGCAGTGGCAGAGACACAGGTCCCTCCCTAAACAGGAGAGTCCACTGCGGTGCAGACAGCCCCGCCCTCTCTCCGCGCCCCGCCCCAGCCCCGCCCCTCTTCGCGCCCCGCCCTCCCTCCGCGCCCCGCCCTCTCTCCGCGCCGCGCCCCAGCCCCGCCCCCATCCCCGCCCCTCTTCGCGCCCCGCCCCAGCTCCGCCCTCTCTCCGCGCCCCGCCCCGCCCCGCCCCCAGCCCCGCCCTCCCTCCGCGCCCCGCCCCAGGCCCTGTCCAGGAAGCGACGTAGAGGAACGTGGCAGGTGGGGGACTGACCCCAGGCTTTATTGAGCAGACTCGGGGAGGCGGACAGCTGGCCCTCGCCCCACCCTGGAGCCCCCTCTTCCTGCCCTGAGGCCACCCAGGGCGGGCGGAGGCCGCGGGACCGTGCCCTCAGCTGCTGAGGAAGCAGCCCCGCTTGTGCCACTTCTGGTCGCGGATGCGGCGCACGGACTGCAGCTGCGGCTGGTTGGCGTCCCACTCGTTCCAGTGGCGGTACTCGCCCCGCTCCAGCACGTACTGGCGCCCGCGGTAGCCGGGGAACTCATAGCCGACCCACCTGCCGGGATAAGGCCGGGCTGAGGACAGCTGTCACCAGGCCCCGCCTCGGCCAGCCACCGACTCTGCCCACTGCCTGCTACCCGCCGAGCTCCTCCTCGGCCCCCCAGTGCCCTTGGGCTGCGCCTAAACCCCGAACCCTCTCACCAGACCCCTGCAAAACCCCCAGGTGCTCCCTCCACGTCCCTCTTCACACTGTGCGCTGAGCCTCCGTACATGCTCTTCCTCCTGCCTGGCACACTCTTCCTTACCTTGCCCTATTCCTCCCCCTTCCATTTGCACCCCTTACCACTCCATTTAGTTGCTTCCTCCTCTAGAAAGCCCTTCCTGGCTGAACTGAATAGCTCCCGGACTCCCGGAGGCATATGTCTGCCTACCACACCCTGTTCACAACCAGCTGTGAATACCCGTCTCCTTGTCTGTCTCCCTATCAGCCTGTGAAATTCTTGAGGGCAGTGGCCATATAGTTCTTAGGGTTCCCTGTGTCCCATTACCTCGCACATAGTAAATGCTCAGCAAAAAGTCCCTGAGTAAATTTTCACAGGAAGGATCCACCCAGATCATAGGCCCACAATGAGAGCTAACCACAAACAGAGGGCATGTGGCCTTAAGGTTGCATTAACAGTGATATGAAGCCTAGAAAGAGGGAAGTGATTCAGTCTGCTCTCCTAGGAAGGCCTCGGGTCACCCCTCGTCCTACATCTCACGCCCTCGATCAGGGGGACCAGGACTGTGAAGAAGAAAGAACAGTCCGAGAATCACTTTCAAGGCCTGGATATGTTCAGAAAAGGAGTAAAGGTTTCAATGGGGTCAGGTAGGGGACCAATTTCAATGGAAAAAAATAAGTTTCCGGAGTCAGAGCTTCCTGGGGTCCCAGTGGTGGAGCACCCGACGGGTCGTTCCCATCCTGGGTGCGCCGACTGGGACTTTGAGTAGGATGGTCCCCTGCGGCCTGGAGGACACAGGTCGCTCCTGTGCGGAACAGAGAGCGCAGACGGGGCGGGGGCAAGGGTGCGCCGGGTCCCTTACGTCCCGTTGATGGCCCGGATGCTGGCCACGCGGTCCTGGAAGCCGTGCGCCCACAGGCTGGGCACGTCGTCGTCCACTATCTCCATCTTGCGGCCGCTGAAGGCGGGGTTCTCGAACAGGTGCAGCTTGTGGTCCGGGCCGTCCTGGGGGAGAGCGGGGCTGAGGAGAGAGCCAAGGCCACCCCAGAGCTGACCCAGGAGGGAGAGGGCCGCGGAGAGGCTCAGTGGGACCTGGGGGACCTTAGAGCCACAGTAGGAAACAGCTGTCATTCCACCCCTGGCGACAGAGAGGGAAACTGAGGCCGGGGCAGCAGCGACGGATGGGCAGTGTTGACGCAGGCGCCACCCTGCCCTGCTGGACCAGGTCCCACCGGGCCTCCTTGGCCTCCCTGGCCTCCCAGGCCTCCCAGGCCTCCCAGGCCTCCCTGGCACTGCCCAGGAGGAGCACCAGGTCGTGGGAGCAGGAGAAGGGCTGCCGTGGACAGGAGTGGGCACACATGGGTATCAGAGGAAAGCCAGGAAGGACTTGAACAGCCGCAGAGTTCATTTCTGGTCATCTCCTGGGGTGTTTCCTGGACCCCAAGGCTCGTCTGAGGCTGGACCCGAGGTTCTCATTTCAACAGGGTTACAAACGGAGACCCCAGGGAGGCATGGGTTAATTCAAGATGAGCCCTGGTGTCCCCACCCCTGCATCCAGTGTCCATTCAGTAGCCGACTTCTGTCTCACTCTCATGGGGGCAGACATTTGGGGGCCCCTCCAGGCCAGGCCGTGGCTACCACCCAGGCGGGGGCGGGGCTTGTGCTCACGATTTCCAGAGGCCGGAGGGACAGGAGGCTGTCACTGTGGCGGCTATTGGACCAGGCATCCCAGCGAGGGTAGTCCCCCTTCTCCAGGACAAACTGCTCTCCCCGGAAGGACCTGCGCTCAAACGCCAGCCACCTGGGGAGGGAGGGCCTGGGTCACCTCCAGGGCCGCAGAGAGGGGACCCAGGCCTGCAGATCTGGGGGACGGGTGGCTCTGACCTGGCTCCCTGCCTGGCCCCAGTCCTGCTGCTGATTCCTGGGTCTCCTGTGGATGGACCGGGACACACTGCATGAACCTGAGATTCTGGACCCAGAGACCAATGTAGGACGTTTTCTAGAATCCAGGTGATGTCCAGTCTCTGAGGAGGGTGCTCAGAAAGTCTTGGCATGACACCCAACAGGCTGTCAGTGTTCTGTAGAGCACCCCCCGCCTCCGCGCCTCTCTTCCTCCCTCCCTCCCCCTCCCTCCTGCTCTTCATTTATCTATCTGATGTGCATCTGTCCAGGGTCACTCAGATGGTCAGTGCCAGCATCTGGACTTGCTTGCCTTGTAGACATGGGTGGGACTCCTGACCACTGGGGTTCAGTTTCCTCATCTGTGGAGATAAGAATGGCACCTCTCTCATAGGATGAGAGCAATACTTGTCAAACTTGAGATGATATTTTTATTTGAAAGTATAAGTATCACCAGGGTGCAGTGGTACATGCCTGGAATCCCAGTAACTTGGGAGGCTGAGGCAGGAGGATCGCCAGTTTGAGGCCAGCCTCAGCAACTTGGCAAGGCCCTAAGCAACTTAGCAAGACCTTTTCTCAAAATAAAAATGAAAAAGAAGGGCTGGGGATGTGGCTCAGTGATAAAGAGCCCCTGGTACCAAAAAAAGAAAAGAAAAAAAAAAGGAAATTACAAATATCATCGCTATTTATTTATTTGCAGTGATATAAATTGAATATTCACTATTTGGTCATGGAGTCAGTCTGTCCTCTTTCCTGCCACTTGCCCTGGCTGGCAATCGACAGCTTGAAGTTTTTTCGAAAAGAACCTCTCTACAGATGAGGAAACTGAGGCCAGAGCGGAAGGAAGCTGCCTAGGGCCCGCGGTAGCCGGTGTTGAGCTCCTGCGCCGGGAGGGGGTGGAGCCTTTTGGGGCCTGGACAGGTACTTACGGCCCGGACTCCACTTGGATGGAGCCCACCTTCTCCAGCAGGCTGTCGGTCAAATTGGGACATTCCGCCGAGAGCTCGCATCGCTTGCCCTGGAAGTTCTCTAGTTCATACACGGTCACCTGCAAGAGCAGCATCCTCAACGTCGCACGCACTGGGCTCCCAGCTCCAGCCCACGCTGCCCCTGGGCACCACCTGCTCCCTGCCCTCCACGCGGCGAGCCCGCACCGCCCCCTGGTGGCCGCAGCGGGGACGCCTCCAGCGCCTCCATTCGAACAGTTAATGAGGCCAACTCCAATGATTGGCAGGCGCCAGGAGGGACCCTGAGAGAGGAAAATCACCGACCGACCGGAGGGCTGGAGGGAAGGAAGTGAAGCCGCTTTGGCCAGGAGGGAACAAGGGTCACTTCAAACTTAAAGAGGAGTCAGAAATCCATTATTTCCTTCATGTGAAATTTCCTCCTTTAAAAACTCTACTTAAGCTGGGTGTGGTGGCACAGGCCTGTCATCCCAGCAGCTGGGGAGGCTGAAGCAGGAGGGTCGCAAGTTCAAAGCCAGCCTCAGCAACGTAGTGAAGCCCCAAGCAGCTCAGTGAGACCCCGTCTCTAAATAAAATATAAAAAGAACTGGGGCTGGGGCTCAGAGGTAAAACGTCCTGGTATCCAGCAAACGACCACAAACCCTCCATATAAGGCACATGAAATGCCCATCTACAAACTCTGGGCTCAGCTTTGCCTGCACCAAGCCCAAGAGAGAAGGGGCTCAAAGGCGCCCATCTAGCTTGAAGCAAAGTCTTTGTACGTGGCCCCTGGGGAGCACCCATTCCAATCACTTTACAGAATGGGTGAGAGAATCTCAGAATGGGTAAGTCATTTTCCTCAGGCTGCACAGCAAGTTGGGTGGAGGCACTGGGATTCAGTAAGGCTACTTCTCTTCTCCCCACACTTGGACAGGAAATGTCCGCAGATGACAAAGGCAGGCAGAGAGAGATGACAGCAGCCTCCGGGGTTGGTCAAGGCCCTTGGAGGCCACAGGCCAGTCCTGTATGGTCCCCAAGAGGAAGCTGAGGGTCGGGGCATGGCTTACCCACATCACCTGAGGGTCAGGCGAGGAGTCGGGGGGTTTCTTGGCTGACTTGGCCCCTGGCCACCGGAGCATCCTCAGGTGCCCCTGCCCCTCCCTCAACCCATCCTGGGACCCTGTCTCAAGTGGCCCCTCCAGGGATGGCTGGGAGGGCAGAGTCCCCAGTGCTACCCCTCCCCCGTCCCAAGAGGGGAGGGGAGCCAGCTCAGGCCACGCCTCTGCGCCCCTGCCCTCCACGGACAGGCAGGGGGAGGTGACCGCTCCCGTCTTGGGGGGGACAGCTAGCCATGTCACAGTGGGGTGGGGGAGAGGTCCTGCTCCGGCCTGGTCCCCCGACCTAGTACCTTGTAGCCACCGCCCAGGCCTCCGTGGCTCTTGCCGGCCGCAGCCTGCTCGGGGGCCCCGTGCTGTTCCGCCATCTCCTGGGGGCGTCTGGCTTCAGACCAAAGGAGAATGGGTCACAGGGTCCCCGGGGTGGCCTGCTGGATTAGAGGGGCTGGACTGTGCTGCTTGGGGGCTCCCTGGGTCAGTCATCAGCACCCGCTCAGACGCACCCTGGGGACATGCCTTCTGCCCACACCATGGCTCCCTGACGTGGGGTTCTCGGGGCTCCCTAGACGCCGCCTGAGGACCCTGGCCAGAGCGGGCGTCTGGGCGTCGCTCTGCAGGGTCTCTCCCGCCCCAAGCCCCAGGCGGTGTGGTTGTCTGTCCCCGGGTCCCTGGTCCTCCAGTGAGTCTGTGAGCAGCTGCTCAGCACCCAGGCCCCGACCAGGTGACCAGGGTGAGCAGGGGACCACAGCTGGCAGGAGGGACCGAGGGAGCTTTGTCCTCAGAGCCAGGACCTCAGACACCTGCTCTGGGCCAGTTTGCATGCAGCCGGTCACTCTGTCCATGCACTTACTGAGCACTTACTGTATACCTGCACTCCAGTGACAGGAGGAGGGTGACCGCTTCCATCTCAAACTTGTCTCCTCAAGAGATAAACCCAGATAGGGACAGTGACACTCAGCCTGGGGACCTCCAGGTGTCACGGGGAAGGTCCTCCTGATTGCTGCCCACGTGGACACTCACAGGACGCTTCTCCACGCACACACGCACAGCTCCCGGGGCCCCTGCCTAGTGACTTCCCCCCCATGGGCACGCAGACACCTCCTCACGCTCTCTGTCACACACGGTGGCACATACAGCACCCACAGGGACACCCCACACACGGCTGTCCCCACCCTCGTTCCCAGGGAGCCTGCTCCCAACACACAGCCGTGTGGCCCGCGAGCCCTGGACACTGGCCTGGCCACACTTGGGCCCTCTGGTCCCTGTGCCCAGCTCAGCTGGAAGTAGGACTTGGTCCAGCTCCTGGGGACTTGGAAGGTCCCAAGGTCCCCTTCCCCTGCTCTGCTGTCTTGGGAGCCCGGCCCCCGGGCACGTGACAGGGCCACCGCCCTGACACCACAGATCAGGAAGGTCCCCCCTGGCTCCCAGTGGGTTTGGTGGCTGTCTGGGGTCCTTTCACTCAGTGCCAACCCTCAGGTGACCCACGGTGTCTGCAGGGGGCAGCCACCAGGGTCCCCAGGCCTCCTGGGCCGCTCTCCCCGGCCCCCTGGCCCCGCCCAGCCCCCCCCAACCTGCTGCTGTAGCCTCGGGCAGGACGGGGACCAGGACGCGCTGCGGACTCGGCCTGCCTCCAGGAGCGCCCTATTTATGGGCCCGTTCTGACAGCCCAGCACATCGCCGCCTGCTGAGGCAGCGTCCTGTCCACCCGATTCTGTCCGGGTCGTCTCACTCCAATAGCCACCCGCAGAGGCCCCCGCGTCTCATCCTCAGATGTGGCCTCTGATGACTTCCTGGGGCCTTTGTGGGAACTCTGAAAGTGCTGGGCAGGGCAGAGGCCGTGGGGCTCCGGGTGTGCCCTGGCTCCCTCCTTGGGTGTCTTGGGATCACCCCTTTTACCCCTGGGGTGTACGATGCGCGTGGAAAGCTCAGTTCTGATGCCGGGGGGGGGGGGGACAGGGGGACTCCAGAATCCTCCCTTTTCCATGTGCTGTGAGGCTGAGGCAGGAGGATCAAAAGTGTGAGGCCAGCCTCAGCAACTAGGCAAGGCCCTAAGCAACTTAGTGAGACCCTGTCTCAAAATAAAAAATAAAAAGGTCTGGAGATGGGGCTCAGTGGTGAAGCACCCCTGGGTTCAGTCTCTATTACCAAAAAAAAAAAAAAAAAAAGTATCTTCTTCATACAGATGACGGACACATCATAGCTACCATTTATTGAAGACCTACTGTGTGCAAGGCTTCATAAGCATTGTGTGGAGCTCACCCAGCTATCTCAAGGGGAGGACTTTTGATCTCTATTTTGTGGTTCAGAAATGGAGTTCTGAGCTGTAGGCCTGGCTCTCGGCCTCAGTAGAAATAAAGGTGGAAATGAAGGTCGACTTATTTAGGACCAGAGTAGATGGAGCCATTTTCAAGGGTTGGCAGAGCTGGGCTGTGACACATGATCACCCAACAAATCCCTCCGGATGACACGGAGTGGACGGGACAGGGGACCCCAGAGTGGACGGTTAAGCAAGGTGCCCCCCACTGTGCAGTCGCTCTGGGTGAAACCCCCAAGCCTGGAAAGGCCCTGGTCACCCTGCGGCATCCCTGGAGCTGGCGGCAGGAGGCTGCGGTGGCCATCGAACCCTGGACTCGGCCAGATCCCTGTGACCTTAGGTGAGCAGTGACGGTCCCAGAGCCAGCCTCCTGGGCCACAAATGGAGAACCTGCTCCCTCCTCCCTCCTCCGGCCACGGAGAGATCCCGTGAGCAAACCCCTCACGGCCGTGGCTCCTTCACCCTGTTCCCGGGACCCCTGCTGTGGCCACCTGACGCTCACTGCAGAGGTCCTGAAAGGCCACGCAGTCTCCAGCCCTGCCACGTGGGATGTGGTCACACCCTCCCGTGGAGCGTGAGGGGAAGGCTGAGGAGGGACGGTCCCCCAGGTGCTCGGTACTGTCATGTTCCAGGGCTCCATAACCCAGAGCCCCAGCCTGGCCCCCCTGCCACCTGCAGCCAGATCATTCTTGGTGGGGGTGGACATGGGGAGAGGAGCTGTCCCCTGATGGGCAAGCGGCCTCCCTGGTCCCAGCCTCCCCTCCTGCAGTAACGGAGAGGCCTCCTGTCTTGGCGGATGTCCTCTGGGGGGCCCGGCCCTGCCCACTGAGGACCACTCTTGCTGCCGTCACTGTCCATCTGTACAGATGCTCAGAGACGAGCCACCCCCAGGAGGTGGGGACACAAGCCCTTATCATCTGAATGCAACTTCTGCCTTGTTCCCGTGGGCTCCGGTGACGGACAGACCCCCTCTCCCGGGACCCCGCCGCTCCCTCCTGCTGCCCGGCCAAGAGAGACCGACGTGGCCAGTGAGGACCAGGCCTGCTCGCCGGAGAGACCCATTCATTCACACGGGGACACGGGGACTTCTCCAACGCCACTTGGTCCAAGCTTTATTTGCTGTGTTCATGGTCCAAACGCAGCATCTCTGTGCAAGCCCAGCCCAGGCTCCTCACTGCAGTGGACCGTCCCCAGCTGCTCTGGAGACAGGCGGGGCCTCTGTACAGTCACAAATATGAAAGCACTTGTAGACACGCGACGCCGAGAGGTCAGGGAGCCCCGCGGGGCCTTTACATGAAAAATAGAGGGTTTTCTAGGTGAATTCTCAGCCGCGCGGCGACAGGTCGTTCCCGGGACGGGCTAAGGTGTCTCTCGCCTGCCCTCTGTCCAGAAGGCCCGGAGCCTGGGGACTCATAAGGCCACTGCGACAACCCGGCGGGCAGGAGGCTGCACCTGTCCCTGGAACTGACACCTTCTATGGCGACGCAAAGATCCCGGGAGGGACCCGCAAGAATGACTAGGAAAATAGAGACTCTGTGCACATGGATTTCACCCTCCTGCCCCGACCGGGGGTGTCCTGAGGGCCATTGTCGGGGTTTGGGAAACGACAGAACAAAAGTCTCTTCCCTAACGCAGTCGAGGACGTGTGTGAACCGGGATTTAAGGATCCGTAAGGCCGTGTCGGATGAGGCCACCAAAAAGCTCAGATTCTTCTTTAGACCATGACATCAATGTCCAGCGGGCCTGATGCCACCAGTGATTGTCACGGAAGGGCAGGTCCGAGTCATGGCAGGAGGAGACGGGGCGCGGGCCAGGAGCTCCCCGGCAGCGAGGGGACAGGCTGAGGCGTCCACTTCAAGTGTTTGCTTGCCAAAAGCGTCCGGTTGACTTTCTGGAAAAGAGACCTGGCTTCCCACCCACCTTCCCACAGAAGCCAACTGGACACAGAGAGCAAGGGACCCGGGGGACAGCCAGCTCACTGGGCCTGCTGGCTTCCAGAGCCCTGGCCTGCTGGTGGGTCACTCCGGGAGCTTCTCAGCACAGACCCCCCTTGCTCTATCCTTTCTGGATGTGGCGCAGGCCCAGTGTCCCCCTCCTCGCACACGGTTCCTCCTGCCCCAGGGAACCGGGACCCCCTGGACCTTTTGCGCTCCTGTCTCAACGCACGCACGGTGTGGCGAAGGCACAGCGGCTGCCGCAGTGTCACTTGGGAACTGTCCCTGGCCACAGCCCACACATCTAAACTGGGGGGTGGGAGACTCAGCTCTGCGGTCCTGCCGAGCTCCCGGGGCGTCCTGGAGGGTCCACGCACAGATGGAGGTGGCACCGTGACAGCACGTGGAGAAGCCGTGGTCAGCGGAAGGAAAATCACCGGAAGGTCCTTCCAAGTCCCCCGCTCAGCCCCTGCGCTCCAGGCCTGGGACCTGCGACTATTCCTGATCCCGTCCTTAGCAGGCCGGCGTCGCCCCCGGGGATGTGCAGAGGAACATCCGCATCTGTCACCTGGCCCGTCCCCCTGGAAGGCACGCTGCCATCTGACTGTCCTGTCCCTGATTGTCGAGCGTGAGGCTGTCGCCGCTCCCAACCCCCAACCTCCCCGGGACCACGGGTTCCACCCCCACCCGCGTTCTCGGGGGGCCGAGAGTCTCCCCAACACTGATTCCCGAGCACTGGCCGTGGGGACCACAAGGGAGGGGTCTAACTGCAGGACAAGGTACGGACTATCAAAAGGCCAGCTGTCAAAGAGCTGATGGGCAAGAGGTGGAGGGGACGAGGCGCGCGGGAATGTGGGGTCCACAGCGGGGGAGTCGGGGAGGACGCTGGGTGGGGGCCGGGCTCGGGGCACCTGGAGGATTAAGGCATATTAAGGTAGTTTAAAAGGGGACAGATTTCCAAAGGAGAAATCGGCAACCTGCGGGGCCACCCCCTGGAACATCAGCCACCTGTCACTTCATTGCGCTGATCATAAGCAGGAGCCTGGGGTCCAGAGAACCCGCGTGACTGTGATTGTCAGCTCTGGGGTACTGGAAGAGATGTGGAGGTGCGTGGCCAAAGGTGCAGAGGCTTGTTCTGGCCAGATTCAAGGTCAGTGTCACCTCTTCATCAACAGGGAATTAGTAGACTTTGCCAATCAAGGCGGGACAGGCTGGACAGAACCTCCCCAGGGCAGTCTTGTGTCAGGAATCTCCTTCCTGTCAGGTGGGCTACTATATTAAGAACTGAGGATTCTGCTGGGCACGGCAGTGCACGCCTGTAATCCTGGAGGCTTGGGAGGCTGAGGCAGGAGGATCGCAAGTTGGAGGCCAGACTCAGCAACTTAGTGAGGCCCTCTCTCTCAACAAAAACTTAAAAAGGGCTGGGGGTGTGGCTCAGTGGTTACGTGCCCCCGGCGGTGGCATCAGTATATCAAGATCTGCTCTGTGCCTGCTCCTGAGAGGGAACAAGAAGCCCTTTCACTCACAAGAAAAGATAAAACAGACGTCAGCGTCAAGACACTCAAGAACGTGCCCCTTGACCTGGAAAGCCACCACCTCAACACTGCTGGGAAACCGAGACAGACCCTCAGGAAAATCCATTCAAGCCGTTCCAGAGGCAGCGAGTCCCCAGGTGGCTGCAGAGCACACTAACTCAGGGATGAAGGAGATACAGTGTCACCAAGCAGGTCCAAAGTCCCAGACACGAGACATGAGGCTCCCAGGTGCAGAAGCTGGGGGGGGCAGGGATGGCGTGGGGTGCCCTGGGGTCTGCGGCCACTGTCCATGGTACTGAGCCACCGGCCCTCCCGGACACAGGTGTTTGTCCTAACCTGGAGACAGAGGCCACCCCCACAGGAGAGACGGAGGGCTGCTGTCCCCCGACAGAGAGACGAGGGGTGGAGGCAGAGAAGACCAGGAGGTGGGCATGGGGGACCAGTGGAGACGTGACCAGAGACAAGAGAAGCAGGTCTTGACGCTCTGCAGAGAAGGGATACCCAGAGATGGCCCCCACTTGGGAAGCCAAGGAGTGGGTGCTGGGGCTGTGTGGGGGTCCGCCAGGACACTCAGCCCTGGGGCCCCTCCACAGTCCTGGGCAGCCCAGAATGTCACCGAGGACATCTCCCAGGCAAAGTTGGCACAAGACTGGTGGCAACTCCAGGCAGGACGGGTGCAGGGTGTGTGCTGGCGCCTGGGTTTCCCAAGAGGAGGTGCTGGTGCTGAGTACTCCCAGGGAGAGCGAAAGGCGGGGGAAGGCGTCAGGAGCCACCAGAGACTTCGCTTATAGCTAGCAAGAAAGAGAGGTGAAGTGGGTCCCCCTGTGTCACCAGCACCCAGCACTTCTGCCCAGAGTCCCCGCCTGGGGCTCCCCTCCAGGGAAGGACTTGGAGTGAGACCAGCACTTGGGCCAAGAAGGGCCCTGGGTGGGTGGAGCTGGGTGCGGGGTGGGATGGGGTGGGACAGGGAGGACAGGACCCTGTGTGTCCTGAGCTCAGCTCGCAGTGGCGGTCCCTCTACCCAGAAGGCCAGCGGGGTTCAGAACAGGCCGGGGAAAGGAGGCCCAGCGCAGGCCCGACGTCTGGGGGCAAGGGCAGAGCCGTCCCAGCTGCAGAGACAAAGGTCACCGCCTCCCCAGGGATCAGACAGAAAGGAACCAGGAAGATATGGACCAGGGTGACAATGACCGTTTCACCGAGCTTGGACCACCTGAGGTGGTGGCACTTCATGGCTCGCCGTCAGACCTCCCTCCCGGCCTCTACAAACAGGGACATATCGAGTTTCAAAGAAAATTGGCGGGATTATTGCTTTATCACCTTCTAAAGCAAACAAAAATGACGTACGATGACGCAGTCGGCCCTGCACACGGCTCCTGGAGGACAGAGACCCTGAAGGAAGTGGAGAGGTGGCTGCACACTGCCAACGCGGCCTCCTTCCGGGGAAGGAGCCCGTCGAGAAGTCACCAGGAACTGTGGCCTCGTGGCGGTGCCCGGACCAAGGCAGTGTCAGGGAGCAAACACTGGAACTCTCTGGAAAACCTCCTTCCCAGAAGACCTGCCTGGGAGGAGCGAGGTGCCTTCCCAACGCGGGGCTTTCCCAGGACCCAGGGTGACAGTCCAGCCCTGGCGTCCACGGCTCCGGGAGAGGGTCGAGATGCGAACTTCTGAGGGAAAGGCAGGACCCGGCGGCGTGGGCCTTTCTGCGTGGCCGGGCCTCGTCCCAGGCAGCGGTGCCGTCTGGGGAGCTGAGCCGGGCCGGATCCTGGGGCTCTGGACTGCAGTCTCGGGCCTCGGGAGGGGCCCAGGCACGTGAGCGGGGTGCAGGAACGGCGGCTCGGCCTCGCGGTGGGTTCAGACAGTCTGGCACTTAAGGCTTCTGTTAATTGGATGTGGCGGTGTCCCCTGCCTGGAGAGGAAGGGACAGTCCTGGTATCAGTAGTGGGAACATTTGGCCCCGATCCTCTCCGTCATCAGGGCTTCCAACCTTTTGGGGGGCGGGGGGCTGGGGATGCTGCTCAGTGGAGGTACGTGTGCTCAGCAGGTGCGAGGCCCTGGGCTAGATCCTCAGCACCCCCAAATAAGCCAATGAGCCAGGCCCAGTGGTGCTCGCCTCGTCCCAGAGGCACGGGAGGCTGAGGCTGGAGGATGGCGAGTTCAAAGCCAGCCTCAGCCACAGCGAGGCCCTGAGCAACTCAGTGAGACCCTGTCTCTAAATGAAACACAAAACAGGGCTGGGGATGGGGCTCAGTGGTCAAGGGCCCCTGAGTTCAACCCGTGGTACCCCCCACCCCCTAAATAAATAAATAATTCAATAAAATACATGCATAACCTTTTCTGATAGTCCCAAGAGAGTAATCCCCACAAGCCTCAGGCCTGGCATGAAATTATTTGGGGGCAGAGAGAGGAGGAGCAGACAGTCTGGTTTAGTGGAACAAACTTGACATTTAGGGCCATTTCTGAGCCTCAATTTCCTCAAATGGACTGCTGGTGAAAACACTGTATTATATATTATAAAACAGCTAAAGGAGCGGATGGGGCATGCTCTCCCCACAGAGGAATGATGAGTGTTTGCGGTGACGGATGAGCTAGTGGCCCAGTGTGACCACGGCAGGGAATACAGGCCCTGAAACACCACAATGCACCCCACAAATATGTACAACGACTTCATGCCAATGAAAAACAAAGTCTTTGAAAAATGGATTTCCCCTGGCCAGGCGCAGTGGCCCACGCCTGTCATCCCAGAGGCTGGGGAGGCTGAGGCAGGAGGATGGAGAGTTTAAAGCCAGCCTCAGCCACAGTGAGGCCCTGAGCAGCTCAGTGAGACCCTGTCTCTAATAAAATACAAATAAGGGCTGAGTATTTGAGTGCCCCTGAGTCCAATCCCCAATACCAAAAAAAGAAGAAAAAAAAAAGTGCATTTCTCAAGGCTTCCGTGGGCCGGTACAGGTACCCCACTAACACAAAGTCCACGTAGGTCCGCATCTCCGAGCCAGTCCCTTAGGCAGATTTGGGGATACATGGGTCTTCTTGGGCTTAGCCTACACACATACCTGTGTGTCCACCTACGTATACGTTAAGCCTCATCTCACTACATGCATGCGCACCCTGCAACGCCCCCATCAAGCACCTAACATGACACAGAACTCACTAAGGTGAGTCAGGGCTGGGGTCCCAGCTCAGGGGCGGAGCGTGTGCCTAACGGGCAGCACCCCCACCCTCCAAAAACAAAAAATGAAGTGGGGCGGGTGGAGTCGGGCAGCACGGCGTCCGCTCAGGGCTGGCTTTGCCACGGGAGGCATTCGAGAGGGCCTGGCCACCAGCGCTAGTGCGGTTCGGGACGTGGGTCCCTCTGCTGATGCACCTCGGCTGACGTGAGTACCCTGGGCCCTACGTAGACCGAGGCCACAGAGGCAGCACCGGACCGCCTGGGGTGGGCCCTCCGTGACACGGGCACCGCTCTCCAGTTTGCAGACGGGGAAGCTGGCGGTCACTGGGCAGGGCCACTGGGCAGCCACAGCGGGGCAGAGCTGATCACTGGACGTTTTCTCTGAACCCAGTCAGCCCCCTGCTGGCTGCAGGTCCACCTCAGAGGACTCACAGCCCCGACTGGGAATAAGTGGAAAGAAGAGGGTTTTCCCTGTCCCTATGCCCTGAGCAGCGCAGCGTGGTGGCCACACAGCATCTGCACTGATGCGGTATTCCCAGTCGCCTGGTGTGACCTCGAGAACGTGGGAGAACGGGGTCCATGCAAAGGCAACGTCGTGTTACAGCAGGACCTTGAGTTTCCCCAGATTCGGGTACGTGGGGAGGGGATCCTGGAGCCAATCCCCAGGAGACACCAAGGGACGACTGTTTTTCAGATGAAATCCTCATGACACACTTGGGCACAGACATGTTCCACTTGTAAAACTTGCAACATTTCAGATTACTCCAACTGATTAATTAGTCCTTCCATGTCCAACTTTTCCCTTTATGAGGGGGCCTGAGAGGGAGAGGAGGGGCTGGCCCAGCACGTGAGGCCCCTGGCGTCGGACGCTGGCCCTGTGGCCTCTCCAGCCACCCCAGGCTCCCAGCTTTGTTTTCTCCCTGTGGGGGCAGATTGTCACCAGCCTCCTTACAGCCTCTTCTCCTCCCGGCCTCCCACCTGGGCCTCCCTCTTCCCGGGTCTCCCCAGCAGGCCCCTCCTACCCGGTCAAGCTTGGTTCTCATACAGGCTCCGCCTCTTCTTGGACTTCAGGTCCTTCAGCCACTGGGGAGAGGGCTCCTCTGACCTGAAACCACAGTAAGTGTCAAGGGGACCCGGGCCACGGGCTCTCACAGGCAGCACCAGGGTACCCTGCTCCACCTGCCAGGCCGAGGCGGGGACTGAGCCGGGCACCCATGGCTGGCGGGATGCCCGTGTTAACACTGCTGATGAGCAAGTGCTAGAAACCAACCAAAGCCACAGTGGGTGCTGGGTGAACCCCGGGGCCCACTGTGGAATGACATGCGGCATGAAAGGCCACCTTATGTAAAACCATTTCCACCCATCACCCAGACACGCGTCACCCTCGCTCTCTGTGTAACACCTGGGCTACTTTAGGTGTCACCTTGGCTACAACGGCACACAGATATTTAGGCAGATATTTTTCTAGATGTTTCTGTGAAGGTATTTTTTTCTTTTTCCTTTGGTATCATTGAATTGAACCCAGGGACACTTAAGCACTGAGCCATATCCCCAGCCCTTTCTAATTTTATTTTGAGACAGGGTCTTGCTAAGTTGCTTCATTGCTGAGGCTGGCCTCAAACTTGCAATCCTCCTGCCTCAGCCTCACGAGCCACTGAGATTACAGGTGTGGGTCACTGTGCCTGACTGTGAAGGGTATTTTTGAGGAGGTGGTTATTATTGTTAGTAGTAGTAGTACTAGTAGTAGTATTAGTAGCTGTAGTAGTATAGCAGTGTTAGGGATGGAACTCAGGGCCTTTGGCATGCTACACAAGTGTGCTGCCACTGAATTACACCCCCAGTCTGAGATGAATGTTTGGAGCAACATACTCAGTAAAGCAGATCACCCTCCCTACTGTGGGTGGCCTCACCCAGTCAGTCAAGGGCCCTCCCAGGAAAAGACTCATCTCCCAGGAGGAGGGGGATTCTGCCAGTGTTCCACCTTTGGGCTGGAACTCCGGCTCTCGCTGGGTCTCCAGCCTGCTGGCCTGCTGTGTCTGGGGCACCCTGGACTTCAGCCCAGGCCTCCTGAGCCTGCAGACCCTGCCCCGGGGCACTGAACGCCCAGCTGCAGGCTGCACCCAGGGCAGGAGGCACATCTGGCCGCACCCCTGCCCCCGTAACCTGGTCCTTCTGCTTCCCGTGACGCCCTGGGCTGTGGCGGGAGAGCACGCAGGCCTTTCCACGTTGGCACAGCCCGGATGAGGTCACCGCTCCTCCCCTAGTGAGATGGGTTTGTCCTTCAGGACTGTCAAAAGCGTCCCCTTCTGTGGAAGCCACTGGGGACACCCTTCCTCCTGCCCTTGGCGTGATGACTCCCTCCTCTCCACAGGGTCAAAGGGGAGCCCTTCCTGCAGTGGGCGCCATGGCACCTAGTGAATGGGCGTGTCCATGTCCCAATAAAGCTTTATTGACAAACAGACAGCGGGCCGGATCAGGCCCGAGAGTCGTCATTTGCCACTGTGTGCTCTGTCACCTCACTGACTAGGTGGTAGCCCTGGGCTCACGAATGAGCCTGAGCTTCATATGCTAACAGTCCTCGTGAGATGTCCACTCTCCCAGGGGACTTCTCATGCCAGCCGCCCGCAAAGGGCCCTGTACACGTTTGCTTCATCCTCGTGACCAGCCGAGAGGTGTGAGTTAGCAAACCCTATCACAGACGAGGAAGCCGGGGCTCAGAGTGGCCAAGTAACTTTCATCAGGTTCATCAGTAGCGCTACTGAGGAGTCGCACGACCTTGGCTGCTGACCTTGGAGCCTGTGCCCTTAACCTCCAAGGCCAGCTGCTGGCCTGGTCTGAGCGCTGTGGGACGCAGGGGTGTCCTGGGCTCCCCCCTGCACGGGGAGGCCTGGCCAGGAAGGGGACCCAACAGTTGGTCTTGTCTGGCTGCGCCCTTGGGACCACCCTCCCCGGCCCCCCACCTCCAGAGACAAAGGCACCCCCAGGAGGGTGACAGGAGGGAGGTGGCCTCTGTTTCCCCGTCATCTGGAGAAGGCTGCACCCACCAGGGGTTTCCCAGCGACAGGGGCTGGTTTGGGGGCAGGAGGCAGCAGCAGGAGGAGGGCAGCGGGCCGCGGCTGACCGGCCTCCTTCCCTCCTCTGCAGCGGGCTCCGGCCGTCATGCTGGAGAGATGGGGAGGCGAGACCCTGGTCCCCAGCCTCACCTCTCGTCCTTGTCCATGCTGGAGGGCAGCACGCGACTGCCCAGCACCCCGGGCTGGAAGGGGGACTTGGGGGCTTTGGGTTGGGGGCTCCAGCCGGGGGTCTCTCCAGAACTGTCCACCTCTGGCCTCCTGGGCAGCTGGGCCTGGGGAGAGAAGAGCCGGGTCAGTAACCACCTTCCACCTGCACAGGGGACTCTCCGGTGACCTGGGCAAGCATGGTGGCCTCCAGAAGCAGTGGGCCGTGAGGCTGAAGAGCCAGGCAGGAAACAGGGCTGGGGAAAGCCAGAGGCCAGGTGGCATTCCAGCTAGTGGCCTTGGCCTTCGAGGTCAAGTGGCCACCCAAACCCACAGTCACGTTCTCCTACCTCCCCACCCCCCGGGGGATGGCAGCTCCACCCCACGGTGGCAGTGAAGGTCCCTTCAGCTCCTGGTTCCAGGCAGTGCTGGGTGGGTCCCAGCAATGGTCACTGCCACCACCACCCCCTGACCGCCCCGGTGAACCAGCCCCACAGCCTCCTCTCCAGGAGCCGACGCACAGCCTCTTTCCACCTAACGCAGGGGATTCCAGATGCGCTTGAGGATCCAGGGTCTGCCCCAGCCCTGCCCTTCCTCAACCAGGACCCTCCCCTGTCTCTGTTAGGCCCCTTCCAGGATCGTTTGTTCTAATGCTAAGGAAATTTCTTTTTTTTCTTTCTTTTTGGTACTGGGGATTGAACCCAGGGGTGCTTAACTGCTGATCCCCGTCCCCAGCCCTTTCTCACTTTTTTACTCAGAGACAGGGTCTCACTGAGTTGATCAGAGCCTCACTAAGTTGCTGAGGCTGGCCTCAAGCTTGCAATCCTCCTGCCTCAGCCTCCCCAACCGCTAGGATCACAGGCATGCACCACCACATCCAGGAAATATTTTTTGACTTTTAAGTTTTTAAGTTTATTACAATTTTTTTTTTTTTTTTTTTTTTTACTTTATTGAGTCAGATAACCTCTGGCCCTGGATAGTGGCTCAAGAGATGTTCCTGTTTGGAGGACCTGTGAGATCCATTAAAAGGCAAGGTCCAATCTAGTGACTTTACAGAACACAAAGCTTCTGTCTACCAAAGGAGGAACAGGCCTGTGTAAAATATCCGGACTTGGTGTTCCACAAGGAATCGGCTTTTCTGCCTTCAACAAAGGGCCGCACAGACTCCCGTGGGACTGCGGCAAGTGGAGGGAGCGCGTGAAGAGCCGCCCAGAGCCAGGAGCGCAGAGGGCCCTTCCTTGCCTGCAGTAAGTACCGCTTCATGGAGGCCGCGGGGCAGCCCTGGCGGAGCCCGGAGGGAGGAGGCTGCCCAGCACTTCCCCCGGGACCCCATAATCCAGTTGGGATTCTGCTAAGTTTAAGAGAGTGTCAGGTGCCAGGGCAGCCCTCCCGCCAGCCAGCGCGGAACTGAGCGCATCCTGTGCCTCCCCACCCCCAGGACACGGAGGCTGGGTGGGCTCACTTGGTTTCCCCAGCGCTGGCCCCTAATGGCCAAAATGGATGGCCAGCGCACTTCACTAGTGAGGACCCTGAGGCCCAGCTGTGGGCCAGACGGCAGCAGGTCTGGGGGCCGAAGAGAGGCCGCAAGTGGAAATCAGGGACTCAGGGCCACGGGCCAAATCCACAGGGCTCAACAGCATGGCCGGTGGCATGTGCCGAGGCCATTTTCCTGGTTGTGACAATGTGCTGTGCTCCTGTGGGACAGTAGCAGGGGACAAAGCTGACTGGAAGGTGTGTAGGAACTTCACTGCTTCTGGAACTTCCCTTGGGCCTTAAACTATTTCAAAAAGAAAGAAGCAGGGAGGGAGGGGGAGGGAGAGAGGAGGGAGGGGGAGGGAAAGAGCAGGGAGGGGAGGGAGAGAGGAGGGAGGGGAGGGAGAGAGGAGGGAGGGGGAGGGAGAGAGCCGGGAGGGAGGGGCGCTGCGAGGAGGGGGGCACCGGGCAGTCCTGGGGTCCCTACCTTCAGCACAGCCGGGTCCATGCCTGGGAACACGGGCACCCTCTGAGGGAGGCTGGCGGGAGCTCTCTCCACCCTAGGAGGCTTCTCCTCCTCATCTGACTCTTCCCTCCGGGGAGACTTCTCTTCTGTGGCAAAGAAAAGGGCACTGGAGTCGTTGGCCTGGCATCTGCCCAGGTCCTACGGGCCGGGACCGGCACCTCCCTGCCCACTGCCCCGAGAGGAGGGCACTGCGGGCTGTGCTAAAGAACAACCCCGCTCACGCCTTTATCTGCACAACTCCAGCTCTTGCCAGGAGATGCGGGTGACGGAAAGCCAGCTTTCCCTGGGGTGGGCAGAGAGACCCCCTCCTGGCTCATGCCATGGCAGGGAACAAGGAGGACATGGTGGCAGAGACAGGAAAGGACGTGGACACACCCTGAGCCTCTGTCCCTGGAGCTGTGCTCCTAGAGAACAGAAGAGCTACCCGTCAGAGCCTCCAGGGGAGGCGCTACCTGTCCCCAGCCCTCGGGGACAGCAAGCAGCGTGTGGGGAGCCTGGACACTGGTGTGGGCACGGTAGGTGTGGGAGGTGAACCAGGGAGCGCTGGCCTCTGCTGCCCCCAGACTAGGCAGGGCTGCGGCGTGTCTGTTAAGTGCCCTGCCCTGGGCCAGCTCCTCAGAGCTGGAGCTATCTGTGTGCTTCTGTCCCTGCTGGCCTCCACCTGCTCCAGGGGACTTAGCAGAGCTCGCCCCAGAAAACCAAGGACATGTGCGGGGAGGACTCCCCTTCCCTCGAGGCACTTGAACGTGTCCTTAGCAACGGAAACCAATGGGAGAGGGGGACGCGGATCTTCCAAGCCCGGGTGACAGGTGGCTATCTGCAGGAGCCACGCACTTCCCCCTGCTCAGGGCCTGGTCTGACATCCTCCTGTCCACACAGGCCAGCTGCCCTGGTTCCCGTGACCTGAAGAAACTTTGCTTTTCTTAAAATCTCTGGTGGCTCTCCACCTACAGATGGGCTCTACTTCCTCAGCACATCGTCAAGGGTCTCCAGGGCCTGGCCCCTGCCAACCTCTCCAGCCTCATTCCCATCGCTCCCAGCTTGAGGGACACCGAACTGCTTAGAGAGTCCCCAGACACACAGAACGCTCTTCGCACATGTGTGTCCCTTAGATCTCATGGACACTGCTGCCTGGAATACCTTTACCTAGATCGTTCTTCTCTGTTCTTTGAGAGTCAGCTCAGATTTTGGTACAGAATGCAGCCAAAGCAGTCCTTTGAGGAAAATGTATAGCCTTAATGTGACTCATTAGGAAAGACTGAAAATAAATGATCTTTTAACCCAAGCATTTAGGAAAAGACCAGCAAACAAACATAAAGAAGGTCTAAGTGTGGATTTATACCTTAATAAGGATAAAAGCATACAGAGTAAACCCCTATTAAGTTGTGAAACCCAAAGGGCCTCAATTATTATATTATCCCTCAGAATATTTTCTGCCTGGTTTCCAATAAGCTCTTCTGAACAAGAAATCAGTTTTCTATTTAATTGTGTTCTAATGTTCACATGCCTCCAAAACCAGGAAGTTCTCCCTAGAGTTTAACCTAGATCCTTCCTGCTGTTCGATATAGTAACCAGGTAGAACAGAGGCACTGGCCTACCTGTTGAGTCCTTGAACATCCACATGCTATCAATCTCTTCCTCCAAAGGAGACTGGCTCTCTGACTTGCTGAATTGACTACGCCGGAGAGAGTGGGAAATAGGAGCCCGGCGGCGGCTTCTTTTGCTGAGCTGCACCCGGGTCTTGAGGGCACTGGAGTCAAGGACTGAGGTTTGCTTTGGGGGTGGCAAGGAGGAAGAAAAAAGGCAAAGGATCCGTGAGTTGAGGAGAGCGTCCACAGCAGGATGTCTTTAGGTTCCTGATCCCTGAGGCACTAGTTGGTTATGGCGTGGGCTAGCCTGTCGATGGTAACCCAAATGCCCTTCACCTAAACCTCGCCACAGGAACCACTAGGCCAATTACAAGAATCAATGGAGCTGGGCATGGTGGCTCACACCTGTCATCTTAGTGGCTTGGGAGGCTGAGGCAGGAGGATCTCGAGTTCAAAGCCAGCCTCAGCCAAAGTAAGGCCCTAAGCAACTCAGTGAGACCCTGTCTCTAAATAAAATGCAAAATAGGGCTGGGATGGGGCTCAGTGGTCGAGTGGCCCTGAGTTCAATAAAATCAATGAAGCAGTGGGCCTGAGACCCAGCACCGTGCCTGCACACACTAGGCACACAGCCTCCTGGGGACATGGCACAAGCATGTAAGCTGCCACAGAGCCCTGTACCCAGAAGGAGCTGAATCCAAGGGATGCCTGCCTGAGGGGCTTTGGTTCTTGGGATGGCTGCTGCAGAGACCCACCGCCCTGGCACCAGGGACACTGTTCTGTGAAAGACAGGGGGGACATGGGCACAATCACTCTGAGCAAACCCTGGGCTCTTCCTGCTTGGAGCTGCAAACCCCCGGGAGAGTTCCCTGGGGGCGGGGAGGTGGCCTCCTGCCTTCCTGGTGGGTGAGGGCTTAGATCACTTTTAACCTGACAGTGACTGTGTGTAAGGCTGTGCACCCACTGTGCAGGTTACAAAGGGATAAGAAGCTGAGGCTCAGAGAGGTGAAGACATTTGCCCAGAGACCCACAGCTGGTGTATGGTGGTCCAAGTGGGTCTGGTCTCACCCTGTGCCCTCTGTACCCAGGGCAGGGGCCCTGGCATGACCCTGCCCACCCCTGAAGGGGAGTCACCAGGAGATGCTGGCACCTCCCTTTAAAGGGAAAAGACCGATGGCACCCAGCTGTGCTCCTGGCTGGGACTTACGTCGATGAAGGAGAAGTCGTCCGCTCTGCCAGCCGCGCAGGGCTCCGGTGGGGGCAGCCCGTCCGCCCCGTCGGTGGACTCCAGCTCGGAGCTGGAGCGGTCCACGCTGGTGCTCCGCTGGTCGGCGGCCGAGGCGGGCTCGGTTTGCGAGGACAGAGAGGACAAGCGGCCACTGAGGGGCTGTCTGCGCGCTGACGGGGTGCTGCTGTCCGGAGACGGGGACTCGGGGGCCAAGCTGGGACACAGGGAGGGAGGGCAGACGGGTCAGGGAGGGCGCTTCAGAGACCAGAGCCTCAAGGAAAGGCGGTGGCAGAAGAGCCGCTGGGTGGGGCGCTGTGGGCACCGGGGAGCAGCCGTGGGGACCTCGCGGGGCAGCGTCTCCCGGGGCCCCTGGCACACGGGGCAGGGGCAGGGGCAGGGACGCTCGGCCCCGCGCCGTCCAAGACTCTCCAGCCCTGTGTGGTCCCGGGTGGCGTCGGGGCCTTGCGATGTGGCCAGCGAGAGCCTGGATCGCCGCGAGCGCGCGGTGCGCAGGGGCCGTCTAACCCTTCGCCCAAAAGACCGCGCGATGTCCCCCTAGGGACTTCCCGCGCTGCTCACGTGGGGAGACGGGCGCACGTCAGATGGGTTGGGCTCCATCAAATACACTGTTCACGTCAACTCTGGGTTACATTTTGTGAGCTTTGGGGTCAGCTCATATTTCCTGTTCCTTCTCCCTCCTTTCCTGCCCACCAGGACATCTTAAACGACATGATGTCTGTGTATCTGTGTATCTGTGTGTGGGGGGGTCTCTGATGCTGATCAGTGGCCACCAGCAGGTACCCAACAAGTTGGGCGAGCACCCGCTCACTCATGCAGTGAATTACTGAGCACCTACTATGTGCCACGCACTGGGCTAAACCCATTGAATCCTCTTCACGATCCTATGAGGGTTATTTAAATCCTTTGATGCTCACCACACTGTGAGGTGGCGGCAACCTCATGAAATTAGATATTAAAGATGAGGAAACCCCGGCACAGAGATGCGACATTGCTTCCCAAAGGGGCTGCACTCCAGGATCCTCCCCCATGACCCCCTCCCACCACTCAAATCCCTCCCCATGATTATATTCACGTATCATCCAGAAAACTGGAACCACACAGGATAGAAAATTGATATAGAAATCAAGCAGTTACATCCCCGCACTCCACAGAACACACCCACGTCGGGAAGGCAGCCGAGCCTGCAGGGCCTGGGGAGCCCTCCCCTGAGGAAGGGGGTGCCCACCTGACTTAAGCTGAAGGACCCACAAGCTGCACCGGCGAGCAGAACTTTCGACCCTGCTGTCCCGCATTTCAGGGTGCTTTTGTGGGCTCTGGGATGCCTCCCTTACTTGGAAGGAGGACAGCACGGAGGGTGTGAGGATGTGGGTGGGACCCAGCAAACCCACACAAGAGGAGGGAAGTATCAACGAGCAGGCAGCAGATGGCGCCGCTGCCCAAGGCGGGAGCTTCTGGGGGCGCTGCAGTACCTCTGGGAGACCGCAGGGGGCGCGCACCACCAGCAGCGCCCGGTGGGACGGGCTGGTCTAAGGTCCTGGCCTACGAGCTGGGGATCTGGGGCCTGGAGAGGGGAAGGGGCTCCAGGGTCACTTAGGAGATGAGCAAAACCACAGTCTAGGTCTCCCGATAACCCAGCGTCCTTGCAGGGCATTCTCAGGAAACTGAAGCTAACTAAACGCTATTTTAAATTTCACAGGCTAGGAGAAAAACAGAAAGATTTGCAGGACCGTCTTGCTCCCCTTTTTCTTACCCATTTTCAATTCTATCAACCTCACCCCAGCTTCAAATCAGCACCTGTCGTGGGATGTGACCCAATAGAGGGGGATGGTCACTCCTGACAGTGAGGGGGCCCAAAGGAGACCTGGGTTCGAGTCCAGCTCAGCCACACACACATGGTGACCCTGGGCAGGCCCTGGGCTGCCTGTGAGCCTGGGCTTGCTAGGCTGGGCATGATGGCCACAGACGTGGAAACAGTCACACAGGAGAGTGGCCCAGCCGGGGTTGACCAGGGCTCTATCTGCCAGGTCGGCCTGTGGCAGAAATTGCTGGGTGGGCTGCTGAAGGCACAGCAGATCCACAGAGTGGCCATGAAGCCATTACTGTCTTGACCCCATCCAAAAGATGAAGGAAGAAATGTATTTCTGAAACAAGAACAGGCACTTTACACAAAAGCTCCTACTATGTGCCAGGACCCAATCTCCACACAGGTTACCAGTCCATGTGCTGAGGTGCCTGTTTTCTCTTCTAGAACACGGAATGACAGAATTAAATGCTGACACATTTAATCAACACGGGAAGGGCTCACCACATGTGTGGCCCACCCACTCCCCAGGCATGTCCAGTTCTTGGGCATCACTTCCTTTCACGGAAGAGGAACATGTGATTGGGAAAACAAGGCACCTACCCGGGTCCTGTACCCAGTCAGGGTGGGGCTGGATTCACAGCTGCCGGCCTCCCAATCTGGTTATGCTTGAGAGCCCTCAGGCTTTTGCAGTAGCCAGCATATTCCCCCGAGCCAGGCCGACCACTGAGGCCCACTGGCCATGAATGGTGGAGATTTTTCTTTTCTTTTCTTTGGTACTGAGGATTGAACCCAGGGCACTTAACCACTGAGCCACATCTCCAGCCCTTTTTATTTTTTATTTTATTGCTAAGTTGCTGAGGCTGACTATGAACTCGTGATCCTGCTGCCTTGGCCTCCCCAGCTGCTGGGATCACAGGCGTGCACCACCGCACACGGCTCATGAACGGAGATTCTAAGCAGACACAGCTGATTAACATGGAGGACACACTCCCCTGCATTTGTAAACACCTCCCCACATGGAAAGAAATCTAGAAAGACCAGAAAAACATGAATGAAGGTAGATCTGTGCTGGGATCATAGGTGTTTTTGGTTTTCTTTGAAATTGTCTATAGTGGCAAAATACCCAAAGGTCACCGTGAGCGACACTGACCCCGTCCACAGAGTCCTGGGACCACCGCCAAGTGTCTAGAGCACTTCTGCCACCCAGAGGGGACCCAGCCGCGTGCAGCAGGCTCCTCCCCCGCTGCCCTCAGCTGCTCCCTGTCTCTGCATTGATCTATCGGAGATCCTCCACATTTGATCTGCTTTATGTATATATATATTTTTTCTTTGTAAAGATCCTTTTTGATGTGAATGGCTTCCTCTTACGATAACAAAGAGGTCCTGGGCTGCAGAAATTGCTGGGCTGGCTGCATCCACTGCAACCAGATGCCCTGCTGGTGGCCGGTCCTACTGCGGATCCTACCTGTCCCCGCTCTGGCGCTGGTCTGCCCATGTCCCATACTGGCCATCGGCCTCGTGCACCAGGGAGTCTGTGTCCTTGGCCTCGGGGGGTCGTCTGGAGAAGCACTGCTTCAGGTGGTCCTGTGGGGACGAGAGACGGGAGATGGCCATCAGGGAAAGTGCCGGGAACCCCACCCTGGCTGACCCAGGTCCCGACCCATGCCCCCAGCCCCCTGCTGCCCTCAGAGGTGGGTGCAGGTGTCTGGGCTGGACACTCAGTGACCAAGAGGCCTGGCTTTCCCAAGAGGTCACAGAAGCAGGGATCCCCGAGGGCACACAGGCGAGCTGGAGGAAGCGGTCACCAGCAGGGTCCTGCTGGGCGCCTTGGCCCTCCTCCGTGCCCGCTCAGTGTGGCCTGGCCAGCCTCCCTCCATCCTCAGGGCTCCAAGGCCTCTCATCTGCCAAGGGCAGCCCAGCCCCTGCTTCCCTGGGGGCAGGGAACCCAGACCAGACGTCACCTCACGGAACAGCAGTCCGAGGCGATCCTACCACAGGGTCTCCTAGCCCCCGCTGGACGGATGAGAAGGCAGGGGCTTCGAGGGGAAGGCAACGGGCCGATCCGTTTGTCAGCAGGCAGCAAAGCAGGGCTCAAACCCAGGCAGCCAGCTGGACCGAGCTCCAACCCCAGCCACCTGCCCGGGAGCGGGACCCCTCGTGTGCCCTCCCTGGTGGCATCCCTCACTGCCCTGGGCTGGGTCCTCAGAGAGGAGCTCCTGCAGGGAGCAAGGGTGCTGCCCCTGAGGTGGCCACAGGCCCAGCCCAGTGCCTGGCACACAGCAGGCGGCCTGTAAATGCCCACTGGCGACTGGACCGCCAGTGTCTCCAGCTCATCCCCGTGGACAATGAGGAGCCCCTTCCTTCCCTGCGTGGAAACCATGGGAGCAGCTGCGGCTGAGGCCCGGCCTCACCAGGTGGGAGAGAAGCTGGGCCTCCGAGAACCCAGAAGCCCAGGTCCTTGGATGGGCCCTGGCACGGAGACCACCCAGAAGGCTTTGGCCTGAGCTCTGAGGGACATACCATGAGAGCATCCCTCACCCCCACCCCAGAGGGACCGTCAGACCCTGCTCCGCCTGGGCTCGGGAGGCAGAGGGGGCGGGGGTGTGCTGCAGACCGCCCACCTACTGCTCAAAAACCTCCCAGGGCTCCCTACTGCCCTCCTCAGGAACCCATGGCCCCTGTGAGCCAGCCCCTGACCCGTCCATCTCATCACCCACCCTGTTCCCAACAGACCCCGTCCCCGGTCCCCTGACCTACTGCGCATGTGTTGCGTACAATCCCCACCTATTCCCCACCCCCCACCCCCCATCCCGCTTCCCCCCAGACACCCCCCACACCCCCAACCTCCCCCACCCCTGCAGCTCTGCGTGTGCCGACCCCTTCCTGTCCATCATGCTCACCCGAAGCCACTGCGGCTCACAGTGACTCTCCCCCCTTCCTCCTCCCCTGAGCGTCTTGCCCAGGTGGCTCATCTGATACTTCAGCTATTCACTCAACAAATCTTTCCGGGGAAGCTACTGTGTGTCAGGTACCGGGGCCTGGGGTATCCCAGCACAGACGCGGCTCCGGGAGTCTACACCTCACTCCAGCTGCCTTGTCCTCCTTGTACCCCACTTGGAGCCTCCCAGGCACACAGTAGGTGCCCAGTAGCGGAGAGCTGGTTAGCGGGGTGCGTTCCTCCCAAGCATGGGGAACCCGCCTCCTCCCTCAGCTGAGCAGGGACACTGGGGAAGCATCTGGGGAAGAGCTGTGCTGTGTGACCAGAGAGCCACTGCCTCCCTCTCTGGGTGGCAAAGAGTAACTGGGTGCCGGGACTCTCAGCTTGCCACTCCGGATGGACAGCACGAGGAACGTCCCTGGGGCTACATCAGCGCACCTCTGCAGCTGCCCCGGGGAGATCGCTGGCCACTTTCAAGGCTTTGGCTTCTCCTGAGCAAGCCACCCTGGGGCAGCTGTCCCCTCCAGGTCCCTGGCTGCGGGCAGAACCTGCTGCTGGCACACCAGGATGGAGCCAGGCCTCACTTTTTTGCCTCAAAGGTGTCGTGCTCGGAGGCCCAGTACCCTTGGCAGATTACCCCTGGCACCCAGGGACACAGCGGTCATCTGCGCAGCTCCCAGTTTCCTATGGTCTCAGGGACAAGGTGGGGCTGGCCACTCCCTAACTCAGTCCACGTGGACTCAGGGGCTGTGAGCTGTCCCCGTGGACCCACACCACTGTCCCAGCCCATTTGCAGATGGCTGCAACCTAGATGCTGGGCCTGTGCTGACCCTGGGGATGTGCCCAGGAGTAACGGCTCAGGGGCAGCTCTCGGCTTGGGGTGGGGAGGGGGAGGGGCCTGGGTCAGCACTGTCCCTGTGGGCAGCCAAGTGACCACACACCCGAGCTCACTCTCCGTGGAAGAACAGGGCTGCTGGGGCCTTCCAGGAGACCCTCTCTGGGAACCAGGCTTGGCGTCTGGCACCAGGAGGTGCTCAGGAGTGGCCATGACTGGAATGGTCCTCAGGCCTCCAGGGTCAGCGGGGAAGGAGCCTGGGCAAAGCTCTCCGGAGCCCCCACAGATGGGCCCCCAGGGCTGAGGACGAGGAAGGCCTGGATCTGAAATCCCATGGTGGGTCATCTCCCCCACCATCTAGTGTCCTGAGGGCAGAGTCCCTGACTCCTTCCATGCTCCCCTGCCACATGGCACAGATCCTCAGACCTCTGGTGTCTCCTTCCAGAACGTTCCATCCAGAGGAGGTCAGCTCTCCACCCCTGCAAGGGCTGGGGCGGGGTCACCTCAGCCCCTCGAACATCGCTGTCTCCCATCCGACCTCCAGAGCTCAGTCGGAGCGGCAGGGCCCCTGCTCCGTCACCATCGTAGCTCCCGTGTTCCTGAAGCAAAGCCCCAGCACTGGGAGACGCCAGTAGGCTCCACCTCATTGTAGTGGGCAGCTCCCCCCAGAGCCCTCCTCTCCCCAGGTGCTCCCACTGGCTCTTCCAGCCTCTCCCGTCCCTGGTGGTCTCAGTCTTTGGACCATCCAGGCTGCTGCAGCGCCCCCTAGAGGCCAAGCCCTTTGCCACCTTGAGGGTCTCCCTCCAGCAAAGCCTCCCTGAAAGCCCCACCCCCAAGGCTGGCTCAGGAGCCCCAGCTCCCCCATCCCCTGGACCCCAGGTCTCTATCTGTGCTGATATAATAGCCGCTAGACACGCGTGGCTATTTAAATCTAATTTAAATTAATTAAAATTAACTAACATTAGCCATTCAATTTCTTGGCAGTACGATCCATATTTTAAAGGTATCACAGTCACCTACCTATGGTCGCCCTCTCAGAGAGCACAGGTGACAGCATGTTGCTATCACTGGGGAATGTTCTAGTTCTGGCCATAAAATGATGATTGTAATTGACCAGTTTATCAGTCTTCCCTGGATGGGCCTGTTTCTGGAGCCAGAACACCTGCATTTGAATCCACGCTCCACTACGTAGTAGCTGTGTGACCTTGGACAAGTTTCTTGACTTCTCTGAGTCTCCTCATTCAGACATAAAAAGTATTTGAAGGTGTTAGGGTGGATTCCACTGCAGTCCTGACGCTGTGACACAGAACCGTGGGAGGAGAGCGGGGCCCAAGTGACCTGAGGGAGTGCACCTTGCACTGTTTATCAGCACTGTCTCGGGTTTGTGTCCTGGTGGCCCTGTACCTGCTGCAGGTTCACGTGCCATTGCTCCCAGACCCTGGCAGGGCTTGGGATTGGCAGTGCTTGGGCTTGGCTCCCAGGGCCACGAGGCCTTGCGATCAACCACCAAAAAGGGCCTGGTTGCCTCTAAACCTTCCAAGTGTCTGTTCTGGGAATCTGCGGAGGCAGATGATCCTGCACTTCGGCTTTGCTTCCCAGGCTCCTGACGCTGGCTGCAGGGGGCTGGAATCTACAAAGGGGTCTGAAAACGTGCAGGGCGAGTTAGGGGGAGTGGCACCTCCGTTAGTCCCCGCCTGTGGGCCCTTGGCAGAAGTCAGGCCTGGAAGGGTCCCCTGAGCCCAACCCTGCACTTCCTCAGTGAGACTCGGAGCCAGCCTCTGGGCTCCTGGCCAACATGCCCTCCAGCCCCAGGTGCTGCAAGCCCCGTCTTCTCCAGGTGCTCAGGAGGTGCTGATGAGCAGACGAAGGAAGCTGCCTTTGAAACCTCAGGAACTTGGCAGGTTTGAACCCCACTTGCCTGGACAGCTCACCAGCCCCAGAGCCGCAGGCAGGTGGGAACTCAGGCCCGTCCTGCAGGCCTGCGATGCCCCAGCCCAGGCATCACGCTGGGTCCACGCTGGGGAGGCCCAGCTGACAGGCACCCTCCAGGGGTTACACCAAGTCTCGATATCCGTCCCCAAATGGAAAACATGTATGCTGATTGGGCAGGTTTAATGCCAGGATTTATTTCAAGGAAACCATGAGACTCGCTCGCCAAGATCCATCAGTACAGAAGCCACCAGGCGCACCGATCATCGCTGACCCAAAGTCCCGGGAACAGCCTACATGACTAAGGATGAGACTGTGCAAAATGGAACTCACGGGATGAAGTCAACGCATAGGAGAACAATGACATCTGCCAAGACGTGCTGCCACAGGAAAGGCATGCACACACGGGCAAACACAAAGCCGCGCTGCAAAACCAGGAAGAACAGCACCTCCGTGTGGCCGCGAGCCAAGAAGAACATCTAGAAGGTTCTGAGTTGCATGGATCACAAGAGGTGAGGCCACGGACTGCCTCTTTATCACTGATACTGATTTTATTTCCCATCCACATTTGGAATTCCACACCCAGATGGGATCCAAGGATGAGATCCAGGCTGCTGAAGCCCCCCTTCCTGGTACTGTCGCGAGACTCCCACCATGGATGGGGCTCTTGACTGTTCACTACCCCAGGGATCAGCAACCCCTCTATAAAGGGCCAGAGAGTAAGGATCTGGGGCTTTCTGGTCCCTGATGGTGTCTGTCCCTGCCGGGCGGGGCTCCAGTGAAACCCTACAGAGGTGGGGTGTGCTTGGCCCTCAGACAGTAGCTGCTGATCCCTGATCCATCGATCTGCACCCTTCAGCCTGTCTGCTGCATGAAGATGGGGGGCAGTTCCATTGGCAGCCCTAGGGTGCCTCCTGGCCTCTAGTAGTTGATAAATAAATTTGTGGGGAGAACGTGTCTCTGCAAATGTTTATACCCTCCACCCCCCGCAGTGGGCAGGCGTGAGCTTAGGGAGGGCAGGGAGGAGAAGGCCCTGCCTGCAGCCTCCTGGACACCTGACAGTCGCCTAAGAGCCCTGAGTCAAGGCCACGCCGGCTGCCCAGACCGGACAGTGGCTCTGAGCACCTCATGAGGCACATCACCTCCCTCGCAGCTGTCCCCTCCCCACACAGCAACTCTGCACCCAGCCGCAGGGAGCACGTGGTCACGGGCCCAGGCTGGGGACTCCTGCTCCACCTCAGCACCTCGGAGGCCCACAGACCGCCTGCTCGGTGTCGGGGTCAGACCCGCACACGGCCACCCAGTCATCGTAACGGTAACGACCAGGGACGACCTGCTGAGCGCTGACCACGTGCCCATCCCTACGCCTTGGAAAGCGGTCCAAGGGCCAGCCCCAGCTCCGCCCTCCCTAGCTCTGACCCACCCTTGCCAGCCCTCCACCTTCCCATCTGTGAAACGGGGTGTCAGGAGGACTCTGCGGAAGGCCTGGCGAGGATCCCACACACCTGGCACCCAGTGGTGCCGAGCAGATGCCAGCCCCGTGACGATGCTGGTGACTGCCCTTCAGCTCCCGGAACATTCTGACCAACACCATCACAAAGCGCTAAAGGTCCAGACGTGGCCTGGCCATCCGCCATTCAGCCAAGAACCACCAGGGCTGCCTATCCCAGACCCCAGAGTGCCCCCGACCTGGATGCCAGTCAGCGGCTGCCCTGAAAGGTCACCAGGGGAAGGAGCCATGTCACAAAAGGGTGCAGGCGCGGTTCTGCAGGGGGACGGCTGTGGCCGGGGCCGTGGCACAGGCTGCTAAAGACAAGCTGTCTCCAGGGCACGGGTGTGACCCGAAGTAACAGAAGCAGCGCTGGCAGCTGGGCCGCAGGAGCCTCCTGGAGACTATAAACAGAAAGGACAGCTGGGCTGGGGGCCGCTCCCTGACCCAGGAGACCAGCAGGCACCTGGGGCCTGCACACGGGGCGTCAGGGACGGGCAAGTGGTGACAAGACAGAGGCCCCTGGGATCACACCCCAGTGACACCAAGGTAGAAAGACCGTAGGCTGGGACTGCGCTTCACACGCCACCTACCAGTGTCCCCCTCGGCCGGGGCCTTCCACTCTCAGAGGTCCACACCCGCCATGGCCGGGCGTCACCTCCTGCCAAGCCAGTCTCAGAACCACCCACCTCGCGTGAATTCTTAGAAACTAAAAGCCAAAAGCAGAAGACTTGTGTGGGGACACGTTCCCACCCCGAGGTCCCAAATCCCCACGTTGAGCCATGGCAGGTCAGGAGTCATCTGTGACAGTCACAGGGGACATTCAGGCACTGCGGCACTCCCAGGGCAGACGTGACCTGAGGACCCAGAACACTACATTCCGCATCCCGGTTCACAGATGCGGGCGGGAGGCTCCCAGAGGTCAGACGGTGATGACGCAACCCCGGGCACTTAGGTGGCGCCAACTGTATGCCGCCCCAGCGAGTCCTCCAGGCTACCCCAAGAGTCCAGGCTGAGAAGTGGGCCGCAGGGCTCCGCGTCTGGGCCCGACCCCCACCCTACTGCAGGGGTGAGGCTGCCCTCTGCCCAGCCCAGCTCAGGCAGCGCCTCCCCTAGCCAGGGCTGTCCTTGGGACCCGGCATGGAAGTCACCTTGCTGGGCTGAGGGTCCAACCTGGGGACCCCATGGCCAAGTTCAGGCAGCCAGGGGGACACAGTGGCTGACAGTGGGCAGGTGCAGGAATGACCCCAGGGTTTACGAGCAGTACTGCCACTGTCCCTTTGTCACCAAATCCTCTTTTTTTTTTTTTTTCAATATTTTAGTTGCTGACGGACAGCACATTTTATTTTATTTATTTATTTTTATGGGTGCTGAGGATGGAACCTAGGGCCTCACATGTGCCAGGCAGGCGCTCTCCCACGCTTGGTGCGTGGAAGGATCCCATTTTCACCTTGAATTAAATCCCCGCTAGCTGTGGACAGAATGGGGGGACAGAAACACCGTGTGCCCAGCACCCACAAACAGCAGGACCCGGGTCCGAGAGGGCACATCTTTTCAAGGTGCACAATAGGAGCCGTTGGCCCTGAGGGAAGGGGCGGTCTCCCCAGTCAGGAGGGAGGGGGAACAGAACATTCTAGAAACATCACCAATCTCTTGGGTAGACACAGACTAATTTGATTTTCCTTTTAAGTCCCAAGTTCTTTTAATAAAGGCCTATGGGTGTGAGGCTTAGAGGAGCCAAGGAACTAGGAGTTCTTAAAATGAACTAGATCATAAAACGGCCGAAACATGGCATGCCGTTTTGCTGCGGCAGGCGTCATGACTGACGCGCTCCAGAGGCAGGCGAGGTCACAAGGGTGGGACACCTGAAAAGCACAGGCCATCCACCAGGGACACAGGAGAAACATCTGCAGGGGTCTGAGTGGCCCGGGAAGGAGGGACAGGGAGCGCGGGCTTTCCTCCCCCTCCTCGTGTCCTGTGACATCTGTGGCTCGTCACACAGGCTCACTGCGCCAGGCCCACAGCATCTCCTGGTCCCCAGCAGTTCCCCTGGTGGAATCCGCTCCCAACCGTCCTGACTTGGCTTCTCTTGGAGGGATTCTTAAAACAGCCTGAGCCAAACTTGACTTCTTTTTTTGAAACCATCACATGTCAGAATCTCTCTCCCGTGGTTTATTTCAGGCCAGGGCTCAGCCGTCAGGAGACAGGATGGCAGCCTGGATGTGTAAGTGTGAACGGGAGAGAAGGACGGGTGTGTCTTTCCTGACTGAGGACCGAATCCTCCCCCAGCCACCAGCTCATCAGGATCAGAGGGGACGAAGAGGGTCCAGAGACAACACCAGCAGCCCCAGCCCTGCTTCCTCTAGTTCACCCAGCAGGGTTGTCCACACAGCCCCCTGCAGACAGCGGGGAGTACACACAAAGACACACAACACACTACACGGCCAGCACACCTAGTACAAGCACATGCCAATGCAGACAGAGGCACAAAGAGACAGCAAAATACGCGTACACACAAAGCCAGGCGCGGTGGCACACGCCTGCCATCCCACCGCCTCAGGAGGCTGAGGCAGGAGGATGGAGAGTTCAAAGCCAGACTCAGCCACAGCAAGGCCCTAAGCAACTCAGGGTGACCCTGTCTCTAAATAAAATACAAAATAGGGCTGGGAGTGTTGCTCAGTGGTCAAGGGCACCTGAGTTCAATCCCCAGTAACCCCCCAAAACCCAAAAAACAAAATATATGTATCCATGTAAATACACCCACCAATGCCCAAGTACACACCACACACAGTAATGCACAAATGCATACACACCACACCATATACACCTCACATGAGCTCACACGCAAAGGGGTGGTGGCTGCCGCACGGTGCTCAGGGACAGTGAACACTACTGAGCTGCCCTCGTAGAAACCACAGCTCATCACTGTAGGGGACGAAGACGTGGCCACTCACCATAACAAAAGGGAAATATAAGGGCAAAGAGGGAAAGGTGACTGAGTCCTTGGAGAGGGGTTTAAAAGAGCCAGGGCAGAGGACTCCTAAGTGACGCTGTCATCCTGGGGTCCACTGGTGGATGGAGGTTCCTATCCCAGGACACAAGTCCTCCAGGGCCTCAGACAGAGGGGCTGGTGCAGCAGGTGACAGAGAGCCTGGTGGGGGGCCCTGTGACAGGACCTGGGCCTAGGAAGGGTGTCAGATTTGGACAGGAGAAGAGAGCAGGGAAGGCAAGGTCACAGAGAGAAGAGGCTGGGGACGCAGGTGCCGGCATGAGACCTGCGTGGGTGTGGCCGCATGCCCAGCCCAAGGGCTCAGAGCAGGGGCCAGATGGGAGCTTCTCCTGCCCTGGAGGAGGCTGTTTCGGTGAAGATGTGAGCTGGCCCCCAGGAGGTGAGAGGACCAGTGAGGCCGGGCCACCTCCCCAGTGCAGGGGTTCACTGGAGGGACTGCCTGGGTGACGGCAGGCGGGTCACAGGGGCTGTGCCTCCGGGCCTTCTAGTTTGTCCCTCCTAAACAAGCTTTTTGCCTCCTGCTGCTATGTCCTGAGCTGTCTGCCCCCTCGGTGACTTTCCGGGTGGTGCCCCGCTCACCTGGGACCCACAGCACGGAGTCCGCCGCCCATGGGCTGCGACTCTGGGAACCGTGAGCCCCGGTACTCTCTCCCTCCTCTAAGGCTGTGCTTCTGGGGTCTTTTGGTCACAGCAGCAAAACAAACAAACAACAACCACAGCGACTGCCTGCACAGGGCCCTGTGAGCCTCCCGCCCCCAGCGTGGTGGGGACAGCAAGGTGACGCGGGAAGTCCCGCCCTGGGCCCCGCCCTGCGCAGGCCCCGCCTCCTCTGACCCGCGGCCAGAGCCCCGCCCCCTCCCTTTCCTTCCCGGCCACACGTGGACGGCAGGGAGACGCCCTGGGTGGGTCTCTGGCCATCTCTGGGGTCTCAAGGCCGGGCAGAGGCCCCCGTGTGGCTCCTGGGTCACAGTGGGCCACAGCCATCCAGCAGCTCCCTGGGAGCCAGAGCCTCGCGCCTCAGGACGCAGCCCGGCCCCTGGCCCTCTCCGCTGGCCACAGCGCAGTGCAGGGGAGCCGAGGCCGCCCCGCAGGGCCCGGGGTGCGGAAGCCGCAGACCACCGAGAGGAGTTGGGCCGCACAGCCCTTCCCAGGGCTGGAGAAGCCCTGGAGCCCCTGCAGGCAGGACCCACGGGGCAGGGCCGGGAAGTCGCACCCAGTGATTCCCAAGGCTCCCGGGGCAGAGGGGCCACTGCAGCTGCGGCCCAGCTTCAGGAGGGCAGGCACTCACGGTGGGCAACGGCCAGCTGCCAAGGTGTCCCCTGGGCCAATAGGCGCAGCGGGCCAGAGCCCGGCAAGGCACCCGAGGGTCTTCCCACCAAGGCCCACGGGCCCTGCTGCGACAGCTCCACCAGCCCGGCACCCAGACCAGGGCCCAGGGGTGCTCCGCTCAGAGCCCGGAGCTGAGAAGGGTGCTCTGTGGGCTTAGAGCACAGCACTGGACACCCGGGATGTCACAGCACTTCTGGCTTGTCACTGCGCCAGCAGCACTGCCCTTGCCAGCCACAGAAAACATCCCAGCCAGATGTCCTGGGGGCCAGTCACCCCAGTTCAGAGCCAAGGCCCTTGTGTGTGTGCGTGTGTGCATGTGGTGCTGTGTATGCATATGTATGTATGGTGCTGGGTGTATGTGCCTGTGTGTGCTGTGTGTGTGTGTGTGTGTGTGTGTGTGTGGCGTGGGGACCAAACCCAGGCTTCCCGCTGGTTGGTGCTTTTGCTGCAGGGGGAGCAGCTGGGTTCCTGGGCCGGGTCTGGGTGACATGACCTTCCAAGACACCAGCACAGAGTCGCATACAGTGAGGAAGACAGATGACACATGGGGGGTGCTGCATTCTCATGGGAAGGACGGCAGTGGGGACACATGTTTTAAAAGGCCCCCTGGGGGATGATCCTGAGACTTGAGAAGTGATTGACGCTGGGCCCAGGAATGCCCACAAGCTTAAGGGTCCCTGCTTCTGCAGCCACATGCACACGGTGTCATGCCGCTCAGGCTAAGCAGACTCCACCCGTGACCTCGCCTGCTGCATTGGCCCGGGGAGTCTTGCTGGGGGGAGGTTGTCTGGATGATGGGTTTCAGTGAGTGTCAGGAGCCTGGGGCTCTGTTCATATGGCCGGAACAGGGGGGCTTGGCAAAGCCCAGCAACATGACCCTGCCTGTGTCCACACGTGCACACGTCTGTGCATATGCCCGGGTGCTCGCTGGTGTGCATGCCTATGTATGCGTGTGTGCACATGTGCTCACACTGAGGTCAGCCGATGCCAGAGGGTTGAACCCCCGCTCCCCCCCCAGAAACAACTGTAGGCTGGAGCCTGCTCACGACACACACGCCGTGTCCCCAGGCTGCAGGGCTCCCTGTTCCATCCCGGTGACCCCACCTCTATGAGCCAGTCTGAATGCCACTCTGGGGAAGCAGGTGGGTGACTGTGGGCGTCCAGCAGTCATGGCATGATTTACGAGAGAAACTGGAAACAAGCTAAGTGCCCGGAAGTCAGAGGATGGAGCGCAGGGCCAGCGGGGCGCGTGCGACTCACACAGGTCAACCTAGAGAGCTCGCTCGCCATCTGCTGCACGGGGACTGGAGGGGCAAGAGGGGAGCCTGGGGTCCAAGGGCAGGCAGTCTGCTGGACAGAGACCATGGGGCCTGGCCTGGGCAGAGGGATGGAGAACGGCAGATGCATTTATGGAAATAAGACACTGGAGCTGGCCAGACCTAGGGGGTGAGGGCCCAGGTGCCATCTCAGATAGTGACAAGGACAAAAGGCACAGAGAAGGAAGAGGTGGGGGGGGCACCAGGGACCGGGGCAGGAAGGGGTGTTCTGGGAAAGAGGAGGTGACAGGATTCAAGGCCGGGATCCCAAGCCACTCTGCACCTCCCATGAATTCCTCAAGATTCGAAGAACTGAAGAGCAGCACATCACCTCTGAAGGGATGGCATGTTAGTACACATCATGGTGGTCACGGGATCTGGGAAGAGAGAGAGGCGCAGGTTGGCAGGTGCTTGGGTTGGCACCCAAGCCCCAATCCTGGCTCCCTGGCACTTAGAAGCTGTGTGGTCTTGGGTGGGTCACTTCACCTCTCTGAGCCTCAGTGATAGCACAGATCACTCCAACGCCCAGCAGTGAGGCCAGCAGCTAAGGGAGCTCATGATCCGCGGATGCCCTGAACGCAGTGTCTGACGCGCACTAAATGCTCAGGAAATGACCGCGCTTTCCGATGGCTGCGAGTTAGAAGAAACCTCTCTCTGGCTTCGCAGCCAGCAGGTGTCATCAAGGCAGGGGGTGGACGATGGGCGGAGGAGCTTTCAGGAATTCCTGGTACAGATCACCGGCCCACGCTCCCTTGGGAACTGTAAGACTCTGCAGCAGGGACCGCCCTGGTTTCTGGGAAAGAAAGGCTTGGCAGCAAACGCCAGGCCATCTCCGGAGGGCAGAGCACAGCAGTTACCCAGCAAGACGCCAAGGAGAGGGATGGAGGCCAGGGCGAGAACCCTGGGGGGGCAGCAACCTCGGGAGCCCCTCCCCGCCCTGCAGAGCAAAGGGCCCTAACCCAGGCCAGCAAGAGGCCCTGGGGCTGTGCTCCCTCCCTGCAGGCTGGGGAAAGCCCCAGCTCCCCTAGGTCCCCTCCCAGGCCATCTCAGGCTGCTGTCCTTGCACCCACCCTAGTGACAAGGCCATGGGTGCATTGGTGGCAAGCTAGCGTTGTCCCCGGCTGCATCCTCTGCCTGGACACCTGCCTGGCCTCTACCTGCCAGGGCCTCCTCCGTTACCTTCAGGAACCTGCTCTACAGAGCACTCAGGAGGCAGAACTGGGGCCACACTGGCCCCCCACCTTCTCAGGGCCCAGCACTGCAGGTGCCGGGTGAGCATCGGAGGGGGCAGGAGAGAGCCGCAGGAGATGGCCGGGAGGCAGGGGACAGAGGCAGGGGCAGGGGGTGGGCGGAGAAGGGGAAGGAGCAGGTGACAAGGACCTTGTCCCAGGCCAGGTCAGGTTACTAGGATGCCACGTGAGAGCCAAAGGTCCCCGTCCTCTGGTGAGGACACACCAAAGGCTCCTCTCAGCTCCTACAGGAAAACATCGGATGCCACCTGCCCCGGAGCCCGCAGCTGGGCTGACCAGTGGCCCGCAGCTCAGTGATTCCCAGGAGGACACAGACAGGCTGGACCCCAGGCCCCTGCCTGGCCCCTGCTTGGCTCAGGGTCTCGGTCTCCTCACCGGTTCCCCCCACGTTTGAGTGTGGTCGGTGGACCCTGGGGTGGGGGGCTGGTTCTGAACGGCACCCAGCAGGGCCACTCTGTTTTGCTGAATTCTAGAGCTGCTTTGCAGGTTTGTCCCCAGGGTTGAGTGTCACTTGAGGACCTGGGTAGGGAGGAGGGGCCCTGATCCCGGGGGCAGGATGCCCCTTCAGAGCAGCAGGAGGGGCCTGGGCACCTGGAGCTGCTGTACTCCTGAGTGGGGATCAGTGGACAGCTGGGGGCAAGGCAGGGAGGGCCACCTGGGGGAGGAGGCATGCGACTGCTGCGAGGACCGGGACCCTGCCCAGAAGTAAAGACAAGGGATAAGGATCAGAGTGGCAAACATGGAAAAGCTTGGAACATTTTAAAAACCCGTTAATCATACTTTTTTAAAAAGCAGAAACCTATGACACGGGTGGACTATTACCACTTTGGCTAGAGTGCAAGGCAAGCAGGGCAGAGGACAGTCAGATGCGCGTGATGAAGGTGCCCGGGCACAGGAACACGGTGGTCTGACGAGGATCTGGAAGCAGATGCGCGGAGCCCAGCGCCGTGCACTTCACAGCCGTGATGCTCAGCGAGAGGAAGGAAGGGAGACGGGCAGGCAGTGAGGGGCTGCGGGGGCTGCCGCGTTTTCATAGCTGGGTTTTTTTTTTCTTGTTATTTCATTTCAGAATGGATGTTTGGATATGTCAACATCCTCGAATAATGATAAACCTCATTTCCAAATTAAAGGCAGCTGCAGCTTTGTGACAAACCCCGGCCCACTCGCCCTGAGCCGCTGGACGCCTGCCCGTGCCGGGCTCTCCCTGGGCTCTCCCTAGGCTCCCCGAGCAGCAGCCCCACGAGGTGGATGGTCACTGCCACTGTCCACTGTCACCGGTGCCTCACCTGGTGCCTGGGACGGGAGAGCTCGAAAGTCACCAGATAGGACCAGAGTCATGCCCCACACCCCCCCATCCCATCTTTCAGCTTCAGGACAGTGTGAAAGCAGATGCACGGGGAGGGGGGGTCACTCTGGTGTCCACTTTCAGTGTTCAATCAGTAACATGAGAGCCGGGCACGGCGGAGCACACCTGGGTTCCCAGAGACTCGGGAGGCTGAGGTAGGATGGTCGCAAGTTGAAGGCCAGCCTCAGCAACGTGGAGAGGCCCTCAACAACTTAGTAAGACCCTGTCTTAAAATAAAAAGCCAAAAAGGGCTGGGGATGAGGCTCAGTGATAAGGCACCAGGCACTCCTGGGTTTATCCCATACAAAAAGGAGAAAATCTAAACACACGAGAATGTCAACAGTTTGTCATATGATCTCACATTTGATGCTCCTGCCCACACGTCAGGCCAGTCAGCGCTCTGAGCAGGTCTAAGGTGGGCTAAGCGGGGGGCCTGGCAGGCCAGGTGTTCCAAAGGCTTTTCCCACTAGGTGGGGTTTTCCATTTAGGATGGATTTATCGGAATCCATCTCAAAGCCAGACCCCCGGGGCCAGGGGGGTGGCGGTCCCAGCCCAGAGGCACAGCGTGAAAACTCCTGATTCAAGTGGTGTTGCAAAAGAGCCAGGCTCAGGACCCTGCAGGGGCCCCTGAGATCTTATTTATGGCCTGGAAGACTCTGGGAAGGGATGGGATTCTGCGATCTGTGGGCAGCTTTGTGCCAGGGCTGACTTGTCCCTTCGTGTGTCACTGGATACCATGCCCTCCCAGCAGAGGGGGATGGGGGCATTCCCACAACTCGGATGCCCACAGCCAGGGATGTGCGGTTGCTAGGCAACCAGAGGGGCCGCAAGAGTGCAGGTGCCCCATGCCAAATGACAGGGGTCCGAGATGTTCCAGGTCTGTCCCCAGGAGTGGGGGACAGGGAGGTCTGCAGCTTGTTTGCAATTTTGAACAAATGACCCTTTTTAAGGTGAATCGGGACTTCCCAGGGGCTTCCTGGTGACCTCCGCCAGCTGCTCCCCTCTGGCTGCGCCATTATCCTCCAGGCCCCGGGAAACAAGGCTGGAGGGAGAAGAGGAGCCACCAAGGCCATGGAGCCAGGCAGAGAGGGGTCAGGGCCACTTGCACCCTTGGAATCCCATTGAGTGGACCCCAAACTCATGTCTAAGTCGGAACCGTGACCTTCAGCTTCAGGTGGTTGGAAAATGGAAATGTACCTCTTTAAATAAATGCAGGGGGATGCCCAGCCCTTGCTGTCCATGCAGGGCCAGGACGCACTCAGAGAAAGGGCGCGTTCCCCCAAAGCCCTGGGGTCAGTTTTTTTGTGAATTTTTATTTGGGGGGATTTGATTTGTTTTGCGGGGTTGTGGGTGGAACCCAGCGCCTCCCGCGCACCAGGAAAGAGCTCCGCTATTGAGCCCCCACCAGGCGCAGTTGGTTTTTCTTTTCTTGATTATAGAAGTCATGCCTTTTCACTATAAAATGCAAATATCCCCCCTTTTTTTTGTACCAGGGATTGAATTCAGGGGCGCTTGACCACTGAGCTCCACCCCCAGCCCTATTTTGCATTTTATTTAGAGACAGGGTCTCACTGAGTTGCTTAGGGCCTTCCTTTAGCTGAGGCTGGCCTTGAACTCATGATCCTCCTGTCTCTGCCTCCCGAGTGGCTGGGATGACAGGCATGCGCCACCGCGCCCAGCCAGGGAGACCGCTTCTGACCAGTGGCTCCTCATAGCAGCAAGCAGCTGCCAAGCCTCCCTCTTCCTGTGGCCCTCCAGGGACGGCCTCACCAGGGGGCCCAGCTCCCATTCTTCCTGTTAATTGACTCTCCGAGAACCGCAGGCAACCAGCGCTCCTGTTATAAATACCTTCCAGCATCATCCCCCAGAATTCCCGACTGAGACAGACAGCACACACGCTCAGGAGATCCCACTAAACCCCTGCGAGTGGTTCCTCCGCGGCTTCTCTGGCGCGGGGGTGGGTGGGTGCTTCTCTCTGCGTAGCTCTGGTACCCCCTCTCCCTCCAGGGAAGACAGGCAGGGTGGGTTCTCAGCCCCCGGGACCGACCCCCTCCCTGAGCTCCCTGGAGCGCTCCTGGGGCAGCCCTTCCCTGCCACAGCTGGCTTGCATCTTGGAAGCTTCTGGAATATGGAATATGCAATATGGCACTGGGAGAACACAGCCCACCTGGAGGAACACAGGCCCCGGGGCTGCCACAGCACTTCAGGGGCTGGTGAGACACTGGCGGAAGGTCTCTAGAGGGCTCAGGATGTCTCTGAAGTGCCACCGAGGCCGCCGGCCCTCCTCTAGGATGACAGACAGGGGAAAACCGTAGGGAGATGGTGAAGCCAGATTCTGCTGCAAGGAGGCTGGGTGTGCAGCTGCGGCTGGGCCTCCTTCAGGAATCCAGGAGACAGAGGAGAAAGATCCAGAGGCGTGGCTCATGCTATGAGGAAGGAGGAAGTGGGCCAGCTGAGGCTGCAGCTAGACCAGTGCCGGGCACACATGCCTGTCCAGCAGGATCACATACCCCTTGGGTGTGGTCATGTGACAAACCCTGATCAATGAAATGGTGAGTGGAAGTGATGTCAGTTATTTCCAGACAGAAATTTTAAGAGCCGAGGCTGACTGGCCACACATTTTGGTCAGCCACGTGGTGGTCATTTCCCCAGGCAAGAGGCTCCACTGACCTAGACCCTGAAATAAAGGTGACCAGTGTGAGCAGGCCTGTGGAAAGAAACCTGGACTTTTTTTGTTCTGAGCCACTGAAGTTTTGGAGTTGCTTGTTACTGCAGCATAGCCTAGCGCAGCCTGACTGATCAAGACACAAACAATTTAACTTGAGACAAGTATAAGAAAAGTGAACCAATGGGTGCTGACACTGAGTGAGCGGCAGCCACCTGCTTGGCATGTTCAGTGCAGGAGCTTCTGAGGCGAGTAGGCCTCCGATCTAGGATCCACCTCCGCTGTGGCTTTTTAACTGTGTGGCCTGAGGCATGAGCCACTTAACTCTCTGGGCTTCAGTCTCGTCCACTGTGCATTTTCTTGCTGGAAACTTTGCGAGCTACAGAGAGACCCTGGCAGAGGACTGTCTCTCCCAGGAAGAACCGAGCGACTTCCATTTTGCTGTGAAAGGACGTCGCTTGATGAGGCCATGAGGGGGACAGCAGCAATTCGGCAGAGAGAAGAACACACTTAGAGGCTAACAAGCGGCTCTCAGCTGGAGTCCTTGGCCTGGGCCCAGCTGCCCCGTCAGTCGGCATCAGCTTTGAGGATCAGGTGTGCAGACGTGTCCCCTTAGGAAACACGAGGCTCACTTCAAATGGTCGAGTTCACCACCTGCTTCCTGGTATTGTCAGACCCTCACAACCAGGGGACCAAGCACAGGCGTCACGTGACTGAGATCTTCCTGAAGCCTCTGCCCTTTGCAGGGACCCCACAGGGCTGGTGAAGTCGGGCAGAGAGGCCCGGGCGTGGGAGGCAGTGGCCGCTGATCTCTGTCGAGGATTATGAAAGAAAGAACTCAAGGGTCCCTTCCTGTTGGAAAGAGCCTGTGGTGGTCGCTGATGACCAGTTTCGGAACCGAATCCTGACGAGCCCTGAGAACGCACAGCGCCACACCCCGGCGGCCATGCCCAGCCAGCCAGGGTCAGCAGGTGGGTGGACACTCGTCAGCTGTCCATCCTGCTCAGGATCACGGGATCCTGGACTGAACGGTACCCGCATCCACGGCACCAGCCCCGCTCGCTTAGCCCCGCCCTGGAGACGGACTCGTGGCTTGACTGACGTCTGGTGGGCGGTGGCTGCACAACCCTGACTGTCCATAGTCTCCACAATGTACCCCAAGGATGAGGCTCCGGCCGCCCGCCTGTCCCCAGGAGGGAAAGGGGCCCGTGTTGTTGACTGAGCGCTGACCCTGGGCTCGGCTCTGCCCTGAGCTCGAGGCTCCTTTCTGGAGACCCTCGGGTCCGCTGAGCTTCACCAGGATTCACAGGCGCCAGGATCAGAATGTGTGAAGGGCTAGCGGGAAGGAGGCTGGGCACCTGAGCCACGGGGCCCCTGGGGCACAGACGGGCTGGTGGAGGCTGAAACGAAGCAAGCTTTGCTCTCTGGCCCCATATCAAGGTCCCCATCCCCCAATCAGAAATCTCTCCCCGGCTACCTGACTCTGGTCTGGGGCCGGTTCTGTGAAGCTGGACTCCAGGTTCACATCATCCCTTCTCAGATGTGGGTCAGGGTCAGAAACGCAAGTCTGAGTCAGTGTGGAAAGAGGTTAGGGATTGGAATCAGCCAGACCTGGGTTCAAACTCTGACACTGACTAGCTGTGTGATCTTGGGTTAGCTGCTTGATGTCTCTGAGTATCAATTTCTTCATCTAAAAATCACGAAGTGTAATGCTCACAGAGACCATGCATGGTAAGTGGGGGGGGGGGGGGGTGTAAAAAAAGAGAATGAAATGAAAGCTGCGTAAAGGGCGTATTCCCTGCAGCACCTGACACAGCGCCTGACACAGCGTCAGATACACAAGGAACCGGGCCCCCTGCCCATCTTCCTCCTCTAACAGGGGCCGGGGCAGCTTTGGACTCAGCCTATGAGCTGCAGAACCTGGCTCTGGGGCAGCTCTGTGGTTCTGCCCATGGGCTCCAGTCCAAAGCCAAGGTCAAAGCTGATCCTGTGGCCCCTTGCTGTGTGATCTTGGGCAGGGCACCTCACCTCCCTGAGCCTCCATACCTAACACCTGTCAGGGGAGCAGGTAACACCTCCCAGGGGACGTAGAGGCCAGGCACATCAGAGCTCTGACCTGCCTCTAGGCACTCAGCTGCCCTGACGCAGGCGGCCACCACCACCGGGCAGTGTGGGCGCAGGGTGGTGGCCAGGCTCCTGGGCAAGTGGAAGGTGCAGACCTGGGGGCTCTGGGGGCCTCCCATGGTCCTTCTCTGGAGGGACACCCCCCCCACAGCCGCAGCAGGGGCACAGTCACCTCCGTTCTGTGGATGACACTTTAATGACATCTTAAAGGTTATATTTCCCCAATTAAGAGGCGCTAATTAGTCACACGTCTGGCTTCGAATCTGTGGACTAAAGCGTGGGACGTGAGTCTCAAAAGTGTGAAGCCAGAGAGGGGACAGGAGCCGCCACCAGCAGCAGCACGCACAGGACATGGGCCCGCAGCGAGGGTCCAAAAGCCCGCACCCCTCCCGATCTGCGTAAATGCCACTGTGCACCACGTAACCAGGACCCGACACAGGCCGGGCGGCCCAGGGACACGGGAGCTAGTGGCAAGGCCACCTGGCCATGCACTTCTCAGACTGTGAGTGACAAGTGACAGCGTACAGCAAATGGGGGGTGTCAGAAGCAAATGTGCCATCGTCATGCCACGCCACAGCCTCTGGCAAGTGGATGACGCTCTCCTGGACTTGCTGTCACACCTGGGAGGGGATGGACGGTCCACCCTGCTACTGGGGACAGCTGTGACACCTGCGGCGTCTGCACCACCATCTCATGGAATCTTCCCCTCCAGTCAGTGCACTAAGGCTGCTCACGCGCACACCCGCGCACACACGCATACATACACGCGCACACGCGCACACACAGACACAATGACTGGCATTATCTCCCCCCAACCTAAGAACCTGGGAGCAGAGGAGCCGCAGTCGGCCCTGGGTTACGGGCAGGCAAGCAGCTGATCTGGGATCTGATTTGGGGACCGTCCCACCCCAGGCCTTGGCATGCCCAGCCCTGCAGGCTGCTCGCTGCTCGGTGTGGGCCGCTGCCCCCTGAGCTGGGCGCGCCCAGTGATCCTGGCTTGGCCCCTCGCTGGCCCGCTGTATGCGCCGCACCCTAAGCGTCTACTTGGGCCTGCCCACGACAGGGACATTTAGCTGCTATTTCCAGGCTCTCTGGGGGACGGTTTTGTTTCCGAGAATTGATAAAGAATGTTAAAAACAATGAAGAAAAGAAAACCTTCTGTGGTTATGGCTGAGACAGGGGTGGGGAGCCAGTCCGGAGGTCTCCCTCACACACAGTGCTGGGGGGCAGGGCAGGGAGAGGGACCCCACCCTCCCAAAGCCCTTCTCCAGCCTCCAGCCGCCAAGCCCTCTGGCACACGGTAATTAAGCTGTGCATTTGCTGCTGCCCAGAAACCTCACTTCAACAATAGTCGGAGGACAGCCAGGTTCCGCCCGAAAAAAACGGTGTGTGGTGGGGGATGGGGACTTGGGCCCGCAGAGAGCAGCAAGGCACCCCCAGATCTGGGTGAAGCTGGATCCCCAGCCTCTCCAAAGGGGGCTGTGTGGCCTTGGCCAAGTCACCTCTTTCTCTGAGCCCCATCTCCCTTCTGAGAACAAAGCGGGGGCCAGGGCCTGATGGGATCTCTCAGGACTGTCCCTTTGTGTCTGGACTGGGAGTGATACACACATCTGGGCAGGAACCATCGCCTCTGCCCAGGAAAGACACGGAAGGGAACAAAGTGAGTTTATAAAGACAGGTGCACGGACCGTCTTTTGGCGGAAGCTGATCTACCTAATTCTAAAGTGGGGGTGGGATGGTCGGTGGCCTGGGATGCCCGCCCAGCCAGGCGCTTCACGAATCCTGCCTTCAATGCACACTACCAAGTTCCTGCATTTGGAGGTGACGTCCTCAGACCCCAGATTCAGCATTTCTCAAAGTGCACATCTCCCCCTTGCCGGGTGCACTCACTCGCGGTATTGAGAGTCCCCGGGCAGGTGGGTGAGTGAGCCGCCGGCACCTCCGTCACCTGAGATCTCAGAGGAGAGGCCCACAGCACCTCTGGAGGTCCCTGGTGTGTAGCTCATCACTAAAGGCTCTGAAAAGTCCTGTGGCAGGACACTGTTGACCACGGGGCTCTACCGTGGCCACTCTGCTGTTCTTTACCCAGGACCAGCTGTCGCATGCCAGGGGCTCCAGCACGGAACTCTGGAAGCTTCCAGTCTGGAGGGGGAAACTAATAGGGATCTTCATGGGGAGGACATGGCGCTGGCTGGGAGGTGTCTGTGGTCCTTCTTGGTCCTGATATCCAGGGACAGATCAGGGAATGTCCTCTCTTTGATTCATTAGCCTTCTGAGAGGTGCCATCCACCTCCACCCGCTGGGCCTCCCGACAGCCCCGAAACACCTTGATGCACAGGTGTGGGAACAGGAACCTGCCAGGTGACCCGGGTGGCCCTCCGGGCGCTGAGCCTGGTCCGTCCTGCTCGGGAGCCTATTCTTTCTGCTGTGCCACCTGATCTCGGCTGGAGCTTGACACAGCTGCAGAGCCCGGGCCCATCATGGCCCAGTGGGACCCTGCAGAGGTGGGGCCCGCACACCTGCATCTCCGAGGACGGGGCCTGAGGAAGGTTCTGGAGACGACCCCACCCCTGCCCACAGACCACGGGTGTCTTGTGGAGTCTGGAGGACTAAGTGACAGGGACCCGAGAGGGACAGCGGGGTCCGTCTACGTCACCAACTTTGGGAAGAACTCAGGCGAGGCTCAGGCCGAGTGCCCTCATTGGCTAACAGCGTCCCCTGCACTGTGGTCACAGCAGTGACGATGGCCAGGGTGCCCCTCGGGAAGGCGAGGAATGGCCTTGCTGCACGGCCTCCTGTCACTCAGAGGCCCCTGGGAGGCTCTGCCCCGCCCCCTCAGGCAGGAAGCAGGGGGCACAGGGCTAGGCACCCTGCTGGTGGCCCTGGAGAAGGAGGGGCAGATGAGGCTCGCAGCCCGAGGTGGCTCTGAGAGGAGGGAGACGGCCACGACCTGCCCAGCTCCCCCTGAGCTCCCCGCCCCCCGTGGGCAGGCTGAAGGGCAGCCCCCAGCGCCCAGTGGTTGCCCACGGTGACCCTGCGAGAGCTGGCACAGGACCTCTCCACCTCCCAGCTGCAGAGGGGCCCAGCGGCCTGCAGGGCAACACCATCACTGACTGTCCGGAGCGGTGGCCCTGTGCCAGCGGCCAGGCCCCAGGTGAAGGACGCCCGAGTCAGAGGCCCTGGCAGCAGTGGGGGCCTGCAGGGCAGGGGAGAGTGCGGCCTGGGCACCACAGACCTGCGCTGGCACCTGGGCCCTTCAAACCCCTGACCTGAGCAAGGCCAGGGCTGTCAGGGGACGGCATCCGTCCAGGTGGCAGCGGGCCCAGCCCGGGACCCTCCTCATCACTGCACAGACACCGCACAGGGCCACCAGAGCCCCCTCTGACCCTTCCAGAGCAGCCCTGCCACTGCCTGGCCGCTGCCCCTGGGAAGCCGCTCCTTCAGAAGCCCCTCGTCCCTGAGGGAGGGTGGCGGCTGGCGCCAGGGCACCTGTCTCCCACCTTCCCTCTCCCTTCTTAGCTTTGGAAACACGTACCAGGAAGACAGAGGGACAAGTGGCCCCGTGGGGGTGGGGGCTGGGGAGCCTGCGGCCGGCCTGTCCCCCAACCCCTCGTCCTGCAGGCCTGGCGCTCTGAGCCTCTGCTCCCGAGGGGAGGGGCTCCGAGGCCACAGGCCGGGCCCCTGGGACAGCACGGCAGGCAGTGCCTGAGCCGCGTGGAGCCTGGACACCCCCGTGTCTGGGGACGCGGACCCTTCCCCACGTTGGGGGCTTCTCCCCATCCCTGGTGACCCCAACGGGACGGCATGGCCTTCTTAGCGACTTGCCTCATGGAATCTCTGCACAGTGTTCAGTGTTCCTGGTGACAGCGCTGTCCCCCACACATGGCTGCCACATCCACACAGCAGCACGGGGAGGTCGGGGTCCGCCCGTGGGCGCTCCGATGCAACACATTCGACCATTCAGGACGGGTGGTCGCTCAGTCCAGGGAAGGGGTGGCCTGGAAAGGGCTTGCTGGGGAAACCGCTGGGGAGAGGAGAATGTTCTAGATCTCCACGGAGGAGTGGTTCCTACGGTCACAGCCGCACACCAAAGGCACCGTGCCTGGCCTCACCTGAGCCACACTCCAGGACCCTCCCCGGGTGTCACACTCACTGACGCTGTCTGACAGCGCGGCACTGAGCAGGTCATAATACTGCAATGACCACGTCCCACAACCCGGGGACGCGCTGGCCCTCCTTCGTCTTACAAACAGGGAAACTGAGGCAGGGAGCCGTGAAGTCACTCCCCAGGGTCCCCACAGACCCCCTGGTTCCAGGTGCTTTGCCACTGAGGGGCGTGTTCCGGCTCTCAGCAGGGCAGAAGGGCAGCTGTGCTCTGTCCTCACGTCACTCACGTGTGGGGTCGGGCACAGCTGAGCACCTGGGCAGCCCAGCTCAGGAAAACACAGGGGCCGGGGGGGTCAGCGGTGACGCTTGTACTGGGCACATGCGGCCCCTGGATTCCACCTCAAGCACCAGGAAAAACAACAACAAGTAGCAGAGAGTGACCCGGCCTCAGCCCCAGTGCCCTGGCCACCACGTGTGTCTGTCCCCTTCCTTTCCACCCGAGGAGCTGGTGAGGGTTCAGCAATGTCCAGTTTCAAGTGTGTGGGCAGAGGAGGCCACCAGGGTCAGCGACACAGACAGGCTGCGGGGACATCCTCTGGCACCTCGTGTAGCTCCAGAGAAGCTCCCGGTTAGCTCTGGAGAAGGACCGGCCACAGTTCCATGCCACGGCACAGACAAGCTGAGAATCATGGGGTCCAGAAAGGTGGCTTCCCAGGATGCACGGAGGACCTGTGCTGGGACCCTGCAGACACCCACGTGGCCCGGTGGCCACCAACTAGGAGAGCGAGAACGAAACCTCCTCTGGCCCATGGCGACAGGGACCGACTGTCAGGCTTGACCACCAGAGAGCCGGAGCCTGCTGCGGTCCTCGGCCCCCGTCTGACTCCTCACCTCTGGACCACGTGCCCAGCAAGGGACCGCAGCCCCCGGAGCCCTGGCCCTCCACCCGACCAGCACGGCCGGCAGCCCCTGGGAGCCAAGTCCCTTCAGATCCTGGACATTTAATGTGCGTCACGGACGCGTCAGGCACGGTGCTGGGCTCAGAGGACATGGAACAGCAACCACTTCCCGGGGGCGCTTGGTGGCCAGCAAGAATCGCTAGAAAGAATTGGGAAAGAGGGGCGGAGACCCACCGATGACCAGATCAGGCATGTGGCCAGTGGGCCCGGGACAGCATGAAGGCTCTCACGCTCGTTCATTTGCTCGCTCGCAGAGTGGACACAGTGCGTGCCTCTGTGGGGACAGCATGGGCCCCAGGGCTGGGACCATCTCCGTCTTGTTCCCTGAGACCCCAGGGCCTCAAGCCACGTGTGGCCCACAGCAAGGGCTCCATATGTATCTGCTGCCCGAATGACCAGGAAACATCGAGGGACTGACCGCCTCCACCCGGGGCTCCCGAAACCCGGCCCAGAGGTAACCGTGTGGGACCAGGATGCGGCGCACCTCTGACACCCGCCAGGCCTGAGTCCGGCCCAGTGTTAGCGCCTCTGCACCCAAGGACGTCACAGCTCAGAGAGGTCAAGACCTGGTCCCAGATGCAGGAAGTGGCAGTGCCAAGGTGTGACCTCGGGCTGGGCACCAGCCCTGCTTCCCCAGCCTGGAAGCCAGACGTCCCGAGGCTGGAGGACACCGAGTGGTCAGCACGCTCACTGAGCAGAGCCTCGGGTCCCCATTCCCTCTCCATCCTGCCCCCAAGAGGGTCTCCAGCAAGGGCTGTGACGAGTCCACGCCTCCATTCACCCCCCACTGGCCTTGCTTGCTCCTTGGCTGTGGCTGTGCCTGACCCAAATAAGCTCTGGCCACCCAGCAGGGACCAGCGGGCGGGGCTCGGAGCACCAGCCTGCCCAGTGGGCAGGGCGGCCAAGCAGGACGTGGGGAGCTACTGGAGGCCACTGGTCTGCGTCACTGCGGGCGACTGACTGTCCTCCTGTGCTCCCTTGTTCCTGACCCCGACCCCAACCCAGAGACACCTAGGGCAGGCTCAATCTGATGAGAAAACGGCAACTTTAAGTTTGACCTTAAAATACCAGGTGCATCTGTCCATCACGCAGGGCAGGGACCGTGGAAGGTTACTAGTGCCTGGGAAGGGAGGAGGGGCAGAGGGGGGGCGTGGTGAGGAGCAACCCCAGCTTCTGAGCGGTGGCCAGGCACAGTGCTGAGGTCTGGCAGACGTCACCATGTGCAGCCCTTATCGCCGGGAGCAGGACAGCGTGATTCCCCTCCAAGGGGCGCTGAGGCCCAGAGCCAGCACACGGGAGACAGGTGGCTCAAGGCTGAGCTTGGGACATGCACCGATTGCCTTCCCCAAACTCTCCAAAGGCAGAATCTGGGTCTTGTTGTCATTAATACTTCCCATAGCGGACCGCAGGGTTCTGCAAACAGTAGGAGCTCAATTAAGGTCTGGTGCTCAACTCCTGAGATCTCTTGACCCAACCTTGAATGGAGAAACCCAAGCTGCAGTCCTGGTCTCGTCACTAGGTTGCTGTGTGACTGTGGGTAGGTGTCTTTCCTTCTCTGGGCCTCTTCCCCAGAGATAACACAAAAGTGGGGAGCTGGAGTGAGGTCCCAGCTCCAGGCTGAAAGGTCCTCCAGGAGGAGCTGTGGCTCAGCGGCCTGTTGACACTGGCTCCAAGTCTCATGGACGATAATGAACTTCTATTTCCTCATCACCCCCAGGGCAGCTACCTTTGTACTCTTCAAACCCAGCACCAAAGCTTCCAGAACCTTCCAGGCTCTTCCTGGCAAGATGCCTGCGGAGGGAAGGGGAGGCAGCTGCCCTCACGCCCCCCTGCCCCCGTGGCCCTCCCCAAAGCAGAGGGCAAACACCAAGAGGGAAGAGCAGCCCCGGCTGCTGATCCAGGAGGGTCGGGGTGGCCACAGGTGTGTCAGGGAGAGGCCATTTCCAGAGGGTGGTGACGATGGCATCTGAGCTGCAGGGTCCTCCTGGCTTGGCAGAGAGTAAATATTTGGACGGATGGAGCCCAGAGACCTGGGGCCGGGCCTCCAACGACCTTGAACGAGCTTGGGAGGCTGCAGAGGGCGCCCCTCAGCTCCCTGTTTGACAGGCTGAGGACGAGGGCCATCAAGGCCACTGTCTACAGAGCGCCACGCGCCCGCCGAGTCCCGGGGCCCCCGCCTCGCAGCTCACGGCATTCCCAGAGCAGCTCTGGGGTCGGACCTCTGCTTTTCCAGAGCAGAAGACGTGCCCCAAACCACCCCAGGAGCCAAAGGTCACTTTACCCCAGAGTTAGGACGTTCCAGAGTCCCACTGTCAACACCTGGCTTGGCTCAAGGTCAGTCTGTGGATGCCAGGTGGCTGCTCGGGCCCGGTCGGGGCTTGGCCGCACACTGGACTCTCACTGTCCACACCAGCGGTTCTCCACGAGGGGCGATTCCGTCTCCCCCCCAGTTTGGCAACTTCTGAGAACACCGTCTGTCGTCAGCTGGGTTCAGGGCGAGGGCAGAGGCCCCAGATACCACTCAACACCCTTCGGCACGCAGGACGCTCCACACCAGAGACCATCCCTCCTGAGCCAGTGTGGCCGGGGCCCCTCGACCCACTGCCCTGATTGGGGTGCAGGGAGAAGAAAGGGGGGACCCGGCAGACCTGGGCTGGAGTCCTGGAGGCCTCTTCTCCCTGGGTCCTGATTTTATCATGTGAAACCGCGATGGCAAAAGTAACAGCCATCTCACGGCCAGCAGCAGGACATCAGTGCTTAAGCCTCAACTTCCCATCTGAGCAATGGGCCCAGCCTCCGCCTGCTTCTGACCCCCCAGACACTATTAACAGGAGTCAAGTTCTCCCCCAGGGTCCAAGTGCCAGAGGCAAACAGCCAGGAGAGGCAGCTACTACAGAGAACCCCAGGACAGCAGAAAACCACGACCCAAGACGCTGAGGGACTGCAAATGGGAGCAACCACCCTGGAAAACAGTGTGGAGATTCCTCAGAAAACTTGGAACAGAACCACCATTTGATCCAGTTATCCCACTCCTCAGCACATAACCAGAGGACTTAAAATCAGCCTGTTAACAGTGACACAGCCACATCAATGTTTATAGCAGCTCAATTCACAATAATTAAGCTATGGAACTAACCTAGATGCCCTTCAGCAAGGAATGGATAAAGAAAATGTGGTCCATATACACAATGGAATATTACTCAGCCTTAAAGAATGAAATTATGGCCTTTGCTGGTAAACGGATGGAAAAGGGTACTATCATGCTAGGTGAAATAAGCCAATCCCAAGAAACCAAAAGCTGAATGTTCTCTCTGATATGGGAATGCTAATTCACAAGAAGGGGGATGGAGGGAAGAATGGAAATTCATTGGATTAGACAAAGGAGAATGAAGGGAAGGGAGGGGGAATGGGAATGGGAAAGACAATAGAATGAATCGGACCTAACTGTCCATGTTCATTTGTGAATACACGGCCAGTGAAATACGCGACCACATCATGTACAACCACAAGAATGGGATCCTAATGAGAATAAGTCATACTCCACATATGTATGTCATGTGAAAATTCACTCTACTGACATGTATAACTGAAAGCAAGAAATACAAAAATTTTAAAATACTATTTAGCTATTATTATGTATTTACAAATATAAATTATGAAAAAAAGAACTAGCAGTTTGGGTGGAGCTACCGAGAGTTGGCAGCTTGTTTGTTGCAGCAGCAGCTCAATCCTAACCTGTCTATTTTACCAAAGTTTACAGATAGCAACAGTATCGAACGGTACCATGTATTTTCTAAGCTCCAGGCCTTGTGCTGATATTTCACATGGAAACTCTTACTTGCCGAAGTAAAGCCACCAGTTAGGTCCCTTAGCTAGTTAGTGGCAAAGCTGGGATTCAAACTCGGGATGGCATTCAGCTGATTCTACCCACATCTTTTTTTTTGGGGGGGGGGTACTGGGGATTGAACCCACTGAGCCACATCCCCAGCCTACTTTTTAACTATTTTATTTTGAAACAGGGTCTCACTAAGTCGCTGAGGCTGACCTTGAACTTGTGATCCTCCTGCCTCAGCCTCCTGAGCCACTGGGATGAGAGATCTGCACCCACTTGCTCGGCTGTATCCCTTTTTCTATCAAGAAAGGACAGACCCACACTCGAAACACAAAAGCAAAAACTGCTCATAAACTCGGCGACTTTCAACTCATAGGAATCACATGAGCTCTGACGTGGGTCTCAGCATCCGCCTCTCGAGGGAGCAGGGCAATCCAATGGAGTCCCCTGGCCTGGAAATTGCTAATGGAGACGGCAGCAGCCTGGACACCAGGCTCTGAGCGTGGAGTCCATCACCGCCGAGTGGCCCTCGCCATGAATGTTTGATGAGCTAAGTGGGGCGATGAGCACTTAGGAGCCAAGAGTGGCCTCCATCCTGTGCGGGGAGACCCATGCTGACTCCTGAGAGGGGGCTGCTCAGGCCCCAGGGATCCTGAGCCCAGGCTAGGGGAGTGAGCACCCCCGAGGCAAGAAAGACACCCCGGAAATGCTGACAGGCACACAGCACAGACCCTGACGGCTTACTGGGCTCTTCCCAACTTATTCGCCTGTGAGAGGAGGTGGAATAACCCTCCTGGATGTCCTCAGACCACTGCTGCAGGGTCGACGAGCAGAACTTGTATCTGTCGCCTATGGCTGTGTAACAAATAGCCCCATGACTCTGTGGCTGAGTTCCTTATTCACGCCTTATAGAGTCAGGGGTCTAGGAGGGCCTGAATCGAGGGGTCGGCTCCAGGTCCCTCATGAGGCTGGAGTCCAGCTGCTGGCCAGAGGTGCCGTTGCGCCTGCTCTGTTTCCAGGTCCACACCCGTGGTTGTGGGCGGCTCCTGCTGGCGGCTGGCCAGAGGCTTAGGTTCTTGCCACATGGGCCCCTCTGCAGGATGGTTCTGGTGTAAACATGTGGCAGCCGAGCTCCCCCAGGCTGAGGTCCCCGAGACAGGGAAAGGAGGACAAGAGGGAGGCCGTGGTGTCCCCCTCAACCCAGTCGCAGAGGAGACACTGCGTATTCTGTCGGTCACAGGGAGCAAGCTGGTAGAGGCAGACAGAGAGGCCCGATGGGGGACTGGAAGGCGGGGGCTGCCCACCAGGTCCACTGTCGAGCAGCAGGGCTGACGACCCTGGTGCCGTGTGCTGGGCACCCTGCCGGGCGCTCCACACCGTGACCTCAGTGCCACTGCAGGAGGAAGGGGTGGCCCGTTTCCCAGAGGAGGAAACAGGAGCGCAGGAAACCAGGGCGCTGACCCCAAGTCACCAGCCAGGATTGGAACTCAGCGCTCTCAAGCCCAATGACACAGCCCCTGACAGGGGTGTGCCCCAGCTGGCCTGTCCCCCCGGAGGCCACCGTGAAGCGTTCAGGAGCCAGATGTCCAACACCGCCATTGGTACCAATTGAATGACATACGCTGACAATTCAGTAAGTTTTGGAAAGCCACAGGGACGGATGTTTAAACCTGATCACGTCTTTTTTTTTTTTTTCTTGGCACCAGGGATTGAACTCAGGGTCACTCACCACTGAGCCCCGTCCCCAGCCCTATTTTGTATTTTATTTAGAGACAGGGTCTCACTGAGTTGCTTAGGGTCTCGCTGTTGCTGAGGCTGGCCTTGATCTTGTGATCCTCCTGCCTCAGCCTCCCGAGCTGCTAGGATGACAGGCGTGGGCACTGTGCCCGGCTAACCTTGACCACTTCTTAGCTACCTTACGACATTTCACTAGTGCCTACGGACTTAGAGTCGTTTATGGACGTCAGGTCTATACAGTGAAAATACTATGAAAACAGTGGTCCGTGGACCCTCTTCCCCCGGCCCTGTGTTCAGAGACAGCTTGTTGGACATCAGCAACTGGCCATGTGTGGGAGACTGGCACCACAGAAGTGGGTGGGCACCCAGCCCGGGCTGCTCGACACCCTGGAACTAGCACGACTCTCATAAGCAATACTCTGACGGTCCCGTGCTGATGCTCCCTTGACCTGGTCCACCCAGATTTCCTGAGTCCTGACTTCCTGATGGGGAGCAGGAAGTGTCTGCACAGAACCCCTGGACGGGAAGCTGCTGGAAGAGGGGGAGAAAGTGGGAGTCGCAGGGCCCGGGCCAGAGGGGAAGTGGCGCATCCAGACCTCCCAGAGCCAAGCGGAGGGCTCCACGGGACCCACCCTGCAGGGGCGCCTGGGAGCCAAGAAGTGGCCCAGATGTCCAGCCAGACGGGCTCAGAAACCCTGGCGCTCACCAACACGGGCACGGTCGCCCGCCACCCGGGCACCACAGGGGTTTACTGAAGACCCACGGGGACAGGAAGGGTCACAGGTTGGCGACTTGGTTTTGCAGGGGGAGGAAAAATGACAGGAAGGAAACACGTCGAAGGCAAGGGTGGACTTCAGGAATGGCAGAAGAGTGTGCGGATTTGGTTCTCCTCCATTTTCCGAATATAAACTGAACATATCCTACTCGTTTGGGGGGAATAGCCTACGTTTTTTTTCCTGGGGACAGGGAAACAAGACCAGCTTGGCGGAGCTCCCCGGGGACAGCCGGACTCTGTCCAGCACGGCCTTGCGTCAGGCCAGCTCTCTCCCAGAAACACCTGCTCTGGGGCCCAGCTGAGGGCCCGCTGGACCCACAAAGGAACCATTGTCCTCTGGTAGGTGACATCATCTGCTGCCAGGATGAGGTGAGGCCAAGAGGAAGCTGCCGTCCTGCCTCCCTGACCACTGACACCACTGCCGAGGACCAGGTGACATCATGCTGGCCTTGGGGGCTGCACTGAAGTCCAACACCTGAGTTCCACACCTCAAGGTGGGGCCAGAGGCCTGGGCACCAGCAGGGCTCTGATGGGCAGTGGTGGGCAGGAGACAGAGGACGGGGCCGTGCATCTGGCCCCTGTGTCTGGGAGAAATGCAACAGCCCACGCCTGGCACACAGTAGGTGCTCAGTAGGTGGACACAGTGGTTGTTGCTCTGTTGATAGCCCTTCCTTGCCCCAGCCCTCCAATCCTAAAACCCAGCATCCTTCCTGAAGCACCCCAGGCCCAGAACTGGCTCCACTCACCTCCCTGAAATCCCCTCCCCCATAAGCCACACACAGCCTGCCCCAGGGCCTTTGCACTGCTGTGCCCATGGTTCACTCCTCAGTCACACAGGTCTGCTCCAGTGACCTTGCCCGGGAAGGTGTCCCTCGGTGCTCTTCCCAAACTACACTCCTCTCCCTGGGCCCTGCCCCACTCTCCCTCAGAGCCAACAACTACCTGAGAGCATCTTTTCATTCATTAGTTTACTGGTTTGACGACGTGCCTCTCTGTTCCCGAGAGCCCTGCAGGGACCTGGCCCCGTCTCTCATTCTCTACCAAGCACGGTCCCTGGCCCACCCTTACAAGAACCCCAGCTGCCCTGGGCTGCAGACCCAGTGTCAGCTCTTGGGAGCCGTCACCATAGCCTCGTCACCGATCCTCCTGGTCTCAATTTACCCAAGAAGCGAGGGAGGCGAGGCTGGGCCAGCCCACGTTGGGAGGCCAGGCTCCCTGAGTCGCGGTGAGGCCTGAAGCCTCCGGGAGGACGTGTCTCCCTTCTAACCAACACCAGCGCCCCTGGGTGGCCTCCCTTAGAGAAGGGACCTTCGTGGAGGTCACTGAGTCAAGGACATGGAGGCGAGACCCCCTGGGCCGCCGAGGTGGGCTGGACCCAAGGACAAGTGCCGGGTACCAGGATTTCAGGGAGGTGGGTGCCCACCCTGTGCTCCAAGTGCCCTCTGCCCGATGGAGAGCGCATGGGGGCTGTGGTGTGTGCCCGGGGCGGGCCGAGGCCCTCCAGCTGCCCGGAGCGCTGGTGCCAGTCCTGGACGCAGGGCGGGACCTCCCGCTTGGCCTTCCTCTGAAGGGCCAGTGCGCAGCCCAGGAGCCACCACTTCAGCCCTGAGTCCTGGGGTGGGCCACAGCCTGGTCCCAGAGAGGTTGCTGGTGGCAGCTGGGTGGCCCCAGGCCCCTGGCTTCACCTCTCTGATTCCTCAACCTTCAGATTCCTCAACCACAAAATATGGGCGGCACCCCATCTCCCAGGACGGCAGCGTGGGGTCCGGGGAGACCAGCTCCTGCCCAGCGGGAGCTCAGCGATGTGGACCTGCTCCGGCTACGGTCACCGTGCCCTGTATCCGTCACCGTGGCCCTCGATACCTGTGGGTCCTGCCTCTGGGGTTCAGCCAACTCAGCTGGAACATCCGGACAAATAACCGCTCTGTCCCGGACACCAGTGTCCTAGGACACTGTTCCTAGGTGACAGAGTGTGACTGCTGCTCACACAGCAGTGACAGGGCCCAGGGGTTAAAGTCACCCAGAGGTGAGGAACGTGGAGGGCGGGACTGAACAGCAGGCCTGGCGGGCCACCTGGTGGTTCGGGACCAGGTCCCCGCTTCCTGCTCTGACTCCACCCTGGGCCTCGGGGGGCTGCATTGTTCCTGGTTCTGGAAGATTCTGCAGGCCTGGGGGGGGGAGCCGCCGTCTCCAGGCTCCCCTCTCGGCTCCAAGGCGGCCGACGCCTCTTCCTGCTTTTGTTTTCCTTCCCCCTTTATTCCCTCCTCACGGGGTGGGGGCAGGCCGTCAGCAAATGGCTTCAAGGCTGACCCTGGAAGCCCCGCCAGGCGCCCGCTGCAGGCCTGGGGAGCGCCTTCGAAGGGGTGGACCTGAGCCGGGAGCACAGGGTGGAGGGCTCAGGCCGTCAGGCCATCTCCAGCCACAGGTACTGCAGGGCACGTCCCTAGCCAGCAGGTCCCTCCCATAAGACAAATATTATCTGAATGCTCGGGAGGGAATGAGAGGTTTGGTTGTCACAGGAGCTGACTTTGAAGGCACGCGTGCCCCAGGCTAAGTGCAGCCACCACACCTACCGCCTCAGTGCACAGCCTCCCCGTTTCACAGAGGAGGAAAGTGGGGCACAGAGAGGGCAGGAGCCCGCCCTGGGTAACACAGCAGGGAAGGGGGAGAGTGGGACTGGACCCACCCCACACAGGAGGACCCGGGGCCTGGACCACTTCTCTGCAGCAGGCAAGCGCTCCTGTCCTGACTCTGCCCTCACCCTGTCCGGGCGGGACACCTGGCGGCCTAGGGCAAGGAGGCCTGGTAAGTGCCACCTACTGTGTGCCAGCAGCATGTTGAGCGCTAGGACAGCCTCACAGCCAGCCCCAGTGGAGGACTGAGGCTTAGGGACCTGAGCCAGGGCGTGGCCAGGCTGATGCAGTGGGGCCCGGGCCCCAGTGGACACCAACTGCCAAACGGGACAGGCTGAGCCAGGCTGACTCAGAAGGAGCCATGCTGTGGGAGGGGCACTGCCCAACAGGGGATGGCCGGGGCCACCTGCTGCCACTCACTCACTCAGCCTGTTCCCCAGGGCAGTGATGCCGGGATTCGGGTCAAAGACCAGGTCAGGTGGCACCCTAGGACAGGGCAGGGGCGGTCAGCACCTGAGCCTGCATGTCAGCCGTCCCCAGCCCTGGACACAATGTCACAGGGAACAAGACTGATGGAGAGGCAGAGACACAGAGGCCCAGAGATGAAGCAGAGAGAACCAGAGACACAGAGAGAAAGACAGAGACAGAAGGAATGAGAGTCCCCTCCCTGAGCTGGGCCACCTGGGCTGGGGGCTCTGGCTCATAAATGGAAGCCCCACTAATCTGTCGAGGGCCACAAGGAGCACAGAGCTGTGAGAGGAGGGGTCCTGCCACAGAGACACGTGTCATAGGTGCTTAGCTTCTGACTGGGGTCCGTACCTTCCTACTCTGGTTGCTGTGTGACTCGGAGTGAGTCACTGCACCTCTCTGGCCAACAGAGGGGATGCTGAATCTCTGCACCCGCCAGGGCACCTGTGAGCTCTCAGCAACCCCAGGGGCTGCTCAGGGCTCCTTCTGTCAGTACTGCCACCCTTCATGATCGAGGGCACCCGTGGGAAGGAGGTGCCCAAAGGGGCTGGCTAGGTCCTCGCCTGTCCTCAGATGCTCCTGCAAACCGAGCCGACACAGACAGGGACAGAAGTCTCCAGGCGAAGGTGCCCAGCCTTCTTACTAGGCTCAGGCCTGGGTGTGATGTGGGTGTCTCTGGGGTTACAGAGAGGGTTAGAGAGACCATTTGCCAAGAGCTGGGTGGGGAAAGGCCCTGAGGGGAAGATCAGAACCCCTTGTGGCCCAGTCCCTGCCACTCACTCACTCACTCACTGTGCATCCCCACAGGTGTCTTTCCCTCTCTGGGCTGGGTTCCAGTTCACCAAATCATCATTAGGGTCTTTAAGATTGCTTTTGCACTAACTCCCAGAGGCTGCAGCCGGCTTGGTAATCATCGGCCATTGCTCCAATGGCTGCCCACACCCTGCCTGAGGAATGGCGGAACCCCCTGACCTGGCCTGTGGCCTCGGGCTGGGCCCCCTCACCCCACCTGCCACCGCCCCCCCCCCCAGGCCCTCTCCTCTCACTTTTGCTCCATGACAAGATGACCAAAGCCCCAACTCAACGTGCATGTGACACGGACACTTGGTCATCCAGGGAGGGTGAGAGGGGATGAAGCAGATGCCAACTAATCCTCCCTAAAAATAGGGACAAGGAGCATTTGTGTCAGGGCTGGATGTCTGCACGCCAGCTCCGGGGTGGCCAGGGCCCTGACAACCTGAAACTGTCTGAATGTCCTGACAACTTGGGGTGTGAGGGATCCCACCGCAGGGCAGTCACCCCGTGGGCCTCCTTCCCGGACCCAGCAACAGGAAGGCTCACCCTGCGGGCTCCGATTGACAGCTGTTCTGGAAGCAGCAACTTCCCGGCTGACGCTGGGATCCCTCCCCGGGAGGCCTGGAGGGAGGAGCTTCCTCGGCTGCTTTAATATTTTAAAAAACAGAATAAGCTTACTATATCCGGCGGCTCCGAATCCGTCTGCCTTTTCCTTAGGGATGAAAATCTCTGTTGGCTGCGAGCAGAGAAGCGCCGGAAAGACTCCCGACTGCGGGAGGCGAGGTGTCGGAAGGAGGAGGTGCGCTTGAAGGGGGTCCTGCTGGCGGGCTCCCGGTCATGGCCCACAGTGGTGGTCACTAAGTTGAGGGCCTCCTGGAAGGACCTCCTCATGGAGCCCATCCACTGGGCCATGTGGCTCTGGGCCACTGTGAGTTTGTCTCCCAGGTAATCCATGGGGCCGGCTGGGGAGGACGGCTGAGCCCCGGTGTCCTCTCCCCTCTCTGGCTCTCTGGTCACTGGAGAACTTCCTGGCTGGCCCCACAGAAGAGCCCGCAGCTCCCCGCAGCCAGACTAAGGCTGGACGCAGCGCCGGCTGCAGAGGCAGCGGCTCGGGAGGGTCGGGCTGGGGAGTCGCCGGAGTCGCTGTCCAGTCCACTTTCCAGTTCTGAGCGCACACCCAGCTGAGATCCAGGGCGTGACAGTCCCCCCGAGTCGGGGAGGAGGGGTGCGGGCGCTCTGCTCCTCACTTTCCAGCAGGTAGGTGGCCCCTCGGAAGCCAGCCCTGGAGGGTCCCAGTGGGCAGGCTGCCCCCGCCGCTGCCCCAGCCCCGCTGCTCGCCGCTGCCGGGCTCGGCTCACCTGACGCGGGCAGGTCTCCGTCCTCTGGCTGGAGATCCCAAACCTGTGGGCCAGCGGGTCGCTAGCTCATTTCCGGAGGCAGCCACCAGGGCCCCCGGGTCCCCTGGCTGAGCAGCCCTGGATGACATCAGCCCCCGCCTCGGCTCAGCGAGGGGCTTCTGGGCCCAGGAATGCAGGAGGGGCCTCGCGGAGGCGGCCGCCCAGGGAGCTGGCGACCGCCCCCATTTCTTTTTTCCCCTAAGTCCCAACTCACTGGCTGTCCCCAGGGGCCAACGGTGACTTCACGTGCTGACAGCCCACCCGCCCTGTGCCCTCACGGCAGGCGCACACGGAAATGCGGCGGCACGGGTGTGCGTGTGTGTGCACGTGTGCGCGCGTGTGTGGGCATGTGTGCGAGATCCGCCGCCGGGAGGCTGCGCCGGCCGGGAACAGCGTCCGCGCCTCCGAGGCCCCGGTCTGTCTCCCTCCCCGGCGCGCGGGTCAGTTTCTCGAGCCGACCTCCCTCTCCGGCCGGGTGGGTCCTGCCCGGGTCCCTGGGCTCCGCGCTCTCCAGCCGGCCCAGCTTGCTCCGCCTCCCCGCCCAGGAGGCCACGCCCAGCCAGGTGAACAACTCCCGAGGTTCCCCCTCGGAAGGGCCTGGCGCGGGCTGCACTCCGGCACCCACCCCGGGTTGCCATGGCAACCCAGGGGCGCCGCATCTGCCCCGTCCTGGGGAGGCGGGCTGGGCGAAGGGAGTGATTCAGACTTAAGAGGGGTCACGTGGGCTCTCCGGGGTTTAACCCGTGTGGAGCGGGAGCTGCAGCCATGGGAGGGGGCGGGGAGGGAGGAGAAGGCGCCGGCTGTAAAGGCTGGGGGTGGGGTGCAGTTCCGGGGCTGCGGGGAAGGGGGCAGCAGCAGCCAGATTGTGGCTGGTCGGGTTCACCTGTGGAGTTTTCTTGCCCCCAGCCCTGCCCAGCACCATCGCTCAGAGAGGTAGATTCACTTGTTCAAGATCACACGGCAAGGCTCCCACCGGGGCACACTGGACCTGCAGCCTCCCCATGTGGCACCTGGCCCACAGCTGGGCTAGCTGCACAGTCACGGGTCAAACACCAAGTCTAAGGCTGAAGTGCAGGTCAGCCCCACTTCCGCCAGTGTTCTTCCCACCACCACCTCACCTCAGCCCTGAACAAACATTTGCTCTCCAGAGGCGGGTCAAAGGGCCCAGCTGGACAGCTCACCACAGAAGTCCAGGACCTGGTGGCCAACGGAGCGCCTCACCCTCTGGATGCCCGGTCCCGAGCCTGCTCATACTCCCTCATTCTTTACTCCTCTGCTTAATGAGTGCCTGCAGCGGGCCCCCTCTGGCCCAGGCACTGCACACGGACACCAAGAATGGTGCATCCCATCTGGCACAGCGTGGCCCAGGACCAGGCTTGGGGGGTGTTTACTGACCGGGTGACCCCCACCACCAGGAGAGTCAGTCCCAGCAGTTAACTCATGATGTGTCCATTTGACAGAGGAGGAGACCGAGGCCCAGAGAGGAGAAGCCATCCACCAAGGCCCAAGGCCACGCAAGGGGACATGCAGCCTCCAGGACAACCCCCGTGTTCCTCGCCCCCTGTATTCATGCCCTGCTGGGGTCCCTGCCCAAGGAACCCCGGGGACTCTGTGATGATGTTTGATTCCTACACCTGGTCGTCCATGGCACCCAGCTCCCAGCTCCTCGTGCTCTGGGGTGGTGCTGGGGCAGCCAGTGGCCGCCATGTTGTGAGGCTGCTCAAGCAGCTCCACCCTGTGGAGACACCTGTGTGCAGAGGCTCGGAGGCCCTGGCCCTCCGCCTGCAGCACAGCCAGCCACCTGAGGGGGCACCGTGGAGCAGGTCTGCAGCCCCAGCAGCATCCTGATGGCAACCTCCTAAGAATCCCGGAGGCTGACGGCCCAACCCCAAGGCCCCGGCTTCCAGTGTAATGCAGGCGGTGCTGATGCCCAGGACTGTGCCTGCCCTGAGGAAACCCACGGTTGAAGGGGGTGAAAGGGGCGGGTTATGAGGGAAGGCGAGGGCCTGTCCCTGCGCTGCCTGTCCTGCATGTTAGGAAGCAGCAGGCTCCGGGCAGACACCACGCCACAGGCCCCCGCCTCACCTTCCCAGGCAGCCTCCCCGTTCCAGGGCTTCTGGCCTCCACACTTGGCCCATTTCCCTGTCAGAGAGGGTCCACCAGCCGGCGGTCGCTTCACAGCCCTCAGCAGGCAGCCGGGGACTTCTAGGGTGGGACAGACAGCAGCCCCCCACCCCCCCCCCCACACACATACACACATAGGGCCTCAGGAAAGCCACACCAGAAATACAGGGAGAGTCGGAGGGGACAGAGCTTTGTGAAAGTCCCTGCGGTGGGAAGTCTGGGCACCATCACCGCCTTCAGGAGGGAAAAGGGTAAAACAGTAGATCAGACATATTTAAAATGATCCTGCCCAAGCGGATGCGGTGGCACACGCCTGTTGTCCCAGGGCCTCGGGAGGCTGAGGCGGGAGGATCACAAGTTAGAGGCCAGCCTCAGCAACTTAGCAAGGCCCTATCTCTAAACAAAAAATAAGAAGGGCTGGGATGTGGTTCAGTGGTAGAGTATGTGCTGTAGCATCTGCGAGGCCCTGGGTTCCAAACCCAGTGCTGAAATAAAATAAAAAGAAAAATGAAAAAACCATACCCGGAGTTGGCAAAGCCCTGGTGAGTCAGACACACACACACATGGAAATGAAACTGCTATCTGTTTCCTACAGGAAGTTCAGTGCCCAGGGTCAAAGCCCTACAGACCTTGGCCTTCCAGTTAATAGTGGTATGAGGAGTGCGAGGCCACAGAGGACCGAGGTCTACAACTTACTTTGAAGAGCACTTTTGTGACATGTGCCAAGGGTGGCTGACTAGATTTTCATAAAGCCAATAGAGCACAGTGTTAGCAACGGCATGGCCTAGCTCTGGGCAAACACGTGTGCCCTGTATGATTTTTCTGTATGTTTGATCATTTTCATGATAAAAGTTTGGGGATGCGTGTCTTCTGACCCTGCAGCTGATGATCTGACTCCGCACGTAGGAATCTGCCTTTGGAAGTGAGAATGGGTGCAGAGAGGCTCATTACTGCTGGGGGAGGGGCGCACGCCGGTCATCCCAGCAGCTCAGGAGGCTGAGGCAGGAGGATCCCAAGTTCAAAGCCTCAGCCACAGCGAGGCCCTAAGCAGCAGTGAGACCCTGTCTCTAAATAAAACACAGAATAGGGCTGGGGATGGGGCTCAGTGGTCAGTGCCCCTGAGTTCAATCCCAGATACCAAAATTAAAAAAAAAAAAAAAGATGCTCATTACAATCCCGTTTATAATTATGAAAAACTAGTAAAAACTTATTTTTTCAACAAAATCAGGACTTGCTCAGTGCTGTGCCAAACCACAGTGTGGCCAGAAGTAAAAGAAAGAAAAGATCAGCCCTATTGCTGGAGGCCTTATTACAGTGTGGAGTCTGTGCTCGTCCGGCTTTTTGCATAAATTCTCATTTTATAAAACAGTGAATTAGGATATTCTTTGATTACTGACTTTTTGGTGCCCCCTAATTTTATGCCCTCGGTGAGAGCCTCCCCCAGGCCCACCATGACCAGCTGGATCCGTCAAGCGTCAGATGAAGGGTCTGGACACCTGTCACTAGTTCTTATTAGCTGTGTGACCTGGAGTAAGTCACCTAACCTTTCTGACTTTCCAGAGGTGAAATCATAGAGCTTATCGCTGACGAGGACGGAGTCAGAACCTCCCAGACTCAGACTCTTGTCTAGAAGACACCAGCTTCCTGCTCTGTGAGTGTTGGTTCAATAACACGTTGAGCCAGATGTGGTGGCGCTCTCCTGTCATCTCAGCGGCTGGGAGGCAGAGGCAGGAGGATCGCACGTTCAGAACCAGTCTCACCAACTTAGCAGGCCTGTCTCTAAATAAAATATTTAAAAAGGGCTGGGATGGGACTCAGTGGTTAAGAGCCCCTGGGTTCAACCTCTGGTACCAAAATAAGTAAGTAAATAAATAAATAAAATAACCCATTGATCTTGCTGACAGTGACGGCCACCCTGACCTGAGACACGCCCCCATCACTTCAGCTGCCCACGGTGCGCCTGGGTCCACCCCTCTATCACACCATCTGCCCCTCCCAACGGGGCAACAGCTTGCTCTCTGATCAGGGATCCCACTTGCAGACAGAACACTGGGGCACAGAGGGGTCAAGTGACCAGCCCAAGGCCACAGAGCTATTAAGGGAGGGAGTCTGCCACTTCCAGCCTTGCGTCTGTGGCCTCTGCCAGGTCTGTCTGCGTGTGGACAGGTGTCTGGGACAGCAGCGACCGGCCTCCCTGCCTCCCTGCCTCCCCCCCGGCTTCCTTTAGGAACAGCGTGGTCTGAGCCGACTATAAAAAGCGTTGCTCCCCGAAAACTGGGGCAGCCCAGGCTGCTCCCCCAGAGGGCTCTTTTCTGCAAGCTCCTCCGTTCTCTCCAGGAAACTCCTGGGACGTTGCTGGGCATCAAAAAGGAAAGCGAACCATCCCTTTCTTATATAATCAATCCCCACAGCAGCACGGACGCTGCCAGGTCCCGGAAAGAGAGGGGACCTTCTCCACCAGGGTCGGCGGGCGGCGGAGGCCGCGGAGGGCAGAGGGTCGGCGGGTCGCTCCTTCCGTCAACAAACATCCTCTGAACGGGGACTTTGTGCAAGGTCTGCGCTGGCCCTGGGGGACCTACCGTCCCCAAAGATCTCAGGGTCTCGCTCTAATCTCAACTGTTAAAGCCAAGGGGGTCCCGCCAGACCACCTCCGACCCGGTGACACCATTTTCTCCCCCAAACTGAATACAAACACGTGTACTTTCAGGAATTTGTGATCCAGCGGAAGAAAGAGCCAGGGGGCGAGGGGGAAGTGGCCACCCAACCCGGGGGGCTCTGAGGGAGCAGCGAGGCCCCCCGCTGTGGAGTGCGAGGGGGAGGGGGCCCCCCCAAGAAAGCAGGAGGTGGAGGAGCCAAGAACAAAGGGGAGATGAGCATTCACGGGGGCTGGCGGCTGGGAGAGGGTTTTGGAGGATGAACAGGAGGACGCTGCCGAGGAGTCTGGGAGGCAGGACAGCTTGTCAGAGGCGGGAGGGGCCGCATAGGCCTGAACTCTGGGGTTTGGAATGAGCCGCGTCCATGCGGCGCGGTCTCCTCTCCTCCCTCCTCTCCTCCATCTCTCTGGCTCCCAACAGGACTTCAGCCGTTTCCAGATGCTCCCAGGAGGCCTCACTTGGACAACCCTCTCCACATCCTGCTTCTTAAGATGAGCCAGGGCAGGTCTGTGGGCCGGCAAATAGGCCACCGTGGTGCGGGTGGCGGAGGTGGCGGGTGGAAACAGCAGCAGCCATTAGCTGAGCAGCTGCTACGTGCCAGGAACTGGTCACTCACACCTCTCACCTCGGAGGGCCCTCTGGGACAGTCCCGTGGTAACTACTCCCGCTTTCCAGAGAGGACAGTGGAGTTGGAAGAGCTGAAGGGATGTCTGAGGCCACTCAGGGACAAGAGGGCTCTGGGAGTGGAACCTGGGCTCGGGTTCAGACAGAGCCGAGCTGCACCCCCCGGAGACCCCCAGAGCCAATCCTGCCCAACCCCTGGCATGAGGGCACCGAGTGGGGGCAGGGGTGTCCTTGCAGGGACTTGCCAGTGGCAAACCCTCCCCACGTGTCCCTGTCTTGCCAGTGGCCAGGAGACAATTCCCTGGTCGCAAGGCCAGCTCACACCCGTGGTGCAGGATGGTGCAGGACCCACGGCTTGGGGCTGCCCTCCAAGGCTGGCTTCTCTCCACAGAGCCACGTGAAGGCCCGGGCAAGGGGACAGCATCGGTCTGCCCCACACGCTGTGACAACACAGGGGGTCCCCTGCCTGAGAACCCTCGATGCTGACCACTGCAGGGTCCAGAGGTCCAGGACCAGGGCACCTGGCGGGGCTGGACCCGGGCCGCCCCTCGGCCAGCCAGGGAGACGGCCCTGTGCAGGGCTGTGCCAGGCCTGACAGGACGTGCTTCACGCCCACCTGCCCCCAGCTCGGGTCCACCCTGGGCATCCGGGTGAGCCGCCCCCTGGTCACACCCGGCCGTCCCTCATTCAGATGCCCACATGGCTGTCCCTCCCCGCCTCAATGTTCAGGTCAGGTCCAGCTCCCTGGCCCTCCCTGCCTCCATCTGGACACCCGCCTCCCCTTCCCTGTGCCGTGGGCCATCTCTGGGCTCCCTCCCTGCCCATGTCACCCTCACAAGTCGCTTCGCAGCTGGGCCGTGACTCGGTTTGCCCAGCCGGCTCCGAGGACAGCAGCTGCCCACTGCGGGGAGCCGGGGGAGGGCTGCGGCTTGGACCCAGGCTCAGAGCATCCCTCTCCCGAGGCTGTTTCCACGGCAACAGGAGAAAGCCTCCTGGTGGGGGACGCCTGATGGAGAGTCCACCCCGGGTTATTTATAAACCAGGCCCGAGACTCTCCTCAGCCCATCGTGTCACATTCTTCCTCAACAGTCATCAGGATGACCCGACGTGTCTTTAACTGACCTTGGGAGGAGCAAAGACGGTCAGCCAGCCAGGAGATCTTTCCAGAAATAGCCCTGTCCACACGAGGGAGCGACCGCTGTGTCCCGGGGCTGCCTGACCAGTAGAGCTCCCGACCTCCTGGGAGGTGACCCATCTTGCCTGAGGCCAGGGCTTCAGGGGTGACGCCCCCGGGTCCCCGCTGCCTGCTGGGTGGCCGTCTGGCTGCCCCATGGGAGCTCACAGCACGTTCCTCCAGAGCAGCGGAACCGCCACGTTTTCGCATCAGTGAGGGTTGGAAAGCAGGACGTTCTGGGGACGGCAGACGGGATCTGCCTGCCCCGCTGGCCAGGGGCTTCCCAGCAGCACCCCGCGACTCCAAGGGTCCCGTGAGGGGCAGAGACAAGAACCAGCGGGGGTGCCTTTCCGTGCCCAGCCCTCCCCTGCAGACCTCCGTGAGCATTTCGTTGAGAACCTACTATGCACCGTACATGGGGACCTACTGGGCACCGCACCGTGGCTGCTGCTGGGAGGCCACCAGCCCAATGCCCACCCTGGGAGCTTTCCCTCTGAGGACGGAACCATTGCCAAGCGGTCACTCCCAAGGGCCTACTGTGCGCCCTGCTACCTCCGTGACAGGACCCCTCAGTGCTGAGGACTGACTGCCCTGAAGCCTCATCTTGGAGACTCAGCCTCCATGCCACAGGGGGCTGGAGAGGTCTTTGTGCCCCGAGGGCTCAAGGGCACACGGATGCAGCTGCAGAAGGCGCCTGCAGCTCTCCCTCCCTCCGGCTGTCACCCTGGCCACCCGCCATGCAGCGAGAGGGCCCTCACCAGAGGCAGAGCCTTGACCTTGGACTTCCCAGCTGCCAGAAGCAGGGCAGAATGAACTTCGCTCTTTATAAACCACCCAGCCTCGGGCCCCCCGCTACAGCAGCACCACAGAGGACGCAGCCCGGCAGGTGGTGATGCTGGGCACAGAGGGACACCAGGCTCTGACTGAAGAAGTCACTAGGCTGTCAGGTAGCAGGGGCGGGGCGGGGCGGGGCTCCAACAACCGACCAGCTGCCCAGTGTGTCAGCTGGCTGGCCAGGAGCAGATGTGGTCAGGGGAGGAAAGGCAGAGAGCACAGGAAAGCCACTCGGACCCCAGGCCCCTCTAGCCACCTGCGCTGGCCTTAAGAAAGCCCAAGAGCCCAGGGGAACACACCTCGAGGCCTGGGCTCAGGCCTCCACCTGCCCACAAACACCCGACACCCACCCCCAGTTTCCACGCTGCCCGCCCCGGGTGACGGCTGAGGGACAGCATCAGATTGCTGCAGGGAGCTCCTGGCTTGAGAACCCGGATTTTGAAAGACAAAGCTGTAAAGAGGAATGGCCTGCCCAGGCTGAATCAGCCCCCATCCAAATGCTGCTGCACCAAGGTTCTGTCTCCTCAGCATGGACGGTGCGCCAGGCCCCAGGTTACCTCATGTCATCCTCAAAACCACATTTTAGGACAGGGCTCCCAGCACCAAATGCCTGGACATTCCAGTTCCTTAGTGTATGACCCTGAGAAAACCCCCACTTCCCCCAGCTCAGCGCTAGGCCGGCAATGGGCTTGCCAGGGCACAACCTCTCTAAACTTGTCCACACCTCAGGGCCTTTGCACATGCTGCTGCCTCTGCTTCAAACACTCCTCCCAGAGCTCCACTTGCCTTTCCAGCCAGGCATCCGCCCAGTCTCTGCCGCATCCCTCTGCTTTTTTCCTTTTCATGCATCTACCAGGAAGGAAAGACTGTCATCTTTATTTATAGCACCCCGTCTCTCACTGGGACACATACTCCCGGAGGGCACAGACGGTGTTCTTATTCACTGCCGGTGGCTGGTGCCTCAAATGGTGCCTGGCACATATCAATGTCTGTGGAGTAGCTCAAGGGATGAGCGTGTGAGTGGACCAGCAGAGAGTGAGCGGGGGATGAGCCACGGCCTCGCAACACGAGTCAGGCTCCTCCCCAACACCGCGATGCCAACACCGCTGGGGGCTGATGGGGACACTCAGGGAGCACTGGGTGCTGACGCCCCTCGGCCAGCAGGGACCCCGCTGCGGGCGTCTCCTCGGGACCCCTCCCTGCAGAAAGCGCATCTGGAGCCCAGTCCTGGGGGGTCCACAGCCCGCGTCCCCCCCCCCCGTTGCCACGGCGACGGCCGTGCCCAGCGCATCCCTGCCCGGCTCTCACTTCTCACACAGGGATCTCCAAAGGAGCGCTCAGACCCTTCCTCTGGCGACATTCTCACAGAAGTCGTCCTCACTCGGCTCCGAGAGGAAGATGCACAGCGTCAGGTCCCCCGCCGACCCCGCCTCCTGCGCGGAAAGCAGGGTTCTATCTTTTACTTTTTTAAGCGGGGCCTCTGTTCTCAGGGTGGGACCAGGTGATCGTCCTCCACCAGCAACGAGCAGCGCTTGCCTGACCACCCCTGGCTCCGGAGTCATGAGTGCCTGCCGTGGGCAGTGTCCTGGGCTGGACGCTGGGGACACAGCAGACAGGATCACTGTCCCCAGGAGCCTTCAGTCCAATGCAGCAGGCACCCGAGAGAGGGGCATTGGTGGCCCGGAGCAGAAGAGGGCAACGTGGCAGAGGAGAAAGGGCAGGTCCGCCTTCCACTGGCTGTGTGTCCCTGGGCAAGTCACTGCCCCTCTCTGAGCCTGTGATAGAAAGATGATGATGATGGTGTTGCCTAAAGGTGCTGCAGGAACCCGTGGAAAGCTCCTGGTAGACTGCAAGTGCTCGGTGACAAGTCCCTCCTGTGGAGCAGAGGACGCTGGTCCGGGCTGTCCCTCTCATCAGGCCTGGACAGCTGTCTGGGCGTGAGGCTCCCTGAAGCAACGCCGGGGTCCCGGAGGACCCAGGGGGTCTGGGACAGCGGGATGCAGCTTCCCACATGAACGTGCAGGAAAACACTGAGGAAGGGGCTGAGCTGAGCCCTGAGCAGCTTGGTCTCCCAGCCCGCGGGGTGTCGAGTGGGGCTGCCCCGGCCGGGCGCCCAGACCAGCCACGTGCGTGAGGCCAGGCCTCGGGGACTACGGGCAGAGCAGGGGCAGGGGCCCGGGACACGTGCACCTGGATGCAAACCCGGGGGGCAGACGGGGTGGGGGGAGGGTGGACGCCCCACCAGGAGCTGCTCACAGCCACCGGGTCCCCCTGTGCGGTGAACCCCAGTGGCAGGTGTGGCACTGGAGCAGCCGTCCCCAGCCCAGGACCTGGCCGTGGACCTGACTGTGACAGAGGAGTCCAGCTGCTCAGCTTCCAGCCTCACGGCCCACACAGGCTGCCTGGCACCCTGTCCCCAGCCTGCACCACTCTCCTCTTCAGCCTCAAATGGCCCAGCAAGCCCACGGCCGTGCTTCTCCTACAGAGAGCACACAGTAGGGCGCAGAGCTGTCTGTCTGCAAGGGGCTGTCACCGCGGCATTGCTCACACTATGCTCAGAACTGGAAAGGGCCGCATGTCCACCCAGAGGGGCCAGCTTCAACTGACGGCAGTGGAGGAGGACCCTACAGTGCCGACATGGAAAAGACCTCATCACGAGAAAGAGCAAAGCCAGGACCAGGACGCTGATCACCGCCACACACTGAAATCAGACGACACTAAAACAGCACGTGGAGGCGGGGCACGGTGGCCCACGCCTGTCACCGCAGCGGCTTGGGAGGCTGAGGCAGGAGGATCGCGAGTTCAAGGCCAGCCTCACAATAGTGAGGCCCTAAGCAACTCAGTGAGACCCTGTCTCTAAATAAGATACAGAACAGGGCTGGGGTGGGGCTCAGTGGCAGAGGGCCCCTGGGTCCAATCCCTGGTGCCAAAAAATTAAAAAAAAAAAAAATCCAGTTTGTGTCTATACCCATGCATGCATGTCTATGTCTATGCGAGGACACGATGGTCACATCCTTTGCTATTCCTGGGATATCGGTCACAGGCTCCCTGCAGATACCATGTGGTTATCATACGTGACAAGGCAGAGTACGTGCGGCTAACCCACATGGTGCTCTGACCCCTCACACCATCCCTCGGTGACTCGTCACTCCTGATACGGGGCAAGTGCTGTGTACACAGCTGTCACACTGCGCTGCTCAAGAAATGACGACGAGGAGAAGCCCCGTGCATCGTTGGCACACATGCGGTTCTCTTCAAATATTTTTGATCCTGTGGACGCAGGACCCTGGATATGGACCAACCACCCGTATAGACAGATATCCTCCCTGGGAGGACGGTGACAGACACACGCAGACACCATCTTATGCAGAGAGACTGTTTTCAAAAGGAGACACATGAACCTGTCACCAGCTCTGGGCAGGAGGACCGAGGCTGAGGGGCAGGGACACCGACTGCTTTGCCCTGTGGAGACGTTAGGTCTGTGTGTCGTCTTTTCATGAGATAATAAGTTACCCGTTTTTAACATCGGTACGTCACCAGTGCTACATTTTCTGACCCTAAAAAGAGACCTAGTTCCCCTTGGGGTGAGGGGACATTGCAGGTACCTGCATCCACTTAGGTGTTGGGGGCAGGGAACATGGTGGCCACCCCTCTGCACCCCCCTCAGAGCCTGGCAACCTGGGAGCACCCATTTTTTTTCTCTTTTTATACAGGGTCTCCCTAAGTTGCAGGGGCTGGCCTCAAATGTGCCATCCTCCTGCCTCAGCCTCCCGAGGAGCTGGGATGACAAGCATGCACCACCCTGCCTGGCCTCTACTTCCATCTTCTCAAGACCTTTCCATTTCACCACATTCCTGTCCACTGAGCCTGGACGACACCATTGCTGCACAGCTGTCACCCACATCTTGCTGAATGGAGTTAAGGACCCTGCAGCCCGGCTGAAGGTGGTAGCTGGTGCCCGGAACCCAAGGATCCGGGGCCTCCGGCTGCAGCTCACGGCCCCTCTTCCCCCGTCCCTGGCCAGAGGGAAGACGCTGCCATGCTGTCCACAGCTCCACGGTGGACTGTCCCCTGCTGCAGGCTGCGGCTCACCCTGCGGTGTAAACCCTCCTTGGAGTCTGCAGCCGCCCCCGCCTGAGGCGCTGCCCTCAAGACCAGCCAAGTGCGGTTCCAAAGCCAGTTCCGGGGACTCCACGAGAGGAGAGCCACGTGCCGGGAGGGCGGCCTTGGCGTGAGGAGTTTGAACAGCAGGACAGGTAGCGGGGCCAGAGGACGAGACCCCACAAGGACAGGAAGGGCTCATCTGCCCACTCAGAGAACCGAGGCTCGGAGGAGTGGCCTCTCTGTCCCAGCACGTCAGCTTCAACCGGAGATGGAGGGGCGCACGCTGCGCTGTCGGCCCCAGGAGAGACCGCGCTCCGGGCCTGGCGCTGGCTGGAGTCGCAGCCAGCCTTGCAGGAGGGGGCAGGAGGGGGCAGTGCTCACGGCCAGAGGCGCTGGGCCTCGCATGGCGCCTCGCCCCCCCCAGGCTGCCCGGCTGAGGGAGGACTGGGGAGCAGCCTGGGCAGCCTCGGATGTCCTGTCCAGCTGCACGGACCCCCGACAGGGAAGCCAGCAGGAGGGCGGGCGGACGGGGAAGGCTGAGGGGCCACCGCCAGCAGCCCCTCCTCGCCCTTCCTGGGACACAAACTCCTACAGAGGCCAGGACAGCACAGGAAGCACTTGCTAAGCACCTGCTGCATGCTTGGCCCTGGGGAAGATGAACCAAGAGCAGCCCCCCCCCCCCAGGGACTTTATCCACTCACTCCCCTGTTCCACGCCATGGGTGTTTATTGAGCACCTACTGTGTGCCACGTCCTGGTCATTCACTGGGGACAAATGAACACAATGTGTCCCTACCCTTGAAAAATGTCACTTTTTCACTCATTCATTCCTTTGAACATTTAATGAGGACCTACTGTGTGTAAGTCCTTGTGCTAAGAAATGTAAGGTCAGAAATGAATGTGGTGTGGGCCGTAGCCCTCATTCTTTCTTTCATTTTGTTCTACAAATAATTATTGAGCACCTGCTGTGTGCCCAGCCCTGTGCCAAGCGCTGTCAATACAGAAGTGAAGCGAGACATGGCTGCTCCCACTGAAGAGGTCACTGTGTGGTCCAGGCCTTCACGGATGGACACCCGGTGCCAGGCACTGTGTTACGTGACATGGATACGAGATGGCTGCACAGTCACAACTCAGACCTTCATTCAGCACAACGAGCATTTATAGAGTGCCTGCTGGATGCCACAGACACAGATGTGCAGAGGAGAGAATGCCGGCCAGCCTTCCTTCCTTCCCCAGTGATCGGTTCAGTTCACCAAACACACGAGGCGCCTACTGTATGCCAGGCCCTGGGGAGGCAGATGAATAAGCCCCAGACCTGGCCCTGCTGGAATTCACAGAAGAACCCCCGGGAGACACAGCCGGAAGCACACACCATGGGAGGGTAGGCGAGGACCTGCAGGACCCGAGGACATTCCAAGTCCAGAGGCCCGACTCCTGAGAGGGGTGTGACCATCACCAGCCGCCAACACGCTGCTCTCAGGCCAGGTGCCGGTCAGGAAAACACCAGGCTCCGAAGGCCCCAGTCCTGGCCATGAGGCACCGAGTGGCGTCCCCTGAAGCCCGACACCGTGCCCGGCGGGGGGTCCCATGTGTGCCGGGTCTCCATTGCTGCAAATCCTCTGCTTCCCGCCCATTAAGAGGTGGGATCCAGGCCCCCTCCTCCTGTGACCACAGAGGGCAGCAGAGTGACCTGCGAGACTTGGGAGGTGGCACCTGCCTTCTCTGTGCTGCCCTGGTCCTGGTGGCCCTGGGCACTGTGTCACCCAGCTCAGCACAGGCCCCGGTGCGTGTGAAGCTGCTTCCAGAGGCGCTGGCTCTCGACTCTGGGGCTCCCAGCCAGGTGCCAGCGGGGCCACTGTCCCCCTGGGTCCTGTGCGAGCTCCTGTCCCACAGCCCCAGGGGAGCGGGCTCGGTGATGGGCACGCGCTGGGCCCTGGAGGGGCTTGGCAGGACGGTGGGCACCTGGCCACGGGCCTCACCTCCGCAAGTCCAGGCTCCGTGGCCTGCAGAGCCCAGGGGACCTGAGATGCCGTCACCAGGAAGGGATGTGACCCGAGCCCTGTGGCCACAGAAGCACCAGGACCCCAGGCCTGCGGCCCTCCTGCCCCCCCGACTAGACAGGCCAGCGCTGAGGCGGCCACTCTGCCTGGGGAGCCTGGGAGGCCCTGCAGGACCCAGGGCTGACGTGGGCTCATGTGCCGGGTCACCGCTTTGTTCCCAAATGGGACTCGGGTCGCCCCTCTGGGAGCAACGGACCCCAGGACAAAGGCCGCTTTCACCAGACCTGCTGTCCCGGCCAGCTCGGCGTCCTGGACAGAGCTGGGAGGAGGTGGCCCCCAGCAGGGCCCCGGGAAGGCGGCCAGACGGACCGGGTGGGGCCCAGGCCAGCAGGGGTCTGAGCGGCACTGAGGTCGGGCAGCTGCCCCGTGCTCTCCTCATCTGGGCCTTTGCCAATCTGGGCCTTCGACAGGGTGGACAGGATGCAGGCTCTGAGGAAATGTTTGGTAAGTTGGAGAGAATGCAAAAGGTTAAAAAAAAAAAAAAAAGCATCCTCAGGATTCACGCCAAATTATAAACACACACCAACCCGTGCAGTCTCTGAAGCTGATCACACAGCCGCTCCACTGTCCACCAGCTGTGTGATCTTCTGCGAGTGACTTAACCTCTCTGAGCCTCATTTTCCTTATCTGTGAAACACAGGTGATACCAGGGTCTCCTTTCCAAGAATACTGTGAGGATGAAACACAGCAACAGGACTTGTTTGGCCCAGTGTTTGGCTGTTATGGGCGGAGCTGTGTTCCTCCAAAATTCTTTTTCTGTTGTTGTTTGTTTTTGCTCTTTGGTGCTGGGCATTGAGTCCAAGGATATTCTATCCTGAGCTAAGTCCCCAGCCCTTTTTAAATTTCATTTTGAGACAGGGTCTCACTAAGTTGCTGAGGCTGGCCTTGAATTTGCAATCCTCCTGCCTCAGTCTCCCCAGTTGCTGGGATTATAGGTGAGTATCTCTGTGTCCAGCCTTCCAGAATCCTTACGTTGGAACCCTACTGCCCGCATCTCAGAACATGAGTGAGCATATTTGGGGTAGGGCTCTTAAATAGGTGATGAAAGTGGGTCCATTGGGGGGGCCCTGATCCAGTCCAGCTGGTGTCTTAATAAGAAGAGAAAATGAGGGCACAGAGAGCAGAGGGCCTCCTCACAGAGGAGAGGCCGTCTGAGGACACAGGGGAAGGGTGGCTGTCGGCCAGCCATGGAGATGGCCTCAGGAGGCATGGGGCCTGCAACACTGTGATCTTGCCTTCTGGCCTCCAGAACTGTGAGAACTGAGTTTCCTTTGCTTAAGCCATCCAGTCGGGGCTCCTCTGTTACAGCATCCTGAGTTAACTAATACGTCAATCAGCACAAGGGAAGGGAGAACCAGACTCTCCTGTGCGGTATCGCTGCACTGAGAACTGCAAACTAAGACGTCAACACAACCATGCTTCCCGTTTTATTAATATAATTGATAAAAATGATAATAATATAACAGTCACAGAACACATCTGCAGTTGTCCCTTTTTACCCTGGAATTCGACACACAACGTCAGGTTTCCCGTAATCTGAACAGAGTTTTGTTTCCTTAGTTTTTTGCTTTGCTCATTTGGTAACTGTCCCTGTCTGCGGGGCACAGAGACACCCACTGTGTGGACACACGTGCACTGGCTGGGGTATCAGGCACGTCCACTGCCTCTGACGTGGATCCTTTCTCCAGAATCCCTGCTACGGATTATTTTGAAATAGCGACTTGGCCAGCGTAGTCACCCGCAGCACTACAGGACACTGGGACTGTACCTGCTGCCCCCACTGGCACCTGCTGACCACCCATCCTCCCGGCCCTGGCCAGCGCTCTCCGGCTCATAAACTGTGTGGACTCAGGCCAGGCCAGCTTCCTCGGCCACCTTCTCAGCATCACACTCACGACATCTGAGCTGCGACCTCTGGGCTCCAATCACAGTGACAGACCCCCCAGCCCTCCAGCCCCCCCAGTTCTGCAAGGCGTCCACACACAGGGTCCTGCCACCCGCAGGCCCGCCCCATCTTGGAACCCAGCCCAGGGAGGCGCATTGTCCTATGCACGCACAGCAAGCCCAGCCTGGTGTGACAGGTCCTCAGGAAGGAGAGCCCGCCCAGCAGGGGCAGTGACTGGCCAGGGTCACACAGACAGGACCGGACCCCAGTACCCCTGCTCTCAATATAGTGACACTCTCCTGCTAGCTTTGGTCAGCTCCCTGCTCCTCAGAGTGTCCACTGAGCTTGAAAGCCCCTTGTCGGGCCCCATCCAGCTCTGGAAACCCTGCTCTGGGCAGGTGACAGAGCAGGGGCACGGGGCAAGGTGGCTCCCCAGGGGACCAAGGCCCTGGGACCGAGCCAGATGCCTCATGTGTAACAGCTCAGCCAGGCATTGACCCCAGGACCCCAGGATGGGCAGGCGCTCGAGTCACTAGGTAAAATGGCACTTTGTCTACGCGGGACCGACACACGGCTGGGGATGGCCTCTCACACCTGCCTGCTACACTGGATCCTGGGGTGATGACGAGGGACAACGTCTCCCAGGCTCAGGCACAACCATCCCCAGGGTGGCCGCTGTCCTGCTGATGGACGTCAGTAGGCCCCAGGAGCCCTGCCCCGGAATCCTGGTCCCCATGCCGCCTCGGACGGGCAGCCTCTCTGGAGGCCTCACCTGTGAACTGGGTCCCCGCTCGGCTGCGGGAGGGTCACTGCAGGAGAGCCACAGCGGGCCATTTGTGAGCGCAGGGCGCCCTCTGGTGTCCCCGCCTGGGAACCATCCTGCCTGCGGGCGGAGCCGGCCCCAAACCCACCCATTTGGGCTCAGAGGTAACAGCCTTAGGAAGGGCATAAAAAAGAACAGCTCCTGTTTATTAAGCACCTACTGTGTGCCAGGTGTCCTATCTTCTGGTCTCCACAACGAGAGGACACCAGGATTCCCGCTTGAGAAAGGGATCGCTCATTTCCAGGTGAAAAAACAGGTTCAGAGACATGAAGCCACTTGCTCAAAGTCAACTGGATTTGAACCCAAGTTCGTCTGAGCCCAGTTCTGTCCAGTCCTCTCTACTGGACACCTGGACCTGCATGACTGTCCACAGGAAGAAGAGCTAAGGGGAATCTAGTTCAACTTCACCACACACACACACACACACACACACACACACACACAGGCCCAGAGGGGGCAAGCAATTGCTCAGGACACACAGCAATTGCACCTGGCACTCCTGGCTCCCAGCGGTGCTGAGCCCACATCCCCTCCAAAGCTCCCACCTTGCGTTCATCCTTCCTTCCGGTGTCACAGGATCGGCGTGTCCCTTCTAACCACTGAAGCACAGAACGACTGAGAGCAACGGCTATGTGGGTCAGCAGGGGCTGTGCCCTGGAAGACGCCTGTGAGGCCAGGTTCCGCACACCAGGTGGGCAGCTGAGGCCCGGGGACCAGGGTGTGGCCTTCCAGGCTTGGGTGACACTAGTGTCACCTGGCTCTCTTTGCATTTTTTATAACGAAAGACATGTATGTCAAGGACCAGCAGGTGGGGACTGTCCAGCGGGGGGCCAGCCATGGTCCAGCTCAATTCTCAAAGGCTGCCACAGAGGCTGGTGGGCACTGGGGCTGCGTGGGCAAGGACCTGGGGACCGAGGGTCCAGGACGCGGGCTTGGTGTCTTAACCCCGGCCTGGCCCTGCGGGCCGCCCGCCACAGCCCGCCCTTCCATACGGACAGGCAGAGATGACCCGCCCCTTGTACAGAGGTCAGGCAAGGCCCGGGAAGAGGTGGGGAAGGGGGCCCAGCGTCTATTGGACACTCAAACCCAAGTAGCCGGTCCAGACAGTCCTGCCTGTCCCCAGCCCCAACTCCCAGCAGAAGGCCAGGTGGCCCCCGCCTGCCCACCCGCACCCCACCTACCCACCTGGCCCTCAGCTCCGCCAATTGAGCCAGAAGCTGCTCACCTCCGGCCACCCTTGCCTGCCCTGCCCTGCTGACCCGCCTGGACGCTGCAGAGGTCCTCGCTGGCCTCCCTGCCTTTGTCCCGCCTCACCCTGTTCCTCACATGGTGGCCAGAGGGATCTGCTCAGAGCACAAGTTGGACTGTCACTTCTACTCAAAGTGACACTCCTCTGTGCCTCCAGGGCCCTCAGAGCACAAGGCCATTCCTCAGAGCGACTGGAAGGCCCCACATGTCCTCTGCTGACTTCCGCCCCACTGTGCTCCCGCCGCTCTGGCCTCCTTCCTGTTCTGCGCATGGGCCTGCTCTGCTCGCACCTCAGGGCCTTTGCACTGGCTCTCCCCCCACCCCTAGTCTCCTCTGGCCCACTCCCTCCCCTCCTCCAAAGCCTCTGTTCAAATGTCACCTTGTCACAGAGGCCCCAGGCCCTGCCCAGCCACTCCTCCCAGCCTTGTCCCTGCTTCCTTCCTTCTCTCCACTGGACACCCCACCCCCCAGCGTGCTGTCAACCTCCTGAACCCGCCTGCCCACCCCCCAGAATCCCCGTCCCCAAGGTTGTCACCGTCTTGTTCCCTGAAGGGTCCCAAACACAGCACAGGGCCTGGACGCTGGAAAACTGGACTGAAGGTCCATTAGGTGTCTAGCACCAGTGCTAACATTTATGCAGCACTTACTGTATGCCCTGCTTTGTCTGCAAACCTTATGGGGTCCCCTAGATGTCCCATGGGACGCTGCCCGCGTTGTTGGCACTCCACAGATGACAAAACTGAGCTTCGGAGAGGCTGAGAGATCTGCTGGAGGCCCCGGGGTCAGAGGCCGGGAGGCCGTCCCTGCAGGACCTGCTCTGTGCCCGCAGCCGGGCCCCACGGCGCCTCCTGACACACGCAGTCCCTGGCCCGACCTCAGCCCCGGTCAGCAGCCCCCAAGTGGCCAGCTCTTCCGTGTTGGCCACCGACGTTGACCAGCCAAAGCCAAACCAGGCACTCGGCACAAACCTAAGCCGCTGGGGGCTGCAGTTGGGGCTGGAAGGAAGGTGACAGTCACCAAGGGCGGGGTGCGCGGGTGCACATGGCAGCCCTGTCACTAGGCCCCAAAGCAGCCTGCACCTGCCCCACGGAAGGGGCTCCTCAGCCCAGGGGCCTCACCAAGCACCGAGGGTGGCCCTCCGCTGCGGCTCTTTAGAGCCACCAGATGTCCCTGTGGGTCCCCACGGCTCCCTGGAGCGTGCTCTGCACCCCAGGCCAGCCCTGCTGTGTGCCGCGGGGCACAGGAAGCCAGCGAGAGGGGCCTCACGGGCCTGGGGAGGCACGGGGGAGGGGGCATCTCCGCCATCATCCAGCCGCCCCCAGGGACATCTGGACATGAAGGGTCCCCTCAGTCCCCCCAGGACCCGCTGTCCCTCACGTCAGCTGACTCAGCCTGACTTCCAGACAGGAAACCCGAGGCTCCGCGCGCTGGCGGGACCTGCCAGAGGCCACAGCGGCACAGAGAGGCAGGGCCCGGAGCAGCCTCCTCCTGAATCCTCCCCCGTGGGGCACGGCTCACACAAGAAGCCTCCCTGTGGCCGGCCAGTCGCCTCGTCCCACGTCCTCAGTTTCCCCATTGAGAACCCGAAAGATCAGGCTCCATGAGAGACTTAAAAGTGACAGAGGAGAGAGACAGGCTCTGACACTTCCTGGCTGGGCAGCCCTGGAGGACCGACCTAACCTCTCTGGGCCTGAGTTCCCCTAACTGCAAAGTGGGGTATGAGTGAGGCCTGTCCACCGGGTTCTTGTGAGGATGTCATGAGGCACCCATGAAGCGCGTGTGGCACCGGCCAGGACTCTGTGAGCGCCTGGTAGGAACGGCAGGGGACGGTGGCCGTGATGGTTGTTAGTGATCACTATGACCATCACTGTGATTGACAGCCACGGCCACCAGCTTGACACCGAGGCGCAGCAGGACCCGGGCCTGGTTATCTCGTGAGCAGGAGAGGGGGAAACTCTACCCGGGCAGGGGCCCTCGGCTCCGGTTACCAGGGACTGAAACACAAGCTCGGCCTCCCTCCCCCACCGTCCAGCTGACGCGGCTGGCGGCCAGGCGGGTTCCCCCCAGGACAGTCTGCAGCCGCCGAAAGGGGGCCACTGATGTCCCACGACGGCTTCACAGAGCCCCGCAGCCCCGCAGGCCCCCACCTCAGGAGCTGGCCGGGCAATGACCCAGTCGCGTGTAAGGCTGGTGCGGGGCTGGCCTGGGCACTCGGTCAACGCCTGGGAGCAAACTAGGTGTCCAGCTACTGGGGACTGGTACAGAAATCAATGTGGACAGCGAGCGGGAATGGTCACCAGCCAGTGCGCCTCGTGCTTTCTGTGTCCAGTGACGCAGGCAACGGGCCTGCCGCTGGGGACACACACGCGGGTTCCTTCACACACGCAGCGGCAGTGACAAGGTCCTGGTGTGGAACAAGCCTAAAGTGACAAACCTGACGTGGGTCCTGGCTCGGATCCTGGGGTGGACAAAGGACATCACTGGAAACACTGCTGACAGGGACAGCGCGGTCTCCACCTCGGGGGCTCGGGACACGGGGCCAGGGTCCCCCTGGATGCTGCTGGGGAGGGCCAGGGGGAGCCCTGTGCCTCGGAGAGGGCTGGCCTCCACACACTGGGCACCAGCGGTACCCGCCACCCCCAGGTGACAATCCCAGGCCCCCCAGGTGACACGTGGCCCAGAGGGAGCCCGGCAGGAAGCCTGGAGTTGATGAGGTGCAGCGCTCCGGACTCCTGGTCTGTGGGCAGAGCAGGGCCAGAGGGAAGCAGGGCTCGCGGGTGCCGGAACCGGCCCAGCTGGATTTCGGGAGCTCCGCGCATGGCCACACCACACACGCTGTGCGCCAGGCCACCGGGAGGCCTGCTCCTTAGCTGGACTGGGCGTGGTGCGGGGTGCGCCCTCTGAGGCTGCAGTCTGTTCCGTTCACTTATGGGGTGCCAGGGATTGAACCCAGGGCCACTTAACCCCTGAGCCCCAGCCCAGCCCTTTTTATTTAGAGACAGGGCCTCCCTGAGTCATTGAGGCTGGCTTTGAACTCGCGATCCTCCTGCCTCAGCCTCCCGAGCCACTGGGGTGACAGGCGTGCCACCGCGCCCCCCATTACATTTTTTTAAAGGGGGTGACTGGACAGAGACTGCCACGGTGGGGGGAGGGCGCTGTGGGAGAGGGGGCAGCACAGGGCAGTGAGGGGCGGCCCACACCGCGGGGATGGTGGGTGGTGCATGTCGCGCCACAGGAAGCTGTGGGGACAGGGAGCTGCCACCCCCACGGCTCTGGGCTTCAGTCTGAGGCTGGAAGCTGCTCGGAATCCGAGGGTGGCTTCCTGGAGGGGAAGTGCTCCCAGCCCGTGGGGGGGCTGTCCCCTGCAGAAGCAGCTGGTCCAGGGGGCAGCGGTGGGGAGGGTCCCCGCTTACCCTGCAGGCCCCGCGGCTGATCGGACCCCAGTCCCCTGGCACCTGTGTGGGGCCGACCTCAGTGACTGGCCGGGGGGAGGGGGGCAGGGAAATTGCAGGTGACTAGGAGCCAGCAGCGAGCCCGAGAGGCTCCTGGACACTCCAGCACCTGGTCGCCCCTAGGAAGCAGGTGACCGAGGGGGACTCTCTCCCTGGTCACATTTAGGAGAGGCCTGCAAACCGCCTCCCCCGTCCAGACGGAAACGGAGGCCCAGGGAGAAAGAGGCTGGCCCGAGGTCCCAGAGAGGAGCTGGTCACCAGCCGGCTGGGCTGCGCCCCATCCTGGAGTGGCCGCGGCACGCCCCCTGCCCTCAGCGGCCTCACCCCGCAGCCCTCGCCGGTGCTCACCTGCCCTGGGCCCGGCCTCACCGGTCTCGGCCTCCCAGAGCCTCTCTGCCCCATGCCCCATGGGGCCGGGTCCCAGGGCCAGGCGCACCCCCTACGGCCCCGACCCAAAGTCTGCCCCAATTCCTTGTGCAACATCCAGTCCCCCAGACGGCACGAGCCACCAGGGCAGGGTGTCTGGGTGGTGAGCTCCGCCTGAGCGCTGACCGCTGCTGACCGCGCCCGAGCGAGGCCCTGGAGGGAGCGCCTTGTCCCCGCGCCTCAGTCCCTAAGCGCTGGGCCTGGAGCTCTCGGCCTGGCACACGGAGGTCTTGGGGACCCTGCAGGCCACAGACCCCGACGTACAGTTATCATGGGTCATTCATTCCCTTCTTTGTGTTCTTTGGGGTCTTCCGAGTCTCTGCCACGCCCTGATGTCATTTTTGTGATTAATTAAAGAAACGAACTGATAAATAAGAGGAGGTTCAGGATGTGGACCAGGAGGACCCCAAGGGGGCTCAGAGGGCGGGGAGGTGCTGGGGTTGGCACTTGGGGGACAATATTTCCTAAAGCTGTATTTTTAGGAGCTCCGGAAAATTCCCTGGGTGAGAAGGCATCTGAAGTATTTGCAAACATTCAGAAAGGGAAAAATAACACTTCCTGAGACTTTCCTTTCTGGGCACTCTTGAACCATGGCAAATGTTCTGGAAAACTCTGAGACCAACATGTGACAACTCCCCTATAAATCCTTCTGCTCACAGAGCCCCTTGGAGTGTCACAGAACCCCCTGTCAACTATCCCCACCCCTTAGTTTTACTGATGAGGAAACAGAAACCCAGAGAGGGCATGCAATGTGCCCAGGGACACACAGCAGATGAGTCTCTGAATCAAAACAAGATTAAAAAAAAAACCACTCTATAAACCAAAGCACTTCCATGCAGGTTCCCCAACTTTGGCAATTCACCAAAAAAGTTCTCAGATTTTTTTTTCTCTGTTACATAGAAGAGAGACCGCAACGTGGGGGGAGTCCAACTTTTTTTACTTTTGCTGAGTAAGTTCAAGGAAAAAACAACAAAATCTATTATTTTCATCTCATGAAAGACGGGACATGTTCCCGCACCCACAAAGCCAGGAGGGATTGGGTTTCGGAATAAAGACGAGTCCTTCAGATCAAAGAAACGGGGCTTTCTGACCAACTCGCCGCCACGGCCCTTGTTTCCCGGGACTAGGAGAGCCCACTTGTGCCCCTCTACAGACCCCCTCTGCCTCCCAGACCCCCTGCCCCTTCCCCAGCCCTCCCTCCCCTGCGCTCAGAGCAGAGAGACCAGCTGCCCACACAGCGGGAAGCGAGGCGGGAGGGGCGGTGAAGAAGATCCCCGGTCGGGAGCACACTCACCCAGAGGCAGCGCAGCAGCTTCAGCAAGCCGGGGCAGTAGTAATACTCCATCTCGGGGCCCAGGGCTGTGCCTGCGGCAGGAGCACCCTCAGGAGTCTCTCTGGAGGGGCGGCTCTTGCCACTGCCTGTCACACTGGAGTCAGTTCAAGGCGGCATGAATCATTCAGAAGCCAGCTACAGCCCGGGGCCAGCCAGGCCTGCGCAGGGCCACGGGCAGCGCTGAGGCAGAGAGCCTGGCTCCGAGCCTGGAGCTCCGGCTGATGGTGCTGGGCGGGCCCAGGGTGGCTCCTCCCAAACCAGATGCCTGGAAGTGTGGCCTCCAGAGCTCTGGGGACAGAAGGGACCTCCAGCTCTGTGGCAGGGGGAGCAGAGGTGAGGCTGTGCACGTGTGTGTGCCCGCGTGCGTGCAAGGGAAGGCCTGAGTGTGTGTGCCTCCTCCTACCCAGGCCACACGTGGTGGGGGACACTCCTGGTGGGGAAGGACAGCTCAGGTCCACCAGGTCTGCAAGGCCTCCTGACCTGGGTTGTTTCCCCTGCCCCTGCTGAGCCTCTGGGTGGCCTGGAAGCAGGGCCTGGTCACCTCCATTCTGCATAGAGGAGAAGGAGCTCAGAGAGGGCTGAGAGCCTAGCCACGGTCACACAGCGAGCTGGTAACTCAGCCACGTGAAGCCTGGTCCCCAAGCCCAAGCCTAGGTTCCGTCCACTCCTGGGCCTGCCCAGCACCAGACAGGGTGCCAAGGGACAGCGGGTTAGCTTCCTGACGCCGGCCACTGTGCCGAGTGGGGGACATCAGTCTACAGTGCTCAAACATGCAGATGGCGACCCAGCCAGACCACCTTCCCCAGAAGAGCTCTCGGCCTCGGCTCCCCCTGCGTCAGAGGGGACAGTCTCTAGGGTCCCACGGAGTCAACCAGTGGACGGATCCAGAGCCTCTATTAAGTTCTCACAGTCGCATCTCAAGGACGAGGGCTGTGTGACCCTGAGACAGCACAGGGCAGGAAGGGCAGCTAGGGGACCGGCTAGCGGACAGCCAGGCAGGTTCAAGTCCAGGCCCGACGGCCCAGGCCTCCACAGCAGCCCGCCAGGAGGAGGCCGTGACCCGAGGCCAGCGCAGACAGGGTGCTCGGGAGAGCGTGCGAGTGTCCCGGGGCCAGGAGCCCTGCTTCTGAGAAGGAAGAGCAGGGCGGGGGGACAGCGCATCGAGGCACAGAGCAGGTGCCCAGCACCCGGCCATCAGGACCGCGGACTCCAGGCTCCACGGCCACTCACAGCTCAACTGACCGTGCGCGGTGGGTCCCACTGACGCAGAGCTGGGACAGGCACAGAAAGCCAGGCACTGTTCCCGGGCTGCAGGGGACAGGCCAGCGCTGCTCCCACACTGAGGGGTGGTACCTGCCCCCCCACACCCCTGACCAGAGGCCTGGCCCCTGACCCCGCCGACTGGCCGCAGAGCTGGGGTCCCCAGTGCCGTCAGGCCCTGCTCACCCAGGGCCCGCAGAGGAGAGGGGACAGCCTGCCGCCCGCTGTCCCAACACAGAGGACACGGTCAGTGCAGGCCTCCACTGCCCTGGCCATGGTGGCCCAGTCCAGGGGAGGCCGGAGTCCCAGCCTGTCTCCCATCGGCCTGGGGAGGAGCAGGAAGGAGGGAAATGGGCAGAGAAGATGCCGGACACAGGGCCCGAGGGAGGGAGGGGGAGAGAGGGGTGGGCAGGGACAGGAGGAGCAGGGGAGCAGGGGAGGGCCAGGGCGTGACAGGGACAGTGGGGGCCAGGGACAGTGGGGGGCCAGGGTGTGACAGGGACAGTGGGGGGCCAGGGACAGTGGGGGGCCAGGGACAGTGGGGGCCAGGGACAGTGGGGGGCCAGGGACAGGGGGGGCCAGGGACAGTGGGGGGCCAGGGTGTGACAGGGACAGTGGGGACCAGGGACAGTGGGGGGCCAGGGTGTGACAGGGACAGTGAGGGACCAGGGACAGTGGGGGGCAGGGCGTGACAGTGACAGTGAGGGACCAGGGACAGTGGGGGGCAGGGCGTGACAGGGACAGTGGGGACCAGGGACAGTGGGGGGCCAGGGTGTGACAGGGACAGTGGGGGGCCAGGGTGTGACAGGGACAGTGGGGGACCAGGGACAGTGGGGGCCAGGGTGTGACAGGGACAGTGGGGACCAGGGTGTGACAGGGACAGTAGGGGGCCAGGGACAGTGGGGGACCAGGGACAGTGGGGGACCAGGGACAGTGGGGACCAGGGTGTGACAGGGACAGTGGGGACCAGGGAATGACAGTGACAGTGAGGGACCAGGGACAGTGGGGGGCAGGGCGTGACAGGGACAGTGGGGGGCCAGGGTGTGACAGGGACAGTGGGGACCAGGGACAGTAGGGGCCAGGGTGTGACAGGGACAGTGAGGGACCAGGGACAGTGGGGGGCAGGGCGTGACAGGGACAGTGGGGACCAGGGACAGTGGGGGGCCAGGGTGTGACAGGGACAGTGGGGACCAGGGACAGTGGGGGGCAGGGCGTGACAGGGACAGTGGGGGGCCAGGGTGTGACAGGGACAGTGGGGGGCCAGGGCGTGACAGGGACAGTGGGGGGCAGGGCGTGACAGGGACAGTGGGGGGCCAGGGTGTGACAGGGACAGTGGGGGGCCAGGGTGTGACAGGGACAGTGGGGGGCCAGGGTGTGACAGGGACAGTAGGGGGCCAGGGACAGTGGGGGGCCAGAGTGTGACAGGGACAGTGGGGGGCCAGGGTGTGACAGGGACAGTGAGGGACCAGGGACAGTGGGGGGCAGGGCGTGACAGGGACAGTGGGGGGCCAGGGTGTGACAGGGACAGTGGGGACCAGGGACAGTGGGGGGCCAGGGTGTGACAGGGACAGTGGGGGGCCAGGGTGTGACAGGGACAGTAGGGGGCCAGGGAATGACAGTGACAGTGAGGGATCAGGGACAGTGGGGGACCAGGGACAGTGGGGACCAGGGTGTGACAGGGACAGTGGGGGACCAGGGAATGACAGTGACAGTGAGGGACCAGGGACAGTGGGGGGCCAGGGTGTGACAGGGACAGTGGGGGGCCAGGGTGTGACAGGGACAGTGGGGGACCAGGGAATGACAGTGACAGTGGGGGACCAGGGACAGTGGGGGGCAGGGTGTGACAGGGACAGTGAGGGACCAGGGACAGTGGGGGGCCAGGGTGTGACAGGGACAGTGGGGACCAGGGACAGTGGGGGGCCAGGGTGTGACAGGGACAGTGGGGACCAGGGACAGTGGGGGGCCAGGGTGTGACAGGGACAGTGGGGACCAGGGACAGTGGGGGGCCAGGGTGTGACAGGGACAGTGGGGACCAGGGACAGTGGGGGGCCAGGGTGTGACAGGGACAGTGGGGGACCAGGGAATGACAGTGACAGTGGGGGACCAGGGACAGTGGGGGGCAGGGTGTGACAGGGACAGTGAGGGACCAGGGACAGTGGGGGGCCAGGGTGTGACAGGGACAGTGGGGGGCCAGGGTGTGACAGGGACAGTGGGGGACCAGGGAATGACAGTGACAGTGGGGGACCAGGGACAGTGGGGGGCAGGGCGTGACAGGGACAGTGAGGGACCAGGGACAGTGGGGGGCCAGGGTGTGACAGGGACAGTGGGGACCAGGGACAGTGGGGGGCCAGGGTGTGACAGGGACAGTAGGGGGCCAGGGACAGTGGGGGGCCAGGGACAGTGGGGGACCAGGGACAGTGGGGACCAGGGTGTGACAGGGACAGTGGGGACCAGGGTGTGACAGGGACAGTGGGGGACCAGGGAATGACAGTGACAGTGAGGGACCAGGGACAGTGGGGGGCAGGGCGTGACAGGGACAGTGGGGGGCAGGGTGTGACAGGGACAGTGAGGGACCAGGGACAGTGGGGGGCCAGGGTGTGACAGGGACAGTGAGGGACCAGGGACAGGGGGGGGCCAGGGTGTGACAGGGACAGTGGGGACCAGGGACAGTGGGGGGCCAGGGTGTGACAGGGACAGTGGGGGGCCAGGGTGTGACAGGGACAGTAGGGGGCCAGGAACAGTGGGGGACCAGGGACAGTGGGGACCAGGGTGTGACAGGGACAGTGGGGGACCAGGGAATGACAGTGACAGTGAGGGACCAGGGACAGTGGGGGGCAGGGTGTGACAGGGACAGTGGGGGACCAGGGAATGACAGTGACAGTGAGGGACCAGGGACAGTGGGGGGCAGGGCGTGACAGGGACAGTGGGGGGCAGGGTGTGACAGGGACAGTGAGGGACCAGGGACAGTGGGGGGCAGGGCGTGACAGGGACAGTGGGGGACCAGGGACAGTGGGGGGCAGGGCGTGACAGGGACAGTGAGGGACCAGGGACAGTGGGGGGCCAGGGTGTGACAGGGACAGTGAGGGACCAGGGACAGTGGGGGGCAGGGCGTGACAGGGACAGTGAGGGACCAGGGACAGTGGGGGGCCAGGGTGTGACAGGGACAGTGGGGACCAGGGACAGTGGGGGGCCAGGGTGTGACAGGGACAGTGGGGGAGCTAAGGTGTGACAGGGACAGTGGGGACCAGGGAATGACAGGGACAGTGGGGGACCAGGGACAGGGGGGGCCAGAGTGTGGCAGGGACAGTAGGGGGCCAGGGCATGACAGGGACAACGAGGACAGCAGAGACAGGAGAGGGGGCCGAGGGGACCAATGTGCAGAGCGACACCAGCTGGGAAGGAAGGAGCCCCAAGGAGGTCCCAGGAATCGGGGGACAGATGGCGGAGAAGCAGCCAGGGAGCGGGAACTGGCAGAGCTGGGAGGACGTGGGCAGACGGGAGGGGGCGGGCGAGCAAGGGGAGGGCTGGGCCTGGCAGCCCCGGGGGGACACCACCAGCCGAGACGGGCCAGGCGTCTGCAGCCCAGGGCTGAGTCCCCGACACAGCCCGGAGCAGCTGCCCCGCCTGGCCCCCAACCCCAGGGGTCGAGGACAGTGGGGGGACACTGGGCACAGCAGTGCCTCCCCTGCCAGCGCCTTCTCCACCTCAGGGGCCACCACAGCGCACGCCTGACACCCTCCTGGGCCATCTCTCCTGGGGGAGCCCAGACTGGCCCGTCACCCCGAGTCCACCCTGGGAGCCAGGGAACTCCCCGAGGGCTGAAAGGTGACCCCAAGCCGCGTGTCCACCTGGAATGGGCAAACATGACCCTCTTGGAAATGGGCCCCTCCCTGCTCCTCCCGCGGCTCCTCGAGCGCGTCCCCTGGAGCCTCCCGCCAGCCTCGCTCCACCTTCTGGGCCACTCCTGGCCGCAGTAGGGCCTCGCTTCCTTCATGGAGTCACACAGTAGGTGCGCAGGGAGCCCTGCCAGCCCCTGGTGCCCAGGCATGAGCTGAGACTCCTGGTGACATTGGCCTTCACAAAGGAACCGCCCCATGCAGTCCCCCAGGGCCTTGTGCCTGTGGGCGGGCGGCTGCTTGTCTCCTCTGAGTCGCGGTCACCTCCAGAGCGGGGCGCTACGGTTGCTCTGCCAGTGAGGGGCGCCTGGCCCGCGCCGGCTGCTCCCGGGGACAGAGGCAGGAGCCACCTGGCCACTGGCTCAGCCACAGCCTCCTGCCCCTCTCGTGCAGGCGTTTGGGTCTGTGACCCTCGGGGAGCGCGGGAGGCTCACCTACTCCCCCCGCAGTCCCTGGGGGCCTACTGTGCGCTGGGCCTGGGATTAGGAGTGGACAGAGATGACAATAATACGGCCCCCACCCGAGCCAGCCAGAGGGGCCTGCTGACCCCATGGGCTCGTCCCCCATCAGAGGCTCCCCAGGGTTGGCAGCCCTGCTTCTGGGCCCAGCGTCCAGTCCTGGGCCAGGCGGCTTCCACCCACTGCCCTCGCCAAGCCCAGCCTCTGCCAGGTTCGGCCCGCGGCCTCCCGGCCTCCACCCAGGCAGAACCCCACCAGGACTGCCACCGCTCTGGGATCCCTGTTTGAGAGGCCTGGAAGGAGTCCCCACAGCCCCTTCAGGTGGGGCGGGACAGTTCCTGTGGTGACAAAGTGGCCCCCAGGGCCTGGGTCCCCTCATCTCGGTAGCCCCAGGGTAGGACAGCAGGAGCGCTTAGTAGGTGCTCTGTGATGGTCCCTGAAGGGCAGGCAGCCCGCCCCAGTCCTGCCAAGTTGGAAATCATCCTGGGGTCTCGCATCAGTGAGGCGGGGGCGGGGGGGCACGGCACCAGCCCCAAGGGGGCCCGGGAAGCCAGACCCAGGCCTGGCGGTCGATGATGCCGTGAGAGGTCGCGATGTAGACAGACAGACAGACAGAAGGCCTGGGGTGAGGTGAGGCCCCGGGAGGGGACAGTGTGTCTCACAGGAGCGGTGGGTGCTGGAGTCAGATGGCTCGGCCCCAGCACTGGCCAGCTGTGTGATGTTGGGATGGTTATCTAACCTCTCTGTGCTCCAGTCCTTTCATATAAAATGATGATGGTGACATACCTGTCACATGGGTCACTATGAGGCGTGAATGGGGTGAGGAGGTGCTCCGAGCCCAGGACGCTGTGGTTCAAAACGCCTGAGCCTGAGGCTCCTTAAGGCCATATCAAGTCCAGCCAGCCGGGCTGGCAGGGCCACCGCAGGAAGCCCAGGTGGGCAGCCATCAGGAAGTGGGCAGCTGTCCCGGCCAGGCATCTCCTGGCCCACCCAGGGCAGGGCCCACCCACAGGCCCCCGAGGGCGTCACCAGCGGCAGACCGTCTAGAGCACCTGGACACGCGCCCAGGGAAGGAAACAGCAGATGGGGGTCCTCCTCCGTCCCCAGCCTGGCCACTGCCCTCCAGCCTGGTGGGCTCTCCCCAAAATGGAGGGGCAGCCACGGGAGAGGGTCAGAGGACAGGGACCCCACAGCCAGCAGGAGCAGCCTAGTGCCAAAGGCACAGATGCGTGCAAAGACGTCACGCCCCATGAGCCAGGCACAAAACACACACGTGTGCCCAGCCAGAAAGGGGGGTCACAGAGAGGGACCAGGGGTGGGGGGGAGACCGCAGAGACTGCGGTGGGTTCAGGGTTTCACAGGTGATGGATGGGCTCCTGGATTAGAGAGTGATGGCCACACAGCTTTGGGACTTTACTAAAAAGCATCACTTGGAATGCTTGGAAGGAGGGGGCCGTGGTGTGTAAATCACAAACCACAAGCTATTGAAGAACAGGGGGAGGGGGAGAATGAGGGGTGGGGGAGGGGGAGAGAAGGGGAGGGGGGAGGGGAGGGGGGAGGGGAGAGGGGGAAGAGATAGGGGAGGGGAGAAGGGGGGAGGGGGAGGGGAGGGGAGGGGAGGGGAGGAGGGGAGGGGAGGCAGCCCTGGGAAAGAGTGGGTGGAGGCTAGAGCCCCAGGGCACACTGTGCACACCGGCTCCATCACTCCTTTAACCTGGGCTCAGCCACTCTGGGAGCTGCAGCTGCCCTGGGACAGGCAGAGGTCAGATCCCAGCTCTGGTCCTGCCAAAGAGCACCCCCCCACACCCCCCACCCCACCCCTGCCGAGGACCTGCCTCTCTTCCAGCTACCTGGCCTCAGCCCTCAGGGAGGCCAAGGCCCAGGGCAGTAGTGGGAACAGTTTCCTTCTCACAGGACGCAGTGACGGACACTGAGATGCCACCAGCCAAGCACCAGCAGACCGCAAGGGCTCCTGCAGAGTGGGGACATGCGGGGTGCGAGTCACAAGTTCCACCTCTACGTCACAGGGCTCTACCGACATCTGTACCTGCCCGCTCCGTGCACACACCTTTCTGAAATAAATGAAACTGAGAAATTTCCCCCAGAAAACAATTTCTTCAGAAGAGAAGCCACGTCATGACAATAAGGGGGTGGCTGGGCCGTGAGGGCCCTGGGGTGAGCCAGCAGAGCTGGGCGGCTTGGACCTCAGCATCGTGAAATAGAAACCCACCGGGCCATCAGGAGCAGAGCGATCCAGCTGCGAAGGGGATCCAGAGGGTCAGGGAAGCGCCAGTGTCTCAGGCTGAGAGTCCCCTAATACAGAGCGGGGCGAGAGCTGCAGCCTGCCCTCTCCTGGTCATTTCTAGCACTGCAAGGGACGCAGTGCCTCCATCATTTCCAAGGAGGAGGGGAAAGGGAGAAGCCAGGCTGGAAGCACCCCAGGGGCACCCCAGGAATTCCTGAGGCCACAGAGAGGCCCTGGGTGGCGACCAGGCCAAATCACCCCCGTCCCCAGCCTCAGTTATCTGCCAGGGAGTACAAGGACATCACAGAGGAACGAGCGTGTGCAGGAAGACCTCCAATACCCAGTGTACTGAGGGCAGCTGGGTGTGGCCCAGCCATCCACCTGTCACCTGTCACCACGGCTGTTCACATTAAAAAACATTTTTTTTTGTTCCAACATATAAATGGCGAGACTCCATGTTAAAATTAAGATCTTCAGTTTGACCGGGCCACTCTGGGTAGGGCAGGGGGCAGCTAGCCGGTGGTCCTCCTCCTGCCCGTCCGTCAGGACATCCCCGGCTCAGGCCGGCCGGCCCCTGAGGGCACTTCTGAAGCCTGGTCGGCAGGAAGAGGACCTCAAGGCCAAGGCATTCGGAAGCCCCAGGTGCCCAGGGTGCTCTGAGGGGGCCGCCACTTGGGAAGCAGGGGTCAGGGCTTCCGAGGCCCCTGGGTGCACCTGGCTTTGGAACTCTGCTCTGGGACCGCGCTCTCCACCCCAGCTCCCGCCTCCTCTCTGCTCAGCGATGGGGGCACTCGGGGCGCCCGCCCAGGGACCCTGCAGCAGGGACAACAGATCACTCCCAGACTGGCGCAGGGGGGTCCCCGGCCCCGTCCCTTCCTGCCTCCACCTGGTCAGCTCCTCCCCTGTCGGGCCGCTGAGCCTGGAGCCTTTCTGGCCTTACACCTCTCCCCCATGGGGGTCTGGCTCTGCAGGTGGCTGCTGACTCAGATGCAGCCCCTCTGCTCTGTGCTGACTGCTCCTGAGCCAGAGTCCTGGGCCCTAGGATCCTGCAGTTTTGGGCAGGGCCAGGGACAGGAGCCAGAGGCCAGCAAACCAGCAAGTCATTAATAAGCTGCTCCAGAGAGGGGTCGTGAGGAAATTAAACAAGTGGGAGGAGTTATGCAAATGACGGGGCAGGTGTTGAGGAGAATCACAAAGACGAAGAACCCAGACACCCATCAACCAGCAATGGGGGAGCCACATGTGGTAGTGTTTCTACTGTAGAATATTACTCAGCTACGAAAAAGGAATGCCAACTGGAAACTACCACACAAACAGACTGACAACACCATCCCAGGTGAGCAGCCACTCATGAGAGATGCATGGTATGACTCCAGCTTGATGGAATATCCAGAATAGGCAACTCCAGCCAGGTGGACAGCAGAACTGTGATTACCCAAAGCTAAGGGAGGGGGCTACAGGGAAGTGACAGGGATGGATATGGCATTTCTTTTCGGGATGGTGGAAATTTCTTTTCTCGGAGTAGGTACCAGGGATTGAACTCAGGGGCCCCTGACCACTGAGCCACATCCCAGCCCTGTTTTGTCTTTTATTTAGAGACAGGGTCTCACTGAGTTGCTTAGCGCCTCACCATTGCTGAGGCTGGCTTTGAACTTGTGATCCTCCTGCCTCAGCCTCTGGAGCCTTTAGGACGACAGGCTTGGGCCACTGCCTCTAGCTGGATATTTCTAAAATTGAGCATGTTGATCATTTCACAACTCTGTGAAAAGTGAGCACTAAAAACCACTGACTTACACAATTTTAAATGGGCAAACTGCATGGTGTGTCAATTACTTTTCGACAAAGAGGTTATTTTTTGAAAGGGGACTGAGGGACACATGAACTAAACAACAATCCGTGAGGCACATGGATATGAGAAACTTCCAAGAGGCACCAGCGTGGCTGGGGACTGGGAAGTCCCAAACTCAAGTGTTGGAGCCTCAAAGCACAGGTTCTCTTCAGGTTCAAATCTCGGCTGCACCACCTGAGCTGTGTGACAGCAGGCAAGTGACTTCACCTCTCTGGGCTTCTGCTTTGCCATGTGGGAATGAGAAAGAAAGAAGGTGCTACCTCACAGAGCCACCGTGAGGGCTGAGTTAGCACAGTGCCTGGCCCATCCACAGGGGCCCATGAACAGTGGCCTTATTGAGGGGATTTGGGCTGAGAGCTAAGGGCCACTTGTTGTCTTTTGGGGGTGTCATGGACTGAATGTATCCCCCCAAAAAAATTCATGTTGAAATTTGAGCCCCCATTGGGACAATGCAGTGGCTGGTGTAGGAGGTGACACCTTTAGGAGGTGATTAGTCACCGGGGCCACAATCAGGCCCCTACAAGAGAGGCCCCAGGCCCTTTCTGACCTGGTCTGCAGCTGAGCCCCTTCACTGTCCCCAACCCTGCTGCACCTGATCCTGGACACCCAGGGTCCAAGACAGAAGGGTACAGTTATGTTGCCCCTAAGCGACCAGGTGTTCGGCCTTGGTCACAGTAGCCAGAATAGACGAGGACAGGAGATGGTTAAAATATTGGAAGGACCGTCAATTCTGAATCAACCTGAAGCCTTTGACATGCACATTTAAAAAGTGATGGGCTGGGGCTGGGGCTGGGGCTGGGCTCGGTGGTGGGGCGCTCGCCTAGGCTGTGTGAGGCGCTGGGTTGGATTCTCAGCGCGAATATAAATAAATGAATAAAATAAAGGCCCATCAATGCCTGCAATTTTTTTTTTTTTTAAACAGTGATTCATTCACTCCACAAATCAGCGATGTGCGTCCACCCTGTGCTGGGCGAAGTGCCCCGTGTCCCTGCCTCTCGGGAGCCTCCACTCTGATGCGGGGGGAGGCAGACACCAGGTGATGGAGAGGCCACTGGGACCGGGCTCTTCTCTGGGTGCGGAGCTGAGGGCTGGCATCTGGGCTGAGATGCCCAGAAAGGATGCCTCCCTCAGCGGCTTCAGCCAACAGCCCCCGGAGCCCAGCCCAGAGGCAAGGGGAGAGGCCCTGGGTGGCCCAGCTCCATATGGTGCCCTGCAGATTTCATGACTCTAACACCTGGTGGCTGTGACACCCCGGCTGTGCAGGTGGCTCCTTCTAACCCACACCAGGAAGGATCCCTCCTCCACTGACGCGTTGCTAGTGAACACTCCCTCCCACCCCCACTCTGCCAATCAAAGCCCCAGAGCACAGGTTCCTGCGTCACCCCCTCCCTGGGAGCGCGGTGCCCAGACAGCCCGGGCAGAGGGACTCCTGAAGCAGAAAGCCAGAGTCCCCTCCCGGGCGCAGCGGGTGACCGCGCCTGGCCTCGGCGCTCCAGTGCGCCCACCCCCCACAGAGCCACGCCCAACGACCCCGCCAATCCGAGCGCAGCTCCCCAGAGCCCGCCCGTCTCCCTGCCACCCTCCCGCGGTGAGCGCCAGGCTCCGACGGCAGCGATAGGAGACCCCCAACAGGTGGAGCTGATCTGGAAGCCGGGTCTGGCACCGCCTGGCCCTCCGTCACTTCCCCACACAATGCTGCCACGGCGGGTTACGGGGTATGATCCCACGGATAAGGGGCACGGGAGGCCGCTGCAGCCCCTCCAAAGTCCCCACGGAGCCAACTCCGCAAAGCGCGGCAGCGGCTGAGTCTCCCCTGCGGAAAGCGCTGGGTGGAACCTCAGTGGATGCGTCTCTGCGACACCGCGCTGAGCCTCTTGAGTGCTAAGGAGCGGCGCGATGTCGGTCAAGGATGAGCCCCAGCAGGCAGCCTTTCCGGGGCTGTGTGACAGCAGGGCACACCTCTTCATCTCGTGCCTGTAACCTCCTGGAAGATTCCACGTGCACCAGGAGGGGGCACTCAGGGGCCTCCCGGCGTCTGCTCCATCTCTCAGCACCCCCTCCCTCCCACTCTTCATCATCTCCACGGTCTGCTCAGGTTTCCGGAAAGAGTGTCTGGAAGCCCACGCTGGGCATGTGATGTCACCCCGCTGGGCCTCCTTTTCTTCACCACTGAAGGCGGGGAGTAACCGGTTCACACTCGGCTCCCTTTCCAGCGGAGGGGCCGACAGTGCCCGCAAGCCCGAGCAGCTCCACAAGGGGGCGCGCGTGCGCCAGGGTATCCCTGTTGCCACCAGGGAGGGCGGCGAGGGGCAGGAAGGGGAGGTGTCCAAGTCTCAGTCCCTGGGAGCCCGGGAGCTCTGGGATGCAGGATGCATCCTTTCACCTGGGGACCCTACTCCCAAGAGAGCGCCTATCCCTCCTCAGCTGCCAGGGATGAGTCCATAGGCCAGAATTCAATCCGGGTGTCACCTACTACCCACCTCTGAGCCTCAGGTTCAGAATCTCTAAAATGGTAACTCCCAGGCACCTCAGGATACAGTGAGGCTGCTTAGGAGAAAAATACCAGGAAAGGGGACTCAACAAGTGCCATATGGGTTCCGGTCCTCAGTTTTCCCATCTGGGACAATGGGCAGCACTTAAGCATCTGCTGCACAGAAGCTCCATATCTAATATACAGTCACAACAACGGGAGCAGACACCTGTAAAGCACCTACTGGGTGCGGGCATTGCTCGCGGTCCCTTATTAACCTTACCGAATTTCTCACAAGAAGGCCCCATGATTATCCCCATTTGACAGAAGGGGAAACTGAGGCAGGGGGCTGTTAAACCACACCAGGTTACACAGTTGGGATTCCAGCCCAGGTCTCTGGCATAGGTCACGCACTCTGTCTGCATATTACACTTCAATTGTTAATATAATTTTTCCAGGTAACCAAAGGAAAAGTAGAAAGGTAAGTTGGATTTCATCCAGATTTTAAAATGTGGTGCATTAAAGAACACCAACACCGCAGAGAGCACCAAGACGACCCAACAAGACGACCCACAGAACGGGAGAGAATATTAGCAATGACTATCTGATAGGAGACTCCATCAGAATAAATATGACTGGGTTGTATGTGCACAAGAAGACCACGGAAATCCAAGCAGCCTGATTTTAACACGGACAAAGGACTTCAACAGGCATTTCTTCAAAGAAAATTCACAGTGGGTCCCTGAGCACACAGAGATGCTGGACGTCATTAGTCACCAGGGAAATGAAAATAAAAGCCTCCATCGGTGTCCCCTTTGCACCACGGGGGGGGGGGGGACTATTACTGAAAACACATGACAGGCCGCGGGCACTGGTGGCCAGACTGCAGAGCAGGACAGCCACGGCAGAAGGTGGCCCGGTGGTTCCTCAGAGAATGAAACAGAATTACTAGTGACCCACCCCCTCCACCCCCGGGCAGGAGCCCCGGGCAGGAAGCAGGAGCTGGAACCCACGTTTGCACACAGCCCTCCAGTCGCCCTCAGCGGGGAGAGGGAACAGCGGGCGCCGGCCACGGAGCAGTGACCTGCAAACCCGAGCCTCGATTCAGGCCCGCGCGGATCCTCAGCCACTGTTGTGCGAGTCCACTTACGTGGACACCGAATGGCGGATTCAAAGGCAGAAGGCAGGCCGGGGTTGCAGGGGCTGGCGGGGAGTGGCGGGCTGGGGCGCCCTGGGTACAGTTTCTGCTGGGAATAGTGGGCGGTTCTGGAAGTGGGCCGGACGAGGCTGTAAACATGGTGCACGGAGTTAACGACACTGGGCTGCAGGCTCCAAATGGTGAAAATGGTCGGGTTTTGCTATTCCTATGTAACCTCCGCAATAAAACCCTACCGGTTTTGGCTGGATCGCTGCGGCTCGCTAACTGGCCTCGCGGCTCCCGACACCTACTCCAACCCCCTCCGCAGTGTCCAGCAGAGGGCGCTGCAAGCCGCGCCTTTGGTGGTTTGGAACCCGCTCACCATGTCCCCTGGCTCTTCAGGGCCTCCTGGTGACACCAAGCCGGGGACTCTGAGTGCACGGTCACCCTCTGCACTCCAGCTCCAGTGACATCACCACCAGCATCACCCAACAAGTCCCAGGGCCTTTGCCCCTGCTCTGCCCCCTCTGCCTCTACCTGCCTGGGTCTTTCTCCTTCCGGTCTCACTTCCTCAGAGAAATCCCCCTGACCACCTGGTAGGAAAGAGCCCTGCGGTCACTCCTGACTCCGCAAACGCATCTTACTTTCTTCACAGCCCTTGGTGACCCCCTACAGTCTTGGCTCCACCCTGGCTATCTTTTGAGTGCCTGGCACCCCACACCAGGCCTGAGGGGCAGCGGGATGGCCATGCCTTTCCTACTGTTGAATCCCAAGGGTTACTGCTGCAGCTCCTGACGCCAGGTGCCCGTTGATGCCTCCGGATGCATGTTAGTGTGAGGACATGAATCATGAGCACCTGTCCTCCTGGGTCAGGCACCTGCCTGGTTACAGCCTAGGAGTGACACATTTTGAGAGCCTAGACCAATGGATTCCTTGCTCGTCTCCTAGAGCTTTCGTTGAATAACGGGGAACACAGAGGTGGGCCTGTGTATGAGCACACGAGTGGGTGAGTGGGAGGTGGGGAGGTGGACAGGTGGGGCACACACAGATGGGTGGCTGGAGAGGTAACCAGGTACCCGGCAGGCACACAGCACACTCTCCGGCACCCCTGGGCCTCCGCATTCACTACCCAGGAAATGAAAACTTTCTGGTCTGGCTGGTTTTAATCCAAAAAAATGAACTTTAACCAGCTGAGCTAGAACTTGCTCAGCGTCCAGGCCCTCCCAGCCCAGCAGAGAGGAGGTGAGAAGCGATTAACAAGTGGAAGGAGCGTCAGGATTCCCGAGCCTCCGCGGAGCCCGCGAGCAGCCCAGTCTCTGCCGCCATGAGTCCCACAGCCCTCTCCCATGGGCAGGTGCCCCTCGGGGCTCCCCGCTGACCCACCCGGCCTGTCTCCTCCACCTCGGCCTCTGCCTTCTTCGACCTCTGCTCCCCCGCACCCGGGGGCCTTGAGACTCAGCCTTCCCACCTGCGGCCCGGTGCTCAGCTCACTCCCACCCCCCAGCATGCCAACCCCGGGCAGATTTTCTCTCTTGGCCCACACCCTGACCTGGTCCTTCCTTGTCAGGGATCTGATGGTCCCAATTCTCTTTCATTGTGTGGATGAACAATGCTACTTGTGAAATGACCGGTGGCCATTCCACCTTGACCAATTTCATGCCCAAAGCTGGAAGACTTGAACCCTGACTTTGCCAGTCTTTCTTGCTGGGAGGTGGGGCCGTGTAACCCGGTCTTATCCATGATACATAAGCGACCCCTCTCCTCTGCTTCCCTGGCTAACGTGCAGACTCAGTGGGGTCCCCCACTTCTTCCTGCCTAAGAGTGGAACTGGTTCCTGGAAGACTGGCAGCCTTCTCAGCACCATGAGGCAGGAGGCATGAAGGAAGCCCAAGAGACACTCAACGATGTGGAGAGGAGCTAGCAGATGCCCACTCTGGACATCCTGCTGGGTGAGGCAAGAAAGCAAATTCATCCAGTGAGCCACATTGGAGGGAGGCGGAGCGGTGCCTGAGGGTCTATATTCCAGGCAAACATAAAAATACACAATCTTTATCCAATCAGCATCTTTGATGAGCTGTTTGAAGTTCTCCTGAAACCTTTCACTTTGATCTTTTCATTCCCATGTGGATGCCCTGTCAACCAACTGAAATTTAAGACTCTCCCACTGGGACTAAGGGTGTGTCCCCTCGGGGGACAAGTTCTTCTTAAATTGGTGACACAAGAACTGCTATTGTCCTCAGAATCCAAATCTGGTCCCCCATCTCCCAGTTACTAGGCATCCAGTCAGAGTCGAAGAAGGTCCGGGGCACGCCCACCGTCCAGGACTCTCCTTTTTGCCTCTAACCTTGGCCCAAGCGCTGCTCACCGAGGCCAGCCTCCTCTGACTGGTCAGGCCGCCTGCTCTCCTCCTAGCGAACAAGGTCCGCGACCGTGACCTGCCCCAGGGGGCAGACCTTGGCCTTGACCATGGTGGGAGGCCCTCCCCGACAAGCACTGACGCACCTTCTCATTTACCTGTCCCACTCAGAACCATACCCACGGCCTGGCCCCGCACCTGCGCACACGGCCAATCCAGCCTGCTCCCTGCGCCCCAGCACCCGCCGCCGCCACATCTGCACATGCGCAGCCCTACCCACCGTCCTCTCCTGCCCCTCATCCCAGGGGACCCCAGGCATCTCAGGCCCCCTGGCCTGTCAGCAGCAGGAGGCTGAGGGAGGGTCTCCAGCACCCTCACCCAGGCCTGGCGCACAGTAGGTCCGACAAAGGCATGAACTCACGGCCACATCAGCCCCCGAGGCCAGCCGACCAGAGTCTCCAGGCAACCCGAGGCCCACCTGCCCCAGAGGGGACTCATGCCCCTGTGGAGCACGACCCAAGGTCGGGGTCCACAGCTGAGCCCCTGTGTCTGTGACCCCTGCGAGGCCATGCAGTGCAGAGCTCGGTGGCCGGGAGGAGAGCACCCACTCGCAGATGGGGATGCAGGTCTGGCTCAGCACTTGGGTGGGACAAGGGGTCTCGCATCCAGCTATGTCCCTGGCCCCAGGACCTTGGACAAGGCGCTCACCAGGCTGCGTTTCCGAGGGCAGAAAAACGTCTAAGATGAGGGCTGCCTTCCCTTCCCACCAACTCTTCTAGAGAACAAAGAAAAGAGCCTGAAATTGAGAACTGAGGATAGGCAGAAGGCAGAGGCTCGGGAGGCTGAGGCAGGAGGATCGAGAGTTCAAAGCCAGCCTCGGTGACAATGAGGCCTTGAGCAGCTCAGTGAGACCCTGTCTCTAAATAAAGTACAAAATGGGGCTGGGCACGTGGCTCAGGGGTCGGGTGCCCTGAGTTCAGTCCCCGGAACCAGCAGACACGGGTCAGCAGCCAGAGCAGAGGCGGTGCCGAGCTTCCTGCCCTGCGACCCCCGGCTCCAGACCCAGGGCTCCAGAGGGCCCTACTGGCTCTGGGCCACAGCGTCCCCTGTGAAGCGGGCGGGGACTGTCTCCTGGAGCCGCCCTGCTATTCCTGGCTGTGTCCCCCGTGGGAAACTCCCTGCTCCAGCAGGGGCAGGGCCAGGCCAGCCGGGCCTCTGCTCAGGCCCTGGGCAGCCTGTGGCTGGCCGGGACGGGTGGGCCTGTACAGATCCTCAGGCCACCAGCCTGGCAGGTCCCCAGCAGCCTTTGGAAGGCGGCAGCAGAACAGCGGGGCCAAACCAGCTCAAGGAATATCACATTCCCAGCCCCAGGAGCCCAGGGTGCGGTGTCCGCTTTCCTAGAGCAGCTGAGGCACAAGCCCTGCAGGCCTGGGGGCGGGGGGGACTGGCAGGGGCTGGCAGGGGGCCAGGCCAGTCCCAAGGCAGGAAGCACCCAGGTCCCAGCTGGGAGCCTCACAGGCCCATTTCCCATTCCTGCTCCCCTGACTGCTGTGTGGCTGGGAGCAAGTGGCTTAACCACTCTGGGCCTCACTTTCCTCCTCCCAGGATGGGATTCACGCTCTTTAAGTGAGCGTGGGGTGGAAGTGACAAGGACCGACCCACAGGCTCAGAAAATGAAGGCGATGAACTGCTGGTCAGCCATGGTGGCACAGTGGACAGCAGCATCACAGTCCCCTCTGGTTGAGGAAAGGGGCACCCACCTCAGAGGAGCAGGGCAGCCAGCAGGGACAGGACTCAGGCCTCACCTGGAGGGTCCCTCTGGTCAACATGTGAGTCCTTTCCGGGTCTCAGTTTCCCCATCTGGAGGGGAAGTTGGGGAGGGAGGAAGCAGGCCCGCGGCCCCTGCAGCCGAAGCCTTAACTGAGGACTTACTATGTGCTGGGTAACCTCCGCAAAGGCGCACACGAACACTCCTGAGGCCAGAGAGGGTGTCTTCATCTCAGAGAAGGAAGCCAGCCTGGGGAGCTCACCCAGCCATGTCCCATAGGTCACACAGTGGCGGGCTGGAATGGGAACTCCCTGCTCTCAACCTCCAGGCCCCAGGCTGTCCCTCCAGGTGGGACCACTGCCCTCTGGTGGCCTCTCGCTGTGATTGCAGGCACAAGTCCAGAGAGTGCCTAAGGGATCTGAGGTCAGGTGCTACCCAAGAGGGCTGAGTCCACCCATGCACCTCCAGAGGACAGCGATTCAGGCAGGGTGACCCAGCAAGGGCCTCAGAGCCCAGAAGGAGGATGCCAAGGACAAAGGCCGGTCCATGACAGGGTGAAAGAGGAGGAGCCGGTGGCCAGGGAGGACTCTGGCACTGGGAGACTATAAAAAGGCAGGTTTAAAATGCTCTTCTCCCCATCACCTTCACCTACACACTACGTTCAAGCGCAGTCACAGAAGCCCAGGCGGGACCCCTGGGAGGGGCTGGCCACGAGGGTCAGAAAGGAACTTGGAAGAGAACATCTAGCAGGAAACCAGGCTGTGTGCAGTGCGCGCTTCTGGGATCAGGACGCTCGCGGCAGCTTCTGCGGCTGCTCGGCAGACACCTCCTGGAGTCCAGGACCTCCCCGGCCCCCTCAACCCGATAATGACAGCCCTCCACTTGGTCGCGGCCATTCACTAGGACCTAGCACGAGCCCCCGTGGCCTCCTCGCCCCACTTCACAGAGGAGCGCGTGGAGGCCCAAAGCACCCGCCGCTGGAGTCGCCTCCTGCCCTAGGGCCCCCGCCGAGGCCAGAGCAAGCGCAGAAGGCGACAGGTCCCCCGGTGTCACGGCACTGAAAAGACCATCGGGAATCCCGGAGGTGGCGCCTGCCCTGGCCCGGGGCCGCGGAGACTCCGGAGGAGGCGACTTCCCTGGGGACGGCTCCTTCTGCCCAGTTCTGTCCACCAGCGAGCGAGCTGACAACCGCCCCAGGGACAGGGCAGCGCAAGCCCGTGGAGGCTTAGGCCTGCCCAGCGCGTCCCTCCCGCACTGCGTCCTCCCGCCCCGCGGAGCCCAGGCCGCCGCCGGCTCCAGCGGGGAAAGTGCGGCCGTCCAGCCTCCGCGCATGCGCCGGTTCTAGACGGCCACTCCCCGGCCACTCCCCAGGGCGACCGACGCCTCCTCACCCGGGGGTAAAGCAGCAGGTCCCCGTCCTCCGGCTGAAGACACCCAAGTGCACAGAAACCGGTTCAGGTTCTCGAAATCGGAGGCCAGGAGCCAGCGCGGGGGTTCGAACTCGGGACTTTTGGCGCCGGAACCCCCCACCCAGGGCGCACCACGCGGGGCTCCCTCTGCACAGGGCGGAGACCCCAGGCGGCCCAGGCCCTCCCCACAGAGCCCGCAGACACGTCCGCAGCCCGAGCCTGGGGCACGCTCCCGGGGGAGCCCGGGCTCCTCTCCAGCCTCGCCGCGGTCACTCACCACCAAAGGCCCGTTCCTCTTGTCCTTGCAAAAGCTGTGACTTCTCTGAGGTCCCGAGGCCACAGGGGATCCCTGTCGAAGTGGCTGTTCATTATCCTGAAGGGTATCCCCCGGCTCCAGGCCCCGCGATGGCACCTGAGACAAAGAAGGCAAGGGAAGGACGTTACAGGGGGGCTGTGCCATTTACAGGAGAACTGTCATGCCAGGAGGGTCCACTGGGGCAAGGAAGAGTGTTGAACCACCAGAGATCCCCCAACCCTAATGGTTGGAGGTAAGTTGTGGCAGCAGCCAGCCTGAGTCCAACTGGTCCCGCCTTACTCCCTGTGTGACCTTGGGTGAGTGCCTTACCCTCTCTGAGCCTCAACTGTCCAGGAAGCAGATAATAACTGTAGCCAGCCTCTAGGGTAGATGAGAAAAACAAGAAGCCGCGTGCAGGACGCAGTAGAGCCGCCAGGTGGCAGGCGTGCACGAGGCCTGAGCCCAGCCATCGGGCCTGTAGGAGGCCCCAATGTAGCCAGCCTCATACCGCCTGCGGGGATGCTTGGTGCGTCCTCACTCACGCCCAGAGACAGAGGCCATGCCAGAGTGGGACGGCGCCCTGGCTCCTCTCCTCTGCCCTGGGCCGTGTTTCCCACTTGGTTACACAGAGGGACGCAGTCCGGCTCCTAAACACAGGACTCCACAATCTGTATTTTACAAGCCTCAACCCTGTGTATACAAGGAAGGGAGGCCCAGAGAGGGGAGGGGCCTGCTTAAGAACACACAGCCCCAGGGAGAGGCAGGATGCCCGGGCCCTTCCTCACAGCCTATGGGACACCCCCTCTCCCCTGCTGCTCCCTCTCCACCTCCCTGCCTACCCCAGCCAGCCACACAGCCTCCTAAGCCACCCTCTCTGCCCTCTCTGCCATCTCCCTTCCTGCCCGTGAGGCCTTAAATAAACCCCATCTACACCTGGCCACCCCCAGCGCTCTCAGGCTGGGCTCCAGGCACACAGATCCGACTGCTGCTCACATGGCCACCCAGCAGCTCAGGCCTCGGACCCGCACCATGAGCCCAGGACAGGCCTCTCCCTTCCTCCTCTCCAAACTCAGTCTCATCCCAGCCAGGCAGGCCCAGGCTGCCTCCGCATCACACCCCTGCACCCCCAACTAAACAGAGGCCCTCCTGCAGGACACCTGCAAGCCTCCCATCCTGTACCAGAGTCAACTCAGCTCAGAGACCTAAATGTAGGGGCAAAACTAGCAGACCCTGAGAAGAAAACCCTTAGGAGAGCGCTTCATGACCTTGGACTTGACCATGGCGTCTTAGGTATGTCACTGAGAGCACAAGCAACAAAAGACAGATAAAATAGACTCCATCAAAATGAAAAATGCTTGTGCCTCCAAGGACACCATTAAGAGTGGAGAAGCAACCCACAAAATGGGAGGAAATTTCCACCCATACTGACTTGTATCCAGAATATGTAAAGAGCAATGGCAATTCAATAATAAACAAACAACCCAATTTTAAAATTAAAAAAGCATCTGAATAGGCAGGAGTCCAAACAGTGCATACAAATGGCCAAGGGGCACACGAAAGGATGCTCAATTCCATGAATCCTGAGGGAAATCCTAGTTGAAACTCCAATGAAATCCCCCTTTACACCCCACCCACTAAGATAGGTCACCAGAAACAAGTGGAGAGGACGTGAAGACGCTGCTACAGGGAACATAAAATGGTGCGGCTGCTTTGGGAGACAGGGTGGCGAGTTCTCAAAAGTAAAGCCTGGAGTGGCCGTCTGGCCCACTCCTAGGTCCACACCCAAATAAACACACATATCCACTCAAAGGTGCACACGCAGATGTCACAGCAGCATCATTCTTAACAGCCCAAAGTGGACACAACCCGAAAGGCTGTCGGCCCAGGAACGGATACAGAAAATGTGGGCTAGTCACACAGGGAGTACTATGCACTCAGGAAAGAAGCGAGGCTCGATGTACACGGCCGTGCAGACGAACCCGCAAAACCTGGGAGAGGAAGCAGAGTGGGGGCCGCGTGCATTCAGTCGGGGGACATGTGTAGAACGGGCTCTCCAGACGCGGTTGCCCAGGACTGGGGGTGAGGAAGAATCGAGCCACAGCCTGGTGGGTTCTGGACCTTCTGGGGTGACGAAGCTGCTCTGGAGCAACAGAAGGGAGGCAAACCCCTGCTCGAGGACCATGGCGGCCTCCTGGCCTCCACCTCGGCCCTCAGTCCACACTCACAGAGAGCCAATGAGGTGGTGTGTCTCTAAGACATGGAGGGTGACAGTCCTTCAGTGACCTCAGCCAGGCCTCCTGCTCAGGCCTTGCCCACCTCTCCATCTCAGCTGGGCCCCCAACCCCTGCCCGCTGAGGTCCCTCAAGTGTCCACGGAACAAGCTCCTCCCCTGGCTGGGCACCTTCACTCCAGCTCCGGCCGGCCCCCAATCCTGGCCTGGAGGGAGCCCTTTGTCATCCCAGGGCTCCTCTCAGGTCCTCCCGCCTCTGTCCCTATCTGCCCAGGCCTTCTGCTCCCCAGATGACCAGTCCAGACCCCGCTGTCCACCCGAGTGTTCCACAGGGAGGGAGACGTCTGTGTCTGTGGGTCCCACCTGGTTGACGTGAGCCACATGTGACTTCTAAGTGCTTGGATGTGGCCAGGGGGGTGCAAGAGCTGAATGCATCCTTGTATTTCATCTTTAATAACTTAGATACCTGGGGGGTAGGCAGGTCCACATCCGGTGGCTTCCGGCAAGCCCAGAGCCAGGGCACCTAGGACACAGCCTAGTGCATTTATTACATATATTAAATGAGGTCACGAGGGTGACCCCAAGTAGCTTCCTCCTGACTTCCTCCAGCTTCCTTATACAGGACAGAATGGTCAGAGGCTTGGCCCTGCATTATACCATAATAAATCTCCAGGAAGCCCATGAGGCAGGCAGCCGCCCCGCCCAGAGATGAGGAAATGGAGGCCCAGAGAACTCCAGGGAGGGGCCCAGAGCCCACCCAGGCTAGAGTTTATCCCAGATCTGCCCAGTATGCAGTCCAGGGCTGCTTCCAGGGAGAAATCAAAACATACAAGGGCAAAGGGTTCATTCCTTAATAAAGAGCTCTCAGAAATCAATAAGAGGGCCAAAGCCCCGAAGAAAAGCAGATGGAACATAAACAGGCTATGGAAGGAAGTGCAGATGACCTCTCCCACTGGACAAACGCCTCCTCACTCAGGAGGAAGCTCACCAAGCCACGCTGAGAGGTGAGGGCACTGGTGGGAGGTAAAACTCAGAAGGCTGACACGCTGGGTCAAGATGAGGCAGTGGGCCCTGGAGCAGGCACTGCTGAACGTGCAGACAGGTGCAGCCCTGCTGTGGCGGCCAGAGGGTCCTGCAGAGACCGCCAGCTCCACACTTCAACAGGTGATGGCCATTCTGCAGCCACAGAGACCCGCAGGTGTGCAGAAGTCTGCACGCACCGATGGGCCTGGCTGGTGGCAGGGGTTCGTCCTGACCAACCCACGCCAAGCTGCAAATGCGCATCGAAATGCCCGCCCTGCTGCTGCCAGCACCACGAGGCAGGAGGCGGCCAGGGCTCCCACCTTCCCACCACCATAAAGCTGAAAATCATCAAGTTGGGCCATCGGAAGTGGGGGCCACGTCTGTTTGCAACATCAAATTGTCAGAAATATCGTCCACCTGGGAAGGTCACATGAACTGTGCTACATCCACAGGCCATCAGAAAGAACAAGATGGCCAGGCGTGGTGATCTGTCATCCTGGCGGCTCGGGAGGCTGAGGCAGGAGGATCCCGAGTTCAAAGCCAGCCTCAGCTAAAGGAAGGCCCTAAGCAACTCAGGGAGACCCTGCCTCTAAATAAAATGCAAAACAGGGCTGGGGTGGGGCTCTGCGGTCAAGTGTCCCTGAGTTCAGTCCCCAGTACCTGCTGCCCCCCCTAAAAAATAATCAAGTTGCAAGATCTTTCTGTAGGATGCTGTCACGTTCCCAGATAAACTGCTCAACCTGTGTCCGACCCATGTCCCCTGCCTCTGGCCCGGGGCTCGGGGACTGGCACTTTTTTTACGGGCTGCACAGCAGCATCCTGGCTCCTGCCCAGTAAGACGCCCTGGCTGGCTCTTCCCAGCTGGGACAGCAGAAGAGCGCCCGGCCGTGTGCAAAGGTGTCCTAGGGACACATCGTCGGCGGCGAGAACCACTGACATGTCTGGAAGGGTCCCGGTTTCTTTGTCTGGGGGCAGATTCCTTTCTAACGCGAACGTTCTATAATATTCTAGATTTCAAACGTTACCCAGGCTTGCCCTACCTCTGCAATAAGATAAACGACTATGGAACATAAGACTGTCCCAGAGGACATGAAAACCTGGGGAAGCTCCACGTCTGTCTGTCTGTCTGCTGTGGTGCTGGGGTGGAGCCCAGGGCCTCGGCAGGCCAGCCACGCACCCTGCCACAGAGCCCCAGCCGCAGCCCAAGTTACGGAGGCCGGCCTTGAATTGGTAATCCTCCTGCCTCAGCCTCCCTGCGTAGTGAGGGCTCCAGGTATGCACCACCCCAACTGACGCTCACCTTTTATTTTTTATACACCTGCAAGGGCTGAATTTGTAACAGTCAACATCTTGTACTTTCGACGTGGCTTTTGGTTTTTGTTTGGGTTTGGGTTTTTCTGTTTGGTTTGGTTTTTTTTTTTTTTTAGATAAAAACCAGAGATCTTTGGGTGGGAGAGAAGAGAGCGCCAGGGAGCAGGTCCACGGCTTCCAGGGCCTGGGGTGAGAAAGCGCATCCCCTACAGCAGCCCAGGCTGCGGGCTCCGCAGACCCTGCACAGCCTCCCTCACCAGGCCTCCCTGCACAGCCTCCCTCACCAGGCCACCCGTGCTCAGGCTGCTGTGGAGGCTCCAGTGCCCCCTTCACATGGCTTCCCGCAGTCACAGCCCCAGGCGGGGGACAGGTGGCATCCCTGCCAACCTTGATCCCAGCTCCTCCTCCCCAGAGTCCCTGCCGAGCCCCACGACCCCTCCTCTGCCCACCCAAGTCCCCTTGCCCTGAAGGTCAGGCTCAAGCCAGGCCCTCCTCCACAGGCTCTCCTGGCTCTCTTTCCTAGAGCCTGCTTCTGTACCGGGTCACTTCCTGGCCTTGGGTCACGTGTCCATCTTCCACAGAGCTCAGAAGCTCCCAGACAGCTCTGTGGCTCCTTGGGCCCCAACATGGCCAGTTAGAAAGTGGCCCACGAGCATTAGGTAAAAACCAGGCCAGACCTGGGCTCAGACACCAGCTTTGTCACTGACTGCTGTGTGACCTAGGACAAGTTACTGAACCTCTCAGAGCCTCAATGTCTTCCATCTGTTCGGGAAGACCACCACACCCTATGGACCTTGTCAGCGCCCTGCCTGACACTCAAGTATGGGCCGGTGGCAGGTGGCCCCTCCAGCACTGAGCACAGTGCTGCAGGACAGGGGGCTGGTACACGCATTCTGCAGCATTGCTTCAATGTTCACAAGGTGGTGAGCATGAGGCTGTGTACTGCGGATATGACAAAGAGCACAGCACACCATATACAGCAGGTGCTCCATTAAGGCTTGCACCGATGCTTCATTACCATCCTTCTACCCAGCGGCCTGAAGGGGCTGAGGGAAGCAGCAGGCAACAGCCTTTTAACATAAATCGCCCTCCTTTCCTAATGGGGGGATTAGACACACGTTTGGACCTTCACATTCTCTTAAAAGGCGAGGCCTGTCCTCTTGGGCCTGCCATTCTCATGAGTCAAGAACCAGCCAGAACCAAACAGTGGTGGCCCCTCCTGAGCAGGCATGGGACTCTGTCTGCCACACTCCCGCCGCTCCCTGGAGCTCACACTCACCTGCTCCACTCCTTAATGCGCTTGTGTGACTCACATAAGACCTGAGTTTGATGCCCGGGAGCCTTAATCATGGTTTGGAAAATAAAAAACCAAGAGAGCCTTTGACTCACCTTGTGGCTGTCCTGAGTCCTCGGCTCCCACCTCTGCGGTCCTGCTTTGGCTTCTGAACTCTCCCCGGGGAGGCTGAGCCTCCCTCTGGGTAGCTCTGGCCTCCTCTCTCTGGCTTCCTGCATGATGGACAGACCCTCCCGGGTTCTGGCACGGGGGCCCTTCTCGGAGCAGGACCTCTTGACCTCCGGCACCAACCTGCCACAGGGGTGTGGGGAGCGGCCCCCCGGGGCCTCCTCGCCCTCCCCAGTGGATTTCCTTGGAGTCCTTTTCTTGTGGTCATCGGCGGGTGATTTGGGTGGTACCCTCACCCCACTGGCCGGGTCCTCCGGGGCAGGGGGCCTGCGCTCGGCAGGGTAGTGCTGACACCTCGCCCTGAGCTGGCCGACGGAGGCCCTGCTTTCATTCTCCGTGACTCCCAAGACTCTGTGCCTGGGACCATCAGGGACAGGAGAGGCCGCAGGACATTGCTCAGCAGGAGGGGAGAGTGGCCGAGCCCACAGAGGGGAGCTAGGCTTGGTGGCCGGGGCTGGCCCTGGGGTCTCTGCTGGCGGCCTGGGGGAGCTGGGGCTGGATGTGCGAAGGGGTTCGGCCAGGCTGGCTCGCTTCCAGACGCCCGCAGCCTCCTGGGGACTCCCGCTGCCCAGCTCCTGCCTCCCCAGCCTGCTGGGCCTCTCGAGGGGCGAGCCGCTGGGCTCTGCGGTGGGGCTGCCCCTGCGCTCCTGGGCCTCACCCGGGCCTTGGGAGCAGTGCTCCTGGTACTGGGCCATCAGGGCGTCGATGTCGAGGACGCTGGGTCTGTAGCCGTCCCTCATCTTCCCTGGGTACGTCTCGCTGACCACCTCGGTCTTCCTTCTGACCAGCAGGCTGCTGGCTTTTGGCCGACTCCGCAGGGCCGGGGTAGTTTGGGACACCTTATTTCCACAGTCCTTCCAGCTGCTCTGAAGACCCCCGCCATCTCCTGACCCCCGAGGAGTTGATAGAGCGTCCACGTCGATGATCCTTTCACGGGAAGGGTCCAGAATCCCGTCCCCGGCAGGCGAAGGGCGGTCTGTGGGCTTCGGGGCTCTGGGGATGTCGGTTCCCTTGACACACTCTGGCCCCTGAGCCCAGCTTCTCCTGCCCGCAGCCTCCTGTGGCTCTCCGTGGTTGGGAGAAACCAAAGCAGATGTGAGAGAGTGGGGTGAGGGAGGCGGGGCCGTTTTTCTAGAATGTTCCAGTGAATTCTCAGGCCCGAGCTTAACGACACTTTTTGTCTTTTGAATATCAGGAATCTGATAAGTTACTGCAAAAAACGTCACCCTGGGCTCCACGGATGACGCTGGCTTCACTGCTGGGGAGGTCCTTGAGGGCCCTGGGGCCTCCTCCTGGGTCTCCGGGGTGGGCGAGGTGGGGGGGTTCTGGAAGGCACCGGCCGTGGGGCCCAGGGAATCGGCTCTCGCAGTGGTCTCCGGGCCCAGGAGGCTGAAGTCGTCGAATTTCACGTAGTGGGGTAAAGTCCGCCGCCTCCACCGGTCCACCCTCCGGGTGGTGGGACTGGTCTTCCACACCTTGGCTTCGGGGGCCTGGGCCAGCCCGGGGTCTCCCGCGCTGGCAGCCCCACGAGGCCCCTTCTGCACAGGCTGCGTCTCTGGGCAGGCCTGTGCCGGGGAGCTCCAGGGCTTGTCCGCGGTCCTGGCCGGAGGACCCCGGGGGTCCCCCTGGGAGGGAACCTCTCCTGCCACCGACACACTGACCCTCCCAGGGCCCCGGGGTGGGGCCTCCCGGACCGAAGCCTGGACAGTGCTGGAAGAAGTGGCCTCAGGAGCACAGGGCGCTTGGCTGACCCCCACGGTGGCTCTATGCAGATTCACCACTGTCCCACCTGTCCATCTGGGTGACGGGCAGCTGCCTCCGGGCATGTCCTTGGGCTCCCGACAGACAGGCCTCCCACTGGCCTCCTGCCCCTGAGCTTCCCACATCAGACTGGCCCTCTGGACACACCCCTGGGGACCATGTGGGCTGCGCTCCAGGTCAGTGGAGGTGGCCTCCTGGGACAGCTGCCGGTCCTTGAGCAAGGGCCGGGTCCGGCTGCTTCGCAGCGTGACAGCCTTGGCCTCAGGCACGAGGGGGACAGCCTCGCTGTGGGCGCGCTCCCCGACGGCAAGCAGCACGTCGTACCTGGGCTCCACCATCGGCCACGCCCGGGGGTTTTCTGAGGGCCTCGGGACAGGGCTGTGAGTGCATTTGTCACCAAAAGGGTATTTTTCCAGGACGGGCGTGTGGCCCGGTCTTGGCTCCCCATCGGCCAGGGAGCCTCGTCCCAGCCTCCGTGGCTCAGCGCCCTCGGGGCTCCTGGGGTTCTCCTTCCTGGGGACCGTCACTGCCGACCAAGGGCCCTTCTCGGGCCTGGGTCTGGGCTCTGGGACAGGGGGCTCTGCCCCATTATGAGGGAGTGTGGCCGAGAGGCCGTGTCCCGACAGGTCAGCCACCAAGTGTCGCTCCACGTGGTGCTCGAACACAGTGGCCCACACCTTCTGGAAGCTGCCCTCGTCCTCCAGGGTGGCCTCAGGGGAGCCTGGAGCCCCGGGGGAGCCGCCACCCCGACAGCGGCTGGGGACCTGGCCAGTGCCGTCCTGGCCTGCCGGCTGCCTGCACTTCTTCTGGGGGACCTCAGGCTTCCAGAGGGTCCTTGGGGAAGTCTGTCCATTCAGACTCTGTCCTTCCTTCTGCTGGAGACACAAGCAAACAGGCGGTGTTAACGCACTCAGGGGGACAGGAAGGCGTGTGGCGACCCTGCGGCCACTTCACCATTAAACCAGGGGCTGTGAGATCTTAACCCCCCACACTCCGGGCAGGCAGGTGAGGGACACAGACACGGATGGTGGCTGCTGCAAGGACACAATGGGAGGACTTGGAGAATGGGGCTCAGCTACGGGGTCCTAAGACCCTTCCTTTCCTGGATGACCAGGTTCTTCCCAGGGTTTCTCTGCCCATGTGCACAAGTGAGCAGGAAAGTTCTGGAAGCCCAGCTTGTGAAAGCAGAAGAACGCACAAACAGCCCGGGCCCATCAGAAGGCACCGGCTACCTCTCCAACACATGGTGCTGGGAGACCTGGACATCCATGTGCAACAAAATGAAATTAAACCCCTGTCTCCCACCATGCACAGAACTCAAAGTGGATCAAGGACCTAGGAATAAAACCAGAGACCCTGTGTCTAATAGAAGAAAAAGTAGGCCCTAATCGCCATCATGTGGGGTTAGGCCCAACTTCCTTAATAAGACTCCTAAAGCACAAGAATTAAAATCAAGAATCAATAAATGGGATGGACTCAAACTAAAAAGTTTCTTCTCAGCAAAAGAAACAATCTGTGAGGTGAATAGAGAGCCTACATCTTGGGAGCAAATCTTTACCCCTCACACATCAGACAGAGCACTAATTTCTAGGGTAGATACAGAACTCAAAAACCTAAGCACCAAAAAAAACCAAATAATCCAATCAATAAATGAGCCAAGGATCTGAACAGACACTTCTCAGAAGAGGATATACAATCAACCAACAAATATATGAAAAAATGTTCAACGTCTCTAGCAATAAGAGAAATAAAAATCAAAACTACTCTCAGATTTTATCTCACTCCAGTCAGAATGGCAGCTATTATGAAGTCAAACAACAATAAGTGTTGGTGAGGATGTGGGGAAAAGGTACACTCATACATTGCTGGTGGGATGGCAAATTGGTGCAGCCAATATGGAAAGCAGTATGGAGAATCCTTGGAAATCTGGGATTGGAACCACCATTTGACCCAGCTATCCCTCTCCTCAGTCTATACCCAAAGGACTTAGAAGCATCATACTACAGAGACACAGCCACATCAATGTTTATAGCAGCACAATTCACAATAGCTAGACTGTGCAGCCAACCTAGATGCCCTTCAACAGATGAATGGATACAAAAAATATAGGGCAGATATACACAATGGAATATTACTCAGCAATCAAAGAGAATAAAATCATGGCATCTGCAGGTAAATGGATGGAGTTGGAGAAGATGATGCTAAGTGAAGTTAGCCAATCCCAATAAACAAAGGCTGAATGTTTTCTCTGATATTAGGAGGCTGACTCACAGTGGGGTAGGGAGGAATAGATAATCTCTAGATAGGGCAGAGGGGTGGGAGGGGAAGGGAGGGAGCATGGGGTTAGAAATGATGATGGAATGTGATGGACATCATTATCCAAAGTACATGTGTGAAGACACGAATTGGTGTGAATATATTATGTATACCACCAGAGATATGAAAAATCATGCTCTATATGTGTAATAAGGATTGTAATGCATTCTGCTGTCATATATAAATATAAAAATTAAATTTTTTTTTTAAAGAAAGAGTGAGAGAGGGAGAGAGAGAGAGAATCCTCCAACATTTATTTTTTTTCTAGTGCTTGGCAGACACAACATCTTTGTTTGTACGTGGTGCTGAGGATCGAACCCGGGCCGCACGCATGCCAGGCGAGCGCGCTACCACTTGAGCCACATCCCCAGCCCCTAAAAATTAAATTTAAAAAAGGATAAAGAAAAAAAAGAAGAAGGCACCAGCTAGGGGGATCTTGCTCCAGCCGGAGGACAGCAGGCACAGACATTCCTGTTTGCAGAAGGAGGTGGATCTCATGTCCACTGTGTCTATGGGCACGCCCAGAACCATTGTCTGGGGTGCGGTTGGGGGCAGACTGCAGAATGGTATGTGTATGATCTAACACTCTGTGTGTGTGTGTGTGTGTGTGTGTGTGTGAACCTAGGGGTGCACTACCACTGAGCCACACCCTCACTCTTTTTATTTTTTGAGACAGGGTCTCGCTAAGTTGCTGAGGTTGGCCTCCAACTTGCCATCCTCCTGCCTCAGTCTCCTGAGCTATTAGGATGACAGGCATACGTCATGCTTATCTTTAAAAACTGTACATTTATGTGCATGTGTATGAAGAAAAGACAAATTGCCGGAGGTGGTAGCAGCTCCAGAGTCGAAGGCAGGAGGATCGTGAGTTCAAAGCCAGCCTCAGGAACTTAGTGAGGCTCTAAGTAACTTAGTGAGGCCCTGTCTCTAAATAAAATACAAAAATAGGGCTGGGGACATGGCCCAGTGGTTGAGTGCCCCTGAGTTCAATCCCCAGTACCAAAAAAAAAAAAAAAGAAGAAGAAGAAAACATAAATCCAACTGACCCCGAGAAGCAGGTGTGTGGGGAGGAGGGCTGGGTGAGGGCAGCTCCTTCAATCTTACACATTTGGGTCCTGTTTGATTTTTAGGATATGCACGTGTTAGTAATTTCTTGATTTTTTTTTTCCTGCTAGGAATGAATCTATTTCAACATGTTAACCGTGTTCCTGTGAATGGGACCCTCTTTCAACCATCCTTAAAAGAGGTGGTTCAGATGCAGGGATGAGACCCAGGGCCCCTGACGGACCCCAACAGCGGTGGCCACCGTCTGCCCAAACGAGAGGGATACAAAGGGCCCTGAAGGGAGCACTGGTGTATTTTTAAAACAGAAATTTCTCAAAAACAGGAAACATGCGCCTGCCTGTGATGGACGCACCCACTCCCAGGTATTCACCCAGGGGGAACCACCAGGCCCGGCACAGCCTTGGCCCCAAAGGTTGCCACAGCTTCGCCCCAAGGGCCCCGACTGGAAGCAATCGGAGGACACTCACGGCAGCTTCCTGGACCACGGAGTGGAACCCAGCGGTCACAAGGGAGGAGGGCAGCCGGTGACACCACCAGTCTCCACGTCATGACTCCATCTCAGAGTCTAGACAAGGCGAGGCCCGGGGGCAGAGGGCGGCTCGGGGCTGCGGGGCCGGGGCAGGGGGGCAGCCTGGGCGCTCGGCTGTCGGTCATCTGCCCTGTGGGCCGCCCCGGTGCGCAGAGCTGTGGACTCCCCTGTGAGCTTTCGCCAGGCGCTGTCTGTGTCTGTCACGTGTCCCTCAACAGAGCAGCTCTAAGCATCAGGACCTCACAGAGCATGGGGCGCACGCGGTCATGCGAGGGCCGACCCAGGGGCCTGCTCTTACTGAACGGTGACACTGAGACACTTGTAGGCAGTGAAACTGCTGCCAGCTTCCTTCTTTCTTCTGCTGGGTGACAAGTCAAGGTGGCGAAGGAGGGAGAGTCATGACAGGGTGACCTGAGGGACTTTTGTTTCTTGGTACCAGGGACTGAACCCAGGGGCACTTGACCCCTGAGCCCCGCCCCAGCCCTTCACCTGTTTCATTTAGAGACAGGGTCTGAGGAGCTTATGGCTGAGGCTGCTCTGAACTCGCGATCCTCCCACCTCAGCCTCCCTGCCGCTGGGATGACAGGTGCGTGCTACACGCCCAGCTTCAGGGCCTTTTAATGGCATTTAAACCTAAGTGTGGGATTCCAGTAAGGCAAGATTCAAAGAGGAAACGCAGCCCTCTTCCTCCTAGCACAGGGGAAGAAAAATAAACACCCCCTGCCGGTCACCCTCGGAGCCCTGACACCTGGGGATGGAGACCCACCAGCATCCTGCCCAAAGCCCAGCACCACTCACCTCGGCCGTGGGCTCCTCGGGACGCGCGGGGCCGGGCACAGCGGTCTTCTCACACCTGATGCTGCTACTCGAGGCTGAACTTGAAAACCTGGCACAGAGACCCGAGTCACTCGCGTGGAGCCAGCAGCCGGGACTCCAGGGCCCCCCACTCTGCTTCCAGCTCAGGAGCCGGTGAGATCACAGGCCTCCAGGGCCAAGCCCAGGACACCTCCTGAGGGTCGCCAAAGGGGGGGGGGCAGGGCCTACGCAGGCAGAGCATGGGGTGCAAGGGGCCCAGGCCTGAGACCCCACCTGAGCTGTTTCCTGTCTATAAAGTGGGGATAATGAGCACCTCCGTCTTTTATAGGGCAGACAAGAGGCCACCCACGGCCCTAATAGCTACGCGGAGGCCTCTGGGGAGAGGGGACGCCCGGGAGGGGTGGCTGATGGTCCTGCTCGGCGGCCCCGGCCCAGCCCCCACCTCAACCCCGCCACGAGCCTCGGGCAGTGGCTCTCACAGACGCGTGGGGCCTCTCTGGGTGGCCAGAGTCTAACCGAGGTCCCTGTGTGCCTCGGTTTCCCCGCTTATGAAGGGAGAGAGGGAGGAGGGCGGGTCCTTCCCTCTCTGATGTGTCCTCTGCGGATGCCACAGGAAGATGGGCACTTGCTCAGTTCAGGGCGGGGTGGGGGGTGCTGTGTGGAAAAGGGCAGGGGGAGACCACCCACTTGGAACTTGACCCCAACTCAGCAGGGGAGGGGTCTGCTTCCTGGGAGGTGGGGCTGTGACGGGTCCTGTCTGAACTCCTTGCCTCAATGTCCCCTTCGGTCAGATGACCACCCGGCTCCCTGGGGCAGTCCCGGGGCACGGCGAGCGGAAGCTGGGGAGGCCCTGGCACAGGTGCCCTCTTCTCTGTCCTCGTAACTCAGGGCCCTGAGGCCTGCCTGAGCCTGAGAACCCTGGGAAGCTTCTAAAGATGACCAGCTGGGCACGGTCACGCCTGTCCTCCCAGGGGCTCAGGAGGCTGAGGCAGGAGGATCGCGAGTTCAAAGCCAGCCTCAGCAATGGGGGGTGGGCCCAAGCAGCTCAGGGAGACCCTGTCTCTAAACAAAAAGTAGGGCTGGGGAGGGGGCTCAGTGGTGAGGGCCCCTGAGTTCAACCCCAGGTGCCAGAAAAAAAGAAAAAAGACCCCAACATGAGCCCCCCTCCCAGGCCCAGTGACCAGAAGCACTGGGGGTGCAGCCCAAGCAGGGGTCACCTTCCTGGGGGATTCTAGTGTGTGCAGGGCCAGGCTGGCGGCGTGGTTCCCAGGTGAGAGGGCAGGGACTGAGCGTGTCAGTGGCGTGGTGACACCCACGAGCAGGGTGGCAGCTCCCTGCTGGGGCCACTCTCCAGTGAAGCAGGGTGCCTGGGCGGTGGGCAGGGCTCAGAGCCCTCACTGACCAGGGGCCTAGCCAGCAGCCGAGCCAGGACACCCGGTGGCAGGAGGCCCCGCTCCGGGCCGCACGAGGTGGGGGACGGGGGCTCTCCCCGCAGCGAGTGTCCAGGGAAGGACAATGAGGCTCACAAGTCACCCTGGCTCCTCTGGTCTGTCTGGGGGCCCGCTCACGGAGGATTGGGCCTAATCTCAACTGTCGTTGACCTTGGAGAGGAAGGCCTGGCGGTGACAACACTGGGCAATGCCAAATTGGGAAGCGGGGAACAATCTGTCCCACTGTGGGGGAAGCGGAGGGTCCGAGGAGGGCAGAGACTCCCACCTGCTCTCAGGGCCGCAGATAAGCTGGCCGGGAGGAGCCCAGGCCCTTGAACCCTGTCCCCCCGGGGCGTGGATGAGGCTGTGGGTGGGGGGAGGTGGCCACTTACAGTCTGGTCAGGTCTGCCGACAGCGGCCGCGACGAGGGGAGCGTCCTCCTCCTGAGCTCGGGCCTCCCCCTGGAGCCCTCCGCGGTCCAGCCTTTGATCCGCTCCTGGACACTCACGCCCCCCTTCTGGGGCGGTGGCACTGTGGGTGGGGACTGAGGGGTGGCTGGTGGGGACTCGCGTGCTGCTGTGGGGCCCGGGCAGCTCTCTTCCCCGAACAGGCTCAGGCGCTTCTTGACGCAGCCCCTGGAGGCCCCCGCTGTCCCCGCTGCGGCCTCCCTGTCGCCCCCTCTGCTGTTGACCTCAGCGAGCTCTGGGCCCCTCGCTGACCTGGGCAGCGGGGACGGGGGCGTCTCCTCTGGCTCCTGGCCCAGACTGGCTTTCTCCTGCTGGGGACGCGGGTCATGTCCGGGGCCAGCCCTGGCCAGGTCCCCTGGGCTCCTGGGGCTGCCCGTCTCTTCCTGCCTGAGAAGCCTCTTCTCCTTCCGTTCACGGATCTTCTTGGCCACCTCCAGGAAGTCTGCGTCTGGGTCCCCACGGGGACCCTCGGCTCTGGCAGGCCACCCCCCGTCCACCCGAGGCTCCGGGTTGGCCCTGTCCGTCCCCTGCGGTCCCTCGCGGGTCCCCTTCCTCAGCAGGGCCTCCTTGCCCTCCAACGGGGCCGTGAGGTCCATGGACATTGGCCGGGGCTTCCTCACCCAGGTCTTCTCGGGTGGGGCCGGGGCCACCTTCCCCGAAGTGGCCCCTGCGCCTGGGCCCGGCTTCGGGGGATGACCGGGCTCCATGAACATGGCCGAGACGGGCCTTCTCTTGGGGCGAGGCCTGGATTCTGCTGGGGGGCCCGTGGGGTCCTCCTCGCCGCCCTCTGGGACCGACTGGTCATGGGTGGCCTCCTCTTGGGGGACGGCTGGTCGCGTGTCCTGTGGCAGTGACGCCGGCCGGGGAAGGGCCCCTGGGGGCTTCCGGGCAGGCTTGGCGGCCACCTCCGGCCGGGAGCTGGAAGGAGACTCGGGGGTCACGGCCACAGTGCCCTCGCTGAGCCCCTTCCCCAGGGTGGGACCAGTTCTGGTGGCTTCAAATAGAAGCGCGGTGCCAGGGCCGGGCCGTGGGCAGGCAGCCTTGCTGAGCGGGGACGGGCCTGTGCCCGAGGCCGCTCCACTGCCCACCCCCTGCCCCCCCAGGCTGGGCATCCTCCTGTCCAGGTCACAAGGCCCCGCGGGACCCTGCTGGGCGGGCCCAGGCCACAGGGCCGAGCTGGGGGCCTTCACGTCGGGGGCCTGGTCCTTGAAGAAGGGCCGCGGGGCCAGCCTGGGCACCGGGAAGAGGCGGCCCGGGCTCCGCAGGGGGCTCTTGCCCTCCAGGATCCGGGCCGAGGGCGTCCCAGAGGCGTCCCCCGCGGGGCAGAAGTAAGTCCTCTTCAGGGCCTCCTCCTTGCCCATGTCCCCGAGGCCCGGCACTGCTGTCAAGGACGGTATGGAGCCAACCTCGACCCGCGTCACCATGGTTACGGCTGAGGCTCCAGAAGGATCAAGAGCATCGGAAACCGAGAAGCGACTGCTTAAAAAAAAAAAAAAAGTCAATTTAGCAAGCAGTGTCTGGGCCCCAGCAGGGGGACCCCCGACCTCCCCAGGCAGCCTGGGGGCCCCACCTCTGAGCTCTGGGAAGGGAGTGGCCTGCACACCCCTCACGGGCTGGACAAGGGGCCAGCATCCAGAGGGTCTTTCCCGACTCGCCCTGTCTCCAGCCAGGTCTTAGAGGCCAGGACCTCTGCCCGACAGATAAGGAAGCCAGCCCAGAGAGGCCCAGAAACAGGCCAGAGGGCGCTCAGGAAGCCAGAGGTCAAGTCGGGATTTGAACCCGCGCACACGTTCCAGCCCGAGGCCCAATGGGCGTGTGGTCCCCTCCCCCCCTGCTCCTGTGGCGCTGACTGTTTCCCATCCCAGGGTCTGTCAGGCACCCTGGAGGGTCTGCATCACAGCCCTGTGCTGAGCACCAAGCACAGAGAGGGTAAGTGACTGGCCTCAGCTCACACAGCTACGTGAACCAGGGGTTCCCAGAATCACAAAGCTGGGGAGTGGTCTGGAAACCATGCCATAGTCACCACCCTAACCGGGCCTCAGAAGCCTCTTGCCTTCCCCTGGGCACTAAAAATCAAAGCCACTGTTCCCACTCAGCCTGCTTTCACTCATCTGCTGTTGGGCTCTTTCTGTTGAACACCTATTTTATGTCCCTTCCTCTTTTTTTTCTTTCTTTTAACCAGGGTGCTTACCCACTGAAAAATCCCAGCCTTCTTAATTTTTTTATGTAGAAACAGGGTCTTGCTAAGTTGCTGAGGCTGGCCTTGAACTTGGGATCCTCCTGCCTCAGCCTCCTAAGCCACCGGGATGACAGGTGTGTGCCAAGCACCCCACCCCAATCCCCTTCATATTCTTTTTTTTTTTTTAAATATTTATTTTTTGGTTGTAATTGGACACAATACCTTTGTTTTATTATTATTTTTTTTTTATGTAGTGCTGAGGATGGAACCCAGGGCCTCACATGTGCAAGAAGAGTGCTCTCCTGCTGAGCCAGGACCCCAGCCCCCTTCCTATTCTAAGTAAGAGTAAAACTGACCGTGACAGCCGAGCATGAGAGACAGTGGAACCAAGAGCTCCTTGCGTTCCATAACTCTCACCCCCACAGCCCTGTAAAGTAGGTCCACAGATCAGATTCACCTGCAGAGGCTGCAGAGGGCAAGGCCCTGGTTCACCCAGATAGGAGACCACGCCTCCTCCTGCCTTAAGCTTCAAACAACTCAGAAAGGCAAGAATTGTCATTGTCCTTCTTCTGCAGATGAAAGGAAAGGGCCCAGAGAGGTTACCCAGCTTGTTTATTATCACACAGCTGTGGCTTGACCTGCGGCTGAACGGGTCACTTCCAGCCCTGCCTTTAAAACAATATTTTTCTGATTCCTTTCTGATCTTAAAAAGCGGGAGCCCTCACTGTTCCCAATCCCCACCCGCTCCGGGCCGTGTTGTCTTTCCCTGGAAAAACTGCCCACCCGCCCCCAGCTAGACGCGCAAAACCTCGGAGGTATTTTGGTTCCTCTGCAGCCTCCGGCCTCCCTCCCTCCCTCCCTCCCTCCGGGCTGCGCGGCTCCGGCTGACTCACTCGCAGCCCCGGGAGGGACACGGAGGGACGCAGCCGGGTTTGGGGTTCCCTCCTCCTGACACCCTCAGGGGCCAGCAGAGCCCATCTCCCACCAGAACATCACCGCGGCGCGGTCGCAGGCAGAACAGAGGGACAGACCCCGCGGTCGCAGGCAGAACAGAGGGACAGACCCGCGGGATCTGAGACCCGGGCGGCCCCCTGCGAGGACCCCGGGGCGGCTCTGAGCTCCGGCCCTGGCCCTGCCCCCGCAGCCGGCCTGGGGGACCCTGTGTGGGACACAGGCAGCCCAGACGGGGACACAGGACAGCGACAGGATTCCAGGGACGGAGAGAGAGTCTCCCAGCAGCGGCGCCTGCACCCACTTACCCGAGCTGCTGGCCCTGGCTGGGGGCGCGCGAGTCCGGGGAGCCCCCGAGTCCCTGCCCGGGGGGAACCGGGCCAGCCGTGCGCGCCCACGGCAGGACCCGGGGACGAGGCTGGTCCCCGCAGGTCTGAGGGACAGCCGGGGTGCCGGAGCTCTGGCAGTGTGTGCACAGACGGCGCAAAGCTTTGGGTTCCAACTGCGTCCGCTGGCGTCTCCTCCAGCGTCTGGAACACACTCCTTCCCGTTTCCAGCTTGTTAGCCTTGTATATCCATAAGAATCCCCCGTGTTTACCGAGCACCTACTATGTGTAAGAAGGACTACCCTGCAACCACGGAACTCACAGTCTTATGTAAGGCACACACACACACACACACACACACACTAGGTCACAACGTCTTCCTTTACAACAGTTCATGAGGAAACAAACGAGGAAGAGAATGAGCTGCCTAGATCTGGAATGGTGGTTCCAGACAATGTCCCCAACGTCATTTGGGAGCTCTTCCTTCTGTTCTGCATTTGCATGATGCACCCCTCAGAGGTCCTCACATGCTTCCTCAGGGCCTTTGCACACGCTGTGCCTGTTACCTGGGGACCCTTCTTCCCCACACATGGATATAGGCTCTGGCCACAGCTCAGACTTGTCTGTCTACCTCCAACCTGGAGCCAGCCTGTGGTACAGGTTCAAGGTCACCACAGACCTTCAGAGGCTGAGCCGGACTCCTCTCAGCTAGGCAGGCACACTTCCTAGGGCAGGACCCGCGCTCCAGCTAAGCCCTGGGGGACGCCCTGGTCTGCAAAGGAGGCTACACGAGTCAACCAATGAATCAGTCCGAGGAGAGCAGGACCCTAAGCCACCGCAGACCGCGGAATAACAGTCCGAAGTCCTCGAGACCCCGAGACCCGGAGAGCTCAGGTCTTCCCTCAACCTGCCATAAAACGCCAGGCGCTCCTTTACGGCTGTGTCTCCAGACCTTACTTTAAATGCATCGCATATGTTGCCTGATTTAAAAGATGCTCTTCCAAGACGCTCTGGAAGCCCACTCGCACCCAAGCCGGCTGCTATTTATTCCTGGTGGCCTCGCTGGCTCCTTCCAAATGCCTTGGTGAAGCCGCAGACAGTGTCAGGTGACCAAGAGCTCCAAGGGGGAACCCGCCTGAGCCAGACCTGGTCGAGTGTGTGTGGTGTGCACACGTTCCACACTGGTCATGCACACTCACTGTCAGAGGTCAGCGTGGGGCAGACAGACAGCAAGGCGTCCCCCTGGGGGTCAGCAGGCTGTGGGCGACCAGGACAGAGAGGACCTCAGCCTGACCCCCACTGTGACCGCAGCAGTGGGCATTTCTCTGCTGAGGCTCCACCTGAAGAATCCTCAGGTTTGATGTCCCTGGGTTCATTTGCAAAGCTTGAGACCCCCCCCTTCCCGTGACAAGCCGTCTGCGGAGGGAGTCACTGAGCAACAGGTGCAGGAACCACAGGGGACCATCCCAGACCCTCATCCTGACGCTCTGGGCACAGGCGCCGGGCTGTATGCACCAGTGCCAGGAGTAGCCATGGGGCTCAGTCCCCTGGGGGCGGGCGAGAGGGACGCTCCCATTCAGAACCAAACAGCTCTTACCCGGGAGAGGCCCTGACTCATTCCCGAGGCTGTGGACGCTTCTCCGCAGTCACACCCGCCAGCCGCTCTGGGAGCTCACCAGCTCTGGCTGCGGCTGCTTCCCGGGAAGGCCACCATCTGGTGCGGGGCGTGGGCTGGTCCTGACACCTTTCAGCGTCTCCCAGAACATGACCTTGGCCCCTGAATCTGCAGACCCGTCCCATCCCCTGACGCGCACCGTGCAACAGGCCAGGACCAGATTGGCAGAGCGCACGCTGGCGTCCTCCGGGAGGAGCTGGGCACAGAACACACAAGATCTGGCCACCCACGGGCCCCAGATGCACAGGGCCCAGCCGAAATGTCAGATGTCACTGGAGCGCGCGCGTCCCCTGTCCCTCTCCCCATGACTGTAGCCCTAGCTCATCTCTCCGTCCATCCATCCAACCATTCATTCATCCATCCATTCCAGTGCCCTATTAATGAGCACCTACTATGTGCCAGGTGCTGGGGATGCAGCAGTGAACCCAACACACAGAAAGCCCTGGACACAGAGAGAGCAGTGAACAGAACACTTGATCCCAGCGTGAAGAATGTTGGTGACTATGCGAAGGGGACTCCTCGGTGGCCGGGGAGGACGTCATGGAGAAGGAACTTCTGGAGTCAGCCTCAGCATGGTCCTTGGTTCCCTTGGCTGGGCCTCCCCTGACACCCAAGGGTCAGGACGTCACCCCCAGCTCAAAGCCCACCCGTCTCCCACTGCCCCTGGGTGGAGACCTGACTCCTCCCAAGGCCCTGGATCTGACCCTCTCTCTCCTGCCAGCCTCACCTACAATGGAGGCTGCTCCCCTCTGTCTCTTACACACACTTTCCTACTTCTGAAGTGACGCCCAGGCAGGAGGCAGGAAGCACCCTCTTCCTCTAGCTGCCTACTCATCTCTGTGCACCCATGATCCCCCCCTCCTCCAGCCGCCTCCAGGAAGCCTCTCCTGACCTGTCTTCCCAGCAGCTCGGGAGGCTGAGGCAGGAGGATCGTGAGTTCAAAGCCAGCCTCAGCAATGGCGAGGCCCTAAATAAAACACAGAATAGGGCTGGGGAAGGGTTTAGTGGTTGAGGGCCCCTGGGTTCAATCCCTGGTACCAAAAAAAAATCCTGTCAACACAGGGGTGCTGTCCCCACATGAGCACTGGCCCAGAGAGACCACCAGCCCCCCATCACAGGAACGGGGAGGCTCCCCGTGCACCTCATCCCCCCAAACCCTGTCTACTTTCAACTCAGTGACCCCGTCGCTAGAAAGTCATCCTAGGAAGTCACCAGAAATAAAAGCCGCCTTATCTGCAGGGCACTGCGGTCCCCGTCCTCCTGAGGACGCCTGCTGGAAGTAATTCTGACTCACAACCCTCCTGAAACGTCGCCAGGGCTGCAGGCAGACCACCCCAGCCCCAGCCACCCTGGGCACCATCAGGGCCCCGCAAAGCCCTTCACCCTGCAAGTCCTTGGTTTGGGGTCAGAAAAGATGGGTGAGCCGCGGCCGTCACAGGAGAACCATGGGAACAGCGCCCATTCTCCAGGAGAGGCAAATGTCACAGTCACGGGAGGGGGGGTGGGGGCGGCTTGTGTCCCTGGGCTGTGTTCTTCCATCCATTCAAAATGCTGAGGTGCAGCCAGGCGCTGTGGCCCACATCTGTGGTCCCAGCCACTCAGGAGGCTGAGGCAGGAGGATCGAAGGAAGGCCAGAGGATAGAGGCCAGCCCAGGCAGCACAGTGGGACGCCATCTCAAAACCCGCAAACAAAACACATGAAACCAGAATGAAAGCAACGTGCTTGGAGTAAAGACAGCTATGATCTCGGGGCCCAGACGGTGCCAGCACTCTGCCCTTCAACAGCCCCGGTGGCCGGTCCTGCTGTGACCCCTGTTTCCCGGGTGAGGAGAGGAGACGGAGGAGGGCGTGCCTGGCTTGCAGGCGGCTGGCACTCTGGTCCCCTCCCTCCCTCCCGGTCAGGCTTCCAAAGTCCACTTGAGCGTCACTAGAATCACTGCTTTTTATGACATTCCCAGGTAAAGGGCATGTCACACGAGTGGGGTGGCTATTGTGAAAAGAGAAAGGAGAAGAAATGCAGAGCGGGATGTGGAGAAACTGGGACCTTATATATTGCTGTGGGGGTGTAAAATGGCAGAGTCGCCATGGAAACAGTATGGGAACCCCCCCAAAACACTCATAGGATCTAGAAATGCCACCCCTAGGCACATATCCTAAAGAAGTGGACACAGGCATTTGAACAGATGTTTGTAAACCGATGTTCAAGCATCATCACAACAGCCTGCAGGTGGACCCAACCCGACTGTCCACCTCAAACAGACAGATAAGCCAAATGGGGGATACTCACACCATGGAATATTATACAGCTCTAAAAAGGAAAGAAATTCTGACAGCTGCTCCAACATGGACAAAACCACAAGGACATCATGCGAGACACGTGGATCACAAAAGAACAAATACTAGCCGGGCACAGTGGTGCACGCCTGTCATCCCAGCGACTCAGGAGGCTGAAGGAGGAGGAGAGTCTGCACAGGGGGCATTGGCCAGGGTGCCCACACACCCTTGTTCATCTGGTCATACCTCTTCATTCTCAAGAATCTCCAGGTTTCACAATGCCACGGTGGTTACTAAACTCACAGTATGGATATTCCTGGGCTTATGGTGACATGTCCCAATGAATCCATCCTTAAGTTGAAAATACTGCTGTCCAAAATGCACTTAATACCACTAACCTACCAGACAACCTAGGCTGGCCCACCTTAACCACACTCAGGTCACTTAGGAGAGCACACAATGGGGCAAAGTCAGATCTAGCACAAAGATCTCTCTTCATTTGGATTTGTTTGATTGATTGATTGTACTGGGAGTTGACCCCAGGGGTGCTCTATCACTGAGCTTCATCCCCACTCTTTTTTTTTTTTTTAATTTGGAGACAGAGGCTTGCTAAATGGTCGCCTTCAATGGGCAATCCTCCTGCCTCAGCCTCTCAAGCCGCTGAGAAGGGAGGCGTGCGCCACCGCTGCAGACTGAATACACTGGGCACTGCGGGTGCATTCGCGGTTCCCCACTGTGACGCCGTAGCCCAGGAGCCCCTGCGCACTGGGAGGGAGTATCACACAGCACACCTGAGGCCCAGGTGAGGAGCAAACACCCAAAGTTCCCAACGCGGATTCCACCCATGTCCCCTGCACCGTCATAAAGCGAGAGATCCTAAGTCGGGGAGCTCTGGGCACTGCCCCTCTGAGCTGCACAACGACCACCGCCCTCCAGCTTCCAAACCCCTTCCCAAAGGACAGCATCTCCCACGTCACTGGGAGGCCAAGCCTCGCCCCCACCAGCCCTGCAACCACTGACCGGCTCCTGAGGTCCCAGCGCCTCCCTCCTCCGAGGCCGGACCCGCAGACCCAGCGCTGGGGCCGCGCCGGGCACTTCCCTGCACCAGCAGAGCCCGCCAGCCTCCCTCTGGGCCTCAGATAAGAGAGGGGACACTGACCTGCCTGTCGCCGAGAGGGGCGTGCACTGGGACCTGGCGCCACCGAGGCTCCTGGCCGCGGGCCCCTCCCCGGGCACCAGGACTTCCTGGACCCGAGCCCCTGAGACTCCTGAAGAGCGTCGCTGCTCAGCGCGGGGCTGGGGGGCTGCAGAGGACCGTCGCGCTGCTGGACAGGCGCAGTGAGCACCTCCCAGGGCGCGTCCCTGTCCTGTGACAGCCGCCGGCACGGCTGGGCCTTCGGGCGCCCCGGAGCCGCAGTCCAGTCCACCTGGCACCCAGCTGCAGGGCCCCTCCCAGGCCCCTGGACATTCCCTGCGAGGGGGACACACCCAAAGGGCGTTCTGCGGTCGGGACAGGGTTTGGGTTCTGCGATGGCGAGCCAGCTCTTCCAGAAACTTCTCGGAGCCTCGAAGGGGCCCATCTGCCTTTGGGACCCTCAAAGCGGGATCCCAGCTGCCGCCCAGACCCCGCAGCCAGGGGCCACCGCTGACCTGCAGGGGAAGGTCAGGACAGCCTTTCCCCTCCGCCTAACATCCGCCTTTTCAGTTCTCCGGCCTGTTCCTTCCTACGATTTGTGCTATTTTGGGACAGCGGGACCACTGGCCAGAGCCATTAGTCCAGCTGCTTCTTTCCCCTGTTTTCCCTCTAGATCCCTCGGGAAGCTACAGCCCCAGAAAGAACCCTACCCACTGGCTGTTTGGTCAATAAAGTTTTATTGGCAACAGCCACACCCATTGGTTACTATTGCTGTGACCCCTTTCAAGGGCCATCCAGTAGGGGGCTCTGTGTTAGTGACAGGGTTAGGTTGCTGTCACAGAGTCCATAGGGCCCAATGGTTTGCGCTATTTACTAGACAAAGAAAGTCTGTGGAAAACGGAGACCCCGAAAGCCTGGCTGTCCAAGGACCTGGGGCCTCCTCCTTCTTCTTCTTCACTTCTTTTCTGAATTGTTTTTGTTTGCTTAATACATCTGAAAAGAATGTCTGCTCACAAAAAAGTGGAGAGCTGAGAGCGCATCAGAAGCCACAGGAATTGGGACTTGCAGAAGGTGGAAAAGTTAAGCAAACGTTTTAAGAAATGTAACCAAAGTAAGCTGAAAAAACTCTATTGAGCTGGGTGTGGTTGGCCCATGCCTGTCATCCCGTGCTTGGGAGGCTGAGGTGGGAGGATGGAGAGTTCAAGGCCAGCCTCAGCAATTTATCGAGGCCCTAAGCAACTCAGGGAGACCCTGTCTGTAAATAAAATACAAAATAAGGCTGGGGATGTGGTTGAGAGCCCCTGAGTTCAATCCCTGGTACCCAAAAACCTAATGACACTTAGGAAGAGTCCCCACAAGTCTCCAAGATTTCATTACAGTAGAGAATCTCAGCAGGCTAGGGGGTCCTCATACGCAAAACAGAAATAAGGGGCTTCCCTGACAGGTGCTGTGTTGCCAAGCACGCTCCCCACCCCAGACCTGGAGGGATGCCAATCAATCCTGGGCCTCTTCCAGCCACCCCTCCCGGCCCCTCCCGGCCCCTCCCAGTCCCTGGTCTTCAGTTCGTCCTCTGGCAGCGCCCTGCCCCCTCAGCGCTCCACAGGAGAACTGCAGAAAAATTCAAACCACAGAAGAGCAAGTGTTTCTAATCGTCCCAAGCCCTGCTGTCAGTGCCAGCAGCCAGTCAGCTCTGTGACAAGCAGCCGGGGTCATCATGGGGCTTTCATTCCCTACATGGAGAATTTCACTTAGAACTGGAATGGAATCAAATCTTGAACACTATTTAGAATTTTTTTGTGTGTGGGGGAGGTACCAGGGATTGAACTCATGGGCCCTCAGCCCCTGAGCCCCACCCCCAGCCCTATTTTGTGTTTAGAGACAGGGTCTCACTGAGTTGCTTAGGGCCTCACTGTGGCTGAGGCTGGCTTTGAACTCATGATCCTCCTGCCTCAGCCTCCTGAGCTGCTGGGAAGACAGGCGGGGGCCACTGCACCTGGCTAGAAATTTGCTTTAATTGTGGCTTAATTTCATGGCGTCTCTCACCTGGAGAGCTATGCACCCTCTACTGTGGATCCCAGCACTTTTATGGTATTCCTCTATTAAAGCGCCTCATCCTTAGGTCACTCATCCCTCGCCCCTGGATGTCAACTAATGGCCCACCCTCCAATCACTGACCATTGAAACCAACACTGCAGGCAAAGCCACGTGCGATGATTTTCCCAAGATACATCCTACCTAGCAGCAGGCTGGCTGGTCACAGGGTGCACGCCTTTTCCAGAGCTCCGGGGACATGCAGAATCCCACCTGAGGGAACCTTGCCCTGCTGACTCCAGCCAAGTGTGCGGTCAGGGCTCTTCACTTCTGCCCTGGGGCAGGCCCGGTAAAATGTCCGGAAAGCAACAAACCAGAGTTCCTGGTGGCCTTGTCCCTCACTGGGAGTCTTCTGGCTCTGCTCGATGGCCAGGCCACCACACACCTGACCAGGTTTCCAAGGACAGTTCCAACAGCTGCTGGCCTGGCTTTGGAAGATGGGGCCCAGCCCCAGAATCGGGGCTCAGAGCAGAGGAAACAGCCCCTGAGCTCCAGTGGACAAGGCACAGCCCAACACCAGACCCAGAAAGAAACATGAGCGAGATTCACTGTCTTTAGGGAGCCTGGGAAGTTCATGTTGCCTTTCACAAAAAGTAACAATTTCTTCCAAGTCCAAGAACATTTCTGAAGGAATTAGCGGATGCTGGTCCAAGAGCTGCCTGTGCACAAAGCCCCAGTCCTAGCAGGGTTGAGCAGGGCATTCCCCAGCTCTGAATCCATCAGTGGCTCCCACTGTCCATTGCCTTGGGCAAGGTGTTCAAGGTCCCCCCAGAAAAACTAACCTGGTCTATACCGCAGGCCAGGTCTCGCCCCAGATTCTCAAATGGGTCCACGAAGAAGGACAAAAGGACATTCGAGAGAGATTAATCAAATGACCTCTTCCCAGAAGCCTGTGCAGATTTCCCAAACCAAAGTGACTTCCAGCTCTCGGATGACTGATCAGAAAGCCTCGTGTCCATGCTGAGCCCAGGCCGCAGCTTTGCAAGACTGACACGCCCACTGAAGCCCCCCTGGGCACAGACGGCTTCCCAGAGCCTGGGACACACAGGAGGTCCACTGCTGGGTGGGGAAGGGGGCAGGCAGCACGGGTTCTGCAGAAGCTGGAGGGGACCACTTGGGGCACTAGATGGTCTCAAATGACAGTGCCAGAGTCTTAAATGACACCATTCAAAGGACGCTGCTTCCTTTCTGATTCTCCCTGTTCCCTGGGAAGTCCCCCAGACAGCTCTGCTTGGTGCCGCTGGGGTTTGATGCACATCTCCAGAGCGAGCCCCCGGCTCAGACCACGGCTGCTGCGGCGGCGGATGGAAACTGTCATTTTCTTTGTGTTTCATTTTTACTGTTATTTTCTATTTAAGGCAAGTGACATTGGTTTCCTGTTTATGATGGAGATTGTTTGGGAAGGTTCCTTTTGAAATATGTCTATTTACTGAAACACAAAACGCTGCTGGGGGCGGTGGCCCACGCCTGTCATCCAGGGGCTCAGGAGGCTGAGGCAGGAGGATCTCGAGTTCAAGGCCAGCCTCAGCAAAAGCGAGGCCCTAAGCAGCTCAGTGAGACCCTGTCTCTAAATAACACACAGTACAGGGCTGGGCACGGGGCTCAGTGGTCGAGGGCCCCTGGGATCAAACCCCAGGAACAAAAATAGGGAAAAAAAAGTGAAAAATCAAAAAGCAAGGTCATACCCAAGGGTTGCGTTGCCATAGTAAAAGTCTTTCTGTGTTTTTTTCCCCTGATTCTTTCTTTCTTTCTTTCATTTAATTTGAGCAAGGAAGCCCTCGGGGAAGCGGGAAGAATGTGGATCTGGAGCCGAGGTGCAGACAGAGGGGCTCCGGGACGTCCCTTCCTAAGCCGGATGCTGTCTTCCTCCGCCACCTTTGCGGTTAGCAGTGTCCATGTGACCCAGCTGGGACCAAAACACAGAGCCCCTGAGGGGCAGTGGAGCTGACGTCTAGAGAGGGTGTCTAGAGAGGGTGTCGTTTGGCGGGTAGGACAGGCAGGTGCAGCCCTGGAGCAGAAGGCCACCCCAGGGAACAGCCCCCCACACCCCCACACGGACGACGGGAGACAGGCGCAGGACAGCCAGTGGCACGGGCAGGAAGGGGTCTGAACTCCCATCCAACGTGGGCCTCCCGACAGGACAGGGCAGACGTGGCCGGCTGTCCCGCCCGCCAGGCACATTTCACTTGACCACTAATTACCCCTTGGCCAGCAGCTGGGCGTGACCTCCCGGGGCATCGGGGACGGTTCATTTTGACCTGTTGTCCCTCTGCCTTAAATGCAGGGGACGCCATGACGGGTAAAGCAGAAGCCCTGGGCTTAAAGAAGGTTCTGCTTAATGACGGCTCCCAGGGACAAAGCCCCAGTGACCGGCACGGGCCATTTGAGGTCCAGACCCAGAGACGTGGGGCTCCCAGCACCAACCCTGCCCCGATGTCATCTTTAACCACTGGCCTGCGGGGCACTAGAAACGTCGCTATCCCCAGGGCCCGGCTGGGGTCACGGGTCACTGTCCCAGGCTGCCTCTTCAGCCCTGAGGAGGCCGGCGGGGCTCTCTGAGGGACAGAGGGCTGCCGTGACGACAAGAGGACCTTCCACACTCGGAGGTCAGGGCAGAGCAAAGGTTTTCGGGGAAAAGATTCAAACTCAATTAAAAGACAAGTCCCAGGTTGGTCTGCTCAGGGGTGGGGAGGTCAGCAGGGCAGGGGCACCGTCTCTCTGTCCCCGCTCTGGGAGTGACCCACATTGGAGTTTGCCAGTGTGCTCTCAGGCCAGATAAACAAGTAACAGTTCAGCGTTCGGACGCTGAGGTCCAGTGTGCACAGAGGCCCACTTCCTGTCCGACAGAGAGGAGGGCACCCGGAGCCCAGAGAAGGTGCCAGAAGACCCCGCATGGGAAAATGCTGGCAAAAGTGGCGGAAGGCATTTTAAGATCATTTTGCTTAGTTATAACGTCTGAATTAAATGCAGCAAAAAAGAGCAGCTTCTGATTCTGCAGTTTCCGTGTGAAACACTTGGCAGACCCCAGGCTGATGTCTCCCCCCGACCCCAGGGCAGACCACCACCCTCACCCGCCTGCAGGACCTCTCCCTGGCTGTGTCCACTGTGGATCAAGAGTGAACTGCCCCCCGTGAGGGCAAAGGAGCCAGTGTCCAGAAGAAAACATGGACAACTGGATCCTATGTAAACTTCTGTTCATCAGAAGGCGTCGGGTCAAAAACAGGCCTCAGAAGGGATTCAAATGTGGTTTCAAGTTGGAATGGAACCACCATTTGACCCAGCCATCCCACTCCTCAGTTTGTACTGAGAGGACTTAAAAACAGCCTACTACAGGGACACAGCCACATCCATGTTTATAGCAGCACAATTCACAATAGTAAACTGGAACCAACCTAAGTGCCCTTCAGCAGAGGAATGGATAAAGAAAATGTGGTACATGTACACAATGGAATATTACTCGGCCATTAAAAAGAATGACTGTGGGTTTTGCTGGTAAATGGATGGAACTGAAGACTATCATGGTAAGTGAAATAAGCCAATCCCAAAGAACCAAAGGTTGAAAGTTCTCTCTGATATGTGGATGCTAATTCACAACAAGGGGGGAGGGAAGAACAGAAGTTGATCAGACAAAGAGGAATGAAGGGAGGGAGGGGGATGGGAATGGGGAAGACAGTGGAATGACTTGGCATAACTTTCCTTGTTCCTCTGTGAACACACGACAGTGACACTCCAGTGAGACTCCACATCATGCCCAACCACAAGAATGGGAGGTTAGACTCCCTGTGCGTATGATATGAAAAACACACTCTGCCGTCACGTACATATAGAAAGAACGACTGATTTTTTAAAATATGTTTTCATAAACATGCGTGCACAGGTCTAGAGGTTCGCAGGCGCGTGTTCGTTCCACAGAGGATTCCACCCAGATCCTGCACAGAAATCTAAATCATGAGAAAAGGATGACTTCACTTTTGTTTTAAGGACAAAATACTTGAGGGGCACTTTGTCCACAGAGGAAAAAATTCTCCGCTGATCAATAAACACAGGAAAAGAAACCAAAACGGATTAAAGCACAGCTAGGACAGGGCTCCACAGCCACCGAGGAGCCCGGGGTGGGGCTGAGGGGGCCTCAGGTGGGCACTTGCTCTGGCCAAGGGCCTGCAGGACCTGGGAGCTGGACCACAGCGGGCTCTTGCTGCGGCTCTAAGTCCACGGCAGGGTCGGAGCGAAGCATCCCGCTCCCAGCCAACAACCGCAAAGCCCTGGAGTATCCCAAAGTGCAGAGAGAGCCTCTGGGGACACAGCCTGCCTCACAGGCAGCTCCCAGTGGCCACAGACAGGCTAGGTCCCTGATGAGCCCACGCAAGCTCGCCCCTGGAACGTCTGTCCAGCCTGCTACCGAAAACACTGTCCCCCCTCCTAAATTCAGTTAGACACCTGGACTCAGATGAACACCACCTGCTCTATGTCCCCACAGAGCCTCGTTTCGCCCAGCATAATCGCCAGTTATTAAGAGCTCAGCGGATGCCAGGGTTGGGGAGATGACACACAGGGCTGGTAGCCAGGAGCCCCTGGTCTCCTCCTATCTGTGTCCCTCTGTATGACTGTTCAGAGCTCAGACTTTCAGAATCAGTCATTTACACCCCATGCTGTGTGACCTTAGGCAACTCACTTGACTTCTCTGGGCCCTGCCTTCCTCATCTGTAAAATGAAACCATGCCTAGCATGCTTCAGTTGCAGATTAAGTGAGCTCACCAATTCAAAGTTCTCAGCATGATGCTGATGGTGACTGGGGGCGTCCATTGGCAATCACACCAGCAGTTTTATAGTTAATAATCTAGAGACGGAGGAGCCAGGAAGCTGCAGTTAGGTCCTCCAGCTTCAGCCCATGAGCAGGAAAAGGGACAGGAAATCCGGTGGGGCTGGGGGAGGTTCGTCCTCCACCCCCTACCCAGCCCCAATGCAGTAAGAAGGCCTGGAGTGTATACAGCAGACACTCAGTAGATAGAACCTCAGGCCATGATAAAGTTCATCCCCAGAAGGAGACCCCAAGAAAATGCCCTCTCTGGACCCTGGATCTTCTTCTGTCCTTAGAGACACTTTCTTGCAAGAGGCCACTTCCCCGTCACGGCCTCTGGGCTCTGGCTGGGGCTCCCCGAGCCACGGCTGCCCTCTGCCTGGCCAGGGTGTGGCAGCCGTGCGGGTCAGTCACCCTGGGAAGAGCTTGCCTTGTCCTGGCAAAGGCCCCTGGCCCTGGCCCTGGCCTCTGTGCCCGAGGGTGACTGTCTCGGCTGCTGGTGATAAAGACCCAGCGCCCAGCGCCCCGTGGGGCGTTCACAGGCACGTCCCACAGTCCCCCCAGAGGTTCCCCGCCCGGGCCAGCCCCAGGGGCTCCCAGAGGTGACCTGCTCCTCAGCGCACACTGGTGGTGCATTCACACCGATAAGCCACCCTCCCTGGCGCCCTGACTCGGCTGAGCTTTGGGGGAGCCCGCCTGTGACACCTCTTACACCTCACAGGGACGGGGGGCTCGGAACGCGGGTCTCCCCAGGCACCCCCCACCAAGCAGGGTCTGCAGGCCACGCGCCAAAAGGACACCGAGCGGTCTCCACCTCTGCAGCTTACAAAGCAGCTCTTCCACCAGTTTACCCCAAAGGCTGATGGACCTACTGTGTGCTTGACCCCCATCTTTGGTGATGAAGGTCCCTATTTAGGTGGCATTTGTGGAGTAGGGGGGACTCAGTCAAAGGATATGCCAAGGCACCAAGATAAAAGTGGCCTCAGGTGACCAGGGAGGCAAGGGGACCAAGTCTGTGATGAGTCAAGCTGGGGCCCTTCACTTTAGGTGACCCTGGGAGGCTTCCTGGGGGAGGGACCTGCATGTCCCCTGTGGACCTGCTCAGGCCTGGCCCCGCGAACTGCTGGCCGGGGCAGGTGGAGGAGGGGCAGACAGGGCAGCACCTGGCAAGTGGGCGTGGTGTCGGGGCTCAGCTAGGGGTCCACCGGCGCCCACAAATCCAAGTCCTGCTCTTGAGCTGGGCAGGTTTCCTGACTGACTCAGCCTCGGTCTCCTTCCTGTCGAGTGGGTTAGAGTCCCACTGTTTTACAAAGGAGCTGAGACAGGTGCTGACGACGCACATGGAAAGAGCTTGCCATTGTTTATAGATAGACCCAATTTTTCTTGATGTCCTACCATGTGCCAGGTCCTGTACTAGGAACCAGGGACGTGGCTGTGACCGAGCCAGGCCCAGCAGGGGAAGATGTCCGAAGCTTACAGACGTCAGTGGTGACAGAGCTTTAAAAGCACACAGTAGGTGTGTTCCCTCCATCCAAGACTGACCCCCTTCCCCAGGAAAAGCCCAGTGCCTACACACCCCGCCCAGCTAAGGCTCCTTAGGGTTAGGGTCTCATGGGGACACCAGGCCAAAGAAGCCAGCTCTCAAGGGGCCACGGGACACCAAGAAGGTGGGCGCCCCGCCCCCCCCCACAGGCAACATCCCCACACCCCAGACAGTATCCCCAACGCTTCCCTGGGACACGGCCAGCTCTGCCCCGGGTGGGACAGGCAGGAGTCACTGTCCTGCAGCTCTGAGAGGGAGGGCCCACCAGGCCGACCCTGACCAGGACGGGGCAGAAGGACATGGGGACCAGGGGAGCCTGGGAAACCTCCCTCCACCACGACCAGGCTGTAGAGTGGACTCTGCCTGCAGCTCGTCCCCTCCCTTCCTCACTGTCACTGTCACCGTCACCGGGGCTGCAGCCTGGCTGCTCCTCACCACTCTTGAGAAAGGAGGACGCTGGGGCCCGTCTGTGGTCACACATCCTGTCACATTCCAGAGCCCCAAGGGGCTTAAGCTCTTGGCAGGACAAGCAGAAAGAAGCCAGTGACCCCCAGGAGGAGGGCGGGTCCTCCAAAGAGGCCTGAGGGCATCCGGTGCACTGGGGTCCAGGGGAGCCTCTGGCCTGGCTGTGACCTTGGCCCAGGGACCCCAGCCCCTGGCTACGGGGCGCCCCAGCCCTTCCCACAGACAAGGGGGGGAGGTGGGCAGCCTGTGGCAGGAGTCCAGGGCCAGCTGTGGAAGCTGCCACCTGCAGGCGGGTCCCCGGGGTGGGCACCTGTCAGGGACGAGCAAGGCCGGGTGGCAGGCGCCTGCTGGACACTCCAGGTGGCCTGCTCACCCTGGGCGGGGCTGGAGCAGCCCAGCAGCTGGCAGTGTGAATACACAGGACACATGTGTGTGCAAGGGGTGCCCAGGGTGAGTGGGCGCCACGAATGTGTTTCAGGGTGTCCATGTGGGTGGGGACTGTGGTGTGTCTGGGTGCCGAGCTGTGTACAGGACACGCCTAGGGACAGTAGAGGGTGACAGCGTAGACACTCCCTGGACAGCAGGGTGCGCAAGGCTGGGCGTGGCACGGGGGTTGGCCAGATTGTGCGTCCTGGTCACAGGGAGCATGAGAGGTTGTCTGTGTGCAGAGAGGCCTGCACTATGGCTGGGTGGGAGAGGCCGGGGTTAAAGGCTCAGACAAGACCAGCCAGCCTGGGTTTCTTCCTGCCTCGGCCCCAGGAGTGCCGTCTCTCTGGGCCAGTTCCTCACCTGGAACCTGCAGGTAACAGCATTTCAGCAGTGCTCAGCAGTGCTTGCATAGAACCCCGCACATAGTACATGCTCACTAAAGAGCATCTCCCTGTTACCATGGTGGCAACAGCACCGGTCTCTATGGCAACCACTGGCATTGTGCAGATCCACGCATATGTGGAATGTCCACGGAGGAACTGGAGGGGGTGTCTGGTGTCCCGAGGGATCAGTTTCATCTTTGCCTCCTATCTGGGGGGGGGGGCGCTAAAATCTTATTCTGCATGGGAATCAAAACCTTATCCAGACTCCAGTCAACCAGTGAGAAGGCAGAGGAAGCTGAGCCTGGTTTTCATAACCCAAGAATGAACTTCACGAGGCATGAAACTAACACTCATTGTCCCCTCCAGGGGCCCTGAGCTGCACAGGAGGTTTGACAATGAATAGAGAGGGTAGGCAGGTAGCTAAAACCCCTGTCCCCATGTAGCTCACAGTCTTGGGTTGGGGAGACAGGCGGACCTCAAAAAGCAATCCAAGAAAGGTTTGAAAATAAACTGTGATAAGGATAAAAGGATCATGTTAAGAAGAGTCAATGGTAGAACTGAGAAGGAACAGTGTATGCAAAGTTCCCGGGGCCCTGGGAGGAACAGGAAAGGAGTGAGTAACCTCAGGGCAGTAAGCTGGGGACCCCAGGTACACAGGGCTGGAGACATGGACCAACATGTGAAATAATCTAAATGTCCAATGAGTAGGGATCTCTTAGACAGACTATAATGATCTGCTCTTGGGCCATTTTCTGCAACTGTCTCCACACCCTGATGAACTCAAGTTCACCCAGCTGATGGCTGGGTGCTAAGTGAAAAGAAGCTGCCTTCGCCTGGGTTTTGCAAAAGCAAAACAAGAAGAAGAACTGGCACCATTCACCTTCAGGAAATACAAGGGCTTCCCCAAGACACAAAGCTCCCTGCTGACCTTCACAGTGTTCCTCCTTCCCGGGGTAGTGGGCTCCCGGGAGGCCCTTGTTCTTGCTGTTTGGTGAGCATAATGTTCCATCAGGAAAAAAATGTTTAAGAGAGAGCCAGAAAACCCCCTGCCATCTTCTGCCCTGACCCAAAACACCAGTGAGGTCTGTGCAGCGGGGTTTTGAGAGGACAGCCTTTTTCTGTTCAAATCTCAAATAAACAAGAGCCCCTTTGGCAGAGGGCCCGCCCCCAGCACCAACCCTGCAGCTATGACAATAGGCGTGTCCTGGGAAGCGGTGGGAGGGGGCTCTGGAGCTCCGGCTAAGCCTCGGAACTCGCCCAAATAGTTTCTTCCCCACCCAGGGACCCTCCCTTTCCTGTGGCTGGGGTCACCCTCCTCCCACACTGCTGCCTTGGGCTAAGGCTCCCCACCCCCACCCCAGTCCTGGCCAGCACTGAAGTCCAGAATCTTCCACCCAGAAGACCTCGCAGCCCAGCTCCCGGGTTACAACAGCCTGAGCTCCCAGAGCAGGAGGCGGAGCAAGGTCCACACGGAACCTGGTCATCCTCAGCCCGACGGGTCACTCCAAACTATGGATTAATTAAGCGCCTTCTGTATGCCCAGCACTTATAGGGCACAGGACGTCGCCACAGTGCCCACTGGACTGCCTAAGGAGGGTCCGATCTGGGCAGCAGAGCCACCACCGATGTGAGAGTGAAATCGTTCCAGAGTGGACTCTGGGACAGAGCAGGGTGGGGAGGCTCTCGGTGGAGGTCACATTGGAGCCTGTGAAGGTGCCAACTGCCAGGGAAAGGGATTTCCAGAAAGAGGGTCCAGGAGGCAGGGCCAAGGGGGCCGGGGCAGGTGGGGGGGATGGAATGAATGTGTGGAGGGGGCAGCCCTGCAGGCGGGGTCTCTGCAGAAGGCGCGGGGACCCCCGATGTGCGCCAGGATCACTATCTGGTCCTTACACGAGGACTGAGCCAACCCCTGGTCTGGCTGGAGCTCCCAGGGCTGGGGTGGGGGGGTGCTTGTCCTCCATCCATGCCTGGTCCCTGGCTCCCGGGTAGAGCCAGGCCAGCGGCAGGTGCTCAAATAACAAGTGGGGGAGGGTGGCCACAAGGCCCCGCCCCCGGGCAGCGCGTCGGGCTGGCCAGGCGCAGGTGGGTTCCCGGTGAGGAAGACGCGCCAGTGGGAGCCACCGACGCCATCCCTCCCGAGGCCGAGTCCCTCCGGCGGCTCAGACTCCGGCCTGACATCCCCGGGCGGGCACCCGTCCAGCAGCCGGCCGGCTCTGACGTCCTGTGGGCTCACAAAGGGAGGACGTGATTCATCCCGCCGCGGAAGGAAGCCCGAGCCCGAGCCGGGCCGACCGCAGCTGCCTCCGCCTCCTCCCGCCCCGAACAGGGCGCGCCAGGGCGGGCAGGGCCACAGCACCCCAGGGAGCCCCCGCAACTCTCCAAACACAGCTGGAGAGGAGGCCCCAAGGGAGGGGGCTTCTGCTGTTAAGGAGCAACCGGCCTCCGCTCCCCTCCCTCCGTCTGTCGCTCAGAAGGCACCGGGACAAAGGAGCCACCAAAGGGGACTGCAGGAAGTGGGGCCTCTGGCTCCACTGGGACCTGCGGACCCGCAGACAGGCCCAGGCGCCGCTCCCCAGCGGGCAGCCGCTGCACCCCTGCCTGACAGGGACCTCAGTGACGTTTTAATCCCGGGTTGGGGACAACAGTTCACACTGAAAAGCCTTCTGTCCCAAGTACACTTTCAAGACTGGAGCGGGACAGCAGCCCCAGGCTCTGGACGGTCCCCACCCCACCATCCTGCCAACATCTCTGGCAACGCCCGGGACCATGATTTTATCCAAACCCTCTAAAATGCTCAGGGCTGGGCAGGTCAGTGGTCAGAGCTCTGCGACCGCTTTTCCTCCTTGGCAGCTCGTTCTGAACGGGGGACACTGCAGCTCATAGGTGCTAGTGGCTGGGACGCCCCCCTTGCCACACTCCTAAACCTTCTTTGAGCAGGGCAAATCATGGGTGTAGAACCCACGCTCTGTCCTGGAGCACTTCCAGACTCCCAGCTGTCGGTGAGACTGGACTTTCACCTGGGTGCCTTGAACATTCACACCACAGAAGGAACAGGCCTCAGCCTTGAGTCCCCTGCTACCTGGCTGTGTGATCCTGGGAAAACTGCTTACCCTCTCTGGGCCTTCTTTCCTCCAGGGACAACAGTACTGCCCTGCCTACCTGGAAGGGGTTGGAGAGTCCAAACCCTGGAGGGATGAACAGGAGCTTGGGCACCTGAAAATGAGAACTCCAACAGTCACCACCATGCCCCACCCAGTCAGAAGGACCTCTTTCCAGAAGGGAATCCAGTCAGCACACACCCTGCTGAAGCCGCTCCCCATCCCAGGCTCTAAACAGAAACCCAACCCCTGGCCGCGGCCCCTCAGCCCAGGCTCCAGGCCCGCCGCCTGGGGGGGGGGGGCAGGCCCCTCTGCGCATGCTCCAGGCCCTGCCGCTCCCGGCTCTGGAGGATGAGCCCCTTTCCACCTGGCTCTTGGCTGTCCTCCGGCTCCTGGGTCCATTCCTGTCCCCGAATTAGAAACAGGCTCACCGCAGGTGGGATCACTTGGACCTGAATGGGGACATCCTGGCCTCCGGCGCACCTTCACCCAATGACTAGAGAAGGAGCGAGCAGACAGACAGACAGCTGCACGCCAGGAAACTCCGGGCCCTGCCAGAAGCCACGGGAAACTGGAAGAAGGGAAGGATGCTCCTCTCCAGCCTCGGGGCAGTGTGGCCTGCGGACACCCTGGCCCCCTGACCCGAGGAGGAAGCCTTTCTGCTGGGGGGGGGGTGCTGGGCACACCCGCAGCTGGAGTCCGTCTGGTGGACCTGCCTCAAAGGCCTGCTGGGCCGGGCGGGGCTCAGTGGTGGAGGCTGGCCTAGCGGGTGGGCTCTGTCCTCACAAAAAATCAACAAAATAAAGGTATTGTTTCCATCTATAACATATATATATACTTTTTTTTTTTTTTTTTTTTTGGGTACTCAGGGGCCCTCGACCACTGAGCCGCGTCCCCAGCCCTATTTTGTGTTTTATTTAGAGACAGGGTCTCACTGAGTTGCTCAGCATCTTGCTTTTGCTGAGGCTGGCTTTGAACTCGCAATCCTCCTTTCTCAGCCTCCCGAGCTACTGGGATGACAGACGTGGGCCCCTGTGCCTGGCCTAACTAATAAAAATATTTTTAAAAATGCTGCTGTCCTTCCTCATTGCAATGTCAGCTTCTGCCTCCTGCCCGTCAACCCCAAGCTAGAGGAGGACTTAGCCTTGGGGTCCCTGCAGCAACCAGCATACAGCCCGGCCCACAGCAGGTGTCAAGGAGTATTTTCAGAGAGATCAAGGGACTCACTCAAGGTCACACAGCACATAGAAGCAGGCAAGGGGGGAGCAATGCTCAGATCACTGGCTTCTACACCAGTGCCCCAAAGAGTCAAGATGCGGGCAGCCACCCTGCGAGGACTTGGGCCCTGCGGTGAGACCTTCTGCTTCCTGCTCCCGACTCCTGGCCTGTGCCCAGCCAAGAGTCCAACCTTGGCAGGGACCCGTGCCAGCTCAATGACCCTGAGGACAAAAGGCTGATTCTCCGGAGGTTCTGGGGCCCTGGAGGGCAAGGGATGCCCTGGAGTCCGGTTACCCAACACCCACAGGGCAGATGCCAGCAAGTGGCCTGGATCTGAAGGCACCGTCCCCTCTCCCACGGGCCCCTCTCTGCCCCTGTCTCCCCGGCTCCGTGCTCAGGCCTGGGGGCTCAGGGTCCACGGCTGGACGTAAAGAACCACTGACAAGAAGCTCCAGCCAGGGGGCCACCACCCTGCCTGCTGGCCTCTGTGACACTTCTGCCACTCTGCTGCAGCTTGGGAACAGAGGCAGGGCCAGGCCCCCTCGGGCTCCCAGCTCCCAGCCAAGGGCATTTTCTTGGTGGGAACTTGGGGCCACCGTTTGCTTCCCTGTTTGTATTTTTAAAGCCACCTCCCGGTGACAGCCAGCCTGGGGGGCGCTTTCCAGCTCCAGGGTGAATCATAGCTCAGAAGGGGCACAACAGGCTCTGCGCTGCCCCTGCGTCGGTCGGTCACTCTGGAGACAGCGAACACGGTCCCTCCCCAGCAGATCCAGTCGGTAATGGGACTTCCAGCAGGTGCCCAGAGACCCCCGGGGTTTCTTCCCCAGGACAGATGCTCAGACCCCGTCCCAGGCCCAGGATCCCAGTCCCCGGATGGTGATCCCGGCACCTGCAGGTGGCAAAGCTCCCAGGGGACTCTTCCCAGCGTCCGGGGTTCTCTCCCTCTGGGTCCGCAGAGCATCCTGGGAGAATCTTAGATCCCGGTCTTAGGGTTTCTCCCAGAACACAGCAGCCAGGCGCACCTGGCCAGTGACAAGTGGACCCTCTGCACTCCCTCGGCCATGTCCCCTGGCTGCAGGGAGCCTGGGCAGCCTCGGGAGCACGTGCCCCGGGGGAGATCATGGAGTATTTCCGGGACACACTTCACACTGTGACAGACCTCCTTGCAGGAAGCACCCTTGCCTGGCATCTCACCTCGTGTAGAGGCCCAACAAAGGTCGCCCCTAAGTCTGCCCCAAACACAGGGACAGCCACACCCACGAGGATGGTCACTATTTATAAAAAGAGAAAGAAAATAGCCAGGCACCATGGGGCGCACCTGTCATCCCAACTACTTGGGAGGCTGGGACGGAAGGATCACAAGTTCGAGGCTGGCCTCAGCAACTTAAGGAGAACCTGTCTTAAAAATAAAATTAAAAAAGGCCGGGGTGTAGCTCACTGGGAGAGCGCCCTTGAGTTCAATCCCTAGTGCCTCAAAACACAAAGCAAAACAAAAACAAAACCAGAACACCATGTGTGGGTGAAGAGGCAGGGAAATGGGGACCCGGTGCAGCCTGAGTAGGAATATAAATGAATACAATCCCGGGGCACCGCAGTATGAATGTTTCTCAAAAAAGTCTAAAGATACAGCCCAGTTGTTCCACTTCAAGATATACCATTTTTTTTATAAGTTGAAAGAGGCTCTTGGACAGGTATTTTGTATACCCATGTTGAGAGCAGCGTTATTCACAATAACTAAATCAGGAAAACACCCAGTATCCAAATGTGAAGTGTGCACGCTGGAATATTATTCAGCCCTAAAAAGGAAGGAAATTCTGCCCATGTTCACAACATGGGTGAACCTTTACGACATCATACCAAGTGACATAAGCCTGACTCAAAAGGACAAATACTGCCCGGCACGGTGGGGTGGTGCACACTTGTCATCCCAGCGGCTCGGGAGGCTGAGGCAGGAGGACCACAAGTTCAAAGCCAGCCTTAGCCACAGCGAGGCGCTAAGCAGCTCAGTGAGGCCCTGTCTCTAAATAAAACACAAAATAGGGCTGGGGGTGGGGCTCAGTGGTCGAGGGCCCCTGAGTTCAATACTGCCCCCCCCCAAAAGGGCAGATTTCAAATACTGTATGCAGCCACTTTTGGGTGCCTAGAGTTGTCAAGCTCACAGACACAGAGGCAGAGGGGTGCTGGGGCTGGGGAGGAGGGGACTGTCATGGGAACAGGGTTTTGTTTTCCTGAGGTAAACACAGAGTCCTGGAGGTGGACGCTGGTGAAGGCTGCGTGAGGACGTGAGTGTCCGCGACGTCCCTGGCGGAGGCCAAGGAGAGGATCACCATGTGCGCATCTCACCACAAGTTAACCACAGAAGGCGGGGCGGGCACAGGTCAACCCCAGTGCCACCACGTGCCAGCCAGGTAGCCTCCAGGTGGCCTTGCTTCTCTGAACCCTGTGACAGGGCCTGGGTGAGCTCTGGTGCGCCAGGGGCGGTGGGTGTTCAGCATGTTACTGCTGTGACCTGGTGGTGGCCGATGGCTCCCCTCTGGGCTCTGCAGTCTGGGGGACCCACAGGAAGAGGCTGAGGGCGCGGGGTCTTTGGCCTGTGGGTCTGGGTGGTGCACTGGGGAGGCTGGGCGACTGGGCCCAGGGAAGACAGGGGAGATGCCCCGCCCTCAACTGGCCGAGGGGCTGCAGGCCGAGACCCTGCCCTGAGTGGGACTCACCTGGATCCCACGGGAACCTGGAGGGGTGGCCCTTCCTCAAGGGACCAGAGATGGAGGGCCTCCAGCCGGCCTTCTCGGCCCTGCCTCCACTGTCCACTGGGGTCCCTTTTACAAAGGCAGGGTCCCCTGACACACATGGAGGTGCTGATCACGACAACGCCGTCACTACCTTCACAGTGACCCTGACCCCTGGGCGCCCCCTGCGGCAGCCCAGCGGATCCCGAGGGCCAGAGCTGGTTCCGAGTCCCTCCCGCTGTGGGTCTCCGGTGCCGCCAGAGTCGCGCAGGCAGAGCGGCAAAGCCAGGACCCACGAACCTTCCCAAGGCAGGCGCCTCCTCGCTCTGCTGCGTATTGAGCACCTACTACACCCCGGCACCAAGGGGCCCGGCGCAGGCATCTCCTCTCCGCGACGCGGCCGGGAAGCGAGATCGACCCCTGAGCAGCTGTGGCCAGCCCACACCAGAGGGCCTGTGGGCAGGCTCCTGGGGACGGCCACACCTCCAGCCTTCACACGTGTGGCCGTGACAACCACCGGGAGCACTTCTCCTATAAGCTCTGGGCGCCAGCATGCCGGGGTCAGGCCACCAGCCATTCTATCCCCCACCAGGGAGCTGGGCCCTGACATGGCCTACGTCCCACCACGGGCCACTGGGCGCTCCCTGTCCCCCACGGGCAGGGCACCCAGGCCCGGCAGGCTGCTGGGGTGTTGAAGCTCCACCCCGGCGGCTCAGGTCTCCTGCGAGGGTCACGCAGGCCTCCGACTACAGGGTCCCAGGCAGCGGGGAGCAGCCAGGGGCGGGAACTGGAAAGGAACCCAGAGGCCAGGCCGGGTGCGGACACCTGCCCTGCCCAGCGCCCTGGCTGTGACCCTGAGCACAGCGGACATCTGCTCCAGAGCTTCCCTCCCAGAAGAGAATTTCCAAACCAAAGGCCAAGCCTCCAGGTGGCTTGCGGGGACCTGTGGCCTGCCCCCGGGGCATCTGCTGGCCACAGGCAGGGACAGCCCAAGGGGAGCATCCTCCCCAGGATCCCGCAGCAGCAGGGACCAGTCCTGGCTCAGGGCAGGGTGGGGGAGGACGGGCTGTCCCAGGCCCAGAGAGGGAGATGCACACACCCTCAGGCCCAGCACTTCCCACGGGGCCCACAGGAGCCCAGGCTGAGGGGAGGGAGGGGGAGGGGAGGGAGGCCCAGGCCCACCCTGGGCCAAGAAGCCACAGCTGGGTTCCCTGCTGGTGGGTCAGCAGCAGCACTGCCAAGGGCTAAGGGAGGCCAGGAAGCAAAACGCAAGGAGCAAAGCGCTGGTGGCTGCACCGCCTCATCTTTGCTGTGTTCCCTGGGCAGAGTCACCACCCTCTCTGAGGCTCAGTTTTCTTGCCTGGAAAAAGGGATCAATATTGCAACCTGGTGGCTGAGCCCTCTGAAATGATAGTGCTCTCCTATCACTGAGCTGCAAAACTGCAAATTCTGAGGTCTCAGTCCAATCTGGGGATGGTCGCAGGTCTGGGAGAGCCCTGGGCAATGTCAATGCCAAAGCCGATGGCAAAGTGATGGCTTTGAAAAAGTAGCAGCAGATCCCAGGAGGCACTTGCACGTGTCCTCGGGAGGCACAAAAATCTGCCCTGCTCACTTGTGGGGCAGAGATGTGAACCACATCCCCCAAAGTCACCACCACACCCAGAACAGCCCGTCTGTGGGTGGCCCATGAGTCTGCAGGATAAGGGACGGGAGTGCCCAGTGTGGGTGGGTACCATGGCAAAGCCCGCACAAGTACGCTTTATGGGATGAATTCACGTGCACATCAGGCAAAGTACAACCAGCACATTGAACGTACTTGACAGTGTTTTCATATACGTTTTTAAAAATGAATCAAGGGGCCGCGGCGCAGCTCCGTGGTAAGGTGCTTGCCCACTATGTGCGAGATCCTGGGTTTGAGCCCCAGCCCTGGGAATAAGTCAATAAATAAACAGAATAAAAATGAATCAAAATGTGGTATATCTACACAGGGGAGTAGAACGCAGGTATAAGAAAGGAAAGAAACACCAACTTCTACAACACACATGAGCCCTGAGGACAATCTGCTAAGTGGAAGATGATGTCGGTCACAAAAGGCCTTTAGGTGACCCGACAGACAGACAAGTCTACACAGATGGAAACCCGATTCGTGGTTGCCTAAGGCTGGAGAAGTGGGGGAAAAGTGAGCAGTGACAGATGACAAGCATGGATTTCTTTCTGTGGTCACAGAGTGTTCTATCATCCCAGCGGCTTGGGAGGCTGAGGCAGGAGGACCGCAAGTTCAAAGCCAGCCTCAACATCTTAGTGAGGCCCTAAGCAGCTCAGTGAGACCCTGTCTCTAAATAAAATGCAAAACAGGGCTGGGGGTGGGGCTCCGTGGTTGAGTGCCCCTGAGTTCAATCCCAAAAATAAAAATAAAAAAATAATAAATGTTTTAAATTTGACCGTGGCGGGGGCTGGGGCTGGGGCTGAGTGGCGGCGCGCTCGCCTAGCACACACGAGGCCCTGGGTTCGATCCTCAGCACCACAGAAACGTACAATACTGTGTGCATCTAAAACTAAAAAATACATATTACAGAAAATTGATCGTGGCAATAGTCGCACCTGCCCATGGATGGGATAAAAGCCACTGAACTGTATATTTTAAAGGGCTGGATTGGGGGCATGGAGTCTCTCTCTCAATAAAGCTGTTACTTAAGAAGAGACGATTTCAAGACAGACATTCACTGAAAAGCAGTCCAAGTACAAAAATATGAAAAAGAGAAATTTCAAAGCGACACAAGAATGACTGAGGTCTGGTAGCGCTGGAGTCATGCCTTAGCTCTTGGTGGGTTCAGACCCCAGCCCCCACCTCCCGGCTGAATGACTGTCTTCCAGTGGCATCCCCTCTCTGAACCTCAGTCTCTTCATCTAGAAAGTGGAACACGAACAGCGGCTACCTTGTGGAATCACCGTGAGAACTGAGATAGCGCAGTGGCCGACACGTGCAAAGGGGGTCCATAAAGGGACACTGCTGCTGTCACTGTCACCGCTTGGCAAGCAGGCTTGTGGAGGGATGGGAACGGCCTGGGGTCCCGAGGCTGAGCCATGAAAGCGGGAAAACCTGAACTCGGCTCTTCAGTGCACAGGTGCTGCTTCCCCTCCCCGCCCGCCCCCACTCCATCCCCGGCCACCAGGAGTCCAGCTCACACAGCCACACAAGGGACAATCAGCCTGGTACTGGGGGCCCAGCTGGTGACAGGGCCTCCTTGGGCCGGCCAAGCCCCCTCATACCAACTAGGGAAGGGCAGAGGGCAGTGGGCAGAGGGCGATGGCAGAGGGTGGGCTGAGGGGCGGCAGGAGGCTCCAGAGCACAGGCTGCCTCTGCTCATGACCAGGCCATCACTATTGGCCACCATCCCCACGGTCACCCAGGTTTTCTCTGGAACTCACTGGCCATCCATTCAGGAAACACTGAGCACACCTACTGTGTGCCAGGCACTGAAAGGGAACAGGCTGTGAGCAGAAGTCCCTGCCCTCTGGGACTTAGCGTGGCACAGGGGGACAGGCATGACGGAAAGACAGACTCCGCCATGACTGCAGGCTGGGGTCTGGGCTGGGGACAGCAGGGGCAGGGGGCTGGCTGTCCTCAACCCTGTGTCCCCCTCCTGCCCCCTGCAGGGCCTTTCTGTGCTCAGCAGCCCGTCTTTCTGAAACCTCCCCTGGGCCGTGAAGGACGACTGTGCGGACCAGAGAGGCCCAGGCCGGCCTCCCACCCTCCCACCTGGCTCCCCGTGCACCTGGGTTCCTCCAGCTCGCCTGCGGGCTCCTGCCTCAGGGCCTTTGCACCTGCCCAGAACGCTTTCCCTTGGGCCCTTTAGCCAGCTCCTTCAAGTCCTTGAGGTCTCAGCACAAAGGTCACTTCTCCAAGAGCCCTTCCCTAACTCCCCCCCCCCCATCTAAAACACACCACCTTTCCTGGCGCCTTCTTTGATCTTGGCCATTGACTTAATCACTACCTGCAGCTCCTCGTGATCAGCTTCTCTGCACTCAGGGCCAGGTCCACAAAGCACTGAACCACGGGGCTGCGTCCTCAGTGCCTGGCACAGAGTAGGTGCTCAGCTAACAGCGTCATGGGCTGGATGGGTGGCAGGGGGCTGGGTGGACAGGAAGGTAAGTGGGCGTGTGCTCGGGCAGAGGGATGGGGATGGACAGACGGAAGGAAAGGTAAGCTGACGGGCAGGGGAGAGTGGAAGGATGAACAGGGGTGGGAAGAAAGGACAGGTGGGTGGATGGACAGATGGACCGACGGACGGATGGGTGATGGAAGACCTGCACCAGGCGGGTGAAGGATGCACAGCGGCAGCAGGGACAGGTGGACAGAGGCAGATGTCCGTGAACAAGTGACAGATCCTTCCTGGGGTCCTGACCGTGGCTCGTGGGCTGAGTCCCCGGGTGCCGTCTCTCAAGAGGGCTGTTGCTGAGTGGCTCAAGGGAGACCAGGCGTGGGGGTCCTGAGCCAGTGCTGACGTCCCTCATGAGCCTGTCCCCACTGCCTGGTGACACGGGGATGGTTCTCATTTTCACTTGGCCAGACAGAGGTCAAGGTGGTGAGCGCTGGGCCTGGCCAGTCCTCCCTGTCGCCAGCCCTGCCCCTCCCCAGGCTCACCCAGGACCAGACACCCCTGGGCAGCCCTGGAGAAGCTCTGGGTGCCACTGTCCACGGCGGCTGCGCCCCTGTCCCAGCCAAGCTGCTTCCTCCAGGACCCCCACAGAGTTATGGGGGCGCATTCAGAAGCATCCCCCTGTCCCCCCGAGTCAGAGACCCCGAGACCTGTGTGGGCACAACCCTGACCTGGAGGGCCCTGGGGCGCCCCCCAAGACTGGTGCCATCCTTGGAGCCACTCAAACAGACCAACAGGGCCCCAGGGACCTCGGAGGGAGGGGCCGCTGGGTGTGGCCTTGGAGCATCACAGATGAGGAAACCAAGCCAGCCGCCCAGGGCCACCTCCAGATCACACCCCGCACAACCGTGGCCTGCGTGACCACTGCCCACCGGCCGAGCGTCACACTTAAATGTGCCAGCAGGACTAGACAGAGTCCCAAGCTCCGTGGACAGCAGACGGTGAATTAATGATGGCGCCCGGATCCACGAGGAGGACCCGGGGGCGGAGCTCACAGGCACCCAGCACAGGGCCCTCCACCGGGCAAGGGCTGCTGTCCCCAGGGCGCCCAAGGCTGGCGGAGAGGCCCAGCCAGATGTCTGCTCCCGGCAGGGCCCAGAACACCATGTGGCCCAGAGACTCGACTGGCCAGTGGAGGCCAGCAGAGGCCAGCGGAGGAGACTGGGCGTGAATCCTGGGAAGCCAGTTGCCCAGGCCCATAGGGTCCCAGTGCCAGGCCTTCCCGGAGGGGCACTGACCCTCCCCGCCATGTCCCCGAGCCCATCCAGCCTGGGGAGGAGGCAGAGGGCCCTGGAACAGCCCAGGAACCCGAACCTGGACAACAGCCAGGCCCGGGCAGGGACAGGAAGCACCCCTGGGCGACAGGGATCAGGACGGACTGCTCTGAGGCACCCAGTGTGCCTGGTCCCCGGTCTGCACAGCCCTGGCCCCGGGGAGATGAAGGAAGCACCACTGTGTACACCCAGGAGGTGGCCTGGGGCTGCACCCCCATCCGAACACATCTGGGTCCCAAACAGCTACAGACCTCGGCACTCTAGAGGGGGCTTGTCCCCACAAACAAGAGAGAGCCCAAATACGTAGGAACGGCGGAGGGCGGGAACTGAGCATTTGCCGTGAGCTCTCCAAACCCTCCAAGGCAACGACTCCTGAGTCCTCAGAGCAACCTCAGAACTCCAAGTGGTGTCCTCAGAATACCAACATGCACAGACATGCCCCGTAAACGGGAGAAACTCAGGCTCAGAGAGGGCAAGGGTCCTGTCTAAGGTCACACAGCGTGGAGGTCACAGGCCAGGATTGGCATCCCAGCCATCTGAGAAGCAAACCCACATTCTGTGCACCAAGACACAGAGCTGACACCTCCTGATCGATGGACAGGTACGCATGCACGGCGTGCGGGGTGAGTGTGAAAATCCCAGCCCCACACGCTGGCACGGTGATCTTTAGAATGTGGGTGCTCTCCTTTGTGTGGGGGGCGTCTGTGTTTGTGCAGGTTCAGCGATGAAGGGGCGCCGCTGTGCAGTCAGGATAAAGGGACACAAAAGGACCTGAGAGTCATCCGCCTGATCTCAGCCACACCCGCCAGGTGGAGGTGAGGGCAGGGAGAACCACCAAGGGTCAAGGTCAAGTGGAGGACAGAGGTGGGGACCCCACAGCACCCCAGAGACTCCGCTGCACGGTGGGGCTTTTCCTGATGGACGGCTCGTGCCCCCCACACCCAGCGCTTCCCCACAGGCTGGAGGGCAGACCCCAGCACCCCATCCCTGGTGAGGGCCCCAGGCCAGGCTCCCCAAGCTGGGGAGAGGACAGGCCACACGGCCCTGACTCGCGCTGTCTCTTGGGACAGTCCTCCTCCTCCGAGGCCCAGCAGGAGCTGGGCGGTGCGCTGACCCAGGGCAGTGGGGCAGACAGGGGCAGCCGCTGGGCCCCGAAGACTCCTGCAGCTTCTCACCGCCTCCCTCCACCCCCACCCACCCCCTCCAGTGGAAGGACAGAGGGAAGAAGGAAGGACCCAGGGGCCGTGTCCCCCCAGGGAAGCGGCCTGGAGCTCAGGGGGCAGCGACTGGCCTCTGGAGAGAAGGGCTGCCCCTGCCCACTGTCCTCTCCCCTGAGCGCATCAGGAAGGACACTGCTCTCTGCCTCCTTGTCTCCCTCCTCTGTGCCCAGGCCCAGTACACAGCAGGTGCTCAATAAACACAAAGACGACCATAATAAGTATCCCAAGGGGAGAGGAAACCGGGTCCTGGAACTCCCATGGCAGATGGGGGATGGGGACAGGACTTCGTGGGAGACAGGCTCAGAGGGGCCTCCTCTGACCCCAGCTGAGGACAGAGAGGACAGCTGTGCCTCTCTGGGCCGTTGGGATCTGAGGAGAAGGCACACAGCAGGCACTGGCAAGGGTGAGGGTGGCCCCGGGGCAGACGGGCTTTCTAGGCCCTGCCTTGCAGAGGGCTGGTCTGGACTCCGCCAGAAGGTGCAGCAGGAGGGGGAGGCGCTGCAGTCGGCTCACCTGGTTTCCTTTACACCAGTAAAAACAAAAGGCCCAGAGAGGGGAACGGGCTTACTCAAAGACACACAGCAGAGAAGCCAGGCCTAGAACGCAGGAGGCCTGACTTGTGGCCCAGAGCTTCCCGCCCTCTCCACCCGCTCCCAGGACCAGGACCCCTCTCGTGCCCTGCACAGCCCTGGCACAAGGGGGGAACAGGACAGGAGGGCTGGGCCTGCCTGCGGTGAGGCACAGACTGGGCAGCTGCCCAGGCCCAAGGGCCCTCGGGGCTCCCCGCCCGCGTCACTCCCGGCCCTGCCCAGTGCCCAGGGCAGCGCCTGCCAGGGCCCGGCTTCGTGTCAGGGCAGGACGAGGCCCAAGTTCACAGGGACCCGGGTGTGCCTGCCGCGCCTCCCTTGTGCCCCAGGCCCCTCACTACAGCGCGGTCCCCAGAAGCACCTCAGTCACGGAGGAAGCAGAACAGGAACCTGCACAGGCATGCCCCGCCCCCGGGCCGCAGCCCCGCCCCCCGGGCCACAGCCCCGCCCCCGGGCCGCAGCCCCGCCCCCCGGGCCGCAGCCCCGCCCCCCGGGCCCACAGCCCCGCCCCCGGGCCCACAGCCCCGCCCCCCGGGCCTCGGAACGCAGCTGCCCTTCCACCAGGCGGCGGGCACCAGAGAGGGCTGCGGTCCTGGCCGCTGCGAGCCGGTGGGTACTGCTGGTCAGGGCGGCGGGCCGCTCTGGGCCTCGGTTTCCTCCTCTGTCAGACGGGAAGGATGCCGGCACCCATCCTGACAGGCAGTCACCAGGACTGGTCACCGGGCCAGATGCACATGGGGGGACCGGGAGCGGAAGCAGCCGATCGACGTTGATTATTGATTTTTATTATTGCCACCGTTAATATTTCTGCTTCGACTACGAACGAAGATTCATGGCGTGGCTCCGACCTTAGGACTGACATTGTTTTTAAAACCCTGAACAGATCTTTCTATGGGGGAGGCGCCTGTTTTTGAAGTGCCTACTATGTGCAAAAGACTTTTTATATAGTTATCTCATCTAACCCTGCGATGACTCTGCAGGGAAAATCTTAGCTTTTTCTTTCTGTGGATGAACTGAAGCTCAGAGAGGTGAAGTCACTTGCCCAAAGCTACACAGCACTGACGTGTGGAGACAGGATCTAACACTAGGATCTTCCCCTTCTGCCTGGGACGGAGCCATGGAGAGACTTGGGACATGGGGGCTGGAGTCAGGCTGCCCAGATCCACGTCTCCCTTCCCGGTGGCCCTGGATAAGCGACTCCCTCTGTAAAATGGGGTTATAAGGATCAAATGAAGCAACGCAAGGCACACGGTGGCCGACAGCTTGGGCGGGGTGACTTCTCGCTCACACAAGTTCTCCTTCACTACACATGACGTTGTCCTTCTCAAAAGCGGGCTCTCGGGCTGGAGCCGGGGCTCAGTGGTGGAGACTTGCGGGCACGTGTGAGGCCCTGGGTTTGAGTCTCAGCACCACATACAAATAAATAAATAAAATAAAGGTGTGTGTCCAGCCGCAACTAAAACTTAAAAAAAACCAAAAATAAAAAGCTGGGTCTCTGCATGGAGGGGAGAGGCAGCCTCGGTCACCCCCCAGACTTGTGAAAGCAGGGGCCAGCCCAGAAGCCACCTGCACCTGCAGGTCAAAGGTCGCCCTCTCTGACCTGGAGGGCGCAGTGGCCCCCAGAGACTCACTTCACAGACAGGACACATTCAGAGAGGTGATGCGGCTGCCCAGGGTCACACAGGAGGCCCAGGCCTGACTGCCCCAGACTCTGGGCCCCCCCACCCCCAGCTTCTGCTCAGAAAGGCATCCCAGGCCCCGGGCACATTCCCACGGCCTCGGCCAGCACAGGACTTGGCCTGTGACAGAGATGATGAGTGCTGACAACAGGAACGTGAAGGCATGGGTGACCTCTGACCCCGGCAACACCCTGGGGCCCCGAGGCCTGTGGGTCCTGGGTGGGGGCTACCTTGGATCAGCAGGCCCCTCTGGGGGCACAGTCTTGAGGACTCGGAGCAGGCAGCCCTGACCCTGCTCCCAGGAGAGCAGCGGGGGACACAGGCCCCACTCCTCCTCCCGGCCCCGGGGCTCCCAGGACAGGAGGTGACCCCCAGCCCCTCCCTGCACTAGTCATACTGACAACAGTGACGTAACAGCCACAGGCACGGGACTGGGCTCCTGAAGGGCACTGTCAACACAGCTCATGTTCTCAACCCAGCACACAGGCCGATTCGCTCTCCCATTTAGCCCAGAGTGGTTCACTAACCTACCCAAAGCCACACAGCCAGCGAGTGAGGGAGCTGGGATCTGGCTCCCCCACGCCAGGCAGGACGCCTGGGCCCCACACCGTCCTCACAGCCACCACGCACTTATCATCTCCTTAGTGCCCAGCCTGCCACCGTCCCTCCTGACCTCCAAGTGCCCCGTGTCCATTTCACAAAGTGCAACCCAGGCTGGGCTGGTCAAGGTCATGTGCCCCCAAAAGAGGTGGCGCTGGGACCCAAACACAGAGCCCTGGCTCCAGGTGCCACCCAGGTCCCGAACAAAAGTCAGCATGAAGACAGTCACCCCCAGTGCGTCCCCACCAGGCGGGTGAAGCCCCCGCCCACCCAGTACTGGGTCCAGGCTTCCCAGCCGCTCAGCAGAGGGACGCATGGCCCCACTTCCCAGAGGAGGAAACCGAGACTCGGTGGGGAATGACCTGTTCTGGGCCATCAGCTGGAACCAGGTCCTCTCCTCCACACAGACCACGAGCCACACTCTGAGCCTCTCCTGGCAGCCGCTCTCGTCCCCAAAGACCCCTCCCACTCCAGCAGCATCACGACCACGCAAGCTGCAGCACTCTCCAGGTGAGGAGGAGGCCGGGCTCCCTGCTGTGGGGCTTGGCCGTGGCAGTGGACTGCAGATCAAGGGCAGGAGCAACACCTACTCAGCTCTCTCTGAGGCATTCACAGCACTGCGGGCTCCTGCTGATAATCATGCCCCGGCTGGCTGTCACCCATCCCCCTGAGTGCATCAAAGAAGACCATCTAAATCCTGGAGTCCGGCATGCAGGCCACGGCCAGACCAGATCAGTCAAAAGACCTGCTGACTCAGGCTCATGAAACAAATGGCTGCTCTACGAAAGGCCACTGAGATCTGGGAGGTGCTTGTTACGCAGCAAGATCCTGAACACCTGACCAATACAACGACCACACGTTTCCAGAAGGACTCATGGGTACACGGCAAATGTCTTCCAAGACATAGTCTTCAGCAGGTCGGATAAAATCCCAAAGGCCACAAAACATTGTGCAAACTATGGGAATGATCAACTTCTCTGCCACCAGGCCACAGCCCAGCCCGTGCCACTGATAAGACAAAGCCAACCAGCTACCCCTCTCTGGGGGTAACCGAACAGTCTCTGTCTCCCTCAGCCTCAGCGTGAGTGTAAGAGGTAGGGGCTGCACAGGGAACCTTCCAGAATGTGTCTCCCAGTCTCCTGCAACAGACGGACAAGGAGGACCTGGTGGGGGTGTTATGACAGCACCATGCACCACGGCAAAAGGCACCCCTGTCCACCGAAGGCAGACCAGGTGACTAGGACACTATGCACACGGGAGTGTCCTTGGGCCCTTAGGAGGAGCAGGGTCGATGGACATGTCCCAGCACGGGGAGAGCCGAGCCTGCTCCACATCTCCGTCATCGCGGGTGTGGCCGCACAAGAGGCTGAGGCACTGATTCATCACCCGGCTGTTTACTGAGCACCTACTGCGTCGGGCGGTTCCAGGATCACAGCAGTGAGGACAGGCGGGCTCCTGCCCTCTAGAGCAGAAAGTCAGAGGGGAAACTGGCCATGATACCGACCCCTCTACCACCACCAGTAATAATAAGGATGATCGATAACAACCGCAATCTGCACGTGTGAGCGCACGCCGTCTCCAAGCTCTTGTCATGTGCGCCTCACTGCCACCCTCAGAAGCAGGTCCCATTATTATGCCATTTGTTGGGAAGGAAAGGGGCTCAGAGAGGTCAATTCAGCTTCTCAAGGTCCCACAGCAGCAGATAAGCAATAGGAACAAAATTCAAACTCATCCCTTTGATTCCAGTCGGGAGGTTAAAATATCATTGATAACTAGCAGAGTGTGACAAGGACTGGGAAGGGAATAAACAAGTGTACGTGAATCTTCAGGACAGTCAAGAGAAATGGCTAATTTTTCAAGAAGTAGAATCGGGAGTTTGAGACGCACTTTTCACCCAGTGGAGTATCACCGTGCCGTCTCTGACATGTTGGGTGTGTGGTCTGCAACGCGTTATTTCCAGAATACTATCTGCATTTTGAGGTGTGTTCATCCTTCCTAACTCAACGATAGGAGCAGCCAAAGATCATGCTTCGCAAACATGCTTCATATTCTTAATGGAGACAGGTTATAAAACATTTCAAAGGTCAGTAAATCGAGCAATTAACCAATGTCGCAGCAATAACCCCTTCCCAAAGTCAAGGCCATAATTCTTTGCATACTTATTCATTGTGCCGTAAACCATCTCTGACTGGAGGATTCCGGAAGACGGGCACCTTGTGCAGTCCTGGCTCGCCTAGTGCCTTGCCCACAGAAGATCCTCAATAGAATATCGTATTGATGGTGGGAAATATTACCTATGTACAAATCTGAGTCCCTGCCCCTCAATCCAAACAGAGGTCAGCTCACTTTTAAATGGTAGCCTTTGATGGTGGGAGTGGCCAGGAGCACCCACCCCTGTGCTGAGGGACAGAGTGGCGGGGGTGCTTGGCTTTGGGGCAGAGGGCTCGACTTCAAATCCTGACTCTTCCGCTTCCCAGTTGTGCAACCTTTTAAAGTTTTGGAATCTTAAACCACAGACTGGAAGATCCCAAAGCAGGCACTGCCTGGGTTTGTTGCAAAGAATTAAAAAGAAGAATGAAAGAATTCAGTCCAGGTCCCGGCTCAAAGCAGCTGTTCCAATGTGCTACGGGCTTTGCCTGCATTCTCTCTGATCCTCCCATTTCACAGAGGAAGAAACTGAGGCTCTGGGGGGGGGATTCATCTGGAATTATCCTCCTATAATCTGACGGGTGAGCGGGGGCAGGACTGTTCCCTTCTAGATGCGCATCTCCTATCCTTCCTGGGTATTCAAGGAAAGGCAGGGGTTGCCAATGGTCTTTTGGTCAGTCAACACACCCTGTTCTGGGCATGCCGACTATCCCCACTTCTCCAAGAGGCAGCCCAGACTCCTTCGCCATCCCTCCCTGCCCCCGCCTCCCACTCCTCTCCAAGACAGCTGCTCCTTCCCCCACACTCCAGATTGGGTGAGGCTGCCCGCCTGGAACACCTCCTGCTGCCGGCGATGACGTCATACCCCACCTCCTGGGCACAGCCAGGCCAGACTCTGTGCCTGGCACTTCCCAGGCGCCACCTGGCCAAACCCAGGGAATCCCCGTTTGATGGGGGGACCCTTTCAGCAGCCCATTTTACAGACAGGAAGCTGAGTATCCAAACAAGTACCACACCAAGGCCACAATCCACAGCCCAGAGCCGAAGCCTGGCCCCCGGGTGTCCCTGGCTGGCTCCCACCTTCCCTCCCGCCTCCTCCTGGAAGCCTCCCTGGGTGTACCCTGCAGCACATCCTCTGAAGCTGCTGCCCACTGGACCTCACCGACTCCAACCTTCGCCAAACGCAAGGTGGCGGCCAGGTCACATCCCTGCTCTGCTCCCTGCGGCTGGTCAACCTCAGGACACCCCAGCCCTGCATAGGGAGGTCCTGCAGACTAAGAGGTTTGACAGGATCCCAGCAGGACCACGGCTGAGCCAAGTGCACACGCTCACATGACCTAAGTGTGTCCCTGACGGCGTCCTTACACCCTCAGGAGGTGTCATCCCGAGTGGCTCTCTGGATATAACCCTGCCCCGCGTCCTGGCTGCCATCCACCTTCAACACCAGCGACCTGCTCCACGCAAGTTCGGCCCACCTGGGTTTTCCCAGCAGCCTCCTTACCGTCCCCTCGGGCTCCAGGACCGTCCCCTCCCTTCAGTCCCCACATCAGCCAGGGCAAGAGGGCCGGGAACCTGCCGGGCGCCTCACTGCCCAGGAATAAAGTCCAGATCACGGGCACCGTGGCCCGGCCCTGGCCACACCCGTGCTCCCTCCTCCCTCCAGGCCTCTGCTGTTGGGCTTTAGGACCCAGGACACCAGCCTCTTCCTGCTGGCAAGAGTCCAGGCGACCAGGCTGAGCTCCATCCTGCTCAGGTCCCCAGGCCCCTCCGCTGGCCCTCCGCATTCGGCTTTTCTAGATAAGGGACATTTTCTCCAAAGGCTTCCCCACCTGACGTGTCTGCAAGCCGCATCTGGGACACAGTGTCTTGACATATGAGTGAATGAGCCCCGGGGAATGAATGAGCCCACAGAGGAGATACCCCGAGGCTACTTCCCTGAGTTGGTCAGAGACACGGTCTGGTGATGCTGAGGGGACCCTGCTCAGGGGCAGACAGCTGGCCCCTCCACTCCGCCAAGGTCTGTACTGAATAAGGACCAGCCCTCGGCCCTCGAGGGGGGGGTTCCAGCTCAGGATCGGGGGTGAGGGCAGCATGCCCAACACCGGGAACCGGGCAAGTTCCTGCTCCCCAGCTAGAATGTCAGATCCCGGGCGGCCCTGGCCACACTCCACGTCTGCAGTGTCGGCATTTAGTCGGTGCTCGATCCCCAGGGCAGACAGACTGGGCCAGCTCACCTGCCCTGCCAAACCCTGTGCCCAGACACTGAGCACTGAAAGGCTGAACTTCTCTCCAGTAACTGGCCCCCTGTGGAGCATGCAAATCCTTTCAAAAGGATCCCCCCAAACCACCAAGATCTGGGCCCCCGCATCCGCACAATGACCTGGGGACAGTCCCTGGCAGCCAATGAAAGGAGCAAGACACCGGGGTCAGGAGTGAACACAGGTCTGTCCAGGATCCTTGAGGCATTAGCAACGGGAGCAGCCTGGGCCAAATGCCTGGTTACTCATTAGCCAACCCCAGAGCTTCTTTCTGCAAGGAAGGACGGGGGCCATTAACCCATCCGAAAGAAAGGCCAAGCTGAACATCTAAGTCTGCAGTGCAAAGAGACAAGGTGGGTTTCTGGGACCTTCCCTCACTCCGACAAGCAGGGGACGTCCAGGGGATGGAAAAGGACAGGAGGGGCGTGCGACTATTTATAGGAGCTTTTTCACCTATTGTGTCCATTCACCCCGATAGTGCCCGACAAAAGGGGAAAGGGTGACATCCCTACCCCCCATTTTGTCTCAGTGAAAACCGGAGCTCAAACAGGTTAAGTGCATTGCCCAAGGTCACCAACAGTCTCCAAAGAAAAAGCTTTTTCTTTGTGCAACAGGTACAGCCCTTCCCCTTCCAAAAGGTAATGGCTGCTCCTGGCTAGAGAAAGTTCAGTCCCGGCCTGCAGGAAGCCCTAAGCGCTGAGGTGTCCTGCGGAGGTCACAAGCCCGCTCCCGGACACGAGGGGCAGGGTTGAGGGCGCCGCGCCTCGATTCCGAGGCCAGTGCGTGCAGCGCTGGGAGGGTGTGGAAAGGTCAGGCTCCGGTGCGGGTCAATGGGCAGCTTCCCTTCCCAGGGTCCCCGCCCGTGTCCCCGGGCGCCGCCCGCCACCGGGGCGGGGACCACATGGGCCTGTCTGGAGCAGGGGGACTGAGCCTCCATCTCATTGGGTCCTCCTCTGCCCTGGGAAGACGAGCGGACGGAGCGCAGGCCCCGCAGGGAGGACGCCTGCCGAGCCCCCGGGGCCAGCGCGCTGCCCTCCGCCCACCCGCGCTGTCCCCAAGGCCTGCGCGCCCCGGCCCCCGCCCCGTCCGGCGCCCGGGCTGCCCAGGGTCCACCTCCGGGGCCTCCAACCCGCACGGAGGTCCAGCTCTTAGCAGCTGCATGCTGGGTACCCCGGATTTCCAGCGATCCCCCAGCTGCTGGCCACCAGATCTCTCGGAATTCACTCCCCAGGCTCAGACCCGCGTGGAGGGGGAGGGGTCCACTCTCGGTTGCCAATCACCCTCCGCGTCACTGCCTGGCTGGGGACCCAGGGGGACCCCAAGCCGCCGGCGCCCGATCCCTCCTGGGATCGACTCCCAAATGGCCAACCGGGTGGCGCGGGATCCATTGGTGGCCCGGTGCGGGATCTTCCCGCGGGATCCACTCCCAAGTCTCGGGAGACGGATTCCCCGGGTCCCAAGCCGGGCAGCCCCTCCCCGCGGCCCCGGAGCCCGGGGATCCACTGGGTCCCCGCCTCTTCCTCGGCCAACTTTGCCAACTTTTCCCCCCGGCCTCGGCCAGGCAGAAACTTGGCGGCCCTCGCCCGCAGCCGCCTCCGCAGCCAGCTAGCGGCTCGGGACTGGGGGCGGTTCGCCAGCGCCCACCCCCACGGCCGCCGCGCAACCTACCCTGGCGCCGCCGCCAGCCCGCGCCGCGCCGCCACCTGCCCGCGGCCGCCGCACCTGCCCGCGCCAGCCCCGCGCAGCCTAGCCTGCTGGGGGCGGGGCCTCGCGCGGGAAGCGCCCCGTCGCCATGGGAACCGGAGCCCGCGGCGCCTGCGCGGAGAGCACGGGCGGAGCGCGGCCGCCGGACCCTATCCACCCGAGGAACCTGTGCCTGGGACTGTTCGCCGGGTCGGAGGTCATCCCTCCCGCCCCTCAAACCGTGACCCCGCCGCGTCCCTAGAGCCATCCCCAGGCACGAGTCGGAAAGCCCGGCGACGGGCACCGACCGGCAGCCGGGTGCGTGCCCCGCAGCGCCCCAGGCCGCCGGGCAATTCAGAGGCTCTGGGCGAGGGCAGGTCACACAGCTCTGGACTGCGGACGCCGGCCAGGAGTCGCGAGGTCTGCACGGGGCGCTGGCGCCCCCTAGCGGGGGGCTTGGGGACTGCACCTATGTCCTCGGCGAGGCGCGCATCCTGCTGTGAGCCAAGCTACTGCCTTGTTGTTGCGGAAGGAAATGATGAGTGTAGGCTTGTGTATCAGTTGAGAAAATCGTAGGAAGTCGCCCCTGGGATGGGAGGTGCCTGTCCTGCGTCCTGTTAACGGAGATCCACTGTGTTGCACAGGCTGGCCAGGAATTCCTGGGCTCAATCAATCCTCCTGCCTCAGCCTCCGCAGTAGCTGGGACTGCAGGCGCGCGCCACTGTGCCCAGCCAGCGTGTCCTTATGAAGCACCCACCCTTTGCTGCGTGCTGGGGACATGGCACTGAATCAACTGGCAGCATCCTGGCTCTTAGAGCTTACAGATTTTTTTTTTTTTTTGCGGGGTGGGGGAGGGGTGAACAAGTATATTGAATTGCGTTTGTGACTCTGCTCCTAAGGAGAATTTCTGAGCATGGGTAACTGGAGGACCTGACATCATTTGTGCCTTTAAGTCAGCTAGACCTCGATATAGTTGAGAGAGAGAAGAACATCACACTGTGTGGCTTCTGGAGAACTGTAGGAACACTCTTGCTTCATCTTTAGCTCAGGTTGTTGGTGTGTACAAAGGGCAGTTCACGCGATTGCGTTGTTGGGACCACCACCCATCTATCCCCTTATACTGAGGAACTATCTAGGGCCCCCCAAGAGACTTGTCGCAACGACAGAACCCAGAAATGATGAGAAAGAGGACCTTTGACGTCTTATATCTAGGATATTCTCCTTGATCATGATGTCATGAACACAGTCACCAACAGGACCCATCACAGTGGTTTTTATATAGGACTACCAGTATCTCTTTAAGACAGGAAACAGAGGATGATTAGAATGAAATCTCAAAATCCATCTTCTTTATTGTGAAACAAAATCTCTCTAAGTTGCTTTGGACCTTGCTATATTCTGAGGCTGGTCTCAAACTTTCCATCCTTCTGCCTCAGCCTCCAGAATTGCTGGGAGCCTCCTGGAAGGGACGTATGTTTACTCCTGATTCTTATTGCTTTGTACAGATTAGGCACATAGCAGGTAGCTCTGAATGGATGTAAAACCACAAGTGAGCAACACTTGCTAAGGTACCATCTGCGGCCTCTCTGATAACCTTATAGGAAATTTCCATTTCTCCAGATAGGACCAGAATGCATGGGCTGGAGGTTGTGCCAAATGGATGTTCTGTTTCTCAGTCCTTCCACTTGCCATCTCCTCTCCATCCCAGAATGTAAGCAGAAGAGGGGACAAGATAGTCTTCCTCCTGAGACCTCTAACCCAGATGTCTCCCCACTGGTGACCTCCCTGTCCCCCATTCTGACATGCCAGCTCTTCTCCCACCATCAAGGTTTAAGGGATTCCCAGAAGCACCTAACTACAACTCCCAGAATCCTTCTGGATACACAGGGGGTGGGACTTCCTGGTCCAGCCCCTCCTTACTTCCCCCTGCACTCCAGTACCCTCCCTCTCAGTTCTGACTCCCAAGAGGTGTCAGGTTCTGGTTGTTTCCAGAATCAAACTCTGACCCCTCAGGGTAGCCCGGACTTTCCTCTTCCTGAGGACAAAGGACAGTGCCAACCAGGGTCTGTCCTGGGACCCCTTCTCGGCCATCTTCTGCCTCCTCCTTCAGGAAGTGTGTCCTGATTCGGCTGCCAGTGCTCAGGCTCTCTGGTGGCTGTGTCCCCTAGAGCTTCCTCCAGTGATGGAGCGGCCTGTGTCTGCGCTGTCCACTGTTAGCCCCTGGTAACCACTGGTGACCACTGAAAAGGTGGCCTGCGAGATGGGGGCTGGATTTTAAATTTTATTTTGTGTTTAATTCATTTGAATGTGAACCGCCCCCCCCCGCCTGCCCCCCACCGGGTCCGCTGCTTGGAACCCTCTGGCTGGGAGCCCACCCACCGCTTGGCCAAGGTCCCGGCCACGCATCCCTGTGGGTGGCACATTGATTCATTTTGTTTTTCTTGTCATTCACGCTTCTCGAGGGTGAGAGCCAGTGTATTCTTCGGGATTTTCTCTCAACCCAGACCTTTGCTCCTGCCGTGTCCCCTGCCAGGAAGACTTCGCCCTCTGCCTGCCTGTCATCTGGTTAATGACTCCACGTCCCTCCGATCTTGGCTGTGACTTCAGTTCCTCCCAGAGCCATCCCGGACTCCTGAGGCGGGTTAGATGCCAAAGCCTCTGAATCTTGTATGACTCCCCCACCTCCACGAACGCCCGGATGGCACTGGGGTATAATTACCAGTTAGGAGGACACGGAGGGCAGAGACCAGCAGGATGACCGAAACGGAGCTGACCCTTGATAGATATTCATGGAACTCAGTGTCGGATGTGTGTTTTCATATGATGGGATCCCATGGCTGGTGGACAGTAATGATATTAATATATACTGTCATTGATTCAGTCAAATGCTTTGCCTGTGCTGTCTCATTAGATGTCACAACGATTCCGTGAGAGATGATAACTGTCAGTAATAACTGTCTCCTTTTCACAGATGAGGGATCTGAAGCTCAGAGAGGTTAGGTACATTGCCCAGAGTCACACAGCTAGTATCTCAAGTCTGGCTTCCCTGGAAAACAGAGCCTGGGGAAAATCTCAGTGCTAATGCTTGATTGGGGAGGTGAACCCGGTCCAGCAAGGGAGAAGGAAAGGAGACCTGGAGGCGGGGAAGGAGGGAGAGCAAATCTAAGACATGCCAAAGGGGGCTGGCCTCAGAATCCCAAGGAACCATCCAGGAGCTCCATCACCCTGGGAATCTCCGCAGGGACAGACCTCCGCAGGGACGATGGGCGATATGTGACCTGCTGGCACCTGCCGTTTCCCGTCTACCTTAGTGGCAGTTAGGCCCAGTCACTCCTCACTTCTGGGTCGGGTCCTGCACCCCTGCTGCCCAGGGAAGCCACTTCCTTGCTCACCTGAGAAGGGAAGAGAGGACCCCGAGTTCCGAGTTCCGTCCCTCACAGGGTGTGGTCCGGGCAGTTTGGACGGCAGCTGGGGTGTTGGGAGCCTGGGCTGGGATTCAGGCCACACCCCTGCAGGCCCAGCTGGCCAAGTGACTGGGCAGCTGACCCAGGCCGCCTGCAGGGGGAGGTGAGCCGAGGCTGGAGGGAGTCCAGCAGCACCCGGCGACCCAGAGGGACAGAGCCCAGGTCACCTCAAAGGTGTGTCCATCAAACCGACATCCTAGTAAACACCAGAGCTGGGATCCCGATCCCTCCAAAGACCAGCAGCGAACACTGATTGACAGAAAAGTGAATCAATGAGTGAGTGATTGAATGAGAAGGGGACCAGAGCAAACGCCTGGCCCAGGGGCGCCAGGTGGAGAGGCTGAGGCCCAGAGGGTCACACCTGTAGGGCAGAGCAGGGACCCGAGCGTGTTCCAGACGTTTCTGGTCAGGTTTTCTGCACGGGGCTTGCTGGACCCTCCTGTGTCTGAGAGTGCCCGCTGGTCCATGCTCGGGTTCTGCCAGCATTTTTGGAACACCGAGGTGACACCTCTCACTCTCACCTGCCCAGGGCCCACCCCCTGTCCTGTCACACCCCCTCAGTCTTCCTCCTGGAGCCCATCCCATCCCCCATCCTCCATCCATGTGGGTTTTTTTTTTTTTTTTTGAGGGGATGAGCCTCATGGTATCCCTGCCCTATCCCAGTTCCAAACCCCAACCCCCAATCCTGAGCCCCAGGAACTGGATCAGAGCATCTCATGTCCCTGGCCCGGGATTGGTTCAGGGATGGGCATGTGACCCAAGCTTGTCCAATGAGAATTCATCACAACACTTGCTACAGCTGTGCAGAGAGGAGCTTCTTTACTCCAGGATTGTGGAGCCTGAGAATGTCAGTCCGAAGCCACCCGAGGCCAACGCTGTCAGGAGAATCTGCCTGAGAATGAAGGCAGCTGAGCAGAAAACTCAGCTGAGAGGGGCAGACAGACAATAGGATCTTGAAGATGTGGCTTATCCACCTGGATCCAGCCATGCCTGAAGCTGCACCACAGAATTTCCAGTTAGGTGGAGACCCGTATTCCTATTTGAGCCAGTTTAAGTTGCATTCCTGTTATTTACAGCAAATGAGGATACAAGTGCTTGCTCTGTGCTGAGTCTTGTGCTCAATGCTGGGGGAGAGATATTTCAGACACAGCGCCTGGCTTTGGGGAGATCACAGCTTGTAGAGAAGGTCCTGCTGGGAATACAGAGAACTGTGTCCACCCTGGCCTGGGGCGGAGCTCCGACAGGTAGTGACCTGTGAATCCCCTTCTCCTGCCCAGGGACCAGCATACCCCCCATCCCCATGGGTTGGCTTTTCCTCCTGTACCCAGCGCCCCGAGTGAAAGGCTGTTTATTTAAGGAACCCCGAGAGAAAACACCAGGCGCGGCCTCCTGCCGGCCTGTCACCTGGGTCCTTGTCTGCCTGAAAGTTCTCTTCAAAGGCAACGGGGTCTCTTGCAAGATCAAGACTTAGATCCAAAGCCAGAGACGGACTGGGGGCTGCCACGTTGGAGCCTGGACCTAAGGCGTGGTGGCCAGAGAAGGGCCTCCAGGTGAGGAGGGCGGGGGTGGGAGCCTGCTGGCCCAGCACTGCCCAGGCCCCGGGGGTCCTGGAGCCCCAGGGGTCATAGACGGTATTGGGGGCGCATGTGTCACTGAGCCTCCATAGGGAAAAACTAACTCCTGTGTTGGGGGGCCCTTCACTCCACAAGGGGGAGCTCTGCTGGCCAGGACACGGCTCAGAGCCACCGCGTCATTTGTCTCAGGGGGCTCAGCCACCTCGCCGGGAACAGCACCAGAAATCAGCGGCCCCTGGCATCCGAGGAGAAGTGGGAGAACCAGACGGGGGGCCCTAGTGGCAGCCCTTCCCAGTCCCGAAGGGTCCGGCTTCAGCTGGACGCCACCTGGACCCCCAGGCTGGGCGGGGTCCTGCTCTGCGCTCTCACCTGGCGGTCTGGCAGGGAGCGTGCCCGTGCAGGTCTGTTGGGCTCACTATGACGTCACACTCAGCCACCTCCCTCCCCTGGACACCTGCTCCTTGGGCAGGTTCCCAGTGTCACCTGACACCAGCTCCCTCATCCCAGGTGCCCAGGACAAAAGCCTGGGGGCTGCCGGGCCTCCCGGCTTCCTTCCCACACTCCAGCTCCCCATCAGCCAACGGGCTTCACCTTTCACCCGCAGAGCAGACCAGAACCTGGGCAGCCCTGGCCCACGGCCTCCCCGCTACCTGTCACCAAGTGGCGGCCCCGGCTGAGGACTTTCAGCTCCCTGCTGTGGCTTCCCCTCTCCCTGCTCCTCACCCAGGGCCAGAGAGGTCTCCCCCTGTTTGAGACCACTGGAGACTCCCCAGCTGCTCAGAAGTCAAAAGCCAAAGCCCACCATGCTCCCTCCTCTCCTCCCTGCCACATGGGCCTCGCTGCCTCCTTAGACCCTTGCTCACCCCAGGACTCTTGCACCTGCTCCCCCAGAGCCCAAAGGAGGTGGCTCCTCCTTCACCCGGCCCAGGTCCTTGCTCAAAGGTCACCTTCTCCTAAGGTTTCCCGGGACCATCCCCGACCCTTCCAGGCTTCGCTTTTCTCTTGGTTCTTATTCACATCAATCGTCTCCTTGGTGTCTCGATCCCCCCGGGCTGTAAGGGCCCCAGAGGGGCTGCCTCTCTTCCCCCTGATGCTGAACCCCCGCCCCCCCCCCCCCGCACCTGGAACCGTCCCTGGAACACGGCGGAGTCGTAATGTTGGTTGGGTGGATGGGCAGATGGATGGACACGTGGACATGTTCTGTTACCCTGTTTGTCTGTCTTGCCCACCAAACTCCTTGAGGCGAAGGACTCTGTCCTGTTCGCCATTGTAATCTAGGGGTGGGGGGCGGGGGACACTTTGGGGGGCACGTGGACGTTGAAGGAACGATCCCAACCTTCGGTTCACGGAGGGGGACATGGAGGCCGGGGGCAGAGGGACTCCAGGCCTCCCAGTTCTGCTCCCGAGACTCCCGCGGCCGGCTGTCCCTCCTGGACCACCTGTGTGCCCCCAGTGACAGCAGGTGGCAGAGACGTCCTGCCCTGACCCTGGGCAGTCCCGGGAAGCCGCCTGTAAGATGGAGTTGACGAACCAGCAGCGACCTCATGGGGTGGCCGGGAGGAAGGGACACACTGGAAGTGTTGGGTCCGGGCCAGGACAGAGGGACAAAGCGTCCAGTCTCTCCCAAGCCTCCCTCGGGTGCCCCCCAGCTCGGTGGAGCCTGCCCGGATGTGCTTTGGGGCCGTAGCGCCTCATTCAGCTTTCTGGGCACCTGTTCTGTCGGAGTGACTTCCCGAGGTGACACTGGCATTGTCTGGGGAACAGAGCTCCTTTCAAGGTCAGAAACACCCTGGGAGCTCCTGGTGCAGCCAGGGAGAGGCTGCCACCCCCCCCCCCGCCCCCCGCTGGAATCCAGCCCTGGGACCCTGCTGAGGCCGGGAGAGGCCGCTCTGGGGGTCGGGGGCTGGGAGGGGGCCTCCATCCTCAGGGGACTGCATCTTGAAGGTTATGGAGCCGCCACCAAGGGTTTTCTAACCCTGGACTAAAAAGCCCTTGAACCTGACCCTGAGCTGCCCGCCCGGGCTTGTCTCTGCCCGTCCCCTACACACATGCCGTCTGTCCCTGCAATATCACAGCCACGAGCTCAGGGGTGTGGGAAAGGGAGTGCTGGGCCATCGCCTCTTCCTGCGTACCTCCCTGGGATCCTGACCTCACAAGTCCAGGCCACAGCAGCAGGGGACTTGGCCCAGGTCCCACAGCCTCGGGGCCCGGGATTCCTGCCACATTGAAAGTGTTGGCCGGGCTGAGATGGCCCAAGTGAAGCCCAAGGTCGTTGGAGCCTGGGCCTCAGCGTTCACAGATGCCCTTGGCGTGGCCGCAACTCAGCTGCTCTGGGTCTGAGTGCCCTTGAGCGGGTCACCCTCCTGGGCCTCCCTCCAGGGCCTCCCTCCTGGCCCTGGTGACAGGCTGGCTGTGAGCCCCGCGCTCCTGGACTCCGCCTCGGTTGTGATTTGGGGGTGAAGGGACTCTGGACCAACTTGCTGGTTTAATTGCTGTTGGAAAACCAGAGTCGTGCCCTCCATGGTTGGACGGGTCCCCAACGTCCCCGTATTGGAAGCTGAAGTGTTCATAGTCTTTGGAGGTGGGACTTTGGGAAGGTCATTGGGGTACTAGGGTGGGCCCTGTAATGGCATCTGGAGAAAGGACAAAGCCAGCGGGCTTGTCCCTCTGGGTGGGACCCTGCCATGCCCGGGCGCAGTGAGAAGGCCTCCACCAGGTGGCGCCCCACGCTCTTGGCCTCCGGGAGTCCAGACTCCAGTAAGCCCTCCAGGAGGCTGGGGAGGGAGCCAAGGGGCAGGTGGCAGCTGGGACCCAGGCATCGTGTGGCCCTCTGGGTGGAAACAGACCCTCTGACCGAGAGGGAAGGAGAGGAGGACAGGAGGACAGAGGACAGACACACGGGAGGGATGTGCCCTGCAGAAGTGGCACAGGCAGGGTCCCGCGATTCCTCTTCCCGATGTGTCAGGGCCAAGCCCCAGCCCTGGCAGCTCTTGGTGGCCCTGTCCCCCTGGATCGCCAGGCTGGAGGGGACTGCTGACTTGGGCTCTGGGCACAGGCCAGGCGCTGGCCGGAGGGCACCTTGTCCCTGCCGTCTCCACCACTAACCTCGCCCTGGCCCCCAGGTGACCAGCCTCCCGATGGTGGGCAGCGCGTGGGCAGCCCTGGGGCTCTCCCTCAGCTGCATCTCAGCCCTCAGCCTCGCCTCCCGGCCTGGTTCCAGGCCCCCACCTTCCCCTACTGCTCCTGGCCTCAGGGTAACAGCTGGAACCAGAGCTGAATGCCCTTTACGACCCTGGAGGACATTCCTGAGGTGGCCTCCCCAGCTCCTTGGGCCCTCGGGGGGCACAGAACGACTTATCAGGATGGAGAACAGGCTCCAGTGAGGTGGAGCGTGAGGGTCCTTTGTATCCCCCAGACGTCCCCATAGCTATGAAAACACCATTAAGTGTGCCAGGTTCTTAAACCTGGTGGCCCTCCAGAGACACCTGCAGAACTTAACAAAACTGCCAAGTCCCGGGGTCCACCTGGACCTCTGGCTCTGCAGGTGTGGGGTGGGTCTGGCTATATTTTAGCAAACACCCAGGATGATTTCAAAGGCAGCTGCCAGCCAGGTGCCGTGGCACAGGCCTGTCATCCCAGCCGCTCAGGAAGCTGAGGCAGGAGGATTGCAAGTTCAAAGCCAGCCTCAGCAACTCAGTTGCCTAAGCAACTCAGCAAGACCCTGTCTTCAAACAAAAATTAAAAAGAGCTGGGGATGTGGCTCAGGTTAAGTGTCCCAGAGTTCAATTCCCGGGACCCAGAACCAAACCAAACCAAAACCTGCTCCAGGACACTACACTGCCATCTGCTGGAAGTTCACTGTCATGAATTATGCAAATCCAAGATGATCCCAAATTCACCTAGAGTTGTGCAGTGTACAACCTGCACGCTCCTACTTGGTCACCCTCTAAGTGTTTCTAAGTTTGAAAATGAAAGCTGAGATGTGGAAGTCCTTGTGATGCTCTCATTACCCAAACCAGCAACAAAGCAAACGGGTGCCCTGTCCGGCACCTCTAGACTGACCACAAAGGAGAAGGTACAGGTGCCTCTCCCGGGGATGCCGATGTGCAGGGTAGTGAGCGCTTGATGATAAAGGTCGGGAGGTGGTCAGCGGGTCTGGATCTCAGTTCTGGCTCCACCACTGAATTATCTGTGGCCTGAGCCAAATCTCTCCCGGGGCCTCCGGCTGTTTGTCGGTAGAAACGGGACATAGTGGACAGAACTCTTGGGGATGTTTTGAGGACACAGTGGCTGGTCAAGAAGCAAATGGAGGACTGTCCGATGCCCCGTCCTGACCCTTCCTCTGCCCTCTTCCTGGCAGGGTGCAGCTGTGATGCTCCTGGGAGGCTGGCTCCTGCTGGCCTCCAGTGCGGGCCTCCTCCTGTCCTGGGCACTGGCCTCCAAAGACTGTGTTCGAGGAGGGGCAGTGGACTGATGCCAGGGCTACAGGCCGTGGCAGGGAAGCCACTGACCCATCTCAAGCCCTCGAGACGTATTTGCGGAATGAATGAATGAATGAGCTGTGAGCAGCGTCTGGTTTCCTAAGACAGATAGCAGAGATAAGCCCTAGGATCGTGACCTATTCTTGGTCCTTCAGCAAACTGGAAATTGCTGGGGGGCCAGGATGATGGCATCTTGATGCAGCCTACTCCTGCCCTTAGCCAACCCAGTTCTAATTATCTGTCCCCTTTGATTCTCTCTTATCCATTTGTGTCATCTCTACCAGGGCGACCCTACACAGTTGGGGAGGTTGTGCACTGCACAATCATGCCCGGCTAAGAGCTGAGAGATGCTGACCTCCAGCTGCTGCCCCACTTGCTAAGCCATAGACACACAAGACTGCACCTGCGGAGGGGTTTGCTTTTCTGATATTCACACGCAGCCCCTGGACACCAGCCCATCTTGACTGCAGCTCTCAGCCCAGTAACTCTCCACCGTGGGTGAAGGTGACCAGCACCGGCAGGTCTCCCTGCTGCCCGCCCCCCAGTCTGTCTGCCGCACACTGGACAAACAGGTAGGTCCTGCTGAAAGTGAAATGGGATCCCGCCAGGCAGGCTGGCTCGTCCACTCTCGGGTGGCTTCCCGTCACAGAGTGAAATCCAAACTCCGGGTCCAGCCTCTGGGGCTCCCCAGACCCGGGCCTCCCCTCTCCACCGCCTCATCTCACCCTCCTGTGCCGGCCTCCGCCCCAACCCACTGTCCTTTGCTCCTGTCCCTCCTGCTTGTCCCTCTGCCTGCAACCTGGTTTCCCCAGACCTTCCCACGCCCGGCTCCCCCTGTCATGGAGGGCTCTGCTCGGACGCCCTGCCTCCCTGGGGCCTCCCTCCTCTGGCAGCTCCTCTCTCCTGCGGTCACTCTGTCCTGCCTGGCTTCAGACCTTCACGCAGTTACTTGCTTATCTGCAATCCCTTCCCCGTCTCCCAGATCACTGTCCGTCTTTATCCACTTGCTCCTGAGAGGGCAAGACGCAGCCATCTGCCTCCACATCCCTGGGGCCCACACGCTGCTTCACTTATGATAAATGCCCTGTCCTCCAAATGTTTGTTCAGTCACTGGATGAAGACACAACTTTTGTCCTCGGCTTGCAGGGGGAACAGCAGTGGCAGTTACAATGTATCTTAGTCTGTTTTGTGGTACTGTCAGGAAATACCCGAGGGTGGTGACTTTATAAAGAAAAAGTGGTGGGTTTTTTTTTTTTTTTTAATCTTAATAGTTCTAGAAGCTCCAGGTCAAGGGGCTGCATAGGGTAGTGGCCTTCTTGCTGGCAGAGTCCCGAGTCAGTGCAGGGCATCGCATGGTGGGAGACGGGAGTGTCCATGTTTGTCCTCTGGTCTCTCCTCCTCCTCTTATGAAGCCGCTGGTACTCACACCTGGAGGCCCAGCCCGATGACCTTTCTACTCTGGATCACCTCCCTAGAGCCCCCCTCCACACATCTGCATGGTAGGTGGGCACCTCCTGCTCACGGTGGGTGTTAGACGTGACACGGGAGCCGTGGGGAGGCACCGACTCCATACCCAACCGCGGTGCAGCCCCAGGACGTGACACCATGGGACCTGGGATGGCGGGAGCTCGCGGGGGGCGGGGAGCACCAGGGCATCTGGTGACTGCAGCCTCAGAGGTGAAGGCTGGAGACCCAAGCTGCGAAGGGACGGTGGCTGGGGGTGGCAGGGTGGGGACATGCAGGGTCTCTTGGAGGCCGTCCTCCAGCTCACGTCATTTCTGTCACCTCACTAGTGTCCCCATGGCACGTCCAGTGGCTTCTTAGGCTTTTAGCTGGTTGTCTTCATGGATCTTTATTCAGTTTGAAGGGAGATGGCGGGGGGTGGCTTCAGTCATTCCTGAAGAACCTGTGACTCCAGCGTCTCCACAGTGGGCACTGCCATGAGGGCCGTGCTGGGCCGCGCTGGCCATCACCTGTTATTCTGGTCCCTGCTGTTAGCAGAATGCAACTTCAGCAGACTTAAAGACAACACAGCATTTTTATAACAGTAAGTTCTACTTAATATAAAATCCAACCTTTTTATGATTATTTTGGGTCCTGGGGATGGAACCTGGGGCACTCAACCATGGACCACATCCACGGCCTGCTTTTTTTTTTTTTTTAATTTTCATTGTTAGACAAGGTTCGAGGCTGGCCTTGAACTCCTTATCCTCCTGCCTCAGCCTCCCGAGCTGCTGGGTTCACTGGCGTGTGCCACTGTGCCTGACCCTGTTGACCCTTTTTAAGGGGACGTCTCAGGTGATGATCAATATATCCACAATGACCGCAGCTATCGCCACCACCCATCCTCAGGGTTCTTTTCATTTGTAAAACAACGCTGTACCCACTGAACAGTAACTCCATTCCTCTCCCCGCCAGGCCCTGGCACCCGCCATGCCTTCCGTCGCGGTGAACTTGACCCCTCTTCCTCGTGCGCAGGGTCTTACTAGTTCTCCTCTCCCTTTGGCTTCGTTCATCCAGGTTCCCGTTTGGGTCAGAATTTCCTCCCACCGTAAGGCTCAGTGATGCCCACTGCTCTGAGTGCACACTCGCTTCAAGACAACGCGTTGCACCTGACAAGGTGGCGGTCCACAGCTGTCATCCCAGCGACTCAGGAGGCTGAGGCGGGAGGGCCTCCAGTTCGAAGCCAGGCTCTGGAAGTCAGTGAGGGGCTGAGGAACTTAGCGAAACCCTTTCTCACAAGAAAAAACAAACGAAACAGGCTTTGGGTGGCCCAGTGGCTGAGCACCCCTGGGTTCCATGCCCAGTACCAAAAACAATGTATAAAAATATGTATATATTTGTAAATTTAAAATGAACGCATCGACTGTTCCTCTGCACCTGCACGCCGCTCCTGCTCCTCTGTTCACCTGCGGTGGAGCCGGGGCTGTGCCACATCAGCTGCGGGAACACGGTGCCCGACTCGGGCACTCGGCCAGAAGTGGGGTGGCTGATCACGTGGCCATCCCTGGAGCCTTCTGGGGAGGACTGGTCCTCGCAGCAGCTGCACTACCCACTCCCACCCGCGTGCGCAGGTCCCCATGTCCCCCTTGCCACACTCACTTTCTGGGTTTTTGATAGTCACTATCCTAATGGGTGTGGGGGACTCTCAGTGTGGCTTTGGTTTTCATTTCTCTTGTGACAAGTCAGGTCCCTCCAACAGGCTCTGATGGTGAGCGCATGGACGGGAGGGGCGTGGGTGAGCTGAGGTATGGACGGGCAGATGGGTGGGTGGATGCTCGGATGGTTGGAGGGTGGGGTGGAGGGACGGCTGGGGCAGTTGGTGTGACATGCAGAGAGGTGGATGGCTGAGTGAGTGCCTCCGTGTGGAGGGGCGGGGAGGACGAGCTGAGCAGAATGTGCTTGGATGGATGATAAGAGGTGGACGGGTGGTTGAAAGGTGGGTGGATGGCGCGTGGATGTCGAGGCCTGGGGAAGGCCGGCCTAGTGCCCTCCCGCCATCCAGCCTGGCCTCCCCGTCCACCAAAGCAGTCTGCGAGGCCCCCTCTACGCACCGTGGCGGGAAGTGCCAGCTGCCTGGGGCTACGTCACTGCCATCCTCAACACAATCCTGGCCAGCCCCCCATCATCGGGTGGCCCTGCATGACCCAGGTCCAGGGGAGGGCCATCTTCTCCAGTGACAACGAGAAAACTATCCTTGTGCCAGAAGTAAGCAAATAAAAATCTCCCAGGAAGAGCAGAAAGAGTCTACTCTACAGTTGGATGAAATCACTCCATATTCAAGTTCAGATCCCACCTCGGCTGCTTCCTTGCTGTGTGTCCTCAGACAAGCCACTTCACCTTTCTGGACTCATTTATTCCTCTGAATAAATGAAGGGTTGTTATGACCGTTAACTCAATATCTTCAATGTAAATAAAGTACTTTGGCACACAGAGTTCCTTTCCTCCCTTCCCAATCCCAGGGAAGTATCTGACTGGTCAGCGCCGAGTCCCGGGCCCACGGTGGGGATGGGGTGCCAGCAGCGTCACTTACAGAGCTAGAGTTAGAGCGGTTGCTGGTACTGGAATGGGGGAAGGCTGCTGGGCACCCCATGGCCAGCTTGCTCTTTAATGGAGGTTTTATTTATTAAGATAATGTCATAGATATGAAAATTGTGCAGAGAGATAAAGTCATTTGCCCAAGGCCACACAGTGATCAATGGCAGAGCTGGGATTTGAATCCAAATCCAACAGATGAAAGACCACCTGGGTTTGCTCCCTCCGCTCCCACCCACGCAGCTCGCATTGGTACATCACAGGAAAACGCAGCTCGTGTTTATCTTCCAGAAGAAACAGTAAGGGTGATCGATAACTTCTGCTTTGAAAAACATGGAATAAATAGAAAAACCTAGGCAGCCACAGAGTAGTGTTCCAAGGGACTGGGAGGCCAGCAGGACATTTCCAATGTCATTACGATCACTTGATACCAATTGCCCTGCCGTGCCAACCCAGGCATGTCACAGCACAAAAAGCAGCAAGCAGCTGGGCGTGGTGGTGCCCGCCTGTCACCCCTCGGGAGGCTGAGGCAGGAGGATGGATTTCAAAGCCAGCCTCAGCCACAGCGAGGCCCTAAGCAACTCAGTGAGACCCTGTCTCTCAATAAAATGCAAAATAGGGCTGGGGTGGGGCTCCGTGGTTGAGGGCCCCTGAGTTCAATCCCTGGTACCCCCCCAACCCCCCAAAAAGCCCTCAGGGGTGCCACCAAGTAGAAGCCCCTCAATCCTCAGGTCACCCACTCAAGCTTGGGGTGGGCCACCCCGTCTCTGTGCACCTCACAATGGCTCCCAAGGTCCTTAACTGTTTCTCTGTGAGCTGTTTCAGCAATGCCAAAGGGAACGAGTCCCCAGCCCTTAAAGCAAAGCCATTTACAGAGACTCTGTTTTACTTGGCAACAGGCAGAGGGATCCTTCTTGATTGTTTTCTCTCCAGCAAAACAAGAGGTGTCTTTTTTTTTTTTTGGCAAGGAGGATGGCACCTACAGAGCCACGGCGCCCACAGAGGGAGAAAGGAGCGGGCGGGGAGGGCGGAGGACTCCCCCAGCACAGGCCAGCGCCCAGGGGCCGCTCCGGGGACTGCGTGGACCTGCTGTGGCTGGCCAGCTGACACTTGCAGGTGGGTCAGCTGTGCCTCTGTCCCGGGCGGAGTTCTCCACGTTCCCAGAGGCTTGAAAGCCAAAAGGACGCCGCAGACCAGACCCACAGGCAGCTGCGGCTCAGGACCTGCGGCCTCAGCGCACCTGATGGCGCTTCTGCATCGCACAGCCCAAGGGGGCTGGGGCGCACCCGGGACCGCTCCCCTCCTGGAGCCACAGCCTCTTACCTTGCCAAGACCCATCTGGGAACCGGGATGGACGGGAGGAACAGGGGAAAGATGGCCTCCCAGCCGGAACCCACTGCCACCGCTGCCGAGCAGGCCTGGGATGCTGGATCTTCACTCTCCGAGAGGCGGACAGACGCGGTGAGGGGAGGACGGCTGGGGGCTGTTCTCGACACCTCTCAAGTCCTTAAATGACCTTTTCTTAACTGAATCTTAAATGTCTCCTGAAGGTCCATGGGCTCAGGGCTTGGTCCCCAGCTGGGATAGCTACTGGGAGGAGGTGGGACCTTGAAGAGGTGGGGCCTGGTGGGAGGGAGTTAAGTCACTGGGATGAATGTCCTTGCAGGGACCCTTAGGACCCTAGGCTCTTCCTCTGCTTTACTCCCTAGCCTCCTCGAGGTGAGCAGTTTTGTTCCACCGCGTGCTTCTGCCATGATGAGCCAAACTGAGCCCAAGTAAAACTTTTCTCTTTTTAAGTTGGTTATCTTCGTGTGTCTGACAGGGACAAGACGCTCACTAACAGGCTTTGCACCCAAAACCTGTGGTAGGGAGCAGTGAGCGCTTTGATAACATCATCGGACGTCACAGTTTCCCTCCTTCTGTGGAACTCATCCTGGTCTTGCATGTTTCCAGTTTAAAAAGTATGTTGATTTAAAGAAAGCCATTAGGATATGGGGACATGGGCGGTCCACAGACGCGATCAAGATCATCTAGGTGGATGGCAGGGACCGAGCTTGGGAGCCGCTGTCATGAAACATGGTTAGGCTGGACGTGGTGGCACACACTGTAATCCCAGCTACTTGGGAGGCTGAGACAGGAGGATGGCAAATTTGAGGCCAATCTGGGCAATTTAGCAAAAGTCCGTCTGAAAAGACTTCTGTTTTCTTTCTTTAAAGGGTTGGGATCATGGCTCAGTGGTAGGGTGCTGGCCTAATCCCAACACCACAGAAACCAGAACCAGAACCAAAACACAGGGAGAAGACTTGACCGGTCTAACGCTGACCAAACCTGAGAGTGCGTGTGAGAGGGAAGGACGTTTGTGCCCCCCCCTCCTATGGCTCTGAGCCCCTTGCCTCCCTTCCCCTGGGCAGAGAGAAGGGAGGAGGTCCCCAGAACCGCCCCAGCAAGGGAACCAACACCACTCTCACCCCGTGGGGTCATGGCCCTGTGCCTCACCATCCACATCTAGGCAAAGTTCAAATCCACGGGTGTAGGGAAGTCTCTACAAAGCAAGCAATACCTTAGGGTTGTTTTTTTTTGTAACAAGGATTGAACCCAGGGGTGCTTAACCACTGAGCCCCATCCCCAGCCCTTTTTATTTCTATATGGAGACAGGGTCTCACTAAGTTGTTTAGGGCCTCTCTAAGTTGCTGAGGCTGGCTTTGAACTTGCAATCCTCCTGCCTCCGCCTCCCGAGCCCCTGGGATGACAGACGTGGGCCACTGCACCTGGCTCTGAGGAATTATTTTTACCCAGAAAGTCCACCATCAGTTTCCCATGGCCAGGCGTCTGTGAACAGCGCCCAGCACCTCACGGGTCACCCCCGAGGAGAGCCACACAGGCTGAGCCAGGGCTGAAGTCAGAGGTGAGACTGGTGACCCCACAGGACAGCGGACCTTTAGGGCTACTGCCTTCTGAGGCCTCTCGTCCTCCCTACCTCAGGAGGGAGAATAGCTTCCCACCAGGACAGCCCCGGCTGAGCTGGCCAGTGCCACCCACTGCCAGGTGGCTTCAGGTCTGCTCATCCTGGGAATCTCCAAGGACGTGGCGGGGGCGCACCCAGGACCGGGGCTTCTCCAGACTCCTCCACTCTGCCGGCTTCTTCGCGAGTCTCGCGTTCTGCACTGACCCCCCGAGTGTTGCTGTGCTCCTTGGAGGAGTCAGGCTTTGTTTCTGCAAGTGACATCCAGCCCAGGTCCCGAGGCCCGTGGTGATGGAGACCCACGAGGAGCCCACTGCCTGAGACCAGGGCCTGCAGGGCAGCTGCGAGGAGAGGGCATCAGGGATGCCGGGCAAGGCAGGGTCAGGGTCTGTGGGGTCACTGGTGGTGGGCGAGGAACCACTCAGCAGCGGGACACCGAGGTGGTGACTTGGGGGCAGGGCCTATGTCCAATGGCTCACCCAGGTGGGCCTCGGTCCCATGGGCGACTGATGCCAGGACCCTGTGGGCACCCAAATCCCAGGCTGCTCAAGTCTCCATGTAAAGTGGGCAGCGTGGGCAGGCAGCTGTGCGTGTGACGGTACATGTCACCTAAGTCCTGAGACCGGGCTTACAACACAGGGCGCGCCCTCCTCAGGCTGTGGGAATGGGCGCTGCGCCGTGCGCTCAGGGAATGGGGACCGGGAAGGTCCTGACGCGCTCAGAGCAGAGCAGGGTTGGTTTCCTTTTGCCACTGTTTAACTTCCTGTCCGAGGTTGGCTGAATCTGCAGGAGTGGCCTCCCGAGAGCTGACGGCATGTCCCTGCCGGTGCCCACGCTCCTTTCCAATGTCGCTTTTCAAAGCCGCCCATGAGCAGCCAGTCTGCGTCCCCACCGTCGCATCTGAACTCTGCCCAGAATGTGGCACAAATGACTTTGTGCCAGCGAAGCCCAAGGGTGGCCTTCCGCTTGCCCTCTGGGAACCTGCCATCAGGGCCTGCGGAAGAGCCTAGCTGGCCTGCTAGAGGAGGACGTGTGGCCCAGCTCCCCCTGCCCGAGCCACCGGCCAGCCAGCTGTCAACAGTGTTTGATTCTCTGGCCATCAGCTGACCACAGACGCATGAAGAAGTCCAGCCAAGATCAGAAGGCCTCCCTGGCTGGACCCACAGACCCAGAGCTACATAAAAGGCTACCCGGAACCACCACGTTTCAGGTATTGTTACGCAGCACTGCTGGGGGGACTGCTAGCTGATACACGAGGCGAGAAGTGCTTCACCTGAATCGACCTTTCCAGAGAAAACCCAGCAGCTCCCCATGTGTGCAGGGTGCAAGGGCACAGTATGGAAACCATCGGATTAAAAAAAAAGTTCTCCAAACAAAAGAAAACATAATGCAGACTTATGTTTCTCTGCTCATATATATTTTCTCTCCACATATAGACACAATTCTCCAGTAAACATTTACAAGATATGTGGCCAACACTGGGGAAAGGAAAAGAGGGCAGCTCACAGACAGGGTCTCTCACGTTCAGCTCCAGGACACACAGACACAGACACACACAGCCAGCGAAGTCTGAAGGAGAGCAGGTAAACTGCGTAAATATAAAGTCACTCCAAACCACAACCACAGACACTCGGCACGCCACAGGGGAGGCAGAGGAGAGATCTTGTGCTGTACTTTGAGACTTTCTGATGGCCTGGGCTGTGCTCAGTACCATCCCCCTAGAGAACTGCTGAGTGGCAAAGTGCACTTCTGTCCCACAGGCCCCTCTGTCTTGGGAAGCTGGGGACCAGGCTGTCCCCTCCCCTTCCTGCTAAGGTGGGGCAGAGCAGGAGCTGGGTGGGGCGAAGGTGACTCCCATAGGGCTCTCCCCAGGCAGCAGCCAGGCCTCTGTCCACCCTGTCCCTTCGGGGGAGGGCAGGAGACAGATGCAGCAGGAGGAAGGGAGGCAGGAGAGACTCTCCCCGCCTGGTTGCAGCCTCTCAGATCTTAAATGCGCTTCCCCACTTCCTCCCATCCCAAGCCGCAGCTGCCCTCCTGGACCCCAGAGGCAGCAGGTCTAGTGGGAGGAGCTTCGGCCCAGCCTCCTGCTCTCTGGCCTGTCCAGGTCTGTTCTTTGATGGGAGAGCTGGCCGGGTGCTCTGCCTGAGGGCAGGGGCAGGTGCTGAAGCTCTTGTCTGTGGACTGTGCCCCTGATGGACCCCCATGGCCCTGGGCCCCGCTCATCAGCAGATGCTCCCCAAGGACAGAAGCCAGCTCTGCCCTGGCCAAACCGTCTCATTTCCCTCCTGGAAAGGTCGGCCCCCTGAACGAGGCTCTCCCTGCAGGCCTCTGCGCACCAGGCCCAGTGAGGTCTCCCCCAGGAAGAGGCACTGGGAGGGGACCCCGCCCGGCCTTGAGGTGCACAGGGCCCTGCAGGGCCTGGACCTGGAGCCCACAGAAGTCCTCAGACGCCAGCTACTTGCAGGAAGATGCTTTTCTTGAAAAGAAGAAAAGAAGTGTCTCCTGGCGTCACGTCGAGGAGGGAAAACAAGCTAATGCAGCAGAGCAGCCCCAGAGTCCGGGGAGCCTGGGAAGGACCCCGTGCGCCCTTTCTCTTGGGGGAGGCCTCAGGACAGAGGATGGCTTGGCAGAACAGGGAGGCAGGGGAGACATCTCGAATGGGGACAATTCTGCCCTGCAGGGGACATCCATGGATGTTCTGGACATTTGGGATTGTCACAACAGGCATGAGGTGGGGACAGAGCTCCTGGCATCTGGGTGGAAGCCGAGGAGGCTGCTCAGCATCCTAGATGTGTGGGGCAGCCCGCCACCAGGAACCCGCGGACCTCCAAGCAGCGCTGCGGGAGGGGCCCCCGTAGACCAGCCTTCCAGCATGTTCTCGGATGTCTCCAAAGGCCGCTTTGAGGGCACAGTGGGAGCCCCAGAGACCTCTCCAGACCTCTTCTGGACAGATGAGGAAGGGTTGGGGGACAGACAGGGCAGAGGGAAGAGGCCTCCTCCATCCACCTGCAGCCAGACCCGCGGCGGAGGCCTCAGGCGTGGTCAATCTTTGGTCAAACAGGAAAACGTAAGGCTGGACTGACCTGGACCCACCTGCCCGCAGCCAAAGCAGGGCCCTTTCTCTGGGCACAGGAGCCACGTTCATGAGCAGACTCCAGGGCGGGCGCCCAGGCCGGGCTCTCGGGAGGAAAGGAGGGCGGGAGACGGGTGCGGGCGACGCCCCCCTACTTGTTCTCAATCAGGGTCTGCACCTTGTACACGAGGTCCCGGGCCAGCTGCAGCACCTGCCGGGTGTTGTGTCGCTCGGCCATTTCTGAAAGAGCAGAAGGCTTGCTCAGGAGCTGCTTCCTGCCCCCTCAGGGACAGCCCCGTCACACAGACCCTGCGGGCAGAGACCCTGGGCAGGGCCTGCACCGCCTGCCTCAGTTCCCTCATCTGGGGAGGTCACAGGGCCATCGCTCCAGGTTGCCATGGAGACAAAAGGAGGCAGCGTTGGTCCACAGCCTGTGCTAGGAAAAGTGCTCGTCTGTCCACCCCGGTCCCACAGAAAGACGACCGGGAACCTTCAAGAAGAGTACTGATGGGCACGAGATTGGTGCTTCCGATGACACGGAGATGAAGGAAGCAACGGAGGGAGGGATGCAGGGACAGAGGGACGGAAGGACGGAAGGACAGAGGGAGGAAGGGGGCATGGTGGGGAGGGAGGGAGAAAAAAAGAAGAAAAATGTTTTTGTCCTGAGGTCAGATCTTCAAACCTCTAAACAGAGTGGACATTTGCCATGGAGGAACCGTTTACGGGGCAAAGAGAAAAGCACCAAGACTGCAGTTCCCAAACCGGGGGCCAAGGTACCCCGGGACTGCACAGTGAACTGCATTGTGGGATAGTCAGCCCCAGAAACACTGCGGTCCACTGAGCACCACATCGCCCGTCCACTTGCGGGGTTGTTAGCAGCTGCTGTGATAAAAAGCAAGTACTGTGTGAGGAACGGGAAATAAGGGGGTGGAGTCGTAGCTGGAGTGGAGGCTGGTGAGGCCACGGTGGGTCCAACAGGCGCACACAGCCCTGGAACTGACTTACTTAAGAATGAAATAGAAAAGATTTTTCTTTCAATTTACATGCATCTCCCCGCCCCCCCCCCCAATGGCTACTGTGTTATTAGGACATGGAAACTCATTAAGTGATTTGGCCCAAGCTGCTTACTAAATGGAACTTTTGACCTGAGATGCTGTGATGACAATGTCACGGAGATGCTGGGCAGAGACCCTGAGTGGCCCTGAGCTGAGGGGCCTGGGAGCCTCGACACCAAGATACGAATTACTTTTCTTTCTCTATCACATCTTCAAATGGAAAATAAGACACCCAAGAACAAGGAATGGTCCAGTAAGTTAGAGGACAGTCACTGGGGTGTACTCTGTGGTGGTAACAAAGGGTTATACGTGAGAGCTTTTTGAACTGTTAATAGAAAAACGAGATGGCACTAGTAACAACATGAATACACTGTGGTTCCTATTGGGAAGGAGCACAGTAGGGACAAGCCAGATGAGACCCAAGGAAGTCTGCAGCTGTGTAAGCAATATGAAGTTCTCGATCTTGACAGACGGATCAGAATCAGGCAAAACTGGGCAAAACCTATCACCAACTCTACATACTTTCTCTGCAACATGTTTGTGAATCTGAAAGAGTTCTAAATGCCAAATGAATGAATAAAATCCAAAATTATTCCAAAATTAAAAGTTTACATTAAAAAAAAACCTAATTATGTTTCCAAGGTGAGATCATAGGTGGTTATTTTTCCCCCTTAGTTTAAGAGGGGGTGGAGTCGTAGCTGAAGCTACTCCTTCCTTCCTTCCTCCCTTCCTTCCTTCCTCCCTTCCTCCCCTCCTTCCTTCCTCCCTTCCTTCCCTCCTTCCTTCCTTCCTCCCTCCCTCCCTCCCTCCCTCCCTCCTTCCCTCCCTCCCTCCCTCCCCTTGAACTCTTAGGGCCTCATGCATGCTAAGCTGCCACTGAGCTACATTCTCAGCCTCTAGTTTTTCATTTTCACATGGTGATAACAGCAGCAATGGCTTCATTTTTCAGGCCCCTCCATGGGCCAGGGACCATGTGATGAGACTTATCCATGGTCTCCTTTAATCCTCCAGGTCTCCCTGTGTCAGAGGAAATGTTAGCACCATTTTATCCCTGAAGAATCTGAGGCCCAGAGACGTGAAGTTACTTGGACAAGGTCACACAGCTCCCAAGGGGCAGAGCTGGAATCAGATCCCTGCACGTGTCTGGTTTCAAAGGCTGTATTATCTGGTTCATGCCACCAGCTGCCCCCTTGTTCCTCTTTTCCTGTACCTGGCAGCCCCCCATTTCACAGATGAGGCAGTGGATGTTTAGACAGGGGGAAGGGCCTCGCCCAGGGTACAGCTGGTCCCTGGCAGAGCAGGGCTTTACCCTTGAGCCTGATTTCAACACTCAGGAACCTCTGCCAGGTCCCTGAGAAAAATGCGACCTCAGCATTACAAGATGTCCACTCATCCTTTGGGACATCGCCTGTAAGAATGTGCACAACTCCCTCGGCCCCTCCCTCTGACGACCCCACCCCGACGTGACCCCGCCACAGGGTACCATTGAAGAACTTGATGATGTCCGTGAAGTCCATGTTGTTCTCCAGGATGATGTCGCGGTAGACTTCCACCAGAGCCAGCGCGATGAACAGGACGTAGTGGGCGGAAGACACGTGCTTGGCCGCCCAGATGGTCTCCCAGACGGCGAAGACGTCATCGTAGACGAGTTCTGCAGGGACACCAACACGCATGCGCAGGGCAGCTCAGCCACGCGCTCCCCGGGCTGCCCTCCCTGCAGAGGATCGGGGCCAGCCGGGCTTGGCCTGTGTCCTGGCTGTGAGGCAGGACGTGGAGCCCGGAACCCTGTCATTTGACCCTGGGAAGCCTCAGTTTCCCCCATCAGTAGAACAGCTTCCTGCGTTTCTGCCAGCTCAAGTGGAGGAACCGAGCACGTGCAGGTTTGATTGGCATGGACCTGTGCCCTCCCTGGCTCCTGCCAGGGCCCACCCTCCGCTACCCATCAGCCTGCACAGGGCAGGGCTGGCTGTTGCCTGAGGTTAGTGAAGAGGTGGAAGATAGGGGTAGGTAAGAGCAAGGCTTCCTTTAAACTGCATGTGTAGATGCACATCATAATCCCAGTGGCTCAGGAGGCTGAGGCAGGAGGACGGCAAGTTTGAGGCCAGCCTCAGCAACTTAACGGAGGCCTAAGCCACATACCGAGACCTTGTCTCAAAAATAAAAAGGGCTGGGTATGTGGCTCAGTGGCTAAGACCCTGGGTTCAATCCACAGTAGCAAAAAACAAAACAAACCAAAACAACAAAAAATAAACAACGAAACAAACAAAAATCCATAAAATTTTATTCCTAAGTATTTTATTCTTTCTGATGCTTTATTAATGTGTCTGTTCTGAGTTTAAATTTTTGTGTTGCTAGTGTATAAAAATACCACTGATTTTTGCATGTTGATGTGTACCCTGCCACCTTGCTGAGCTTGTCCTTAGTTCCAATAGCTGTGTGGGTGGATTCCTTGGGGTTTTCTGAATCCTTTTTTTTTTTTGCACACAATTGTGTTTTCTGCAAACAGAAGATTTTTTTACTTCTTCATTTCCAGTGTGGAGGCTCTTTCTTCCTCTTGTCTAACTGCTCTTTAAAAAAAAAATTTTTTTAATTGTAGGACACAACACTGTCATTTTATTTTTTATGTGGTGCTATGCGATCGAACCCAGGGCCCTGCTCATGCAAGGCAAGCGCCCTACCACCTAGCCGTAGCCCCGGCCCCAGCCCGCCTAGCTGCTGTGGCCAGCACTTCTGGGAGTGCGGGGTGGACAGGACCAGAGCGGACACCCACGTCCTGCTCCTCATCGCCAGGGGCTGCCGGCCCTTCACCATCACATGATGGCAGCTGGGTCACTGTGGCTTCCCATTTTTCTGGTGGAACCCCCTCTACTCCTGGTTGGTCGGTTTGTCCTGAAGGATCAGATTTTGTCAAAAGCTTTTTGGTTTCACTGCCAAATGCTTTTTCTATGTCATGTGTTGAGTGATCATGTTCTTTTTTCCCCTTACTCTACGGATACCATGTGCTACACTGAGTGCTTTTCATATGTGAATAACCTGCATTTCTGAGACAAGTTCTACTTATTAATGGTCTGGGGACAAAAAGGAGCAAGGCTTCCCATTAACTGGCTGTCAGTCCAGCTCTGGGGCCTCAGGGTGGCTGCTTCTCTCCCTGCCTCTCGCCCCGTCTGTAGGTGGGGTGATACTGGTGAGAGCAAAGGACAGAGATAAGACACCCAAGTGTGTGGCACTTAGTGTACCCCTCCAAATGTGAGTCATCATATCACCCCAATGTGCATAACAGCCGTGCATCTAGAAGTGACGTCACTTCTGAGTCACGTATGACACATGCACAAAGCACCCTCTATTCCGTGGGTTTGAGAGTCTTTGCTAAGCAGCACTGAGTGGAAGGGGAGGTGGCCCTGCGGGTAGAGGGAGTGGGCTCAGATTCTGGTTCTGCTCTTCCTCGTTGTGGATTAAATCTTCCTCAGCCTCAGTTTTCCCATCTGTGAAGCGGGACCGTCACAGTCCCCATGCAGTGTTTGCAAGGTCAGGCAGAAGCTGTCAGAGCAAGTGACCAACATGCTGATCCCTTTGCCGCCTTGGCCCAGCACCCACTCCACCTCGCCTCTGCCCTAGCGCCTCCTCCGAGGTCCTGCTCAGAGAGCCTGGGACAAGGCCCTGGTTTGAAGCGGGTACCTCGTTTGAAGTCCAGCAGGAACCAGCGGTAACAGAAGTAGAAGTGGGTGTAGTCCCCGTTCTGATGCATCAGCTCAAAGAGCTCCGAGTCCAGGATCTGTTCGAGGAAGAAAAAGCTGTGGTCTCAGCTCCAGAGATAGGTTGGAACCAGAGGGGACCGCTGGGTCAAGGACGGCACAAGCCCACACCACACACCAGACAGCCCTCAGCAACCAGGTGGGGTTTGAGTGGACAAAGGCTGTGAGTAGACGTTTCTCCAGAGACTTCCAAGTGGCCATGAGCACACACAGCACGCTTGGCATCTTTAGCCAAATGAGAGACGCCACCTCACACACCTGGGATGGCTCAATCAGTGACAGATAATAACAAGTGCTGGCGAGGACCTGGAGAAGCTGGAGCCCCCTCCACTGCTCTGGGAACTGGGGCAGCTGCTGTGGAGAACATTTTGGCAGCTTCTCAAAAAGTTAAACACAGAGCTGCCGCGCGATCCAGCAGGTCCTCCCTAGGCACCGTCCCACGAGACTCCTCAACAGTCCGTGGAATAATCTGACCATGGACCGCACAGCAGCACTGTTCAAAACGGCCAACGGAAACCAGTCCGGCGTCCATCAAAAGATGAATGGACCAACAAACCATGGCTGTTAGAAAACAGAGGGCAGAGACCTGCGGCCATCAGACACTGTGCTCAGAGGAACAGCAGCTCTGAAAGAGTCTGCGGGAAGAGAAGGGCAGCGCGCACAGCAGGAGTCTTAAGGGTGCAGAAGGCACCTAAATAAAGTGAGCAGCACTAGGACAGGGAATCCAGAGAGAGCGACCCAAATGACTCCAAGGGGAGAAGGACAGATCTTCCATGGCACTGCTCAGAATATGCAAATGACATCACCACACACTGCTGCAAGTGCACCCAGGAGACTGGGGAAAAGGAAGAAGTGTGACAGGTCCGGTGAGGGTGACGTGGGTCAAGGAATCTCACTATTGGGTGTGGCAGTGCACAAGGCAGGAGGCTCAGGATCCAGGGAGGCAGGAGGATCTAGGGCAAGTTCAAGGTCAACCTCAGCAACTTAGTGAGACCCTGTCTCAAGACTTAAAAAACAAAAAAAGCCTGGGAGTGTAGCACTTGTCTAGCATGAGCAAGGTCTTGGGTTTGATCCCCAGGACTGAAACACACACACACACACACACACACACACACACAAAACAAAACAAAAAAACCTTCTTGGGACAATTGATGGCTTTGAAGAATGATCTAGCCATGTCCAATGAAGCCCCAGTATAGCTCGTGCATGCAGGAGGAGATGTGCACAGAATTTCTTAACAGCACCATTTGTAAAGGCCAAAAGCAAACTTGCAAATACCCAAAACAAAAGCAAAACAAAACAAAACAAATGGAAATAAACTAAGTGTCCACCAACAGGAAAAGGACTACGAATGACGTGGGCCTATGTGCGAGACTCCTAGAGTGGTAGCTGAGCTTCAGGGAAGAGGCAGTGAGCTGCACCCTTGAGGAGTGCAGCAGACCTGCCCCCTGCACAGACACGCTGCCAGACCGATGCCAGTTAAGACTATTCCTGCACCTTACATGAGCCCTGGGGAAGCAGCCCAACGGCAGTGCATACGTGGTAGGAGGATTTTTGTGAATGTCTTTTAATTACAAGCTTCACATCCTAGAAAGGGGTCACCACTAGGAGGACAGGGATGAGGACACGCCATCCACAGGGACACATGAGGGCTGGAAATCTATGGTAAATGCTTTGGACACTCATCGTATCGTCATTTCTCTTACGTCTAAAATATTTGGTGATAACTTAACTTGATCACTGCTGCAATGTCACTGCAGGTGCCCAGGTAGTGACATTTCCCTGTCATTTGCTAAGGCTGATACACTTCCATTCCTTCCACTCAAAGTAGCGAATGTCTCAATTCTTCTGGGAGCAGATGGTGGGTGCTGATGGGCCGGCATTTATCACAGCACCTGCACACTTCAGCTTGCACGGAATCACTGAGGGGTTCATATGACACAGACTGTTGGGCTCAGCTCCATGTCTCTGAGTCAGGGGGGCGGAGGGAGGTAAGACTGACCTGCATTTCTAATAAGTTACTAGGTGACACTCCTGCTGCTGGTCAGGGACCCTGCAGGCCCTGTGCTCAGTACTATAAATGCATTACTTTATTTCATTTCCATAACTGTAACAATTCATTGGGAATCATATAAATGGGAAAATAACCTATTTCCCAGATGAGGAAACTGAGGCCTAGAAAGATAAAAGCCTAGATTTTCTAGCCAGCGAGAAGCAGAAATAGGGTTCAAATGCACCTTGACCCCAAGTTGCTCAATCCTAAGTCATGGAGTGATACCTACTGGTCCCCAAAGAGCTGGAAGCAGGACTAGATGCCGGTCATACCTGGATCAGTGACCTCATGTTGGCAAAGTGCGTGTCCATGGCGCCTCCGTGGGGAAAGTTCTGGTTCATCCTCTTCATGAGCTCTGTGAAGCAGCTGAAGGCCAGGGCCTCTGGGGCGCAGCGTGTGAGGGACAAATGTTAGTGGTACCACTGCCCGAGGCCCCCAGCTCCCCAGGGGAAGTGCTAAACCCAGGGTCAGAGCGTCCACAGCCAGGCGGGGTGGGTGGGGGGACATGGGGACCGCGGAAGGCCCGCTGGATTGGGTTCCAAGGGAAGCTCTCCAACCTGAGGGGGATCGTGTGCTTCTCACCCGGGAGCTCTTGGCACCCTCGTTTAGGAAATGATGGTGTAGCCGAGGCTCTTTTCAAAGGCCTCTATTTGCTCCAGTAAAAAGTTGGCAGTGTTTTGTTCATACTTTTTTTTTCTTTTTTAAAATTCTACTGGAGGGGCTGAGGCTGTGGCTCAGCGGTAGAGCTCTCGCCTAGCATGTGCGAGGCCCTGGGTTCAATCCTCAGCACCACATTAAAATAAAAGTATTGTGTTCAACTACAACTAAAAATAGACAGAAATTCCACTGGAAATTCCAAGTCTGAGAACCACTGTCCTCAAGCACCAACTCTGAGTATCGGAAGCGCTTTTATAGACAACATGCAGAGTTTCAAATTACTTTGGAAAATGCTGCTCAGATTATCTGCTGCTTAGAACACCCATGCATTCATATATTTAAAAGTAAAGGCTCTGAGAAGTCCTGTAGCAGAGAAACCTGATTCATACCATTCAGTGAGTCACAAACTTATTTGAAAAAATGGTAGATTTTATTTTCCCTCACTAAATAATTGAAAATTTTGAGGAGAGCTATGCTAGACTGAAAAATTTCCTAAGGACAGTGGGATTTCATTCATTGTTTAAACACTCTGATTTATTTATTTATTGGAAGCAAGGATTCAACACAGGGGTGCTTAACCACTGTGCCACATCCCCAGCCCGTTTTTATTTTTTATTTTGAGATGATTCTGGATAAGTTGCTTAGGGTCTAAGTTGCTGAGGCTGGCCTCAAACTTGCCTCAGATTCCTGAGCCACTGGGATTATAGGCAGGCACCCCTATGCCCTGCTTAAGACTTTATTTTTACAACAGTTTAGATTTATAGAAAAACTGAGAAGACAGCAGAGTTTTCTCCAATGGACCACACCCAGTTTCCTCTGTTATTAATATCTTTACGGGAGCATGGCTCATTTGTTATAGCTAATGAACTAAAACCCATACGTCATTAACTGGATTCTGTCCGTATTCTGGTTTCCTCAGCAGTTACCTATTGTGCTTTCTCTGTGGAAGGACCCCAGCTGTCTGGCCCATCACACACAGCTGGCGTGTCTCCTTAGGTTCCTCTGGGCTCCTGAGTTTCTCAGACTTTCTTGTTTTTGATGTCCTCAACAGTCCTGAAGGGTCCTGCTCAAGTATTATTTTTATAGGATGTTCCATTACGAGCAGGAGAATTTGGTGTTCTTCTCACAATGAGATGAGGTTATGGATTTTGGGAGGAAGATCTCAAAGATAAAGGGCATTTTAATTGAATCCTGTCCAGGATACACGCTGTGAACACGACTTATGACTCATGATGTGGGCCTTGGTCACTCTGCAGAGGGAATGTCTATCCCTGTGTTGCGCCACTGTGACGTTCCTCTCATTTTCAGCACCACCCCCTCTCACACTGGATCTTTGGGAGGGAGTCACTACATGAGGTCCGTGCCTAAGAGTGGGGACTCCCTCCCTCCCTCCCTCCCTCCCTTTCTTCCGTGGTGCTGGGATGTTGCAGCCAATGCCACCTTAGCAGTTCTGACTTCAAGCCCATGAACATGGATGTCTTTTTATAATTTAGGTTTTTTTCCCATTTCTTCCAAGAATGTTTTCTAGTTTTCAGGGCACCTTTCTTGCCCTTCCGTTACATGTGCTCCTAAGTGTCCTGGTCATAGATGCTACTGCAAATGGGACTGTTTTCCTCATTTCATTTTGGAATTGCTTGTTCCAAATTCCACTCTGTTATCATCCCTGTTGTTGTGATTTAATCATCAGTTAAAATAAGACCAGCTCCGGAGGCTGAATGGAAACACTATAGACTTTGGTTTATTGATCTCATATCCTGCAAAATCGATGTATTTATTAGTTCTAATATATTTCTTTATTCAGTACGATTTTCTACAGGAAAGTCATGCCAACTGGGAACTCAGTTCTGCTTCCTCTCCAGGGGTTTCTCTTCCTTCCTGACCTGCCCGGGCTGGACCCACAGTGGAGAAAGCAGACATCTTTATCTTGTTCCAGATCCAAGGGAATGTGCTCGGTCTTTCCCGCTGAGTTTCATGTTGACGGTGGTTTTTCCATAGATATTGCTTGTCATGTCAAGGTCCCTTCTGTTCCTAGTTCATTGAGTGTTTTTATCATGAAAGGTGTTGGTTTTATCATGTTTTTCTGTGTCTATTAAGATGAACTTTTTTTTTTTTGCCTGTAATTTTATTGATGTAGTGAAGAATGCTTATTATTTTGTATATTGAACCCCTCGGCATCCCTGGGGTAGGTAAATCCCACCTGGTCATGGACTGTAATCCTTTTATTTCTTGTTGGGGGCATAGTTTAGTGTTAGAGCACTTGCCCAGCATGTGTGAGGCCCTGGATTCAAAACCCCAGCATCATAAAAACAAAACAAAATGAAACACCTCACTTATTACATCTTGTTGGAATTAGTCTGTTGGTATTTTGTGGAGGATTTCTGCATTCATATCCATGAAAGATATTGGGGTGCAGCCTTCCTGTGATGGCTGTGACTGGTGTGGGCGTCAGGGTGGTGATAAGGAACTCAGCACTTATCCGAGGGCTGCCTCCCAGATGAGTTGGGATGCCTTCCTTCCGTCCTTCCTCCCTTCCTGATACTAGGCATTGAACTTGGGCCTGGCTCATTTCCTTTCCTTTTTTTTCTGGAAGAGTCTGTGAAGAAGTTGTGTTAAATCTTCCCTGAATATCTGGTAGCGCTCACAGTTAAGCCACCTGGCCTGGTTCTTCTCTGCTGTCACTCACGTCTGTACAGTCGGTAGCTAGCAAAGACCTGGCTGGGTTTCGGTGTTGGACACCTGGTGCAGGAGGACTCTGTTCACTGGGACCCTGATGTGGTGCCCAGACAGGTCTCCTGAGCCCCTGCCCTGCTCATTCCATGGACCCTCTGAGTGAGGGTCGCTCCCTTCCCTGCAGTGGGAGGGATCTGACCCCCGCGTCTACAGCAGAGGGGACCCACTCACCATCATCCAGGATGACCAGCAGCGGAGCCAGAAGGTCACACATGCCCTGGACATAGCCGATCTCAATGTGCTGCCAGATGTAGCTACGAGAGAACAGGGGCCAGTGATACCGCCACCAGCCACCTCCTGTCACCCCCCCCTACGTGGCGCCCTCAGCCCGACACCTGCATGCCCATCCTGTCTCACACTCTGACACCTGGGCACAGCCACCTGGATGGCCCTTCCAGTGTCCTGCTCAAGGGGGCCACTGCATGCCCAGAAGCCTTCACAAGGGTGCTGTTGGGTGGGGTGACATCCAGACTCCTTTACTGGGGTACAGGACTCAGCGCCTCCCAATTCATCTCAGAGCCCCACGCAGCACCTCCAGTGCCTCTTCCTCCCCAGCCACGCGGAGGTCTCCCTCCCCACAGACAAACCACACGGTTCTGTCCCTGCACCTTTGCCCTAGGGGGTCCCGCTTTCGGAAACTCTGATCAGCCTCTCAGTAATAACAGCTCATATTTCCTGAGTATTTACTGTATACTTAGCCTGATACACATTTACCGCATCTTTTAAGATATCTTAAAAGATATATAATTGCATATTTCAAGATAATCATATAAAATACAGATCACCATCACCACTCTTCACAGATGAGGAGACTGAGGCATGGACAGGTAAGTGCTTTCCCCAGAGTCATGGACCTAATGGTGGGGGGCGGAGGCAGTTTCTGGACCCAGGAAGCCTCCCTTGAGGGTATGTGACCTTAAACTCCATGGTCAGTGGTTTCTTCAGTCATTAAAAAAAAATTTTCTCCAAGTCTCTCTGGAGAGTCCCCACCTCTGAGAGGCTCCCCATGACCTCTCCCTAAGCTCATGACCAGAAAAAGTCGGTCTGTTCTTCCTCCTCCCCAGCACTTTCCTCATTTAAATGCAACGTCGGTCATTCAGTTGAAAACTTTAAACTACATCACATCATGTAATACACACTCATAGTGCAGTGCACACGCCATAAGATCATATGATCATTCAACACCATCTATGTGGCTACGGGAGAGATCTGCCACGGGGCTAGCTGGTATCACTTCTGCGGGAGCACTGACTGGCAGAGACGAAGACGTTTCTCTTTGCATCCTAGGACCTTCTGACATCCTTAATTGCTGCAGATTTTTAATATGCCTGGGCCAGTTTTACTTTTTAAGAGATGCCAATAATAATTTTTAATGAACAGAAATAAGTAGCCTTAGATCTTGGCTTAAAAGAAAGAAAGAAAAGGACAGATTTTAGATAGAGAGGTGGCTGTGAGTCCCCGAGCTGTGGTCCAGTGAGGATACCGAGCACCGGGTGGCCCCCTCTGAGTCTCCACATCCTGTCACGGGGCATAATAATTACTCCAGAGAGCTGTTGAAGGAACAAATGAGCTGAGGATAGTAGGGGTCTTGGGACAGTGCCTGGTATACAGTAAGCACTAATAATCACTCTCTTTTACCATTACTGTTGTTATTTAGTTGTCAGTGTGGGTTAAAAATAGACCAGCTTCAGAGGCTGAACGAAGTTCCACCTGGGCTCACCACAGCCCACGGGGGTCCCCCTGCCACGCCCCTCCCCCAGGTCTCCCAGGACACCACCTGCACATGATGTTGCGCAGCTTCTCCAAGTTGGCGGGCGTGAAGTACCAGTAGTTGCGGTCACACCTCTGCACGTCCTTCTCGATGCGGTGCAGATTCACGGTGTACAGGTCCAGCAGCTCTGGCTGTGGGTGCCCAAGTGAAGAAAAGAGATTATCCCCAAACTCCCCACTGCAGGGCAGGACCCCCCTCCTCCTCCTGACCCTTTCCTGTGGACAGGGTAGAGAAGGTCTCCTGCCAGGGCCAGCTCGGGTTTATTTATTTGCACTCTTTCTGGGAAGCCTCTTTGAGTTTGTATGTTCTGTTCCTTTTTAAATAAAACAATCTCACGAAATGCACAAAATCATTATCCCCATTTTACTAAAAAAAAAAAAAAAATCAAGACTTGGGCTGGGGTTGTAGCCCAGTGTTAGAGCGCTTGCCTAGCAGGTGTGAGGCCCTGGTTGGTTCCTCAGCAACACATAAAAATAAATAAATGAAGGTATTGTGTCCATCTAAACTAAAATTTCAACCAAAACAAACAACACTTGGAGTTATAATCGTAGCTGGAAGTGCCCCCCCACCCCCCATAGAAAATTGCAGAAGAGTGAAAGAACTGAACCCAGGTCCAAGTCTGGTACCATATTAGACCAGATCCTGTGGTCATCGACTGATGCAATGGCTCAATAATCAGCAAGAAAGGAAGGAACATTCAGGATCAAAAACGAACTAGAGCAGGGCCCAGCAGGACACGCCTGTCATCCCAGCAGCTCAGGAGGCTGAGGCAGGAGGATCATGAGTTCAAAGCCAGCCTCAGCCACAGCGAGGCCCTAAGCAACTCAGTGAGACCCTGTCTTTAAATAAAATGCAAAACAGGGCTGGGGGTGGGGCTCAGTGGCCTAGTGCCCCTGGTACCAACAAACAAAAAAAACCCAAACAAACAAACAAAACCCCCCTCAAAACAATATAAAACAAAACAAAACAAACAACTAGAAAAACAAGAAAATACTAAAACTGGCTTTGCCTTGAGGGTAGCTGCCAAACCAGAGAAATCAGGCTTGGATTCAACCATCTATAGCCCTTGCCAAGGTGAGTCCTAGTAAGAGACCTTCCGCAGCAACACAGCACCCCAAAGAGCCACAGCCTCAGTAAGGGAAACCTATGAAATAGCCTGCTCACCTTCTGGGGCCTGAACGTTAACTGCTCGATTGCCCTTTGAACACAGGTGCCAAATTCAGTGTAAAAGCTATCTCCCGGGATAATTAAGCCCCAAATCAAGTTTATAACTCATGCAGGTTTCTAACCCAATTCCCTGCCTGGGTGGTCTGAAAGACTGGAGAATTTAAAGTCATCTCAGATTTATTATGCCTCTGGGACTGGGATGAGGCAAAGGAAGGAATCAACCTTTCACCTAGGCCTCAACAGATAACACTCCATGAAATACAAGCTTATGCCCAAACACTACAAGATGCTCAGAGAAAGAGGACCCCAAATAACAGCTGGCATGAACACAAGATGGCAGAATTAGAACCAAAAGAGCCTCTGTTACTGGAAGCATCAGGGACAGAGGATAAAATAAGTGTTTAATTTATTTAAAGAAATAAGAGGTCAAAGAAATAGCAACTCTATAAGATAATCAGTCACAGCATATATGAAAGAATTCAAGTGAAACTTTTAAAAAACATTAAACACTCATTAGAGACATGTAACAGAAAATTAGACTGTGTGTCTGTGTGTGTGTGTGTGTGTGTGTGTGTGTGTGTGTTTGTTTGTTCCTGGGGCTCAAACCCAGGGCCTTGTGCTTGCTAGGCAAGGGCTCTACCACTAAGCTGCATCTTTTTTTTTTTTTTTTTTTTGTACCAGGGATTGAACCCAGAGGCCCTTAACCACTGAGCCACATCCCTAGACCTTATTTTTTATTTTGAGACAGGGTGGCTGAGTTGCTTTGTGCCTTGCTAGGTTGCTGAGGCTGGCTTTGAAGTCATGATCCTCCTGCCTCAGCCTTGCAAGCCGCTGGGATTGTAGGAGTACATAATCCTGAGCTACAGCTTTAACTGAAAATCTGACACTCTTTTGTTTTTAAATAAGTAGTAAATTATTATCATTTTTTATACATTTATTTTACTTATTTAGTTTTATGTGGTGCTGAGGATTGGACCCAGGGCCTCGCATGTGCTAGGTGAGCACTCTACCGCTGAGCCCCAGCCCCAGCCCAACACTCTGGAAAAGAATCAGAGAATTCAAAAGAGATCTGAAGAAAGTCCAGTATTCAGCAGAGAGACAGAGAAGGGTCAAATGAAAGAGCAGTAACAGACACAGAGGAGAGTGTGAGGAGGTCCAAAGGCTACAGACGAGACAGAAAACGGGGAGCAACAGCAGAATGAATACTAGAGGAGAATTTTCCAGAACTAACTAAAGACATCAATTCACAGATGCATACACAGACTCTGGCTGGGAAACAGAAAAAGACAGCTACACTTAGTCACATAATGGCACCCAGTGACAACACACTGAAAGAGAATCTCAGAGAAGGAAGGAGGTTGTCCTTGCAGAGATGACAGTCAGCTCCCTGACTTGTAACAGTAGCAAGGCAACTGGAAGAAAGTGCAACAATGTCTTCAAAGCCCAGAGGTGTCCTGACTTAGGAGGGGGCTGAGGCCTGACCCCTGTGTCACAAGGAGCGCTGCAGGGCTTCACTGCCCAGTGCGCTCTGCAGTATGGGGGTGTTTTGTCCTTATGATGGTGCTGCTGACTGCCAGCTGTGGTCCCTGCCGCTGTCCAGCAATCAAGAGAAAAGATCACACTACATACTACTAGCCCAGGAAAAAAATCCACTGTGAGCTTCAAAAGTCATAAATCAAACCATTCTAAATTGAGGACCATCTGTACTGAGAAAAAAAAGCACTGTGATCTAGAGCCGCATATTCAGTACAAATATCTTCAAGAGCGAGGGCCACATGAGCCTCACTCCAGATGAACGGAGGCCCATCTGCTCAGGAAGGCACTTCACATGGAGATGGGGACCCCAGGCCAGGGGCCGGCCACGTAAGAAGGCAAGAAAAGCCAAATGGGGGACAGCCACTGAGGCATGAGCCCCACCCAAACAAGGGTGTCAAGTTAGAAGGAGGGAAACTGGGGGCCAGAGGCTGAAGTGAGGGGGGAGGGACCTGGAGCGGGGGCGGGAGGAAGGTCGGGGACACACCTGCCTCAGGTACAGGCTCAACTCTCCAGACTCATAGAACACACAGAAAGCCTGCCGAGTCTGAATGTTGGAGGGACCCAGAAACCTGGCAAGGATTTGGGGCAGTGAATTGGTGATAAATATTCAAGAAACTAAGGAAAGAAAGCAAATAAATGAAGACACATCCAGGACATTTTTTTTTTTTTCTTCTGCAAAAAAAGTCAACACAGCTGACTTCATGACCCAGAGGAGACACTAGGATCCTGTGAACCTGAGTGACCACTTAACCAAGATCATTACGTAGCTGTGCTGGAAAGATGGGTGTGGCTAGTGTCCCTTGTGAAGTGACCGGTCTGGGGTGGAGAAGGACGTGGGAGCCAAAATCTGCTTCCATAATGGGGGTCACTGATAATGTCTAAAGCTGGGGAAAAAAAGATCAACAGCAGTAATACGAGTGAGTTTGAGCTATGGGGTGGAATCGGACATCAGGGCACAATAAGTAAGATGGTCGCCCTGGGGAGGGCTGATGGGGAGGAGGGGCGAGCTCATGGTTCTGTTCTTTTTCTTCCTTTTTTAAGAGGCAGGGTCTCCCTATGTTGCGCAGGCTGGCCTCCAACTCATGGGCCGGAGTGATCCTCCTGCCTCAGCCTCCCGAGCAACTGGGACTACAGGTGCACCACTGAGCCCAGCCCAACATCTGGTTTTCTTAGTTAGCTTCGTCCAGATGTTTGACCCTTTAAATTATGGGCTTGCACATCTTTAATAGGAAAAAAAAATCTTTTAAAGAAATGTGTACACCAGGGGTGGCTTGGAACATCTTCCTTTCAGATGATGTCTTCTGGCCTGGACTTATTGGCACATTTAAAGGATGTCAGACCTTAGTCAAAAGCATGAATGTGACTGTGGAGCTGCTGCGGATCAGGTGCTCACTGTGTGCCACACACCCAGGACTTCAGAGTATGAACTGAAGATAACTCAAGAAGGTGCCAGGCAGATAGGGAGACCGAGGCGCAGGAGCACTGAAGTGATTTGCTAAAGCTGGGGTCTGAGCCTGGGAGTGCCCACTGTGAAACCTGTGTCCCCCAGTCCCCCATGGTGGGGCATCCCTTGGCTGAAATCTCTGGAACAGGGGTGTCTGGGGATGCTTAGGCTTTGGGGACACATCTGTATCTATGTCTATATCTGTACCTGATGAGATATGGTGGGACAGGACCCGTGTCTACACATGAATCCACTTATGCTTCATGTGCACCTCCCCCCCGCCCCGAAGGTCATTTTCTACAGTATTTTGAATAACTTTGTGCCTTCTGACTGCAGCCCATCCCACGAGGTCAGATGTGGAGTTTTCTGTTTGTTGGATTAAGTTGGTAACTGGTTTTGGGGTATGGAGTCCTCTGCTGAATAGATTCTGTTTTGTTTTTGAAGAGAGGGTCTCGCTCTGCTCCCCAGGCTGCCACCAGCTCGTGGGCTCAGGGATCCTCCTGCCTCAGCCTCCCGAACAGCTGGGATAACAGGTGCTGGCCACTGAGCTGGGACACTTTGGAGTCTGGGTTTTTAGGTTAGGGACGCTCCTCTCTCCCAACCCAGGTGTGTGCAGTGAATCCTGGTGACGGTGACGGGGAAAGGAAACCAAGCAGCCGCAGCTCTAGGGCTGGGTCGCTCTGCCCCACCCCTGCAGCGGGATGGAGGAGACTCCTGGTGACTTACGGAGTAGGTGACGCCACTGGATGACACGGGGGACGCCTCATTGTTGGCAGAAGTGGTCACGACCAGGGAAGCCAGGGCGGGGAAGAGGCTCTCCATCTCGGGCTCCTCCGAGAGGTTGTCCTCGCTGTCCGCCTGGCTGCGCTTCTCGGCCTCACAGCTCTGCCAACCCTCCCCTGCCGCACCGTCCTTCTCGGGCAGGGCCACGTCCATGCTGCCAGCGATGGACATGAACTCGTCCAGGCTCCCATTGGCCAGGCTGTCGCTCTCCAGTCGGTCCTGCACTGCCAGCTCCTCGCGAGGGGCCTCGTCCCTTGAGGTGGTGGCCTCGCTGCTTTGCCCGTCGTCCACGCTGCTGTCCCCAGGTGGAAGGGCCGGGGGCGCGCTCCGCTGGGCGTCCAGGACGCTGTCTTCGGTGCTGAGGCTGGGCTCCGAGTGCTCCGAGAGGCCGGAGGAGAAGTTGTGGGAAGATGGATGGCCAGAGTCTGGGGAGCACGGGCCGTTTTCTAGGTTCCCGTTGGGGACCTTGGGCTGTTTCTCCTCCAGTCGGCCCTCTCCTTCCACCTGCTCTGCCTCATCCACGGACTCAAACACCTGAGCAGAAGGTGAACAGGGACAGAGGTGAACAGGACAGCTGGGTGTCCATGGCGACACTGTCAAGCAGCAACCTGATACTCAACAACTGGGGATTGGTTTCAGAATGGAATTTGCACGCATATGCATGAATAATTCAGAAATAACAAGAAAGCATTACAGCCCTATGAAGAGGGCTACCAGGGAACTGTAATGCATCATATAGACTTTCACCATGAATTCTTTTTTTTTTTAATTTTAATATTTATTTTTCAGTTTTTGGCGGACACAACATCTTTGTTTGTATGTGGTGTTGAGGATCGAACCCAGGCTGCACGCATGCCAGGCGAGTGCGCTACCGCTTGAGCCACATCCCCAGCCCCCACCCTTTTTTTTGTAGGAATTGAACTCAGGGGTGCTTAACTACTGAGCCACGTCCCCAGCTATTTTTTATATATTTTATTTAGAGACAGGGTCTCACTGAGTTGCATAGGGCCTCTCTTAGTTGCTGAGGCAGGTTTTGAACTTGCAATCCTCCTGCCTCAGCCTCTGGAGATGGTGAGATATAAATAGGCGTGTGCCATTGTGCCTGGCTCACCATAAACTTTTTAAAAACTAAACAATTACTGAATGTCAGGAACAGGCTAAAAAACGTATCACATGAAATTATCTGGAATTCATTTTAAAGATGTATTGGTGATTCTTTGTGTCCTTATGGCCTAAGGACAGACAGTAAAAGACCACAGACCACATTCCAAAGTCATTTGCAGTATTTCTTCTCTTTACTGACTTGATTTATGGTTAATTCTGTATGTTGCTTAGTTTTTTTAAAATTTCTTTTTCATTCAGTGTATAAAAGTTTATCTAACCCCAGAGTCAAAATTAGAACTTTTTGACTCCAAAGTCAAAATGAGAAAACCAACCTCAGGGACTCACAGCTCCCTCTCACCCCACTCCTCTCTCCTGGGAAAGCACTTTGGGTAGTTCTGGTTTCTCTTTCCACTGTATTTGAAAATGAATACGATTGCATACATGTATCCACATTTCCCCTTCTACACAAAAGTTGTCATCCTCTGTACCTTTATTTGCAACTTGCTTTTTCTTTAATATTGAGAGAGATGGAATTACGTGTTTTCATCCAGTTTAATGGAAAGTCAACAAGGAATATGTACAATCGCATTTAGGTAGAAAAATTTAAAAACTACCAAATGCTGCTACATGTTATCTGCATATTTCAGTTGTGAAGAGCACAGTGGGATGTTGATGGTTATTTTCAAGGGAGGCAGGGGGATGAGGGAAGACAGAAGCAAGTTTGGCTTTCTCTGCAGTGTTTTAATGTTCTGCCGGGAGAATGGATTCATATGGAGTCGGTCTCCCATTATCCCTAGATTCCACATCCACAGATTCAACCAGCTGCATACTGAAAATATTTGGAAAAAAAAAAGACAGCATCTGTGCTGGATGTGTGTATAATTCTTTGTATGTGAATAATTCCTTGTTATTATCCCTAAAAAATTCAATATAGCTAGTATTTCAATAGCATTTATATTGTGTTGGGGACTCTAAGTCATCTCGAGTATACAGAAGGCTGTGCAAAGGTTGTGTGCAAATACTGCACCATTTTACATAGGATCTGCGCATCCCTGGAGTTTGGTATCCATGGGGGCTCCTCAAACAAGTCCCCTGGATACCAAGGGACAACTGTATTAGTTGTGTTGCTAAAAGGTGCATTTTGAATGCTAGAATAAAAAGCTAAAACACAGTAGGGAAGAATAGAAGTCCGCTGGATTAGACCAAGGGGAATGAAGGGAGGGGAGGGGAGTGGGGAAGTCGGTGGCATGAGTCGGACATTACTGTCCTACATGCGCATATGATCGCACGACCAGGGTTACTCTACATCATGTATGACCAGAAGAGTGAGAATAATAATAACATTAAAGAAAATATCGAGGTGGGATTCAGTGTTCCATACTCCATGTATGTATGTCAGAATGCATTTACCGTCAGGGATGACTAATAAAACAAAAATGCGCGCGCGCGCGCACACACGCACACGCACACGCACACACACATAAAAATGCTAAAACACAAACCAAAGAGGGACCCGTAGATGGTGGCCATCCAATGCCCGCTACCCTGGGGGATATGGTGGGGTGTGGGCGGGAGGGGGCAGGGCCTCTGGAAGGTCACCTGTGTGCTGCTGCTGGAGTCGCTCTGCAGGCGGAGGTTCTGGCGGCCGGAACTGCAGCTCTGGGAAGACTGAGAGGAAAGGGACGTCAGAAGAGCGGGTGAGGCTCAGGGGGACTGCTGGGCCGGAGCCAGGAGGCCTGGTCCCTCGCTGTCCCTGGTTAGGGGACGTCACCCCTGGAGACATCAGCTTCCCAGCTGTAAGATGAAGGAGGTGGCATCCCTGCTCCCCAGAGTCGCCTCAGAGATGACTTGGGCCTCCGCATCCCCAACCCTCCTCCTCTGCCACGAGAGCACCCACCCCCAACTGCTCTGTGGAACTTGAGATTTTGGCTGACATTTTGGTTCAACTCAGAATGACTGGCTGTATGGACGGCTCCATTTTTTACCAGCTCCCTCTACACAAGGCTTTGCCCTGTAACTTCACAGTCCCCGCCTCGTGGATTGCTTCCCTCAAGGGACGCTAGCAACCTCGACAGAGCAGAGACTCAAATCACACGTGCTTCTGTCCCTCAGCATCTGCGTTCCCGGGACAGCATGCCAGGCTAGCCTGCTGGAGGGCGAGGCACAGGAGCAGAGCCGAGTCCCTCACCCAGGTGACACGGCCCAACCTAGACCAACAGCTTCAGGTGACCAGCCACTGGCAGCTGGCCTCAGAGAGAGCCCCACCCAGGCATGCTCAGAGCCGAGCTGCTGGGCTGACCTGTGGACTAGTGAGCAAAGCTAACGAGGCCCATGCTGGTGGCTGAAGTCACTGGGTTTGGGTGGCTGGTTGTTAGGCCAGCTCTGTGGCCGCAGGAAGGACACATCACTGGTGAGGACAGCACTTTTTTCCTGCTTTGACCTGTTCAGCTGGTGGTTATGTAAGGGTGACATGTCCGCCTTGGCTACTGGGACATTCTGGACATTCCAGGACATTCCTGAGAGTACCTGGCACACAGTAGGTACTTGATAAGCGCTTGCTGAATACATGGAAGTCAGAAGTCAGGCACTGTGCAAGTCATTTGATATGCATGCCTTTGTTTTTTTTAGATGTTGATGGACCTTTATTTTTAATTTTTTAAAAATATTTATTGCTTAGTTATAGTTGGACACAATACTTTTATTTATTTTTATGTGGTGCTGAGGATGGAACCCAGGGCTGCACATGTGCGAGGCAAGCGCTCTACCACTGAGCCACAACCCCAGCCCCTGGACCTTTATTTTATTCATTTATTTATATGCGCTGCTGAGAGTCAAACCCAGTGCCTCACACATGCCAGGCAAGCGCCCTGTCACTGAGCCCTGACCCAGCCCCGACACGCACTGTCCTGCTGGAGCTGTACACAGACCTCTGTATGACTGATTATTCTGTTTAGATACAGAAATGAAGGCCAGGAGGAAAGGTCATGCAGGACACCCCAGGGCTGATGTTGGAATTTGAACTCAGGTATGGTTCCAAAGTCACCCCCTCAAAAAAATAAACAGCAGTTAAGGGTGAGGCGGTCAACTGTCCCAAGGCCTAGGATATGCCACCCTGTCCCTCTCTCAAAATCATCTGATGGAGAGATCCAGCCTCCCCTCCCCTCCCCTCTGGCACCCCCGGCCAGCTGTCCTTCACCTCATTGCTAATGGTGGAGTCCCTGTGCATCATCCGGTGCAGGTGGCTGTCCAGGCTGGCCCCCGACGAGCATTTGGCCAGGGCGGCTGCATGGGACTCCCGCTCCCTCTGCCGCACGATGGCCTCGCACCCCAGCCACTCCGACATGGTCTGTGCGTAGCAGGCATGGATCTGCTCATCCACCTGCAGGGATGGATCAAGGTGAGCCAGGGTGCAGGAACTGAGCACCTACTAGGAGATGCCTGGCACTGGCCAGACCTGAGAATACACCAGAGAGCGAGGCTCCTTCCTCCCCTCCCTTCTTCCTGCCCCACTGTGTGCTGGACAGACTCCGGCTCTGGAGGTAACAGAGGGAGAAGATTGTTTCTTTCCTTATTTTACTACCATGCTTCTCTGCATCCGCATCCCTTTGCTTACTCATTCATTTAATTTGAAAGTACCTACTGTGCACCAGACACCTAGTTAGGCATGTGGAATACAAGATGAGCAGGATTCTAACCCCCACCCACCCATCTACCCACTCACTCTGAGAGCTTCCTGCTGTCCAACATGGGCCCAGGAGCCGGGATACAAAGATGAGAAAAACCAACTCGCTTCCCTTCCCTATAGCCAGTGCCTGATGGAAGGGGCACAGATTTCAAGCCATTCCCTGTGGGACGTCAGGGAAATGGGGGACTCCCACTGTCCTGGGTGACACAGCCCAGGTGACCAGGGTTCTGAGTCTACCAGACATCTGGGCATGATGCGGCAGACAGCCCGCCCGCACAGGGTGTGCAGGGGACAGGTGCAGGGGCTGTCCCCTGTGGCCACTGAGACAGGGGCTCCAGCCCTCCTAGCCCGAGGGCCTAGGCTTCTACCTCCCTCCCTAGGACTTCTCCAGACCCACCCACCTCCCAGTTCCAGCTCCGCCCCAGGCCAGGCTCTTCCCCACTCATGACCCACAACCCTCCTCTCAGGTCCCTTCCTGTCCAGCTGGTCCCTCCTCTCTGTGCACCACTCAGCAGCCTCCATCCTCATTTCCTCTCCAGCCCCAGCTTCCGCACTGGCCCCCACCCCTAGCCCTTCATGTTCTAGCAGCTCACACCACCGTCCCCCCCCGTACGTTGGCCCCTTCCAGGCCTTTGCTCTGCTGTCCCCTCTTCCTGAAAGCCCCTCCTCATCCCCTTGCCTAGAAAGCAGTCCCTTTGAAGGACTTGGGTTCCACGGGCTCCCCCAGGGGTCTCCTTCCACCTGCCGCTCGCTCCTGCCTGGCTTAGGTGCCACTTCTGGGCTTTTTCAGCCCTAGAGTTGGCTTCTGTCATATCAGTGACCACGGCCACCCTGATACACCTTAAGAGCTTGCCTAGTGCCCCTCTGGTTCCTCAGCCCTGAGCACAGGCCCAGCACCCCAGAGTCCCAGTTCCTCTGAGCGGAGCTCACACTAGGTGACCAAGGTGACTAAGTGACTGAGGTGACTCTGGTCAGTCCACTGGGTCCTCATGATAAGGACCACAGGAAGTCTCCTCTCTTAACGCTCCTCCGATTCCTCCATCAGGCCAACCTGGTACCACTGTGTCGTCACTACGTCCTCAACACTGTGACTGCCCTTCTTAAGAAGTCACTATTACTGGACATGTAGCATTCGTGTACAGTGATGGGTATGGTGTGACAATTCAATGTCGGTGTCTACACCTATGATTGGATCAGGGTCACCGGCATTTCCTTCTCCCTAAGCATCTGTCATCTGTGCTGGGACCCCTAGAGCCCTGCTCCTCCACTCTGTAATCGACTCTCCTCTGCACAAGGAGAGGGCAGGCCCACGTAGGCGAAGCATCTGGGTACATTGAAGACACCATTTTGTCTTATTCTACTTATTTGTACAGTTTCCTTCCACTTTAGAGCAAGTCACATTGGTTTCCTATGGATGGCAGGGATATAAAGTATCTTCTGAAATAAGTTACTGAATGTTAAAGGAGTTCATTTTCAAAAGACAAATGTCAGTCAATAATGGTACAGGTGGTGACAGACAGGGGGCGTAAAGCACCAACAGGTTTTGAAAACTTAGAGAACATAAAATACATGTTAAGATGGAAATATGTTGGTACATTGGACTTAATAATAAAATATATTTTTCACTTTGATGAAATGTCACAGAACCCCCCCCGCCACACACACACAAATATAAATACTGGTGAGATCCCAGCGAGGCCTGAGGTCTGGCTAGTTGTACTGAGCCAGTGTCTTTGCTAACATTCTATTATACAAGAAGGAAAGTGGGGAAAACTGTTTGATGGGGACACAAGACTCCTGTTACAGTTTAGGTATGAGTGTCCCCCAACAGCTCATGCATGAGGCAATGCAACAATTTGCAGAGCTGAAACAATTAGATGATGAAGGTTGTGGATATGGATCAACTGGGCCGTATCCTCAGGGTATGGCGGCAGGAGGGGGGTCACTGGGCTGAGCCTTTGGAGTACACATTTTGTCCCTGGTAAGTGGCGGTCTATCTCCACTCTGTTGCCATGTCCTGAGCTGTCTTCCCTCACCACACCCTTCCGCCATGACCTTCTGCCTCGCCTCAGGCCCAGAGCTGCGGACTCAACCTCTGTAGACGAAGACCCCTGAGACTGTGAGTCAAAATAAGCCTTTTCTCCTCTGTGTTGTTCCTATCAGGTCTTTTGGTCACAATGAAAAAGCTGATTAAAAAAATCCCTGTGTTATTTCTGCAACCACCTGTGACCTTATAATCACTTTACAATACAAATTTAAACATCTTACTTGCCTTTATCTTTTTCCTTTTTAATATGTGACTACTAAGGTATTTCCAACAATCTGCCACCATCATCAAGTCACTGTAGTCCTGGAAGGACACACACAGATCAACAGGACAGATCAGAGGACCAGAAATAGGCACTGTGGAGAGGCCAGCCGACTTGACAAGGTGCTGAGTCAGTCCGTGGAGGAAGCTGACCATGGAACACAAGGTGACAGAGCCACTGGACACTCAAGAGTCAAAACCCACCCTCAACCCAAATGACATATTACATGTAAGGCCAGACTTGAAATGGATCAGACTTAAAAATAAAATGTGAAGCCATAAATCTTTTAGAAAAAAGCATAGAAGGCTCTCTGCCCTCTTCCTCTTCTTTCTCTCCTCTCTCTGCTCACATGCTCTTCCTCTGACCTCCTCCTCCCCTCTCTCGGCCTCTCCTTTTCTTCCCCTTTGGGTAGCCCCCCAATAAAATCTCTTGGTTGAAAAAATAAAAAAGAAAAAAGCATAGAAGAGCTTTGGGAACTAGGGTTGGTCAAAAAACATTCTTCTGCTCTAACCCCAACGCACAATCTGTAAAAGGAAAAATGGGGAAACTGGACTTCCATCAAGAATACCAAGAGGGGCTCGGGTGCGGCTCCGTGGTGGAGCACTTGTCTAGCAGGGTGAGGCCCTGGGTCCATCCCTAGCACCAAAAATATAAACAAATAAAAAAATTAAAATGTGTTTGGCAAAAGACCCTGTTTAAGAAAATAAAAAGGAAGGTGCAGCCTGGGAGAGAGCATTTATAAACCACTTATCCTACGAAGGACCATCATGTAGCTTTCCTAAAGAACTCCTAACTCCGCAGCCAAAACCCAGACAATACAGTTCAAAGGGGGCAAAAGACTCGAGCAGACTCCTCCTGAGGGAGACCCAGGGTGGCCGACGGGCACACAGATGTTCAACCTCACGGCCCTTTGGGAAATGCAACTAAAACCAAATGCAATGTCATTTACACACCTGTCAGAGTAGTTCAAATAAAAAATGGGGACACCACCAAACTGGTGAAAATGTAGGTGGGGCAGCTCCGATGGCTGGTGGGGATTGTAAAGTGGCCCGGCCACAGCAAAGTCTAAACCTGCAGCTACCCTCGGACCCCTCAGGTCATCCTGTTGAGCATCTATCCCAGGACAATGACAGCTCATGCTCACACAGAAACCTGTGCCCCAATGTCCACTGCGGCTTTGTTCACATCGCCAAGAAACTGGTAGCAACAGAGCTCCCTGTAGACAGGCGAAGAGCTCGTGGTCCCCCAGACCGGGGAATACTGCTCAGCCAGGAAAAGGATTCAACCATTGACACAGAGACCAGGAGGAGTCTCCAGAGGCTTGGCTGAATGAGAACAGTCAACCCCCAGAGGTTACATACTTGTGATTCCATTGGTCTCACACCTGGAACCCAGAAAATTACAGCATTGAAGAACAGATGAGTGGCCACCAGAGGCCAGGGGCGTATTCTGTATGTCTACTGTGATGGCAAGCACGAATCTCCACTTGTGAGAAAACCAAGGAGAACTAAATAAACACACCCCCAGCACCAACACGAGGGCAGGGGAGACTGGGCAGCCCCAGCACGGCAGGCGTGTCCCCCGGTGCCGAGGCCCTGGGGACCCTGGCGCACCATGTCAGTGTTGCTAGCTGTTCCCATGGCAGGGACCTGGGTAGAGGATATACAAGGTCTCTGCTTTATTTCTTACAACCGCATATTAATGTGTAAAGATCTCAAAATAAAAGATTTATTTAAAAATTGACATATGCAGCTTGTGTTGCTTCCACTGGACAGGAAATATGGGGGAGCCATGAACCTGAGGTCTCCCCCGTATCTCCCTACCTTGGCCCAACATGGAAGCAGAGCTCCCCAGGCCACAGCATCCAGCTCGTTTTGTGGCAGAAGACCCCGCTGCGCAGCCTATATGGGGTAACCCACCTCCTTCCTGTCCGTTTCTGTCATCCCGAACTGATAGTGGCCCAGGAGGAAGGGCCACACGGCCTTGCGGATCTCGGGCTGGATGCCTCCGTAGTAGATGAGCCGCAGCAGCTCCTGCTCCTCGTAACTCTGGGGTGGGAGGAAGCAGAGGGTCTGGTCAACAGCCCACCAGCGGGTGGGCTCCAAGGCTTGGCTGTCCTGCTTCTTGGAGCCAGCCCCAGAGATCCTGTGTGCACGAGCAAAGCGACAAGTTCCTGAATATCAGCTGTGGCATCCTAGGAAAGAGCCAAACGTAGGCAACTCCCTGCTGCCCACCAATGGGGACCGTGCATCCCTACATGGGGACCACACAGAGATTGAAGAGGACCAGAGGTGCGTTTGTGAGGCTTGATACCATGGGGTCGATTTCTTGCTGGCTTAACAGCCCTGGGTGGGCACTTCTGGTGAAGGGCATCTCTCCTCCCCCAGGGGCTTGGTGTGTGCTCCCACCATTATCCAGGGCCTCCCGGTTGTCTGATTCAGCAGAAGGGGAAGTAGGCAGTGTGGAGGGAAGCCACGCGCAAGGTTCAATGTATATTAAGTGGGGATCAAAAGCACAATACAGAACACGTCTAGGACAACTGGAACAAGACTAGGATCTTTGTGAAAAGAAAAGTGAATATCAATGATGTATTGCATGTTCATTATATATTACTGTTTGGTAATCAGCTTATGATGAATGCACATTAGATTTACTTTTCAGCCAATGTTTGCTACTGTGTATATTTGGAAAGATGATCTTACAGTTATCAGTCTTGACTCGGCTTTAAGTAAACTTGGCAGTGAATTAATCTAGAAGGAACATTTCCAGTTGCCACTTCACACAGTACTAACTCCTGTGCACACTAGGATGACCTTAGCAATTGTTTGCTGCATTGTGTGGAGTTGATTTTTTTCAGTTAAGAAATAATCACTTCTATACAAAGGCTTCACAGTGACCATTTGTTGAGCTGAGGGGCCGGCAGACCCCGACTGTACCTGTGCCTGTGGAAGGGAGCAGTCCCTGGCTGCAGGCGGTTGCACGGAAGGGCCCATGGGCCACCTCCTCTCAGCTCTTTATTTCATATTCCAAAATCAAAAACATATTTCTCGTGGGAAGGCTAGTCTTGGGTGTACCCAACAACAATGAAAAAAACAGCCCCTCTTTCGGTCCTTTTTGGGAATTTTAATTTATATAATGTAGCTGGCCTTGTCAAAGCTGTTTAAAAATCAGAAAATGATTTGCAACTGAGGCTCTGACCTCTTCATCAAACACCCACTGCCTCTTGGGATCAACCACCAGACTCCACTCCCTAGCTTCCCTTGCAGTTAGGAGCGAGGGGCCGTGCGGGCAGGATCTGGCCAGTGAGACGGGAGAGGATGGGAGGGAAGCCCTTCCTAGGCCAAGGCCAGAGGAAGCAGGTGGGTTCCCTCCATTCTGTTTTCCCGTCTGCTGGAGGCAGATGACCACGAGGCCCTGAGAGCGGTGGGAGCACAGACTGAAGGAGCCTGAACGCCTGGGGGAGGAGAGATTCCCTTCACCAGAAGTGCCCACCCAGGCTCTTAGGTCAGCAAGAAGTCAGAGCCTGGTGCCAGGCAACTGAAAGAGTGGGGCCTGCTCCATCCTGGGCATGAGTCCACCCTAATGCCCAGCGCAGCTAAAGGTGAGTCACGGCCAAGCAGGTCCAGACAGGTGTGAGGTGAGAAATGCCCGTTGCTGACCCATTTTGTATCTCACTCAGCTTGTCCTTAGACTGGTGGCTCCCCGACTGTAGGGTCACCAGAGCACCAGAGCACCGGGGGACTCTCAACACAGAGTCCAGGGCTGGAGGGGCTAAATCAGTACAGCTGGAATGGAGCCAGGAATCACAAATCTTTTACATTCCTCAGGAAACACGGACCTCAGAAACTGCTGGGGATGATGACTGCTATGGAATGCTGCGGCAGTAGGCGAACTTCCTGATTTCAATTTTAAACACATATCAATCAATTTTACTTCTAGGAATCGTTTGAAATAAAAGCACTAGTACAGAAAGCTATAAAGATGTTGATTGAAATACTGTTTAAAATAATTTTTGTTAAAAAAAAAGAACCCAGCTATCTGTCATCAGGGGAAGATTTGAATAAATTATGGCCCACCCACATAATAAGCTGCTAAGTTCTAACATTCAATATTTCACCCAGAGATTTGAAAGTCCCTTGACATGAAAGCAATTTGGTTACCTGAAATACCAATTTAGGTATTATATCATTAAGAAAATAAGTCGGGCTGGGATGTGGCTCAAGCGGTAGCACGCTCGTCTGGCATGCGCAGGGTCAGAACCACATAAAAATAAAATAAAAGTAAGATAGATATCTTAGAGATAAAGGTAAAGATTTCTATCTATATGTTGGATATATATGTATTCTTACCCATCTCTATATAAATCTAAACAAAATGATAGATCAATATAAGATTTAAAGATATACAGCTTATATTTAAATATGTAGGCAGATATAGAAATACACAAAAATCTCTATTTTTTTAAATCTATACATAGATTTGTATCTACAGATATAGATATGAAAATACAGATAAGGTATACATGTGTCATATATACCAAAGACATGTAGATATAGAAATATAGACAAGCTATAAAGATACATATGGCTTTATGTTTATAGTTATAGAAATATGGACAAGATATAAAGATATTCTTATGGATAAATATAGAAAATATATGGAATATTTATACAAAATTGAGGCCATTCATTCCAGGGATTGGAACTAGAAGAATGAAGCAGAAAGAGGATATTTAAATTTCTTTTAAACTTTTATACTCCTGTGTTCATTGTTTGAATTCTTACGGTACATGGACGTTACTCCTATAATTTAAAAAACAAGTATCTTTGGCAAAAAGCAAAACCACCTTTCTGTTAGTCTGGGCTCGGGAACCAGCTGGTCTTTCCCACTTAGTCCCCTGGCACCCCAGGAAGGCACCAGATAGCACCTCCTTGCAAGGGCAGGGGAGGCAGCCCAGCCCAGGGTGCACCAGCTAGGTCCTCCCCAGCACCTGGTGGGAAGGCGCACAGCCAACAGGGCACTGGATCCACCCAGCATGGGGACAGGCGCCTCCTTCAAGATCCTGTTCTTGGCCCAAACTAGAGCTTCTCAGAGTGGGTTCCATCTCCCACTAGCCGTGGGAGGCAATTTTCCAACCAGGCTTCTGTGGCCAAATACATATGAGGGAATGTTCCTCTTACTCTCCCTTGTGCCTGAGTTCTTGAGTTGACCAGGACATTAGCAGGGGCAAGGTTTGGAGAAGTCCCAAGACATACAGAAAACTGTTTAACCTCAGTGTTTCCCAAACTAGCTGACAAAGAAACTTTTTTCACACATCAACATTTTCCTTCCACTTTTACTGCAATCAGGAAATCTTAGAAAGCATCCAAGCAACGAGCCTCTGTAGGGGAACTGCCTAATCCTAGAACCTAGGCCACAGACGGGGACGGGAGGGTTCTGAGCCGTGGTGGGAGAGGTCTGGGGCCTGCCTCCCGAGGAGCTGCTCTCACTCTAGGAGCTTGAGCAGCACCGTAAACTCCTGGCAGCTGGATCCAGTCAGCACCGTGTGCAGGACGGAGCACACACGATGCTGCATCATTTACAGTTTGCCACTCATTCCCTCTTCATCCCTCTGGGGAGGCTTAGGGTTAAGTACCCTTATCTGAAATGTCTTGGACCATAAGTGTTCAGATTTTGGGTTTTCTAAAATTTTGGAATACTTGCATCTACATTATGAGATCTCTTGGGGATGTGGTCTGAGTCCAAACAAGAAATCATTTGAAGGTAATGACACGCAGTATTTTAGTGCAGCTGCGTTGGGACTGGGACCTGTCATATGAGGTCAGGTGTGGGATTCTCCACTGGGGTGTCATGTCAATGCCCAGGTAATTTTGGATTTTCAGATCAGCGATGCTCAGCCTGTAAAAGTCCTTCAATCTCCACCCTGCAAGGATAGAAGAGAGCTGGGCATCTTGAAATTCTCAAGAAGAGCTGACCTTCAGTGTGCATGTAGAGAACTCAGGCAGGTGAACTCTAGTCCCCACAGAACAGCCTTCCCCGCAGCCTGCCCCATGGTGGCCCACTCCCCGCCAAGGCTTACCGTGCTGTCCTGAAGGTACTGCTCCCAGATCCTGGCTGTCAGCCCCTGGCCAGCATCACAGGGCAAGTCCGGAGACACGATCATGTGATTGACCAGGGCTGACAGGTGGGTCCTCACGGTGGACAGGTGTCTGCAGTAGGCGAGCCCTATCGCAGAGGGAAGGGACGCGTCACCCTCTGCCATTCAGCGCCCCCGGCTGGCTCATGGAGTCTTCAAGGTGGTGACTCTCTCCCCAGCTAATTGAACCTCCATGTCCTGCAAATTCTCATCACCCCCTTTCCCACAAAAGGAAAGTGAAGCCCAGAGGGGTGATGTCACTTGGTGGCTTGACTGCTCAGCCCTAGGGAAGTTCTGTCACCTTTCTCAGCCTCAGTCAGGGTGATGCTAGCCTACTGGGTTGGAATCCAATGCATTTAACTGACAGGCTGCAGGCAGGGAAGGATCGGGAAGGAAGAGGGCCAGGGACCCCTTGCACTCACTGTGCCTCTGTCTCCAGTCCTTACAGATAGAGAGAATGACAGACTCCTGCTCAGACTATGGCTGGACAAAGAAAGTCCCAGCAAGTCAGTGACCTGGAGATGCTGAGGGCACCCTGTGCTTTCCAGGATGGACCTGTCACCTTAAAGGTATGTTTGCCACCCCTCGTCTGCTGTAACCTGGGCCCCCGAGGGTGCCTGGAATCCAAGAAGTTCCTGACAAATGCCAGCTCATGCCCTTTTTTTTTGGTGCTGAGGATTGAACCCAGGGCCCTGTGCATGTAAGGCAAACACTCTACGAACTGAGCACTAGCCCCAGCCCCTAGCTCATGCCCTTTGCTGACAGCGTCCCTTCCTCCTGGCTTTGTCCAGCAGCTCATCACCAATTCCCAGAGAGAAACTGACCTTCTAGAGCCTGAGGATTCACCCCCACCAAGAGCAGGAAGGTACAATGATGGTGGTGGCCACATAATGTCCAACACTCACATAGCACATGACGCTACACAGCACGGACATCCAGGGGCTGTTCCCTTAGTTTCCAAAGCTATTTCTCACCATGACCCCAGGAAACAGGTATTGGCACCTTCCTCATTTTATAGATGGGTAAACTGAGGCACACACTGGTTACATCATTAACCCATCTCTCCAGGAAGTTCAGGGTTGGGATTTGTCCCAGGCTCCTCTTTGAATCTGGGCTCTCAACAGGCATCAAGGATGCGCCATATTGTCATAGGATCACCTCGTTTCAGACTCATCTCAACCCCTGCCCTTCCTCCAGGAAGATCCTGCACTTGGGTCTAATAAACACCTGCACAGCGCCCACTCCATGCCATGCTCTGCATCAGGCACTGGGGATGGTGGTCACAGGACAGGCAAGAACCTCAGCCGAGGGGACCTTCCACTCCCTGTCCCCTGGGAACTTGGAGATGATGAGCACTCAGGCAGCCATCCAGGTTTCTGTGGCCAAATACATTTGAAGGATGTTCCTCTTACTCTCCCATGGCCTCAATTTCTTGAGCGTGACAGGGATAGTCCCAAAGCATACAGAAAATTGTTTAACTTCAACATTTACCAAACTAGTTGACAAGGAAACTGTTTTCCAACATCAACATGCAGGCCCATGCAGGGTATAATTAAAACTCCTCTAGAATCCCTAAAAATGCATGCTTGATCTCCCCCAGCTAGGATATGAGATTTGGGAAATAAAATGTGCTGAGAAACAAGACAGAAAAACTAAGCTTGATAGCTGTGTGAACCTAGACAAATCACTTTGCCTCTCTGTGCCTTATGGGAATAACCAGAATATTTGTGTTATTAGTTTTAATTTTTAAGTTTGGGGGATGGGATCAGGTCACCTTTCTCTTCTGCTGTGGAGTGGAACTGACATCTACTGAGCACCTACAACATGCAAGACTAGAGGCCAAAGACTTTACACACACTTCTCATTCCATCCTGACACACCCTCCGGGTGGGACCTTAGAATGCAATGGTGACCAGATCCAGCCTCCTCTCCCAGGGTCCCCAGTCCACTGCCTTCTCTTAGGACCCAGAGATAAAATTTATCCCTGATCTGTAGATGAGCAAACTGCGCCTGAAACCAGATATTTAGAAGATAGGGATGTTCAAACTCCAGAGCCAGGTTCTATCCCCTGGTATTTCTGGCATACAGTAGGCATTCAATACATGCTCCTTGGAGACCACACCAGCAACGAAGAGCTATACGTACATCCATAAAAGGCTCTGGAGAGGATCTGGTACTTCATGTTGTCACAGAGCAGCTTCAGAGGAGCCCTGCGGGGGGGGGGGGGAGGTGGAGGAAGATGCTCACATGAGGTGCCCGTGGCCCAGGTTTGCTGAAGAGGACCACGACCCACTCTCTCAGGGGACCCAAGAGTGGCCTCCTGTGATTTCCATACAGCTGCATCGCCCTTCTTATCAGAACCCCAGATTTCCTCTGAGATATCACCTCTCCCCTAAGCCTCTGTCCCTGTGGTCTGGATGGGACAAAGGACTCTACCTAGTACAGGACCCAGGCTGAAGTCACAGTGATTGGCTCAGAGATGGTCACGTGGGCCAATGAGAATCAGTCTTGGGACTGTTTGTTGTTGGAAATAGTGGCTGTATTTTTATCTCCCGTCTTAATTTCTAAGCCAGCAAAATACATGCTCATGGCTGCGGGGGTCACCTTTGCCATTGCGAAGGGAGGGCCTGCCTGAGACCAGAGTGTGGCACTAGCATAGAGGCCCGCAGAGGCGACGCCTGAGGACGCAGACGGGCTTCCTGCAGTGGGCACCTGCACTCGGCCAGGCCTGAGGCCGCCTGCCTTGAACCTCTTAGTTATGCCAACACTTTTATTTTCTTCTTCAATTGGTTTGAAGAGGGTTTCTGTCACTTTCTTCAAGTGACCCAAACTGAGCTACACTGGGATTCAGTTGGGATGACCGCAAAGCAGCTGATGCCACCCGGCTTCCCCTTGCGTGGTCACTTCTGGGCGCTGTTTTGGCTGAGGGGGGAGTAAACCCTCACTCCCAGCATTGCTGAAAACCACAGGAACCGCCAAAGGAGTGCGGTACACTCCTGCAGAGCACAGAGCAGAACTGTGGCCATGTATGTACTCAGGACATCCCAGGGGACACCCAGAAAAACCCAGGGAGGCTGGAGAGGAAACGCAGCTCAATCTCCAGCTATGCACCTGGGAAAATGTCCTCTTTGTGCCCTCAGGGTGGCGAGGCTGACTTGGTCAGGTTGCAGGAGAACAACACCACACTGACCAGTGTCCCACAGCAGGTAGTGAGCTCCCAACTGCTACGGACACACAAGCAGATGCCATCAGAGTGTGTGTTGGGGAAAGCGGCATTTCTCAATACCCCATGGAGGTGACAGTCCAGCCTGAGACACTGGGGATTTCTCTGACATGTGAATTCCTGGGCCCTGCAGAGTCCTCAATCAGGATCTCTACAAAGAAGTCCTAGAACCCGTACGTTTGGCTACTGCCCCAGGTGACTGAGGCACATTAGTTTGAGACTCTCCAGTTGTATCAGGGCTTCTGACCCTGACATGCAGACAAGTGGTCTTAGAGGTGTTAAATACAGGTTCTGATTCAGTGGGTTTGGGATAACAAGCTGAGAATCTGCCCAGGTGCGGCTGCTGGTCACAGACTGGAAAGCTGGGAGTGAGGGGGCTTTGAGGATCTGACGCTGGCCCCCAGCCCTCGAGTCCCATTCCCTCACACTGTGACGGGCTGAAGACTGGACACCACAGGGAAGAAGGCCAGCAAGGACAGGGGGAAGGGAGTCTCCCTGGCCAGACCAAGCAGGGCCAGTGGGAAACTAGACCAATCTCATGAATGGCCGAGTAGTTCCAAAGAGACAAGAGCTCTGTGGGTAAGGACAGAGGTGAACTTGAGCTTTAACTTGGAACAAGAAAACAGTGAGTGTCATTTACTGAACATTGCCACATGCCAGGTTCTGTGTGCTGGCCACCTTAAAACATTATTCTATTTGTTCTTCATAATCATATAAGGGAAGAATTTTGTGGAGGGTCAAACTGAGGAGGCATTTGTCTTGAAGTGATATTTTTGGTTTCTTCCTTCCAGAAACCTGGTAGGGCCGTACTTCCTCGTTTCCTGTGGGTGGGGCCAATGGTTGGAAGAGGAAATTATAAGTGATCATTTTTGGTGGGACACTTCTTGTTGGTTCAAGGCCCCCAGGGCTACCATTGCCTGTCACCTGGGACTAGCAGCATCCAGCCGTGCTGCCCTTTAATATGGAGAGAGCAGAGTTCCTGGCCAACCATGAGGGACACACAATGCAGGATAAAAATGTTTGCTGTAAGTTACACTCAGGGTTCAGGGGTATCTGTTCCTATGGCAAGATCTTGCTTATCCTGACGGAACCACGTGAGTGACTTCCCACAGTTAGAACTACACCAGGGCCAGCATTTAATCCAGCTCTGGTTGATTCCACAGCCTCGTGTTCCCTCCTCCAGATTCAGTGCATCCACCAAGCTCTGGGTAACCCTTCAGCCTCTCCCCACCACAGTGCGAGCCCCTCCTACCTCTCATGGTTGCAGCCATTGGTTGAGCTGCCACCAGCTGAACCACTCTGTGAACAGGATGAGCAGGAGGATTTCCGGGGGCTGGGTTGCCATAGGGAAGGGAGGTTGTTCACGGAGACATCCATCAGATCCTGGGGGACTGTGGGGTGTAGAAGGGGCAAAGGAAGAGCCCTGGTTAAGTCTGTGTAGGCCACAGAAACCTCCTCCCCACAGCGAGCAGCTCCCCGCACCCTCCAGGCTGGCACAGAGAAAGGGAAAGGCCCTGAAAGAGACCAGGAAAGAACGATCCAGATCATTGTCCAACTGAGGCCCCCCGAGCCCCCTGATCCAATAAAAGCCACCACCAAGACCTGGAGGCCCCAAGAGACGACAGAGCTGACCCAGATGATGGCCAGAGAGGAAGAGAACAGAGACCAGAACCACCTAAACGGGGCCATGCCTCGCCATGTTGTCATTCAGCTGTGCCCACAGGACGCTGAGGGGAAGCAGGGGAGCCTGCTGGGTGTTTCTGGGAAGGCCGAGGGCTTGAGTCCCCAGAGAGGGGCCTCCTGGGGAGCTCCTGGTGGTCAGATGGGAGGGAGCCTAACTCCACGGAGGAGGCAGAGCACCTCAGGGCAAGAGAGCAGTGGATGGGGGAGGCCATGCGGGTGCTGTCCGTGGTCCTGAGCCAGAAAGCTGCTCCGCTAAGCGGGTGCAGATGGGTTGGCGATCCCCAGGATCAAAATGCCACATGCCCATCCTGTATACTTGACCTTCTGAATTAACTCCCTGGAGACAGATCCCTCAAATACACACACACACACACACACACACACACACACACACACACACATATATTTGTACCAGGGCGCTTAGCCACTGAGCATCACCCCCAGCCCTGTTTATTTTTAGAGACAAGATCTTGCCAAGTTGCTCAGGGCTTTGCTGTTGCTGAGTCTGGCTTTGAACAGTCTGCGGGGTGGGAAGTATTTTAGGCTTGTGAGCCATCTGGTCTGTGTCCTCAACACTCAACTCTGCTCTCACAGTGTAAAAGTCGCCATGCATTTCGTAATGTCAACAGAGGGGCCCGGGTGTGCTCCAAGGCAACTTTGTTGATGGACACTGAAATGTGAGCTTTGCATCATTTTCACAAGTCATAAAATATCACTCTTTTGATTCTTTCAATCACTGAAACAAATAAAAAACATCCTCAGCTCAGAGATGTACAGAACGAGGCTGGATTTGGCCCTTGGGTTATGGTTTTCTTATTCTCATTTCAGGAACTCAGAGAGGTGCACGTTTCCCCATATGCCATGGCTCCTGGGCAACTTGTCCTATCTCAGCTCTCCCCTAGAGCTTTATTGGGAGAGAGAGCTGGGGGCCCGACCCCACTGGTCATCAGAGCTCGGCAGTCAGCAGGGTCTGCCTCTGCCCACGGACAGAGAAGGAAGCTGCCCACAGAACATGGTTCTTGCAGCCACCCAAGGTGGCACATCACATTCTTCCGCCCCATGCGGACTCACCAATGAGACGGCCAAGAGAGGCCAGTGATTCCTGTAGCCTGTTCTAGAAAAACATCCCCAGTTCCTCACCAGTCTCAGGGAAGCACTGATTGGCTCAGCCCACGTGGGGACAATCCTGGCTCCATCCCAGCCCCTCACCCCAGCAGACTTCACCAAGGGATCCCTTCACAGCTGGACCCACAGGGCTGCCAGCTGTCTGTTTCAGGTGGACAGCTGGGGCATCGATTTGCACCTTCCTTCCATCTCCCTTGGACCAAGACTCAAATGACAACATGGCAGAGGTGGCTGGGACCCAGCCCCGGGGGAAGTGGGGAGCCCAGACATTACAGGGGGGCTGCTTCTTCAGGCCTGGTGTGGGGAGGGCGGTATTCCATCTGGCTCGTTCCCACTGACTCCCCCTGGCCACTACCAGCGTGGACTGACCAGCAGCAATCATCATCCAGGCGGGGCCCACAGAGATGGGGCAAGCGCTGGCCAAGAGGTGGGGGGCAGCTTGAAACAAAACAGAAAGCACTAGTGAAGGCGAGGTGTGGGGTGGGGCAGGAGACGGCCACAAGAACTAGTGCCTTGGGGCTTGAACCGTCCCTGTCCTGCTCTCCACAGCCCCCCTCCCATGCATACTGAGTTTGATTAGAGGAAGAAAGAATGCTCGTGTTCATAAAGTGACCGCTCCGCGTGGGTGATGGGCTGGGCAGTGCTGTCTTATGGTCACAGTGAACCTCTAAGGGGGGCATTTGTTTTCTCACTTGGCAGAGGTAAGTGAGGAACAGAGATGTGCACATTTTCCCCATGGCTCCTGGGCGACTCCTCCTATCTCGGCTCTCCCCTGTTGAGGGTCGGAATGATGATAGGATTTTGTCAACCTAAGACCCATCAAGGAGTGACTGGCAAAGATGGACGCTTTGACTGAAGTCCCCCTTCTCCTTCCTCTAATGACAGTGGTCTCTCACTGAGCGCAGGTACCCTCATCATCCTCTTTAACAGACTTGGAAACTGAGGCACATAGAGTGACATGCCCAAGGCTCTCCAGCTAGTGCATTGAATTCCAATCTAGGAGCCTGACTCTAAGCTCTGACGCCGACCTCCACTGCTGTTTCCCACTGGCTCCTGTCTCCCCACCCATCGGCTCTCAACTGGGTGGTTCTGGAAACTCTTTGAGACTTAAGCTGTCAACACTTGCAGAAAAGCTCAATGCTCTGGGCACCTAGTGGCTGGAGGCCAGGGGCACTGTGCAACACCCCCAACACACAAGACAGCCTTACACTCAAAGAATTATTCGACTCCCCAGGCCAACAGTGCTGAGGTTGAGAAGTCTGCCCCAGGCCAGCGCTGTCCGAGGGAATATGGAGGAGCCATGCATAGAATTCAAAGCTGCCCAGTAGCCACGTTAAACAGGTGAAAACAGTCCCAATAATTTCAACCCAACATTTCCAATATGTTATCCTTTCAACATATAATCAATATAAAATTATTCATGCAAAAATCCACATTCTCTTTTTTTCATATAAAGTCTTCAAAATCTGGGGCGTGTTTTGCACCCACAGTACGCCTCACGCCTCAACTTCACCAGCCACACCTTCCGAGTGCTCGGTTGGCACATGTGCCTTGTGGCCACCGCAGCACAGACAACCTCAGCAAGAGAGGAGCCTGGAAGGCCAGGATCCGACCGTGACCTGTCCACACTGTAGTGCTGGTCTTTGCCCCTCTGTGCCTAAAGACAGGCCAGAGATCCAGTGGTGGGGACAGGAGCATATGACAGGGGGAGGCAGTGTAGAAGCAGCTAAGCCACGTCTTCCCTTCCGCATGGTGAAGTAATCGTCTTCCTCTTTAAGGCAAATATCTGCATGGTTTCTCCATAAAGAGCCAGATAATATGTATTTTTGGCCTGGGGCCATCTGAGCTCTGTCACAATTTTGAACCCTGCTGTTGTGGCATGACAGTGGCCACAGACCATATGTGAATGAACGAATATGGCCGTGTTCCAATAAAACATTATTTGCAAAATGTGGCCCATGGGAAGAGGTGTGTTGATTTTTGATTTTTCTAAATTGGTAACGCTGTGTGGCTCAGGACACTGAGAATTTCAACCAAGGATGGGGGTGGGGTCACCACTTTGAGGGCTGCCTCTGACCTCAAGGTTGAAGAAGGTGAAAGTACTTTGCCCTCTCTTCCACCATCAAGACCATAGGCATGGAGTGGCGCTTAGAGGCACAGGTGCTGGAGGCACCTGTGTGCAAAGCCCAGCCGTGCCTCAAACCAGCTGAGCGACCTTGGATCAGTTGATTTACCTTTCTGTGCCTCAGTTTTCTCCTCTGCACAACAGGGAATGGTGATGACATCCTGTTCGGGAGAGCTACGCTGGGGGTGAGGTGAATTAAGACACAGAGAGTGCAGAAGTGGGCCTGGCACATGTGGCACTCAGTACAGGAGACCTGCAATTGTGACCTGAGCATCCACTAAGGAATGAGCCTGCATCTGGTGAAAGGTGTTTCACAAATCATCGCTCTGACCCCTCAGAATTTGACCCGGGGTGGGGGGCAGTGTTGTCACCCTGTCCTCCAGGAGAGGAAGGGAGAGCTGAACAGGAGGGACCCCGTGAGTGTCCTGCAGTGGCAGAGCAGTATCCAGTGATGGTTTCTTTTCTGGAAACCAGTGGTTCTCAAGCAGGGGCAATTTTGCAACCTATCTGCCCACTGAGAGGACGCATGGCAATGTCTGGAGACATTTCTTGTTGTCACAACTTGGAGGAACATGAGAGCTTTGCTACTTGGCATCCAGGGTCTGAGCCCAGGGATGTGGCCAGCATCCTCCATGCACAAGGACAAGCCCGTCCTGTGAAGGGTACTTCCAGCCTCACCTCAGCAGAGCCAAGGTGGAGGGGCCCTGTCCCACATATGCTGCGTCATCAGGATTCCTCAAAGGTAGGCAGGGACCCCAAGTCGATTATCTGGGAGGTGCTCCTAAGAAGCATGGGTAGCAGGGAGGTGAGTGAGACAGGCCAGGAAGGGCCAGGAGTGGAGGGTATGACCAGGCAGGTTTCCATGAGGGGCAACTGTGCCCCATGGCCTTGGGGACCCCGAGGGCTGTGCAAAGCATGCACATTTCAGAGCTTCCCCACCCGAGGGCCAAGGGAGCTGGGATCTGCACACCAACCTGGTTACCCATGGGCCAGAGGAGGCTCCAGGGCACTTCCAACGTGCCTCGCTCACGGAGAAGGGAGCCTGGTGGCAGAGAAGCCTTTCCACCAAGCAGACACCTCCATGGGAGCTGGCAGTTGAACCAGAGGCCCAGAATGGGAGGCGCCAAGGACTGTGGGTGAGCCGGGCTGGCCTCTGTTCCTGGCCACATGATCCCCAACAGGATACAGCTCAAACATCCCCCAAATAAGCTTCTAGCACCAGCCTGGTTCCCGGCAGGAGTAGGCAAATTATTTGTTGGGTGAGAATCCGCAGGAAGCGTTTCCTGGGAAGAGCCCCAGGGATCTGTCCTCTCTGATACAAGGCTCACCAGGGGGTGTCCTAATGTGTGTCAGTCTTCAGGATGGAGCCCAGATTCTTGGGAAAGGGAACAGAAGCCAGCTCCCCATCCTGGGGGATTCTGCTCTCAGCACTGGGCTAGCACAGCCTTGGGGTGCGGCCAGTGCTACCTGAGAGACCTGCTCCCACAGGGAGGCCTAATGCTGGGCAGCAGTGGCCATGGACACCTGGGTGAGGGGGAACAAGGCTTTGCTGAGCTCTGAAAGAACATCACGGGGACCGGGGGGCGGGTGGAGCACAGGCTAATGCAACAGACATGATACCTGACCGCCAGGCCTGCCCCAGTGGTGCTTGGCCAAGGAGGAGAGCCAGGAAAGTAAGGCTCCACGAGCCCCCTGCCAGGGAGGACATCTGTCTGCTTTCCAAAGAGCCTCTCACCACTCAGCACAGAGTCGCTTATGCAAAGGGAGGCTCAGGGCCACTGTCCCTCAAATGGGACCAACATGCCTGCAGAGGTCTAAACAAACGAGCCTAACAGAAAAGAAGCTGTAACTCAGAACTACTTTAACAGACACCAGAGAGGGCCGCCTAAGTGCCAGGCCCCTTCTGAGTGCTGCGCAGGTTCATTCACAGTGTTCGCACGCCCCCCGCCCCATCATGGTGAGCCGCCCTGGGCAGAGCATCTCCTCACAGCAGTCACCATATGGACCACAGGGCATCTGCCGTGATCTGGTGACAGAGCCGATGCTCGCCTCCCCACTGCCGTTCTCACCACCGCTCACCGTGGTTACCACGGGCAAGACCACCCCGCCGCAGCGCGCTGCTCTCTCATCACCTCCTCATGTCACCAAAGTTTTGACTTGAAGTGAACATGGCAAGGCGGACAGGAGGGCAGCTAACATTTGAGTCGCCTTTAGGTGCCGAAGGCCCTGTCCGGGTCCCTTCTCCCAGCAACCCTATGAGACAGGTGCTGCAAACAGCCCCACTTACAGCTGAGGACACGGAGGCACACGGGGTGAAGTGACTTGCTAGGTGCAGCTTGGATTCACAGAGCCCATGCCACTGTCACTACCCCGTGTTGCTTCCTGTCTAGTGGCACCTCTGTGAGCCAGGTGGAGGGAGTTGAGGCTACCAAGATACTGACTTCCAGGTCCCAGGTCCCCGGCCAGCCCCAGAATCCTGACCCCTTGTCTTCTTGTTCCAAACGCCTGGGGCTGTTCCCAGGTTCAGGTGGCAGGTGGACCCCTGGGCCGGGAAGGTGGCTTACCAAATTCAGACTGCGAGCCGGGGTAGATGATTCGGAACACGTAATCTGTGGCTTCCTCATCCTCCTTGTCTGAAGACGTGGACTCCGAGGAACCCTGAGGGCTTCTCTTGCGCAGCTTGGGAAACACTTTGCCCTGGAAGGACATGTCCCAATGAAAGGACACAGTTGTCCTCAAACCTGCACAGCCTAAGGGTCTTGGTGGGGTGTGCACCAGCCCACAAAGTCACATAAGGGCCCATACCCCTAAGGCCACTCACCTTTCCCCGCTGGGACCAGAGAGGAGGGTCCAGCTGCCCGTGGGGAAGCAGCCCGTTCTCCAGGCACGAGAGGAACTGCAGGAGGTGCCCGCCCTTGGGGAAGCGGAAGGGCGGCCTCTGGATCCCATCCTGGCTGACCAACACCACTGTCCCGCCGCTGTCCACTGCCACCATGACCAGCAGAGAAGACCCAGTGGGAAGTCACCATGAGGCATGGTGACAAGCCCCCAACTCTGCAAATACATGTCCCCAGAGGTGCCCAGCCAGACCAAGCATCTGAGGCTCTGGGCCAGGCCTGGGCAAAAGGTCAGGGCAGGTTTCACCTCTCCCGTGTCCCACCCATCCCACCCACCATCCACCTGGATGGGGAGCTACAGGACAAGGTCAGGAACAGTGTGGTGGCCTCCCTAAAGTTACCTGCCAAAGGAAAGATGCCCTGAAACACCCACACTCCTCCAGAATCTGCTGCAAATCCACCCGGCTCACTGTGGCATGGGGTGTCCAGATTTCACCCCTCTCAGGCCCCTAGGTAACCTGGCTAGTGTGGGGGACATTTCCTGTGCACCAGCACAATACCTACGAGAACTGTCTTGTCCAACACTCACGATATCCCCATGAGGCCAATCTACTACTTTACAAATGAAACCCGGCCTCCAAGAGGGTAAGTTACTTCCTCAAGGTCACAGATCTGGACCCAGGTCCGTCTTAGGAGTTGAGCTGCAGTATCTCACACCTCTGTGAGACACAGGCCACTCGCTTTAAAGCAGGATGGCCATCTGCCTCTTTTGACTGTAGTTTCTTCTGACTTTAAAGAACCACTGAGTAGCACTGACTTTGGAGTCACAAAGACCTGGTTTGAGTCCAGGCTCTGGAGCTTACAGGATGTGTGGTTTTGTGTCAGGTGGCTTCTTCACCTCTAAAATGGGAGTGCACCTCTCCCTGGGTTGTCGTGACAATGAAATAATAGGCTTTGCCATTTTATAGAGGGAAATCCCAGGCTCAGAGAGGTACAGCCACTTGCTTGAAGTTGCACAGGTAACAGGATGTCCACCACATTGTCTCATGAAGCTAATGAACAATCAGAGCTAGAGGCAGCAAGGCATCCAAGAGGAACACCAGCCAGTCCCATGATCTCCTGTGGTCCCAACCTTGCTGGTGACAGTGCAGGTAGACAATCTCCTCCAAGCGGATGGTCATGGCGTAGTCCCAGTAGACACTGGAAGGGAGAGAGGCGAGGCTTGTAGGAAGGCCACCTACCTTATGGTGGACAGGGGCTTTGGAAGCCAGAGGACCACTCCTGAGGTCCTCCCTTGTCCCCAACTTTGGTGTCCCAGCCTGCCCAGCCTTTTTCCTCTTCTTTTGGTTCCAGAGCCTCAGTTTCTGAGGGAAGCGTCCTCCCCGGCCCATGTGGCCCAGGTAGGATGAACCCACAACTCTCTACCCCAGGACTCCAGCAATGATCACCTGACCGAGGCCTGGCCAATCAGCACGCTTCACTGTCCAGTGACAGTGACTGGTGCAGGATGGCCCATGACCCAAGCAGAACCCTTGAAACCCAGTGATCAAAATTATATCTGAGGGGCTGGGGTCGTGGCTCAGCGGTAGAGCACTCGCCTAGCACGTGCCAGGCCCTGGGTTCCATCTTCAGCACCACATAAAAGTAAATAAAATAAAGGTATTGTGTTCAACTACAACTAAAATTAAAAAAAATATATATCTGAATTACTGCTTCCAGCTGAGCTATTAGGAACAACGCTACGGTGGACATTTGTGTATAAGCTTTTGTGTAGGTAAGTTATCATGCTCCTGGGTAGATCCCTAGGCATGGAGGTGCTAGGGCCTCTGAACCGATGAACCTGCCAAAGGGTATAGCGGTTCTCCCACTTCACTGCTCCACACAGCAGGGCAGGGACAGGGGCAAGCCCAGTCTGACTCCAGAGCCTGAGCAGCACCTCTTGGGGACATTTTTTCTCTAACACTAAGAAGCCCAGCTGGGGAGTTATGACCATGGTTGTGCAAGAGGAGGTGATGGCTGGAAAAAGCTCCTGTGCTTTCCCAGAAGGACCACCTCCTTTGTCTTCAGTGTCTCTTAGTCCCAAAGGGGATGCTGAAGCCCCTGGTCGTCTCCCGTCCCCGCACTCCAACCTCATGTTTCTGATTCCTGCCTGTTTCTTTCTTCCAACTGAGGCTCTGGTTGAGAATAACAAGGTGGCAGGGAGTTCAGAGCTCAGAGATGTGGACATCCCCAACCCCAGGATGGTGACCTTAAAGGTCCAGATTTAATTGAAACTCAATTTTGCAGCATCTACGTGGCGCCTGTTCACAGAGGAAGATGATGTGGAAACGCGGGGCCCCTAGTGGCAGGAGCTGGAACAGTGGGGGATGAGCTGGCCAGGGCCTTTCTCCAAGCTGGCATCACAGGTTTCCCACCCACACACTCCTGGGCCTCCATCCAAGTGAAGAGCAGGGTCCTGGGGCTGTTTAAAGCTTTAGGAAGAACATGCCTCGGGGGTGCAGAAGCACTTATTAGACCCTCTGGGAATCCCTTGAATTCTGGGGAGACCATCTTGTCCAACTCCCTCACTGAAGAGGAAGGGGAAACTAAGGCTCAGAGAGGTGGAGTGACATACTCTGGGTCACTCAGCAAGGTGAGGGCTGGTCAAGGACCTTGTGTACTTGGTTATTTCTTTTCTTCCCCAGCATAATTTGAGCTCTAAGAAGGTAAGGACTTTGCTTTCCTTTGATTGACTTGCTAGTGCCTTGTGTCTAGAACAGTCGCTAGCAGGGAGGGTGCTCAGTAAATATGTAACAAGTAGGTTGTCTGAGCTCCTACTATGTGCTACAATCTGCAGTGGGCATCAGGAATCAGCTGTGAGCACGGCAGGATCTTGGTCTCCAAGGAAACTGAAGTCAGGGTGAGGCAGGAGAGAGAGGAGTGTGCACAGCTGATCATGAGACTACCATCTGGCAAATGCTAGGAGGGAGAGTTAGGGCAGGGGTGAGCCACTCTCGCTGGGAGGCCAGGAAAAGCCCAGTTCCAAGGTTCATGATGAAGAGGCGAGTTCCAGGCCAAGGGCCTCTCCTCAGCCCTCCACTGTTCTTCGGCGAGGGCCTCTTCATTGGAAACCCCACGGTCTGGCAGAGACAGAGTTACCCAGCCCAGCCTGGGACCACTGGTACCTCTCACTGACCACCTCTGAGCAGGAAGTGAACAGCTGAGAAAATGCTGTGAATCATCCCAAGATCTAATATGGACCCCACTGAGCTTCATATTAAGTAAAACACAATAATAGTGTTTTGGCCATGTTTCTTGAAATGAGTCATTATTTTTTTTAACACTACATTTTAAAATGCATATGAAATCACAGGTCATCTGCAAGCTTCTCAAACATGTCCAGGTAGGGGATGGTTAACGGCCAAGAGGGCTGGGGCATGGGAACCTGTTCGATGACTATTTTTAATGTTAAAAATTCTTGACTGTAAAAATGTTTTTTAAGAAAATGCAAAAGAAAAAATAGGATCTGGGGGCTGGGGTTGTGGCTCAGTGGCAGAGTGCTTGTCTAGCATGGGTGAGGCACTGGGTTTGATCCTCAGTGCCACATAAAAAAAAAAATTAAAAAAAAATTAAGCTTAAATTCTTAAAGAAAGAGAGAATTTGATGTGGATTCAGAACAGCCCAATCGCTGCTTCTCCCCATCAGCAGCTGGAATGACAGGTGGGCCACCTCAGCCCCATGCCTGTCCTCTGTTCTCCCTGAAGCTGTCCCTGGTTTGGCTAGAACACAGGTATTGCAGGAGGGAGCCCCAGTCTGATGGTTCTTCCCAGTATGACTCCAAAGCCACTGCAGAGTTGCATATATCGTGGGTACCAAAGAAGAGACAGCTCTAGGGACCAGAAACCCAGTAACAATGCCTGTCCCCTGTTAGGACGTGATGGGAAGGGTGGGCCGAGGCTGGCCACTATCCTGCATTTGCAGGCTCCGTGGTCTTTGTAGAGTTACCTCTCTGAGTGGTGTTCAAGCCAAAGGCTACCCCACCCCCAACACTCTTCCCTTGGTTTCTTCATCTTCCTGAGTCTCTGAGTTGCCCCTAAGGCCACAGTTGCAGGGAGGCTGGGCTAGGTCACCATAACAACCAGGCGGAGGGGCAGACAGGGCAGGGTGCGCATCTCCGCTCCCAGGTGGTGCCCAGGAGAGGAGATGGACTCGGGGTGCAGCGAGGACCCAGCAACCTACCTCTTCTCATAGTCCAGGTCCCCCATGGACCCGTTCATCAGTTGGTTGGGTGTCCACTTCAAGGTCATAATGTCAGCTGTCTGGTGCAGGGACAGGTACCCAGGTACAGCCTCCATGTCGTCCCTCTGCAGAGAGACAAGGGTTTAGGACTGGTCATGGTGTTTGAGTACATATGGCTGAAGGCCCTGACCCGTTAGACTCTGGGGTGCAGAGCAGGTTATCTGAGAAGCTGAAGTCCTCCTGAGCCTCTTTGGGTGGCCGTGCTCAGCAAAGCTGTCTGCAGCCAACCTGTGGGTGGGGCAGTACTACCAAGTACAGCTGTGAAAGCCACCCACCATCACACTCTCCCTCTCAGGCCTAGGGGTCTTTAGAACTAGGAAGGGGAATCTGTCCCTCTGTCCCATCACCATTTTCAAAATGGCATTTATCTGGGCCAATCTTAAGGGAGGCAGAGGTGGCAGCTGAGTTTTGTGGCCCATTCCCCAACAACCTGCTCCTTCAGTGTCCCCAGCATGCTCTGGCCCAGCGGTCAGATCCTCCACCTTCCTAACTCCCCATAGGACTTCTCATCTGCTTTATTTATGCCAAGTAGGAGGGATATGTCAACATCCCTCAGACATGAAGGAGGCAGTCCTTGCACCCAATCCACCTCAATGACAGGCAGAGACCCAGCACCGTTTACTGAGCACCAAGTGCAGTTTACTGAGCCTAGGGAGCACGTCTCAGTCCTCACACACAGGCTCCGCTGAGCCCTGTGCCCCATGGAGGAGCACCACCGCAGCCTTCCATCAATCCCAAGATGCACATTCTGTTCCTTTCACATTTTAACCTCCCTAAATGGGGACATGTCTTACCCTTGATGAGAACTCACACCGTGACGCAGAGGTGACTGCCTGAACTCACGCAAACTCAGTCAGAGCTGTTCAGCCTGTCCTCGCTTCAGTTGAGTTTTGTGCATGGCTATTATTTTGTATGAGCAGGACAGGTGCTATTTTAAACGCCTTCAGAGAGATTAGCCTGTGATTCAGCTTTGAATTGAAAAAAGTTACTGTGACACAGAGAGGCTGGAACAGAGCCGCAGACTACTAACGTGATATTGGCAAAGCAAGCACGTTATTCATCCTGCAGGGAAGCCTGTGAATCCAGATGCCCTTGTAAAACAGCAAGTGAGTGCTTCACAGGACGTCAGACCCATCTCAGAGATGAGAATGCATATTCCTGAAGAAATGCTGCACTTTCTGGGCTTGTGGGTCAGGAGGCACCACATTTTTTGTGTAAAGAAACATTTGGCTTTGTGAGCCATACAGGCTCGGCTACAACCTAACTCTGCCACCATAGCCTGAAAGCTGTGCTAGATAACACACAAACTAATGGTCATGGCTGGGTCTCAATAAAACTCTATTTATAAAAACAGGTGGAAGACCACATTTGGCCCACGGGTAATAGTGGAACACAGAAGCATGTGGAAAAACTAGGGCATTAATGATTCTTAGCCAAAGTGATACAGAAGATTAAACTCTGGACAGCAGAGGCTTTAGGAACATCTTAGCTAATGTATTTCAATTACATTTTCTCTTGTTGTATGAAAGAGCAATGTATGATTAAAAGACAAGCAAAAAACCCTATATCTGGTTACGTCTCAAAGACCTGATTCAAATGGGTAAGGTGAAATTGTGTAGTGAAAAAGTCCCATGTGTAATTTAAATAGCATTTTAGAAAAAAAGGCACATCTTAAAATCATGGCTTCTTAGACTTGAGCAAACAAGGTTTGTGGCCACAGAGAGCAGATACTGTGGCTAAGATGAGGAGTTGCCTAGGGTTACCCAGTGATTGACTGAAACTGCACCCACACATCTGGGGTGGCTGATGGTTCACAAAGCTTCCTCCCAGCAGAGCCCAGACACTATGCTGACCCTGTGACTCAATGGCCCTGGAGAGGGGACAGCCAAAGGAGACACTGCACTAGGGCAGGGGCTGCATGTGCCCCACTGTCCCTGCACCCCTGGAGCCTGGCCAGTCTCTGGGGCATAGAAGGTGACTGATGAGTGGCACCCGTTGGCATGAATTCAAATCATGATTCTGTCCCCTAATTCACCTGTACAGGCCTCAGTATTAGGACAGGTGAATGGGTGGGTGCAAAGGTGGTTAGATAGATGGGTGGGTGGGTAAAAATATAAACAGACGGATGGACAAATGGTGGTGGACGCTTGGACAGAAGGCGGCCCAGAGAGAATGGAAGAGAGCTGACTGGCTGGACAGCAGGCTAGAGATCCGGTGAGGATGGGTGGACAGATGGATGGATGGATGAATAAACAGACGAACAACCCAGAGCCAGAGGGAAAGCCTCCTCCATAACTAGGAGCAAGATCTGGGCCCACGGTGGACACTCACCGGCTGAACCAGAACATTGTTCTTGCCGTAGAGCAGGGTGGCTCTGGAGTTCTGGTGCAGGGACTCCACATAGTCACGGGCAGACAGGGACGGCCGGTCGTCCATGCTTCCGCTCGAATGCCTCTTCTGGATCTGGTAGTATGACAGGAGACAGACAGGTGGCCCTGGAATGACCTCTACCCTGTCCCCTGGCCCAAGGCCCTCCCACAGCCCCGCCGCCCACAGCACTCACACAGAGAGCTGGCCGCTTGCTGGGTGAGTCCTGCCGCAGGTGCGAGCTATGGATGCGGTGCCTCTGCACCAGCTCGTCGGCGGAGGGGTCGGTCCAGAAGTGGTCCGCGGTCTTCATCTTGGTGTACTCCAAGGCACAGGGCCCCACTGCAGAGCACAGGGGGCTGGGAACTGCAGCCCCAGAGAGCCTACCCTCCCAACTCCTGCAGGAGGGGCCACTCGTTCCACCACCCCTCCCCTCCAGCCAGCCTGGAAGCCCCAGAGTCCTGCAAGAGGCCAGAGGAGGCCTTGGGAGCAGGAGGCAGTGAGCAGTTTGGATGGAGGAGGCTGGAGAGGAGCCAGGGGCCCTCAGGAGGCACCCCTGAGGCCCAGGACCACACGGAAGTCAGAGCACCAGACCACTTACCCAACAGGGATGCAAGGATGGGGCCGTCCACGGGGTCTACCAGGAGAGCTTCCTTCTCATAGTATTTACTAGAAGAGGAAAGGACACGTGGGTTTGGATGGAGGCCAGCAGAGAACACATGGCTGACAAGCAGGTTCAATGCCCCACTACCCTCTTACTGCCAGAGCTTTGGCTGCCCATGTGTCAAATGGGGACAATCACGGTATATATCACAGGGCTGCTGGAGGACTTTTGAGAGAAATGAGATGAACAGTATCAGCGTGGAGTTTGGTGTCCACCTGAACACATGGGGCCCTTGAGCCACAGGAGTAATGAGTGGCAGGCTGGATGATTCCACCAGGACTTCTGCTGAAGACAGGAGGTCCTAAGAGGCTCAGCTATGTCTGCCCTTCTCTCTCTGAGACAATAAAAGGCCTCTTACCTGCACTGTGCTCCCAATGCTGTGCTAACAGGCCTTCCTGCCCCGACACCTCATGCTGGGAACGCCGGCCTGAGACGCTCAGAAAAGTCCCCTGAAACCTGGCTCTGCAAGGTACTATGGGACGTCATCCAGACAAGGATCAGGCTGAATGCTTCTGCATTTGTTTGTTTGTGTGACTTACGATGGTGTCATGGTTTCTAAATCCTTGAAAACTCATGCGACCCCCAGACCAACAGAATTCAAAGTTTGGAAGGAGCCTCCCAGGGATGCTGGATTCAGAGAGGGTAAATGACTTGCTGGAGGTGACACATGTCAGGTCACTGCATCTGCAGGGCTGAGCAGGCTTGGGCTACATCCAGTTGGCTTTGCCCTTGCTGTCACCCAGCAGGGAGTGGAGGACACGGGTGTGGGGTCAGACAGATTGCATGGGAGCCCCGCTCAGACACTTGCCTACTTGCCGTGGCTCCCTAGGCAAGTGAATGCCCTCTCTAAGCTTCAGAGTCCTCTGCGGTAAGATGGAAATAGGAACAGAACACACCTGCACAGGTTATTCTCTCCTGCCCCCCGCCCCTTAAGGCCACAAGTGGATCTTCTACAGGAGAAGGAAGAAACCCAGGATCCCTTCACCCTGCCCTAAGTCAGAAGCCTATGATCTTAAATACCCAAATCCTCTCATTTTTTTAAGCTAGCCTGGCTCAGGGTGGAACATCTAGGAGGCCTGTTTAAAATCACTTTCAGACCTACTCACATTGTCAATGGGACAAAGAAAGACACGAGGGTGCAATTCCCAGGACAGGCAGCAGGTGGAGGCAGAGCACACCGGGCATCTGGCCTTCCCCCTCACCTGCTGTTTTCCACAAGGTAATGCACAATCTTATCCAGGACCTTCTCAAACAAGGCGGTGCGGATCCACAGATGCTTGATGGCGAGTGGGGACAGGTTGGGCAGCTTGGGCAGCTTTCGAGCATTTTCCTGGAGGCCCTGGATCTGGTTTCGCCTTCAAGACCAACAAGAAAGAACAGAAACAAAAAATGAAATCCACAGGACCAATATGCAAACAGGAAAATGCTCATTCTTGCTAGAAAATGAAGGAAGGACAGCTAAACAGGAGCCCACGTTGCTCCAATCATCTGGGTCAAGTGTTGAAAAAGTAATAATCCCCAGTGAGTGTGCAGACGTGGTTCAACAGAGGGATTCAGATGCTCTTGACACACCTCCCTCTCTCCCTGGCTCCTTCCCTCTCTCCTGGAATGACATGCTGACCAAGAGCCCTGGACTACAGATCCTTCAGTGGCTCCCCAGTGCCCCTGCAAAGGAAGGTCTTCCCTATGACTGGAAGGGTGCTCCATGACCTGCCCCCACCTCTCCAGCAGCCCCTTACTCTACCTGCTCACTCCTGACACAGAGCACGAGAAGACTCCTGAGGCTGCCAGGCTCTCTAGAACTTTCCACATGCTGATGCCACTTCCTGTTTTCCCTCCTGTCCCCATTCCTGGGCTGATCCCTTCTCACCCTTTGGATCTCAGCAAGGCCATCTCCTACAGGAAGCCCTCTGGAACCAGACAAAGCTGATCTCTGCCCCCTAAGATGTTCCATTTTCTGTGTGCCCCTCCGTTCTGTCATCTTAAAAATATGGACTAAGCATGTGGCAAGCACAGGCCCCCTTGTGTCTGTACCTCCAGGGCCCAGCACAGTGTCTGGTATACAGGAGGATGCTCAGTAATTGTGTTCATGAATGAGTGACTGCACAAGCGAATGGATGGCTGTCCCTTACGGCCCGGCAAGGGCAGGTCCGATCCCTCCCTGGGAAGTCAGACCCACACGGTGGAAGGCCCTGTTATCTGTAGTCAGCCAGGAATTCAGCAGGTGAGCTGGAGGGAACCTAAAGGTGGCTAAGAAGTCATTCCAAACGGAGCTGGCAAAGCCCAGTCCTGAGGTCTGCCCACCATTCAGTTATGGAGCAGCCCTGGACAGGCAGGGCCTGAAGGGCAAGAGCAAAAGCGGGGCCGTTTCTCCCTCAGTGGAGTGCAGTGACCAGCCTACACAGAGATGGCAACCTTAGGGCACGCTGGAGTTTGGATCTGAAACGTCCCCCAAAGGTCCACGTGTCAAAGCCTTCCCCATCAGCCTGGGGCTACTGGGAGGAGGTGGAACCTTTAGTGGGAGGGCCTGGCGGAAGGTTTTAGGTTATTAGGGAGTGCCCTCAAGCGGCCCGGTGAGATGTGGTTCTCTTCCTTCCTCCTTTAATTTTTTTTTTTTTGCATTCTGGCCATAAAGTGAACACTACCACACCATAGGCCCAGTAATGGGGCCCACTGATCATCAAAAACACCCTCTCAAACTGCTAGCCAAAGTTAACCTTTCCTCTTTTTAAGTTAATTATGAGAGGGATTTTGTCACAGTAACAGAGAACTGACAAACACAGAGTATGTTTATCTCTCCCCTTCCCTTCCCTTGCATGTGACAGACACGGCCAATCAATCCACACACATTTTCCCAGGATGCCCAACCACAGCTTCAGAGTCCTTCATTGCAGTCTCTGGGAGCCACAGGCACAACTGGAGCGAAAACCTATTTGCCACCCCTAACCAGGCCCCAAGCTGGGGGTTTGGCTGTGCATTCAGGACTTGAGGAGGTGATTATGGCAACAGGGACCATGTGACACAGTCAGTCCATAAACCTCCCCAGCTCATTAACCAGTCACCATGACAGGTGAGTGACACCCCTCCCGCTTCAATGGATGCCTCAAAGAGGGTTTTACCCAGTGGCTCCAGCAGCTGCCCCTTGCAGATGAGAGCATGTTGATAATATGAAACTTTGCATTGAGAACAGGATGTGGCCCAGCACCAACTGTTTCCTGGGCATGTTCCAGGTGCTAGACACTGCCCCAGATGCTGGGGACACAATAGGGTGGCATACATGTAGCTGCCGTTTCTCATGCAGAGATGACAATCAAGTTCACAATTAAACAAGAAATAGCTAATTCCCAATGGCAGGAACAAATGGGAAGGAAGTAACCAGGTGATATGAAGTAGAAGATGGGGTGAGGGCTGGCAGTGACTGAGCTGGGGAATTCTGAATGATGACAAAAAAGAGCCATGGAAGACCAAGTTGGGGAGCCTGCTGGAGGTATAGCATGTGCCAAGGTCCTGAGGTGGAAAGAGGCTGGCAGGTCTGAGGAGCAGAAAGAGTGCCAGGCGCTGTGGATTCCTGCAGGGCCTGGGGGTCACTCTCCAGAGGACTGACCAGCCTGGTCCCCCACTCACGTGCTCTCGATCAGCTGCTCCAGGTCCTGGACTTTGTGGCTCAGCTCCTCAGCCGGCGGAAAGCTCTTGCCCACCTTCATGAAGAGAGCCGCGATCTTGTTGCTGCGCAGGAAGCCAGCTGCCCGCCGCCGCAGCCCGTGCAGGATGCAGGCCTCCACCGCAGCTGTGGGGACATGGCGGTCAGCAGCACTGACTCTCCTGCCATGTTCCCAGCAAGGCTCAGAGCTTCAGTCAGACACGGGCTCCTTGGACAGCCAGTTCCCAGCATCACCTGCCTCCGGCTGCCCTGCACCCCAGCCGGCTTCCCCCTCTAATGAAGCAAGAGAGCTTAGTGGGTGACCCACAGTCGTGGCTCAAGGCTGGACCACCTCTACTCAGGTCCTCTGCTGGTCACTAGCCAGCTGTGTGACTGGGCAATGACCCCCTCGGTGTCTCGGCTTCCTCACCTGGAAAGGGCAGTAGTGTGAGCATTGGCCTCAGAGCTGCTGTTACGAGAGGAGAGAATGCATGGGAGTACTCAGCAGAGCCAGGCATATAGTGGGTGCTTTATGAATGTTAGCTATAGTGCTGTCAGAGAGGGAGAGATGGACCATGGGACTACTGAGCTCTACCTGGCCACGGAATATCAATATTGATATCATCATCATCGACACTGTGTCTGTAGCGCAGCTAACACATATGGGTCTCCTTTATTCTCTGCCAGGCCAGGGAAGAAAGGAAAACTATCCTCACTCCTCAGATGTGGACACTGAGGATCAGAGAGGTGAACTGAATGGCTCAAGGCCACCCAGAAAATGAGTGATAGAGTCAGGATTCAAACCCAGTCTGAGTTCGAGGTATGCTGTACCTGAAACTCTTTTGAGGATTTCATAGCAATCTTCTCACTTCCATTTTCCCTGGAAGTCCTTCCCAGCTCTCCTCAGAACAGGACACCTGGGTTATATATAGCCTGGTCTCTACCATTAACTCACTGTGTGACCTCAGGCAAACCACTTTCCCTCTCTGGGCTGAAGGGAGTCATTCTGAGAAACTGGTCCTGTGCAGGCCATTCTGATGGCCTCTGGTACTTCTGGGAGCCCTCCATCTTCTCACCTTCTCCTCAAGCCAGTATACAACAGGTACATCATTAATGCTTACTGAAAAAGTGAGTATATAACAGCAGCTACTCCTTATTGGGCACCTGCTGGGTGTCAGATGACTATTAAGGTTTACCTCACTTAACTCTTGAGACAAAACCCACGAAGAGCCCTAGTGAGCCACGCAAGGTGGATGGCTCGGTCAAGGTCAAGAGCAAAGAGAGACAGGAAGAGGCTTTGGGTCAGTGGCTTGTCTCTGAGTTGGCAAGTACTTGTTTGAATGAATGTCCAAATCACACCACCCACTCTGCTCATGCATTTAAAGTATTTTGGGTGAAACCGTTTTTTACGATCTTAATTTTAACTTGTACGTATAAAACTTTCCACTTTGTTTATACTGAAATAAGTTGATCACCTTCAGGCTCTGTATATAGTGTTGGATCCTTTCTGACAGAAGCTTCTAAGGAGAATAGATAAAAGAAACCTCAATGGGTCCTTCAAGCCTCCGTTGCTGCCATCTGATTTCTCTCATACAGAAACTGTGGTCAGAGTTAGGGAACTATGACTATGCTTCTTATCACGTTCTCCTTCTCTAAGGCCTTAACTGATAGATATGTTAGCAAGTCTTGACGTGGACATGTATGCTTTTTATTTGCAAATAAAAAAGTCCAGGAGAAAATAAAAATATAACAAAATATTAAATAAATAAAATAAAATAAATAATAAAATAAATAAATAAAAATATAACAAAATATTAATGTTTTAAATAAACATAGATATATAATATTCTCATATACATATGTACTTATTCATATGTACTCATATACACATATATGAAAATACATATATTTATATATACACCTATAAGTACCTGAGTGTGTATAAATGTGTGTATATTTAAATAAACACATTCCACTTAAAAAATAAGACTTTCTGGGTGGCAGTGGCCCACACCTGCCATCCCAGTGACTCGGGAGGCTGAGGCAGGAGGATGGCAAGTTCAAAACCAGCCTCAGCAAATGTGAGGTGCTAAGCAACTCAGTGAGACCCTGTCTCTAAATAAAACACAGAACAGGTCTGGGATGTGGCTCAGTGGTCGAGGGCCCCAGAGTTCAATCCCTGATTCCTGCCCAAAGTCACCCAGCAAGAGGCAGACACAGGTCTGTCTAGGTGAAAAGCAGGTGAACTGAGGCTCTGGTCCCCCAGGTCACGCACATGCTCAGCATATTGTGAGCCCCTGCGTGGTGTCCCAGCCATGCACATGGAGCTGGTGGGCTGGCGGGTGCCCTTGCTCAGGCTCTTCCTGGGGCCGAAGTCATAGGGAGGGGGACTGCGGCAAGCCTTCACAGGAGACACTGCCGTTATTGAAGACAAAGTTCCCAGGAAGGACGAGAATCACCCTGGGTGTGCACACTGACCGAGAGCTGAGTGCTGACTTCAGACTCACCCTAAGCCCTGTCTCTAGCCATCGTCAAAGCACAGCAGCACCTGGCAGTGCCATTATCCTGGAACCTGGCGAGCAGAGCGGGTTTAGCAGAGATGTCTGAGTCACGCTCCGAGCATCAGGCCTGTGCCTTTGCTGAGCCAGCTGGCCATAGTCCCTCGGGAGGTGTCAGCGGCTCTTCACTCTCTGTCTTTAGAAAGTCCCCAGCCACCCTGTTCTTGTACCTCGCCAGCTGACGGCAGAGTAGGGAACCAGCACGGAGGTCGCTGCTCAGGGGCCAGGACACAACGGCTAGGCATGTGAGTGGTGCCCACGTGAAGAGCTTCAGCCACCTCTCCAGGGGGGTGTGGAAGTCACTGTCAACTGCCTCTGTCACTATTCTGCATTTCCAGGTTCTCCAACTGAATCCCTTCAATATCCAAAATTAACTTGGGAGTCACAATGCAAATCATGATGCGCGATTCTGGCTGGAAGACGCCTTTCCAGAGGCAGCTCCCAGGAAAGGCCGCGGGCGGCCACCGACTCACCGCAGAAGGAGATGATGTGGCTGCTGTCTTCGTGGACAAACTTGCGCGTGACGGCCTCTTCCATGATCTGCTTCACCTGCAAGGCAGACGGAAGAGACCTGTGCCACCAGAGCAGCTCCCCAGAGGGCTGTGCTGCTCCCCGGAGCCTTTCCAGGTCAGATGTCACACCAAATGTCCTCTCCTTCCCTGACCACAGCAGCCCATATCCTGGCCCTTACCACGGGCCCTTCACAGTACTCATTGCCCTTCCTGTTCTTTCTCTCTATGGGCTTACTGTCTGCACCCCACCCCCTCCAGAACATAAGCTCTAGGAGAGCAGACACCTCCTCTCCTGTTTTTACTGCAGTATAACCAGAACATAGTAGGTGCTCAGTAAAGATCTCAACGAGTGGGTGTTTGGATGAGTCAGGTGGGCAAATGAACCAGGAGGGGTGGCGTGGACGTTTAGCCCTGGCATCCAGTAGACCTGGGTTCGAATCTCTGCTTGGGCACCTCCCACATGGGTTTGTGAACTCACTGTGGGAAACGGAGGCTCCACAGGGGAAGCAATTGCCCAGGGAGATGAAGCTGGCCAGAGAGAGGACAGAAGTCCACCTCGGGCCCCACGCCCCAGGCTGTGGGCTTTCTCACTACACCTGCTCGCTCAACAAATGTTACCTGAGGTCCCCAATGTGCCAAGCACAGGGGGCAGTGGGAAAGGGCAGACAAGCCTCTGCTCATGTCGTTCGCCCTCTGGTGGCTTCACTGGATCTAGACCCCGAGCTGCTCTAGTCACTATGGGACTTGAGCAAAGCCCTGTCCTCTCTGGATCCACATACCCACCTTGAGATGGAAGGTGTCAAAAGAAGACCACAAGGCCTGCCCAGCTCTGAATCACTGGGCTGTGGGGTCAGGGAGGAGGGGAAAAGTCCAGCATCACCCAGGTCCCTTCCCGTGGCCTCTGCGCGCAGCACATCCAGGCGCCTGCTGAGGGCAGTGCAGGCCTCACTGCCCACTCTCCCTTACATCTGGATGTCTCCTGGGACGAGGGCAGAGCTCACAGCAGCCCTGGCTGTGTGCTACGGAGGAACAAGGCCCACTCAGAGCTGGCCGCTGGACCACCCCTCCATCCTGTCAGCACCAGCCCCGGGAACAGCTCCCGACCTCCAGCTCAGAGAGCTCAGGCTGGGTTTTGCCTGCAGCATTTCTAAGTGTGAAAACCTACCAAGACCCTGGGGAGCGGGTCTTGTTTTACAGATGGGAAAACCGAGGCTCAGGGAGGTGAAGTGGCCCAGCCAGTGTCACAGAGCCAGGAAAAGGCAGAGCTGGAATCCAGACTTAAAAAGATCTTTCCATTTCCAGCTGCCATATCCTGGTCCTTGCAGCGACTAGCTGTGTCCCCTCAGGCAAATCACATCACCTCTCTGAACAAGGTAGGGAACATCAGGTCCTAAGTGCAGAGCCTGGCACATAATGAGCCTGTGACAAATGTCACCTCTGCCTGGAGCCTCACCTGCTTCCTGTTACCGTTTTTTCTGGCCCTGGCTGGAGTGTCATCCTTCAGGACATTAAATTCCCTTGCTGGTGTTCCCAACACTGATCAGATTTGCAGTGCTCTGGTCTGCACCTAGCTCCCCTGCCAGGTTCTGAACCCCATGAGAACAAGCACTCTGAGACTCCCAGCTTTAGCACTATGGCAACCTGCACCCCGAGTTCTGGCGCACAGTAGGTACTCAATAAATGGTGAATGTGTGCCTCTGCCAGGCCGGCCCACTCTGCACCCTGGCCCAGCCTCCAGCCTAGGCGGCTGTCTCTGGGGACCCCTGCTAACATGGCTCCCGCCCAAAGGCGCACACTCCAGCCCTTTCCATGGCTGACCCTTCTTAGGCAGGTTGTCGCTCTCCTGCCAACGTCCTCCTGTTCTCCAGAAGCCGCCATCTGCCTGTAACTCACTGGAGTGTCTCTGAGGCAGGCCCTGCCGCCCACCTGTGTCCTCCCTTATGGTGGCTGCAGAGAGCACCAGGCCCCATCTGTCCACGTCCCCAGAAAGAAGCCAAATCCTCAGCTCTCATTCAGGGAGCTCAGGGAGGAAGGGAGGGGCCAGGCGGGGAAAGTCCTTGCTGTCACCATCCAGTCAGTGGCCTCGGGCTGCCCCTTACCATTCAGGCTTCAAAGACCTGCCCGACTCCCACTTTCCAGGATGCCACCTCCTGCCCTTCCTTTCCTGTCACTCCTCTCCCAACCCTGGGAATCTGATCCTGCAATGTCACCTCTCCCACTCTGATGGGCTGAGTTGAGTCTTTCTCCCGAACCCCAAATTCATATATTGAAATACTCTTAACTCCTGGTAGCTCAGAATCGGCCGCCCAGAAGATGAGACCTTCACCGAGGTGCCTGAGGTAAAATGAGGTCATCAGGGTGGACTTAATCTGAAATGACTGGTGTCCTCACAAGAAGAGGGCACCAGGACACAGACACCCACCCCGGGAAGACCATGTGCGGACACAGGGAGGAGGCGGCCTTCTCCATGCTAAAGAGCGGGGCCAGAGCAGACCCAGGTCACAGATCGCAGCAGGAACCGACCAGACAGCTCGATCTGGGATTTCTGCCTCCAGAACCAACACGGAATACATCTGTTTGTTAAATGGCGTGTTCTGTGGCATGTCTGCCCTCAGCGTCATTGTTATCATCACATCCTCATCCCCATGGTTGAGCCACCCACTGGAGACCCTCGGCTGCAGTCTTGAAGGTCAGGGGTGCCCTGAGGTGCACAGAGCCTCCTCCCAGTCTCACTCCTTCCCAGCGTGGCCACATCCAACCACTGATGGGGGCACCTTCTCCCACCTCAGGACAGCTGGACAGGCAGTCCCAGCTCCCTCAGAGGGACATCAGGGCTTCCACTGAGATGGCATCACGGTCCACTGTCCCTGCCCACTCCCATTTGCTGACTTTCTTCCCTGCCGTCGATCCCAAGAGTGCGCCTCATGAACCCCCTGCACATGAGCCCCCCTCAACCGGGACTGCCATGCTGCGGCGTGGACGGTCAGAACAGGGGTGAACACAGGGCAGGTGCAAATGCTGCGAATGGAAGTGCAACCGCCTCTGAATTCACCTGGGCAGGAGGTGGAGGCTGGGCCCTCTCGCCAGCCTTCGGGTATGGAGCTACAGGGATGGAATCAGAGGGTCCTGCCCCCGAGGGGCTCCTAGTCCACTGAGTCCTGGGGGTACCCAGCAGATGTCCCACTCCTGGTCCTGCTGCACCCGCCTCCCCTGGACCAAGTTAGAAATGCAAATTCCTGGGTCCCGCCCAAGAACTACTGAGCTGGAAAATGTGGGGCATTTCTCAAGCCTTCCAGGTGATTCTGAGAGATTCCCAAATTGGATTAGAGAACTGGAGGGGAAGAGGAAGAGGAAGGAAAGGGAATGTGGAGGAGGAAGGGGAAAGGAAGAGGGTGACTCTGGAACAAGGAGCTGTCTCCAGCTTCCCTGGGGAAGGAAGAAATTCAGCAGCCAGGACTCTTGCAGGACCCTCCCCACACTGTCACCTTCTGGTCACTTCTCCCTCCAGCCCCTTCCAACCCTAAGGGTGGTGATGATCCCTGGCTCCCTGCTGTTACTAGCCACGGGGTACTACCTTCTGCTTTGCAGATTCCCAGCCTCCTTCCCACCAGAGTCCACAGTCCCCCTGTTAAAGCTGCCTGCCGTCATGGCTGAGCTTGGGGGACCATCTGATTCCTACTACATCGTGACTCTATGCACAAACCCTGTCAAGTCTGAGCCTGCAGAGTGGAGAAGACCGTCTGCTTCCAGCTGTGGATCTTGGAACTCAAGAGAGGTTAAGTCCTCCCCTGGGTCACATGGTAGGGAGGAGCCCAGGGCTGTCTGGCCCCAAGCCTCTCACCTGGGCACGGATCCAGGGCAGGGTGACAAATGGAGGTGGGGAGCCAGCACCAGGGGCGTGTGCAGGTGAGGACCTCCCACCTCCAAAGCCTAGCTATCAGGATCTCAGCGGAAGTTAATAACCGCAGGCAGCCGGAGGCCAGGAGAGGAAATTAAAAAGGCTGGTGACTAGAGCTGGAGACAGATGTCCAGCATAGAAGGTGGCTGTGAGACTCTCTCCATGCATCAGAAAGAGGCTGCTGTCCACCCCAAGGGGAGGAAACCACCTGGGACGGACCAGAGTGTGGGCAGGCAGGGGCCCCAGCCCTGGGGGAGGAAGATCCAGAATCTAGCTCAACTCTTTCTCCCCCACAGGGGTGGGCTGGGGCAGTGACGGCAGCAAGCTCCCCTGGTTAGTGCGGCCCCCTGGCTCAGCACGACCAGCATGCTTTTCTAGGCTCTGCCTCAGGAATCCAGGATCCAGGCCGCCCTCAGGGAGTGCAGAGGAGGGGGTGGTGCCACCCGGACCTGCCCCAGTGCTGCATGAGTGTAGCCGGTCATGCCCTGCTGGCACCTCAGGGGCTCCTCTGCGAAGAGCAGCAGGGACATTACCTGAGATGTACTGTGTGAAACAGCAGGAAGGGCTTGCACACAGTGGGGGCTTTATGATGGCAGTGCTCAGCACTCATTATTTCCGAGCACTCACTCTGTGCCAGGGACTGTTTGTAAGCACAGTTCTAATGAGGTTATTTCCAAATGATTCCACTTTACAGGTGGGGAAACTAAGGCACAGATCTTAAAAGATAACCCACACACGGTTATACAGAGGCGGCAGGAGGCAGATCAAGGGCCTCATCCTAATGGATACCTTGTCCACAGCAGAAAGTAAAGGCCATTTAGAACAAATGCTTTTGTTACCCCTCCAGCTTAGAGTGAGAGGAGGCTTACTGAGCATCTACTATGTGCCAAGGGCTTTATTCAGTCCTCACAAGAGTACTAATAATTATCCTCATTTTAAAGGTACACACATCTGGGGCAGCTCAGCGATACAGCATGAGTGAGGCCCTGGGTTCCATTCCCAGCATCAAAAGAAATACAAGATGTTTAATCAAGTCTCAGAGGGTTTATGCACAACTCCCAGGGTCACACTGCCAGGAAAGGGCACAGCTGGGGCTTGAACCCAGGTCTCTGTGAAGTTTCATCTCCAGCCCCATCCAATACTGGATCATCTTGAAACCCAAGATGGCTGGAAACCTGTGAAAAGGGACCCTTCAGTCTCCCCAACTTGGGACCAAAAGAAACATTGAATTGTAAGTCAGGAGACTCAACGTGAGGCTTCCTGGGTCAGACTCTGCCATCCACATCCTGTGAGCCTCTTCCAGAGAGGAAGACCAAAGGTCAGAGTGGTCAGGAAGATCTTACTCCTTACAAGGCCCCCCCAGCAGCTGCTTGCTTCCTCCAATGATGGGGAGCTCACTCTTTTTGGAGCCAGCTCATTAGCATTCAGGACAAGTGTCAGAATGCAGAGTCACTGGCCTGGGGTCAGATCCTTAGCCACTCTCTGTCTGTGTGATTTGGGGCATGTTTCCATTCACAGTCTGTTAAGTGGTAGCAGCAGCCTGACCTATGGGAGGATGTAAGGCTGGACTGAGATCAGCAAGACAGTGCCCGACACTCAGGATGGGCCCCACAAACTACACACGACAAACACACGAGCTTGGGGAGACACGGACTCCGGGGCTCACGCACAACCGTGTCTCACGCACTGCTGACGTGAGGTGCTCACTAGGTGAGAGCTAGCTGTGGAGAAGCTCTTCAGTGCGGCTCCCTCTTGCCTGAGCTTCCAGGCCCAGGCCAGCAGGCATAGCTGGCCTGCTCTGGGCACTGCCCCACCCCTTCACCACAAGCCTCTGACCACCTCCCACTCCAACCTGCCTCCATTCAGAGGCCACGCTGAGATCCCGCCCTCCCACCACCTGCAAATATTTAAACAGCATAAAAGTAGAATTAACCTCAGGAGTGAGTTAGGGCAGACGGGAAACCTGGCCAGTCATGGGTTCCTCACACCTGCCACCTGCCCATGTCCAGGTACCCTCATGCCCGTCCAGGTTCACATCCTCCCTGCCCTGCTGAGCTGGGTCCTGTTTATTCATCTGAGCCCCAGATGGGGATGCCAGGCCCTAGGGTACAGGGCTGCTGTGAGGCGGACGGAAGACACAGGGAGAGGGGCTCAGCAGGGCCCAGCGCACAGCTGGCCCAAGTCAAGGGAGGCACAAGCAGGAATGAGACCTCAGGAGCTGCCAGGCAGGCCAGGTCAAGCTCCAGCTCCGCTCTCGGGTGACCTCAGACCTCAGTTTCCTGGTGGTGACGTAGGAATGCTGCCTGCACACCTTACAGGGACGCTCTGGGAGGCTCTGTGAGCAAGGCCTGCCCAACTCAGAACATGGCCAGGCACACCGCGAGTGCTTGTAATAGGCGTCCCAGACAGCAGCGTCCCCTCATTCAGGGGTCCACACTTCTCCTTCATGGAGGGGCTGCCTGATCACCCTGTCTAAAATAGGGTCTCCCGTGAGCCACCTCCCCACCACCTCCCCTCGTACCCTGCTTGCTCCTTTTAGGGCTCACGGCTTGATGCTCTTCAAACATCTCTGGGCTTATCTGTTTAACACCCATCTCTCCCAGGAAGACCTGGAGCCACAGCATGCAGTAGGCACTCAATAAGTTGGTGACCACTCCAATCATATACCTCCCACGAACACCAGCAGCCCATGCTCCTGGGTCTCTGCCCCACCAAGCTCTCTTTGCTGCCGATCACACTGACAAGTTTAAGACCAGAGTCGCTGGAGTTTTTCTACAAAGGATCAGACAACAAATCTTTTGGATTTGGGGTAGGACTTGCAGATAAACTATGGGATGCTCAGATAAATCTAAATTTCAGATTTATAAAGGAGATCTCTTTTAGTAAAAGCATCTTTTGAAGGTGGCCTGGAGAGTCGCAGGCTCTTTGCTGCTGTCCATGCTTAACTGTGTTTCTTTGGTGTCTCCTGAACGCACAGTGAGAGAGACATGAGCTGAACCATGAGAATGGAAAACAGTGACAGCCTAAGGCCAGTTCCCTACAGCAAAAAGCTTGGTTCTATGGGAACAAATGACCAAGAAACCAGACCTGACAGGGCAGCGGGGAGGTCAAGGAGGGCTTCCTGGAGGGGTGCTGGCTCAAGATCTGAAATAGAGGCAGAAATTACTTCTCTGGGCCTCAGTGTTTCTACCTCTAAAGCAGAGAGGCCTTGTGCTTCCCCTAGAGACAACTTGGAGTCAAGAACAGATGGATGGACAAGGTGCAGGGAAAAGCACTATGTGGAAATGGCTGTCAGCTTTGAGTTTTTTCACTTGTTATGGGCAAGGCAGGGAGGAGGGGAGAGGGGCGGGGAGGGGCTGGAGCAGGGCCAGTGGTGGTGGTGAGGATGGGAGGATTTGGGGAAGTTCAAGGCACAGACTGGAAGGGGCGGTGTCTACCTGCCAAACCTGGCTGTTTCCATGGGTGGCTCAGTGTTCCTTTCCCTCTGAATCCTGTCCTCTCCGTCCCGCACCCTGAGCTGCTCTCAGGTGTCCTTCCTTCTGCCTGACCCACAGGATTCCCGCTTCCTCATACAGTCCCTCCACTTGACCTCCTCCCACTCCAATCTGTCCCCAGCTCTGGATGAATTCCTGAGCCACAACCACCTCCTCATTCTTCTCCGAGGCCCCCACCTCAAGTTGATGCTCCCCCCTTCCAAACCCCTATTGACAGGCCTCCAGTGCATGGTTACGCACACCAGGCTCTGGAACCAGACTTCCAGAATTCCAACCCCAGCTCTTGCAGGCATGGCCTCGGCTAACCCATAACTCATGTCCTTTCCCTTGGCCTCACCTTTGCCACCAGTGAAATGGGCGATATTAGTTTCTGTGTCACAGGCATAAGAGGATCAGCTGACCCTCCGTATCCAACTGTTCTATATCTGCAGATTCAACAAACTGGTATTGAAAATATTTTTAAAAGTTGTTATTTTTCTCAACTTATTCCCTAAATAACAGAGCATAACAATTGTTCATATAGCACTTGCATTGCATTAGGTATTATAAGGTCCTGTAAGATACCTAGGGAGATTTGGGTCAGGCCTAGGTTATATGTAAATACTCTGCCCTTTTATGTAAGGGACTTGAGCATCCAAGGATTTGGGCACTGCAGGGGTCCTGGAACCTACCTCCCAGGATAGGAGAGATCACAGGACCTTTTAAGCATCGAAGGCAATAGCTGCTGCATAGTTAAATGTCCGTACACTTGTTTTAATAGCACCACCCAGCACCGACCTCTACAGTGCTCACTGTTTCTGGCCCATGCTCAGGGACATAATTTCTTCAACTCTTCATGGTAACTCAATGAGATGGGTACACCCCCTTTTTATAGATGAGGAATCTGAGTCATGGTCAGATGAAATGACTTGCCACAGAATACTCAGCGTGAAATGCCAGGGTGGGAATTCAAACCCTGGCTTATCTGTCCCACACCAAGCCTGAGACACAGTAGATGCACTTATTACTCATTCAATAGATCCCTATGGGTGCTTCACAGGAGTGGGTGCTTCCCATGCAAGTCCAAAAATTCCCAGCAACTATGCAACCTAGGTGTCGCTGTTACCATTCCCAAGTTCCCTAAGAGGCTGCTGACCTGGGGAGGCAAGACCCACTGGGCCTGTGAGGAGACTGCACTTTGCATCCATTGGAGCCCCAGGTTGCTCTGTCTAGGTGGCCAGTGCACCTGCTCCCTCAGCTCACTGCAGCTGAACGTCATGGTCATGGCCAATTCCCTGCTCCCAGAGCCACAGCCCAGCAGCACCTGCCACTTCTGCCCTAGGCCAACAGTTTTCACAGTCAAGCTCTCCCAGCACACCTGGCACTTCCCACCTCTCTCCAGCCCCAAACAAGACCTCCAAAGAGCACAGTCCTAACAAAGACAAATCTCCACCTTTCAATGCTTATTACTAAGCAAAGAGGCTGATCTGCAAAGGCTGCAGATGACATGATCCAACTGGATGGCATTCGGGAAAGGAGAAGGCTAAAGAGACAGGGCAGAGATCAGGGGTCACCAGGGACTGGAAGGGGATAAGATGAGCAGGGGGAGCATCAGGGCATATGGGCAGTGGAAATGCCGTGCTAGGTCATTATACAATGGTATAATGTGATACAGGTCAGTATACAACCGCCCAAGCCCACAGAATGCACATCAGCAAGAGTGAAGACTGAGGTAAGCCACAGCCTCCAAGTGACAATGACGTGTGTTCCTGAATTGTAACAAATGTGCCTCTCTGGTGGGCACTGACGGCAGAGGAGACTGTGCACGTGTACAGAGGGGGACACTGGGGAAATCCCTGTACCTTCCCCTCCATTCTGCTGTCAACCAAAAACTGCTCTACAAAATTGTCCATTAAAAAAGAAAAAGAGAGCCAGGCAGGGTGGCCCATGCCTACAATCCTAGTGGCTGGGTGTCTGAGGCAGGAGGACCAAGAGTTCAAAGCTAGCCTCAGCAACTTAGTGAAGCCCTAAGTAACTCACGAGACCTGGTCTGTAAATAAAATAAAGAAAAAAATAATCTGGGGGATGTGGCTCAGTAGTTCAGCACCCCTGGATTCAATCCCCAGGACCAAAGAAAGAAAAGAAAAAGAAGGAGGAAAAAGAGGAGGAAGTGTGCTTTGTCTGCACGGGGGTGGGGGATGCTGAGGGCAGGCATCCAGAGCTCAGGGAGAACAGATCTAGTGCCTATTTCCAAACCTGCCTCTCCACAGCTCAGCACAGCATGGCTTGCAAGGGGCTTTGGGGTCCTTGCAGAGATGGTGCCTGATGGTAACAGCTCAGAAGCTTCCCTGCCACCTCCCCAGGAGGCCATGGGGGAAGACGCAGGGTCAGGAGGGCCCATCTCTCTGTCTGTTCTTGACCTGTCTCTACCTCCCTGCACCTCACTCCTGCCCCCTTACTTTCCCCAAAGTCTGCCAGCTGCTTGCTGCCTGAGCACCTTTGCACTGCCCTTCCCACTTCTTGGCCCAGCAGCTCCTGTCCATCAATAAGCTCTCAGCTCCCATGATACCTCCTCTGAGAAGCCCATTCTGACTGCCACCCAGGAACACCCTGACCCTCTCTCCCCACTTTCTGGTTCCTCAACCATTTCTGAATTCATCCTATTTCTTGATCAGTTTGCTTGTCCTCTCTCAGTCCCTCCTTCTAGACCGTGGGCTCCAGGAGGACAGGGGCCTTCTCTGTCTTCACTGTGGTCTCCCCAGCTCCCCGAGGATTGCAGGAGCTTGGAGGATGCTGGTGAGTGACCATATTCATTGCAGGGGGACTGCCCGCCCTCCACCCTTCCTGCCACTCCACACAGCACAGGTGATGACAGCCAAGCCAGGGCTGGAGGGCATCCTGCAGCCCCAGAACAGGCGACAGCAGGGAGGGGACATGGGGATGAAAAGGACAAAGCAGTGGCCTGGGTCGTCAGCGTGCAACAAAAGTCCTCCTTCCAGCTCCTCCCCCCTGAACCTTCCCTCAAGGTGGGTGTTGGAGCGTAAGGAGAAGCAAAGGCCTCTGTGCTAGCTCCAGCCCGGCTCTGGTTAATGGTTCACTGTCTTGCTATCAACAGGTGTCGGGAATTGTCCCAACAGTGTGAGGACCGGTCATCTTGCCAAGAACCAGGAGGGTGTTCAGGGCCTGGGGATGAGGCTCCTGCATCCATGTCTCCACTTGTTGTCCTGTCCAGTCCTTCAGACAGCCCTCCAAGGAGGCTCCCCTGGTGCTCACCTGGGGGCATCATGGCTAACAGTCTATAAGGCTGACCCCCACCCCATGCACAGACAGTCACCCATGGAGACTGGAGCTGTGACTATGATCCCCATCTCCACGCCATCTCCCCCCACTCCCAGACACTAGCCAGCACATCCCAGGCTCTGGCTCCAGACATCCCAGAACGACCAGCTTCCTCATGTTCACCCACTGCTCGTGGCAGGGCTCCCCTGGCAACACGCCACCTCTCCCCTCATCCAGGGGCTCAGGACAACTCCACGGCAGGGCCAGGAGGCTCCCACCAAAGGGCTTGTCCCTTTGGACATCAAGAAATACCCCTTGCATTCAACATAGAGCTCAGCTCTGGGGCCTGCAGCACCCCTACCAAGGGCTTACCCAGGTGATCAAGCTCATGCTCTGAGAGCATCTGCAAAGTCATCTGTGAGCACAGGGCAGAAACTGACCCCCTGCAGCTGAGTCCACCTTGCTCCCACTGGAGTGAGCCAAGCACACCTTCCTGCATACAGATGGTGCCACTAGCACAGGTCAGCAACACTGCTGCATAAGGGGAAAGAGCCTGTCATCCCAGAGGTTCAGGTGCTACTAAGTGGGCAGAACCACAGTTTGAACCCAGGACTGTCTGATTCCAAAGTCTGGCCCTTTACCATCTCCCAGCATAGGTCACAACCACCTATGGGATGTTGGTTCCAGCTGCAGATCAATGGAAAGCAGCGTTTGCAGCCAGACCCCTGGGTGAACCACTCACCATCTCTGGGACCTTTGGAAAGTCACCTGTCATCTCTGTGCCCCAATTTCCTAATCCCCAAGAGAAAGTGTTTTATTCACTGCATAGAGCATGGGGGTAGTTAAATGAGACTGTCCACAATCTCTGTTTCTGATGTTTTTTCTTTGTTTGTTTTTTAAGCCTTTATTCTCTTAAAATATTTTTAGCTGAGCCCTGGGTTTCCTGGAGGGGAGCAGGACTCCCAAGGCCTTATCAGCTACTATGTTTTGTTACATCTTAAATGCAGACTTGGCAAATTCCAAGTAGAGGAAACAGGCAGGGCCTGGTCACAGAGGGTGGCGCTGGCCAATCAGATGAGCTGAGATTCTCAGACTCCTGCAGCTCTAGAACCCTTACTCTGCTTAGAAAGCAGGAACAAGGGGCTGTGAGCAGGGATCTCCTAGGAGTCACACAGTTGTTAGGAACACAGGCCTAGGAACAAGGATTCAGTCCATGTCCTGCCACATCAGGGTTCTGCACCCTTAGCAACTGAAGGCCTGAGAGGTGACAAAACTGCCCTTTAGTACTTGCTAACCTATGATAAAATGCTCCCCCCCAGCTCCTACAGCACCCCATAAGGCTGCTGCAGGGACACCCAACACCCAACGGCACAGGAGACACAAGGAAGCAAGACAGTCAGGCCCTTCTTGCCACCCTCGCCACTGAGAACCAGAGCACCAAGTCTGCCACAGGTGCCCAGGACTATCTGAAACTCCCAGGAGCTGCGCTGCCAGAGGCCTGAAACAGCCTCAAAATGCATTATGTGGACAAGACTGCATTGCTCATGAGAATTCCTGCCCCCGTGAGCCTGCACACACAGGCTCATTTAAGTCAATCCAACAGGACTCAGGGACCCAGAAATGTCCACCTTGGACGTTCTGGACCCATCCAAAGGCCAAACCTTCTGCAGCGCCTCCTCTGCGTGGAAGGGAATAAAGGCTGGGCCTGCGGTTCACAGCCCAGAGTCAAAATTCTGCAAAGAACAGGCAGAAATTTCCTCTCTGGCCTGACACCCTGGGGACCGTGCTTCCTCCCACTGGTACTTGCATGTTCCTCCTCTGGTCCAAACTCCCCCAGGGCTCTCATGTTACCCAGAGTGAGGACCAAAGACTTCAGCAGCCAAGAGGCTCTGCATGGTGGACCCTGTTCTTTCTCTGACCTCATTGTCCTTCACTCTGCTCTGGGTTCATTGGCCACCTTGCTACTCTGTCTTCCCAGCTCAAGGTCTTTGCAGGTGTTGATAATTCTGCCAGGAACACCCTTCCTGCAGAAGTGTATGTCCTCCCTTCCTTCAACGCTCTGCTCAAACATTATCCCTCAGAGAGGCCAAGCTGACCACCACTTCTGCTGAGCCCCTTCCCTCTCTTCCAGCCTTTATATTTCCTATGGCACTTTTATCATATATATCACTTTTCCTATATATCACCTTTGATATGTATTATTTATCTACATGTTCCCAGGCTGGATTGTACATTCAATGAAAGCATGTGAATAAGTGCTCAATCTGCATCTTCTGGAACAGGGCCTGGGACACAGTAGATGCTCAATAAATATTTATGGAAGGAGGGCAAGGAGGGAGAGGGGAAAGAAGGGAGTTTTCTTTTATGATCCAGCAGACAATGTCCACCCTCCTTCTTGCTGTCAGCTGAGACATCCTGGAGGAGAACTCTAAGCAAACCCTCTCTTGCTCTTCCATCTCCTATAGCTCTGCCTGGCTCATCCAGCCCTGCGCAGACTGGGAGGAAGCAGCCTCCTGCCTCATCTCCTTCCTCTGCACATACCTGTTCTCAAGAAATGTTCCTGGGGTCTTGGCTGAAGTTCAAAGCTCCCTCTAGCTGCCCTCTCTTGCCAGGGTCACAAGAGCCTGTGAAAATGGTGCTTGAATCCTAACTGCTCCATACTGGCCGTGTGACCTCAAAGCAGGCTGCTTCACACCTCTGTCCCTCTGGCTCCTCACATATCTAGTAAAGGAGATGAGGGTTCTCCTCGTGGGGCTGTGGTGGGGAGTGAAGGAGATCTGGCTTGGGATCTTCTTGGCTTGGTGCCCAGCACCCTGTAACCCTCCCATGAGCTGGGAGGAATTAGGCAATGCTAGTATTAGCACACAGTTAGCTGGGCTTGTGGCTCAGCAGTAGAGTGCTCACCTAGCACATGCGAGGCCCTGGGTTCGATCCTCAGCACCACATAAAAATAAATAAATAAAAGTAAAGGTATTGTGTCCAACTACAACTAAACAATAAATATTAAAAAAATATTAGCACAGAGTTTGGCCTTGCTGGTGGCTCGAGCCACTTTACAGGTGAAATACTGAGGCAGGCTCAGGAAGTCTGTCCCAGACAACACAGCTAGGCAATCACAGATCCCACTTTTTCTCTGAACCCCCAAAATGCATAGGAAACAATTTAAAAGAATTGAGAATGAGTTACTCAAGAAGAGGACGTGCACATCAGACTAGCTAGAAGGGACGTGGTGGTGTGGGGTCCATCAGCATCAGGTGACAGCAGCTTTCCCAGATTTCAGTACAGTTTGAGTATTTCTAATCCAAGAGTCCCAAACCTGAACTTTTCTGATGTGAATGTGATGCCACAAGTGGAAAATTCCACACCTGACCTCATGTGACAGTTCACAGCAAAATGCAGGTTCACTAAGAGTCCTGTGTAAAGTTACCTTCAGCATAAATGGCTTTTCATTCACATAAATGAATTTCATGTGTAGAAATGGGTCCCGTCCCTAAGTTACCTCATTTTGTATATGCAAATATTCCAAAATCTCCCCCCCGAAAAAAAATCAAAACCATGTCTGGTGCCCAGCATTTTGGAAAAGGGACAGTATGACCATTGTGGGCTGGATCCTCCCTGTGGATGACGTGGTTGGGGTGGGAAGAGTCTTGTGTAGTGCAGGATGTTGTGACCTCCATGCCTGGCCTCTTCCTGCTGGATGCTGTGGGGAAGTCCCAGCTGTGACAACCAAAATGCTTCAGACATTGCCAAAAGTGCCCTGGGGTAGGGTCACCATATTTAGCACACATACTAAAAACATATTCACTGTTTTTTCTGAAATTCAAATTTAATGGGCCACCTGTATATTATCTGGTGACCCAACTTTGCGGGAAGGACAAAGCTACTGCCCTGGTTCATGAAGAAAGACTGGGTTGGAGTCAAACCATGGAGTTCCCCTGGAAACAGCAAGTACCCCCAGCCTTCCTGGCCTGCCTCCAGCCCCTCATCCTGGGCTGGGAGGATGGCTTCCCCAAACACACTCCGCTGGGCAGCTATGCAGATGGCTCTGCAGTGACATGCCTCCCAACAGCCCCAGTTCACAGATGTAAAAGCACCTTCCCCTGTAGGCCCTGCCTCATCTCCCTGCCTCCTCCCTGGCTCTCATCTGCCACCCACAAGCCCCTGCCTTCTCCTTTCCAATTAAGAGGCCTCCCAGCCCAGCCAGAGGCAGGAAAACAAGGCAGTTAGTCACTTGGCTTCCGTTATCAACTGGCATCACATGGCTGCTTCCTTTAATGGCAGTTGTCGAGGCAACGGGAAGCCAGTCCCTGCTCACTCTGGGAAACAAAACAAAATTAAGGGGTGTCAGGGAGACAAGCTAGCCAGGTAGGAGCCATGACAGAGCTGGTGGGACTTAATCAGGGGAAATCATGCTGAGGCCACCTGTCTCCAGCTTTGCCTTGGTGGTACATGGGGAAGAGAGACAAGCGATAACCCTGCCCTGGAGAAGCTCAGGTGAACACTGTGGGTGTTTTCACCTGGTTGATCCTGCCAGGTGAGTAATTTTCATTCCCACTGTGAATAAACCCAAACTCTGACACTGAAGATAGAGATAGGTGCTTATCTAAGATGGTCCAACTAAGGAGCCACCAATCTCAGCCCCCCTTCCTTCCCTCCATAATCCCAGAATCCCCCCCATTCTTTCCCCTTTGCTCTTAGACTAAGACCACACACCCTGTTTCCTCTGCAGCCTACACAGTTCTCCTTCCTCTCTGCTCCAGCTACTTTGCTTCCTTCAAATTCACCATGCACCATCCAGCAACAAAGCCTCCGGCACCTACAGTTCCCTGTGTGGAATGGATTTCCCTCTCCTCCAGCTACTTCACACCTCCACCTAAAAGGCCTACTCAGCTTTCATGTATCTTCTTGTACATCACATCCTCAGGGAAGCCGTCCCTGATGCCCTGGTCATATCTCTCTCTCTCTCTCTCTCTCTATGTTGGTGATAGAACCCAGGGTCTCCTGCATGCCAGGCAAGTGCTCTACCTCTAAGCTACACCGCTATCTGCACCCGCCCCCCCCTGCCCAATCTGAAGCTTTGTTGGTGTCCAGTGCCTTCTGTAATGATCCTCATAATTATTCTTGGAATCTTCCAGGGTCTGTCTCTTCCAGGAGAATGCCAGCCCCAGGAGGGCAGGGACTGAGTCTGTCTGCTTCACTGCTATGTTTATGAAACCAAGCTCATGTTGGACACACAATCCTCATTAAAAAAAAAAATACATTTAAAAAGCCTCCAGGACTTGAACCCAGTTCTGGTTGAGCCCAATGTACCTTCTTGACCAGTTTCATTGGTCCTGGGTCCTGATGGTTTCTCAGGTCAGCACTGAACAGATTTTCCAGCCTCATAGACTGTGCCAGGCCCTTAGTGGCTGCAGAGGCTCAGCCCAAGCTTGCAAGCCACCCAGCTTATCTAGGGAAGCTGATAAGACACACCTTCCAAAAAGAAGGGTGAGGCTGTAACAGTCAACGACATGGCTCCTCTGAACCCAAGAGGGAGAGGAAAGATGATTTGGCACTCAGATTTCTAAACAAGAGCTTTGACGTCCAACCCACTAAAGACTGGCTCTCTGACACTGGAAGAAATGTTCCTTGCCAAGGAGGTGAGCAATGGAAGGAAAGAATGGAGGAGGTTTGCTTTGGGGACACAGATTCATTCATTCTTACTTATTTATTTATTTTACCAATCTCTTAGGGGAACCAATACTCTAAAGAGAGCTCAAAGACAGCAAATTTGAACCAGTTCCCCTTCACTGGATCTGTGTCCTTGAAACATGGCTTACTCTCTCCAGGTCACAGGATTCCCATTTATACATTGCAAACTATGTCCCCCTCATATTCCAAGGTTGTGGTACCATGTAGGTGTCGATGGAAGCATTTATGGTATGGGGGGTGGGTAAGAGCTTGGCTCTGATGTCAGACATATCTCGGTGGTAAGTCCTGAATCTGCCCCTTCTTCGCTGGATGCTCTTGGGCAAGTCATTCCTCCCTTCGAGGCTCAGTTGATTGTGTGTGAAGTGGACTCAACCTACCTACTTCATTAGCCTATGGTATACTCAGAGCATGGCACATACTGTCCACTGGTAAATGGAAACCCTTATTTCTAGAATGAGGGTCCCCAGCAATGCAGAATTTAGAAAGCACCACCAATTTGCAACTGTGATTCCAGATCTGGAGTTCAACAGATCTGGACAACCTAGCGAGTTTAGGCCCCTGCCCTCCCAGGCACCAAGCAGGGTGAGGAGCGGTCCCTTTGAGCAGGAGCTGGCCTCAGCCTATAGCCACACAGAAGGCTCATTCCAACTCCAAACCTGTATGACCCCAGGACAGAAGCCCAGATCTCTGGCCACTTGGGCAATGCATGCTCCACAACCTGCCCTCTAAACCATGCTACACTGACAAGGATTAGGCTGGGACATCAGGACAAATGCCTCCTTCTGCCTACAAGAAAGAGTCCTAGAGAAGGGAAGGGACTTGGGCAGGGTTCTGAGGGAGCTGGTGACAGATCTAGGACCAGAACCTGAGCCATTTTTCAATTCTGCCCTCCTCAATTGGACCAACCTGGCATTTCCTTACAAACCAGGACTGAACAGAAAACCTCTGGGCTTTCTGAGGGATCCCAGATATCTTGCACATTTCCTTATTCAAAAACACTAGAATGTGCAACCAGCCCTGGAGCTGATTCTTAAAAAAAAAAAAAAAAGAAAAAGAAAAATACACACCCAGCGCTTGTGTGCACAACCATGCTACCCCTAAGCTGGGGACAGCAACAGGTCCCAGCCTCCAGGCTGCCGTAGAGGGCTGCCTGCCTTCTCATGGGGAGGGGCTCCTCAGTGGTGCTCAGTGCTGCCACCCCTAATAAACACACACTTACATGTACACCCACTCCAATGCACACACAAGGACCAGGCTGGCCCACAAGGTCTACAGCCATGCAAGATCTTGAGCTGGCACCTCACAAGATGCAAACATGGCTGCAAAGGGGTGCCAGGCTAAGTGATGGGGGACAGGTGGTGAAAAGAGGAGGGCAATACACACACCACACAAACATACACAATCACATCCTTATTATTTACTCATACTTAGCATCACACAGACTCACAAAAACAGCTCACACACACAGATACACATACATACAATGCCTAGAAATACGCTTGGACATCTTCAGACAGACGCACATACAGGAGGTGGCTGGCTAACTGGCCCAGGGCAGAGGGAGAACTGAGGCCTGTCTGTCAGTAAGGAGATAGGGATGAGGAGACCCTGCCTGCCAAGGGAGCAGTCCACAGACACTGACCTGGGACCATCATGGAGGGGCCTCCCCAGCTCCTGGAAGTGGCTCCAAAAACTGGGAACATGGGGGTGCAGTTTGTTTTGTTTCCAAACTGAATCTCTCCCCTTTGCTGAAGGCTGGGCCCCTTTTGGCAGCCGATTTATTATGGTCCCTTGCCCCAACAGGCCTGCCTGTCCCAGGGAGCTTGTCTCTCCTATATGATCTCCTCACTGAGACCCACACACCTGTTCCTCCATAGGACAGGGTTTCGCCAGGCACCTCAAGATATGGCACCCACCCCTACACACAGCTCAAACACGCCAGAGGTACCCCCACACCTCCAGCCCTGCAACCCCCAAACTCACAGGCCACACCTACAGGCCTATGGCGGTAGATGCCACCCCAATGAGCCCTCCTCCAACGTTGGCGGCCACCGCCACCAAGGAGCATCCCTCCAGGAGCCGCTGTCCCTCCACTCCCCAGGCGGCTGCGCCCTCCCGCAGGGGCGCCAGGCACCTACCTCCTTCTTTACGGTGCGCAGCAGCTTCTGCCGGGTCTCCGCCCCTGGGGGACAAGCCGGAGGGCGCGGGTGAGCACGCGGTGGGAGAGACCGGGGCTGTCCTCCCTCCCGCCTGCGCCCACCTTACCCGCGGGGGCCGCAGCCATGGCTCGCGCAGCGTCCTCTCGGCTCAGGTCCTGTCGCAGGCGGCGGCGGCGGGAGAGGCGGCGGTGGCGGCGGCGGTGGCGGCGGTGGCGGCAGCGGCTCCGCGGCTAGGTGCGCTGCTGCAGCTGCGCGGGGCGGGGCGAACGCCAAAGACCGCCCAGGTCGTGACGTCATGGCGCTGCGGCCCCGCCCTCTGGAACACACCCTCCGAAAGGCCCCGAGGTAGGCAGGAGGGTTCGCAGAGCCAACCAGCCCTGGCCCGCCCCGGCCCGCCCCACGCCCAAAGCCACCGTCCACCTGCTGCATGAGACCGGGAGGGCAAGCATCCTTCAAGGAATGTCTGATGGATGCTGGACGCGAGCAAGTTGTGTAGAGATGGTGGGGCTGCCACTGCCATTTTCTGAGCCTGTATCTGCATTCTCTCTCTTTTTTTTTTTCTAAAAATTTTTTTCCATTTTTTATTAACACATATAAAGAAAACTTTCATTGAATCAGGAGATATAATACAATTATGGTGACCTTCAAATGAAACCTGGCTCCAAACATGGGCATTTGGGAATGTGCATATATAAAAATGTGCATTAATATCTGTACCAGAACATGGTACAGAAGTTAACGGACAGCCCCAACATGAGTGATTTGCACAGGTGGGTCTGCTCCGTGGACTCGGGAAGTTCTTGGTTCTCCAGCTTCAGGGGTAAACACGACGTGAACAAGGCCTGCTCTGAAAAGGAGCTGGAAGATCTTGTACTTGAAGATCTTGTGGGCTGGGGTTGTGGCTCAGAGGTGGAGCACTTTCGTAGCATGCGTGAGGCACTGGGTTCCATCCTCAGCATAAAAATAAAGGTATTGTGTCCACCTACAACCAAAATAAATAAACTTTTAATTAAAAAAAGATCTTGTATTTGAACCCTCATGAACACTAAAATGTCAAAGTGTGGCAAAAGCCAAAAATGGTGCTAGGGGGCTGGGGTCCTGGCTCAGTGGTAGCGCACTTGTCTAGCATGTGTGAGACACTGGGTTTGATTCTCAGCACCACACATAAATAAATAAAAATAAAGATCCATTGATAATTAAACAATATTAAAAGAAATGGTGCTGGGAAGAGAGGCGGGAGAAAGGTCATTCTTATTTCCTAACAACTACAGTTTTAAGGAACTCTATATCAAGACTTAACATAATGCTTGAAACGTGGCAGATGCTAAACTGCATTCTTAAAATGGGCAAAAATGGGGTTTGTATTCTGAAATAGGGTGGTCAATGGAGGTGGGCCCAGAGGTAGAGCAGTTCGAGTAAAAGAAACAGCAAGCACAAAGGCCCTGAGGTATGAGTGTGCCCTCTAAGAGTGTGACAAAGAGAGAGTAGACCCACTGGCCTGGAGTGGCATGAGCAAGGGGAACCAGAGTGGGATGTGCACAACAGGGCTGGTGGCCAAGATCCTCTTAGGGCCTGAAGGCTGCTTTCAGCATTCATGGGAGCCTAGAGATCTTGGAAATGGGATCAAACCAAGATAGGTCCAAAGGCCAGAAAGGGGGGACCCTTGAGAATATTCACCTGGCAAGGGCAGTGTAGTTGTGTGTTACCATTCAGGTAAACAGCACCGTCTCTTTAAGATCCACATTTTCTGACTTGGGACACGTGCCTATTAAGCTAGAAGAGGGGATCCCCACTGTCAGAGATGAAGTGCTGAGTCCACAGGAGACTGGAGAATGGGAGATGCTTGCTTGACAGCAGAAAATAAATGATGCTATGGTTCTGACCTGCAGTGTCCCCCAAGCTCATGTGTGGAAAGGGTGGTCCCCAATGCAGCAAGGTTCAGAGGTAGGGCTCTTAGGCAGGGATCAGATCATGAGGACTCTGACCTCACCACTGACTTAAACCACTTGATGGATTAATCCATTGATAAGTGGATGCCCTGCTGGGAGACGGATGTAGTTGGAGGAAGTAGGTTACTGGTTACCTGCCCTGGAAGGCTTTATCCTGTCCTTGGACACTTCCTCTTTCTCTCACTTTGCTTCCTGGCTGCCTTGAGTTGACCAGCTTGGCTTCACCTCTCCCTTCCACCAGGCTGACCATGAACTGAATCCTCTGAAAATCATTAGACAAAATAAAACCTTCCTCCTCTAAGTTGTTTGTGTCAAGTATTTTGGTCACAGCTCCAAAAAGCTAACACAAATAATAATGGTAATAAGTATAAAATTACCATAGATTGAGGACCTGGTATGTTCTGGGCACTGTGCTGAGGTCTTTGGGCTTTGGTTGCATGACCCTATTGAGCCCACTCCCACTTGTCCTTATGTCATAGATGAAGAAAACCAAGAAAGGGGTTTTCCAAGTGCATACAGCAAGCAAGCAGCAGCTCAAATTCTGACCTCAGGCTCCAGTGGTGGATCTTGCTTAGCTGCACCCCTAAGTCAACTGGGGTACTTTAGAATAGAAGGATGCCTACGCCTTACTCTAGGAGCCACTTTTCACAACCCATGCTTTTCCTTTCGTGCCAAGCAGGGGCTCTTGAAAACTGGCTTGTGCTGGTCCTTCCTTGATATTCTAGAAATTTTCCTCCAAGATAAAGACCTGATGTGTTTCAGCTCTTCCACCATAGGAAGGTGGGGCATGAGTGGGGCCAGGGACTGCCAAGTTCTGAACTTAGAGCCAGTGCCTCCCACCACATTTGGACCATACACTAGGAGTACACCATCACATAAGATCAGCTTGGAACGAATTTGGAAAATTTTCCTGGAGACCAAAGCCTTCCTTAGGATCTGAGAATCCCCTCACCTGATCCACACTGCCCTCACATGGACTCATACCAGCATCACAGAGCAATGGTGCAGTAGCTTAACCACAAGAGGCCTCTGCTTCCTGCAGTGTCCCTTCAGCGCCCTCTACTGAGGAAGCCCACATCGTGCACCGTGTAAATGGGAAATGGTGTAAAAGCCAGGCTATGGTGGAGGAGCAAACACTGAAGGAAGGAAGGAAATAAGATCAGAGCCAACATTAATGAACTTGACAACAAAAAATAACAACACAAAGGATCAATGAAACAGTGTTTTTTGAAAAGGTAAACAAGGTTGATAAGCCCCCATGCTAACATAACCAAGAGAAAAGGGGAGAAAAGCCAAGTTTATAAAATTAGAGGTTAAAAAGGTAAAATCACCATAGATATCACAGAAATCCAGCAGATCATTAGAGACTATTTTGAAAACTTGTACTCTAATACATTGGAAAACCTGGAAGAAATGAATACATATCTAGATAAATAGGATCTACCAAAACTGTATCAAGAGGAAAAAGGAAACCTAAACAAACCAATAACATGCAATGAGAAGGAAGGCTTTTCATTATTGTCTCTAACAAAGAAAAACTCAGGGCTGGATGGACTACCAGCTGAGGTCCACCAAAAACCTTTAAAGAAGAAGTGATGCCAAAACTCCTCAAATTACTCCATGAAATTTATAAAATTTATAAAGCCAGCATTGCACACATACCAAAACCAAATAAGGACACATCAAGGAAAAAACCTACACATCAACATCCCCAAAGAACTTAGATGCACAAATATGGGATGTATGTTTTCTCTCATATGTGGGAGATAGAGAAGAAAAAGGGAAAGGTAGGTGGGGTGGATCTCATGGAAATCAAAGAAAGAACAGTAGAGAAAAGGAACCAAGGGGTAGGAGGGCCAAGGTACTGTGGAGTGATATTGGCCAAAGTATATTGTTATAGTGCATGCATGGATGACTATGTAACATTTTTATCCTAACCACAAGCCTGGAGTGGGACAGCTGTTTAAACCATAGGTGTCAGGAGTGACACAGAACTGCTATTATGGGGGGTGCCAATCAGCCTACCCTTTAAGAAGAAATGATGGCCCAAAAGTATTTGTGTGATGAAATCCCAGGAGACACTAAAAGGAACACCGACATTAGTCTTTACCAAGCGGCAGCCTTCTGGGGCAGGCAACGTGGCTCTCTGAATTTAAATGTCCCTGGTAGAAATGGGAAGAGAGAGAAGTCAAGCTAACTGAGAGTTGGAAATCCTCAAGGTAATGACTCAAAGAGCTGCTCCTAGGCACTGCATCCCACCTCTCTTTTGGTAGCAATTATGAAGATTTTATTTTTTCCTCACAGAAATTATAAAATAGGTAGGGAATAAACATCTTAGTATATTCTGATGTGACCAAGGAGACCTGATGGGTATTTAGAAAGCCAGCTTCATGTATCATTGTACAACAAATCACCACTCTTACAAAACTGCCAGACAGTCCAATCCAGGAACATACTTCTCCTTGTCCCCTCTAATCCAGAGGGGTGCGTTGTCAGTTCCACGGGGTAGCCAGCAACCTCCTCATCTCAGTGGCTACAAGAACAAGCATTCTTGACTTTGCAGGTGGGTTTTGACTTTCCCTTGGTCTTGGCTAACCTTGGTCCAGGCTTTCAGTTGGGTTTAGATTCCCTGCTGTGGGTCTCCTTTCAGGATCCAACAGAGCCATGTTCTTCTCATGCAAATGACAGAACCACAAAAGGAAGAGCGTGGCATGGAAGGCCAGGTCTGGCACATGCTCATATCAAGTCCTCCACCATATTCTATTGGTCTGAGCAAGTCTGAAGGCCATGACTTAAATCAGTAAGGTGGAGATGTACCCTCTGTCTGTTCTTTTGGGAGACACCTCAGTGTCACATGGTTCAGAAAGAAACAGTAGAACTGGGCTGGGGATGTGGCTCAAGCGGTAGAGCGCTCACCTGGCATGCGTGCGGCCTGGGTTGGATCCTCAGCACCACATACAAATAAAGATGTTGTGTCCGCCGAAAACTAAAAATATTTAAAAAAAGAAACACTAGAATAACAGTTCTATCCATCCCAAATGACTGACATCCCGCTGCTGCTCTCTCTGCAATACAACACTATTGCTTGTGGTTGTCGCTGGAACCTGCCTGGGCTTATGCTTCTCAGCTTACATGGGGCTACATTGTAATAAACTCATCAGAAAATACTGAAAGTCAAACATGCACTCAGTGCAGGGGACTTACCACACACCCTTGCTCAACAGCACTGTTGCAGGTCACAGCCCACTGTAGAGGGTTGATGGTTTCCCCTCAGGAACCCGAGGCTGACTGGGAGCAGGACTTGCTGCCTCTGCCCAGCATTGTGAGAACATCATACTCTCACCAGCCCAGGAAAGAACCCAAATTCAAAGTACGGTTTTTACTGAATGTGGATCACTCTACATCAATGTAAAGTCAAAAAATCTTAAGTTGATTGGTAAGCAGTGCCTCTCAGGTGCCAGCCACAGCGGTTCCCCTACTGTGCCAGGCTGTGGTAAGGAGGCTCCAGCAGAGCCTATGGCAGCAGTGACTGCTTCAGGGTGCCAAGCCACTGAGCAATCGGAGCACTGATTGCTGGTTGGTTGTCAAAGCTGTAGAGCATCCCCGCTGCCTGTGGGGATGAGGCCTCTGAAAGGGGAGCCACAGGGAGGAGCTGGAGGAGAAGAGGGGGAGAGGGAAGGGGGTGGGGGAACAGGAGGGAGGAGGAGGGAATGGAGCAGAGGCTGGAAGAGGAGGGAGAGGTGGACCCTGGATACAGGAAGAAGTGGAGAAGTTTGATCAATCCACAGGTGATATCAACACACAGGAAACGAAACTTGAGGATGCTCCTCACAGTTCAGCTCTGTTCTGGTTGAGGAAATGGTGAAACTGCACTGCACGAACTGGTGAGGAAAATTGGAAGCCCTACTGGGAGGCGTGGAGGGTGGCGGCGGCCTCAGCTGGAAGCTCATAAACCACACGGGATTTCAAGAGGGCCACAGAGGTGCTCTGTGTTGCCAAAGAGACCACCTCCCTGACCTAGCAGCTGTTGGAGGATGACAAGTGCCACTCTTCCTGGCAGGAGCTGGTGAATCTTGGAGGACCAAGAGGAGAAGTGAGCTGGAGCAGAAGGAGACTACAGCCAGGTAGGATGCTGCCATAGGCTGCATGCGACAGCAGGAGGAGAAACTCAAAAGAGGGCCATTAGCAAGTCCAAACCTGATTTTGAACTCAAGGGAAAGTACTATGTGCGGCTTGAGCCTGTGGATGATCTGGCTCTGGCCAAGGGCGAGTACAAGGCAGCCCTGAAGAAACTGCAGAGCATCTCGGGCTAGATCCAAGAGCGGCCACACTGCAGCACGTGGGGGGCTCAGGGTAGCAGCACTTCTGCGGAGAACCTGGTAGAGGGCCAACCTGAGCCGGATGCTGTTTCTGTAGCAACTTTGGGTCTGAAGATGACTCAGAAACCCAGATTGTGTCCAGCTTTAGTTCAGGAGCAAGGAGCGCATCTGAGATGCCCGACCAGTTCCCTGCAGTCACAAGGCCTAGCAGCCTGGATCTGCCCAGCCCAGTGTCCCTGTCAGAGTCTGGGATGATGTTCCCAGTGCGGGGTCCTCAAAGTGAACGCAGTAGTTCTCCTCCCAGAACATGAGGGAGAATGAGAAGACAAGGCAGAAGGGGCAGAGGACAGAACTGGTGAGGAAGCCAACAGCAATCAAAGCCTCAGCAACTGCAGTGGCGATGGTAGCAAGGGGAAGAGCCAAAGCAACACCTCCCCTGAGGGCCAGGCCTTGGAGACCCGATGAAGCAGCTCTTCCCTCCAGGGCTCCAAGGGAAGAGATGGGATTAACGCTGACCTAAAAATGGTGCAGATTGGCTGACACATCCAGGGCTAGGGCCCATGTGCCAATCAATATTTATACATGAAACTCAGAACATTGTGCTAATAGTAATCATTTAATAGATGCCAAACCTTCATCATCTACTCTAAACTACTCTAAGGAAGTTTCAGTGACCTTGAGGGTTAAAGAATTTCTGTAAGAGCCCTTGGGCTGGTTTTACAGAGCAGGGGTGTTGCAGGTGGACTATGACCAGGGTCACAGCCTTTGCAGAGCTGTCCCTGTAACAGTGCTGAGGAAGCAATAGTTAGTTCCTGTGAAAGAATGAGCCAGGAGGAGGGCTGGAAGCTTAGCCAAATCATGGGCCCCAGCTTGCATCTCTTTCCCTTCTGACCCTCACTTTGTTCACTCCCATTATATCCCAGAGCATCTGAATATATTTTTTAAAAAACCCATACACATAACAAAAAATTAAGTACTCAGAGCACACCTTTTTGACCTAATGAAAGCACAAAATGAAATGCAAAAACACAATTAATTTCCATTACCTCTGGTGTTCAGAGTTAGCTTTTTAAAAAGCATGCCTCCTGGGACATCCATCAAAACCCTTTTCTAGGAAGGCTACCATGCACTGCACTATTTTTTTTGGGGGTAGGGTGAATTTCAGTGTGGGGAAGAGGAGATAAGAGTAGCAGGGACAGGTCATAGAAGGGAACTTGTGGCTTTGGGGAGAAGTTTCTATAGCATAACCTTATCCTGCAAGCCAAGGAAATTCATTCCAGCAGAAGTACATGTGAAGAATGGTTGGGAAGAATAGATTGACAAGGTGTTAATATCTCTGTAGGTGGTAACTTTCAAAATAAACCATGTAAAGTTATGCTGCACTGTTATTCCAGAGAGGAGATTGTCGTTTAAGCTTGGAAAGGGAGTAGGCCTGTGTTAGTAAGGCTGTTAAATAGGAGCAATGGAGTCTGCTATGCTAATAGTGTAAATGTTCAGATGCTCTTCTTTATTTTCATAATTATGCATATTTAGAGCACTGTATTTTATTTGTCCTGTTTCAAGAAAATTTAGCATTTCTAAAAGAAAACAACCTCCCCATTTCAAGTTGTCTGTTAACAGAGCTGTATATTTTGGTCCTTTGTATATCTCTTCATACTGTAGGGGTTTCTTCTTTTTTATCGACTGATACAATATCCTGATTGCAAGGTTATTTTTAAAAATATTTTTTAGTTATAGATGGATGCAATATCTTTACTTTGCTTATTCATTTTTAATGTGGTGCTGAGGATCGAACCCAGTGCCTCACATGTGCAAGGTAAGCGCTCTGCCACTGAGCCACAACCCTAGCTCCTGCAAGGTTATTTTTTATTTGTCTTAATACTTCGATTATAATAAAAACTGCTTAAGAAAAAAAAAAAAACAACAAACCCTAAGTCACACCATCTTCAGTCAGGTTCCACCTGCACCTGTAAATAATTCATGCATGTGTTATTTTTATTTGAGATTGTATTACTTTAATATATTTGTGGTGCTGTTATCACTTAATTTCTTAACTTACCCGCTGTGGCGATGACAACAGTTTCTTGCTAGGACCCTGAAGAATGCAGCACTCCATCATACAAATGAGCCGACATAAGTGAACATTTCTCCTCTGGGCGCAGTTTGGGGTGGATAAGAATCAGATTTACAAAGCAACACCCTCTCTTTGCCGAGCTCATACTTTGCTCTGTGGCCTGCGCTCAACTCTGTGTGTTACCTCATGTAGTGACTGTAATCAATTGGGGCTGGATGTTCTGATATTATTTCAAGACAAGGAAAGTGATTTACTGCAAGTCAATCAGGTAGAAGGCCAAACAGGATTCTAACCAGCTCCTCCTGGCTCCACAACCCTTTCCTCTTGTGCTTGCCAGCCTCCAATTGCCAAAAAAAAAAAAAAAAGTACTTTGTAAATGTAGCCTCATGACACCTTCACCCTATCTTTGTGGTGAGGGTTCCTTTACAATGTCCATTTGGTGGTTTGGAAAATGGAATCTCAGGGAATTGAACCTAATTCTTCAGTTATAAATTTGTAAAGCTGAAATTTAAATGTAGTTCTACTAGAATCCAAATCCATCCTGCTTCCACACAGCTCATGGCTGACCATATCGACTCTTTTTCCAAGACTCCATCCTGAGCAGGTTCCAGAAAGAACTCTGGCTGGCTCTGCTCCCTCCCCCTGGACAAAGGTTGACCTCCTCCACCATTGGTGTCATCTTTCCTCTGATTGCCTGGCTCCTTTTCAGGCTCTCTGAGCTCTCCATTCCTGTGTCAGTTTTCAGTGACATCACCTGTCATTCATGTTTTTACAGGCCTCTAGGAAGAGAAAATCCATATGGATTTCAGAATGGTTCAAGATGTAAATGACTGGTCAAGATTGACTTGGCCCCCCTAAAAGGGTATGGTATTGATGGCACAGGGGTATACATCTCATGATGGGCCAGAAAAATCATTCACAGAGCAGCTAAAGGTCTATGTAGAGTCTTAAAATGGCCACAAGCTACCTGTAAATCTGGGTACCACTTCATCTGGAAGTCTATAGCCTCTGTCTGCTGGATCAAAGTCCAGTGGCTTCCTTTGGAATTGGATTAGGTGGGAAAATAGCTCCTATGCCATTTTGTTATGAAAAATGGTAATGGTGATATAGATGATAAAGCTAGTATTCCTAGACCACTTTGCATACATTATTTCATTTTAATATTCACAAAGTCCTTTTACTTGCTGCTATAATCGGTTCTAGCTGCTATAACAAAATACTCTTAACTGGAAAGCTTAAAAAGCAATAATTTATTTCTCCCCATTTGAGAGGGTGGGAAGATCAAGGTCAAAGTTTTGGCAGATTGAGTTCTTGGAAAGAGTTCTTGCTCATAGCTAGCTGCCTTCCCACTGTGTCCTCACTTGGCAGAGAGGTCTGGTCTCTTCCTCATCTTCTAAGAATACTAATCTCATTTTGGGAGCCATGCCCCCATGGCCTATCTAAATCTAATTACCTGATAATGGCCTCACTTCTCACGCCATCACTCTGGCATTAGGGCTTCAACATATAAATTTGGAGGAGACACAAACATTCAGAAGGGAATGCCACTATGGGGTCCTGGGCATATTCTGTATCTTCTCTGTGCTTCTGCTGCCTCATGCAGAAAATGGGTAATAATAACAGCTGATCAATGTGCGTTTGTGTGTGTGTGTACCATCACATTCAACTTAAAAACAAGTAATTAGATGATGTGTGCAAGTAACTCTAGATTTAAATATATAACCATAAGTGTCAAAATATAAGCTGAACCCAATTCTAAGAAAAATTTTTAGTGTGGGAATTAAAAAAAATTTTCCAGAGAGAATAAAAATGTGGGTTTGTCCCATGATATAAACGTTTAAGGAGATCAAATACATACTTATGAAATTAGACTTGATAATTTAGAAACAATTATATGTTTATATTATATATGAGAAATATGTATTACTATGTTGTGCTTCCACATTTACAAATCAATTTCTAACTCAAATTCTTCCCAGTCCTCTCCAACATCGGTGTTTTCTCATCTCCAAAGCCAATTTTGATTCTTCAAAGGCGGTTTCCAGGACTCAGATTCTGTTCCCTCTAAGGAGAGGGAAAGACGGGTCCTTGTGAATCAGGATGATCTTGACAAACCACAGTGAGGCCTTCATGTGGCTTAGCATATATACACATTAATCCTTTATGTGTGTGTTTGTGACTACCACAATGTCGATTCCTTTCAAATGACTGCACACCACTTGTATACAACACCATTCATATACTCCAAGGGTAAGTCCACCTTCCAAGGAATCCCAGCCAAATATGAGTTCAATTTCTTTAATATTTGTTTTCCTGATTTCACCATGTCACCTCTTAAGACCTCCAAAACTCTGAAATCTTTGAAAGTCAATATGTCCCCACCCTAACTGTACATAGCATGTCAAAATTAAGATCTTGAGAAACTGCCACCTCCTAAGCATTCTTAAGAACTCCCTCTGTCCTATGGGAAGGTGGGTGTGGGAGCACACCTAGGAGTAAAACATGAAGATGGTGAACCACAATAACAATGGTGAGGGTCTCTTGGGTGCTGGAATCCTTCTTCATGGGCTGTTTTTAAGTTTGTTTGTAGATCTGCACTTCCTAGATTATCTACCACAAGCATGAATTACTTATTTATTAAGGAATAAAACAAGCAATAAAGACTGTGTTTACCTTTGTTAGTAGAAAAAAAAGAGCCTGGCAGATCCCAGGCTCCAGGACCACTCAGGTGTGGCCCAGGTTCGGTCACCCCGTCCATCCAGGCAGTCAGTACCCTGACTCCAGAGGCAGGCATGATCTAGGAGGGTGTCCATTTTTCCTCCCTATGCAGCAGGAAATGGTGACTGAAAGAGGACACTGAGAATTTCCTAGCCTGAGAGCCTGCGGGGAGGCTTATGGTGGGGGACATAAATCCATCTCCCAGCCATTTTCCCCAAAGCACTATGATCTCACTACACTGGGAAGTGGAGAAGCTTCTGGTCCTGGCCACTTAAGAGGGAGGTCAAAATAAGTGCCCACTCAGCTGTGTGACACAGGGAAGGACCCAGACACTGAGCCCCAGGACCATATTCTGGCAACCCAACCCCAAACTCCTAGTTTGTCACCCACTGGAAAAGGAACACTGGTCTGTGGCTGCACAGGCCCATTTGGTGATCCCACTTCTTCTTTGGTCCTGGTCCCCACTGCAACCTGCAGGGCAGTACCACCAACCAGGCTCAGGAGGATGCACCACCAGGTATAACTGTACCAGGGGAGCTGAGCGCCACCACACCCCCACCCAGCAGCCTGCACCTGGGTACCTGCAGGTCCAGTGGACCAGGGAGAGCCCATGGACAGGGAGGGGCCTGAGGAGCAGCCATCTTGGACACTGGTCCCAGCTGAAGCTCCCTCCTGCCTCGCTCCCCCAGGCCCAGCTCGCTGATATTTTGCCCAGTTCAGAAACCCTCCCAGTACTCTGTAGGGGTTCTGTGCTTGGGATTGAGGTCTCTGATGTTTTACTGCTAGGTGGGCTGCCCTTGCCACCTTCCAGAGGAGAGAGAGCGTGCTTAGAAATGCTTAGGGTTGGGGTTTTCTCAGTCTTCATGACTGTGGCATGCTTGGCGGCTAGGAAGTTTCTGTGCAAAGACACAGGATGCCTGGCTGCTGTAGCAATGACCTTCAATAGGAAGCTCATGTTAGAGTCTTAACAGCGTCACCTTAATCTAAGGCACACAGCTCCTTGGGAATAAAGGAACTCTCTTGTTAGAAGACCATAATGTTTCACTGAACCTAAACCTGTCCACATAGCAGTAACTTTATACACTGGGCCTTGTTGAGAGCTACACAAAGCTGCTAACATTGCATATTGCAACTTAGTATGTAACTGAGGAATAAGATGCATAATGTTGCTAAGTCTGTAACTTGCCTAGTAATACAATGAACAATATGTACTAATTATGCCGATGACCTATAGAAACCTATGGATATAAATAAAGCTTGGCAGCTTGGTCCCTCTGCCTTTCTGCCATCTTAATTTCCTACCTCTGCATCTTGTCTCTGTGTCTTCTTTTTATTTTCCTCAGAGCACTCCACCAGTGTTGAGGAGGAAGGGTAACTCTAGACAGCCGAGAGTGGTAGAGCATGCAGGGCTGCTCCTTGGGTTATGGGGAGCTTAAGCTTGAAAACACACAACTACCTCTGGCAGGTGCCCTTCCAGCCAGGGAAAGCCAAGACCCATGACAACTGGAACCTCCCAAGAGTGAATGCTGAGGGGATCTCTGGGTCTGCAGGTGTCTGTGTTGGATTGGAGTGGTGAAAGGTAACATATCTTACACTGTAGGACCAGTAGGAGGCCTAGTATTATCCCCAGAACAGCTAAGCAATGAAAACACAGTCAAAAACTGGAGAGCTGGGGTTGAGGCTCAGTTGCAGAGTGCTTGCCTAGCACGTGGGAGGTACTGGGTTCAATTCTCAGCACTGCGCAGAAATGAATAAAGGCCTGTTGACAACTGAAAAAATAAAATTGGAGAATCTTGATAACCAAAATTCAAAGAAAGCAACCCAAATATGAATAAAACAAGACTTTGGGAGCACACAGCTGGGTTCTTCTGGCTTCCACACAGAGAGAAAGGACTGTGGACACAGGGTACAATTTCCTCCCAACCTGCCCTGCTGAACCCCTCAGTCAGACTCTGGGTGGCTCCTTAGATGTGTTCTCAGCAGCTGTTCCCTGCACTGTTCCCAGAGGAAGTGCAGGAAGACACACAGGCCACGAACCCAAAGCTGCCACCACCTGAAAATGCTGCTCAGCCAAGAAACTTGCCCCCTAGCAGTTCCCCTTCTGACTGGCCAGGCCCAGGCAGGACAGCAGACAGAACTCTGACAGCTCAGGGGCGGGGCTCCTGGCTGTCAAACCCAGCCCACCCAACTCACCAGAGCAAGGCTAGATACAAACATAAGCTCACACCTTCAAGGGAGGTCAGGGTGTCCTTACCCAACCCCAGCAAGCGAGATCCTGGAGATGCCACCACCACTTGCTCACCTGCTGGTGCACCGCCTATCTAATGCCCTTGCTTTCCCCTTCAGAGGACCAGGGAGGTTACCACCCTGCTCCAAGCTTGGAGGTATGGGGGCACTTCTATTGGGGCCATGCCACTGCCCACCTTTTCAGAGAAGAGCTCTCCTGAAGAGGCAGGGATATGTCTCCCTACAGAATGTGCAGATACTGCCAGCCAAAGACCTGCTTGTCACCCTAGTCCCCACCTGCTCCACGCCCCAAGAGCTACTCTCAATCCTCCGGTTGCCCTCACCTCCATTGGACTCCAGCCCACCTGTGCTGCCATCCTGGCTGCCTCCGGGGAGGGGCGGGGTCACTGCACCAGTCTGAGGGGAGGAATCCCTGGCCTTGCCATAGCTGCCACCCCTCAACCTTTGGGCTTTCCATCATCTACAACCCTTCCCAGATGATCAGGAAACCTCACTGGGTCAGGAGGTGGATCAGTGGGACCTGGATCACAGCCCCAGTGCCAGCACTCAACAGTCCCCCCAGGACCCACGCACGCACCAGGCACGCAGTTCCCGCGCCTATTTCTCCAGCATCTGGTGCAAGCACGTGGACTTTGCACGCGCATGCAAACTTTGCACACGCACGGGGAATTTGCACGTGATTTCCTGGCACAAGTCTGCCTCTTGCCCAGTGTGGACGGTTTTCCTCACATGCTGGCGTGTTCTCCACTCATTCCTTCCTCAGCTGCGTCCTGGCAACAGGTCTGAAGCTGCGTGGGCAGCTGAAGAAAGAGCTTCTGTGGTGGACGCTAGAATTACCGACTAGCGCCTTCGCTAACGATTGCCATGGGGACTTCCCAGGGCAAGTGTTGTCCCTCACCCCTGCCCCGGCGCTGGGGGGCAGAGACCTGCCAGAAGGGTCCTACAAGAAGCCCGGTCGTGGCCCCCGCTGTCTTCTCTATACTGGTTGGCCCCTCCGGGCTGCCTGGGCCAGTGCCACCACTCTCAGGTCATCTTGCTGCTATCCTGCAACTGCTCCTCAGCGGTTGCGAAAAGTGCCTCCTCGGTGCTTTTCCTGGGTCCTGCAGACCCTTGGATCTTTTCTCAGAGACTTGGACATTGCTACCTCCCTGCGCATGCCAGGTCTCCTGAAGAAGATGCTGCTGTCAGCTGCAGCTTTCACCGGTTCCTGCAGCACAGGCCGTAGACTTGGCCAGCAGACACCTTGTAGGGTTCAGGGGCAGGAAGTCGCCCCTTGCCAGTTTCCAGCACCCCAAGAACCTGCCCAGGGAGGACTGTGATCACAGCCCCTGGAGACAGAGGCCAAGTGGTGGCTGAGCAAGCAGAGCACCCTGTAGATAGAGAACATCAGAGAGGACGTCCCCAGGTCACTGGAAGAGCATCTGCTTTTAGGCCCCTGGGGGCCCATAGCTGTGTGCCTGCCTTTGTGCCCAGACCTGGGGCTCTGCAGGCAAATCTCTGCACCCAGAGCTCCCAAGACAGAGCTGAGAGCTCCCGGGCCACCTGCATGAGCTCCTGCCGCAAAAGAAACCCCATCAGCATCTCCTACAGCTCCACGCGAGGTCTCCGAGCCCTGAAGAGGAGGGCTCCAGACCCATCCAAAGGGGAGCCGCCCCTGGGATGCTCTTCATCCCAGGGATTCCCCCAAAGAAGGCCCAGGGTGAGAAGGTGGCAGAAGGCAGGGCGGGACAGCCATTGCCCAGGAAGAAGTCCTCACCCACAGGAGACACCGGTAGGCCACGGAAACGCAAGTTTCCTCTTCTGGGACGCCTCCGAGGGGAACCTCTGAAGCTGCCACCACCTCTGGAACTGGCCTGTCCAGTGACTGTTGAGGACCTAGACCGGGATAAGAAGAAAGCTCTGCAGCGCATCAACCATCTTCTGATGGGTGAGACCCAGGCCATTGGGGGCAGCTGTACCATGGCCCCATGGTATGATCCCATGGGGGGGATCCCTCTCCACTGGGAGGGGCCATGCCTCTGGCATCAGTGGGCCTCAGTCAGACCCCCCCCCAGCAGCACAACCATGGTGGCCCACACCCCAGTGTGGGTGGGCTCTGCTGTCTCTTCCCAGAGCCATCCTCCCATCACCAATCTTACAGGACCGCTCTCCCCCAGCCTGCCAATTTCTGCTTTGGCCCTTCCTCCCAGGCCCTCTCTCAGCACATTGGCAGGCTTGGCTGCACAGCCAGTGGCCCCCTTTGGGGTCACCCCCTTGAATACCATTATGCCTTTACAGCCCCTCTCTCTGGGGCCTCCCTCCACCCCAAGGTAGGATCTTCCAGCCCTCTCACCAGGGCCCAAAGCCCTACTGTACTCACAGGCCCTCACCTGCAGCCAGCTCCAGCTCTCCAGTTCGAAGGATGTGAGGAAACATTCCGCAGGGGAAGCAGCCTCTCACCCCTGGAGCCACCGTCCCACCAGTCCTTGGGGTTCCTGGTGGGATGAAGCCCGGAGCCCCTAGCTTTGTCAGCTGTCATCAGCTTGGACACGTAGGAGCTCCAGGTCCAGGGGCAGCTCCGATGCCACCCTTGACTGTGGGCCCAACAACCTTGGGCAGCCTAAACTACTCAGCTCTTGGGGCTGACAAACATAGAAACACCACCGTGGGTCCTCATGCTAGAACTCAGACACACTCAGTGACCTCAATGGCAGCTACGAGGTCAGACTTGTCCTTGGGTCGGACATCACCCATGGAAGTATCAAGCTCAAAAAGTAGAGAAACCCCCAAAACTAGAGAGCACCATGGGGCAAGTTTGGGAAATGACACCTACACTGCCCCTAGCCAGATCACCTCCATGGCACCTGGAAAACACACAAAAGAGGGTAAAAAAGGGCAAGGGAAGAGTGGAGTTCCTACCCCGAGTGCCATCCCTCAAAGGCTGCCCACTCAGAAACACCTAAGCTCACCTAAGGGGACAAGCACTGCAAAGGATATCTCTAGTTTCCCTTCAGTCCCTGGGATATCAAGTAGATCAGAGAACCCATACTTGCTCCCTGAACTCATGTCAGCCTTTGGGGCCTGGTGTAGCTCCTCCCAAAGAGGAGAAACCCCAAGCAACAGGCAGCAACATGGGGCAAGGTTGGAACAGAACACCTCCAGTGCCCCTAGACAGAGCACCACCATGGCACCAGGGAAACACACAAAAGAGGGTAAAAAGGGACAAGGAAACAGTGGTGTTTCTACCCCGAGTGCCATCCCTCAAAGCCTGCCCACCCAGAAACATCTAAGCTCACCTTGTGGGACAAGCAGTGCAGCCAGAAAGGATACCTCTAGTTTCCCTTTGGTCCCTGTGACATCGAGAGGATCTGGGAGCCATGACTTGCTTCCTGAACTCATTACAGCTTTTGAGGCCTTGTGTATCTCCTCCCAAAGAGAAGGGACCCCAAGCAACAGGCAGCAACATGGGGCACAGTTAGAACAGAACACTTCCAGTGCCCCTAGCCAGAGCACCACCATGGGGACCAAGGGACAGAAAGCAAGTCACACACTAGGGAAAGCAACCACTGGTGTGGCCGCAGTTATTGCCATCCTCCAAAGCCTGCCCACACAGAAAGGCTTAAGCTCTCCTGGGGGAACCAGCACCACACCCCCATAATCGACCTCTACTTTGAAGTCCACCCATACTCCATCTATGAGACCTGGGTGTCCAGACTGGCTCCCAGATCTGATCTCTTCCTTTGGAGCCATGGTCATCAGCCCCAGTGGAGAAACAAGAAGCCTGAGAAAGTGCTAAGAGCACACTTGGGCTTTAACACCTTCAGCCCCATTTCCCAGATAGGGTGATGCTAACTGCTTTAAGGACTCACACTGCCTAGATGCCAGCAGTCCTCCACTGCCCTCAGCTGGCCTCAGCTGTTCTCAGCTGCCTCCACTCCATGGGGTCACTGGGCATCCTATCACCTCCACCATAGGATGGTGAGTCTGGCATGCTCTGCCCCTTGAAGACTTGTGAGGGCACTTTGGCCAGGGCACCCACCTCAGTGGGGCAGGGCCATGTCCCCTAAGATAACAACCCATGGGAGCAATAGCAAGGTCAGCCACTTACTCTGTCTCAACCTACACTCCCTCTCCTCTTCTTCTCTCTAAACACAAAGAATTTTAACTTTCTTAACCATGACGACCCTGAAAATGATGGAACCCTTTTGGCACATCATTGTCTCATGCTGTTGTAATTATAGCTCACAAACTGCAGACAAGAGTCATCTCTTCAGAAAGCCCAGTGGAGTTTCTCGTCCTTCACCAGGCTGATACCCCAATACTCCCCAGTCCAACAGAAATATAATTAGACTGTGCCTGTTACAGGAGCAGCAGAAAAGCTCCAGGAGCAAGGCTCCCCTGCAGCCTCCCAAAACCACTTAGGAGACCTGCACTGCACTCACCACTGTCTCCATCCCCCACTACACCTGGTTCCATTCCTGGGCAGGGACGTCCCCCTCACATTGTTCTGCTCATAGTAGTTGTGGTTCTGTCCTGGTCAGGTTTTAAATCAGGAACACAGTGAACTTGGAGGCTGAGTTTAGACAAGTTCCTTCCACGTCTAGGCTATGGAATACTTTGGGTAACATGATACTGGTGCTATTGCTTCTTCTAGAATCTGGTCAAATTTAGCATTGACTCTGTTGGGACCTGAGCTTCTCTCTGTCATAAGATCCTGCTGCAGACTCCTTACTTGTCCCTCCTATTATCTGAATGTTTATATCTTCTTGATTCATTTTGCGTCCCTACATTTGTCTGTTTCTCCTAGGTTTTTCAACATATTTGCATGTAGTTGTTCAAAATCCTCCCTAATGATCCTTTGAATTTCCTTGGAATCTGTTGTAAGACCTCCCTTTTCAAGTTTCATTGTATTGGTTTGGGTCTAATCTCTTTTTCTTTTGTTAATTTAGCTAGAGTTTTGCCACCTTTGCTTTATGCTTTCAAAGAACTACTCTTTGTTCCCTTGAACTTTGGTGGTGCTTCTCTACTTTCTATTGCATTTTTTCACCCTAATCTTATTTCTTTCTTTCTCCCGATATTAGACTGTTTTTTGTTTTCTTGAGCCATTACCAGGCAATTTACTTGAGGTTTCTCTCTTCTGTCTTTAGGTACAGGTTTCTGTAGTCTTTCCTTTTCATAGTGCTGTTTCTGGATCCCAAAAGTTCTGATATGTTGTCTTTCCACATTCTTCTGATTCTAGGGATATTTCACTTGTTTGATGGTGTGAGGCGTAATCTTCCAGTGTTTGTAAGGTTTCTGTAGGTTCTTCTGCTCTTGGTTTCTGGTTTCATTTTATTGTGATTGGAAAGCATATAAGATTTTTTGGTATCTTTAAAAACTTGCTTCATGGTCTAATACATAATATAGCTTGGGGAATGTTCCTTGTGCTGATGAGTGGCATGTGTACCCCACAGCTGTTGCATGGCCTATTCTATCAATGTCTGTTAAGTTCACTCGTCCCATAGTGCCACTTAACTCTGACATTCCCTTGTTGATTGTTCATCTGGAAGATCTACCTCCCAGAGAGATGGGCTCTGAAGTCACCCCATTTTATTTTTCTGGAGCCTATAGCTTCCTTTTTGTCTAGTAGTGTTTGATAAAATTGGGTGCTCCAACATTCGTGCATTTATATGTATTGGTGACTTTGTGATATCTTCTTTCCCTTGATAAACATAGAGTAACCTTGTTTGTCTCTTGTGCCTGGCTTTGGCTTCAGTGTGTTTGTCATATATAAGCATAGTGACTTCTCCCTGCCTCCACACTCCACTTGCTTGGAAAATTATTTTCCATCTTTACATTTTCAGTCTTGCTCACTTTTGTAGGGGAGGGGAGTTTCTTGTGGAAATTAGATTTTAAAAAAAATGCAATCTATCCCTCTACCTTTAAATTGAAGAATAAAGACCATGTGTACTCGAGGTTATTCTGAAAGGTATGGTATGTTTCTTATCTTTTGTGGGCTTTCTTTTTTTCTTTCTCTTTTTTGCTTGTCTTTTTGGTGAAGAAGGAAACATGAAATGCTCAGATGTTTCAGGGTTTTCTAAATTGATAACATGTGACACTCTCATTTCTCAATTGTGTATCTATTCTCCTAGAGACACTTCCTGAGCTCTCACGGTTGTGTTCATCTTTCTTCCTCTTCTGTGTGTAGGATTCCTTTAAGTATCTGTCCACCTGGTTTAGTGCCCATGAATTCTGTTAGGATCTTCTCATCTTGGAAGGTCTCTAATTCTCTTCCAGTTCTGAAGCCTAGTACTATGTTCCTGGGTGCAGTAGTCTAGGTTGGCACCTCTGTTCTTTCAGTGCTTGAAATACATCACTCCTGCTCGTGACCTGCATGGGGAGGGAGGAGGTAACCACTGAAGTGTGGGTTGGCTGAAAATAAAGGCCCAGATAGTAATATTTAGAACTAAACACAAAAGATGCAGGACAACATTGGAAGCAGGAGCTTGAAAGTGGAAGAGAACTGATGGGTCTGGTGCTAACAAGGAGAAAAGCCTAGGAATGCTTCATTTATAGTGAAATACACCAAAGGGATTCAGTGAGGAGCATAATCAGAAAAACAGGATAAGAGTGGGGAAAACAAATTGTTTGAGTCTTGGCAGGTTATTCCCATCTCTGGTTGGCTGCGTTAAGGTTGTGAGCTAAGGTTCACAAGGTCCAAGCTATTATTATTGCTATGCCAACCCCATTAGATAATATTTGACCTTTTCTCAATCCCATTGGGAAGCATATTATTTGTCTGCAGTAATGACAGATATGCTTATAGCCAGCAAGGCATCTAAGCCTTTCTTCAAATTTGAGTGTGGAAACTTCATTTCCTATATAAATTTTCAAAGAATTAATTTAGTCTCAATCTCTTCTTCAATATTCTCCCAATTTTAAGGGCTTTGGAAGTATTTTGAACCAAATTATTGAGGCAATGAGCTTCATTAGATTACATTTCTTAAAAAGTTCCATGATATTTATCACCTTTCTCCTCACTCTTACATTTCCAGTAATTAAAGCCTAAGGAGATTGAACACAGGCTCCTAGGCCATAACAGGAGCCCTCTTTGCAATTGTTGTTTATAAAGTCAGACATGGAGCCATCAGTATAATTGAGAAAATCTGAGGCAGCAACTAAATGCCAGAGATCTTTTGGAATACCACCATTATGAAAGTTAAAATATTACCAATGGAACCTACAGGGGTCATAGCATCCTGATGTGGCTTTTCTCATTTCTTGGAGACCAATCCAAAATATATCCACATTTCTAGAGGCATTATGTTGTGCTGGCAAGACATTAACACACTCTGTTGGTTTTGGACAGGTGCCAAATTCTATTGCAGAATAGTTAGGGCAGTAAGTTATTGGTGGATTTTTAATGGGAATGGCTGACTTTTTATGGTCAACTCTCATGTTAATAACTGTCCAGCCATTTGACCTTAAGTCCCAGGGGCCAATATGCTCTCTTTTCCTTAAAAGTTACTTTTAAAACAGCCACCATGTTTATCATGGGACTAACATATAGGTGGATTCTTACTGTACCAATGTAATTAAATCCAGGCACATGCATTCATCTGTAAAACCTCCCATTATGTGAATATCATTAGTAGATACTGGGATGGATTCTCCAGTCCACAAAGCTGATGTGCTAAAGGAAGATCTGGAAAATAGGTCCAATAAGTTTCTCCATTGACTCCACTCACCTGGCAACTCAACAGAACCAGCATAGCCACAAACATGTGGTTGAGACTTATTACCTCCTTGTTGTTAAATTATCTGCTCAGCCTGAAAGGCCAGGTCCTTCAGTTGTCTCCCCAATGACCGGTTAGTTTTTCTGGAAACATACAGGCATATCCTCTACCCTATGTTATTACTGAATCTGGTTTATTCTAGTGCTCCATGTGTCACTCAGCAGGAGTGAGACTTTTAATATCACAATTTTGAAACTTTTCAAAATAATTGTGAGATTTAGTGCAGTTATATGAGATTTTTTTGTTTCCTCCTTTTTATTTTTAAAATTTTAGAAAAAAGTTGATATAAGCTGGAGCATACTCAGCCTTAAATTAGAGAATGGCTCAGCACTGTACAAGTATTTAAACAGCAAGAAGTGACAATAAATATTTTTATTTGGCCAGGACAATTAGCAAAAGTGACCTGTGATACATGTGAGGATTGTTAAAGTCCATGCTGTCGAGTCAAAGAGGGCACCACAGCAAAAGGAGGCCTAGATTTTTGTTGTTTTTATGAGTTTTATGATTTTTCCTTTGTGTCTATTAATGGGCTAAGCAATAAAATTATAAAATGGGGCTAGTATAGATACTGAAATAGTTTTACAACTTGATTGTCTTATAGGTAATGACCTTATTATTATAAATTAACTTCAGTTATTACATTAAAATTTGTACTTGTGTAAGGCTTTAACAGATAATAGTTTTAAAACTTGTAAGGATAATACAATATAAAACTAATGAGTAAAATATTTAATTTTATAATAGTATAAATTAAGGAATATAATTTTATATAATTTGAAACATTTACTTTTTATATATAGTATTTTTTGTTTACTTTAGGAATACAGTAATCTTTGTTACAAAAGCCTATTCTCAACTTAATTTTAAATAAACTTGAATAATTATCTTAACTTGGAATGAGATGAAAGAATTTTAAATTAGGCAAGGTGGCCTCTTGGTCAATCTTGGGCAAGATGTTTTGATTTTGAAATAATCTTAGTTTTTTGCTTGAATATTATTTTATAGAAATTTATATATAATTTTTGAATTAATATGAATTAGTGAACATCATTTATCATTATATATGAAACATGAAACAGGTAAGAGAAGTTTTAATTCCGTCTTAAGGGAAAGTGGTAAAACATTTTTATATCCCATATTTTTAACCTTTAAATAAGTTAGTCTCTCTTTGTTGTCTTTTAGAAATATATGTTAGTTGACTTCTCAGTAGAGAGGAACATAAAGTTTTATAACATTTCTCGGTAGCCATCCATGAACCATAGAGTCAAGATGCTTGGAGAGGTATCCCATTGGCTTATAGGAGTGTACAGTTGGTTGAGTGAGGAGACCATTGGTGATACCCTGTCTTTCACCCATGAAGAGGTAGAAAGGATGGTTAGGGTTAGGAAAAGAGAGAGTGTGAGGAGATATAAGAGCATCCCTGAGTTTGTAAAAGGAATTGGCTACTAGGATAGGGGAGGTGAGGGGCCTGTGAGGGGTCTCCTTAGCAGCCTTGTATAAGGGGTTGGCAATAAGTGAAAAGTGGGGAACCCAATGCCTGAAAAATCCTGCCAGACCTATAAAGGAGAGGATGTAGTCCACTGTTTTGAGTGACTGTAGGTCACGGGGAGCTTGAATTCTGTCCCTTGTCAGGCTTTTAGAGGTTGGAGTGAGAAGTGTACCTAAATAGGTAACTGAAGAGGTAGTAAGCTGGGCTTTGGTTGGAGAGACCAGATAGTCCAGGGACCCCAGGAAATTGAGGAGCTGAGCAGTGTGAGTTCGGGAAGCATTGAGTGATGAACTACATAGAAGAAGGTCATCCACATACTGTAAGATCGTGCTGTCCCCCAAGTCACAAGCAGTTAGTTCCCATGCCAAGGCTTTCTCAAATAGATGGGGACTGTCCCTGAAGCCTTTGGGTAGGACTCTCCATGTCATCTGTTGAGACCTAAAGGATGTAGGGTCTTCCCATGTGAAGGCAAAGAGCTAATAAGTGTCAGGATGGAGGGACACTGTAAAAAAGGCGTCTTTAAGATCCAGGACAGTAAAGTGAGTGTTCGAAGAGGGGACATGAGAAAGAAGAGTGTCAGGGTGGGAACCACCAGATGGATGGGAATAAATGTCTCTTTAGTTAGGCGGAGATTCTGGACTAAGTGATAGGTTCCTGAGGGTTTGCATCCTGGCAATATGGGAATGTTGCAGGGGAATTCAGTAGGAAGGGGTCCCTGGGCAAGTAACTAGTCTATGATGGGTCTAAGTTCCTCCCTATGGGTTTTGGAGATGAGAAATTGGGGACATAAAGGAAGTTTAGTTTGCAGTTTCAGCTAAATATGGACTGGCTTGTGATGGGAGGCTATGACCAACTTGGATATGTCCCAGACCTGGGGATTGACTAAGTCAGGGGGCAATAGCACAGTAGGTACTGTCAGGTTATTAGAGAGGATAAGGATTAGAGGCAGAAGGACATGGGAGGTAGTATTCTTGGGGTGTATTGGACTGTGGCTCTAGTAATTGGTGAATATCTCTGCCTAGGAGAAAAACCGAACAGGATGGAATGACCAGAAAACAGTTTGTGAATGGGTGTCACTTCAGGGCACAGGTCAACTGAGCAGTTCAGTTTGGGTACAAGGATTTTCTGTCAATCTCCATAACCAAGACCTGGGAAGAAAACAGAGGCCCAGAGTGGGCAGGCAAGACAGAATTTGTAGCCTCTGTGTCCACAAGGATAGTTGTGGACTTAACCACTACCTGGACCCTTATCCTGGGCTCCGTGAGTGTAATGGGGGTCCTCGAGTCTGGGCTTCCTCAGTCTTCTGTGAACACCAATAGTTCAAGAGAAGGGACCACCTAGCTGGTCATACCCCCATGTAGAGGCACTAAAGAAGGGCCAGCCATGGGGCAGTCACATTTCCAATATTCTGTCTGCTTACAGATGGGGCATGGCCTGGAAGGAGGGTGTGGACTTGGGCAATGGTGAGCCCAGTGACCTTCACATCCACATTTGAAGCAAGTCCCTGGCAGAGAGGAATGCTGGATCCCCCATGAAGCTCTTGCTTGAGCTGTAGGCCTCAGGGCCGCTTTTCTGTAATTGAGCCTGCCTGAGTAGTTCAGCTGACTCCTCCTGGGCATTATAAACTTCAAAGACCATTTTCACCAGATCTTGGAGAGGAGTCTGAGGGCCCTCCTCAGCTTGTTTGAGCTTTTTTCTAATATCATAGGTTGATTGAGCCTGCTGGATGTGGGCTTGCTCATCCTGGGTAAGGATGAAGGACAGAACAAAATAGACATCATGTCAGATAAGATCATAAGTCTGGGAGAGGTATTGACATTCCTTAATATAAGTAGAAGAGTCAGCAGAGAAGGACCCAAGGCGCTTTTCAATCTGGGAAAGATCTTGAAGTGAGAATGGGACATGTACTTGGCCAATCCCTTCAGCATCAGCCACTTCCCTGAAAGGACAAAGGAACTTTGGGTTATCTGGTAAGAGGGTCTGGTGGGACTGGGTGTGGGCACTGACAGGAGGAATGAGGGGTCAGTGGTGGAGGTAATCATGGCTGCAGGAGAGGAGGAAGGAGGGGGGAGAGGGATGGAGGGGGAGGGGGAAATGTTGTGTCAGTAGAAAGGTGGGCAGAAGAGCCATGGCTGCAGGAGAAGAGGGAGTTGTGGGGAGTGAGGGAGGAGGAGCTGTGGTGGCAGGAGGAGGGGTGGAGGGGTGAGAGGGGTGGCAGGAACAGATTGGTGTGTATTGTAAGGAGGAAGATGGGTAAGGTAGGGCTGAGAGCAGCTCGGGTGGTTCTGAGAATGTGGAAAGACAGGTTGAAGAGCAATGGGAAGGAGTTTGGGTTTTTCCTAGCAAGGAAGACTGAAGCAGGAGAACAGATAGAACAGAGAGGAGGACAGAGCAGAGCAGAGAGAAGGACAGGACCATGTCTCAAAGAATCTGAACATTTTTGCTGACTTCCCTGTCCGGAGACAGAAATTGTCCAATTCAGTGAGGGTTTCAAATCAAAAGTTCCTTCTGGGGGCCATTGTGACTCATTGTTTAATTCTGGTTCTATTTCAAACACTCTCTTTCTGGGTTCATGTTGTGCCTTAACCCCCTTCATTCTTTCAGTTGCATTCTCTCAGATTCCATTGATATTTTAAAAAGATTAATGTTTTGCATAGTTTGTCTGGCAAGTTCAAATATTTGGCATCTGTGCCAAGAAAATTATAGAACATAGGTGGCATCAGGTTGCCTTGTGTTGTGAAATTTCTTGATATTTGTGTTGAAACTTATACTGCCAATGGGATGGATATGTCTCTGCTTTTTTTTTTTTAATCTGGGATGGAATACAAAGGAGCTTAAGCACTGAGCCAGCCACATCTTCAGCCCCTTTTTAATTTTTACTTTGAGAGAAGCAAACATTAATTTGCATAGGGCATCACTGTGTTACAGAGGCTGGCTTTGAAATTTCAATCCCCCTACCTCAGTCTCCCATTTTCTGGGATTAAAGGCAGGCACTGCTCAGTTGTGCCTCACACTTGTTTTGGATCTATTCTTATCATCTGCCTTCTCTTGGTGCAGTCGGCTAGGGATGGTTTGGTGTGTGGTGTTGAGTTTCACTCCAGATGCACTTCATTGCATCTTTTCCCTGTTGCATCTCTAGCTGTGACTAGTGAGGACTGACCCTGGGCCTCAAGTTCCACAGTGTAAAGGAGTGGAGTTCTCTGCTTGTCGAGAGAGTGGGGAGCCTCTGGTATTCCTGTGGTGTGATGCAGACAGAAGTGTCTGTGGGTCATGCCTCTCTACTTCCTCCTGCAGTTGGTAGGGAAGGGCCTATCACCAGATGAGGTTTCCTTGAGCTCTGATGACATTGATTTTGTCCCTTAAAATCTCATTTTGGGCCATATATGTGTAAACAATTATCCAGACCACTCCTCTGTGAAATTGGAATGCTTATGACAGAAAATAAAAGAGGTGACTCAAGATGCCAATTCTGTGCCCAAAAGAGACTGAAAATAAAAGTGTTGCCATAAATAGTGGGCCCAGTTTGAGGGCCATATTGTCTTGAGGATTGGCAATGAACTTCACCTAAATGTCCAAGACTGGTAGAAAATTGAATGAAAAGAGGCTCAGAAGCACCTTGAGGGTGACTATTGGGAGACAGCTTCCTCAGGTAGAGTATAGGTGACTCCTTTCAATGTAATTATGTTCTCACTTTTGTCTCCAAATAAGCTTTATTCACCAGGTGAATAAATCTTGAGAACTTTGGAGACTGTGTGATGCCTAGAGACCTCTATCAACATGGAACATAGAAAAGATGACTCACACCCTAAAATGGAGGTAGGGAAAGAGCTGGGTAAGCAGATGGGAGACTTGGGCCCACCAAGGTCAGGTTTCTCCTAACAGAAAGACCACAGTGGAACAGAATACAAAGACCACAGACGCAAGGCTGAGCTTCAGACAAAAGGTGAGACATCTGTTATCCAGAGCCCAGACCTTTCTGGAAAGGGACAAACTTCAACACAGTGACCTTAACCTGATAGAAGAAAGGGCACGTGAAGAGCACATTGTCACTGAATGCCTTACCCAGGAGTGGGCTGGGGCTGATTTTCTTAACCCTTAGATCCTTATAAAACCTGAGACAACTGCCACTCACTGGCAATCCTCTCTTGGGACCCCACCCATGCAGGAGTTCTGCTTTCTTTATATTGTTTTTGTAAAATCTGACTCTTTGCCCTCACCCTTTCACTATTTGTGTCTGTGAAATTCCTTCAATGGATGAACAAGGCAGAGAACGCAGTCAGTTCCATGGTGTGTGTCACAAAATAACTGAGGACTAATTATGTCAGGAAACTAGATTGATATGGGAAATGATATTACCTACTGCCCAGCTCCACATCCTGTCTGTCCCCAGAATGGGGCTGCAGTTGAACCCTTATGAGATTATACAGGGGAGTCCCTTTCAGACCTCACTAAGAAGAATGCATTTTCCACCTTGAAAATGTGAAGGCAGCACCCAATATTCTGTACAGCTGCTGAAACTAATTCTGACCTCCATGCAGGAATTTCCTTCTTCTAGGACAACACCCTCTCCTCAGTGCCCTTCCAATACTTTCTAGGCATCAGACTCAATCCTGCTTATGACGTAGAAAAACCAGAGATCAGAAGCACAAATCATGGATGAGTGGACAGGCCCTCATGAAGTACTCCTCATCGCTCAGACATTCCTAACCCTCATTCACCACATCTGAGGAGAAAAGACACCACCAGAAGATGATTTGCCCTTCTCATCCTGGGAACCCACAGTCCCTGGTTAGCTGACAACCCCTCTATAAATCTCACATGTCTGTTCAGGAGACAACCCTAGATGGAATATATCAAGCTTTCATGTGTTCAATTATTGTTCCTCTTGACCTGCTCTGTCCTCCCTAAAACCAGGTCAGAGTCCTTTCCACCTGGTTATAGATTGGGCTCTCAGTTTCTGATCTCCATCATCAGGTGGATGGTTGGGACTGTGGAGAGCTCCCTCTGCTGGACACTAACTAATTTGGAAAATTCAGGCTGCCAATCAAAGTACATGGCAGCAGGTCCCTAACTGGCTCAGATCAAGGGGGAATGCTGCCATGCTCAACCAAAAATGCCTCCTTCCCCCTTTTAACCAGGAGAGTCCTGAGATGTTCAAAATCAAGGCTGAGAAGAGAAAACCTGTCTCTTCTAGAAAGAGAAGGATTCGACACCACTCCAGACAAAGGCCATGGAGTAGGTGATGGAGCCAGATGGCTACTGGCAGGAGAAGCTGAATGGGTGAGAGATCCACCTCGTGTACTGTGCACTACATGACTTTTGTGGGACTCCTCACCGAGTAGATTGGGCTCCCCAAAATATGTAGAATTCAACCATCACTCCGAAGGAGACCATGTGCCTTGGCCTATAGATGCATTCTTGGAAAATGAAGCATCCCCTTTTTCTGGCCTATTCAAATGTTTCTTGAGTTGAAGGGATGCTGGCCCCTGATCTAGTGCCCCAGTGGAAGTGTACAGGGAAGACTCACACTTGCTGTATGAGCTGCCACCTGTCACTCACTTCCTTGGTCTTGAAGGGTCTGCATCATCTGTCACATCCATCAGGGGCCCCACTGCCCACATTTTGCCCTTTCTGAGGTGGCCTCTTCCTTTTGATCCTTTGTGCAGTTTGTGAGTCTTGGGCCAATCACCATCACGAACATCTTCCACAGAGAGTGCAGGCCTGGCATCAGAACACCTGGGCAGGAAGAACAAGAAAACTCACTTTTTTTTGAACTTAGGGAAAAATCAATTCAAAGGATTAACATATTCTTGAGGCTTTGGTGTCATTCTGCTTTGACAAAGGAGGGGTGCCCCCTGAGTATATCTCCCCACTTTCTGGCATTGGGATTGTAGTAGAGTGTTTTCTGTGTGAACAAAAAAACTTTATCAGATGTTAGTGATAAGGAAAAATTGAAAGGTTTTCAATTTGTGGACCATTGCATGTGGAGCTCTGTGGTCATCATCCCCATCCTCACAGTTCTCCTAGGAAAGTCTAAACTGAAAATGACTAAAGCTCTCAGCCCCCAGAATGGATGGAGGTCCAAGGGCCAACCACTGCTCCTGAACCTGGGTCACTGGAAATTCATACCATCAGCTTAACTGAGCAGGGACCTCTGCTGGAGACTGTAGCTGGGTAGGAAAGCTGACAATGTCACTGCTGAATGGCTGGAGGTGCAGTGTGGTCCCACTATATAACTACAAGGCCCCAAGGGAAGAACCAATCTCCTGGAGCTCCTCACACCTCCACACATCTCCCTCCTGTTACCACACCAGCTGCTCAGGAGGAAGGTCAGACAAAGCTTCCCTCATGTTTCCAGTGGGGATAGAGAAAACTGAGGCTTTGGCTTCTAGGTCCACCTGGATCCATTCTCATTTCATGAACAGAATATCTGCCCTTGGAAGAAATCATCTGAGCAGAGCCTAACCAGCCTGGGTTCCCACAGAGTCTCCCTGGCCTGGGGGAAGAGAAAGCTCCAAATCTATCCCACTCTGGCCTTTTATTGGGGAGAATGGAAATATCTACCTCCAGTTCCCTCTCACTTCCAGTCACATCTGAAGAGGAGGAATGAGAAGGACTTGAGAAAGTCACAGCCCAGGGTCTCAGGCTCACTTACTGACTGGTCTCAGGATGAAAGAAGGCTTCCTCCCTCCACACTTCATGCTGCAACTCTAGGACCTCCATACACTAATGGCAGTTTTCACAAGATGGAATTATAAATCTCAGAACTTATGAAGATATCCCTAGGAAAACCAAAGACACAGCCCTTAAAAATTACAGCTCATCATCACACCACAACTCTGAGCCAATAAAATATAAAATGTAACTCTAGAGGCCTAAAGGCCTCACCGTTTTCCCCAGTACATCATGTTCACAGCAGGACTAAATGTGAAAAGTGCACTAACCAAAAGCATCATTAAAAGAGACAGAGGCAGTACTAGAACATCCTCAAACACACAGCGAAGAGAACCTTGGACAACTAAGAAAGAGAAACAACAGTGGTTAATATTCTAGGGCTCTAAAGGACACATAGGGCACATGTGATATGAACACAGAGAATGTACAGTATGAATAGATGGAGCAAGCCTGGGAGCCAGGTTCTGATTTGGCAGAAATATTGCAATGGTAAGGCCAGGACTTGAAAATCACTATGATTAATGTGTGCCTGGATCCAAAGTGACAGACAGCGTGCAAGAACAGATGAGGGATGGAAAGGGGACAGGGCAAACTCTAGTAAGAATACAAATATGAAGGTTAGTTGTTAAAAATGAACTCACAGGAGAGTGCCTTCCATACATGGGCTTCTGCATAGACTGAGCAGTGGCCAGGAAAGAATCTGTGAGACCAAGGATTCAGAAGAGCCATTTGAAGTGAACTCAACAAACTCTGAGAACACAGAGAAGCAATTCAGAAACCTGTCAGAGCAGGTGAGCAAGGGATTGCAGTAATTTTCCAAAATCACCCCAGAATCCTGCCCCTGAGAATTACAGTGAACGAGCTTCCAAATATACAAAGCCTCCTAGCAGAATTGATCAACCAGGGGGAAGAACCAGTGAGCTCCAACACAGTTCACTTAAACACCAAACAGAGGAGAAACAGAGGAAGAAAATGAAGTAGGAATAAAGAAAAACAGAGTAGGAGACTTGGGGAAGCAATATGAAGGGCCATCTCTTAAGATAAATAGGTTCACTTCTCAGCAAATGTTAAAACTACACTGAAACTACCAGAGTATAAGAACAGTAGTGAATAAACTGGCCATATTTTAATGTGGAAAACAAAGTAGAAAGTCTTCATGATCATTAGAACCCTAAGCATGTTACATTAGCAAAATCATTGACACAAAACATGCATGCTAAAAATTTTCTACAACACAGTTCTCTTACTCTTCAATAATCTGTTTGTGTCCATCAGAAAGATGCTGCATCCTTAATGACTTATTACCTCAGTCCTGTCAATGACTGTAAATGAACTGAAGGAAAAAATACCTGAAAAAATAAGCCTGATCTCAAGTCCATAAAGCAAATGATGAGCAGTAAAAACAGCCTCCTGGATCCACCTGTGCAAACTGTGGCTGGAAAGCCTCCTACCAAAAGGAGAAACAGACTACAACAAGATTCAGAAGAGTGGTGACATGTTGTACAATGGAACACATAAGCTGGCTTTCTAAATACCTGTCCTTGTTCCTCAGTCACAGCAGAATTCACTAAGATGGTCATTCTGCACCTATTTTATACATTTCATGAGGGAAAATTAAACGGTCATAACTACTACCAAAAGTGGGGGTGGGGGGAATGCAGTGCCCAGGAGCAGCTCTTGATTGTTTCATCACCTCTAGGATTTCAGCTCTCCTTTAGCTTGACTTCCATCTCTTCACATTTCTACCAGGACACTTAATTTACTGAGAGCCATGTTGCCTGCCCCAGAAGGCTGATCCTTGTAAAGACTAGTGTTGGAGTTCCTTCTAGGGCTTCCTCCGATTTCATCAAATAAATACCTTGTGGCCATTCTTCTATATTAAAGGGTAGGCTGATTGACAAGTCCCCTCTCCCCCCACCAAAAAAACCCAACCAACCAACCAACCAAACAAACAAACAAACAGTGATTTCATGTGAAATGTGATACCTCTCAGTTTTTGAGAGCTGTTCCATTCCCTTAATGACTGGTTGACTCAGTTATTGGGGTTAGGATTACAATGAGATTTCCTGGAAATCTTTATCATTTTCCCCAGATTTTTACTGCTGCAGTATGTCTCAGCTCCCCCTCCCTCCAATCCCTATCCCTTGGTCCGTTTTCTCCACTCATCTTTCCCACATTTCTTTTCCTTTTTGTTCTTTTTTTTGCATATCAGAGGAAGCATACATCCCATATTTGTGCATCTCAGTTCTTTGTGGAGGTTGGTGTGTAGGTTTTCTCCTTGATGTGTCCTCATCTGGTTTTGGTATGTGTGCAATGCTGGCTTTATAAATTTGGAATGTGTTCATCCCTTTGTATTTCATGGAATAATTTGAGGAGTTTTGGCATTAGCTCTCCTTTAAAGATTTGTGGTAGACCTCAGCTGGGAGTCCATCCATCCCTGAGTTTTTCTTTGTTAGAGACAGTAATGAAAAGCCTTCCATCTCATTATAACTCATTGGTCTGTTTGGGTTTTCTTTTGCTCTTGATTCTGTTTTGGTAGATCCTATTTATCTAGATATGTATTCATTTATTCTAGGTTTTCCAATGTATTGGCGTACAAGTTTCAAAGTAGTCTCTAATGATCTGCTGGATTTCTGTGATATCTATGGTGATTTCACCTTTTTAATCTCCAATTTTATAAACTTGGCTTTTCTCCCCTTTTCTCTTGGTTATGTTAGCATGGGGGCTTATCAATCTTGTTTACCTTTTCAAAGAAACACTGTTTCATTGGTCCTTAGTGTTGTTATTTTTTGTTGTCAAGTTCATTAATGTTGGCTCTGATCTTATTTCCTTCCTTTCTTCAGTGTTTGCTCCTCCACCATAGCCTGGATTTTACACCATTTCCCATTTAAAAGGTGCATGATGTGGGCTTCCTCAGTAGAGGGTGCTGAAGTGACACTGCAGGAAGCAGAGACCTCCATGGTTAAGCTCCTGCACCATTGCTCTGTGATGCTGGTATGTGTCCATGTGAGGGCAGTGTGGATCAGGTGAGGGGATTCTCAGATCCTGAGGAAGGCTTTGGTCTCCAGGAAAATTTCCAACACTTTCCAAGTTGATCTTAGGTGATGATGCCCTCCTAGTGAATGGTCCCACTGTAGTGGGAGGTACTGACTCTGATTTCAGAACTTGGCAGTCCCTGGCTCTACCCATGCCCACCTGAGTGGTAGCATACCAACCACACTGCCTTTACCAGGTGCATATTCCCAAGGATCCCCCATCCCTTTCTGTTCAGAGGAAGCTGTGAGAGCCATGGCTGCTGCTCCCACAGGTAAGGAAGGTTCAGGTGGGCTGGGGGCAGGACATCCCTGGATGCTCCTACCATGTGGTCACCCATGTCCACTGGCTTGTCCCCCAGAGTAAAGACCTGGAACAAGGCAAAAGCTGCTGCTGACTACTGAAGATGCTGCAGACCTTGAAGAAAAAGGTAGGTGCAGGACGCACATCTGGGAAGGCACAGGCAGCTTGGGTGGGGGGCAATGGCTCCTGGAGGGGTGCTCCTGGTGACAGGGGTTGCCACATTATAGGCAGGCTCACCCAGGATGAGCATCTACCTCTGGAGGGCTGGAGGTATGACCCATGAGTTTAGGATTCTGGGTCTGGAGGTATGGGTTTACCTGTGGTGTCTTTAAGCTGTGTGCAGGGGTGGGTGCAGTGTGAGGATCCTCCAGGTTGGGGGCATACTTTGAGGTGCCTGAGTAGGACCCCATCTTGTGCAGGAACAGCTGTGTGCACCTCAGTGAGGGGACCTTAAAGAAGAGACAAGCTCCTGGGAACAGGCAGGCCTGTTTGGGGAGGTCAATGTTGAGTGGGCCTGCCAAAGAGGGCCCAGTCTTCAGCAAAGGAGAGAGGTTCAGTTTGGAGACAAAAAGCCTACCTCCTGCACCCACATATTCCCAGTCCCCAGAGCCACTACCAGGAGACAGAGGCCACTTCTCGGGGGTTGCAGGTCAGGGTCTGTGGACTGCTCCTTTGGCAGGCAGGGTCCCCTCATCCTAACCACCTTACACAGGAGAATGACAGACAGACTCCTGCTGTCCTGCTGCCCTTTACTGTCCCTTGGGCCACCCTGGAGATTAGTCCAGCTTCTGGATTTATAGCCAGTCACCTCTGAGGTCCCTGTAGAGGTGGGGAACATTTAGAGTGCTGAGGGGCTAAGGATGGCATCTGCATGCCTTGACTGAGTGTGCGTGGGTGCACACATGGCTGTGTGTGTGTGCATGTGTTACTGTATGTGTGTGGAGTTGTGACTGGAGTGTGTGTGTATGAGAATGTATGTGCATCTGTCTGCAGATGTCCAAGTGCATTTCCAGGCATTGTATGTGAATCTGTGTGAACTGTTTTTGTGAGTCTGTGTTTGTGTAATGCATGAGTATATATGAATAAATAAAGCTATGATTGTGTGTGTGTGTGTGTGTGTGTGTGTGTGTGTGTGGATGTGTGTGTGACTTGCCCTTCTCCTGTCACCCCCCACCATCGCTCAGCCTGGCACCCCTTTGCAGTCATGTTTGCATCTTGTGAGCTGTCAGCCTGAAATCTTGCATGGTGTAGACATTTTGGGCCAGCCTGGTGCGTGTGTGTGTGTGTGTGTGTGTGTGTGTGTGTGTGTTAGGGGTGGCATCATGTGGTGGATGCACTAAGCACCACTGAGGAGCTCCTTCCCATGCAGATGCAGATTGAGCACTTACTCACATGCTTTCATTGAAAGTACAATCCAGTCTAAGGACAGGTAGATAAATAAGTTCCATGGCAAGAATGAAGGTCAGAGAGAGAGGGAAAGGGCTCACCAGTGGTGGTCAGTTTGGCCTCTCTGAGAGGATAATGTTTGAGCAGAGCATTGAAGGAAGGGAGGACATACACTTCTTCAGGAAGGGTGTTCCTGGCAGAATTATCAACACCTGCAAAGACCTTGAGTTGGGAAGACAGAGTAGCAAGGCGGCCAATGAAACCAGAGCAGAGTGAAGGAGAGTGATGATGAGGTCAGAGAAAGAACAGGGCCCACCATGCCGAGCCTTTGGCTGCTGAAGTCTTTGGTCCTCACTCTGGGTAACATGAGAGCACTGGGGGAGTTTGGATCAGAGGAGGAACATGCAAGTATCAGGGACCAGTAGGAGGAAGCATGGTCCCCAGGGTGTCAGGCTAGAGAGGAAACTTCTGCCTGTTCTTTGCAGAATTTTGACTCTGGGCTGGGAACCCCAGGCCCAGCCTCCACAATCCAGCATGCAGAGGAGGTGCTGCAGAATTCTTGTCCATTGAATGGGTGCAGAACTTCCAAGAAGGCATTTCTGGGTCCCCTGAGTCCTGTAGGATTCACTCACTTGAGCCTGTGTGTGGGCTCATGGGGCAGAACTTCTCATGAATAATGCAGTCCCACCCACAGGATGTGTTTTGAGGCTGTTTCAGGACTCTGGCAGCGCAGCTCCTGGGAGCTTTGGATAGTGAGGGGTATCTGGTAGCCTTGATATCCCTGGTTCTCAGTAGTGAGGGTGGCAGAAGGGGCCTGGCTTTCTTGTTGCTTGTGTCTCCTGTGCCATCCTGTTGGGTCTCCCTGCCAAAACCTCATGGGGTGCTGTAGTAGTTGCGGGGAGCATTTTGTCATGGGTTAACAAGTAGGAAAGGGCACTTTTGTTACCCCCATGGGCCTGTAATTGCTAAGGCTGCAGACATCTGATGGAACAGGACATGGCCTGAGTCCTTGTTCCCAGGCCTCTGTCCCTAACAACCATGTGACTCCTAGAAAGTCCCTGCTCATATACCCCTGTTTCTGCTTTCTAAGCACAGGAGGTTCTAGAGCTGACCACCACCTCTGGTGAGCCCTAGGGTCGAGCCACTGGCTGGCACCACCCTCTGTGACCAGGCCCTACCTGGAATTTGCCAAGGCTGCACTTAAGATATAATAAAATAGTAGCTGATAAGGCTTGTTCCCCTCCAGGAAGCCCAGGGCTCAGTTTAAGACATCCCAAGTAAACAAAGGCATAAAAACAGACAAACAAAACAACAAATCACCATATGATACCGAGTCTGTTCTACAGACCATCACATTTAACCACCCCCATGCTCTGTGAACAACACACCTTCACTTATGCATTAGGAAACTGGGACAAGGAGATGGCAGGTAACTTGCCTAAGGTCCCAGAGATGGTGAGTGGTTCACCCAGGGGTCTGGCTGCAAACCCTGCTTTCCATTGATCTGCAGCTGGAACCAACAGCCCATAGGTGGTTGTGCCCTATGCTGGGAGATGGTAAAGGGCCAGACTTTGGAATCAGACAGTCCTGGGTTCAAACTGTGGTCCTGCCCACTTAGTAGCACCTGAACCTCTGGGATGACAGGCTCTTTCCCCTTCTGCAGCAGTGTTGCTGACCTGTCCTAGTGGCACCATCTGTATGCAGGAAGAACTGCTTGGCTCACTCCAGTGGGAGCAAGATGGACTCAGCTGTAGGGGATCAGTTTCTGCCCTCTGCTCACAGATGACTTTGCAGATGCTCTCAGAGCATGAGCTTGCTCACCTGGATAAGCCCTGGGTAGGGGTGCTGCAGGCCCCAGAGCTGTGCTATATGTTGAATGCAAGGGGCATTTCTTGATGTCCAAAGGGACAAGTCCTTTGGTGGGAGCCTCCTGGCCTTCCCATGGAGTTGTCCTGAGCCCTTGGGTGAGGGGTTTCCGAGTTCTAAATTCAGATGGGTCACTGTGTTTTTCTTTTAGTTATATGAGAAGTTGGAAGATCAGTTTTTTTTTTCTTTTTCTCTGCCTGATGTTTTAGGAGCTCAGATTGTGGGCGTTCTTAGGGACACAACAGTTGCTTCCACACTGAGGCCACATTGAAAATTCAGTTAGCTGAGGCCCTAGGAGTCAGACATTTAAAAGCATTCCCTGTTGTTATTCTTCAGTAAATTATGCTTAATTAGTAGACTAGAATTTTAGGAACTTCAATTCATCAAACCTCAATCCTAAGTGCTTTGCCTTGTCTCATATAATCTACAAGGATGACTTCCTCTTGTGTAGGTAGAGGTAGCAATTTCTCTTTACTAGCAAGGAAGTTGAAGCCCCGAGGGTTTAAGGACTGAGCCAAGGCCACACAGCTGTGAAGCAGCAAAGTGGGTCCATCTTTTAAATTGGATAGACCTTAACAAAATTAGCCAGAACAATAAGTAAACCAGCATAACTTTACAGGAGAAAAAAAGGCTGTAAAGTGGATTGCTTTGGTTCACCAGTGTGGGAAGTGTGGGGTGAACACAGATTCAGGCACAGCTTTATCCAGAGGTGCAGTGATGTCATCAGGACACTGCCTCTCTCCATCTCCCTGCACTGCTTTCTCCTGCTCACCCTCTCTCAGTGGGGTGGTGGCATGTTGCCAAGCAGCTTTAGGGGCACAATCTGCTAGTTTGGCACTGGAGGAAAAGACAGTATCCCCTGCCTAATGATGATAATGAAAGTCATGGGATTGTTGTGGCTAGGCCAGCCTGGGTCACTGCTTCTTTGTGCCCATCATGGTGGGATGGATTGATCTGAGTGGTCAAGCCTCAAGAGGCTGAGTCACCATGTGAGAGAAAGAAAGAGTCACCCAAAATATTTAAGGTTAAATGATGAGACATGGAGATGAAAGCCCAGGAGGCAAGCCACAGATGTCCCCACTGAAGGGGTGAGAGCAGCTGCATTTAGAGCATAGCCTCTTGCAGTAGAGGTGCTGAATTTGCCCCTGTGCCTGCTTTTGGTCCTAAGTGCTGCCTGTAGGCTTACTCTGTGCCAGGTGTCCACTGGATCAGGTGAGCAGACCCTGATATTGTGCACACAGACACCTACTTGCTGCATAGAGAGAGCATTCCCAGCTTGCCTGGGTACCTCCAAGTGTCCAGAGTGCATTACCCAAATCTGGCTCACATTGTCCAGGTCTGAATCAGTGAAGGCAGGTGTTCCTAAGACCCATCAACTGTGTGGCTTTGAAACAACAGAAACTGATTTCTCACAGATCTGGAGGCTGGCAGGCCAAGATCAGGGGGCCAGAATGGCAGGGTCTGGTGCGGGCCCTCCCCCAGGTGGCAGCCTGCACACTTCTCATTATATCCTCACCCTGTGCCTTTTCCACAGCTTTCAAGCCCTCCTCTCCAGTCCTGGGGGAGCTGGGGAAACTACAGTGAGCACAAGGAAGGCCCCTACCCTCCTGGAGCCCATGGTCTAGAAGGAGGGACCAAGAGAAGACAAGCAAACTGATGAAGAAATAGGTTGAATTCAGAAATGGTTGAGGAAACAGAAAGGGGGGAGAGAGGGTCAGGGTGTTCCAGGGTGTTCCAGAATGGGCTTCTCAGAGGAGGTGTCGTGGGAGCTGAGAGCTTATTGATGGACAGGAGCTGCTGGGCCAAGAAGTGGGAAGGGCAGCTTAAAGGTGATCAGGCAGCAAGCAGCTGGCAGCCTCTGAGGGGGCAGGGGTGACATGGAGATAAGTAGGGACAGCACAGGGACAGAGATGGAGAGGTGGGCCACCCTAAATCTGAGTCTTCCCCCATGGCCTCCTCCTGAGGAGGTTGCAGGCAGGACTTCTGAGCTGTGACCATCAGACACCTTTCTGTAAAGACCCCAAAGCCCCTTGAAGGCCATGCTGTGCTGAGCTTGGAGAGAGGTAGGTTGGGAAGGAGGTGCTGGGTCTGTTTGCCCCGAGCTCTGGCTGCCTGCCCTCAGTTTCCCCAGTGCAGAGTGACAAACCACACTTCGTCCTCTTCTTGTTTTTTACTTGCTTGAATCAGTTTCCTCATCTATAGAAGGGGGTGTACCCATCTCATTCAGTTACCACGAAGAGTTGAAGAAATCATGTTCCTGAGCATGGGCCAGAAACACAGTGGTAGATGGTGCTACTAAAACAAATGTACAGACACTTACTATGTAGTAGCTACTGACTTCAATTCTTGGAAGGTGCTGTATCATTCCACAATTCTTATGGAAACTTTTCAGTGTGTTTCTGGTTTTGTTGGGATATTTTTCAGCCATATTTTGTAGAGTTGGGTGGAGAAGGCCATTTTCCCTTCTTATAAATGATTTGGTGGAAATTTGAGATTTGGCTTCTCAATTTAAGACATTTAATTCACATTTGGATAAATTCCACTGTGAAGGCACTAAATCAACCAGTAATTAAGGATGTGGCATCTTTCGGATGAGTAGAAGCAATTCAAAGAAGAATAAGGATGATGACTTTTAGAAATGCTTTATGATATAATTTTTGGGTCAATAAGTAACATGCTTAATAAATATTGTGTTAGGTCAGCTTAGTGTCTACATTTTTGTATTCTAGTAGAATTTTATCTCATTTTAGTATGTGTTGATGAGAGGACCTATTTATCTTGAAAGACACTATTTAGTGCTACTTTCAACATTTGCAGCTGTGTATATCCAGATGCTTGGGTGAAGCAGCTGTTGTGTACAGAAAGCCTTTCTTGTTAGGTCATGTGTCACTAAGGCAAAATCAGCACATAAGGAGTCTGCTGTCCATTGGAAGCCACAGCAAAGGGACCAGGAGCTGCAAGGCCATTTAGGTCATTTGAAAGTTGAATCCTGATCATTTCTTAGCTTTACTTAAGTAATCTTCTCCCATTTAGTTTTTTTCTTATGGTATTTTGAGATGATGATTCTCCTGGTATTTTTGAGAAAGCATAAACAATTTTTTAAGTTTGGTATAGTTTAAAAGAACTTAGCATCATGCGCTTGTCACCTTTGGTAAGAAGGTAATGAGCAGCCACTTAGCTCCCTGTGTACAAGGAAGATGATCCTGAGTCTCCTGGGAGAGTTAGCTAATTCTTGAAGTTCCTTCGGAGAGGGGAAAGGTGTCAGCTCCTTGTGTTTTATTCAAGAGTGAGCACAGGGTGCTCAGTGGTCATGTATTAGTTTAGTGAGTGTCCCCTGCAGGGAATGGTCTCCTGTTCCATTTCTAGTCCTGAATTGTCTGTCCTCCTCTATGCCCCAGTATCCTTAGCTATTGAGTCAATATTGCCTCCTGAGATACATCTTTGTTAATGTTTCTGGGGCCTTGTTTCAATATTTTAGTTGGAAGAATAGGAGGAAACTGTCTTGAACTGCACACAAAACAAAGGAAAGTGGCTTGCTGCCTCCTTAAAAGAAGCAATGTAGCCTTTTCCTAAAGACACAAAGGCAGAGTGTCCACTCCTGTGGTTAGGACCATGCTGTTGAACAAATCTTAGCCACTTCACACCATTCTTGCTTCTTAATATATTTTGTGCATCAGTGAATTTTACAGCCCACATATATTTTTTTTTCTATGAGGCACTCAGAAAGGGAAGCACAGAAATACCATCCCCTTGCCATTTCATGGGATCCCTGGGTCTCTCTACCTGCTGTCACACAAACTTTTCTCCCAGAGCTCTAGAATCCCAGCAGTGCCCCCAGCTGTGGGGCTATGGATCCAGATAGAAATGAGACTTCCCTTGACTCAAACGTAGAAGTGATCTTTATGACCTGGCTGATTTCTGTTTCTTAGAAACCAGATGCTGATGTGGATCCATTTACAGGGAAGGAAGCTACAGGCCTTGGCACCATGATGCTGTGGTCTTTGGGATATCCTGTAATGTACCCACATAATAAAATGGCAAGAGACCTTGGGACAATTCTAAATCTCACAGGAAGCCATTGGCAGGTCTCTGACAAAGGAGAGGCTATCTCTGAAAATCAGTCACTATAGCTTTCCAGTGGTGCAGAGAGGGGACCATGGCCAAGACAGGAGTTGACTTTCTCTCTCTCACTGTGGGACTCAGGTCATGGTAGAGATGCATGTCATCCTTTGTTCCTCACCATCCAATGCTGTGTCATCTGTAGATTTGTGTATTACAGACTCATAACTTTAGCATTAGGGTATCTCAGGGAGTACATGTATGTATGGGTTCATTCCCCTGATGACAACCTGAAAAGCAGGTGGTCTAATAATCCTTGATGGACACATTGGGGAGCCATGGAGGCCCTGCAAGCCACAATGACTTCTTCAGGGTCACACACATAACCTGAAGGAGGAGGTGGGTCTGAACCACATTCTGTCCCAAACCAGAGGAGCTGCCTATTCCTGGCTTATCTGTGGACCTGATCCAGGGTGTGTTGGTGTAACTGTGTGCACTGGTGCATGTGTCATGAGAAGATGGGAGCAGCCCACATCCTAAGGGGCCTTTGGAACCATCGTGTGTGAGAATGGGACTCAGGAAAGGGGTCCCCAAGGAAGTGACCTCACTTCTTTGGCCACAAAACACATAGAACTTGCAACCCTAGTAGCTAGGCACCAACAGCCAGATACAGTCCCTGAGTGCTAACTGGTGTTGATACAGCAAGCCCAGCAACAAGAGTTCCTGTCTACTGATCTGCGGATGCTCATGCCTCAGAAAAGCCCTGAATAGGGGCCGTTCCTGAGTGTGGAGGTGCTGGGTCACTGCTGGGTCCTGACAACTCTGGCAATTTTTCCCAAGGAGACCAGAGGTGAGACATGACTGGCCACTGCAGGTGACCACAGTCTAGGCCACCACTCAAATTTCTCTAGATTGCTACAGACCCTCAAGAAGTTTGTGTGTGTTTATGTATGTGTGTGTGTTTGTGTGTGTATATGTGTGTGTGTGTGTGTGTGTGTGTGTGTGTGTGATATCTCAAGAATACAGAGATAAATACTTCATTTTAACTTGAGTGTATGGCAATGAGTCATTTTGCAGATGGCTACTGTTTCCATGTTGCAGTGTTCCTCTTTGATTCCTCAACCTAGAGAAAAGATGACCAAGATTCATCAATGCATGTGTCCTGTCTACTGGAAACCTTCACAGCACTCATCCTCCAGGAACCGAGGAATGGCCTGGTTCCTGACCCGCAGAGGAGAATGCCTCCTATGGCTATGAATTTTTAATATTCCTACCAAAATCTGGACAGTCCTCAGAAGGTGCTGGAGCTGCTGTGTAAAAGGTGTGTATCAGCTCCAAGCCCTGGCACATGGCCATCTCCTGCTTGGTGCTGGAAATTCTGGGCATTCAGTCAGCTCTGGGGAAAGTAGTGTTTTCAGAGGAGAACCCTGCCTGAATGTTTGGAAAACTGAGTAGGATGAGCCCAAGGAGTGTCTGCCTCAGGCCTGGTTCTGTATAACATGCTGCCTGCAGCTCTGGCCTTACCCTGTGGGCACGTCCCCTCACTGTGAGAAAGTTCTCTACCTCAGGCCTCACTACTCTGAGGCTTCAGGAAAAGCAATTTCCACTTTTGGGAAGGAGTCTGTGGATCAGACTGGGAGTGTTCCAACCTGCATGTAGTCAGAACAGGGAACCTTGGAGAGAAATGAATAGGGTTCTGGCCCTGAAGTAGCTAGGTATTAGGTGGTTGAGCTCAGTCATCGCTCAAACATATGTGTAACACCACCATTGGCCATCACTTGGCCTATCATTTAGGAAGCAATGCAGACAAACCTCCTAGCCCTCTGGAACTTCCATGATTATCAGGAAGTTAGTCAAGCCCACCAGCCATCTTGGCAGATGAGGGGCACAGGATGTGAGAGGTGACAGCCTCCTCACCTTCTCTAGGTATAGAAACCTGCAGCCAGATGTTTGTGAGGAGTAGTTTCAAGGAAAGAAGTGAGTGGTCTTTGGGTCAGTCGGGAGGGCTCCTGTTTCAAGAGGGGCCAATTGGTGGGCTGTTGTAAAAGATAGCTGGGCAAACCCCAATTTCCACCCTGTATGATTTCCAGCAGAGGACTCAACTCTGGGGCTTACACTGTAGAAAGGACATAGTATGGTACAGTGGGATTCTGGACACCCAAGGAACAGAGAAGTGGTTGGGGCCTCAGAGCCAGCCTGGGTTGCCCATACTTTTCTGTACAGAGACTGGAGAGTAAGTGTGGGGAGCCCCTTACCCACACATGTGCCTCACAGGTTGCCCTTTTGATCTGGTGCATGGACCTGCTTGGCCACTCTTTGGAAAGCCCATGATGCAGGGACTTTGGGAGGTTCCAGCTAAAGGAGAGGCCCAGTCACTCATGGCTCCCTGTCTCACTCCACATTCCACAGCACCCTCTGCTGTACCTCTCTCCAGAATAGTTTTGAGGTCCCAAGACTTGGACAACCTGAAGCTTCTCAGGACCTTCCTGTTGATCATTATGCCTGAATCAGAGGGGACCTTCCATGTCCTTCCCCAGCTGAAGAAAACAGATCCTGTGAGTCTGAGCTCTCTGATGATGGGGCCTGGGGTGGATGACTGAAGGTGTGTGCAGAGGAATCTGTGCTGGTGCCCCTGGGATCTGCCATATGTTCCCAAGACACACAAGGCTAACATCCTTCTGCTGGTGGAACCTAGTCTGGGAAGATGTCCTATTGGGGAGGGCCTGGGCTATTCTCAGAGGTAGGGTTCTAGTGTGAATTGGGAAAGACCCAAGGAAAGGCCTTGGGATGTTTTCTCCTGCAGCTCTAGCACTACTCCAAGTGATGTAATTGCCTCCAGCAGCCATGGCCTAATTTACCTGCTTACATTTTTGGGAGCATATTATCACATTCCTGTGAAGGAGGAGGAATAGCCCTGAAAACCAGAGGTTGACCCTACATCAGCACTGACCACACAGGAAGATAGGGAGCCACTAGTGGCCACTGGGAACCTTCAAGAAGAGGAGGCAGCTTAGCTGCCACTGAGCAAGTCAGTGGACATTGAACATTATCTTCTACTTGGTCTATATGTATTGTACATATGGTGCTCCAAGCTGCCATCCCATCCTTTGAAAGAGAGCCACCTTTCCTGGCAGCAACATAAATTTCAGGCACCAAAACACCAGAGACATTAGGCCAGCAGCCCTCCACTTCTCCTGGAATGTATCCTCACTGCCCTAGTTCTAATGTTTTCTATGGCACCTTCCACATGTGAGCTCCTGAGCATTATCCAGTGCCAGACCCCCAGCTCAGCTCTCCTTCCACTTCCCTCTGAGACTGTCTATTTTATTTTTTTGTGATGGCAATTATTTCATTTTTTAGGATGGCATTGTAAGTATTTTTAGTGACAATCTTTTATGTTGATCTAAAAATGCTCATCCATTCACCAGGCTGTGCCACCACCAGCACTGTGTAGCTGCTGATGGAGCCCATGTAGAGCTCATGGTGCTGTGGGAGAGGACACAAACAGGCCATCCTGGAGGAGATGAGATAGAGGCCCCTGTGTATGGAGCAGAGGTGACTGCCTAATGAGTGTTGAAGATTTCAGGCAATTATAACTCGTACTGTGATCTGTGATATTAACTATTTTAACTGTCACGTGGCAATAAAAATCCTGTTCATATAAGATAACAACCTTAATATGTGCATTCTTATTGCTCCACAGATCATGGCTCACCATCCTCTTATTCTCCAAGACACACTATTGAAGTTAGAACCATTTATAAATCAGTAATGGTCTGTACTATTTAAATAAAAGGAAGAGTCTTATGCTTCGCACTTCACATAAAAAGCTGTGCATCTTACTCTACTTTGTCACATTGAGAATGCAGAGAAAATGTTCATGAAGGAAATTATAGAAATTAAAGTTCTGCTCCAAGGCATATGTAAATGACAGGAAAGCAAAAACAGCCTTATTGCTCATATGGAAAAACTTTTCATAGTATGGAGAAAAGAAGAAACAACCCACATTCCATTCAGCTGAAGCCAAATCCAGATACGGCCATCACTTCAGATTGTTCTACTGACAAGAGAGAAAGCTGCAGAAGAAGTTTGAAGGTGCCAGAGTTTGGTCCATGATGTTCTTGGCAACAGGCTCCTCTCCATAAAATAAAAGTGCAAGGCAAAGAAGCAAGTGCTGATGCAGAAGCTCTTGCAAGTCATCAAGGAGGTCTTGCTAAGCTGATTGATGAAGATGTGTTGTGGTTTAGGTAGTCCCCAGAAGCTCATGGGTGAGCCAATGCAAGGTTTATCAGTCAAATGATTCAGTTTTGAGAGCTTTAACCCAATCAGTGAGTTAATCCCCGGACAGAGATGAAGAGGCAGCAGGCATGGAAGGGCATGGGGGTGCAGATGGCACCTGTGGAGGTGTCCAGTGGCTGTGAAAGAAGTCTGGTTTCTAGGGCTGAAGCTATAGAGGCCAGCCTCACCATTCCACATTGGAGGTTCCCAGAGACCAGGAGCAGTGTCAGGATCCTGTAGCAGGGGCATCCATCTGTGGGGAAGATATCACATAGCGAGCCTAGGTGTCCTAAGGCAGTTTGCGGAGTGCAGATGTATCAGTGCAGGATGGAAACTTGACTTCATGCTTAGAGGACAGCCACAGGCAGGAGCCTGGGCAGTGAAGCCTTGGTGTTGGGCATCTGAGGAGGAGTTGCTGTCTGGAGTTCCATTATTGCAGTGGTGGTAAAGGCAACTGAGGAGTCTGGAGGTGGCAGCGGCAAGCCAGGCATCCAGACAGGAGCATCCTCATTCTCTGGTGGTGGCGGTAGTCCAGTGAAGTGGTGGTGGCCATGGCATTTCTGGTGGCCATGTGGGGCTCCGGAGGCCGCAGTGTGGAGCTCTGGTAGCAGTAATGGTGACAGCTTGGGACAGCAGGCCTCAGAGTCAGAGGGTGACTGGAGGCTGTGGTGGCCTCTGCAGTGACTCCTCCAGGTGGCTGGTTTGCTCCTGGTAGGGCCTGCCTGGTCAGGAAGGAGGATGCAGGAGCTGGTGGTACCCAGAGAGCTGCTGAGGACCTTATGCTGCCCATGCCAGCCATGCCTGGCATTGGCCTTGAGTCCACCAGGCGGCTCCTCGCCTGATCCTTGAGCCCCTCCCTGGGGTTGCAGCCTCTAAGGGGCGAGTAGGCCTGCTGCCAGCTGGGGCAGCCTTTGGAGAGGACACCCACCCTCCCCAGCCACATCTCCCCTGGGCTGTGGCAGCAGAGTGCAGAGGTGGGAGGTGGGGGGGCCTAGCAAATCCTCACCCTCCAAGTGCATCCCTGGGGCAGGACAAGTGTGGAAAGCACAGGGGGCAAAGAGAGGTGAGGGCACAAAGCTGTCTGTCTTGGTCTTCTGCCACCCTCGGCCATAGAAATGTGCTATGGGTGTGAAGATGTCTTAGGGCTTCTGCTCTCTGCCCCCAAAGTCCATGTAGGGTGTAGATGGGGATGGTGGGGTTCTCTCCCAAGGTCGCCCCAACCTGGCAGACAGCCTAGTTACTCAGTAGAGGCTGTATCAGGGGATGTGGTGAGCAGACACCCAGTGGGCTTATGGCCGGAGTGAGGTATGGCAGCTGTGGGCAACATAAGGTCCTGCAGCTGCCTGGGTACTGATGCCTCCCGAGTGCTTCTTCTGAGCAGGTCAGTCCACCAGGAGCAAGACCAGGGCCTGGAGCCTCCACCACAGAGGCCATCCCAGCTACTGGCCACCTTCTCACTCTAATGACCACTATTCCATACCCTCGCTGCTACTGCCAGCCTGGAGCTCTTCGCTGCAACCACCCTGACTTCCTACCTGGCCACTGGATGCCACTTTCGTGGCCCTGCAGCTAGACCCCAGTTTCTGTTGTAGGATGAAGATGCTCCCAGCTGCACACTGCCTATTGTTGCTGCCCCTGCTTCAGGACTTTTCTGGTGCCACCGCCATCTACAGCAATCAAACTCCCAAACTCCAGCTGGACTCTTATAATGCCCACCAAGGACCCAACGTTACTGCACTTCACCCCAGGCCTGATGTCCAACCCCTACACTGAGGCTGCAAGTTGCTCCCATACCTGCCAGACTCTGGAGCTCCACCCTGCTGCCACCAGACTTTAACATGGACACCAGACAGCGACACTCAGCACTGGATGCCAACTTCATTGCAACTGCAGCCAGACTCTTGTCACTAGGGCAGGATGAAAATACAGATGGCTGGATGCCTCTGTTGTCACAACCACTGTTTCTGGATTCTTCCACTGTCACCGCCACCATGAGTAGGTAGCAAGAAACTCCCAAATCACAGCTGCATGTTGACACCTCCACAGACAACCCCACCCCATGCCAATACTCATCTCCTGACTTTTGATGCCTGACGCCCTATGCTCAAAGCAGCTGGATGCTGCTATTGCCACCAGATGCCACCATTTCATGATAGTGCCATTGCAGGGAATTGACCCCAAAGCTGCTGCTCTGAGCAAAATGTACAAGAGCTAGGAAACTGGGCATTCTCCATCACATTCACCTCACCAAATTCCACTGCATGCTGCCTGCCTTTTGTCACCCCAGGACCATCCATGAGTCCTCAAGACCCTTGAAGAGTTGTGACTTTAACTCAGGGAACTCATCCGAATAAACAAGTGAGAGCTTTAAATAAAGGCTGCAGTCCTCACAGCAGGCAGTGGGCGGGACTAGGTGGGTCCAGCTCACTGATGTGGGGGCAGGGTCAGAGCCTGGGAGCTGCTGGCCAGGTCTGGACCTGATCCTGTAGGGCAAGCTGGAGAGGGATCTCTGGATGCTCTGGGAGTCCAGCCCTGGAAGCACCTTCTGGTCCTTTCTCCTAAACTTCCCACCATGTCTCCTTCTTCTACCCCTCCACTTATCCTTGCAGGGACTCTGTGTCTTGGACATAGGGTCATCTGGGCACTGGGTCTCGGGGCAGTGGTGTGAGGCCTGAGCACATTGCAGCAGGCTGGGGATAGCCAGACTGGCCATACCTAGACTTGGAGAAAAACAGCTATTGGGAAAATACCCTTCTAGATCTACCAAATTTAGCCTAACTCTGGCTTCTTCCAAGAGATTATCAAGAAAGGAAAAATGTAAGTTAGGAAGTTTTGTCTGGCTAAGGGGTAGTGTGAGAAGAAGTAAAGACTTCAGAGTTGGTAGAGCTGGGTTCAAATTCCTCCTTACTGGGTGACCTTGACCAGGGTGCAGAACTAGGCACAACCTTGGGTTTGCATTTGGTAAAGTAAAGATGGTGAGGAAGATAAGCCAGGGGTAAAATTAAGCTTCTGAGCACTACCTAATCTTTGGAAGCCAGGTAGGCATTTGACATGATTTTGACACAGAAATATATTCTGAGATTAAAGCTAACCCACTAATAAATGCACCTTTGGAAGGCAACTGACCTGTGAGACAGGGGGTTAAAATTCATTTTTTAGATGAAATAATAATATATGGAAGATCATAAGCCAACGTTGGGTCAGGCTTGTAAAATTATAGACTGTTTTCAAATTTGTTTAAAGTTACATTGAGATAAATCTACATAGTTCAAGCCTCTTGGGATATCCCCCACCCCTGCCACACCTCCACACAGAGCACAGTCCATAATCCCTTACTCTTCTTTAGAGTGTCACCAAATATGTCAGTACATGTATGTACACATGCATTATGATATACATCCATTAAATATACATTATGTAATATTTTGTTCCTTTTGGCCTGCTTTGGAACCTCCTGAAAATAAAATCTCTTATTATTTTACAGCTTTCCCTCCTTAATTTGCACCCCTTAAGCTGAGCATCAGGAAGAAGGAAACACCAGACAAGCTCAAGGATCAGAAGGACACCAACCCTGTTCAAGTCCCTCTGGAAGCTGACTAGCCTGCATGTGCCCAAAGCTAGAGGAAACATTAGCCCTGCTTCAGCCACTCTGGGCTGGATAATCCACACGAGGTGGAAGATAAACTCACCAACAGGAAAATGAACTGTTTCTCCCTCTAAGACAGCTCTTATACTGTCATTGCCACCCCTTACTTCTTTCATATACAGAGTCCTTTCTTTTGTCTTGACTCTAGGACTGATAACAATCAAACACATAGTTAACAATATCAGAAAACTACCACATGTACCAGTTCAAACCTGAAAGGGCATTACGGTTGGGATCCAAGCTTACTATTTGGATGATGGTTTCCCATTCTTGGTGGATTCAAAAGCTTAATTGACATAGCAGGGATTATGCTATGAACTTGTTTATTGCTTCCATGTTTGTTTCCTCTTTACATTACAACTAGTGGGTCTACTATAGAAGCAGCTGTTTTAAAAAGAGAACAACTATGATATGACATTGCTCTTTGACTTAGAGAATTAAAAATGAGCATCAAAGGGGGTAATGATGTAGCCCCCAGAAGATCTCCACCTTCATTATAAGATATAAGCCTCTCTCCTAGTCAAGAAGATATTGTTTAAGAAGTGAGCAGGATTTCTAGAGAACTAATTGTGCTTTGAGCTCCTCTTTGTTGTGAAGGCCAGGTTTCTTGTAAAGGCCTGCAAGGCTGGGGTTGTGGTCAGTGACAAACCACTTGCCCAGCACATATGAGACCTGGGGTTTGATTCTCAGCACCACTTAAAAATAAATAAAGAGAATAAAGGTATTGTGCTCATCTACAACTTAAAAAAGTTTCTCTTTTCTTAGTAAAAAATTGTGAAACCTCTGTCTAACCTAAAAACATGGAACCAAAAGTAACATTAACCATTGTGTTGTGCAACCACCCACTGAAATCTCAGAGAATATCCAGACCTGGGGTCCAGAGATTATTTGGCATTAGCCCCTCTGGATTGCTGCAGCTTAAATAAATATGCTTCTTCCAAATTCCTCAGGTGTACAGCTTCTTGTGTCCTACATCAATGCCTGCTTGAAATGCTAGAATGTCCCCATTCTTGAAAGGCACACAGAGACAGTCTCTCAGACTCTGTCACAGTATGAATTCTATGAAAAGTCATTCATAACAAAAAACTAAAGGCAGGTTATATTACAGGGACTTCCCAAGAAACATCAAAGGCGCATGATAAAACTTGTACCTATATTGAAATGCCGTGATATACCCCATAAAGGTATTTAATCTAGGGGAAAATATGTTTTGTGAGAAATCTGAAAGCCATGCTTGCATTTTGTGTTGTTTTAAATGTTATGCTGTAATAATATTTGATATCATTAGATTTTTTAAATCTAAAAAAGACATCAGAATTTTGTAGCATAATATTGTCAATTTATTGATTACAACATTTGCTTTCCTGTTTTTAGAGCTAACAGTTGAATTAAAGTTTTGCACCAGACACCAACTCCATCAGAACCACGGTCTGGTGAAGCCAGAGCTTGGTGTCTGCCCAGGCAAGTGCCCATATGTGCCTGGCTCTTTGCCACCCAGTAGATAGGAGCCCTGACTGAGGGTGGTGGGACCTGAATTCCAGCCCCCTTAGTGCTTATCTTGGGGCAATTTGCACAGCTGTGCTCTGCTTTAATTTCTTCTCTATGAGGACTTGTGTCAAATCTGTCCATGGAGCTGTTGAAGATCAGTGAAGAACTTCATCAAGGTTAAGGAAGCCTGGCTGCTGTACAGTGTGAGGAGGGACATCTTGACAAAGGTAGCTCTGTGACTGACCCCCACCCTCTACCTGCTCTCCTTCAAGGTCTTTGTGGAAGGCAGGGGGATTTTGTTCATCTGCCATGCAGCCTGCCAGATCCAAGGCAAAGGGACCCTCCTCTGTCCTCTACCTGCCAAACCAAAGAAGGCCATTGTCACTTCTCTCAAGGGCTGAGAGATGTTAGATCACAGTAGTGAGCACTGAAATGCAAACCAACAATAGGCAAGTAATGTCATGGGTTTTCTATTTGTTGTTTTTAAGGTTTTCTTTAAATTACTTTTAAGGCACGTGGGTAAACAGATAATGTAGAAAAACAACAAGTGTACAAATAATCAGAACAAAGGGAGTCAAATATACTAAGAAAGATTAATGGGGCTATTACTTACTAACTCTTAGCAGAGTCAGTTGGGTTCATTGTAAAGCTAGAATTTATGGCCATAGGTGTCTCAATAAATTTCAGAAGAGAAATTTTCTTAGCACTGAGTCTGGTCATTGACCCCAATTCTCAACACTAAGAGTATTTTCTTGTAAATGAAGCCCCCTCCCCCTTAATATGATGGCCACTATGACAGTTCTGGAGAGGACCAACTAAGGTCAAAAACTACCCTCTGACATGAAGGAGTTGAACCCCTGATTGGCAAAGAGTGGAGAAGGTGGACCCAATTCTCAGGGAACCATAAAATACCAATGAATTTGTAGACAGCACTCTTTCCTTCCTTGTTCTCTGTCTGCTGGCAGCTGACCCACTGTCTTGAGAATGCTTTTCCTTTGAGCCTTGCTTTACTTTTACTTTAAGAAAAAGTTATCTTGCATTGCCTTTGGTGTGTGACTTCATATTTTATTTCTTTGGAACATAAGAACTGAGATTTGGAGCTTCAACTCCCCACTCTCTAGTGACATCTAACCAGATGCCTCGACTCAGATTGACAGCCATCTACAGGAAGGCATTTGAAACTCAACTTGTTCCTCTCCCAAGCTTTGGTTGAGATGATGTCTAACTTGGCCCCTGATATCTTGCAGTTTGCTTTGGGTTTTTCTGTCTACACTTTCCTCTGCTGAAAGCTCTTCCATATGTCATACTCATACTTTATCTGATGTCATTTATATTGTCGTCACTGTTCATCTTTTTTCCTGTTAATAACTATGGTGACACCTTTTGTATTTTCCTGCTGATATGTTGATATACACTCTCTCTTGCTTTTTTGTGGCATCCTTTTGAGCAAGGCCATCAGAGAGGCAATGAGGCTCCACTGTTATGACTGTTGCCTTATGGTGTCCACGTGACTCTCTTCAGTAATGAACATCACACCACCATTTTTTAGAGGCTTCTTTCAGAATCTGGAGGGCAATGAGTTCACCACCTTTACCTACTTACAAATCATCTCATAGGGCACTAGTTGAAGATCGCTCATAGCTAAGAACATTTTCTCAGTTGGAATCTTTTCTTCACCAAAATGGTAGTTATGGTTCTTACTCTTTAGTGACTTTGCATGGACCCTATGTCCCTCACATTTACTATTCCAAGGGAAAGCCAAAGAATACAATGACTCTTTCTCTTTTCTATGTCACTTATCCCATTATTATTTTTGGACTATAGCAAACAACAAAAAACCCTGCTTTTCCTCCCCTATTTTTCAAAATCATGCCCATCCCACTCTTTAAATTTCTCTGCAAAAGGATTAAGGATTACTTCCCAGGTTATATCAACTGGCTGGCATAAGGTTATTAAATATTCAATAAGATTACAGACTTCAGCAACAGAGTTCATCGAATGAGGCACAAGTTGATGAATTTGGAAAGTCATTCAACACAGAGTTTTATGGAACCACACAGGGATGCCTCCGGGTTCTGGGTTTAACATGGAATGTATGAGAGGGACATATTCATACATTCATTTCTCTTGCCTGTCAGTATGGCTAGAGACTCCTGGGGCATATTGACAGACTTGTCTTCAGGAAATCTAAACTACAATACTCTTTCCCCACTAGATTCATGTTGCAGAAAGCAGGAAAATGGCCAGAAGTCCCCTAAATAAGGCTTTCTTTTCATTAAGGCATTCAAAAAATTATGTGCTATGTGCATCACTGATGAGGCCTTTCTAGCAATGATGAGTCAAAACATTACTGGCCTAGAGTACCCCCCAAACACACCTCCCTTCCTCTCAACAATTTACCTCCCACTCTGGTGTGTCAAAATTGAATTCTCCCACTCTCCTCTGTACCCACCATTACCTTCTCCCATTTCCCACAACCCTGGTTGCCCTCATCATGAGTCTGTCCCTACTCAGCCCACTGCGAGTTTACATTCATCACAAGAGAAGAATGGATAATCTTGGCTGATAAGAGTGCAGGTGCCTTTTCTATGAAAGATCTAAAGCAAACCCAACAGCATTTAGGAAGGTTTACTGATGACCCTGATAAATATATAGAGGGATTCTAACATTTAACCCAGGCTTTTAAGGTAATCTGGAGACATGTAACAGTAATTTAGAATCAACCTCTAACAAACAGACATCAGGGGACAGAAGTTACTAAGGTTTGGAAGGTGATTGACATCTTACACTTTATACCCTGTGGGCCCTTCTACTGTTCAAGTTGAGCATCCTCATGGGAATTATGATGAATCACTTGGAAGGTGACACAGGGATCACTGATCATTTGTCTCAAGGCAGCACTTAAAAACAGTAGGATGAAACCTATTCCATGACATTGGCATCAGTTGATCAGGGGTTGGGGTGAAATCCCAGGGATTTTATAGACAGATTGAAGGAAGGCTTAGTAAAATATGCACACTTAGATCTTGCATCTCTTGAAAGGCAACTTATTTTAAAGGTAAATTCATTCTTCAACTTGCTCCAGATATTAGAAATTACAAAATTGGTATCAGGCCCTGGGACTTCCCTTACAGGTAGCCACTAGGTCTTTTATGATCAAACCAGGAGGAAACTTTAAGGGACTTAAGAAAGGATAAAAGAGGAATAAGAGACCAATACAATTATGGACTGCAGCTCTTCATGGCCACCTCTTTTCTTTTCTTCACCTCTTTTCTAGGACCCTTGAACCTAGGTGTCTGTCATCATTACAGAAAGTGAGGGCATTAGAAGAAAGACACACAATTAAGGGCAAGCTTCCAAAGACTTCTTGCCCTATAAGTGGCAGGAAAGGCCACTGGAAAGTACAGCACATGCCTTTACTCCCAGTGGCTGCGGAGGCTGAGGCAGGAGGATTGCAAGTACAAAACCAGCCTCAACAAACTAGCAAGGCCCTAAGTAACCCAGGAAGTCCCTGTATTTCAATAAAATATAAAAACTTGTTGGGGATGTTGCTCAGTGGTGAGTTGCCCCTGTGTTTAATCTCCAGTAACCCCCACCATAAAAACCAGATTTGCATTCCCCCAAAGATGCTCTGTCCTCACCACCCTTGTCACGGAGACAAGTTTTTAGTTGGTGGTTTTCTAACACTTTCTGGTGGAGGAAATTGCTGGTTTTTGGAACAGCTCATTGTATCCAATATTTCTCTGTCTCTTATTGTATCAATCTTATTGTGATAGTTGTGTCTTCTTGTTTTTCTCACAGGGCATTTATTTGCCTCTAAGATGATTTTTTAATCTGTTTCTCCTGTATCAGATGTTGTGGCCCCCTGGATAGACCTTAACTCATAATCAAGAGCATTTCACTGACAGCAAGTATGGGAGATACCTATTCTGATCAGCAGGAAATTGGTAATGAATTGATTTAATCACCCTTGTCTTCCATATGATTTAGGGTCTCCAACTTTGGCAGGGTGCATTAGTTGCAGTTAATAGTGACCAATGAAATGCAAACCAATAACATGGCAATGTCATGGGTTTTCTTTGAAGTTACTTTAAAGGTTTTCTTTAAGTTACTTTTAAGGCAAATGGGTAAACAGATAACTTACAGAAAAACAACAGGTGTGGAAACCTTAAAGAATAAACAGGGAAAAGAGACCTAATCAAGTTATATATCCAGAAAGGAAGATTAATGGGGCTATTACTAACTCTTGACAGAATCATTTGGGGTCATTGTAAAGCTAGAATTTATGGCCATAGTTGTCTCAATATATTTCAGAAGGGAAATTTTCTTAGTAGTGCAGGGGCATTAAGGTAAATTATGCCTGGTCATTAACCTGAATATTCATGTTAACATAGGACTGACTTGTAGATGAAGTTCTCTGAACAAGAAGGCCACCATGGCAATGCTGGAGAGGGCCAACTAGGGTTAAAACTCCACCACCCAACATGAAGGGGGTGAACACATGATTGGCAAAGAGTGCTGAAGGTAGACCCAGTTCTCAAGGCAACCAAAACACCAATAAATTCAGAGTCAGCATGGTTTCCTGTTGTTTTCTGCTGAAAGATGACCTTGAGCGTGTTCTCTGTTGGGAGATGACTCTTGAGTGTTCTCTTTGAGCCTTTCTTTACTTTTACTACTAATAAAATTCTCTTTTATGGTTTTTAGCATCTGACTCTAAGTTTTCTTTCTTCCGAACCCAAGAACTGAGGTTTGGACCTTCAGCCCCCACTCTCCAGTGATAGGAGAAACTCCTGGCCATCTTTGGTCAGGACAAACAAGAATTAAATGTAAGATTTGGGGTGATGCCACAGATAGGTTTTCTTGCAAAGGTGGGGAGCTCTGCCCTGGGCTATCAGAAGTCTCCAAGAGTTGGGTTCCACTGAGAAGCCTGGCTCCCAGGATAGCTGAAGTGTGGGGAAGGGCCAGTGTGTAAGCCTCTTCACTCCAGGCCTCTGGCTACCTTATCTCCAATCAGGCCAGTACCTGGATGTGTGACAGCTAATCCCTGAACCTCCCAAACATCCATCCTAGAAAAGGAGACACAATTGTTGGCCTGTTGGTGGTGTTTCCTCTGTGCCTCATGGGCAGTGTTTTGCAATAAACTGTCTTGCCTGGCTCCTCTATGTACACAGAACTAGCTTATACCCCAGAGGGTTGCAGGGGTCAGGTAGCCCAGTCCAGATGGCTGTGGGGTGCCCATAGCAGCCAAACCTTTTTTAGGTGAAGAACACCCCTCCAGTCTCAGACAGGAGTAAACTATCAAAGGAGTTGTGCCGTGCCCTTTCTTAATGGTGTCCATAGGCCCATTCTCACTTCTGTACCCAGGCCCCTCACCTGCTTGTCCCCCTTCCAATGTCTCCTCCCTTCCCTTCCCCTCCAAATTTCCACTGATATTGCAAACCATCCAGAAGAATAGCCTCACATTAAGACACAGAGTGTACACAAGCCGGACATAGCAGAACTGTCCATCAACAGAACAGGATGCACAGCTTATGAGGCTCTCAGGCACAGGATTTAGTGCAGCCACAGTGAGTAAACAGGCTCAATACAACCAGATGATGACTCACAAAATACTGAGTGGAAAAAACAAAATGTGCTGTATGTCCCCATCCTTAAGACCTTCAAAACCAGGAGACATGCAACTACTATTTGGGGTGTGAGGACATGGTAATGACAAAAGCCAGGGCCATAGCCACCTTAGGGGTGTCACCAGTAGGTCAGGGAGAATATGTGTGTGATTCCATGGTGCTGGGGAGGCTGCAGGTCCTGGTTGGGGAGATGGGTGTCAGCCACACTCATGGTACAATTCATCAATCTCCACAGATACACTTTGTGTACTTTGCATATGATTTTATTTCACAAAGATTAAAAAAAAGAAAGAAACCACCCCCCATGTTCAGGCCTGCATTGGTCTTCTCAGGGCACTGGATCACTCATGTCTTGCCCAGATGGTCTTAGTGGGGAAGACTGGGTGGGGAGTGGCCAGGGTCAGAGGAAAAGCTACTCAGGTGACCCTGGGCCAATGAGTCATCAAATACCACTTTCATCCTTCCCCTGGGTTGTCCTCCTGCCCCCAGCATTGCCATAAATTTGCTCCATACCTCCTGTGTCCTGTTCTGTTGACCTGGGAACCTGGCTTCCTGGCTCTGTCAGGCCTGCCTGGAGTTGCATTAACTGACCAAGGTCTGTTTCTATGGAAGGGATCAGCTCTGATGAAGCAAGCACCCCAGCATCCACGGTTAATGGAATCTCTGCAGTGATATCTTTAGTGTTCATTCATGTATGTGGTCATCTGCTCACTTACTTACCGTTGAGAAGAACCTTTAGCTACATATGAGGATATCACTCATAACAATGTAAGCTCTGTCTCCATGCCAGGCACCTCATTAGGCATACAAGGCCAGAATACTTGTCCTTGTGGAGAAAATGGGTGTGAGAAGACAGTTTCATGTGATGAATGCTGCAGAGCAGTCTGGGGGCCTGTGAGAGCCATCACAGAGCAAGGCAGGAAAGGGATCCCTAAAGAAGTAATGTTTAGCTGGGCATGGTGGCACACACCTGTAATCCCTGTGGCTATACAGGCTGACACAGGAGAATGGTGAGTTCAAGCCAGCCTCAGCAACAAGGAGGCAATAAACAACTCAGTGAGACCCTGTCTCTAAATAAAATACAAAATAGGGTTGTGGCTCAGTGATTGCATGCCCCTGAGTTCAATCCCTGGTACAAAAAAAAAGTTTATATGGAAATCAATGAACCTTAAATTTTACTACAGAGTGATAGTAACAAAAACAGCATGTATTGGCACCAATACAGACATGTATATCAATGGTATAGAATAGAAGGCACACAGACAAACTCACATATACAGTTATCTCATACTAGACAAAGTTACCAAAAACATACATTGGAGAAATGATAGCCTCTTCATTTGTGGTGTGACAAATGGTGCTGGAAAAACTGGAAATCCATATGTAACAAAATGAAATTAAACCCCTATTTCTTACCCTTTGAGAAACTCAACTCAAAATGGATCAAGAACTTAACACCCTAGAACAGAGACCCTTCACCTAATAGAAGAAAAAGTAGGCCCAAATCTTCACCACATTGGCTTAGGAGTTGTGGCTCAGTGGTAGAGCGCTTGCCTCGCATGTGCAGGGCCCTGGGTTTGACCCTCAGGTTAAATTTTAAAAATCCTGTGTTGGGCTGGGGATATGGCTCAAGTGGTAGCGCGCTCGCCTGGCATGCATGCGGCCTGGGTTCGATCCTAAGCACCACATACAAAGATGTTGTCCGCCGATAACTAAAAAATAAATATTAAAATTCTCTCTCTCTCTTTCTCTCTCTCTCTCTTTAAAAAAAAACACCATACAAAAAAATAAAAAAATAAAAATCCTGTGTCACAGTAATTCAAATTCTAGGAATTTAGGGTGAAGTTAACAAGAATGGGTTGAAAGTGTTGATGAAAGGATCCAGGATCAGGAAAGTCACCATTTGCAGGATGGTCTTCATATGAAGGGCACTTGCTATTTGATTTAGTTCTTTCTTTTTCTTTCTTTTTTTTTTTTTTAAAAAAAACACTTTATTTTATTTATGTATTTTTACATGAACCCACAGCCTCACACATGTTAGGCGAGCGCTCTACCCCTGAGCCACAACACCATCCCTGACCCAGTACATTCTTTCAGTAACCCACTAAATAAGTACTTTTATCCCCATTTTATGACTGAGTAAATAAGGTTGGGAGTTCATGGAAACTTCCTGGTTTATGAGGTGTTCAACATTGCATATGACCTCTGGAAGAACACTAAGCAGTTAGGAAGATGGTCTCCCACTTGATCTGTACCTGACTTTATTAGAAAAAAAAAATCTTTGTTTTTTAAAAACCATATGATACCTTAACATTGAATGAATAATATGTATTCCAAAGTTGTATATATAGACTACAATCATATTGTGCTACTTAAATATATATGGTTTTATAAGTTATATAAAAGATACATAAATATGAATGGAGTGATATTAAAATTACTTAATAATCTGAATAGCATAACTAATAACCAATTAGAATGGATACCAGTTATAGTGACAAACAGAGTCCTGGAGGCTGCTGCTGCAGTAAATGCTAGTTTTTAATTTTTGGAGGTAGATTTTGGTAAAATCCAGAATGTTCTAGGGGAATTCCAATGTAGACAAATTTACTCTTGAGAGTTTGGGGCAGCAACTATTTACCAACAAGAAAAGAGTTCAATATTATAATTCCTGATGAAAATGTGTGGGTGCATTCTGGCTGAACAGCAGCCCTGAATATACAGAAATACCAAGGACATACATGAAAAGGAAATAATTTCATTAGGCCATGGTGTGTGATTTGGGAAAACTTATTTTCTGGTAAAAATTTCTTTAATGTTAGATACATGTATCTAAAAAGTCACAATATGCATAAGATATTATAGGTTGAACATCCTAATTAAAATAAAAAACTCAAAAGCAATTGACAAAAATAAAGCTGGCACCATGGCACATGCCTGTGATCCCAGAGACTCAGGAGGTGAGGCAGGAGGCCAACAAATTCAAGGCCAGACTCAGAGCACAGCAAGACCCTGTGTCAAAATAAAAATTATAAAGGCCTGAGAATGTGACTCAGGGGTAAAACAGCCCTAAGATTCAAATCTCAGTACCCTCACCCCCCGACAACAAAGAAAGAGAGAGAGAGAGAGAGAGAGAGAGAGAGACTAATAAGAACAGATGAAAGAACATAAAACCTACTGTGCAGAGAAGAAAATTTGAACATTTCACTGAAAATAAAACAAACACAAAAACATCTGTTTTCCAGCAGGATAAGATAATAAAGAAACCAAAAAGAAAGTGTAATCACCATTTCAGACGTGTCATCTGAGATTGTCCTTTCATTTCATCAACTTCACTCTTCAGTGCTGATACCTTTTGAAGTTCTTCTTGGGTGTAAATATATCCAGATATAACCTTTTTCTCCTCAACAGTTTTCTGTAAGTAAGATACAAAAAAACCCCACAAAATGTGTGTCAATATTTTGCGGGATTCCATATGAAGTATGCAGACTTCATAGTTTACAAAAAAGTTATAAATAATAAATTTGTTTAGAATTCTGAAGGACAATCTTAAATGACTTTGAATATTACTTCATTCAGCTACATGCCTCTCCATGTGACCAACCTATACTGGATTTCACTATGGCATCTTCAGGTGCAGAGGAGGCATTTCTAATTGTAGTCTTCACAATAACACTACATATTAGCACAGAACCTGAAACCCAGGTCATACTCAATAAATACCTGATGAATAGATGAGCTCTCAGGGGATAAGTTGTTCTTGCATTTGCTCACTCACCCAATATTTACTGTATGTTTAACTGTGCCAAGCACAGCTCTAGGCACCAGAATATAGCAGTGCACAAAGAGTGGGGGAATCCCTTCCTTCCACGGAGCCTACTACTTCTAATGGGAAAACTAAGCAACATGTAAATAAATAAATAAAATACATATCATGTGAGATAAGAATGGGGTTGGAATCTTAAATCATAAGGTGATTAGAGAAGGTTTTCCTGAAGTGATATCTGAGCAAAGTCCTGAAGGAAATGAGGGAGTGAGTCTCTAGCAAAGGAATAGAAACAGGAGTTTTAGTTTAGAAGAAAAACCTAGAGCATACAGCACCCTAGAAGACAAGGGAAGAAAAATTTTGTAGGAAGAAGTAGTGATCAATTAGGTCAAATATTGCTAAAAGATCAAGTAAGAAAAGAACTAAGAACTGATCATTGGAGTTAGCAATGGAAAGGTATTCATGATCTGACAAGAAAAATTGCAGTGGGGTGATTGGTTTAGAAACCTTCTGGAGATGGTTCCAAAAGAATGGAAGGATCAAAAGGTGAGAGAGATAAAGAAGGAAGTGGTGGGATTTTGGCCTGCCAACAAGACCGGGACATCAAGGGATAGAAGGGAAAAAATAAAAATAAAGGGTAGAAGGAATTACAAAGAATTAGCCCAAAATTCTAGTGTGATTTCCCCTTTAGGCATTGCCAAAATTCTAAGCTGTGCACAAGCAGAGTAAGACTCCCAGAAACCAAGTGGAAATCAGCAGATGATTGCTAAAGAGCTGAGCAAGGATATCAACAGTTTCACATTGCTAGGGAAATAGAGGTGGGGATTCAAGCCTTGTCAAGGTGTAGAGGCCTTGCTAAATGCCCTAGCTGAAGTCTCAGAAGAACTACTTCCTTAGAAGTATGGGTATAACCTAGGAGTAAGAGGCAGGCTCTACAAGTCAAAACCCCTCTCTGAGCTTCTGCCTCAGATTTGAGGACTCTATCTTAGGAGTAAGCTACAACTAGAAAAATGTCAACTCTAACAAAAACCACCCTCAAAGAGATCAAAGTGATCATCTAGTCCATAAATGACACGGCCAGGAACAGCATTCAAACAACTGAGTTCTAGAACATGTGCTCTTAAACCATTTTGCTATCCTGCCTCTGGGCATATAATATCACCCACAGGAATGATTAGGAGAAAATACCAGATGTTAGCGTTGAATGAGCCTTTGAGTTTTTCAGAAGCTTTAATATTCATTATTTCACTGTCCTAGAGCCCCTGAAGAGCAAATACTCCCACTTTACAGATGGAAAACAGAAAAATTGAGTAATTTGTTCAAGGTCAGCAGAAAAATGTGGGAGAGACCTGTATATTAACATGACCACTTATTAGCTGTGTGCTTCTTTAACTTCCCTCAGTCAACTGTGAAATAGAAATACTAATAACATCTCTTTCAAGAAGCAAAGAAGTATATGTAAAGCACAAAGCATAGAGTTTTGTATTAAAGGTGTTCAATAAATATTAATCCTTCATTTTCCTTATTTGATTGAAAGGGTTTTAAGGTCTAAGCTATTTTCTTAATAATTCTAAGCTATCATCTTTCTACTTGCTTTCTTGTGCAATTGTAAACTGGAGTTTGCAAAGATCGCATGACATTAGGTTTTAAAAATTAGATGCAAAAGCAGGTTTGAGAATCCACTGTCTTTTTTATAGGTTGATGAAACAAATAAAAGGTATTATGATTGAAAAGAAACAAAAACTGCCCATGTCCACAGATACTATGATCACACGTGTTAAGAGAATTTAGCAGATAGTTTAATATAAATATCAATATAAAATCTAATCAAATTCCTATACATAGTTAGAAAACAAATTAAAAGTATTTTATAATACTATAAAATTATAAAGTATCAAAAATAAACTTCACAAGGTAAAGGATCTTTCAGGAAAAATTATATTATTGTGAAGCAATGAAACATAAAGAAATGGATCAGAAGACTTCTTATTGTAGTGGTATTAATTTGCCCTATATTGGTTTATAAATTCAATACAATATTTAAAAAAAAACACCCAAAATTTCCTGAAAAAAATGTTTTATAGTTCTATCCTACAAAAATGTAAAGAACAAGGCTGACTGAGACACTCTGGTAGAAGAACAAAGTAGAAGGATTTACTCTACAGTTATTAAAAGCTATAGCAACTGGGAAAACATCTTGTTCACAGAAAAATATACTACAACAGTATAGAAAAGAAGAGCCTACCAACATGTTCACAAATACTTGATATATCACAGATGTCACAGCAGGTCAGTATATAAAGGGATTTTTTTTTGGTGGGGGCAATACTGGGGACTGAACACATGGGTGCTCTACCACTGAGTTAAATTTTCAGGCCTTTTTATTGAGACAAGATCCAAATAAATTGCCCTGGATCACCTTGAACTTACAAATATTCTGCCTCAGCCTTGAAAGTCTGGGATTACACATGAGCATGACCACACCTGGCCAAAGGTGTTCTTTTCAATAAATGCTGCTAGAGCAACTGGTTATCTGTATGGAGGGAAAAATGAAATGGACCTCTACTTCCACTAAACAAAAATTGACACTAAATGGAATAAGATCAAAAAAGCACATACCATACACAGAAAAGTATTGATAAATTTTAGCATGTTAAAATCTTCATTCAAGGAACAATCTTTTTTTAAAAAAAAAACAAAAAACAAATTAGAAGATATTTGAAACCCATATAAAACAACAAAGACATAAAAAAATTCATGGAAATCACCTATAAATTAATGAGAATAAAATATGCATGATCTGATAGAAAAAGTGCAAAAGACCTGACAAAGTACTTCACAAAAAGAGGAAATACAATAGATTCTCAATGTTATGAGTAACCAGAGAAAAACAAATGAAAAACACAATAAGATACCATTCATTAAATACCCTTGGGATTGACAAAAAAATAAAACTCTATAAAAGCAAGTGGTGGTGAAGATATAGAGCCACAGGAACTCATACTCTTCATGATGGTGCAAATCGATACAATCACTTTGGGAAACAGTTGGTAGCATCTAGTCTACTGAAGATAGGAATAGTCTTGACTCAGCAATTTCACTCCTAGATTCATCATCCATTTTAAAAATACAAGTAGTTATATACCAGGACACATAAAAAAGAATGTTTATACCTACACTGTACAGTCCGAAACTCCAAAAACATTCATATGTGACTGAATAAGTAACTTGTGGCATATTCATAAAATAGACTTCAATACAGCAATAAAAATGAACCACACCCAATTGAGGAATCTCACAAACATTTAAAAAATGAAGCAACACTCAAAGGAATGCATAATAAAAACATAAGACCAATAGTGACAAGTTTAAATTAAATTTAGGAAGGCATACATATGTGGTGAATGTATAAAGATAATCAAGGAAACTACCCCAAAGTCAGGAGAATGGTTACTTATGTGGAGAAAGACGGATGTAACTGGAAAATGACATGGGTGGTGTCAACATTGCTAGTAATATTCTACTTCTTACCTGGGTGGATGATATATCACTATTTGCTTTATAATTGTTACTGTACATGTTTTTATACAAGGCATCTTCATTATCAAAATATTTGTTATCCAGCTAGGTGCAATGGCACATGCCTGCAATCTTAGAAACTCAGGAGCCTGAGGCAGGAGGATGAGAAGTTAGAGGCCTGCCTCAGCAAATTTGCAAGGTTCTGTCTCAAAATAAAAATTAAAAAAAAATTTGGAGTATGGGTCTGTGGTAAAGCTCCCCTGGGTGCAATTCCAAGTACTAGAACACTTTTTCTGACCCCAATGCCAGCAACTCTGAGGTTGCTTAGGAGCAAAAGTCATCATGAAAAGACATTACTAATGTGCTAATCACTAAATGCTAACCTCACAAACTTCTCAACTTGATTAACAACAGCAGTTTCTCTTGCTTGTTGTAAGAATTCATAATAAAAGTTGTTACCTGCAGAACAGGCTGAACTAAGTTGTCTGCAGGGCTTGCTCAACAAATGTTAGCTGCAGGATGACCAGGCCACTCAAACCCCCACTGTCTGATTCTTTATCACCTGTTAGCGTCAAGTCCAAATGCTCAAGCTCCCACTCAAGGCTGAATGCTTTGTCCCCCTGCTCAAGGCTGAACACTCAACCCCCTGATCGAGGCTGAACAGTTACCCCCCTTGTGCCAACAAGGCAGCTTACAAACACAGAGACCCTATTAGATTTAGGAACACAGCAGAAGGGCTATGAAAACCTTCCCCTGCTGGGATCTCTCTCTCTCTCTCTCTTTTTCTCCTTTTTTGCACTTCTGCAATAAAGATCTCTTGGTTACTCCGAGTGTTGTGGTCACTTTTCTTTCATTGGTACTGAAACCCAGGAGGAGGGTTAAAACCCACTTTGGGGTCCCTCTGCCTTCAGAAGTCCCACTCACGGGAAGGCCTAAAGCCATTTCCTCAACTGCCAGAACTACATCCACCCCTGGCCTTTGATTGGTGAGTTTCCCCTTCCTGGAGTCCTAAATCCAATTGGTGTCAGGAGGTTTTGACTGTTGATCATCCAGCAAACTTCTTCACCCACCTGTGGGGAGGAAAACATTCCACCATAGTCTTTAAGGCCACAGTGGCCCTCAGGGACACCTTCCTTGGGCAGATTCTTCTCTTGGGTTCAAAATTATTTCCCTTCCCCTTCCCACCCGGTAGTTTACCAGCATAGGCTTTATAGGTCACCCTCAGAGGTCTGTGTAACCTCCAGGAACACAAAACAGAGAACTAAACATCACACCCCACCCAGACCTTCACGGTTTTGGTGGCTCTCATAATGTCCTCTCATCTTTAAGTCTCGGCCACTAGAGATATGCTTACACTCCCCTTCCTCTCTCTTCCCCTTCCTCTCTCTCTCTCTCTCCTCTTTCTGGCCCTGGAGTCTCCAACCTCTCTAGGAGCGGTCCCAAAAAGCCTTGGCCAAGGTTTCCTATGACTCTGGCCCCATCCAGGATGGGAGCCTCGACTGTCAGGATTCGGTGATAACCAATCTCTGCAGCTCCAACCTGCAACTAGGCACTCCTGATTTTTGACTCTAGCGGTTTCGCCTCTTTTGCCAATAAATCAGTTTCCTCCCTCTCCCTTATACTACGTTTGCATCTCCTTCCTTCTCCCCTATACTACGTTTGTGTCCCCTTCCCTCTCCCTTGTACTATGTTTGTGACATGTGTAATGCATCCTCTCTGCTGGCCCAGTCTCCCTTACAATGCCTCTTGGATAACTTCAAAACCCTCTCCTTGACACCAGATATCAAACCCCCCAAATTGATCAAGTATAGCACCCAGGCCTGGTCCACTTATCCCTTAGACAACCAAAGCAGATGGCCACCTTTTGGGTCTCTGGATCCCTTCATTCTAAGGGGTCACTACAACTACTGTGAGCATTCGAAAAAATGGGTAGAGATCACTTATGTCCAAGCTTTCTTCTTGCTCCGATCCAATCCTGCTCTCTGCACCTCTTGCAAACCTCTACAAATTCTTCTAGCTTGCAAACCAACCCTCCCAACCACCAATCCCCAACCTTCTCCTTCTCCAGACTCATCCACTACTTTTGACCCTGCTGGTGAACCTCCACCCTATCGCCCAGCTCCAATAGGTCCTCACCCTCAACCTTCTGCCTCAGCCTCTCCACAGTCACTCCGACCTCAGCAACCTGCTCTCTCTCCTCCAATCACTAGATCAAAATCCCAACCCACTGCCCTTTCTCAAATCGTTGCCCCCTTGTGTTTGGTAGAAGGTACTGAAAGCATTGTCCAAGTACATGCATGTCCCCTTTTCTATGGCTGACCTCTCCCAAATTGAAAAATGACTAGTCACATATACTACCAACCCAGTTATATGTACCAAAGAATTCCAATATTTAACACAGGCCTATAGCCTCACCTTCCATGATGTCTATATGATCCTCTACAATACTTTACTTCCTGAGAAGAGGAGCTGGTTTTGGGAACAGGCTCACACTCATGCAGTTGAGATCCATCAGATCAATCCGGTACATCCCATTGGGCCCCAAGCAGTCCCAGACAAAGACTCCTCTGGGATTACAACACCAAAATGGCATCACAAAGCAAGATCATTTCACCACTTGTATTCTAGCAGGCCTAAAAAGGGCAGCCCAGAAAGCATTCAATTTTGAGAAACTTCAGGAAATTATACAAGATAAATGAGAACCCAGCCTTTCTGGACCACCTTACAAAGGCTCTCCTGCAATACACTAATTTGGACCCAGAAACCCCTGATGACTGACAGTTACTGATGAATTATTTCTTTGCCCAAAGTTTTCTTGATATTCAGATCAAAATTAAAAAATTAGAATGAGGCACCCTCACTCCCCTGAACGAGATTCTTGCTACTGCTTTTAAGTTCTATCACAACTGAGATAAGAAGGCTAAATGCCTAAAGTGCCAAATGCTGGCTCAGGCCCTCTGTGGACCCTCTCAAAACTCATCTCCTATGTGGCAAAACCATCCCCTGAAGTTAGAACCCCCTGGGGCCTGCTTTAAATGTGGACAAGAAGGACATTGGAGCAGGGCCTTCCCCAATCCAAGGTCGCCTACCAGACCACAATGTGCCCACAATGTTCCACAATAGGCCACTGGGCTTTGGAACTGGGCTGTCCTCATACCTGAAGGGGTTCCCAGCCAGGCCCTATCCCACATAATCTCATGGGACTGGCCACTGACAGTTGATGGGGCCTCAAGGCTCCTGTCCCAACAAGTCCAATCACCATTTCCATGCTGGAATTCAGCATCCAAATGACAGTTGATGGCCACAAAATATTTTTTTTTAGACATTGGAGCAACAGCAGTTTTGGGGATCCTTACTTCTGTCTCATCCCCTAATGTTGGGGTAGGTGGAAAAACAATATATCTCAAAACCACCCCACCCCTATCCTGCTTATTCAGGCCACCATTCTCACATTCCTTCCTGGTGATGCCCCAATGCCCCATTCCCCTATTAGGCAGGGATATTCTATCTAAATTTAAGGCAATGATTTCCTTTCTGCTGTTTTTCACCATGCTTCCTCCCCTGAATTATAGCCATGGCTGCCCTACAGGCTACACCAGATCATTCCCTTCTGCATCCACAAGAACAAGTATAACCATTAGTCTGGGACACAGAGACTCCATCCCTGGCTCAATGCCCCCATCAATGTTGAGGTACACTCAAAAATACCTATCACATTCCAAATAAGCCTCAGTATCCCCTCCTGATGTCCAGTCAAAAGGGACTACAACCCATCATTCCAGCCTTCTCAAAAAAGGCTTTCTTAACCCCACACATTCACCATACAATACTCCCATCCTTGCAGTCAAAAAGCCCAATGGGACTTACTGCTTGTTCCAGGATCTTTGTCTTGTGAATGAGGCAATCAAACCTATCCACCCTCTAGTTCCAAACCCATATACTGTCCTGTCCCTTATTCTGGCCTCAACTTCCTATTTTTCTGTTATAGATTTAGAGGATGCTTTTTTCAACATTCCTTTGGTCCCACTTTCCCAAGACCTCTTTGCCTTTACCTGGACAGATCCAGATACTCAATGATCTCAGCAATTAACATGGACTTTCCTCCCTCAAGGCTTTAGGGACAGCCCACACATTTTTGGTCAGACATTGTCTGCCAATCTAAAGGACCTCAACCTCCCTCTTTTTTTACTCACCTCCAATATGTAGATGGCTTACTCCTCTGCAGTCCCTTACTCAATATTTCCAAAACTGACACCACCATGCTTCTTAATTTTCTGGCTGACAAGAGTTAATGGGTGTTTCACCAAACAGTACAATTATCACAAGCCCCAGGTCACCTATCTTGGAGTCCAACTCTCCCAAGTTTCCAAGACAATCACTCTAGATCGAAAAGCTCTTATTCAGGACTACCCCGTCCCAAAAAATAAGGAGGAAATCATATCCTTCCTGGGTCTAGCAGGATATTTTAGGGACTGGATTCCCAATTTCTCACTCCTGGCCAAACCACTATATGAAATGGCCAAGGGAGACAAATAGGAGCCCCTCCCCTCATCACCTAAATCTTATTTTCTCTCCATACAACAATCCCTCCTCCAAGCACCAGACCTACATCTCCCAGACTTCCAATAAAACTTTCTTCTTTATTCATGAAAAAACAGGCTTAGCCCTTGGGGTGTTAAGTCAAAATAAAGGGCCCACCTTTGCTCCTGTGGCTTACCTTTCCAAACAACTAGATCCAATTGTTAGGGGGTGGGCCCCATGCCTGCATGCTATAGCTGCAGCACACACTTTACTACAGGAGACAAATAAACTGACTTTTGGAGCACAAATATTATCATTTCCCTTCACACTCTGGAGGATCTTCTCACTTACAAAAGTTTAAAGACCTTACTCCCTGCCACATCCTTTTCCTTCTAGTCTCATTCCTCCACGATCCCCCCATTTCCTTTAGGGCCTGCTCAGCCCTAAACTCAGCCACTCTTCTTCCCCAAACTGAAGCACCTCCCTCTCATCACTGCCTTGAAGTTCTAGAAAACCTTATCCCCTGCCTCACTCATATCCATGAAGGGCCTTTGCCTGATGCCACTTACACTTGTTTTACAGATGGCAGCACCTTCACACTAGATGGCCATCATCATGCAGGATAATCTGTTATCTCCCCTGACTGACCCACTCAGGATAAAATTTTCTACAATAGAGGCAAAATCCCTACCTCCACACAGCACCAACCAGCAAGCTGAATTTATAGCCATCACTAGGGCATTTCACCTGGTGGCTGACCATTCCCTAAATTTATACACAGACTCTAAATATGTTTATCACATAATCCTCTCCCACTCTGCCATATGGAAAGAGAGAGGACTTCTTACAACTAGGGGCTCCACAGTCACCAATGCTGATCTCATTAGAGCCTCACTCCTTCCACACCAACATGACTCTTCACCTGTTACAAGAGGCAATTCAAGGGCTTATCAGGAAGCCTAACTAGCAGCCCTTGCCCCATTGTACCCTAGCCCCAGTTATCCCACAACCCAAATCCCCAGTGTCAACCCGATTCATGCTCTCATACCTTGATTCCATCTTTCACACTAACTCCCAAAGCTTAAAAGCTTTTACAAACTCGTTTCTCACACTCAGCCCCAAGGATGTTCACTTTCTGAAACAGCTAACTTCTAACTGTTCCATCTGTAAAAGAACAAATCCTCAAACCCCTTTGAAACCTGGAATCTACCCCACACATCAAGCATGGGGCCTCATTCAAGCAGTCGACTGGCAGCTGGACTTTACCATCATGTCACCAGATCACAAACTTAAATACCTACTAGTTCTAGTAGATACTTTATCAGGGTGGGTTGAAGACTTCCCAACTGCCAACAAGTGGGCTACCACAGTCGCCTCTATCCTTGTCTCTGAGATGATACCCAGATTTGGAATACCCACATCTTTTCAGTCCAACAACAGACCCAAATTCATTTCTCAGATTACACAGCATATTGCTAAAACTCTTAACACCCCATGGCACCTGCACATCCCCTATCATTCACAATCATCTGTAAAGGTGGAGCATACCAACCAAACAATAAAAGAAATTGTAACCAAATTTACCCTTGAAATTCACCTAGATTGGGCCAAAATTCTTCCCCTTGTCTTATTCCAACTTAAGAGTATCACCAAGAAAACCCACACTTCTCTCCCCATTTGAAGTCATGTATGGCCATCCTGCCCTTTCCCCTGGTGTCATAGCTTCTCTGTGGACTCTACCAGAAAGTCTCTCTTTCCCTCTCCTCTCCTTTATACACTCTCACCTCTGGAAAAACCAAGAAACCCTACTCCCATACCCCCAGAGGACTCATGCTTCTTTTCCCCTAATGCCAGGAGCCTGGGTATTCTTCTCTCCCCCACAACACCAAGATTTTCCCTTGTCACCAAAATGGGAAGGTCCCCTACAAGTTACCCTGTATACCCCCACCACTGTGAGGTTTCAAAAGTCTCCAGCCACGCTAACTCCCTGGATTCACATTTCCAGGTTACAACCTGCATCAGCTCCTGAGCCTGAGTCTGTGGATACCTCCTCTTCTTCTTCACTGGCATATGCCTGCAGCCCTTCTCCCACTAACCCGCTGAAACTTTGTTTCACCAGGTCCTCCAAAAAACAATGAATAACCTCCAGATCTGGGTCTACCTCCCTTACCTCCTCTTAGCCTACACTGCCTTTTTCTATATCTCCTTCATTCAGATCCTACATATGGAAATTCAAAGTAGTTGATCAATGGAAGGATGGATCCATATCAAAAACTGAACAAAGTGCCATTTTTGACATGCCCCTGAACTCAACTGCCCCTATTACCATTTCTCTTGCAAATTCTTGATCTACAAAACAGCCTGAATAGTACCCTATCTCTGTTATCTTTCAATCATACCCAAGATTATTGTAAATGGTGTCCAGACACTTGTAAAGGTTGTCCTTACTGGTCATGTAGAATCCATCATTATGACAGATACCAGAAACTAGATACCAATATGTTCCATTTGATACCTGAGGAGACTTGGCAAGAGGCCAGAGCACATGGAAGACGAGAAAATAGCATTTTGAACTAAAAAATCTATGACCAAGCCCACCCACGATGGGCCTCAGGAGTCACAGGTGCCCCCTTTTGGGCTAACTACCAAACCAAATCCTCTGAATATTTATGGAAAGGGAGGAGCATAGTAACACAGGCCCCGTCCAAGTCAACAATCTTTACCTCAGACATAGAGCACTCTGAAAAAGTCCTAACTAAAAAGTCAGAGGAACTCCAAGGTCCCTCCTCCTCAGACCCCTCCAAACCCAGTTCTCAGATCCATACTTGATCCAAACACATACAGATCCAAAACACACTGGCATTTCTAAACACGGCAGTTCTCACCCTAAACCCCCCAAACTGTTTTCTTTGTGCCTCCCTGGAAAGGCCCCTTCTGGCTGCAGTCCCCCTCAAATTCTCATATGACGGCGGGCTGACGGCTGGCTGCATCTCGGGCGACCGCGCCTCCGCGCCGGGTCGCGCCGCGCCTGCTCCACCCTTGGCGATCCGCTGCGTCCTGAAATGAGCCGCGGCGGACGGCCAGGGCTGGAGTGTCCCCGGCGGGCGGGCAAGCGCACTCTGCTTGGCGCGCGGGCTGACCGCCTCGCGCCCCCGGGATCCGCGATGTTGGGCAGCTCCGCGCCGCGGCCTGCGGCCCGCGAGACGGGCCCGGCACTGCCGGCGCTGCAGCAGACAGGGTTCCAGGAGGACCAGGAGAACATCAACCCGGAGAAGGCGCCCGCCCCGCAGCCGCGGACCCAGGCCGCGCTGGCTGTGCTGAAGGCCGCGAACCCGCGGTGTCCCGCGCCGCAGAAGCCCTAGACGCGCCGGGTCGCACCTCTAAAGGATCTTCCCGTGAATGATGAGCAAGTCACTGCTGTTCCTCCTTGGAAAGCAAACAGTAAACAGCCTGCATTCACCATTCATGTGGATGAAGCAGAGGAGGAGACTCAAAAGAGGCCATCTGAAAAAAGAACCGAGTGTGAGGATGTCCTGGCTTTTAGTACAGCTGCTACTTTACCTGGACCAAGAAAACCTCTGGTGCCTCTGGATTATCCAATGGATGGTAGTTTTGAGTCGCCACACACTATGGATATATCAATTGTGTTAGAAGATGAAAAGCCAGTGAGTGTTAATGAAATGCCCGACTACCACGAGGATATTCACACATACCTTAGGGAAATGGAGGTCAAGTGTAAGCCTAGAGTGGGCTATATGAAGAAGCAGTCAGACATCACTAACAGTATGTGGGCTATCCTTGTGGACTGGCTGGTTGAAGTGGGAGAAGAATATAAACTACAGAATGAGACCCTGCACTTGGCTGTGAACTACATCGACAGGTTCCTCTCCTCCATGTCAGTGCTGAGAGGGAAACTTCAGCTTGTGGCCACAGCTGCCATGCTGCTAGCCTCAAAGTTTGAAGAAATATACCCCCCAGAAGTAACAGAGTTTGTGTACATCACCGATGACACCTATACCAAGAAGCAGGTGCTGAGAATGGAGCACCTAGTCTTGAAAGTCCTTGCTTTTGACCTAGCTGCACCAACAGTAAATCAGTTTCTTACCCAATACTTTCTACATCAGCAGCCTGCAAACTGTAAGGTTGAAAGTTTAGCAATGTTCTTGGGAGAGTTGAGTTTGATAGATGCTGACCCGTACCTGAAGTACCTGCCATCAGTCGTTGCTGGAGCAGCCTTTCACTTAGCTCTCTACACTGTCACAGGCCAGAGCTGGCCTGAATCGCTGGTACAGAAGACCGGATACACCCTAGAAAGCCTCAAGCCCTGTCTCCTGGACCTCCACCAGACCTACCTCAGAGCCCCGCAGCATGCACAGCAGTCCATAAGGGAGAAGTACAAGCATTCGAAGTATCATGGAGTTTCTCTCCTCAACCCACCAGAGACACTAAACGTGTAACGTGGAAAACTCCCTGTTTTCTAAGATGTAAATCCCTCAGAGTACATGGTGTACAGTTTTTATCTTGGGTTGTCATTTCACAATCATTTATGAACACAGAAGTTATGGTCAAGGACAAATTATGGTATCCATTACTTTTTTTTAATGGTTTTAATTTGTATATCTTTTGTACATGTATCTATCCTAGATATTTGGCTAATTTTAAGTGGTTTTGTTAAAGTATTAATGATGCCAGCTGTCAGGATAATAATAAATCAACTTGGAAATCTTAAAAAAAAAATTCTCATATGATCTCTCCCCCACTGGCAGTAAAATACCTCAAATATCCCTTTGTGGGAATCCACACCCGATAACACCAATTTCTCTTCCTTGCCCCGATGGCTCTGCATTAGCCCCTCATCACACACCCAACATGACCGATGGTGGCATTACAGGATTGCTCTTACAAACAAACACAAATGCTGGAGACTATCTTTGACGTAATGGAACCTTAATGACCTACATCCCTGACAATATAACCACTCCCTGTTTTGTTGTCCAAGTAATCCCTCAACTTACATTATATAGCACCACAGAATTTGAACAGTTATTCTCTCATCTACTTCTCCACGCAGTAAGCATGCAGGCTTCCTGCCTATTCTGATAGGAATCTCTGTAACTGCAACTGTAGCAGTTGGCGTATCAGGTGGAGCTACAGGGCACTCTATCTGGACTGAAGATGACCTTCACAAAAAGCTTCAAGCAGCTTTCGATGCTACAGCAGAGTCACTCTCCTCCCTCCAAAGACAGGTCACCTCTCTAAAAACAAGGAGTATTAGACTTATTGACAGCTGAAAAGGGAGGTACTTACTTATTTCTAAGTAAAGAGTGCTGCCATTGTGTGAATGAATCAAGCCTAGTAGAACAGAATGTTAACAAATTCACTGACCTTCCAACCCAACTGACTAAAACTACTTCCCAAACTTCTTTTCTGCAATTTTTTCCGAATCCCTTTGTCACCTGGCTCATGCCCTTCTTAGTCCCTCTTATAGGCATAATACTCTTCTGCACTTTCCTCCCATGCATAATATAGTTCCTCCAAAACCAGATGAACACAATTTCTAACCATACCTTTAACCAGCTTCTTCTCAGGGACTACCAATTGTTTCATGACCTAGATGACTCCAACTCCTCTCAAGGAGCTCACCCCCGATGCTGACAATACAAAAACTACGGCCAATCAGACAGCAAGAGACAAGGAACCCAACAAAATTCTTAGCCTGCCACCCTGAATTTTTGAGCCTTTATGCCCTTTTAAGCCTCCTCATGGCCCTTGGCCTCTTCTCTGCTAGTCCTGCAGCATGAAACTCCTGCCAAAAACTGACCTTTGCTTTAATCCTCATGCTGTTTTTACTTGCTCTGATCCTCTTCAGGTGCTGGTGATGTGACGGGGAGACAATACTTTCAATACTTCCTAGAGTCCCTGCAACAGGACCAGTGGCTGATACCAAGGATCTCCTCCACCCAGGACTGGTTTGATGCCATTGATGACTTATGGCTTCAAGGAATTTTGTGGACTTTACCCCTGCTGAAATAACAGTCTATAGCATCTGGGTGTTATTTCTAGCTGCCCTGGTGTTCCCAAACCTGTCCCCCAGAAATTCCTCCACTTTCCCTCATAGGTTCTACACTGCCCCAACATTAAGCAGGAAGTAGCCGGATGATTTTATGCTGCCCCCATGTCACTTAGAAAAAAAAAAGGGAGGAATGTTATGTGCAGGACAGGCTAAACTAAGTTGTATACAGGGCATGCTAAACAAGTGTTAGCTGCAGGATGACCTGGCCACTCAAACCCCCTCTTTCTGGTTCTTTATCAAATGTTTCCATCAAGTCCAAAAGCTCAAGCCCCCACTCAAGGCTGAATACTTAACCAACCTTGTGCCAACAAGGCAGCTTGCAAACTCAGAGACCCTATTAGATTTAGGCAGAACAGCAAAGGGCTATATAAACCTTTCCCTGCCGGGCTCGCTCGCTCGCTCTCTCTCTCTCTCTCTCTCTCTCTCTCTCTCCCTCTCCTCTTTTGCACTGCTGCAATAAAGATTTCTTGGTCACTCTGAGTATCGTGGTCACTTTCCTTTCACAAATACATTTGCAAATTCATTCCTTCAACAAATGTTTACCAACATCTAAGGCTTGCCAAACACTGTTCTCAGGGTACCAGCAAGGTCCAAGATAAGTAAAAGGTCAAACAGAGAACCTGAGAACTTTCATTTCCATCCCCATTAGACCTTGGCTTTCTTTCCTACCAAGTTTCACACATACAACCTAAAAGCAGCAATCTAAGGCACACACCAAGTCATTATCCAAACCATTATCCTAGGAAGGAATCATCCCTTGGATTCATTTGATAAAATCATGGTTTCCTGTTTTTAAGTAGGCAGAGATCCCCTTATCAAGAACTCTCAGTCAAGGCACTAGTTTTAACAATGGTGATGAATTTTACACTGCCCAAAGTGGGGTTAAAAACTTTCAAGGATTGCTTTGCCTGGGATCCAGAGACCAGAGGCTTGCGATATTTTAGAAATTATATACTAGGTTTTTTATGTACTGTAGTTTTTCTCAGGTTGAAGTCCATACCTTCATAGGATTCTCAAAGTTGTTCAACCAAAAAGAACAGCTGTGAATAAGAACAGCTCCCAACAAGTTGAATAGTCCAGCTTTTGAGGGACAAGTCATGTAGTCACTGCTAGGTCATCTGAATTGAAACCCAACTGTCCTGACTCCTAGGCCTGTGCTCTCAATGCCCAATACTTACTCTGAGTTCTTTGAAGGCTTCACCTAGAGTGGAGAACTGGTGGCCCTGGTGAGCCTCAATGACCAGACACAGGAAACAGATGAGCTGCCTGTCTTTCTAGCAATTGGGGCTCAAATCAACTCCTGGTCTGGACATTTCCTCTGGGCCACTCTCTGCTTCCTATTCTATTTCTGGGTGAAATTTGCTTTCTGCCTTGGTGGCATCCTCTCCTTCCTCAGACTCTCCTTGGTTGTCTCCCTCTTCCTCCTTTTCTTGTGCCTCTTCCATTTCCTTCTCAGGGCCCTCCTCACTCTCTGTGTTGCTCTTGTCCTCATTCTCTTCCTCAGCCTCACTCTCATCCTCTGAGTCACTGTCCCCCTCCTGCTTGCTTGCTACCTTCCCCTCCTACTCCACCTTGGCCTGACCTCTTCTTCTAGGCCTCTCCCTGCTGGCTGGCAAGGTCCAGGCCTAGATTTCATGAATGTGCTCAGCCAGGTAGTGACCTAGGAACTTCTGCCTATGCGTTTGGCATTGCAGTGGCTGTAGCAGAAGCCACATTCTCTGTTCCCTTCCTTGCCGCAGAGACTTTTCTGAGTGGCACTCCTCATGTGCTCTCATAGGGCAGATTCTTCAAGGCCACACCTACTCAGCAGGCCAGGTGGGTGCTGTGCCACTGTGGCCTAGGCCTTGGGCCTTCAGGCTCCTTAGCTTCCCTTCTTCTGGTGCTGGGTCCCCTCAGTGGGAGTCACCACCATGATGGGCCATGAGGGGTCCTGGTGCAGAACTTAGGGCATAGGGCCTTTCCACTGGCTCCACCTGCTTCCTGGACACTGTGTGTGTGTGTGTGTGTGTGTGTGTGTGTGTGTGTGTGTGTATTTTGCAGGAATTGGAGCCAGGGCCTTGTGCATGCAAAGCATGTACTCCAATAGTGAGCCACACCCAGCCCTATGTATAACTTTTCCTCTCAGCATAATGTTTAGGAGACTTAGCTGTGGTGTTCTGTGTACTAGTACTTTATTATTATTGGTGATCATGGTCCATTGTATGATTATATAAAAAATGTCTGTTTTTTGTTGATAGATGTTTGTATTTTGTTGAATTTTTGGCTTTCAGGAATAATGCTGCCAGGAATGTTCTTGTAGAAGTCATTCATGGGCAGTGAACTAAACTCTCTTGAGCATGTGGTGTAGTCCTGAGTCCTAGAGTAGGTGTATGTTTGGTTTCATAAGGAACTCACAATTAGCATGCATGAGAATTCCAGTGACTGCATATCCTCAGCAACCCTTGAGATTGACCTTTGAAATTCATTAACCATTTTGCTGAGCATCTGTTTGTAGTTTTAATCTGCATTTCTTGGGTCATATCCTGAGCACCCCTAGGATCTATGTTGGTTGTTAGAATGTATTTTGTGAAATGCTTGCTCAAGTGCTTTGTTCATTTTAATGTTGAAATATCTTTTGCTTATGAATTTTTAGGGTTCCTTTGTATATTCTCTATATAGATTCTGTATTAGTTGATAGCTGATGTATTTATAGCCTTAATGATATCTTTTGATAATGAGATGTTTATGATTTTAATCCGGGCTGATTTACCAATTTTCTGTTTTGGTTTAATAAATTGAGTCCTGCAATATAAGAAATCCTTACCTACTCCAATCCAATATCAGAAAAAAATTTGTTTTTGATTTTGAATATAGATGTAGTCTAAATCTAAAAAACATTTTTTTTTTGTGTGTGTGTATAGCTTGGATGAAGGACAAGAGTTCATTATTCTCCATGCTCGTGTTATTCCAACACCATTTTAAAAAATACCATCTTGCCCTATGTGATTGCAGAGGGGATCTTAGATGGAAATTAAGTAAACATACAGTAATCCCCTTCTTCTTGATTTCCTGCCTGCTGCAGCCAGGGGCGACCTCTGCAGAAGGGGCTCAGCTCAGGGGCAGGGTAAGGGGACTCGATGTACAGATTGTTTCATTTTCATAATGACACATAGAGGGTCACTGGCGGGGAAGAGGTGGGAGATGCCCTGGAAGACTGAGGAGCTCTGCCCTCTGGATCCTTCTGTTGGCCCCCAGGTCCCCCCAGAGTCTAGTCAGCCCTGGCCCACGTCGCACTGCGCTGGCCTCGGGTCTGCCTGGGACCCCACCTCAGTGGCCTGACCTAGGAGACCAAGGTCCCTGGGATCTCACCCGCCCAGCTGGCGCCTCACCTCAGAGGGCAGTGCTCCCTCAGAAGCCCCAGGAGGCTGCCGTTGACCTACAGGTTACCCAGGCGCGGCAGTCAGAGAGGCCAGCTTCCGGAGGCGGCAGGAGCTTGGTGTGGGTCCCTCCAGCCTGGGAGCGCGACGAGAGCCCTCAGAAAGGCGGGAGAGACACAGCAATGGCTGCTGGAGGGCTCCTTATGAGAGCTGGAGCAGGCTGTGAGGGGCCCCGCCAGGCAGGAGAGCCGTTATCTGCCACTCTCCTCTGCTTTGCATATTCATGAGACTGACTCCGCCCTCCGTTCCTGAAAGCTCGTAGGAAATATATGTCAAGAGCTATGTAATGTTTTGAACAACTAATAAAAAAAATAATAATAATAAAAAAAGAGAAAAATACATTATTCAAGAGGAAGCATAACCTCGCCCAGGAAGGCCTGGCTGATTATTCATGAGGCAACGTCCGCCGGCCCAAGGAGACTAGTTGATTATTCATGAGGAAGCATCGCCACGCCCAGGAAGGCGGGGCTGGTTATTCATGAGACAGAGAGGTCGGTTTGGAAAAGGCCCAGGAACCAGGCCAACAGGGTGAGAGGGAGGCTTTGACCGCTGAGGTGAGCGCTGTCCTGGGCCCTGTCTCCAGAGAAAGGGCGCTTGGGCCCTGATAGTCCAGAGCTCTTCATGTTGAAATTTTCTTCTTCTTGAAATTGGAAGTTCAATTTTAAAGTTTTTCCCCCGAGGGACCTAAATTTTCCAAGGAGAAGCACAAACACGGGGCTGAGGGGGCGACAGAGGGGAGGCCATGGGTGACCCACGACTTTCCACCAAGAAAAAATTAGGAACTACAGAAAGGAGACAGAGAAGGAAATAGAAACACAGTGGGACCCCCACATCCCGCCATCTAGCAGTTAAAGGTTCTTTTTGGAGGAACTGCAGGCACAGGCCTGGGTCAGGGCCCTGAAGCCATCATTAGCCACCAGGCAGCCCTGGGCTGTGCCCTGGGAGGAGGCGCCTGTGGAGCTTTGGGGGTCTTCCTCGACCTGCCAGGTTCTCTCCTCCATTGGCGGGTCCCACTGTAACCACTGCCTGTTGCAGACCAAGAGATGAGCAGGTGGCCCCCAGTCTCCTGGGACAGCCTGTGCTCCCCTCTCACCTTATGGAGGGTGTGCCCCTTAATCTCTGTTGACTTCAGTCCTCCCAACAGACCAGGGCAGCCAGTGTCCTGGACCTCAAGACTGCCCAATCACCAAAATGTGCCAGGTGTGCCCAGCCCTCCACTGGCTGTGCTCACCTGGTGAAAAGGAAGGAAAAGCTGGTTGTTGCCCTGAAGGGGTTTAAATCTCATTAGGGTTTGACTCCACTCTCTCCCCCATGAACTCTGAGTCCCTTGAGATGGGAAACATGACTTCCAGCTTCTAATCCTGGAGGATGGCTGGACAGGGCAGTTGCCTAGTGAAGGCTGAATGAGTAATTGAAGTAGCATGAAACAGATTTTTCAAGACCAGAAGAGCATGAACAAATATCCAGTCAACAGAGTGGCAACCATTTACTCTGAATGAGCCTGAGTAGAGAATTATCAGGGCCAATTGGAGTTTGCTAAGCTGGTGAATAATAATGTATTGAAACAAGCTCTGTGACAAGTCAAAGTCCCTGGGTGAACTCTGGCAAACCAAGTTCCCTTGCTGAGCTTTACTTTCCTTTTCTTTATGGGTTTATGTTTTACATTTTAATCCATGATCATTTTGAATTAATATTTGTATCTGGTGTGAGTTTTAGGGTGAGGTCTTTTCCCCTCCCTTTTTCCTTCCTTTCTCTCTGGCTGGGACATTCTCTTGTTCTACAACTATTTCTTGAGAAGTCTGTCCTTCCTTTGCTAAGTTCACTTTCCTCTTCTTTCAAATGAAGGGGTCAGATTTATACTAGAGGAAATCACTGTTCCCTTCTAGCTTTAAGAATCTTTTCAACCCACTTTTTCTGATGTGCATTTCCTTTGAGCAAAGCTATCCTTCATATCATATATATGTAAAAAAGGTCATCTAGTTGAAATTCAGAATTCATCTGTTATATATTGTTCACTTGATAGATTTTCCTGTAAAAACTATGGTTTTAGAAGTTTGATGAAAATGTATAGAAATTCTTAGTATTAAAAAAAGAAATCATTAGTCTATCAAGCATGGCTTTTTTGGACAAACTTAATAGATTGTGGGTTTTGCTTCACTTAGAATGGAGGGGGAAAGATGGTTTACTTCTCAATTAAAAAAGCAACAGCTGGCTCATCTTTGTATTGGATTCACAAACTGAAGGGGTAATATAGTAATTGTTCCATGATTATAAAATAGAGTGAGGTGTAGAAGTCAAGAGGTAAGACTGAAGTCAATTTTTTTTTTCCTCAAATGATCACAGGAATATTTATTGTCAAGAAGATCATTAATCCTCATCATAGAGAAAACATATCAAACAAGAGTGAATAATACATGTTTGTGGATCCAGTATTCAAACAAATATATAAGCAAAGACATTTTAGAGTTCTGTTCCTAAAGTCTATAGTTGTGAAATATCTTTTTAGTTTTTAGATAAGGAATCAGAATAAAGTGATACAATACATGTCAGAGCTATTCTCCGAGAATGAGTGAGCTCTAGAGTCATACTTCCTGGGGTTGCCAGCTTGTGAGCTTTCCAAATGAAGCAGAGCTTGTACTTTAGTAGGCGATCACCACAAAACACCTGCTCAAAGGGAGAAACAATAGTAGTAACCAAATACTAGAGGTTGAAAGGGCCTGGTTATATTGAGAAAAGATTTGGGTCTTTTTCTTGAAACAAATTCATCCTAAAACACCAGAAAAAGTCTCAAACATGTTTAGACACAAGCAAGTAAGGAAGCCCTAAACCTAAGGAGGTACTGATCACTGCATCATATTAGAGAAGTGAAAGAAAAAGGGAACTTTTATTTTGAGGAGTTAGTCTACAAAAACTCCTACATTGTAAATCAAACCTTTTGTGTTCTAATTCTCACTTCTGTCACTCTATGTCTGACTATCCGGGGGTCAGTCAGGATTTTGGGGGATCTAGATTTCCTCACCTACAAAATTAGATATTTGGACTAGATGACATTTCTCCTACCTCTAAAATTGTGTGACCTTTTCCTAGACCATATATTCTTTCTTTCTATACTGCTTCTCCACTGGTTCAGCAAATATTTATGGAGCCACTATTTTGTTCCTGTACTGTGACAAAAGTGTCACATCTTATATAATTTATAAGAACTGTTCAAAATAGGCAAATCCATAGAGATGAAAGGTAGGTTAGTAGTTACTGGGGGCTGATAGAAGAAGACAGTGAGAGTGATGATTAATGGGACTGGAGGGTCTTTTAGGAGTGATTCTGGGTTAGGGATATTTCCTATGAACAAAATCATAATATGTGGCCTTGGGTATGCTTCTTGTAGTGTAATGCTGTCCTGGTCTGTTTATGTTGTAGCATGTAGCAGTACTTCATTTCTGTTTTGGCTGAGTAATATTCCATTGTATGGACATAGCCCATTTTATTTATCCATTCATGAGTTATTTGATTTGTTCCACATTGGGACTATTAGGAATAATACTGCTGTGAATATTATTGTGCAGGGTTTTGTAGATATGTTTTCTTCCCCCAATATATACCTAGGAATGGAATCGCTGGGTCATTGCCACATGCATCCATTCTGCACTCAGGCCTGTGATCCCTTGTCACTCTGCCAGAGAAACTATCATGTCTCCAGACACAGGTCGTTATCTCAACTTCCTTTGTTCTAGTTAAGAAGACCAGCTTACAAGCCCCAGAAACCAATTACTTACTGTGAATGTGGGATTTATATCTGTATGGGGTCCTCACTTACCCAGCCTAGTCCTTGTGTTGAGCTATAGTCAAGCATCAACTGCCACATCCTCAGCTCTCTGAGAAAGATTGGGTAGTGATCTGAGTTTGGCTTTCATTTGCAATCCTTTAGCTACTCTGCGTGGCAGCTCCTACTGCTTCTTTCTTTAGTTTCCCAAAGCATTGCTTTCTCATTATATATATATATATAAAATCTGGCATCATAATGTTTACTTAAAGAGCCTCTCCATTATTCAGAGAGGCAACAGGTCCTGTAGAATTCCCAGAGGAATAAAGTGCCTGGCTTCAAGATGCTGTAATGTACCTGGCACCCAGGAATGGGTGTGAGGCAACAAAGCTGAGGAGTGGACACCCTTCCTCTGCTGCTGGCTATGTTGCATTCTACTGCAGTTTCCTTTCTTTACATTGCTGCACATAACCCTCCACCCCCCTGTGCTGGCCCTGCTGGTCATAGTGGAGAATTTTGAATCCCATGGGATGAGTGGCCTGTCAAGTAGTTTTTATTGACAGCTTTTCATTTGCTGTGCATCTCATTGGCTTGTTTACCAACACCAACTAGATTTTATTTCTTTCATATCCAAACCGGAACACATTTGGATATCCTGAGATTTTACAGAGCGTGTTTTTTTATTATATGAACCTAACCTAACTAGTATTCCCATATGAAGTAATGCAAATCTACTTTTGTTCTAGTGGAGCTATTTTGGTCACATATAAGCAATTTTGGTTCAGTTTAGGGTGTGAATTCAAGGTTTTTATAACTCAGTTTGAGCTTCATTTCATATCAGTGATAGCCATTTTAATTTATCTGAATAAAACATTTTGTTTTTTTTGTCACTGTGTCTTACAAAGCCTCCCCCCACTCCCTTGATTCTTAAAAGAAAATCTTCTTTGATTTATGTTTATGGCTTCTCTCCTCCTTTGAAAGCAGGGGCTAACTGATCATTGGCACAAATTAATGTTCTAGAATCTACCTTCAGAATTAGAGTCTTGAGTGTGAAGCAGTGAAAACTGTATGTCAGGGGCTTTAGGTCTCTGCAGAGTTGAAGGGGGCAAGGTGACGAGGGGGCAAGGTGAGGGAGAAGTGAACCTCTGCCCCTGTTCTTCCAGAGAAGATCTGCTTAGTCCTGTTTTTATTTTGAGATACAATATAAGATCATGTTTACACAAGGAAGAAATGGTTCCACTTAACCTTAAAAAATAAAAATGGCTTAAAATATATTGCTAGAGGTCATATAGATAGGAATCAGGCTTTCTTTGCAGTTGCTGGATCTAAGCCCTTCAGCCCACACACGGGGGGGGGGTGGAGAAGAAAAAAAAATTGGCTACATGTTTACTAACTTCTGAGAATCACAACCACACACACCACACACCACAAAATAGGCAAAACAGGCACTTCTGTGAGGGCCATGTACATTTAAAGTTTAGATGAAATATGGTAAGTGGTTTTGCTCATTTTTAGAGTAAATGGGAAAAATTTTTGGGACAGAATCAGGTTTTCTTATCTTTAAACTGGGGCAAATATCTCATAATTATCTTTGTGTCTCCTTTTTAACTTATCCAGAAGGTATAAAAATTATTAATATTCCCATGTAGAAGAATGACAGGTGACTCAACTTTTGTGTAGCCATGGATATCTTAGGATACACTTTTTGAATGTGTTACTCCATATAATATTAGGTGGTTACCACCAGCCCTTCCAGTAAGCAAATCTGCAGGCCAAGCTGATGACCCTGTACACACAGTGAAGCATTCATTCACCAAGGATGTTTTAAGAAGACGTGATTAGGGAAGAAATACCATGGGGTGGATGAGCAGGAACTGTAATGCCGGGCAGATGTACATGGGAGAAGAGGCTCAGAGAAAATAACAAAAAAGAAACCTTGGAACCTGTCTCCTCATCAGTAAAAGAAAAATCATAATAACCATTTTGCAGTGTTGTTCTGTTAGAAATCATGTAGAGAAAAACCAGCTAAGAATCGATACATCATAGGTATCACCCAGTCAGCACATAGTGTGGTGTGGTTCACTGACCTCATGATGACTTGCTTGGCCAGTGGCATAGCCACTGTGGACTGCTGTAGCCGTGTGCCATTGGCAACTGTTACTCTTGTGGCAATTTTACTTCCCATCCTGCAGAAGAGCAGTGCCTTTGGGGACCTAGCCCGGGGTCTTGAACACATTGAATACTTGGAGGGAATTGAGCTCATCCACAACTATTGGCTCAATGTGTCTCTTCAGAGCCAGCCTCCAGTTCTCATTGTATTGGTGAGACTTGTGCCACCATCACACTGGGGAAGGATATTGCCTTCTTACTGGCAAATGAGACGCAATGACTCTGATTTTTCAAAAAAACTTTACTATGTAACATCTATAAGGTTATATGACCTGTGTATCAGGATCACAGTCTTTGACTCCTTTTTCTAATACCTGGCCCCTGAAACTCTCCCTTTCAGTGAGAGGAGGCTTCAACCCTGTAGTAAAAGTCTACACATTGGGTCAGTTCAGCCCTTGTGGCAGTGCAGAAAGGGAATAGAAGTGGACCTGCCTTTCAGGAGCCTTGAAAAAGGGGTAGGAGGCCGAGTGGGATAGCATGCGAGGAAAGTTCAGGCTGTGGAGGGGAGGGGCAGAGGGGATCTCTGGAAAGATAATCGGGAAGGGCGATGGGGTCTGGCGCTCTGGCATCCCCTTAGGTGAGGGCTGCTGTGGGACCACCAGAGCAGGTTGGAGGGTAACAGGGGCTTCTGCCTCAGGGCTGCTGCCTCTGAAGGCATGATGCCTGTCTTCAGGGGGGTGCGGCTCCGATGGAAGATCCGGAATTTCGAGTTCAATATCAGCATAGGCAAGAGCCCGGGGAGGATCTATTCTGATGGTGGCCGTCATGCCATATCTGCGTCGTTTGTTGACCCAGTACAGCAGTGGGCTGTAACTAAATGTGGCAGCTTTCATCACCTCCACCCACTGCTGGGCACGCTGTCTCCTCCGCAGGTTCTTCCTCCAGTGGAGTACCAGCATGCAGCCACCAGTTATCACGGTGCAGAGCCCCAACAATCCGAAGTACCATGGGACCCACGCTGAGGCAGTAAAAAAAAAAAAAAAAAAAAAAGGCAAGCTGACTGACAGCTCTAGCTTGGGACCTGAACTGTGTCTCATTCCTCTCCTGGATTTGGCTCATTCATCCTCTCATTCCTTCCCACCCTTCTCAAAGACATGCCTAATAATTTCCTGATTCAGTCAAAGCTATATTTGCAGGGCACATAAGAGACCCCATTAGCCTTTTTCAGATAAGGAACACAAGGTGAAGAGGGGCCAGACCTGCCCAGACTCAAGTCAGGCCTTCTGGCTCCCAGTCCAGGACCCAAGCAGTCATTCAGACCGAGAAGCCTCACTAAGGACAAGGACATCAATTGTATCTCTTCTGCTTGGGCAGAGCATGGTCTCTACCTTTGAGGAGTCCTTAGTTTCCTAGAGGAGTCTGTCTCTTAACTAAATAGCACTCCATTCAGGCAGTCCCCCATCCCCCCATCCATGCAAAGGGTCTTCCCTGAAAGTTTGTCACTCACACTCAAAAGGACTGGGTGTACTTACGACCAGGGAGGCCCATGTCCTCCTTTTGCGAATCCATAAGGTTCACTCTGGTTACCAGGCCTATGGCTCTGCAAAGAGTGAACTGACCCACTACTCTGCCCACCAATGGGAGTCCCCAGAAGGCCCAGTCCCATTGTTCTCTAAAGTTGAGATCACTGGGTTCTGAGCATCAGGAATTCTTGGGTTGGTGCTTGTAGAGTGGTTGGCAGTTGATGGAATAAGGGACTCCATCTTATGACATCTCATGAGCATGTTGTCTTCCATGAAAGACTGGTCCACCATAGAATTGTCTGTTCCCAACTTTGTGTGGTAAACTCACAGGCAGCTTCCAGCAAAGGGTCCTTACACCCTCAGGAGCTTCTACTTGTGTTTTCAGTTGTTAGGGAGCCATTTTCCAGTGGGGAGTGAAGCAGGGAGGACAGTGAACATTGGACATCCCTACCCTCAAGAAGTGTCTTACCCAGTTGTCAGGGAACAAAATGGCTTAGAAGAACCATGTGGTCCAAACCTCCTCCTTTGGCTCCTACCATCTCTGTTTTGTTTCTTCAACAAGTGTTTTTTGGGCATCATCAGGTCTTGTATGTGATCTGCTTCTCTTTCCAGCTCTGTCTCCCTCCCCACCTGTCATATACCTTTCAGCCCTGGGCATGCCAGATTCCCACAGACCCTGCTTATTCTCCTCTAAACTTTGGCTCAGACTGCTGCTTCACTCAGGAGTGTCACTCACCACATTTCCACCACGGAACACCTCCTTATCCTCCCAGGTGGTCAGCTCCCCAACTCTGATACAAATAGTTCTTTCAGTTGATTTCCCGGTTTCTAGAACTCTGGAGCAGATAAATTTGAAGCAAATTGTTCCCAGGGACAGGAATCAAATTGATTTCAACAACTATAAATTTGTATAAAGTGGAAAATATAGTGTTCTACAGATTTAATATATTATTTTTAGAAATTGCTCTATTTGAACTGCTATAAAAGTGATGCCCTTTTAAATAATACGTCACCTACCATGAACAACTAAAGTTCAGTTAAGTATGAATTAAACTGAAAAAATTAACCTGATGCTCTGCCACTGAGGCTTATTTGAAAATCAACATATTTTCCATCCCCTTCTCCCCATCCCTAACCTGGAACAGGATTACTTTTTGTCCCCATTCAGTTATCTGTCCTTGAGCACACACCCAGCACAGGAGTGAAGAAATTCAAAGTTGGAGATGGCAGCAGAAGACTTAGAAAATGATTATATCCCAGATTAAGAGGTGAAATAGGACCAGGCACACCTGAAATCACATCTTTAAAGACACTTTGTTCCCCCTGATGTGCAGAATCACAGCCTCTGGGACAAGAGTCCCTTGCATTTTTCCTTTGCTTGCAAAGTAATTAAACTTCTGTCCATCAACTGATATATATATATAAATATACAAATGGGTATATCCATCCAACAGAAAATATGTGTGGATTTGTGTGTATATATATACATTATATTTATATAAGATTTTGATATTAGGGATGGACCCCAGTATTCAGTTATTGAATAAACAATGTAGGAAGCCTAAATCAACTAAAAATTGAAAATTATTTTCTCTCTGAAAAAATTTTAATAGCAATTTTACTTATTTTATACATCTATATTATTTGTTGAGATGTGCATATATATGTTTGTGTATAATATATGTATAATATAAAATATATAATACATATACATATGTATGTCTACATATATTTGTATGTATATATATGTATCTATACGTGTACATATGTACATATATCTACATTTATATATATATATATAAAATTATTGCTAAAATTAAGAATCAAAACCAGTTGACTTGTATGTATTTTAGACCCAGAGCTCAGTTTCTGAAACATTTTGCTTATTTTGCAGAGCTTGCCCTTCATCCTGTCCTGCAGTTTCTTCTGCTTGCTGGTTGGAAATCTTGTCTGATTATATTCCTTCCATTCTTCCATATGAAAATAGCCTTACTCTCTGTGCCAACCTGAGCCATGAAGTACTCCGAATGGAAACTACTTATGATTTTGTATTGAAGATATTTGAAAAAATGAAGAAATACCAAAGAGAAAGTAGTCAAAGAATTTGTTGGGTTTTTTGTTTTTACAAAGTAAGTCTAAGTTTAAAAAAAAATATTACACACTCATCAATTTGATTACTGCTTCTGCCCAAACAAAAGATGTTCCTATATTTGTTGAATCACTGAAGGTTGAAGTTTAGGACTAGAAATAGCATCATAGGAACTATTTGCTGCTCATCTCTTCTGGTTACACAGCCTGGTAGAGGGTCTCTAGGCTCTACTGTCCCTCAGTCCCTGATGCCCATTCATTGGGTCTGCTTGCCCAGAGCAGCATCTTTTTTCTGCATTTCTTTTCTCTTTTTATTTTTTGGGTGAATGACAGGCTATTTTAAAAATCAGCACTTAAGTATAATGCATTGGCTACTTTTTTTATCTTAATTTTTCTCCTACACAAGAAGTATTACCTTGATAAGACAGTGGATTTGAATAACCAATTTACTTTACCAAAGCAATCTTCAAAGGCCAAAGTTGGAGAACTCACTTTTCCCAACTGTGAATTTATTAAAAAGTGACAATAATTGAGACAGGGTGATACTGGCACAATGATTGACCTGCAGGCCACCGTAAAAGAGCTTAGTCCAGATGTTGGCCCTCATCTTTGTAGTTACTTAGTTTGACAGGAATATCAAGATAATTAAACAAGGGAGAAAAAGTCTTCTCAATTACATGCTGGGGTGACTGGATATCCACCTGACTCCTCACACAATGCACAGAGTTTACCCAAATTTAATTCCAGAACTAACTCAAAATAGACCTATATGTATGTAAGAGCTAAAGGGGAAATTTTCTTTAAAGGTATAGGAGTAAATTTTGACTTTATTAGGCAAATTATTCTTGGATAGGACACCAAGAGCACAGTGATAAAGAACAATATGGGTAGATTGAACTTCAAGTTAACAACTTGAAGTGGCATCATTAGACAGTTCTAGCAGGGCCACTCTGTCAGCATTAGAAGTGGCTAGAATAGTTTTCAACATGTAGATGTACTATTGGATAAAAATAAAATATGGTCAGTCTTCAGATAGAAAAATGTACATGTCTAGAAGTCTTAGCTCAGTAGTACTTGGTGCAAAAAGAGTAAAAATGATTAATTACTTTTGATTTGATTTCAGTTATGTGCTAAGCCTTACAATTCATGTGTTCCCCAATCTCAAATTTGAGTGTGCACAAAGAAATAAGTAAACTTAGCTCAGTAAACCAGGAAGCGCCAGTTGACATGGTTGACTTTCTAGTTTTGACAAATGAAAGAATGATCATTTAAAGAAAGCCAGACACTTGGAGCAACTAGAAACAAGTTGCAGATGAATGATACGGAAAAGAGTTCTATTCGTTTATAAGAACCCAAAATATAGCCATGTGGAGCCATTGGAAATACCCTGCACTCTAATGGGCATCTAAGGGAATTGCCCAGTGACAACATTACCCTGGCATGTGGGCCACCTTCAGTGTTTCTGTATTTTCTCCAAAAGGAGTAAGTGCCTCAGTTGTATCTTGGCTGTGCATGCTAGGACAGTTGAGTCTCCTGATTGAGGAACTTGGGTTCTCACAGCAGGCAGATAAGATGGATCTATTCTGATAATATTTCATGTTATGGGGACTCTCTCATGGCTCTGTAGATTGTGTGGTCATGGAAAACTTCTGAGAAGCTGAAATATACATGTCAGGAGTGAGCTGTGTGCAAATCAGGGAGAGGAGAATGAAGGGGATGATGGAGGCATAAAGACACACTTTTTAAGATGGGCCTGTTGAAACCCTATCTCAAAAGGCTGATGTGTTCTCTAGAGAAGTAAGGTGAATACAGGGCCGGAGGTGTAGGAGCTGGCAAGTGCTGTACCCTTATTGGAGGCTCAGGTAGGGAACCCCTTGTATAGAACTTTGTTCTGTGGGACAAATTGGACTTTACCGAGATCATGTAATGTTATATAGATTAATCAAGTGATTCAGTTTATGTTTTTTTTTGGGGGGGTGTTATTGTTTTGTTTTGCTTAATTTTATTGTGGCCCTGGGATTGAACCTGGGTCCTTGAGCATGCTAAGCAAGCACTCTACCACTGAGCCACAACCCCAGCACAAGAGATCTGTTTTTAAATACTATTTTATCATATGTACAAAGTGTGGGCAGTGTCTACATAAAAATGGAGGTAAGGTAACCAATGAGGTGGTTGTTAATGGGACTCATGTAAATGGTGGTGTCCTGGCTTGGAGAGTAATGGGCAGGACTTGTTGATGATATGGATCTTTTGGGTGCCAGAAAAAGGAGAGGATATGGGTGGATGATGGCAGCATCCTCTGGGATTGGGGAGCCTGGAAGAAGCTGGCTTGAGTGGGCTGGAGATATGAAAGGCTCTGATGGAGTTACAAACTGCAGAATCATTGAACTCCATACCATGAGAAAGTTCTAGGACAGGGACACAGGTGAATCCCAGGGGTTTTTCTAAATAATTGCTCCAGTCTGGCTGGGCAAAATAACCAGGGGGTGACAAGAAACTTGTGAAGGTCTATACAGTGGGAGCCGTTTTATTGTAGGATGGCAGAGGTATTTATATCTAACTGAATACACAGCCTGTTTCAATTTAGCATCATCCAGTTACAGCAATCCTTATCATCTTAAGTATACACAGCTTAACTCAATTAGTATCATCTTAATAGTTTGCTGGCATTACTTCTCAAACCACTCCCTCTGGCAAAGTGCCAGGCACCATCTTGACTTGGTTGTGGCTCTCAGCAAATAATTACAAACCTCTTTAAGGAAAAGACATCTATACCTGCATCAGTATCTTAAGAATTGAAACTAGGAGGCTAGCTTAAGAAGAATAGTCACAAATGCCAGATTTGAAGTTGTCTTCTTTGAGGTGTGAGAGCTCTTGAACTTCCCAGGTGCTTAAGAAACACCTGGTGCCAGAATCCTTGTGACAGATTATCATTTGCAAGGTCCTTTTTGATGAGTAATGTGGAAGGCTCTAGCAGAATCACTATTTTTTTGTTGGGAGGAAAGGCACTTTGCCATTTGAGAATTGCAGCATAAGTGTAGAAAGGTGTTTGTGACATCTTGTTTTAAAAATGTCTTTTCCTCCTGGAAAGAGGAACTATGAGCTTAGGGGGAAAGACTGAGAAGAAATGTTGGGTGTAGATCTGTAATTGAAATTTTAAAAAGGGGTCAGGGTTTGCCCTTCCCCATTAGTGCAAGTGTTCTTAAAAGTTCTCAGAGTGCTTTAGGAATTTTCAAACAAGGTCATTGAGCCTTGTATACTCTTAAGTGTCTCTCAGCCATCACTGCATACAAGGGTAGAAAAGAGAATAGTCAGTTTAGTGTAATGCTTTGTTGGTTGTATGACATGTGGGCCATGTATGCCAAAAGGAACCACAATGATGGTCTCTTGGTCAGCAAAGGCAGATGGAAAAAGTGTCATAGGCTTATTCCGTGTTCACATGTACATCTTGCCGAGTTGTGCTACCTGACAGGTAATGGTGACTGATGTAGTCTCTGTAGAAGACAACCCTGTCTTTAAAAGTTAGATTTAGCTGTTGTCATGGTGTGCACCTATAATCACAGCTACACAGGTCAAGGCAAATTTGATGACAAATTTGAGGCCAGTTGAGGCACATTAGTGAATCTCTGCCTGAAAAAAGGGAGGGGCAAGTACATAGCTCAGTGATAGAGCCACTTCCCAGTTTAGTCTCTGAATATTAATATCAAAAAGAATAAGTCACTATTTAATCATGATTTAGAAATAGTGTATTTGCAGAAGTCTATGACCCAGAATTGTAACACCTAAGTTGGTTGGGTGGGGCTCCCCCACCCCACTTTCATAGTTTTCTCTAATATAAATTTATTCTTGCTTGTGTCGCCATATTTTTAACTTTTTTACAAAATGGTGTAATAGATGAAATGTGTAAAGACTGTAGAATGATGAGGTCCTGTCTAAAGATATGAGACTGAGTCCCATGAGAAGGATGACAGTACTGAAGGAGTTTGTCAAGTCAAGACTGTAGTAATTACTAATTTTCTGACTGTGCTTGTGTCTGCATGGTGTGTGCACAGAGGTTGAGCTCTGTGTGTATCCCTTAGCATCTTAGATTCTTCTATTAAAAAATGCCTATGGCTAATGTATAGAAAATTGTTTTTTGTTGTTGTTGTTGTTTTTTGTACCAGGGTTGAACTCTGGGGCAGTCAACCACTGAGCCACATTCCCAGCTCTACTTTGTATTTTAGTTAGAGACAAGAGTATCATGAGTTGCTAAGCCCTTTGCCATTGCTGAGGCTCGCTTTGAACATGTGATCCTCCTGCCTAAGCCTCTATAGCTGCTGGGATTACAGGCATGTGCCACTGCACCTGGCTGAGAAAATGGTATTCTTTAGGGGAGGAGAGTGAGAAATTTCAGGTTTTCTGGTTCTGCAATGTTAGGAGATGCAGGAATAATGAAAGAGAGATGCTCTGAATTGCCTGTACAAATGTGAATCCAGGGACAAGATTATTTCAGAGTTCTATATTGTTACCAGGGTTAAGATCCAGCTGCTTGCCCCACACCTGGCCAGTCAAGTTGACAACTAAGTAGTTGAGGCAAAGAAAGTGACTGCATTTAAAAAGTGGTTCAGTGAGAAGAAAGAGGGATTCTGTATCCAAATCCCTACCTCTTAGGAAGCTGATCTCAGGGGCCTTATGTTAGTGATTCATGGGTGTTTCCAGATGGGCAGGTGTTCTGCAGAGGGAAGGCTGGATAATGGTATCCAAGTCATGATATTTTCCAATTTCTAAGATCTCAACAGTAAAGATCATGATTTTTTCTTATTATGGACTAGGTGCATATTATACAATGATAGGGAAAGTTAATTCTTCCTAGACCCTCTTGCTGAGCTGGTAGCTTAAATCATTGTAACGAGGGAGAATATCCTTCCTCAGTTAGTGATATAGTGTAAACTCCCAGCAGTGAACACAGAGCATCCTTCCTCAGCTAGCTACTCCTATCATGAACAGAAACACATCCACTAGTGAATTTCAGTATTTCAACACTGAGGACAGGCAGTAATTTTTTAAGGAAAATAGTCCTGATTTGCAAATATCTAATTGTCATTGATTATTTTCCTTGGATTGATCACAATAGGAATGTTTTAATTTTCAGATCCCAGAATGCACAAAGAGAACTTAAAATACTGATGTTTTAGGCGTGACCTAGATTTTCTTAGGAAGAACATTGAAAGAAGTAAGACTCTTCCAACATTACAAATCAGTAAGATGGATTTTGAAGATATTCATGTCATTGTGGGGTCAAATAAAGACTAATGCACAAAGCAACCCATGCAGTCATGTTTATAGCTATGATAGTTGCTCTTTTGAGTAACTCTGTTTTTCTCTGTGAGACAACAGGCAAACACTGAATCAGAATGCATGAAGAGCACTTTGCTATAGGACCTATGTCATCTCTTTATCTAACATTATAGACATTTGTTCATGGCAGTTGGAAGACTGATCTCCCAATTGTATTTCTAAGGCTCAAATACATAGAATCAAAATGATGCAGAGGAACCTATGTTAAAATCAAAGACTAAAGTTTTAACAGTATTAGAGCAAAGAAGGATTAATGAATCAGGCAGCACTGAGAACCAGAAGAGGTTCAGAGTTTCATGGCAGCAGTGTGGGCAGTGCGCTTCCATAGGCTGATGTAGAAGTACAATGAAAAAAATATATTTGACCAGAGTCAAAAGACCCTACTACATAGATGTTGGTTAGCAGTTTCTGTAAATTGGTAAATTTTTTTAGTTTCATTTTTCTAAAAACTTAAACTGGTTCCTAGTTTTCTGTAACATTTTTACATTAATTCTCCATGTACCTGTGGAGGAAGCTGAAGGAAGCCCTGGAATCATCTCAGTCTAATGAACTCTCAACTAAAACTTCATATCACTCAGGATAGAATCCAAGTTCCAAACCACTCATTGTTAAGACTAGAATTATGATATTTCAGTAGAAAATAGCACCAATATACAATGGAAATGTCCTTGGATAATGTTGATTTTGAAAAAGCAGTAATTTATGTCTTGTGATTCTATTTCAGTTTGAGGCTGATCCACTAGCAGATTGTTTAAGAGGATCAACAATTACATCTATACTTAGAGTGATGTCACTAAATGACTGGATGTTTCCTTATTCTAGGAGCTGTGTTGAAATAGTGAGTTATGTCTATGGGAAAAGCAAATATGTAAGTACAATGGCAATTTTAATTTTCAACAATTTAAAAACCCATAAATAATCAATTATTTCCAATTTAAAATCAGTTGTTAACAATCTGAAAGTAGAGTCCCTGGCATATAAACATGTAGGAATCATTTTATCAAAACTCTGAAACCCTAGAAGTAGAGGGTAATGTCTGCTAGTCAGCAAACACCAGAACAGGTTTTTATGACATGGTTTCTGGCTGTTAGGATAGATGTTGAAGAAGGCATGGGAATTAGAAATTTGGTGTGAATGGGTGGGGAATACTTTTTAAATTTGTTTAGTCCTATAAGACAGGATAATGACCTTTAGCATATATTATATTCATTCAGTTTATATTATATACATTATATACATTTAGCATACATTATATATACATACATAGAGTATCACTTATTCTATTTAGGATCCCACTCTTGTAATTGTACATGATCTGGAGTTACCGTGATTGTGTATACATATATAAGGCTAGCAAAGTTATGACTGATTAATTCTACTGTCTTTCCTATTCCCCTCCTCCCTCCCTTAGTTTCCCTTTGTAGAATACAATGGATTTTTATTATTGCCCTCCCCACATCTCTTGTTTTGGGCTAGCATCCACAAATCTGAGAGAACATTTGGCCTTTGGTGTGTTGGGATTGGCTTATTTCACTTAGAATGACAGTCTTCAGTTCGGGTTGGGGAATATTAAGAACTAGCCCACTGGGCACAGTAGCACAAGCATGTAATCCTATGTTTCTCAGAAAGCTGAGGCAGGAGCATCACAAGTTCAAAGCCAGTGTCAGAAACTTAGCAAAGCTTCGAGCAACATAGAAAGACACTGTCTCTAAATAAAATATAAAAAGGGCTGGGGATGTGGATCAAGGGTTGAATGCCACTTGGTTCAATCCCTAGTACCAAAACAAAACAAAACAAACAGCAGCAAGAACAACAACACAAAACAAGGCTCCAATCATGTTTCCAAAAATTGTACTTATTTTTAAAGGAAATTTAATCTTTTTATAGGAATTTTGGGTTCACAGGAAAATGAAGAAGATATTGAGACTTTCTGTGTTACTCCCCCATTATCAATATCTCCCACCAAAGTAGTGCATTTATTCTAATGGATGAATGTACATTAATAGATTGCAATCACCAGGCATGGTGGTGGAGCACGCTTGTAATCACAGTGGCTAGGGAGGCTCACTCGGGAGGATTCTTAGTTCAAAGCTATCCTTAGCAATGGTGAGGCACTAAGCAACTCAGTGAGATTCTGTCTCTACATAAAATACAAAATAGGGCCGCTGGTGTGGCTGAATGTTTGAATGTCCCTGTTTTCAATCCCTGGTACCCCAATCCCGCAATATCCATTGCAGTCACTCAAAATCTTTAGTTTACATTGGGGTTCATTCTTGTTGTAAATTCATATACATATGTGTATGTGACATATATCCACTCTTATAATATCAAGAAGAGTAGTTTCAACTAATTATTTGGTTTTTTTTTTTTACTATCTCAATATTTTTTCCCCTTTTCCAGAATGTCATATAGTTGAAGCATGTAGTAGGTAGACTTTTCAGATTGGCTTTTTTTTTTAAGTAGTAATAAACATTTAAAGTTCTATTATTTCTCTGGATTGATAGGTCACATCTTTTTAGTGCTAAATCACAACATTATGTTGTCTAGATGTAGTTTATTTTCCCATTCCCTTACTGAAGGACACCTTGATTACTCCCAATTTTTGACAGTTATGCATAAAGCTGCTCTAAATATTCTTGTGCCAGTTTTTGTGTGTATGGACACAAGTGTTTACCACTTTTGGGTAGATAGCAAGGAACATGACTGTTGGATCATTTTATAAAAATATGTTAGTTTTTAACAAACCACCAAACTGTATTCCAAAGTGGCTGTAGCACTTGCATTCCACTTGGGAATGATTAGAGTTCTTGCTGCTCTAAATTCTCACTGGTATTTGGTGTTGCAGGTGCTCAGGTTTCAGGGCATTCTAATAGATATAGAGGGACAGCTTGTTTTAATTTGCATTTTCTCATATGATATGGAGCATCTTTTTACATGCTAACTTGTTATATCTTTTCATATGTGTGTGTATATATATATATATCTATCTTCCTTGGCAAGGTTCTTGTATATTTGGCCCATTTTAAAGTCAACTTCTTTTCTTATTGTTGAGTTGTAAGAGTTTTTTTTATATTTGGGATAACAGCCATTTATCAGATGTCTTTTGCAAATATTATGATTTACACTGTATCTTGTGTTTTTGCTTACCTCTTGGCAGTGTCCTTCACAGAGCACACATTAATTTTAATGAAGCCCTACTAACCAATTTATTTTTTCATGGATTTTTGTCTTTGATGTTGTAAGAAGTCCTTGTCATAATAATTCAAGATTATTGAAATATTCTCCTAGAAAATTGTAGGAGTTCTTAATTTTTGTGGTGTTAGACCAAGTTGTCATTACTTGGTGTCTGAATGTCTATAGAAAGATCCCATCTTACTCCCTTCCTTGAATTTTTGTCCTTAATTCATCTTGCATCCTCCTCTTGCTTCTAAGATAATCTTTGTCTAGGGAGGCTTTCTTAATCATGAAGCAAGTGTGTTTTGTTTGTTTGTTTGTTTTTTTTACATGGAGCCTAGACTTTCTTGTTTTAAGGGCTACAGGAAATCCTGGGATGCTACACTAAGAAACAGCTTTTCTGAGCCATATTCATTTTCAAATAAAATAACTTAGCTCTTTAGATAAAATGGTAAATTAATATATAGAAATATATACTTATTGGATACAACATGTCTAAAAATATACATCCATAGCATTCATTACCTAAATAGTTGTGTTTGTGGTGAACACTTAATATCCACATTTCTTACAGAATGTAATATGCACCATTATCTGTACTTGCAGTGTTATACATTAGATTCTGGAACTTATTGCTTCTGCCTGATTGTAATTATGTGACATTTAACTAACACCCCAAGAGGCTCCTCATTGTTTCTAACCAGGCCACCTGTGGTAAACACTTTCTGACTTTCCACTCTTGAGATTAATGTTTTTAGGTTACACACATGAGTGAGGATTATATGGTGCTTTTCTTTGTGTGCCTGACTTATTTCATTTAATGCACTATCCTCCATGTTCACCCATGATATCAGAAATGACCAGATTTCCTTCTTTTTATACTGAATATCATTAATTGTGTGTATACCACTTTTTGTGCATTCATCTCTTGGACTTGTAGGTTGATGCCACATCTTGTCTATTGTGAAGGTGCTGCATTAAACACAGGAGGAGAGCTACTTCTTTGATGAACTGATTTTGTTTCCTTTACATATATATCCAGAGTGGGGTCATTGGATCATAGGGCAGACCTGCTTTTAGTTCTCAGGAACTTCCCCTCTGTCTCCTATGATAGGCTGCAGAAGTTGACATTCCCACTAGCAGTGTGCGATGGTGCTCTACTTCACAAATTTGATCATGGCTATTCTTACTGGAGTTAGATGATACCTCATGTGGCTTTGACCTGCATTCCCTGATGATTAGTAATGTTGAGCATTTTTTCCACATGTGTGTTGGCCATTTGTTTGTCTTCTTTTGAAATGTGTCTATTCTGGTCTTTTGTCCATTCTTTCACCAGTTTTTTTTAAATTTATACCATACACTTTATTTTTATTTTTTTAGTCATACATGACAGCAGAATTTATTTTGACATAATAACATACATGGAATATACATACATCAATCATATTGTCTATTCCATTCTTCTGCCCTTCCTATCCCCCCTACTTTTCCCCTCCTCTTCCATTCTTCCTCTTTATCCAATCTAATGTGAGACACTTTTTTTTCTGTTTCTCATCACTACATCATATATGTATTCTGTATAACAATGAGGTTCTCCTTCCATCTTCCATGCAACTCCCCTTCTCCCTCTTTTCCCCTCCCACCTGTCTTCTCTATTTTGTGGTAGTCTTCTTCTCATGCTCTTCCTCCCTATCCCATTTTGAGTCATCCCCCTTATATCAGAGAAGACATTTGGCATTTGATTTTTAGGGATTGGCTAACTTCACTTAGCATAATCTGCTCTAATGCCATCCATTGTTAAGTAATATTCCAATGCAGAAAGCAAATTTCACCCAGAAATAGAATAGGAAGCAGAGTATGGCCCATAGGAAGTGTTCAGCCAGGAGTTTATTTAAGCCCAATTGCTAGAAAGATAGGCAGCTCATCTGTTTCCTGTGTCTGGTCATTGAGGCTCACCAGGGCCACCAGTTCTCCACTCTAGGTGAAGCCTTCAAAGAACTCGGGCATTGAGAGCACAGGCCTAGGGGTCAGGACAGCTGGGTTTCAATTCAGATGACCTAGCAGTGACTACCTGGACTTGTCCCTCAAAAGCTGAACTATTCAACTGTTGGGAGCTGTTCTTATTCACAGCTGTTCTTTTTAGTTGACCAACTTTGAGAATCCCATGAAGGTATGGACTTTAACCTGAGAAAACCTATAGTACATGCAAAATCTAGTATATAATTTCTAAAATATTGCAAGACTCTAGTCTCTAAATCCCAGGCAAAGCAATCCTTGAAAGTTTTTAACCCCACTTTGGGCAGTGTAAAAATCGTCACCATTGTTAAAACTAGTGCCTTGACTGAGAGTTCTTGATAAGGGGATCTCTGCCTACTTAAAAACAGGAGATCATGATATTATCAAATGTATCCAAGGGATGATTCCTCCCTAGGGTAATGGTTTTTGATAATGACTTGATGTGAGCCTTGGAATGCTGCTTTTAGGTTCTAGGTGTGTAAAACTTGGTAGGAGAGTAAGAAGGCCAAGGCCAAATGGGGGTGAAAATGAAAGTTCTCAGGTTCTCTGTCTGGCCTTTTACTTTGGACCTTGCTGGTACCCTGAGAACAGTGTTTGACAAGCCTTAGAAGGTGGTAAATATTTGTTGAAGGAATGAACTTGCAAATGTATTTGTAGTATGGATTCTTACAACAAGCAAGAGAAACTGCTGTTGTTAATCAAGTTGAGAAGTTTTGTGTGATTAGCATTTAGTGATCAGCACATTAGTAAATGTCCTTTCATGATGGCTTTTGCTCCCTAAGCCACCTTAGAGTTGCTGGCATTGGGATCAGAAAAATTCTTCTAGTACTGGGAATTGCACCCAGGGGAGATTTACCACAGACCCACACCCTGAATTTTTTGATTTTTATTTTAAGACAGAACCTTGCAAGTTTGCTAACTTGTCATCCTCCTGCCTCAGCCTCCCTGGCTTCTAGGATTGTGGGCATATGCCATTGCACCTAGCTGGATAACAAATATTTTCATAATGAAGAGCCCTTGTATTCCTATTATTAATTTAAAGTACATATTTAAAAATGTATAAAAACCTGCACAGGAGCAACTATAAAGCAAACAGTGTTATAATCTTCACCCAGGTAAGAATTAGAATATTACTAGCAATTTTGACACCACCCATGTCCTTTCCCAGTTACATCCATCTGTCTCCACATAGGTAACCATTCTCTTGACTTTGGGGTAGTTTCCTTGCTTATCTATACTTCTACCCCATATGTATGCCTTCCTAAATTTACTTGAACTTGTCACATGCTGGTCTTATGTTTTTATTATGCATTTTTTGAGTTTTGCTTCATTTTTTAAATGTTTGTGAGATTCCTCAATTGAGTGTGGTTTATCTTCTTTGCTGTATTGAAGTCCATTTTATGAATATGCCACAAGTTATTCAGTCACAGATGACCGTTTTTGGAGCTTTGGACTGTTACAGTGTAGATATAAACATTTTTGTGTATGTGTCCTGGTATACAGCTACTTGTATTTTTAGAATTGATGATGAATCTAGTAGTGAAATTGCTGAGTCACAGACTATTCCTATCTTCAGTAGTACTAGATGCTACCAACTGTTTTCCAAAGTGGTTGTACCAATTTGCACCTTCATGAAGAGTATGAGTTCCTGTTGCTCTACATCTTCACCACCCACTTGCTGTTGTAGAGTTTTTATTTTTTGTCAATCTTAAGGGTATTTAATGAGTGGTATCTTATTGTGGTTTTCATTTGCATTTCTCTGGTTACTCATGACTTAAAATCTTTTGTATTTCCTCTTTTTTGAAGTATGCAGTCAGGTCTTTTGCACATTTTCTATTAGATCATGTACCTTTTCATATCCTCATTAATTTACAGGTGTTGTTCACACATTTGTTTTTTTTACTACTTTGTTGTTTTATGTGAGTTTCAAATATCTTCTAATTTGCATTTTTTTCCTTTTTTTTTTAAAAAAAAGATAGTTCCTTGAATGAAGATTTTAACATGCTAAAATTTATCAATACTTCTTGTTTATGGTTTGTGTTTTTTTTTGATCTTATTCCACTTAGTGTCAATTTTTGTTTAGTGGAAGTAGAGGTCTGTTTCATTTTTCCTCCACACAGATAACCAGTTGTCTAGCAACATTCACTGAAAAGAACACCTTTGGCCAGGTGTGGTGGTGCTCACCTGTAATCCCAGTGACTTTCAAGGCTAAGGTGGATATTTTTAAGTTCAAGGTGAGCCAGGGCAATTTAGTTGGATCTTGTCTGAAAAAAAAGCCTGGGAATTTAACTCAGTGTTAGTGCATCCATGAGTTCAATCCCCAGTATTGCCCCCCCAACCTAAAAAAATTGCTTTATATACTGATCTGCTGTGCCATCTGTGATATATCAAGTATTTGTGAGTATGTTTCTTGGCTGTTTTTTTCTGTACTGTTGTAGCATATTTCATCATGGGATCGCCCTAGGAATCTTTGAGCAAGATACTTAAAAGAATCAGTGTTCAATTTCCTCATATGTAAAATAGAACGGTAATATTACTAAAGCTAATATGTTTGTTATGAGGGCTGAATTAATAATTCAAAGAGCTTAAAGCTTTAGTATTTCTTTATGTGTGTGTGTATATATATATATATATATATATATATATATATATATATACATATATATTAAATAAATTCATTTTTTCTTTGAATAGAAAAAATAGCCATGGGTTTTAGAATTTATATTTATCCTTACTTTAGTAGTTCTAAGCTTATTTCTGTACATGTAAATCTTCTTCATCCTTCAATGACAAGAGCAAAATATTGCTTGAGTAGCTGGCAGAGAAATTAATATTTGTAATTAATTTGAATTCATTATTTACCAACTATGAGTCCTTGTACCAGATACCTACTGAGTTCAGACATGTTATTAAAATGTATATGGAATTACCTACTTTGTATGGTTTTAGAAAGAAAATGAAACCCAACTTACTTTTAGGCCTTTATAAATTAAAAATACATTTAATGAGAACCCAATACATATTAACACTCTTCTAGACATTGGAGCCAGAGGATTAGATACTATATACTATAACTTACCTTTGATAGAAATTATCTTCTAGTGGGGAAAGATCAACAATTAAAAAATAGGAGATAAAGTAGCCAACAAGGAAATTAAATGGTGCACTTGGATGCAGGTAAGGTGTTTCATATAGAACAGTAAGTGGGAGTGTGACCAAGGTGGGGGGCCACTTAAGTAGAGACCAGAATATCTGAAATGGGAAGATCAGTGATAGTCTTGGAAGAACACATGGGTGAGAATAAGAATATATAATAAGAATTATATATAATTAGCTTTGCTTTCAGTTCCGGACACAGTGCTGCTAAAACCTTTCTAATTTTCTGAGTAATGAGCTGATTGTAGCATCTTTTGTTTGCTCTTAATTCTTGGTTTCTAACACAAGAGCTTCTAGTTCCCTTGGATTCTCCAAGTTATAGAATCTGTTTATAACAAATAGATAGGTATCTTGTGATAGAAGGGCCTTAAGTGGATTAGCATGGGAGCTGGTTGACAGAACAACTATGAAATTAGAGGGCTGGATCTTTCAGCCATACCCCCTGATTTCTGGGGAAGAGATGGACCAGAAACTAAGTACAATCATCAATGGCTAGGAAGTTTATTTAATTGTGTCTTTACAATGGAAACTCTATTAAATCCTAAGTGATAGAATTTGGAAGAGCTTCTGGGTTTGTGAGCACATGGAAGTGCTGGGAAGGTAGAGTGCTCAGAAAGGATGTGAAAGCTATGTCCACCTGATGACACACTGTGTTCTATGCTTCCCTTTCATTTGAAATTTGAATTCATTATTTACCAACTATGTGTCCTTGTACCACATACCTACTGAGTTCAGACATGTTATTAAAATGTATATGGAATTACCTACTTTGTATGGTTTTAGAAAGAAAATGAAACCCAACTTACTTTTAGGCCTTTATAAATTAAAAATACATTTACTGTTTTTGGGTTGTTTTCTTTATAATACACTTGCAACAGTAAGTCAAGTGTTCCCCCACTGTGAGATGTGACAGCACATTATGGAACACAGTGAGGTGGTCATGGGAAACTCCAAGGGGTAGGTAAATTGAACAAAAGTGTGGCTAACTTGGAGACAGCTACTTGTGAGTCTCATCTGAAGTGATGGACAGGATGGTATGACTGAGCCACTGATCTGTGGGGTCTGTATTAACTCTTGGTAGTGTCAGAATTGAGTTTAAATGTAGGATATGCAGTTTGTATCTGGAGAATTAGAGATTTATTTGGTGTGAGTTCAAGAGAAAACAACTTATTTTCCTTTTATCAGGAAAAGAACAGCAAGTTTAATGATCCTTGACTCCTGAAGAGCCCCTATAAAGTTGCAGGTGGTTGAGGGAGCGTGGTAGAGACTACATGACCCATGTCAAAAAAGGGAGGTTTAAAAGTGAATGGTTTACATTTCCAAAGAGAGAGCTAATGTGTAGAATAAAAAGTTATAGGGCAAGGATAGAAGCAGAAGACTTAATGAGGGCAAATTGCAATTGTCCAGGTTTGAGGTAAAAGATAGTGAGGTGGAGTTAGTTAAAATTTGTAAATTAGGTTATATTTTGAAACATGTCCATGAATTGAATGTTGTGGTGCAGAGACCCAGTAGTGCTCAGTATGACTCTAAAGTGATGTCCTAAACCATAAGGAAATAGTGATGACATGAATAGTAGTGATACTATTATAAATATTACTAGAGTCACAGAAGTTTTAAACTGATTTTTGCATAATAGCTTGCTTAATCTTCACAAAAAATGCTATGTTAGGCACAATTATTTTCCCATTTTGCAAATATACTAACATAAAGAAATAAGTATGCTGTCTATTTTCCCAAGTCTTCAAAATGACATATAAGTTTTAACCACAGAATCTGGCTTTAAAAATCTCTGATTTTAACTATACAGTGCCTCTGATTCAGGAAGAATAAACTTGGCAGGTTTACTAAACAGTGTTAAGTAGACTGTTAGGTACATGACTAATCATCAAAAGATTCATCAGGGCTCAAAATGAAAATTTAGGAGAATTCAAATTAGACATGGTGAATAAAGCAAGAAATGTGGTGTGACACAAGGGATTCAGCCGAGCTTCAAATGTTCCCAATCCTTGAATTTTCTTATTTTTTTAAATTTTTTTATACTGCTAGGGATTGAACTCAGGGCCTCACACATGCTAGACAAGTTCTGTACCCCTAAGCTGTACCCCATCCCTTGAAATTATTTTAAAGGTGATTTATTTATTTGACCAGCATTTTGTGGTTTTCAGTCTACAAATCCTGTACCTGTTCTTTAAATTTACACCTAGTTGTTTCATAGTTTTTAGCTATTATCATTGACTTTTGATTTCACGTAGCATGTATTAGTGGATTTGTGCTATTCATTCTGTTTATGACACTCTGTGGCTAGGCCATCCTAGTGTAGAGGAGGAAGCATCAGGAGATCTGAGCTGAGGTAGGAAAATGTGGCTCAGTCTCTACCTCTGCCTCTTCCTGGCTCTTGATCTTGGACAAGACGCTGGATTCTCAGGTAATTAGTAGCTACATCACTAGAGTGAGAACAACTCAAATTATACTTCAATACTACTTATTATTGGTGCTTTGCCCTTAGTAGATTTCTACTATAAAATAGATATTCATATGTTTTTCAAAATGCTTTGATGAACCATTTTGAAAATGAAAGGCAAAGACCATGGAATCTGGTTTAAATGGAGAAAGTCGAACAAAGTCTTCTACCTATATTCTGACTGCATAAGCAATAAGTATAAATTTTGAGATAGGCAGTTATGAAATGATAGGAGAGGTCTGCACAACATTGTTGCCCATGGGAAATCTAGTTCTGTATGGAATAGAGACACACTTCTCTCTCTCTCTCTCTCTCTCTCTCTCTCTCTCTCTCTCTCTTTCTTCTGCAGTCTCTCTTTTCTTCTGTATTTCTGACTTTATTTTTGTGCTGTTCCATTCTGCCTTATTGTCCATCACTATAAACTTCCATTAGAATCTGTAATGCTCAAATGCTCTAGATAGATGGACAGGGGAGCCAGAATAATTGAAGGGATAAATAATATCACAAAATAGGACCAGACTGCATGTCTGCTGGGTGCAAGAAGCGAAAATAAATCTTTTGTGAGTTGAGAATAAGGTAAAGTTCTAGTTTAAGAATGGAAATCAAAACTAAGTAGTATAATCAATCAGGAAGTGATAAAATCTTAGAGAAGGCAGACTTAATGTAAATCTCCCAGGGCAGACAAGGTGATGTAAATCTGCACCTATTTTGTAAGACACAGAAGACATATGTGGATAGAAATGCTCACCTGTGGCATGCTGTGTTCTCATGTTGACAGTCAAGGCAGCCTGAGAGCACATGCCAGTCCTGAGCTGGGTGATGGTGGCCAGCACAGAACCACAGTGTGGTTTAGTCTCTTCAATTGTGATATGGGACAACACACATGAACTTTACAAGAGTGTGTTGAGAAAATAAAATAGTGCAATGCCTCATATCTAATGTATGTTCAAACACTCTTGAGTATGAGTGGTATTAAAATTAGATTTAATTCCTAGGGACATTGATTATTTTATTGGACATCTTGTAGCTCACAGAGAAGTGCCTGGCACAGAGCAAACATAGATAGCAGATAGTAGGAGTGTGAAGAGAAAAGGTTAAGTGAATTAATGTGGGTAATTTCGAACACATCAAATCCTTGATATCTTTGTTAAATGACTGATTGAGTAGATAATTATGCTACATATTATAAACATCTGTTTTAAATCCCAAAATCCACTTACACGAACTGGGCAAACCCCTGTGAAAATATAGATCTGAGGCATAAGAAAGAATGCTCAAGATTACTTCAAGCAATATGCACGGGCAGCAGGGGAGACAGACACATGCACTTGCTAGTTTGGCCTCTCACAGTTATTTCCTCTGAGTCTTTGAGTAACACCTAATTGCCTAATATCAAACAATTAAGAATAATAAGGAAGTTAAGGCTTTATTTCTATGCCCATTGGGCACTTGGGTCTGTTAACAGCCCTGCCATGCATCTATCTGCTGGATAGTGTTATGGATGAGGAATCTAAGGCTCAGAGAGTTCCCACTGATTTATTCTGTATCTGCGAATAGTGGAGGAAAACTGGGGCTTGAACTTGAATCTTTGGACTGCAAATCCTGTGCTCTAGTTTCCCAGCCAAGTCTGGTGGCTACTGTTTATGTTAATTATTTTTCCTTCCAAGCTGATAAGGAAATAGCTCAAAGAACAGAACATTGTTGATTGCAGTGAGGTTTCCTTCCAAGCCTTCTCTCACTTTGCAGAATGTTTTTCTAATTTGGCTTTAAATGAGTGCAGCTCCTGGTGGCCCTGGCCACTGGCTCCTTCTTGTGAACAGTCTGGTCCATTTCCTTTGGTTGGTCTACATCCCCCAAGCAGTTGTAGTGTCTGAGGCTTTAAAACCAGGTGGCCCATTTCCCAGATATGTGGTTGGCAACTCTCCTTCCCCAGCATTGTCTCTACCCCCAATCAGAAGTTCTGACCCCATATTTTTCTGTGTTACTTGTCATTGGCATTTCTCACAGTGTTCTAGTTGCTAATTGCCACAGAGAACTATTGTGGTTAAACAGTATTTGATAACACTTCCAACTGGTTGTGGCCAGGACTTTAGGAGGCAGGAGCATTGCTTTCTCACCTCCCATCATTGCTGACCATGGATCTGGGTTTTGAGGAAGGCGTGAATGGGTGTATGTGTGTGGGTGCCACTGCCCATTGAAAAGGGATGTGTTGCTTTCCTGTGCTGATCAGTAGAGATGCTGGCAGGGGTGATCCTTTCCAGAGGAGTTTGTTTTTGCACCCTGTCACCTGCACGATTCAATTCATATGTCATGGCCCCTCAGACATTGAAATAAGAATTTCTGGGGATTCTAGTCTTTCACAGCTCTCCTACAACTTGTCGAAGTATCACAATCAATGACTTCAAACATATCTTCACTTGGTTAAAATTGATATTATCATACTTGGCATGTCCTGGTAATAACACAGGATTTTAATCTGATGATCTGGTATCTAAGTAGCTTTAGGCGTTTCTAACATAGTAATGCAGGCTGGGTGTGGGAAGTTCAAGACCAGTAAGCTAGGGTGTCTGAGTTCTGCTGAGGGCTCTTTTATGATTGCAGAAGGATGCCTTCTTGGCGTCCCCTCAGGTGGCAGAAAAAAGCAAAGAGAGCTCTTTGAGTTCTTTAACAAAATCCTTAATCCCTTTCATCAGGACTCTACCATTCTGAGTTAAGCATCTCTCCAAGGACCATCTCCTAAGTTTTGGGATTCCAGCATATGAATTTAAACGTGTACAAATATTCAGTGCATAGCTTCTGAGATTTCTTGTGTCATCAGCTTCATGGGCTATGTGACCTGTTTATGAGCACATGCACTCTGCATACCTCCCAGTAGTCCTTCACTAAATGCTAGTTGAAGGATGAGAATAGTCTGCTACTGGGGTGCTGTTAAAATCATGTGTAAGGACACCTGCTGCAGACTTGGTACAAATGCTCCCTTGGTGAAGAAGAAAGAGCAGAGTGGGGTGCTTTGGGGGATGCCTGCTCCTCAGACCCTTCATTTCTGCCTTCCTGTTCATATGGATATTGATGCAGATAGCATGACCAACATTCTTCTGGCTCACTTGGGAGGGCTGCTTTGGGATGGCTCTCTCACAGCAAGTCCTAGCACAAAGTTGTCACATGCATTCCTTCTTACCCCATGGTTCTGGTGGTTTTAGACAGGTGGAAGGAGGGCTGCATCAGACATCCTCCTTAGACATTTAGAGGTCCATCACACTGGGGATTTGAGCCAACCTATATAGAATTAAGAAACTACCACGGTTTCTCATCAAACTCAACAAATCCTAGTGCAACCTTTGGTGATGTTTTACAAAGCACAATGTTTTTGTTTCTTTCCTAGGAAGTTTCTATAATTCTCAAATATTGTAGGAGCTATATGGTTTGCTTCTTGTTCTTTTGTTATTTGTGTCCTGGATACAGTGTGCATGTGGAGTATAAACTCAACTGTATACTTCAGTTAATTGCTGCAAGAAAGAAGACTAATATGAGTGCTGTCAGGGCTTTATTCCCACATAGAAACTCTTACACTGCGGTAGTGGTGAGGTGTCCAAGGGTTCTTTATTCCCAGCATTTGTAGGAGGTTTGAACTGATTTTAACCATGTCTGAAAAGAAAAATTTGTAATTGAGTCTCACTGTTTTACAGATGACCTAGCAAAAAACAAATTTATACATATTATGTATAATATATATAATGTTTCTGATTGGGCAGGCTTTTTCTCTATTTTTTTCCAGAAATTCTATGTTGAAAACAAGAGTCAAAGTAGAATTGCATCTAGGTGAACACCTTGATATTTTAAAAATACTTCATTAACACACTGATTTGCTGTTTATTGATCCTCTTGTGATCTACTCTGATAAAATTCTCTACAGAAAGGGGAATGAGCTAGGAAATGCCCTCAGATTTCCCTAGTAGAATACATCAGCTAGCAATAATAACAGAATCACTTCATCTGTTAGCTTGTTTATATTTGCAAGCAACAAAAGAGTTAATTAATTGACTAAATTGATTAAGGTCTGTGTTTCTTCACTTGGCAGTGCAGAGGGGAGTGAGTCCAGGGGAAATTTGAGCTCTGCTCTTGGTGCTCTGACTTGTCTTGATTATGACCTAATGGAACAATGGCTAACAGCAGAACCACTGGAGTAGATGTGATCAGCCCTCATGAGCTGTGCAGCTTGGACATGCTACTTTGCTACTGGACCTCAAGACTGCCCAATCACCAAAATGTGCCAGGTGTGCCTAGAGTTCCACTGGCTGTGCTCACCTGGAGAAAAGGAAGGAAAAATGGTTATTGCCCTGAAGGGGTTTAAATCTCATTAGGGTGAGACTCCACTCTCTCCCCCATGAATTCTGAGTCCCTTGAGATGGGAAACATGACTTCCAGCTTCTAATCCTGCAAGATGGCTGGACAGGGCAGTTGTTTAGTGAAGACTGAATGAGTAATTGAAGTAGCATGAAACAGATTTTTCAAGACCAAAAGAGCATGAACAAATATCCAGTCAACAGAATAGCAACCATTTACTCTGAATGAGCCTGAGTAGAGAATTATCAGGGCCAATTGGAGTTTGCTAAGCTGGTGAATAATAATGTATTGAAACAAGCTCTGTGACAAGTCAAAGTCCCTGGGTGAACTCTGGCAAACCAAGTTCCCTTGCTGAGCTTTACTTTCCTTTTCTTCATGGGTTTATGTTTTACATTTTAATCCATGATCATTTTGAATTAATATTTGTATCTGGTGTGAGTTTTAGTGTGAGGTTCTTTTCCCCTCCCCTTTCCTTCCTTTCTGTCTGGCTGAGACATTCTCTTGTTCTGCAACTATTTCTTGAGAAGTCTGTCCTTCCTTTGCTAAGTTCACTTTCCTCTTCTTTCAAATGAAGGGGTCAGATTTATACTAGAGGAAATCACTGTTCTCTTCTAGGTTTACGAATCTTTTGAACCCACTTTTTCTGATGTGCACTTCCTTTGAGCAAAGCTATCCTTCATATCATAGATATGTAAAAAAGGTCATCTAGTTGAAATTCAGAATTCATCTGTTGGATATTGTTCAGTTGATAGATTTTCCTGTGAAAACTATGGTTTTAGAAGTTTGATGAAAATGTATAAAAATGTTAGACTAATGATTTCTTTTTTTTAATACTATCAAGCATGACTTTTTTGGACAAACTTAATAGATTGTGGGTTTCGCTTCACTTGGAATGGAGGGGGAAAGATGGTTTACTTCTCAATTAAAAAAGCAACAGCTGGTTAATCTTTGTACTGGATTCACAAACGGAAGGGGTAAAATAGTAATTGTTCCATGATTATAAAATAGAGTGAGGTAAGGCTGGAGTCAATTTTTTTTTCCTCAAAGGATCACAGAAATATTTTTGTCAAGAAGATCATTAATCCTCATCATAGAGAAAACATATCAAACAAGAGTGAATAATACATGTTTGTGGATCCAGTATTCAAACAACTATATAAGCAAAGACATTTTAGAGTTCTGTTCCTAAAGTCTATAGTTGTGAAATATCTTTTTAGTTTTTAGATAAGGAATCAGAATAAGGTGATACAATACATGTCAGAGCTATTCTTCGAGAATGAGTGAGCTCTAGAGTCATAGTTCCTGGGGCTGCCAGCTTGTGAGCTTTCAAAATTAAGCAGAGCTTGTACTTTAGTAGGAGATCACCACAAAACACCTGCTCAAAGGGAGAAACCATAGTAGTAACCAAATACTAGAGGTTGAAAGGGCCTGGTTATATTGAGAAAGGATTTGGGTCTTTTTCTTGAAACAAATTCATCCTAAAACACCAGAAAAAGTCTCAACCATGTTTAGACACAAGCAAGTAAGGAAGCCCTACACCTAAGGAGGTACTGATCACTGCATCATATTAGAGAAGTGAAAGAAAAAGGGAAGTTTTATTTTGAGGAGTTAGTCTACAAAAACTCCTACATTGTAAATCAAACCTTTTGTGTTCTAATTCTCACTTCTGTCCCTCTATGTCTGACTATCCGGAATCAGTCCAGGATTTTGGGGGATCTGGATTTCCTCACCTACAAAATTAGATATTTGGACTAGATGACATTTCTCCTACCTCTAAAATTGTGTGACCTTTTCCTAGACCATATATTCTTTCTTTCTATACTGCTTCTCCACTGGTTCAGCAAATATTTATGGAGCCACTATTTTGTTCCTGTACTGTGACAAAAGTGTCACATCTTATATAATTTATAAGAACTGTTCAAAATAGGCAAATCCATAGAGATGAAAGGTAGGTTAGTAGTTACTGGGGGCTGATAGAAGAAGACAGTGAGAGTGATGATTAATGGGACTGGAGGGTCTTTTAGGAGTGATTCTGGGTTAGGGATATTTCCTATGAACAAAATCATAATATGTGGCCTTGGGTATGCTTCTTGTAGTGTAATGCTGTCCTGGTCTGTTTATGTTGTAGCATGTAGCAGTACTTCATTTCTTTTTTGGCTGAGTTATATTCCATTGTATGGACATAGCCCATTTTATTTATCCATTCATGAGTTATTTGATTGTTCTACATTGGGACTATTAAGAATGATACTGCTGTGAATATTATTGTGCAGGGTTTTGTAGATATGTTTTCTTCCCCCAATATATGCCTAGGAATGGAATCGCTGGGTCATTGCCACATGCACCCATTCTGCACTCAGGCCTGTGATCCCTTGTCACTCTGCCAGAGAAACTATCATGTCTCCAGACACAGGTCGTTATCTCAACTTCCTTTGTTCTAGTTAAGAAGACCAGCTTACAAGCTTCAGAAACCAATTACTTACTGTGAATTTATATCTGTGGGATTTATATCTGTATGGGGTCCTCACTTACCCAGCCTGGTCCTTGTGTTGAGCTATAGTCAAGCATCAACTGCCACATCCTCAGCTCTCTGAGAAAGATTGGGTAGTGATCTGAGTTTGGCTTTCATTTGCAATCCTTTAGCTATTCTGCGTGGCACCTCCTACTGCTTCTTTCTTTAGTTTCCCAAAGCATTGCTTTCTCATTATATATATATATATATATATATATATATATATATATATATATATATATATATATAATCTGGCATCATAATGTTTACTTAAAGAGCCTCTCCATTATTCAGAGAGGCAACAGGTCCTGTAGAATTCCCAGAGGAATAAAGTGCCTGGCTTCAAGATGCTGTAATGTACCTGGCACCCAGGAATGGGTGTGAGGCAACAAAGCTGAGGAGTGGACACCCTTCCTCTGCTGCTGGCTGTGTTGCATTCTACTGCAGTTTCCTTTCTTTGCATTGCTGCACATAACCCTCCACCCCCCTGTGCTGGCCCTGCTGGTCACAGTGGAGAATTTTGAATCCCATGGGATGAGTGGCCTGTCAAGTAGTTTTTATTGACAGCTTTTTGTTTGCTGTGCATCTCATTGGCTTGTTTACCAACACCAACTAGATTTTGTTTCTTTCATATCCAAACCGGAACACATTTGGATATCCTGAGATTTTACAGAGCGTGTTTTTTTTATTATATGAACCTAACCTAACTAGTATTCCCATATGAAGTAATGCAAATCTACTTTTGTTCTAGTGGAGCTATTTTGGTCACATATAAGCAATTTTGGTTCAGTTTAGGGTGTGAATTCAAGGTTTTTATAACTCAGTTTGAGCTTCATTTCATATCAGTGATAGCCATTTTAATTTATCTGAATAAACCATTTTGTTTTTTTTGTCACTATGTGTTACAAAGCCTCCCCCCACTCGCTTGATTTTTAAGAAAAAGAAAATCTTCTTTGATTTATGTTTATGGCTTCTCTCCTCCTTTGAAAGCAGGGGCTAACTGATCATTGGCACAAATTAATGTTCTAGAATCTACCTTCAGAATTAGAGTCTTGAGTGTGAAGCAGTGAAAACTGTATGTCAGGGGCTTTAGGTCTCTGCAGAGTTGAAGGGGGCAAGGTGACGAGGGGGCAAGGTGAGGGAGAAGTGAACCTCTGCCCCTGTTCTTCCAGAGAAGATCTGCTTAGTCCTGTTTTTATTTTGAGATACAATATAAGATCATGTTTACACAAGGAAGAAATGGTTCCACTTAACTTTAAAAAATAAAAATGGCTTAAAATATATTGCTAGAGGTCATATAGATAGGAATCAGGCTTTCTTTGCAGTTGCTGGATCTAAGCCCTCCAGCCCACACACGGGGGGGGGGGGAGAAAGAAAATTGGCTATATGTTTACTAACTTCTGAGAATCACAACCACACACACCACACACCACAAAATAGGCAAAACAGGCACTTCTCTCAGGGCCATGTACATTTACAGTTTTGATGAAATATGGTAAGTGGTTTTGCTCATTTTTAGAGTAAATGGGAAAAATTTTTGGGACAGAATCAGGTTTTCTTATCTTTAAACTGGGGCAAATATCTCATAATTATCTTTGTGTCTCCTTTTTAACTTATCCAGAAGGTATAAGAATTATTAATATTCCCATGTAGAAGAATGACAGGGGACTCAACGTTCGTGTAGCCATGGATATCTTAGGATACACTTTTTGGATGTGTTACTCCATATAATATTAGGTGGTTACCACCAGCCCTTCCAGTAAGCAAATCTGCAGGCCAAGCTGATGACCCTGTACACACAGTGAAGCATTCATTCACCAAGGATGTTTTAAGAAGACGTGATTAGGGAAGGGATACCATGGGGTGGATGAGCAGGAACTGTAATGCCGGGCAGATGTACATGGGAGAAGAGGCTCAGAGAAAATAACAAAAAAGAAACCTTGGAACCTGTCTCCTCATCAGTAAAAGAAAAATCATAATAACCATTTTGCAGTGTTGTTCTGTTAGAAATCATGTAGAGAAAAACCAGCTAAGAATCGATACATCATAGGTATCACCCAGTCAGCACATAGTGTGGTGTGGTTCACTGACCTCATGATGACTTGCTTGGCCAGTGGCGTAGCCACTGTGGACTGCTGTAGCCTTGTGCCATTGGCAACTGTTACTCTTGTGGCATTTTTACTTCCCATCCTGCAGAAGAGCAGTGCCTTTGGGGACCTAGCCCGGGGTCTTGAACACATTGAATACTTGGAGGGAATTGAGCTCATCCATAACTATTGGCTCAATGTGTCTCTTCAGAGCCAGCCTCCAGTTCTCATTGTATTGGTGAGACTTGTGCCACCATCACACTGGGGAAGGATGTTGCCTTCTTACTGGCAAATGAGACGCAATGACTCTGATTTTTCAAAAAAACTTTACTATGTAACATCTATAAGGTTATATGACCTGTGTATCAGGATCACAGTCTTTGACTCCTTTTTTTAATACTTGGCCCCTGAAACTCTCCCTTTCAGTGAGAGGAGGCTTCAACCCTGTAGTAAAAGTCTACACATTGGGTCAGTTCAGCCCTTGTGGCAGTGCAGAAAGGGAATAGAAGTGGACCTGCCTTTCAGGAGCCTTGAAAAAGGGGTAGGAGGCCGAGTGGGATAGCATGCGAGGATTGTTCAGGGTGTGGAGGGGAGGGGCAGAGGGGATCTCTGGAAAGATAATCGGGAAGGGTGATGGGGTCTGGCGCTCTGGCATCCCCTTAGGTGAGGGCTGCTGTGGGACCACCAGAGCAGGTTGGAGGGTAACAGGGGCTTCTGCCTCAGGGCTGCTGCCTCTGAAGGCATGACGCCTGTCTTCAGGGGGGTGCGGCTCCGATGGAAGATCCGGAATTTCGAGTTCAATATCAGCATAGGCAAGAGCCCGGGGAGGATCTATTCTGATGGTGGCCGTCATGCCATATCTGCGTCGTTTGTTGACCCAGTACAGCAGTGGGCTGTAACTAAATGTGGCAGCTTTCATCACCTCCACCCACTGCTGGGCACGCTGTCTCCTCCGCAGGTTCTTCCTCCAGTGGAGTACCAGCATGCAGCCGCCAGTTATCACGGTGCAGAGCCCCAACAATCCGAAGTACCATGGGACCCATGCTGAGACAGTAAAAAAACAACAACAACAACAAAAAAAACCAAAAAAGGCAAGCTGACTGACAGCTCTAGCTTGGGACCTGAACTGTGTCTCATTCCTCTCCTGGATTTGGCTCATTCATCCTCTCATTCCTTCCCACCCTTCTCAAAGACATTCCTAATAATTTCCTGATTCAGTCAAAGCTATATTTGCAGGGCACATAAGAGAACTCATTAGCCTTTTTTAGATAAGGAACACTAGGTGTAGAGGGGCCAGACCTGCCCAGACTGAAGTCAGGCCTTCTGGCTCCCAGTCCAAAACCTATGCAGTCATTCACACCAAGAAGCCTCACTAAGGACAAGGACATCAATTGTATCTCTTCTCCTTGTGCAGAGCATGGTCTCTGCCTTTGAGGAGTCCTTAGTTTCCTAGAGGAGTCTGTCTCTTAACTAAATAGCACTCCATTCAGGCAGCACCCCCCTCCCCCCCCATCCATGCAAAGGGTCTTCCCTGAAAGTTTGTCACTCACTCTCAAAAGGACTGGGTGTACTTACAACCAGGGAGGCCCATGTCCTCCTTTTGCGAATCCATAAGGTTCACTCTGGTTACCAGGCCTATGGCTCTGCAAAGAGTGAACTGACCCACTACTCTGCCCACCAATGGGAGTCCCCAGAAGGCCCAGTCCCATTGTTCTCTAAAGATGAGATCACTGGGTTCTGAGCATCAGGAATTCTTGGGCTGGTGCTTGTAGAGTGGTTGGCAGTTGATGGAATAAGGGACTCCATCTTATGACATCTCATGAGCATGTTGTCTTCCATGAAAGACTGGTCCACCATAGAATTGTCTGTTCCCAACTTTGTGTGGTGAACTCACAGGCAGCTCCCAGCAAAGGGTCCTTACACCCTCAGGAGCTTCTACTTGTGTTTTCAGTTGTTAGGGAGCCATTTTCCAGTGGGGAGTGAAGCAGGGAGGACAGTGAACATTGGACATCCCTACCCTCAAGAAGTGTCTTACCCAGTTGTCAGGGAACAAAATGGCTTAGAAGAACCATGTGGTCCAAACCTCCTCCTTTGGCTCCTACCATCTCTGTTTTGTTTCTTCAACAAGTGTTTTTTGGGCATCATCAGGTCTTGTATGTGATCTGCTTCTCTTTCCAGCTCTGTCTCCCTCCCCACCTGTCATATACCTTTCAGCCCTGGGCATGCCAGATTCCCACAGACCCTGCTTATTCTCCTCTAAACTTTGGCTCAGACTGCTGCTTCACTCAGGAGTGTCACTCACCACATTTCCACCACGGAACACCTCCTTATCCTCCCAGGTGGTCAGCTCCCCAACTCTGATACAAATAGTTCTTTCAGTTGATTTCCCGGTTTCTAGAACTCTGGAGCAGATAAATTTGAAGCAAATTGTTCCCAGGGACAGGAATCAAATTGATTTCAACAACTATAAATGTGTATAAAGTGGAAAATATAGTGTTCTACAGATTTAATATATTATTTTTAGAAATTGCTCTATTTGAACTGGTATAAAAGTGATGCCCTTTTAAATAATATGTCACCTACCATGAACAACTAAAGTTCAGTTAAGTATGAATTAAACGGAAAAAATTAACTGATGCTCTGCCACTGAGGCTTATTTTAAAATCAACATATTTTCCATCCCCTTCTCCCCATCCCTAACCTGGAACAGGATTACTTTTTGTCCCCATTCAGTTATCTGTCCTTGAGCACACACCCACCACAGGAGTGAAGAAATTCAGAGTTGGAGATGGCAGCAGAAGACTTAGAAAATGATTATATCCCAGATTAAGAGGTGAAATAGGACCGGGCACACCTGAAATCACATCTTTAAAGACACTTTGTTCCCCCTGATGTGCAGAATCACAGCCTCTGGGACAAGAGTCCCTTGCATTTTTCCTTTGCTTGCAAAGTAATTAAACTTCTGTCCATCAACTGATATATATATAAATATACAAATGGGTATATCCATCCAACAGAAAATATGTGTGGATTTGTGTGTATATATATACATTATATTTATATAAGATTTTGATATTAGGGATGGACCCCAGTATTCAGTTATTGAATAAACAATGTAGGAAGACTAAATCAACTAAAAATTGAAAATTATTTTCTCTCTGAAATAATTTTAATAGCAATTTTACTTATTTTATACATCTATATTATTTGTTGAGATGTGAATATATATGTTTGTGTATAATATATGTATAATATAAAATATATAATACATATACATATGTATGTCTACATATATTTGTATGTATATATATGTATCTATACGTGTACATATGTGTATATATATATATATATATATCTACATTTATATATATATAAAAAATTATTGCTAATTAATTAAACAAGGGAGAAAAAGTCTTCTCAATTATATGCTGGGGTGACTGGATATCCACCTGACTCCTCACACAATGCACAGAGTTTACCCAAATTTAATTCCAGAACTAACTCAAAATAGACCTATATGTATGTAAGAGCTAAAGGGTAAATTTTCTTTAAAGGTATAGGAGTAAATTTTGACTTTATTAGGCAAATTCTTCTTGGATAGGACACCAAGAGCACAGTGATAAAGAACAATATGGGTAGATTGAACTTCAAGTTAACAACTTTTGTTCAAAGTATCTTGTCAAAAATGTGGAAAGACAACTGACAGACAAGGACAAAATATGTGCAAGTAACATGTCTTAAAAGAAAATGTATCCAGAATAAATAAAGAACAGAACCCAACACATAGATAGCCAATGTTTAAATAATGGACACATCATCTGAGTAGACCTTTCTCTAGAGACCTTCCTCCAAAGCAGATATTCTGGCCAGTGAGCACATAAAAAAAATGTTCAACATCATCAGCCAGTGAGACTCAAAATAAGGTACTACTCCACATCCATGAGGATAGCTAAAATGAAACCAGATATTAACAACTTGGTAAGGATTTGGGAAATGTAGAACCAACCTTCCTACATTGCAGTAGAAATGTAAAATAATGTAGTTTCTTTGACAACTATCATACAAGTGCCTGTGTAGGGGGCAATGTGGCATCATTAGACAGCTCTAGCAGGGTCACTCTGTCAGCATTAGAAGTGGCTAGAATAGTTTTCAACATGTAGATGTACTATTGGATAAAAATAAAATATGGTCAGTCTTCAGATAGAAAAATGTACATGTCTAGAAGTCTTAGCTCTGTAGTACTTGGTGCAAAAAGAGTAAAAATGATTAATTACTTTTGATTTGATTTCAGTTATGTGCTAAGCCTTACAATTCATGTGTTCCCCAATCTCAAACTTGAGTGTGCACAAAGAAATAAGTAAACTTAACTCAGTAAACCAGGAAGCGCCAGTTGACATGGTTGACTTTCTAGTTTTGACAAATGAAAGAATGATCATTTAAAGAAAGCCAGACACTTGGAGCAACTAGAAACAAGTTGCAGATGTATGATACGGAAATGAGTTCTATTTGTTTATAAGAACCCAAAATATAGCCATGTGGAGCCACTGGAAATACCCTGCACTCTAATGGGCATGTAAGGGAATTGCCCAGTGACAACATTACCCTGGCATGTGGGCCACCTTCAGTGTTTCTGTATTTTCTCCAAAAGGAGTAAGTGCCTCAGTTGTATCTTGGCTGTGCATGCTAGGACAGTTGAGTCTCCTGATTGAGGAACTTGGGTTCTCACAGCAGGCAGATAAGATGGATCTATTCTGATAATATTTCATGTTATGGGGACTCTCTCATGGCTCTGTAGATTGTGTGGTCATGGAAAACTTCTGAGAAGCTGAAATATACATGTCAGGAGTGAGCTGTGTGCAAATCAGGGAGAGGAGAATGAAGGGGATGATGGAGGCATAAAGACACACTTTTTAAGATGGGCCTGTTGAAACCCTATCTCAAAAGGCTGATGTGTTCTCTAGAGAAGTAAGGTGAATACAGGGCCGGAGGTGTAGGAGCTGGCAAGTGCTGTACCCTTATTGGAGGCTCAGGTAGGGAACCCCTTGTATAGAACTTTGTTCTGTGGGACAAATTGGACTTTACCGAGATCATGTAATGTTATATAGATTAATCAAGTGATTCAGTTTATGTTTTTTTTTTGGGGGGGTGTTATTGTTTTGTTTTGCTTAATTTTATTGTGGCCCTGGGATTGAACCTGGGTCCTTGAGCATGCTAAGCAAGCACTCTACCACTGAGCCACAACCCCAGCACAAGAGATCTGTTTTTAAATACTATTTTATCATATGTACAAAGTGTGGGCAGTGTCTACATAAAAATGGAGGTAAGGTAACCAATGAGGTGGTTGTTAATGGGACTCATGTAAATGGTGGTGTCCTGGCTTGGAGAGTAATGGGCAGGACTTGTTGATGATATGGATCTTTTGGGTGCCAGAAAAAGGAGAGGATATGGGTGGATGATGGCAGCATCCTCTGGGATTGGGGAGCCTGGAAGAAGCTGGCTTGAGTGGGCTGGAGATATGAAAGGCTCTGATGGAGTTACAAACTGCAGAATCATTGAACTCCATACCATGAGAAAGTTCTAGGACAGGGACACAGGTGAATCCCAGGGGTTTTTCTAAATAATTGCTCCAGTCTGGCTGGGCAAAATAACCAGGGGGTGACAAGAAACTTGTGAAGGTCTATACAGTGGGAGCCGTTTTATTGTAGGATGGCAGAGGTATTTATATCTAACTGAATACACAGCCTGTTTCAATTTAGCATCATCCAGTTACAGCAATCCTTATCATCTTAAGTATACACAGCTTAACTCAATTAGTATCATCTTAATAGTTTGCTGGCATTACTTCTCAAACCACTCCCTCTGGCAAAGTGCCAGGCACCATCTTGACTTGGTTGTGGCTCTCAGCAAATAATTACAAACCTCTTTAAGGAAAAGACATCTATACCTGCATCAGTATCTTAAGAATTGAAACTAGGAGGCTAGCTTAAGAAGAATAGTCACAAATGCCAGATTTGAAGTTGTCTTCTTTGAGGTGTGAGAGCTCTTGAACTTCCCAGGTGCTTAAGAAACACCTGGTGCCAGAATCCTTGTGACAGATTATCATTTGCAAGGTCCTTTTTGATGAGTAATGTGGAAGGCTCTAGCAGAATCACTATTTTTTTGTTGGGAGGAAAGGCACTTTGCCATTTGAGAATTGCAGCATAAGTGTAGAAAGGTGTTTGTGACATCTTGTTTTAAAAATGTCTTTTCCTCCTGGAAAGAGGAACTATGAGCTTAGGGGGAAAGACTGAGAAGAAATGTTGGGTGTAGATCTGTAATTGAAATTTTAAAAAGGGGTCAGGGTTTGCCCTTCCCCATTAGTGCAAGTGTTCTTAAAAGTTCTCAGAGTGCTTTAGGAATTTTCAAACAAGGTCATTGAGCCTTGTATACTCTTAAGTGTCTCTCAGCCATCACTGCATACAAGGGTAGAAAAGAGAATAGTCAGTTTAGTGTAATGCTTTGTTGGTTGTATGACATGTGGGCCATGTATGCCAAAAGGAACCACAATGATGGTCTCTTGGTCAGCAAAGGCAGATGGAAAAAGTGTCATAGGCTTATTCCGTGTTCACATGTACATCTTGCCGAGTTGTGCTACCTGACAGGTAATGGTGACTGATGTAGTCTCTGTAGAAGACAACCCTGTCTTTAAAAGTTAGATTTAGCTGTTGTCATGGTGTGCACCTATAATCACAGCTACACAGGTCAAGGCAAATTTGATGACAAATTTGAGGCCAGTTGAGGCACATTAGTGAATCTCTGCCTGAAAAAAGGGAGGGGCAAGTACATAGCTCAGTGATAGAGCCACTTCCCAGTTTAGTCTCTGAATATTAATATCAAAAAGAATAAGTCACTATTTAATCATGATTTAGAAATAGTGTATTTGCAGAAGTCTATGACCCAGAATTGTAACACCTAAGTTGGTTGGGTGGGGCTCCCCCACCCCACTTTCATAGTTTTCTCTAATATAAATTTATTCTTGCTTGTGTCGCCATATTTTTAACTTTTTTACAAAATGGTGTAATAGATGAAATGTGTAAAGACTGTAGAATGATGAGGTCCTGTCTAAAGATATGAGACTGAGTCCCATGAGAAGGATGACAGTACTGAAGGAGTTTGTCAAGTCAAGACTGTAGTAATTACTAATTTTCTGACTGTGCTTGTGTCTGCATGGTGTGTGCACAGAGGTTGAGCTCTGTGTGTATCCCTTAGCATCTTAGATTCTTCTATTAAAAAATGCCTATGGCTAATGTATAGAAAATTGTTTTTTGTTGTTGTTGTTGTTTTTTGTACCAGGGTTGAACTCTGGGGCAGTCAACCACTGAGCCACATTCCCAGCTCTACTTTGTATTTTAGTTAGAGACAAGAGTATCATGAGTTGCTAAGCCCTTTGCCATTGCTGAGGCTCGCTTTGAACATGTGATCCTCCTGCCTAAGCCTCTATAGCTGCTGGGATTACAGGCATGTGCCACTGCACCTGGCTGAGAAAATGGTATTCTTTAGGGGAGGAGAGTGAGAAATTTCAGGTTTTCTGGTTCTGCAATGTTAGGAGATGCAGGAATAATGAAAGAGAGATGCTCTGAATTGCCTGTACAAATGTGAATCCAGGGACAAGATTATTTCAGAGTTCTATATTGTTACCAGGGTTAAGATCCAGCTGCTTGCCCCACACCTGGCCAGTCAAGTTGACAACTAAGTAGTTGAGGCAAAGAAAGTGACTGCATTTAAAAAGTGGTTCAGTGAGAAGAAAGAGGGATTCTGTATCCAAATCCCTACCTCTTAGGAAGCTGATCTCAGGGGCCTTATGTTAGTGATTCATGGGTGTTTCCAGATGGGCAGGTGTTCTGCAGAGGGAAGGCTGGATAATGGTATCCAAGTCATGATATTTTCCAATTTCTAAGATCTCAACAGTAAAGATCATGATTTTTTCTTATTATGGACTAGGTGCATATTATACAATGATAGGGAAAGTTAATTCTTCCTAGACCCTCTTGCTGAGCTGGTAGCTTAAATCATTGTAACGAGGGAGAATATCCTTCCTCAGTTAGTGATATAGTGTAAACTCCCAGCAGTGAACACAGAGCATCCTTCCTCAGCTAGCTACTCCTATCATGAACAGAAACACATCCACTAGTGAATTTCAGTATTTCAACACTGAGGACAGGCAGTAATTTTTTAAGGAAAATAGTCCTGATTTGCAAATATCTAATTGTCATTGATTATTTTCCTTGGATTGATCACAATAGGAATGTTTTAATTTTCAGATCCCAGAATGCACAAAGAGAACTTAAAATACTGATGTTTTAGGCGTGACCTAGATTTTCTTAGGAAGAACATTGAAAGAAGTAAGACTCTTCCAACATTACAAATCAGTAAGATGGATTTTGAAGATATTCATGTCATTGTGGGGTCAAATAAAGACTAATGCACAAAGCAACCCATGCAGTCATGTTTATAGCTATGATAGTTGCTCTTTTGAGTAACTCTGTTTTTCTCTGTGAGACAACAGGCAAACACTGAATCAGAATGCATGAAGAGCACTTTGCTATAGGACCTATGTCATCTCTTTATCTAACATTATAGACATTTGTTCATGGCAGTTGGAAGACTGATCTCCCAATTGTATTTCTAAGGCTCAAATACATAGAATCAAAATGATGCAGAGGAACCTATGTTAAAATCAAAGACTAAAGTTTTAACAGTATTAGAGCAAAGAAGGATTAATGAATCAGGCAGCACTGAGAACCAGAAGAGGTTCAGAGTTTCATGGCAGCAGTGTGGGCAGTGCGCTTCCATAGGCTGATGTAGAAGTACAATGAAAAAAATATATTTGACCAGAGTCAAAAGACCCTACTACATAGATGTTGGTTAGCAGTTTCTGTAAATTGGTAAATTTTTTTAGTTTCATTTTTCTAAAAACTTAAACTGGTTCCTAGTTTTCTGTAACATTTTTACATTAATTCTCCATGTACCTGTGGAGGAAGCTGAAGGAAGCCCTGGAATCATCTCAGTCTAATGAACTCTCAACTAAAACTTCATATCACTCAGGATAGAATCCAAGTTCCAAACCACTCATTGTTAAGACTAGAATTATGATATTTCAGTAGAAAATAGCACCAATATACAATGGAAATGTCCTTGGATAATGTTGATTTTGAAAAAGCAGTAATTTATGTCTTGTGATTCTATTTCAGTTTGAGGCTGATCCACTAGCAGATTGTTTAAGAGGATCAACAATTACATCTATACTTAGAGTGATGTCACTAAATGACTGGATGTTTCCTTATTCTAGGAGCTGTGTTGAAATAGTGAGTTATGTCTATGGGAAAAGCAAATATGTAAGTACAATGGCAATTTTAATTTTCAACAATTTAAAAACCCATAAATAATCAATTATTTCCAATTTAAAATCAGTTGTTAACAATCTGAAAGTAGAGTCCCTGGCATATAAACATGTAGGAATCATTTTATCAAAACTCTGAAACCCTAGAAGTAGAGGGTAATGTCTGCTAGTCAGCAAACACCAGAACAGGTTTTTATGACATGGTTTCTGGCTGTTAGGATAGATGTTGAAGAAGGCATGGGAATTAGAAATTTGGTGTGAATGGGTGGGGAATACTTTTTAAATTTGTTTAGTCCTATAAGACAGGATAATGACCTTTAGCATATATTATATTCATTCAGTTTATATTATATACATTATATACATTTAGCATACATTATATATACATACATAGAGTATCACTTATTCTATTTAGGATCCCACTCTTGTAATTGTACATGATCTGGAGTTACCGTGATTGTGTATACATATATAAGGCTAGCAAAGTTATGACTGATTAATTCTACTGTCTTTCCTATTCCCCTCCTCCCTCCCTTAGTTTCCCTTTGTAGAATACAATGGATTTTTATTATTGCCCTCCCCACATCTCTTGTTTTGGGCTAGCATCCACAAATCTGAGAGAACATTTGGCCTTTGGTGTGTTGGGATTGGCTTATTTCACTTAGAATGACAGTCTTCAGTTCGGGTTGGGGAATATTAAGAACTAGCCCACTGGGCACAGTAGCACAAGCATGTAATCCTATGTTTCTCAGAAAGCTGAGGCAGGAGCATCACAAGTTCAAAGCCAGTGTCAGAAACTTAGCAAAGCTTCGAGCAACATAGAAAGACACTGTCTCTAAATAAAATATAAAAAGGGCTGGGGATGTGGATCAAGGGTTGAATGCCACTTGGTTCAATCCCTAGTACCAAAACAAAACAAAACAAACAGCAGCAAGAACAACAACACAAAACAAGGCTCCAATCATGTTTCCAAAAATTGTACTTATTTTTAAAGGAAATTTAATCTTTTTATAGGAATTTTGGGTTCACAGGAAAATGAAGAAGATATTGAGACTTTCTGTGTTACTCCCCCATTATCAATATCTCCCACCAAAGTAGTGCATTTATTCTAATGGATGAATGTACATTAATAGATTGCAATCACCAGGCATGGTGGTGGAGCACGCTTGTAATCACAGTGGCTAGGGAGGCTCACTCGGGAGGATTCTTAGTTCAAAGCTATCCTTAGCAATGGTGAGGCACTAAGCAACTCAGTGAGATTCTGTCTCTACATAAAATACAAAATAGGGCCGCTGGTGTGGCTGAATGTTTGAATGTCCCTGTTTTCAATCCCTGGTACCCCAATCCCGCAATATCCATTGCAGTCACTCAAAATCTTTAGTTTACATTGGGGTTCATTCTTGTTGTAAATTCATATACATATGTGTATGTGACATATATCCACTCTTATAATATCAAGAAGAGTAGTTTCAACTAATTATTTGGTTTTTTTTTTTTACTATCTCAATATTTTTTCCCCTTTTCCAGAATGTCATATAGTTGAAGCATGTAGTAGGTAGACTTTTCAGATTGGCTTTTTTTTTTAAGTAGTAATAAACATTTAAAGTTCTATTATTTCTCTGGATTGATAGGTCACATCTTTTTAGTGCTAAATCACAACATTATGTTGTCTAGATGTAGTTTATTTTCCCATTCCCTTACTGAAGGACACCTTGATTACTCCCAATTTTTGACAGTTATGCATAAAGCTGCTCTAAATATTCTTGTGCCAGTTTTTGTGTGTATGGACACAAGTGTTTACCACTTTTGGGTAGATAGCAAGGAACATGACTGTTGGATCATTTTATAAAAATATGTTAGTTTTTAACAAACCACCAAACTGTATTCCAAAGTGGCTGTAGCACTTGCATTCCACTTGGGAATGATTAGAGTTCTTGCTGCTCTAAATTCTCACTGGTATTTGGTGTTGCAGGTGCTCAGGTTTCAGGGCATTCTAATAGATATAGAGGGACAGCTTGTTTTAATTTGCATTTTCTCATATGATATGGAGCATCTTTTTACATGCTAACTTGTTATATCTTTTCATATGTGTGTGTATATATATATATATCTATCTTCCTTGGCAAGGTTCTTGTATATTTGGCCCATTTTAAAGTCAACTTCTTTTCTTATTGTTGAGTTGTAAGAGTTTTTTTTATATTTGGGATAACAGCCATTTATCAGATGTCTTTTGCAAATATTATGATTTACACTGTATCTTGTGTTTTTGCTTACCTCTTGGCAGTGTCCTTCACAGAGCACACATTAATTTTAATGAAGCCCTACTAACCAATTTATTTTTTCATGGATTTTTGTCTTTGATGTTGTAAGAAGTCCTTGTCATAATAATTCAAGATTATTGAAATATTCTCCTAGAAAATTGTAGGAGTTCTTAATTTTTGTGGTGTTAGACCAAGTTGTCATTACTTGGTGTCTGAATGTCTATAGAAAGATCCCATCTTACTCCCTTCCTTGAATTTTTGTCCTTAATTCATCTTGCATCCTCCTCTTGCTTCTAAGATAATCTTTGTCTAGGGAGGCTTTCTTAATCATGAAGCAAGTGTGTTTTGTTTGTTTGTTTGTTTTTTTTACATGGAGCCTAGACTTTCTTGTTTTAAGGGCTACAGGAAATCCTGGGATGCTACACTAAGAAACAGCTTTTCTGAGCCATATTCATTTTCAAATAAAATAACTTAGCTCTTTAGATAAAATGGTAAATTAATATATAGAAATATATACTTATTGGATACAACATGTCTAAAAATATACATCCATAGCATTCATTACCTAAATAGTTGTGTTTGTGGTGAACACTTAATATCCACATTTCTTACAGAATGTAATATGCACCATTATCTGTACTTGCAGTGTTATACATTAGATTCTGGAACTTATTGCTTCTGCCTGATTGTAATTATGTGACATTTAACTAACACCCCAAGAGGCTCCTCATTGTTTCTAACCAGGCCACCTGTGGTAAACACTTTCTGACTTTCCACTCTTGAGATTAATGTTTTTAGGTTACACACATGAGTGAGGATTATATGGTGCTTTTCTTTGTGTGCCTGACTTATTTCATTTAATGCACTATCCTCCATGTTCACCCATGATATCAGAAATGACCAGATTTCCTTCTTTTTATACTGAATATCATTAATTGTGTGTATACCACTTTTTGTGCATTCATCTCTTGGACTTGTAGGTTGATGCCACATCTTGTCTATTGTGAAGGTGCTGCATTAAACACAGGAGGAGAGCTACTTCTTTGATGAACTGATTTTGTTTCCTTTACATATATATCCAGAGTGGGGTCATTGGATCATAGGGCAGACCTGCTTTTAGTTCTCAGGAACTTCCCCTCTGTCTCCTATGATAGGCTGCAGAAGTTGACATTCCCACTAGCAGTGTGCGATGGTGCTCTACTTCACAAATTTGATCATGGCTATTCTTACTGGAGTTAGATGATACCTCATGTGGCTTTGACCTGCATTCCCTGATGATTAGTAATGTTGAGCATTTTTTCCACATGTGTGTTGGCCATTTGTTTGTCTTCTTTTGAAATGTGTCTATTCTGGTCTTTTGTCCATTCTTTCACCAGTTTTTTTTAAATTTATACCATACACTTTATTTTTATTTTTTTAGTCATACATGACAGCAGAATTTATTTTGACATAATAACATACATGGAATATACATACATCAATCATATTGTCTATTCCATTCTTCTGCCCTTCCTATCCCCCCTACTTTTCCCCTCCTCTTCCATTCTTCCTCTTTATCCAATCTAATGTGAGACACTTTTTTTTCTGTTTCTCATCACTACATCATATATGTATTCTGTATAACAATGAGGTTCTCCTTCCATCTTCCATGCAACTCCCCTTCTCCCTCTTTTCCCCTCCCACCTGTCTTCTCTATTTTGTGGTAGTCTTCTTCTCATGCTCTTCCTCCCTATCCCATTTTGAGTCATCCCCCTTATATCAGAGAAGACATTTGGCATTTGATTTTTAGGGATTGGCTAACTTCACTTAGCATAATCTGCTCTAATGCCATCCATTGTTAAGTAATATTCCAATGCAGAAAGCAAATTTCACCCAGAAATAGAATAGGAAGCAGAGTATGGCCCATAGGAAGTGTTCAGCCAGGAGTTTATTTAAGCCCAATTGCTAGAAAGATAGGCAGCTCATCTGTTTCCTGTGTCTGGTCATTGAGGCTCACCAGGGCCACCAGTTCTCCACTCTAGGTGAAGCCTTCAAAGAACTCGGGCATTGAGAGCACAGGCCTAGGGGTCAGGACAGCTGGGTTTCAATTCAGATGACCTAGCAGTGACTACCTGGACTTGTCCCTCAAAAGCTGAACTATTCAACTGTTGGGAGCTGTTCTTATTCACAGCTGTTCTTTTTAGTTGACCAACTTTGAGAATCCCATGAAGGTATGGACTTTAACCTGAGAAAACCTATAGTACATGCAAAATCTAGTATATAATTTCTAAAATATTGCAAGACTCTAGTCTCTAAATCCCAGGCAAAGCAATCCTTGAAAGTTTTTAACCCCACTTTGGGCAGTGTAAAAATCGTCACCATTGTTAAAACTAGTGCCTTGACTGAGAGTTCTTGATAAGGGGATCTCTGCCTACTTAAAAACAGGAGATCATGATATTATCAAATGTATCCAAGGGATGATTCCTCCCTAGGGTAATGGTTTTTGATAATGACTTGATGTGAGCCTTGGAATGCTGCTTTTAGGTTCTAGGTGTGTAAAACTTGGTAGGAGAGTAAGAAGGCCAAGGCCAAATGGAGGTGAAAATGAAAGTTCTCAGGTTCTCTGTCTGGCCTTTTACTTTGGACCTTGCTGGTACCCTGAGAACAGTGTTTGACAAGCCTTAGAAGGTGGTAAATATTTGTTGAAGGAATGAACTTGCAAATGTATTTGTAGTATGGATTCTTACAACAAGCAAGAGAAACTGCTGTTGTTAATCAAGTTGAGAAGTTTTGTGTGATTAGCATTTAGTGATCAGCACATTAGTAAATGTCCTTTCATGATGGCTTTTGCTCCCTAAGCCACCTTAGAGTTGCTGGCATTGGGATCAGAAAAATTCTTCTAGTACTGGGAATTGCACCCAGGGGAGATTTACCACAGACCCACACCCTGAATTTTTTGATTTTTATTTTAAGACAGAACCTTGCAAGTTTGCTAACTTGTCATCCTCCTGCCTCAGCCTCCCTGGCTTCTAGGATTGTGGGCATATGCCATTGCACCTAGCTGGATAACAAATATTTTCATAATGAAGAGCCCTTGTATTCCTATTATTAATTTAAAGTACATATTTAAAAATGTATAAAAACCTGCACAGGAGCAACTATAAAGCAAACAGTGTTATAATCTTCACCCAGGTAAGAATTAGAATATTACTAGCAATTTTGACACCACCCATGTCCTTTCCCAGTTACATCCATCTGTCTCCACATAGGTAACCATTCTCTTGACTTTGGGGTAGTTTCCTTGCTTATCTATACTTCTACCCCATATGTATGCCTTCCTAAATTTACTTGAACTTGTCACATGCTGGTCTTATGTTTTTATTATGCATTTTTTGAGTTTTGCTTCATTTTTTAAATGTTTGTGAGATTCCTCAATTGAGTGTGGTTTATCTTCTTTGCTGTATTGAAGTCCATTTTATGAATATGCCACAAGTTATTCAGTCACAGATGACCGTTTTTGGAGCTTTGGACTGTTACAGTGTAGATATAAACATTTTTGTGTATGTGTCCTGGTATACAGCTACTTGTATTTTTAGAATTGATGATGAATCTAGTAGTGAAATTGCTGAGTCACAGACTATTCCTATCTTCAGTAGTACTAGATGCTACCAACTGTTTTCCAAAGTGGTTGTACCAATTTGCACCTTCATGAAGAGTATGAGTTCCTGTTGCTCTACATCTTCACCACCCACTTGCTGTTGTAGAGTTTTTATTTTTTGTCAATCTTAAGGGTATTTAATGAGTGGTATCTTATTGTGGTTTTCATTTGCATTTCTCTGGTTACTCATGACTTAAAATCTTTTGTATTTCCTCTTTTTTGAAGTATGCAGTCAGGTCTTTTGCACATTTTCTATTAGATCATGTACCTTTTCATATCCTCATTAATTTACAGGTGTTGTTCACACATTTGTTTTTTTTACTACTTTGTTGTTTTATGTGAGTTTCAAATATCTTCTAATTTGCATTTTTTTCCTTTTTTTTTTAAAAAAAAGATAGTTCCTTGAATGAAGATTTTAACATGCTAAAATTTATCAATACTTCTTGTTTATGGTTTGTGTTTTTTTTTGATCTTATTCCACTTAGTGTCAATTTTTGTTTAGTGGAAGTAGAGGTCTGTTTCATTTTTCCTCCACACAGATAACCAGTTGTCTAGCAACATTCACTGAAAAGAACACCTTTGGCCAGGTGTGGTGGTGCTCACCTGTAATCCCAGTGACTTTCAAGGCTAAGGTGGATATTTTTAAGTTCAAGGTGAGCCAGGGCAATTTAGTTGGATCTTGTCTGAAAAAAAAGCCTGGGAATTTAACTCAGTGTTAGTGCATCCATGAGTTCAATCCCCAGTATTGCCCCCCCAACCTAAAAAAATTGCTTTATATACTGATCTGCTGTGCCATCTGTGATATATCAAGTATTTGTGAATATGTTTCTTGGCTGTTTTTTTCTGTACTGTTGTAGCATATTTCATCATGGGATCGCCCTAGGAATCTTTGAGCAAGATACTTAAAAGAATCAGTGTTCAATTTCCTCATATGTAAAATAGAACGGTAATATTACTAAAGCTAATATGTTTGTTATGAGGGCTGAATTAATAATTCAAAGAGCTTAAAGCTTTAGTATTTCTTTATGTGTGTGTATATATATATATATATATATATATATATATACATATATATTAAATAAATTCATTTTTTCTTTGAATAGAAAAAATAGCCATGGGTTTTAGAATTTATATTTATCCTTACTTTAGTAGTTCTAAGCTTATTTCTGTACATGTAAATCTTCTTCATCCTTCAATGACAAGAGCAAAATATTGCTTGAGTAGCTGGCAGAGAAATTAATATTTGTAATTAATTTGAATTCATTATTTACCAACTATGAGTCCTTGTACCAGATACCTACTGAGTTCAGACATGTTATTAAAATGTATATGGAATTACCTACTTTGTATGGTTTTAGAAAGAAAATGAAACCCAACTTACTTTTAGGCCTTTATAAATTAAAAATACATTTAATGAGAACCCAATACATATTAACACTCTTCTAGACATTGGAGCCAGAGGATTAGATACTATATACTATAACTTACCTTTGATAGAAATTATCTTCTAGTGGGGAAAGATCAACAATTAAAAAATAGGAGATAAAGTAGCCAACAAGGAAATTAAATGGTGCACTTGGATGCAGGTAAGGTGTTTCATATAGAACAGTAAGTGGGAGTGTGACCAAGGTGGGGGGCCACTTATGTAGAGACCAGAATATCTGAAATGGGAAGATCAGTGATAGTCTTGGAAGAACACATGGGTGAGAATAAGAATATATAATAAGAATTATATATAATTAGCTTTGCTTTCAGTTCCGGACACAGTGCTGCTAAAACCTTTCTAATTTTCTGAGTAATGAGCTGATTGTAGCATCTTTTGTTTGCTCTTAATTCTTGGTTTCTAACACAAGAGCTTCTAGTTCCCTTGGATTCTCCAAGTTATAGAATCTGTTTATAACAAATAGATAGGTATCTTGTGATAGAAGGGCCTTAAGTGGATTAGCATGGGAGCTGGTTGACAGAACAACTATGAAATTAGAGGGCTGGATCTTTCAGCCATACCCCCTGATTTCTGGGGAAGAGATGGACCAGAAACTAAGTACAATCATCAATGGCTAGGAAGTTTATTTAATTGTGTCTTTACAATGGAAACTCTATTAAATCCTAAGTGATAGAATTTGGAAGAGCTTCTGGGTTTGTGAGCACATGGAAGTGCTGGGAAGGTAGAGTGCTCAGAAAGGATGTGAAAGCTATGTCCACCTGATGACACACTGTGTTCAATGCTTCCATTTCATTTGAAATTTGAATTCATTATTTACCAACTATGTGTCCTTGTACCACATACCTACTGAGTTCAGACATGTTATTAAAATGTATATGGAATTACCTACTTTGTATGGTTTTAGAAAGAAAATGAAACCCAACTTACTTTTAGGCCTTTATAAATTAAAAATACATTTACTGTTTTTGGGTTGTTTTCTTTATAATACACTTGCAACAGTAAGTCAAGTGTTCCCCCACTGTGAGATGTGACAGCACATTATGGAACACAGTGAGGTGGTCATGGGAAACTCCAAGGGGTAGGTAAATTGAACAAAAGTGTGGCTAACTTGGAGACAGCTACTTGTGAGTCTCATCTGAAGTGATGGACAGGATGGTATGACTGAGCCACTGATCTGTGGGGTCTGTATTAACTCTTGGTAGTGTCAGAATTGAGTTTAAATGTAGGATATGCAGTTTGTATCTGGAGAATTAGAGATTTATTTGGTGTGAGTTCAAGAGAAAACAACTTATTTTCCTTTTATCAGGAAAAGAACAGCAAGTTTAATGATCCTTGACTCCTGAAGAGCCCCTATAAAGTTGCAGGTGGTTGAGGGAGCGTGGTAGAGACTACATGACCCATGTCAAAAAAGGGAGGTTTAAAAGTGAATGGTTTACATTTCCAAAGAGAGAGCTAATGTGTAGAATAAAAAGTTATAGGGCAAGGATAGAAGCAGAAGACTTAATGAGGGCAAATTGCAATTGTCCAGGTTTGAGGTAAAAGATAGTGAGGTGGAGTTAGTTAAAATTTGTAAATTAGGTTATATTTTGAAACATGTCCATGAATTGAATGTTGTGGTGCAGAGACCCAGTAGTGCTCAGTATGACTCTAAAGTGATGTCCTAAACCATAAGGAAATAGTGATGACATGAATAGTAGTGATACTATTATAAATATTACTAGAGTCACAGAAGTTGATTTTTGCATAATAGCTTGCTTAATCTTCACAAAAAATGCTATGTTAGGCACAATTATTTTCCCATTTTGCAAATATACTAACATAAAGAAATAAGTATGCTGTCTATTTTCCCAAGTCTTCAAAATGACATATAAGTTTTAACCACAGAATCTGGCTTTAAAAATCTCTGATTTTAACTATACAGTGCCTCTGATTCAGGAAGAATAAACTTGGCAGGTTTACTAAACAGTGTTAAGTAGACTGTTAGGTACATGACTAATCATCAAAAGATTCATCAGGGCTCAAAATGAAAATTTAGGAGAATTCAAATTAGACATGGTGAATAAAGCAAGAAATGTGGTGTGACACAAGGGATTCAGCCGAGCTTCAAATGTTCCCAATCCTTGAATTTTCTTATTTTTTTAAATTTTTTTATACTGCTAGGGATTGAACTCAGGGCCTCACACATGCTAGACAAGTTCTGTACCCCTAAGCTGTACCCCATCCCTTGAAATTATTTTAAAGGTGATTTATTTATTTGACCAGCATTTTGTGGTTTTCAGTCTACAAATCCTGTACCTGTTCTTTAAATTTACACCTAGTTGTTTCATAGTTTTTAGCTATTATCATTGACTTTTGATTTCACGTAGCATGTATTAGTGGATTTGTGCTATTCATTCTGTTTATGACACTCTGTGGCTAGGCCATCCTAGTGTAGAGGAGGAAGCATCAGGAGATCTGAGCTGAGGTAGGAAAATGTGGCTCAGTCTCTACCTCTGCCTCTTCCTGGCTCTTGATCTTGGACAAGACGCTGGATTCTCAGGTAATTAGTAGCTACATCACTAGAGTGAGAACAACTCAAATTATACTTCAATACTACTTATTATTGGTGCTTTGCCCTTAGTAGATTTCTACTATAAAATAGATATTCATATGTTTTTCAAAATGCTTTGATGAACCATTTTGAAAATGAAAGGCAAAGACCATGGAATCTGGTTTAAATGGAGAAAGTCGAACAAAGTCTTCTACCTATATTCTGACTGCATAAGCAATAAGTATAAATTTTGAGATAGGCAGTTATGAAATGATAGGAGAGGTCTGCACAACATTGTTGCCCATGGGAAATCTAGTTCTGTATGGAATAGAGACACACTTCTCTCTCTCTCTCTCTCTCTCTCTCTCTCTCTCTCTCTCTCTCTTTCTTCTGCAGTCTCTCTTTTCTTCTGTATTTCTGACTTTATTTTTGTGCTGTTCCATTCTGCCTTATTGTCCATCACTATAAACTTCCATTAGAATCTGTAATGCTCAAATGCTCTAGATAGATGGACAGGGGAGCCAGAATAATTGAAGGGATAAATAATATCACAAAATAGGACCAGACTGCATGTCTGCTGGGTGCAAGAAGCGAAAATAAATCTTTTGTGAGTTGAGAATAAGGTAAAGTTCTAGTTTAAGAATGGAAATCAAAACTAAGTAGTATAATCAATCAGGAAGTGATAAAATCTTAGAGAAGGCAGACTTAATGTAAATCTCCCAGGGCAGACAAGGTGATGTAAATCTGCACCTATTTTGTAAGACACAGAAGACATATGTGGATAGAAATGCTCACCTGTGGCATGCTGTGTTCTCATGTTGACAGTCAAGGCAGCCTGAGAGCACATGCCAGTCCTGAGCTGGGTGATGGTGGCCAGCACAGAACCACAGTGTGGTTTAGTCTCTTCAATTGTGATATGGGACAACACACATGAACTTTACAAGAGTGTGTTGAGAAAATAAAATAGTGCAATGCCTCATATCTAATGTATGTTCAAACACTCTTGAGTATGAGTGGTATTAAAATTAGATTTAATTCCTAGGGACATTGATTATTTTATTGGACATCTTGTAGCTCACAGAGAAGTGCCTGGCACAGAGCAAACATAGATAGCAGATAGTAGGAGTGTGAAGAGAAAAGGTTAAGTGAATTAATGTGGGTAATTTCGAACACATCAAATCCTTGATATCTTTGTTAAATGACTGATTGAGTAGATAATTATGCTACATATTATAAACATCTGTTTTAAATCCCAAAATCCACTTACACGAACTGGGCAAACCCCTGTGAAAATATAGATCTGAGGCATAAGAAAGAATGCTCAAGATTACTTCAAGCAATATGCACGGGCAGCAGGGGAGACAGACACATGCACTTGCTAGTTTGGCCTCTCACAGTTATTTCCTCTGAGTCTTTGAGTAACACCTAATTGCCAAATATCAAACAATTAAGAATAATAAGGAAGTTAAGGCTTTATTTCTATGCCCATTGGGCACTTGGGTCTGTTAACAGCCCTGCCATGCATCTATCTGCTGGATAGTGTTATGGATGAGGAATCTAAGGCTCAGAGAGTTCCCACTGATTTATTCTGTATCTGCGAATAGTGGAGGAAAACTGGGGCTTGAACTTGAATCTTTGGACTGCAAATCCTGTGCTCTAGTTTCCCAGCCAAGTCTGGTGGCTACTGTTTATGTTAATTATTTTTCCTTCCAAGCTGATAAGGAAATAGCTCAAAGAACAGAACATTGTTGATTGCAGTGAGGTTTCCTTCCAAGCCTTCTCTCACTTTGCAGAATGTTTTTCTAATTTGGCTTTAAATGAGTGCAGCTCCTGGTGGCCCTGGCCACTGGCTCCTTCTTGTGAACAGTCTGGTCCATTTCCTTTGGTTGGTCTACATCCCCCAAGCAGTTGTAGTGTCTGAGGCTTTAAAACCAGGTGGCCCATTTCCCAGATATGTGGTTGGCAACTCTCCTTCCCCAGCATTGTCTCTACCCCCAATCAGAAGTTCTGACCCCATATTTTTCTGTGTTACTTGTCATTGGCATTTCTCACAGTGTTCTAGTTGCTAATTGCCACAGAGAACTATTGTGGTTAAACAGTATTTGATAACACTTCCAACTGGTTGTGGCCAGGACTTTAGGAGGCAGGAGCATTGCTTTCTCACCTCCCATCATTGCTGACCATGGATCTGGGTTTTGAGGAAGGCGTGAATGGGTGTATGTGTGTGGGTGCCACTGCCCATTGAAAAGGGATGTGTTGCTTTCCTGTGCTGATCAGTAGAGATGCTGGCAGGGGTGATCCTTTCCAGAGGAGTTTGTTTTTGCACCCTGTCACCTGCACGATTCAATTCATATGTCATGGCCCCTCAGACATTGAAATAAGAATTTCTGGGGATTCTAGTCTTTCACAGCTCTCCTACAACTTGTCGAAGTATCACAATCAATGACTTCAAACATATCTTCACTTGGTTAAAATTGATATTATCATACTTGGCATGTCCTGGTAATAACACAGGATTTTAATCTGATGATCTGGTATCTAAGTAGCTTTAGGCGTTTCTAACATAGTAATGCAGGCTGGGTGTGGGAAGTTCAAGACCAGTAAGCTAGGGTGTCTGAGTTCTGCTGAGGGCTCTTTTATGATTGCAGAAGGATGCCTTCTTGGCGTCCCCTCAGGTGGCAGAAAAAAGCAAAGAGAGCTCTTTGAGTTCTTTAACAAAATCCTTAATCCCTTTCATCAGGACTCTACCATTCTGAGTTAAGCATCTCTCCAAGGACCATCTCCTAAGTTTTGGGATTCCAGCATATGAATTTAAACGTGTACAAATATTCAGTGCATAGCTTCTGAGATTTCTTGTGTCATCAGCTTCATGGGCTATGTGACCTGTTTATGAGCACATGCACTCTGCATACCTCCCAGTAGTCCTTCACTAAATGCTAGTTGAAGGATGAGAATAGTCTGCTACTGGGGTGCTGTTAAAATCATGTGTAAGGACACCTGCTGCAGACTTGGTACAAATGCTCCCTTGGTGAAGAAGAAAGAGCAGAGTGGGGTGCTTTGGGGGATGCCTGCTCCTCAGACCCTTCATTTCTGCCTTCCTGTTCATATGGATATTGATGCAGATAGCATGACCAACATTCTTCTGGCTCACTTGGGAGGGCTGCTTTGGGATGGCTCTCTCACAGCAAGTCCTAGCACAAAGTTGTCACATGCATTCCTTCTTACCCCATGGTTCTGGTGGTTTTAGACAGGTGGAAGGAGGGCTGCATCAGACATCCTCCTTAGACATTTAGAGGTCCATCACACTGGGGATTTGAGCCAACCTATATAGAATTAAGAAACTACCACGGTTTCTCATCAAACTCAACAAATCCTAGTGCAACCTTTGGTGATGTTTTACAAAGCACAATGTTTTTGTTTCTTTCCTAGGAAGTTTCTATAATTCTCAAATATTGTAGGAGCTATATGGTTTGCTTCTTGTTCTTTTGTTATTTGTGTCCTGGATACAGTGTGCATGTGGAGTATAAACTCAACTGTATACTTCAGTTAATTGCTGCAAGAAAGAAGACTAATATGAGTGCTGTCAGGGCTTTATTCCCACATAGAAACTCTTACACTGCGGTAGTGGTGAGGTGTCCAAGGGTTCTTTATTCCCAGCATTTGTAGGAGGTTTGAACTGATTTTAACCATGTCTGAAAAGAAAAATTTGTAATTGAGTCTCACTGTTTTACAGATGACCTAGCAAAAAACAAATTTATACATATTATGTATAATATATATAATGTTTCTGATTGGGCAGGCTTTTTCTCTATTTTTTTCCAGAAATTCTATGTTGAAAACAAGAGTCAAAGTAGAATTGCATCTAGGTGAACACCTTGATATTTTAAAAATACTTCATTAACACACTGATTTGCTGTTTATTGATCCTCTTGTGATCTACTCTGATAAAATTCTCTACAGAAAGGGGAATGAGCTAGGAAATGCCCTCAGATTTCCCTAGTAGAATACATCAGCTAGCAATAATAACAGAATCACTTCATCTGTTAGCTTGTTTATATTTGCAAGCAACAAAAGAGTTAATTAATTGACTAAATTGATTAAGGTCTGTGTTTCTTCACTTGGCAGTGCAGAGGGGAGTGAGTCCAGGGGAAATTTGAGCTCTGCTCTTGGTGCTCTGACTTGTCTTGATTATGACCTAATGGAACAATGGCTAACAGCAGAACCACTGGAGTAGATGTGATCAGCCCTCATGAGCTGTGCAGCTTGGACATGCTACTTTGCTACTGGACCTCAAGACTGCCCAATCACCAAAATGTGCCAGGTGTGCCTAGAGTTCCACTGGCTGTGCTCACCTGGAGAAAAGGAAGGAAAAATGGTTATTGCCCTGAAGGGGTTTAAATCTCATTAGGGTGAGACTCCACTCTCTCCCCCATGAATTCTGAGTCCCTTGAGATGGGAAACATGACTTCCAGCTTCTAATCCTGCAAGATGGCTGGACAGGGCAGTTGTTTAGTGAAGACTGAATGAGTAATTGAAGTAGCATGAAACAGATTTTTCAAGACCAAAAGAGCATGAACAAATATCCAGTCAACAGAATAGCAACCATTTACTCTGAATGAGCCTGAGTAGAGAATTATCAGGGCCAATTGGAGTTTGCTAAGCTGGTGAATAATAATGTATTGAAACAAGCTCTGTGACAAGTCAAAGTCCCTGGGTGAACTCTGGCAAACCAAGTTCCCTTGCTGAGCTTTACTTTCCTTTTCTTCATGGGTTTATGTTTTACATTTTAATCCATGATCATTTTGAATTAATATTTGTATCTGGTGTGAGTTTTAGTGTGAGGTTCTTTTCCCCTCCCCTTTCCTTCCTTTCTGTCTGGCTGAGACATTCTCTTGTTCTGCAACTATTTCTTGAGAAGTCTGTCCTTCCTTTGCTAAGTTCACTTTCCTCTTCTTTCAAATGAAGGGGTCAGATTTATACTAGAGGAAATCACTGTTCTCTTCTAGGTTTACGAATCTTTTGAACCCACTTTTTCTGATGTGCACTTCCTTTGAGCAAAGCTATCCTTCATATCATAGATATGTAAAAAAGGTCATCTAGTTGAAATTCAGAATTCATCTGTTGGATATTGTTCAGTTGATAGATTTTCCTGTGAAAACTATGGTTTTAGAAGTTTGATGAAAATGTATAAAAATGTTAGACTAATGATTTCTTTTTTTTTAATACTATCAAGCATGACTTTTTTGGACAAACTTAATAGATTGTGGGTTTCGCTTCACTTGGAATGGAGGGGGAAAGATGGTTTACTTCTCAATTAAAAAAGCAACAGCTGGTTAATCTTTGTACTGGATTCACAAACGGAAGGGGTAAAATAGTAATTGTTCCATGATTATAAAATAGAGTGAGGTAAGGCTGGAGTCAATTTTTTTTTCCTCAAAGGATCACAGAAATATTTTTGTCAAGAAGATCATTAATCCTCATCATAGAGAAAACATATCAAACAAGAGTGAATAATACATGTTTGTGGATCCAGTATTCAAACAACTATATAAGCAAAGACATTTTAGAGTTCTGTTCCTAAAGTCTATAGTTGTGAAATATCTTTTTAGTTTTTAGATAAGGAATCAGAATAAGGTGATACAATACATGTCAGAGCTATTCTTCGAGAATGAGTGAGCTCTAGAGTCATAGTTCCTGGGGCTGCCAGCTTGTGAGCTTTCAAAATTAAGCAGAGCTTGTACTTTAGTAGGAGATCACCACAAAACACCTGCTCAAAGGGAGAAACCATAGTAGTAACCAAATACTAGAGGTTGAAAGGGCCTGGTTATATTGAGAAAGGATTTGGGTCTTTTTCTTGAAACAAATTCATCCTAAAACACCAGAAAAAGTCTCAACCATGTTTAGACACAAGCAAGTAAGGAAGCCCTACACCTAAGGAGGTACTGATCACTGCATCATATTAGAGAAGTGAAAGAAAAAGGGAAGTTTTATTTTGAGGAGTTAGTCTACAAAAACTCCTACATTGTAAATCAAACCTTTTGTGTTCTAATTCTCACTTCTGTCCCTCTATGTCTGACTATCCGGAATCAGTCCAGGATTTTGGGGGATCTGGATTTCCTCACCTACAAAATTAGATATTTGGACTAGATGACATTTCTCCTACCTCTAAAATTGTGTGACCTTTTCCTAGACCATATATTCTTTCTTTCTATACTGCTTCTCCACTGGTTCAGCAAATATTTATGGAGCCACTATTTTGTTCCTGTACTGTGACAAAAGTGTCACATCTTATATAATTTATAAGAACTGTTCAAAATAGGCAAATCCATAGAGATGAAAGGTAGGTTAGTAGTTACTGGGGGCTGATAGAAGAAGACAGTGAGAGTGATGATTAATGGGACTGGAGGGTCTTTTAGGAGTGATTCTGGGTTAGGGATATTTCCTATGAACAAAATCATAATATGTGGCCTTGGGTATGCTTCTTGTAGTGTAATGCTGTCCTGGTCTGTTTATGTTGTAGCATGTAGCAGTACTTCATTTCTTTTTTGGCTGAGTTATATTCCATTGTATGGACATAGCCCATTTTATTTATCCATTCATGAGTTATTTGATTGTTCTACATTGGGACTATTAAGAATGATACTGCTGTGAATATTATTGTGCAGGGTTTTGTAGATATGTTTTCTTCCCCCAATATATGCCTAGGAATGGAATCGCTGGGTCATTGCCACATGCACCCATTCTGCACTCAGGCCTGTGATCCCTTGTCACTCTGCCAGAGAAACTATCATGTCTCCAGACACAGGTCGTTATCTCAACTTCCTTTGTTCTAGTTAAGAAGACCAGCTTACAAGCTTCAGAAACCAATTACTTACTGTGAATTTATATCTGTGGGATTTATATCTGTATGGGGTCCTCACTTACCCAGCCTGGTCCTTGTGTTGAGCTATAGTCAAGCATCAACTGCCACATCCTCAGCTCTCTGAGAAAGATTGGGTAGTGATCTGAGTTTGGCTTTCATTTGCAATCCTTTAGCTATTCTGCGTGGCACCTCCTACTGCTTCTTTCTTTAGTTTCCCAAAGCATTGCTTTCTCATTATATATATATATATATATATATATATATATATATATATATATATATATATATAATCTGGCATCATAATGTTTACTTAAAGAGCCTCTCCATTATTCAGAGAGGCAACAGGTCCTGTAGAATTCCCAGAGGAATAAAGTGCCTGGCTTCAAGATGCTGTAATGTACCTGGCACCCAGGAATGGGTGTGAGGCAACAAAGCTGAGGAGTGGACACCCTTCCTCTGCTGCTGGCTGTGTTGCATTCTACTGCAGTTTCCTTTCTTTGCATTGCTGCACATAACCCTCCACCCCCCTGTGCTGGCCCTGCTGGTCACAGTGGAGAATTTTGAATCCCATGGGATGAGTGGCCTGTCAAGTAGTTTTTATTGACAGCTTTTTGTTTGCTGTGCATCTCATTGGCTTGTTTACCAACACCAACTAGATTTTGTTTCTTTCATATCCAAACCGGAACACATTTGGATATCCTGAGATTTTACAGAGCGTGTTTTTTTTATTATATGAACCTAACCTAACTAGTATTCCCATATGAAGTAATGCAAATCTACTTTTGTTCTAGTGGAGCTATTTTGGTCACATATAAGCAATTTTGGTTCAGTTTAGGGTGTGAATTCAAGGTTTTTATAACTCAGTTTGAGCTTCATTTCATATCAGTGATAGCCATTTTAATTTATCTGAATAAACCATTTTGTTTTTTTTGTCACTATGTGTTACAAAGCCTCCCCCCACTCGCTTGATTTTTAAGAAAAAGAAAATCTTCTTTGATTTATGTTTATGGCTTCTCTCCTCCTTTGAAAGCAGGGGCTAACTGATCATTGGCACAAATTAATGATCTAGAATCTACCTTCAGAATTAGAGTCTTGAGTGTGAAGCAGTGAAAACTGTATGTCAGGGGCTTTAGGTCTCTGCAGAGTTGAAGGGGGCAAGGTGACGAGGGGGCAAGGTGAGGGAGAAGTGAACCTCTGCCCCTGTTCTTCCAGAGAAGATCTGCTTAGTCCTGTTTTTATTTTGAGATACAATATAAGATCATGTTTACACAAGGAAGAAATGGTTCCACTTAACTTTAAAAAATAAAAATGGCTTAAAATATATTGCTAGAGGTCATATAGATAGGAATCAGGCTTTCTTTGCAGTTGCTGGATCTAAGCCCTTCAGCCCACACACGGGGGGGGGGGGGAGAAAGAAAATTGGCTATATGTTTACTAACTTCTGAGAATCACAACCACACACACCACACACCACAAAATAGGCAAAACAGGCACTTCTCTCAGGGCCATGTACATTTACAGTTTTGATGAAATATGGTAAGTGGTTTTGCTCATTTTTAGAGTAAATGGGAAAAATTTTTGGGACAGAATCAGGTTTTCTTATCTTTAAACTGGGGCAAATATCTCATAATTATCTTTGTGTCTCCTTTTTAACTTATCCAGAAGGTATAAAAATTATTAATATTCCCATGTAGAAGAATGACGGGGGACTCAACGTTCGTGTAGCCATGGATATCTTAGGATACACTTTTTGGATGTGTTACTCCATATAATATTAGGTGGTTACCACCAGCCCTTCCAGTAAGCAAATCTGCAGGCCAAGCTGATGACCCTGTACACACAGTGAAGCATTCATTCACCAAGGATGTTTTAAGAAGACGTGATTAGGGAAGGGATACCATGGGGTGGATGAGCAGGAACTGTAATGCCGGGCAGATGTACATGGGAGAAGAGGCTCAGAGAAAATAACAAAAAAGAAACCTTGGAACCTGTCTCCTCATCAGTAAAAGAAAAATCATAATAACCATTTTGCAGTGTTGTTCTGTTAGAAATCATGTAGAGAAAAACCAGCTAAGAATCGATACATCATAGGTATCACCCAGTCAGCACATAGTGTGGTGTGGTTCACTGAACTCATGATGACTTGCTTGGCCAGTGGCGTAGCCACTGTGGACTGCTGTAGCCATGTGCCATTGGCAACTGTTACTCTTGTGGCATTTTTACTTCCCATCCTGCAGAAGAGCAGTGCCTTTGGGGACCTAGCCCGGGGTCTTGAACACATTGAATACTTGGAGGGAATTGAGCTCATCCATAACTATTGGCTCAATGTGTCTCTTCAGAGCCAGCCTCCAGTTCTCATTGTATTGGTGAGACTTGTGCCACCATCACACTGGGGAAGGATGTTGCCTTCTTACTGGCAAATGAGACGCAATGACTCTGATTTTTCAAAAAAACTTTACTATGTAACATCTATAAGGTTATATGACCTGTGTATCAGGATCACAGTCTTTGACTCCTTTTTTTAATACTTGGCCCCTGAAACTCTCCCTTTCAGTGAGAGGAGGCTTCAACCCTGTAGTAAAAGTCTACACATTGGGTCAGTTCAGCCCTTGTGGCAGTGCAGAAAGGGAATAGAAGTGGACCTGCCTTTCAGGAGCCTTGAAAAAGGGGTAGGAGGCCGAGTGGGATAGCATGCGAGGATTGTTCAGGGTGTGGAGGGGAGGGGCAGAGGGGATCTCTGGAAAGATAATCGGGAAGGGTGATGGGGTCTGGCGCTCTGGCATCCCCTTAGGTGAGGGCTGCTGTGGGACCACCAGAGCAGGTTGGAGGGTAACAGGGGCTTCTGCCTCAGGGCTGCTGCCTCTGAAGGCATGACGCCTGTCTTCAGGGGGGTGCGGCTCCGATGGAAGATCCGGAATTTCGAGTTCAATATCAGCATAGGCAAGAGCCCGGGGAGGATCTATTCTGATGGTGGCCGTCATGCCATATCTGCGTCGTTTGTTGACCCAGTACAGCAGTGGGCTGTAACTAAATGTGGCAGCTTTCATCACCTCCACCCACTGCTGGGCACGCTGTCTCCTCCGCAGGTTCTTCCTCCAGTGGAGTACCAGCATGCAGCCGCCAGTTATCACGGTGCAGAGCCCCAACAATCCGAAGTACCATGGGACCCATGCTGAGACAGTAAAAAAACAACAACAACAACAAAAAAAACCAAAAAAGGCAAGGTGACTCACAGCTCTAGCTTGGGACCTGAACTGTGTCTCATTCCTCTCCTGGATTTGGCTCATTCATCCTCTCATTCCTTCCCACCCTTCTCAAAGACATTCCTAATAATTTCCTGATTCAGTCAAAGCTATATTTGCAGGGCACATAAGAGAACTCATTAGCCTTTTTTAGATAAGGAACACTAGGTGTAGAGGGGCCAGACCTGCCCAGACTGAAGTCAGGCCTTCTGGCTCCCAGTCCAAAACCTATGCAGTCATTCACACCAAGAAGCCTCACTAAGGACATGGACATCAATTGTATCTCTTCTCCTTGTGCAGAGCATGGTCTCTGCCTTTGAGGAGTCCTTAGTTTCCTAGAGGAGTCTGTCTCTTAACTAAATAGCACTCCATTCAGGCAGCACCCCCCTCCCCCCCCATCCATGCAAAGGGTCTTCCCTGAAAGTTTGTCACTCACTCTCAAAAGGACTGGGTGTACTTACAACCAGGGAGGCCCATGTCCTCCTTTTGCGAATCCATAAGGTTCACTCTGGTTACCAGGCCTATGGCTCTGCAAAGAGTGAACTGACCCACTACTCTGCCCACCAATGGGAGTCCCCAGAAGGCCCAGTCCCATTGTTCTCTAAAGATGAGATCACTGGGTTCTGAGCATCAGGAATTCTTGGGCTGGTGCTTGTAGAGTGGTTGGCAGTTGATGGAATAAGGGACTCCATCTTATGACATCTCATGAGCATGTTGTCTTCCATGAAAGACTGGTCCACCATAGAATTGTCTGTTCCCAACTTTGTGTGGTGAACTCACAGGCAGCTCCCAGCAAAGGGTCCTTACACCCTCAGGAGCTTCTACTTGTGTTTTCAGTTGTTAGGGAGCCATTTTCCAGTGGGGAGTGAAGCAGGGAGGACAGTGAACATTGGACATCCCTACCCTCAAGAAGTGTCTTACCCAGTTGTCAGGGAACAAAATGGCTTAGAAGAACCATGTGGTCCAAACCTCCTCCTTTGGCTCCTACCATCTCTGTTTTGTTTCTTCAACAAGTGTTTTTTGGGCATCATCAGGTCTTGTATGTGATCTGCTTCTCTTTCCAGCTCTGTCTCCCTCCCCACCTGTCATATACCTTTCAGCCCTGGGCATGCCAGATTCCCACAGACCCTGCTTATTCTCCTCTAAACTTTGGCTCAGACTGCTGCTTCACTCAGGAGTGTCACTCACCACATTTCCACCACGGAACACCTCCTTATCCTCCCAGGTGGTCAGCTCCCCAACTCAGATACAAATAGTTCTTTCAGTTGATTTCCCGGTTTCTAGAACTCTGGAGCAGATAAATTTAAAGCAAATTGTTCCCAGGGACAGGAATCAAATTGATTTCAACAACTATAAATTTGTATAAAGTGGAAAATATAGTGTTCTACAGATTTAATATATTATTTTTAGAAATTGCTCTATTTGAACTGCTATAAAAGTGATGCCCTTTTAAATAATACGTCACCTACCATGAACAACTAAAGTTCAGTTAAGTATGAATTAAATGGAAAAAATTAACTGATGCTCTGCCACTGAGGCTTATTTTAAAATCAACATATTTTCCATCCCCTTCTCCCCATCCCTAACCTGGAACAGAATTACTTTTTGTCCCCATTCAGTTATCTGTCCTTGAGCACACACCCACCACAGGAGTGAAGAAATTCAGAGTTGGAGATGGCAGCAGAAGACTTAGAAAATGATTATATCCCAGATTAAGAGGTGAAATAGGACCGGGCACACCTGAAATCACATCTTTAAAGACACTTTGTTCCCCCTGATGTGCAGAATCACAGCCTCTGGGACAAGAGTCCCTTGTATTTTTCCTTTGCTTGCAAAGTAATTAAACTTCTGTCCTTCAACTGATATATATATATATATAAATATACAAATGGGTATATCCATCCAACAGAAAATATGTGTGGATTTGTGTGTGTATATATATACATTATATTTATATTAGATTTTGATATTAGGGATGGACCCCAGTATTCAGTTATTGAATAAACAATGTAGGAAGACTAAATCAACTAAAAATTGAAAATTATTTTCTCTCTGAAATAATTTTAATAGCAATTTTCCTTATTTTATACATCTATATTATTTGTTGAGATGTGCATATATATGTTTGTGTATAATATATGTATAATATAAAATATATAATACATATACATATGTATGTCTACATATATTTGTATGTATATATATGTATCTATATGTGTACATATGTGTATATATATATATCTACATTTATATACATATATATATATATATATATATATATATAATTATTGCTAAAATTAAGAATCAAAACCAGTTTACTTGTATGTACTTTAGACCCAGAGCTCAGTCCCTGAAACATTTTGCTTATTGTGCAGAGCTTGCCCTTCATCCTGTCCTGCAGTTTCTTCTGCTTGCTGGTTGGAAATCTTGTCTGGTTATATTCCTTCCATTCTTCCATATGAAAACAGCCTTACTCTCTGTGCCACCCTGAGCCATGAAGTACTCTAAATGGAAACTACTTATGATTTTGTATTGAAGATATTTGAAAAAATGCAAGAAATACCAAAGAGAAAGTAGTCAAAGAATTCGTTGTGTTAATTGTTTTTACAAAGTAAGTCTAAATTTTAAAAAAAATATTACACAATCATCAATTTGATTACTGCTTCTGCCCAAACAAAAAATGTTCCTATATTTGTTGAATCACTGAAGGTTGAAGTTTAGGAATAGAAATAGCATCATAAGAACTATTTGCTTCTTATCTCTTGTGGTTACACAGCCTGGTAGAGGGTCTCTAGGCTCTACTGTCCCTCAGTCCCTGATGCCCATTCATTGGTTCTGCTTGTCCAGAGCAGCATGTTTTTTCTGCATTTCTTTTCTCTTTTTATTTTTTGGGTGAATGACAGGCTGTTTTAAAAATCAGCACTTAAGTATAATGCATTGGCTACTTTTTTTATCTTAATTTTTCTCCTACACAAGAAGTATTACCTTGATAAGACAGTGGATTTGAATAACCAATTTACTTTACCAAAGCAATCTTCAAAGGACAAAGTTGGAGAACTCACTTTTCCCAACTGTGAATTTATTAAAAAGTGACAATAATTGAGACAGGGTGATACTGGCACAATGATTAACCTGCAGGCCACCGTAAAAGAGCTTAGTCCAGATGTTGGCCCTCATCTTTGTAGTTACTTAGTTTGACAGGAATATCAAGATAATTAAACAAGGGAGAAAAAGTCTTCTCAATTATATGCTGGGGTGACTGGATATCCACCTGACTCCTCACACAATGCACAGAGTTTACCCAAATTTAATTCCAGAACTAACTCAAAATAGACCTATATGTATGTAAGAGCTAAAGGGGAAATTTTCTTTAAAGGTATCGGAGTAAATTTTGACTTTATTAGGCAAATTCTTCTTGGATAGGACACCAAGAGCACAGAGATAAAGAACAATATGGGTAGATTGAACTTCAAGTTAACAACTTTTGTTCAAAGTATCTTGTCAAAAATGTGGAAAGACAACTGACAGACAATGACAAAATATGTGCAAGTAACATGTCTTAAAAGAAAATGTATCCAGAATAAATAAAGAACAGAACCCAACACATAGATAGCCAGTGTTTAAATAATGGACACATCATCTGAGTAGACCTTTCTCTAGAGACCTTCCTCCAAAGCAGATATTCTGGCCAGTGAGCACATAAAAAAAATGTTCAACATCATCAGCCAGTGAGACTCAAAATAAGGTACTACTCCACATCCATGAGGATAGCTAAAATGAAACCAGATATTAACAACTTGGTAAGGATTTGGGAAATGTAGAACCAACCTTCCTACATTGCAGTAGAAATGTAAAATAATGTAGTTTCTTTGACAACTATCATTCAAGTGCCTGTGTAGGGGGCAATGTGGCATCATTAGACAGTTCTAGCAGGGTCACTCTGTCAGCATTAGAAGTGGCTAGAATAGTTTTCAACATGTAGATGTACTATTGGATAAAAATAAAATATGGTCAGTCTTCAGATAGAAAAATGTACATGTCTAGAAGTCTTAGCTCTGTAGTACTTGGTGCAAAAAGAGTAAAAATGATTAATTACTTTTGATTTGATTTCAGTTATGTGCTAAGCCTTACAATTCATGTGTTCCCCAATCTCAAATTTGAGTGTGCACAAAGAAATAAGTAAACTTAACTCAGTAAACCAGGAAGCACCAGTTGACATGGTTGACTTTCTAGTTTTGACAAATGAAAGAATGATCATTTAAAGAAAGCCAGACACTTGGAGCAACCAGAAACAAGTTGCAGATGAATGATACGGAAAAGAGTTCTATTCGTTTATAAGAACCCAAAATATAGCCATGTGGAGCCATTGGAAATACCCTGCACTCTAATGGGCATCTAAGGGAATTGCCCAGTGACAACATTACCCTGGCATGTGGGCCACCTTCAGTGTTTCTGTATTTTCTCCAAAAGGAGTAAGTGCCTCAGTTGTATCTTGGCTGTGCATGCTAGGACAGTTGAGTCTCCTGATTGAGGAACTTGGGTTCTCACAGCAGGCAGATAAGATGGATCTATTCTGATAATATTTCATGTTATGGGGACTCTCTCATGGCTCTGTAGATTGTGTGGTCATGGAAACCTTCTGAGAAGCTGAAATATACATGTCAGGAGTGAGCTGTGTGCAAATCAGGGAGAGGAGAATGAAGGGGATGATGGAGGCACAAAGACACACTTTCTATGATGGGCCTGTTGTGACCCTATCTCAAAAGGCTGATGTGTTCTCTAGAGAAGTAAGATGAACACAGGGCAGGAGGTGTAGGAGCAGGCAAGTGCTGCACCCTTATTGGAGGGTCGGGTAGGGAACCCCTTGTATAGAACTTTGTTCTGTGGGACAAATTGGACTTTACCAAGATCATGTAATGTTATGTAGATTAATCAAGTGATTCACTTTATTTTTTTGGGGGGGGTGTTATTGTTTTGTTTTGCTTAATTTTATTGTGGCCCTGGGATTGAACCTGGGTCCTTGAGCATGCTAAGCAAGCACTCTACCACTGAGCCACATCCCCAGCACAGGAGATCTGTTTTTAAATACTATTTTATCAATATGTACAAAGTGTGGGCAGTGTCTACATAAAAATGGAGGTAAGGTACCCAATGAGGTGGTTGTTAATGGGACTCATGTAAATGGTGGTGTCCTGGCTTGGAGAGAAAATTCGCAGGACTTGTTGATGATGTGGATCTTTTGGGTGCCAGAAAAAGGAGAGGATATGGGTGGATGATGGAAGATCCTCTGGGATTGGGGAGCCTGGAAGAAGCTGGCTTGAGTGGGCTGGAGATTTGAAAGGCTCTGATGGAGTTACAAACTGCAGAATCATTGAATTCCATACCATGAGAAAGTTCTAGGTCAGGGACACAGGTGAACCCCAGGGCTTTTTCTAAATAATTGCTGCAGTCTGGCTGGGCAAAATAATCAGGGGTTGACAAGAAACTTGTGAAGATTGATACAGCGGGAGCCATTTTATTGTAGGATGGCAGAGGTATTTATACCTAACTGAATACACAGCCTGTTTCAATTTAGCATCATCCAGTTACAGCAATCCTCATCATCTTAAGTATACACAGCTTAACTCAATTAATATCATCTTAATAATTTGCTGGCATTACTTCTCAAACCACTCCCTCTGGCAAAGTGCCAGGCACCATCTTGACTTGGTTGTGGCTCTCAGCAAATAATTACAAACCTCTTTAAGGAAAAGACATCTATACCTGCATCAGTATCTTAAGAATTGAAACTAGGAGGCTAGGTTAGAAGAATAGTCACAAATGCCAGATTTGATGTTGTCTTCTTTGAGGTGTGAGAACTCTTGAACTTCCCAGGTGCTTAAGAAACACCTGGTGCCAGAATCCTTGTGACAGATTATCATTTGCAAGGTCCTTTTTGATGAGTAATGTGGAAGGCTCTAGCAGAATCACTATTTGTTTTGTTGGGAGGAAAGGCACTTTGCCATTTGAGAATTGCAGCATAAGTGTAGAAAGGTGTTTGTGACATCTTATTTTAAAAATGTCTTTTCCTCCTGGAAAGAGGAACTATAAGCTTAGGGGGAAAGACTGAGAAGAAATGCTGGGTGTAGATCTGTAATTGAAATTTTAAAAAGGGGTCAGGGTTTGCCCTTCCCCATTAGTGCAAGTGTTCTTAAAAGTTCTCAGAGTGCTTTAGGAATTTTCAAACAAGGTCATTGAGCCTTGTATACTCTTAAGTGTCTCTCAGCCATCACTGCATACAAGGGTAGAAAAGAGAATAGTCAGTTTAGTGTAATGCTTTGTTGGTTGTATGACATGTGGGCCATGTATGCCAAAAGGAACCACAATGATGGTCTCTTGGTCAGCAAAGGCAGATGGAAAAAGTGTCATAGGCTTATTCCGTGTTCACATGTACATCTTGCTGAGTTGTGCTACCTGACAGGTAATGGTGACTGATGTAGTCTCTGTAGAAGACAACCCTGTCTTTAAAAGTTAGATTTAGCTGTTGTCATGGTGTGCACCTATAATCACAGCTACACAGATCAAGGCAAATTTGATGACAAATTTGAGGCCAGTTGAGGCACATTAGTGAATCAATGCCTGAATAAAGGGGAGGGGCAAGTACGTAGCTCAGTGATAGAGCCCCTTCCTAGTTCAGTCTCTGAATATTAATATCAAAAAGAATAAGTCACTATTTAATCATGATTTAGAAATAGTGTATTTGCAGAAGTTTATGACCCAGAATTGTAACACCTAAGTTGGTTGGGTGGGGCTCCCCCACCCCACTTCCATGGTTTTCTCTAATATAAATTTATTCTTGCTAGTGTAGCCATATTTTTAACTTTTTTATAAAATGGTGTAATGGATGAAATGTGTAAAGACTGTAGAATGATGAGGTCCTGTCTAAAGATATGAGACTGAGTCCCATGAGAAGGATGACAGTACTGAAGGAGTTTGTCAAGTCAAGACTGTAGTAATTACTAATTTTCTGACTGTGCTTGTGTCTGCATGGTGTGTGCACAGAGGTTGAGCTCTGTGTGTATCCCTTAGCATCTTAGATTCTTCTATTAAAAAATGCCTATGGCTAATGTATATAAAATTGTTTTTTGTTGTTGTTGTTGTTTTTTGTACCAGGGTTGAACTCTGGGGCAGTCAACCACTGAGCCACATTCCCAGCTCTACTTTGTATTTTAGTTAGAGACAAGAGTATCATGAGTTGCTAAGCCCTTTGCCATTGCTGAGGCTCGCTTTGAACATGTGATCCTCCTGCCTAAGCCTCTATAGCTGCTGGGATTACAGGCATGTGCCACTGCACCTGGCTGAGAAAATGGTATTCTTTAGGGGAGGAGAGTGAGAAATTTCAGGTTTTCTGGTTCTGCAATGTTAGGAGATGCAGGAATAATGAAAGAGAGATGCTCTAATTGCCTGTACAAATGTGAATCCAGGGACAAGATTATTTCAGAGTTCTATATTGTTACCAGGGTTAAGATCCAGCTGCTTGCCCCACACCTGGCCAGTCAAGTTGACAACTAAGTAGTTGAGGCAAAGAAAGTGACTGCATTTAAAAAGTGGCTCAGTGAGAAGAAAGAGGGATTCTGTATCCAAATCCCTACCTCTTAGGAAGCTGATCTCAGGGGCCTTATGTTAGTGATTCATGGGTGTTTCCAGATGGGCAGGTGTTCTGCAGAGGGAAGGCTGGATAATGGTATCCAAGTCATGATATTTTCCAATTTCTAAGATCTCAACAGTAAAGATCATGATTTTTTTCCTATTACGGACTAGGTGCATATTATACAATGATAGGGAAAGTTAATTCTTCCTAGACCCTCTTGCTGAGCTGGTAGCTTAAATCATTGTAATGAGGGAGAATATCCTTCCTCAGTTAGTGATATAGTGTAAACTCCCAGCAGTGAACACAGAGCATCCTTCCTCAGCTAGCTACTCCTATCATGAACAGAAACACATCCACTAGTGAATTTCAGTATTTCAACACTGAGGACAGGCAGTAATTTTTTCAGGAAAATAGTCCTGATTTGCAAACATCTAATTGTCATTGATTATTTTCCTTGGATTGATCACAATAGGAATGTTTTAATTTTCAGATCCCAGAATGCACAAAGAGAACTTAAAATACTGATGTTTTAGGCTTGACCTAGATTTTCTTAGGAAGAACTTTGAAAGAAGTAAGACTCTTCCAACATTACAAGTCAGTAAGATGGATTTTGAAGATATTCATGTCATTGTGGGGTCAAATAAAGACTAATGCACAAAGGAACCCATGCAGTCATGTTTATAGCTATGACAGTTGCTCTTTTGAGTAACTCTGTTTTTCTCTGTGAGACAACAGGCAAACACTGAATCAAAATGCATGAAGAGCACTTTGCTATAGGAGCTATGTCATCTCTTTATCTAACATTATAGACATTTGTTCATGGCAGTTGGAAGACTGATCTCCCAATTGTATTTCTAAGGCTCAAATACATAGAATCAAAATGATGCAGAGGAACCTATGTTAAAAGCAAAGACTAAAGTTTTAACAGTATTAGAGCAAAGAAGGATTAATGAATCAGGCAGCACTGAGAACCAGAAGAGGTTCAGAGTTTCATGGCAGCAGTGTGGGCAGTGCGCTTCCATAGGCTGATGTAGAAGTACAATGGAAAAAATAGATTTGACCAGAGTCAAAAGACCCTACATAGATGTTGTTTAGCAGTTTCTGTAAATTGGTAAAATTTTTTAGTTTCATTTTTCTAAAAACTTAAACTGGTTCCTAGTTTTCTGTAACATTTTTACATTAATTCTCCATGTACCTGTGGAGGAAGCTGAAGGAAGCCCTGGAATATCTCAGTCTAATGAACTCTCAACTAAAACTTCATATCACTCAGGATAGAATCCAAGTTCCAAGCCACTCATTGTTAAGACTAGAATTATGAGATTTCAGTAGAAAATAGCACCAATATACAATGGAAATGCCCTTGGATAATGTTGATTTTGAAAAAGCAGTAATTTATGTCTTGTGATTCTATTTCAGTTTGAGGCTGATCCACTAGCAGATTGTTTAAGAGGATCAACAATTCCATCTTTACTTAGAGTGATGTCACTAAATGACTGGATGTTTCCTTATTCTAGGAGCTGTGTTGAAATAGTGAGTTATGTCTATGGGAAAAGCAAATATGTAAGTACAATGGCAATTTTAATTTTCAACAATTTAAAAACCCATAAATAATCAATTATTTCCAATTTAAAATCAGTTGTTAACAATCTGAAAGTAGAGTCCCTGGCATATAAACATGTAGGAATCATTTTATCAAAACTCTGAAACCCTAGAAGTAGAGGGTAATGTCTGCTAGTCAGCAAACACCAGAACAGGTTTTTATGACATGGTTTGTGGCTGTTAGGATAGATGTTGAAGAAGGCATGGGAATTAGAAATTTGGTGTGAATGGGTGGGGAATACTTTTTAAATTTGTTTAGTCCTATAAGACAGGATAATGACCTTTAGCATATATTATATTCATTCAGTTTATATTATATACATTATATACATTTAGCATACATTATATATACATACATAGAGTATCACTTATTCTATTTAGGATCCCACTCTTGTAATTGTACAAGATCTGGAGTTACCCTGATTGTGTATACATATATAAGGCTAGCAAAGTTATGACTGATTAATTCTACTATCTTTCCTATTCCCCTCCTCCCTCCCTTCGTTTCCCTTTGTAGAATACAATGGATTTCTATTATTGCCCTCCCCAACATCTCTTGTTTTGGGCTAGCATCCACAAATCAGAGAGAACATTTGGCCTTTGGTGTGTTGGGATTGGCTTATTTCACTTAGAATGACAGTCTTCAGTTCGGGTTGGGGAATATTAAGAACTAGCCCACTGGGCACAGTAGCACAAGCATGTAATCCTATGTTTCTCAGAAAGCTGAGGCAGGAGCATCACAAGTTCAAAGCCAGTGTCAGAAACTTAGCAAGGCTTCGAACAACATAGAAAGACACTGTCTCTAAATAAAATATAAAAAGGGCTGGGGATGTGGATCAAGGGTTGAATGCCACTTGGTTCAATCCCTAGTACCAAAACAAAACAAAACAAACAGCAGCAAGAACAACAACACAAAACAAGGCTCCAATCATGTTTCCAAAAATTGAACTTATTTTTAAAGGAAATTTAATCTTTTTATAGGAATTTTGGGTTCACAGGAAAATGAAGAAGATACTGAGACTTTCTGTGTTACTCCCCCATTATCAATATCTCCCACCAAAGTAGTGCATTTTTTCTAATGGATGAATGTACATTAATAGATTGCAATCACCAGGCATGGTGGTGGAGCACGCTTGTAATCACAGTGGCTCAGGAGGCTCACTCGGGAGGATTCTTAGTTCAAAGCCATCCTTAGCAATGGTGAGGCACTAAGCAACTCAGTGAGATTCTGTCTCTAAATAAAATGCAAAATAGAGCTGGGGGTGTGGCTGAGTGTTTGAATGTCTGTGTTTTTAAAACCTGGAACCCCAATCCCCCAATATCCATTGCAGTCACTCAAAATCTGCAGTTTACATTTGGGTTCATTCTTGTTGTACATTCATACACAATGTGCATGTGACATATGTCCACTATTATATTATCAAGAAGAGTAGTTTCAACTAATTATTTGTTCTTTTTTTTTTTTACTATCTCAATATTTTTTTTCCCTTTTCTAGAATGTCATATACTTGAAGCATGTAGTAGATAGACTTTTCAGATTGGCTTTTTTTATGTAGTAATAAACATTTAAAGTTCTATTATTTCTCTGGATTGGTAGGTCACATCTTTTTAGTGCTAAATCACAACATTATGTTGTCTAGATGTAGTTTATTTTCCCATTCCCTTACTGAAGGACACCTTGATTACTCCCAATTTTTGACAGTTATGCATAAAGCTGCTCTAAATATTCTTGGGCCAGTTTTTGTGTGTATGGACACAAGTGTTTAACACTTTTGGGTAGATGGCAAGGAACATGATTGTTGGATCATTTTATAAAAATATGTTAGTTTTTAACAAACCACCAAACTGTATTCCAAAGTGGCTGTAGCACTTGTATTCCACTTGGGAATGATCAGAGTTCTTGCTGCTCTAAATTCTCACTGGTATTTGGTGTTGCAGGTGCTCAGGGTTCAGGGCATTCTAATAGATATAGAGGGACAGCTTGTTTTAATTTGCATTTTCTCATATGATATGGAGCATCTTTTTACATGCTAACTTGTTATATCTTTTCATATGTGTATATATATATATATATATATATATATATATATATATATATATATATATATATCTACCTTCCTTGGCAAGGTTCTTGTATATTTGGCCCATTTTAAAGTCAACTTATTTTCTTATTGTTGAGTTGTAAGAGTTTTTGTTATATTTGGGATAACAGCCATTTATTAGATGTCTTTTGCAAATATTATGATTTACACTGTATCTTGTGTTTTTGCTTATCTCTTGGCAGTGTCCTTCACAGAGCACACATTAATTTTAATGAAGCCCTACTAACCAATTTATTTTTTCATGGATTTTTGTCTTTGATGTTGTATGAAGTCCTTGTCATAATAATTCAAGATTATTGAAATATTCTCCTAGAAAATTGTAGGAGTTCTTAATTTTTGTGGTGTACATTTAGGTCTATGATTTATTTCACATTAGTTGGGTGAAGGGTATAATTTTTGTGTGTACATTTATCTTTCTTCTGGCATGTGGATGTCTAGTTATTCTAGGATCATCTGTTGAAAAGATTATCTTTATTGCATTGACTTTTTCCTCTGTCCAATTATTGGCCTTAGTGTAATTCTGGCTATAATGTCTTCTCCATTTACCAATTTATGCATGTTTTTCCACAAACCATTGTAGTTTTCTGGTAAGTCTTGATATTGGATACTTTTTCCTCCATATTTGTTCTTTTTCAATATTGTATTATTAGATGTAATGTACCAATATAAAAATGTGGAAAGAGAAAAAATATATTGTATTGGTTATAGTGGAAGTTTTGCTTCTCCTTGTACCTTGGAAAAATTATTTTGCCACTATTCACAAAATACTTTACTGATTTTGATTAGCATTGCATTGACCGTATAAATTAAGTGGGAAAGAACCCACTGACGTCTTGACCATAATGAATTTTTCTATCCAGGAACATGGAATGTGCTCCATTCTTTATTTTTTTATTCATTGGAATTTTCGTTTCCCTTTGATAGGTCTTGTATGCCTTTTATCAGATTTACACCTTAGTATTTCATTTTTAGTATTTCAGTTTTTAATTTCAAATTCCACTTTGTTAATTGATAGAATTAAAAGAAAGGGATTTGACTCTTATGTATTAACTTTCTATATTGAAATCTTACTCTAAAATCTTATCCTTTCTATGAGGATATTGATTCTAATTATTTTCACAGATGTCATCTGCAAACAAAGACAAGTTTATGGGTTTGAATTTCTTGTGTAATTACATGAGTAAATTTTACTTTGAGTAAAATGTTAAAGGAGTTCATGAGTGAGGACACCACTGATTTTTAAAGATTCAGTTTTCTTTACTCAACCTTTTTGTTTATGAGTGCAGTTGAGCTAAATTTCTGAGAGTTCTGACACCCTCCAATGTTTTGTCTGGTGTTTAGTCTGTCTCTTCTGAATGTGTTTATTGCCTTTTGGTATGCCTTGTAATTTTTCCTTGATGGCTGGATATGATGTGCTGGGTCAAAGTGGGTGATGTAAATGGTTATGAGGTAGCAAGGTGAAGGGAAACTAGACTCCCATAATTAGGTCTCAATCTCGGGGGAGGTTGTGCCTGTGGACTGTGAATTTCACAGGTGCTTAAGTTCTTTTCTCTTCCCTTTGGTTAGGTAGGAATGAATGGCTAGAGTGTGCTAGAGTTGCTATTTCCCTTATCTTATGCAGGTTAACTGCTAATTCCCCACAGATCAGGCTCTGATAACTGGTTTCTCCTGCAGGCCAGTCTTGCTGGGAAGAAGAATGCTATAGAATATTTCAGAAGGATTCTTCTTTCTCCCTCTTTCTGGAGCCATAAAGGAGTTTTTCTTGGTATTTTTATGAAAATCTGGTTCATCTAGAACTCAATCTTTCAAAATTATGAGGTCCTCCCTGAGCTTGCATATACATTTTGTTTTTAATTTCTCACAGATGTCCACACTGAGCCTTCAGCAATTTCAATAAATTGTCAATTACATTTGGTGTTTGTTTTCTTTTCCTGGGCTGCCTGCTCGGGGGTGCTCAGGTAAGGCCTGACTCCTGTGCTACCTGTTTTAGCCATTTTCCCTGGGTCTTTACCTCTCTTAGAGACCCCAGAATGATCATTCATTTTTTTTTCAGTTGGTCTATTTAGCTTTTTACTTCTAAAATATGAATGGTGACACCTAAGCTCATTAGAAGGAAAACTTGATCTACAGATTACTTTTAAAAATAATTAAAATGCACATGTTGGTGTTTATATCATAGCCCGTTTTGCATTTTATTCACGCATGAAGTGTTATGTTGTATTTCACTGTTCTTTGCCTCTTTAGAATAGATGATACACTTATTTTCTAGGTACAAAGTAAATGAAAACCCAGTCTTACATATAATCGTGTTATAGAAGCATATCACATGACATACACAGATGGTATCTACTTTGTTTGTCTTCTGTTTTTAGTTCTAAATCTGCATTTACAAGTACTTTAAAATTCAATATGCTGCCTATGTTTCCCTAAACTAGCCAACAAATGCCAATGTACCTTTATAGTTAGTTAAATACACACTGTCAGGATTTAGCTATAACCTTAATATCACCATCTTATGCTAAAGTTCTCAGACTTGAGAACTGGATATTATTTTTAAAAGAGAAAGGATATAGAAATGTAATGTAATATGGCTTATAGTAATCATAATTTTCATCCCCAATCATAATCTAAGTACGTGTTCTATTTCTTCTAACTTGATTCCTTCCCCTTGTTCAATGGAATTCCTCATTTTTCCTTCCATCCATTGTGTTAGACCAAGTTGTCATTACTTGGTGTCTGAATGTCTATAGAAAGATCCCATCTTACTCCCTTCCTTGAATTTTTGTCCTTAATTCATCTTGCATCCTCCTCTTGCTTCTAAGATAATCTTTGTCTAGGGAGGCTTTCTTAATCATGAAGCAAGTGTGTTTTGTTTGTTTGTTTGTTTTTTTACATGGAGCCTAGACTTTCTTGTTTTAAGTGCTACAGGAAATCCTGGGATGCTACACTAAGAAACAGCTTTTCTGAGCCATATTCATTTTCAAATAAAATAACTTAGCTCTTTAGATAAAATGGTAAATTAATATATAGAAATATATACTTATTGGATACAACATGTCTAAAAATATACATCCATAGCATTCATTACCTAAATAGTTGTGTTTGTGGTGAACACTTAATATCCACATTTCTTAAAGAATGTAATATGCACCATTATCTGTACTTGCAGTGTTATACATTAGATTCTGGAACTTATTGCTTCTGCCTGATTGTAATTATGTGACATTTAACTAACACCCCAAGAGGCTCCTCATTGTTTCTAACCAGGCCACCTGTGGTAAACACTTTCTGACTTTCCACTCTTGAGATTAATGTTTTTAGGTTACACACATGAGTGAGGATTATATGGTGCTTTTCTTTGTGTGCCTGACTTATTTCATTTGATGCACTATCCTCCATGTTCACCCATGATATCAGAAATGACCAGATTTCCTTCTTTTTATACTGAATATCATTAATTGTGTGTATAACACTTTTTGTGCATTCATCTCTTGGACTTGTAGGTTGATGCCATATCTTGTCTATTGTGAAAGGTGCTGTATTAAACACAGGAGGAGAGCTACTTCTTTGATGAACTGATTTTGTTTCCTTTATGTATATACCCAGAGTGGGGTCATTGGATCATAGGGCAGACCTGCTTTTAGTTCTCAGAAACTTCCCCTCTGTCTCCTATGGTAGGCTGGAGAAGTTGACATTCCCACTAGCAGTGTGAGAGGGTGCCCTACTTCACAAATTTGATCATGGCCATTCTTACTGGAGTTAGATGATACCTCATGTGGCTTTGACCTGCATTCCCTGATGATTTGTAATGTTGAGCATTTTTTCCACATGTGTGTTGGCCATTTGTATGTCTTGTTTTGAAATGTGTCTATTCTGGTCTTTTGTCCATTCTTTCACCAGGTTTTTTTTTAATTTATACCATACAATTTATTTATTTTTTAGTCATACATGACAGCAGAATGTATTTTGACATAATAACATACATGGAATATACATACATCAATCATATTGTCTATTCCATTCTTCTGCCCTTCCTATCCCCCCTACTTTTCCCCTCCTCTCCCATTCTTCCTCTTTGTCCAATCTAATGTGAGACACTTTTTTTCTTTTTCTCATCACAACATCATATATGTATTCTGTATAACAATGAGGTTCTCCTTCCATCTTCCATGCAACTCCCCTTCTCCCTCTTTTCTCCCCCCACCTGTCTTCCCTATTTTGTGGTAGTCTTCTTCTCATGCTCTTTCTCCCTATTCCATTTTGAGTCATCCCCCTTATATCAGAGAAGACATTTGGCATTTCTTTTTTAGGGATTGGCTAACTTCACTTAGCATAATCTGCTCTAATGCCATCCATTTGCCTGCAAATGCCATGATCTTGTTATTTTTTAGTGTTAAGTAATATTCCAATGCAGAAAGCAAATTTCACCCAGAAATAGAATAGGAAGCAGAGTATGGCCCAGAGGAAGTGTTCAGCCAGGAGTTTATTTAAGCCCAATTGCTAGAAAGATAGGCAGCTCATCTGTTTCCTGTGTCTGGTCATTGAGGCTCACCAGGTGAAGCCTTCAAAGAACTCGGGCATTGAGAGCACAGGCCTAGGGGTCAGGACAGCTGGGTTTCAATTCAGATGACCTAGCAGTGACTACCTGGACTTGTCCCTCAAAAGCTGAACTATTCAACTGTTGGGAGCTGTTCTTATTCACAGCTGTTCTTTTTAGTTGACCAACTTTGAGAATCCCATGAAGGTATGGACTTTAACCTGAGAAAAACTATAGTACATGCAAAATCTAGTATATAATTTCTAAAATATCGCAAGCCTCTGGTCTCTAAATCCCAGGCAAAGCAATCCTTGAAAGTTTTTAACCCCACTTTGGGCAGTGTAAAAATCGTCACCATTGTTAAAACTAGTGCCTTGACTGAGAGTTCTTGATAAGGGGATCTCTGCCTACTTAAAAACAGGAGATCATGATATTATCAAATGTATCCAAGGGATGATTCCTCCCTAGGGTAATGGTTTTTGATAATGACTTGATGTGAGCCTTGGAATGCTGCTTTTAGGTTCTAGGTGTGTAAAACTTGGTAGGAGAGTAAGAAGGCCAAGGCCAAATGGAGGTGAAAATGAAAGTTCTCAGGTTCTCTGTCTGGCCTTTTACTTTGGACCTTGCTGGTACCCTGAGAACAGTGTTTGACAAGCCTTAGAAGGTGGTAAATATTTGTTGAAGGAATGAACTTGCAAATGTATTTGTAGTATGGATTCTTACAACAAGCAAGAGAAACTGCTGTTGTTAATCAAGTTGAGAAGTTTTGTGTGATTAGCATTTAGTGATCAGCACATTAGTAAATGTCCTTTCATGATGGCTTTTGCTCCCTAAGCCACCTTAGAGTTGCTGGCATTGGGATCAGAAAAATTCTTCTAGTACTGGGAATTGCACCCAGGGGAGATTTACCACAGACCCACACCCTGAATTTTTTGATTTTTATTTTAAGACAGAACCTTGCAAGTTTGCTAACTTGTCATCCTCCTGCCTCAGCCTCCCTGGCTTCTAGGATTGTGGGCATATGCCATTGCACCTAGCTGGATAACAAATATTTTCATAATGAAGAGCCCTTGTATTCCTATTATTATTTTAAAGTACATATTTAAAAATGTATAAAAACCTGCACAGGAGCAACTATAAAGCAAACAGTGTTATAATCTTCACCCAGGTAAGAATTAGAATATTACTAGCAATTTTGACACCACCCATGTCCTTTCCCAGTTACATCCATCTGTCTCCACATAGGTAACCATTCTCTTGACTTTGGGGTAGTTTCCTTGCTTATCTATACTTCTACCCCATATGTATGCCTTCCTAAATTTACTTGAACTTGTCACATGCTGGTCTTATGTTTTTATTATGCATTTTTTGAGTTTTGCTTCATTTTTTAAATGTTTGTGAGATTCCTCAATTGAGTGTGGTTTATCTTCTTTGCTGTATTGAAGTCCATTTTATGAATATGCCACAAGTTATTCAGTCACAGATGACCGTTTTTGGAGCTTTGGACTGTTACAGTGTAGATATAAACATTTTGTGTATGTGTCCCGGTATAGAGCTACTTGTATTTTTAGAATTGATGCTGAATCTAGTAGTGAAATTGCTGAGTCACAGACTATTCCTATCTTCAGTAGTATTAGATGCTACCAACTGTTTTCCAAAGTGGTTGTACCAATTTGCACCATCATGAAGAGTATGAGTTCCTGTTGCTCTACATCTTCACCACCCACTTGCTGTTGTAGAGTTTTTATTTTTTGTCAATCTTAAGGGTATTTAATGAGTGGTATCTTATTGTGGTTTTCATTTGCATTTCTCTGGTTACTCATGACTTAAAATCTTTTGTATTTCCTCTTTTTTGAAGTATGCAGTCAGGTCTTTTGCACATTTTCTATTAGATCATGTACCTTTTCATATCCTCATTAATTTACAGGTGTTGTTCACACATTTGTTTTTTTTACTACTTTGTTGTTTTATGTGAGTTTCAAATGTCTTCTAATTTGCGTTTTTTTCCTTTTTTTTTTTTTAAAAAGATAGTTCCTTGAATGAAGATTTTAACATGCTAAAATTTATCAATATTTCTTGTTTATGGTTTGTGTTTTTTTTTGATCTTATTCCACTTAGTGTCAATTTTTGTTTAGTGGAAGTAGAGGTCTGTTTCATTTTTCCTCCACACAGATAACCAGTTGTCTAGCAACATTCACTGAAAAGAACACCTTTGGCCAGGTGTGGTGGTGCTCACCTGTAATCCCAGTGACTTTCAAGGCTAAGGTGGATATTTTTAAGTTCAAGGTGAGCCAGGGCAATTTAGTTGGATCTTGTCTGAAAAAAAAAGCCTGGGAATTTAACTCAGTGTTAGTGCATCCATGAGTTCAATCCCCAGTATTGCCCCCCAACCTAAAAAAATTGCTTTATATACTGATCTGCTGTGCCATCTGTGATATATCAAGTATTTGTGAATATGTTTCTTGGCTCTTTTTTTCTGTACTGTTGTAGCATATTTCATCATGGGATCGCCCTAGGAATCTTTGAGCAAGATACTTAAAAGAATCAGTGTTCAATTTCCTCATATGTAAAATAGAACGGTAATATTACTAAAGCTAATATGTTTGTTATGAGGGCTGAATTAATAATTCAAAGAGCTTAAAGCTTTAGTATTTCTTTATGTGTGTGTGTATATATATATATATATATATATATATATATATATATATATACACATACATATATATTAAATAAATTCCTTTTTTTCTGTGAATAGAAAAAATAGCCATGGGTTTTAGAATTTATATTTATCCTTACTTTAGTAGTTCTAAGCTTATTTCTGTACATGTAAATCTTCTTCATCCTTCAATGACAAGAGCAAAATATTGCTTGAGTAGGTGGCAGAGAAATTAATATTTGTAATTAATTTGAATTCATTATTTACCAACTATGGGTCCTTGTACCAGATACCTACTGAGTTCAGACATGTTATTGAAATGTATATGGAATTACCTAATTGTATGGTTTTAGAAAGAAAATGAAACCCAACTTACTTTTATGCCTTTATAAATTAAAAATACATTTACTGAGAACCCAATACATATTAACACTCTTCTAGACATTGGAGGCAGAGGATTAGATACTATATACTATAACTTACCTTTGATAGAAATTATCTTCTAGTGGGGAAAGATCAACAATTAAAAAATAGGAGATAAAGTAGCCACCAAGGAAATTAAATGGTGCACTTGGATGCAGGTAAGGTGTTTCATATAGCACAGTAAGTGGGAGTGTGACCAAGGTGGGGGGCCACTTAAGTAGAGACCAGAATATCTGAAATGGGAAGATCAGTGATTGTCTTGGAAGAACACATGGGTGAGAATAAGAATATATAATAAGAATTATATATAATTAGCTTTGCTTTCAGTTCCGGACACAGTGCTGCTAAAACCTTTCTAATTTTCTGAGTAATAAGCTGATTGTAGCATCTTTTGTTTCCTCTTAATTCTTGGTTTCTAACACAAGAGCTTCTAGTTCCCTTGGATTCTCCAAGTTATAGAATCTGTTTATAACAAATAGATAGGTATCTTGTGATAGAAGGGCCTTAGGTGGATTAGCATGGGAGCTGGTTGACAGAACAACTATGAAATTAGAGGGCTGGATCTTTCAGCCATACCCCCTGATTTCTGGGGAAGAGATGGACCAGAAACTAAGTACAATCATCAATGGCTAGGAAGTTTATTTAATTGTGTCTTTACAATGGAAACTCTATTAAATCCTAAGTGATAGAATTTGGAAGAGCTTCTGGGTTTGTGAGCACATGGAAGTGCTGGGAAGGTAGCGTGCTCAGAAAGGATGTGAAAGCTATGTCCACCTGATGACACACTGTGTTCTATGCTTCCCTTTCATTTGAAATTTGAATTCATTATTTACCAACTATGTGTCCTTGTACCACATACCTACTGAGTTCAGACATGTTATTAAAATGTATATGGAATTACCTACTTTGTATGGTTTTAGAAAGAAAATGAAACCCAACTTACTTTTAGGCCTTTATAAATTAAAAATACATTTACTGTTTTTGGGTTGTTTTCTTTATAATACACTTGCAACAGTAAGTCAAGTGTTCCCCCACTGTGAGATGTGACAGCACATTATGGAACACAGTGAGGTGGTCATGGGAAACTCCAAGGGGTAGGTAAATTGAACAAAAGTGTGGCTAACTTGGAGACAGCTACTTGTGAGTCTCATCTGAAGTGATGGACAGGATGGTATGACTGAGCCACTGATCTGTGGGGTCTGTATTAACTCTTGGTAGTGTCAGAATTGAGTTTAAATGTAGGATATGCAGTTTGTATCTGGAGAATTAGAGATTTATTTGGTGTGAGTTCAAGAGAAAACAACTTATTTTCCTTTTATCAGGAAAAGAACAGCAAGTTTAATGATCCTTGACTCCTGAAGAGCCCCTATAAAGTTGCAGGTGGTTGAGGGAGCGTGGTAGAGACTACATGACCCATGTCAAAAAAGGGAGGTTTAAAAGTGAATGGTTTACATTTCCAAAGAGAGAGGTAATGTGTAGAATAAAAAGTTATAGGGCAAGGATAGAAGCAGGAGACTTAATGAGGGCAAATTGAAATTGTCCAGGTTTGAGGTAAAAGATAGTGAGGTGGAGTTAGTTAAAATTTGTAAATTAGGTTATATTTTGAAACATATGTCCATGAATTGAATGTTGTGGTGCAGAGACCCAGTAGTGCTCACTATGACTCTAAAGTTATGTCCTAAACCATAAGGAAATAGTGATGACATGAATAGTAGTGATACTATTATAAATATTACTAGAGTCACAGAAGTTTTAAACTGATTTTTGCATAATAGCTTGCTTAATCTTCACAAAAAATGCTATGTTAGGCACAATTATTTTCCCATTTTGCAAATATACTAACATAAAGAAATAAGTATGCTGTCTATTTTCCCAAGTCTTCAAAATGACATATAAGTTTTAACCACAGAATCTGGCTTTAAAAATCTCTGATTTTAACTATACAGTGCCTCTGATTCAGGAAGAATAAACTTGGCAGGTTTACTAAACAGTGTTAAGTAGACTGTTAGGTACATGACTAATCATCAAAAGATTCATCAGGGCTCAAAATGAAAATTTAGGAGAATTCAAATTGGACATGGTGAATAAAGCAAGAAACGTGGTGTGACACAAGGGATTCAGCCGAGCTTCAAATGTTCCCAATCCTTGAATTTTCTTATTTTTTAAATTTTTTTTATACTGCTAGGGATTGAACTCAGGGCCTCACACATGCTAGACAAGTTCTGTACCCCTAAGCTGTACCCCATCCCTTGAAATTATTTTAAAGGTGATTTATTTATTTGACCAGCATTTTGTGGTTTTCAGTCTACAAATCCTGTACCTGTTCGTTAAATTTACACCTAGTTGTTTCATAGTTTTTAGCTATTATCATTGACTTTTGATTTCACTTAGCATGTATTAGTGGATTTGTGCTATTCATTCTGTTTATCACACACTGTGGCTAGGCCATCCTAGTGTAGAGGAGGAAGCATCAGGAGATCTGAGCTGAGGTAGGAAAATGTGGCTCAGTCTCTACCTCTGCCTCTTCCTGGCTCTTGATCTTGGACAAGACGCTGGATTCTCAGGTAATTAGTAGCTACATCACTAGAGTGAGAACAACTCAAATTATACTTCAATACTACTTATTATTGGTGCTTTGCCCTTAGTAGATTTCTACTTTAAAATAGATATTCATATGTTTTTCAAAATGCTTTGATGAACCGTTTTGAAAATGAAAGGCAAAGACCATGGAGTCTGGTTTAAATGGAGAAAGTCGAACAAAGTCTTCTACCTATATTCTGACTGCATAAGCAATAAGTATAAATTTTGAGATAGGCAGTTATGAAATGATAGGAGAGGTCTGCACAACATTGTTGCCCATGGGAAATCTAGTTCTGTATGGAATAGAGACACACTTCTCTCTCTCTCTCTCTCTCTCTCTCTCTCTCTCTCCCTTCTGCAGTCTCTCTTTTCTTCTCTATTTCTGACTTTATTTTTGTGCTGGTCCATTCTGCCTTATTGTCCATCACTATAAACTTCCATTCGAATTTGTAATGCTCAAATGCTCTAGATAGATGGACAGGGGAGCCAGAATAATTGAAGGGATAAATAATATCACAAAATAGGACCAGACTCCATGTCTGCTGGGTGCAAGAAGAGAAAATAAATCTTTTGTGAGTTGAGAATAAGGTAAAGTTCTAGTTTAAGAATGGAAATCAAAACTAAGTAGTATAATCAATCAGGAAGTGATAAAATCTTAGAGAAGGCAGACTTAATGTAAATCTCCCAGGGCACACAAGGTGATGTAAATCAGCACCTATTTTGTAAGACACAGAAGACATATGTGGATAGAAATGCTCACCTGTGGCATGCTGTGTTCTCATGTTGACAGTCAAGGCAGCCTGAGAACACATGCCAGTCCTGAGCTGGGTGATGGTGGCCAGCACAGAACCACAGCGTGGTTTAGTCTCTTCAGTTGTGATATGGGACAACACACATGAACTTTACAAGAGTGTGTTGAGAAAATAAAATAGTGCAATGCCTCATATCTAATGTATGTTCAAACACTCTTGAGTATGAGTGGTATTAAAATTAGATTTAATTCCTAGGGACATTGATTATTTTATTGGACATCTTGTAGCTCACAGAGAAGTGCCTGGCACAGAGCAAACATAGATAGCAGATAGTAGGAGTGTGAAGAGAAAAGGTTAAGTGAATTAATGTGGGTAATTTCTGACACATCAAATCCTTGATATCTTTGTTAAATGACTGATTAAGTAGATAATTATGCTACATATTATAAACATCTGTTTTAAATCCCCAAATCCACTTACACGAACTGGGCAAACCCCTGTGAAAATATAGATCTGAGGCATAAGAAAGAATGCTCAAGATTACTTCAAGCAATATGCACGGGCAGCAGGGGAGAAAGACACATGCACTTGCTAGTTTGGCCTCTCACAGTTATTTCCTCTGAGTCTTTGAGTAACACCTAATTGCCAAAAATCAAACAATTAAGAATAATAAGGAAGTTAATTCTTTATTTCTATGCCTTTTGGGCACTTGGGTCTGTTAACAGCCCTGCCATGCATCTATCTGCTGGATAGTGTTATGGATGAGAAATCTAAGGCTCAGAGAGTTCCAACTGATTTATTCTGTATCTGAGAATAGTGGAGGAAAACTGGGGCTTGAACTTGAATCTTTGGACTGCAAATCCTGTGCTCTAGTTTCCCAGCCAAGTCTGGTGGCTACTGTTTATGTTAATTATTTTTCCTTCCAAGCTGATAAGGAAATAGCTCAAAGAACAGAACATTGTTGATTGCAGTGAGGTTTCCTTCCAAGCCTTCTCTCACTTTGCAGAATGTTTTCCTAATTTGGCTTTAAGTGAGTGCAGCTCCTGGTGGCCCTGGCCACTGACTCCTTCTTGTGAACAGTCTGGTCCATTTCCTTTAGTTGGTCTACGTCCCCCAAGCAGTTGTAGTGTCTGAGGCTTTAAAACCAGGTGGCCCATTTCCCAGATATGTGGTTGGCAACTCTCCTTCCCCAGCATTGTCTCTACCCCCAATCAGAAGTTCTGACCCCATATTTTTCTGTGTTACTTGTCATTGGCATTTCTCACAGTGTTCTAGTTGCTAATTGCCACAGAGAACTATTGTGGTTAAACAGTATTTGATAACACTTCCAACTGGTTGTGGCAAGGACTTAGGGAGGCAGGAGGATTGCTTTCTCACCTCCCATCATTGCTGACCATGGATCTGGGTTTTGAGGAAGGCGTGCATGGGTGTATGTGTGTGGGTGCCGCTGCCCATTGAAAAGGGATGTGTTGTTTTCCTGTGCTGATCAGTAGAGATTCTGGCAGGGGTGATCCTTTCCAGAGGAGTTTGTTTTTGCACCCTGTCACCTGCACGATTCAATTCATATGTCAGGGCCCCTCAGACATTGAAATAAGAAGAATTTCTGGGGATTCTAGTCTTTCACAGCTCTCCTACAACTTGTCGAAGTATCACAGTCAATGACTTCAAACATATCTTCACTTGGTTAAAATTGATATTATCATACTTGGCATGTCCTGGTAATAACACAGGATTTTAATCTGATGATCTGGTATCTAAGTAGCTTTAGGCGATTCTAACAAAGTAATGCAGGCTGGGTGTGGGAAGTTCAAGACCAGTAAGCTAGGGTGTCTGAGTTCTGCTGAGGGCTCTTTTATGATTGCAGAAGGATGTCTTCTTGGCGTCCCCTCAGGTGGCAGAAAAAAGCAAAGAGAGCTCTTTGAGTTCTTTAACAAAGTCCTCTTATCCCTTTCATAAGGACTCTACCATTCTGAGTTAATCATCTCTCCAAGGACCCATCTCCTAAGTTTTGGGATTCCAGCATATGAATTTAAACGTGTACAAATATTCAGTGCATAGCCTCTGAGATTTCTTGTCTCATCAGCTTCATGGGCTATGTGACCTGTTTATGAGCACAGGCACTCTGCATACCTCCCAGTAGTCCTTCACTAAATGCTAGTTGAAGGATGAGAATAGTCTGCTACTGGGGTGCTGTTAAAATCATGTGTAAGGACACCTGCTGCAGACTTGGTACAAATGCTCCCTTGGTGAAGAAGAAAGAGCAGAGTGGGGTGCTTTGGGGGATGCCTGCTCCTCAGACCCTTCATTTCTGCCTTCCTGTTCATATGGATATTGATGCAGATAGCATGACCAACATTCTTCTGGCTCACTTGGGAGGGCTGCTTTGGGATGGCTCTCTCACAGCAAGTCCTAGCACAAAGTTGTCACATGCATTCCTTCTTACCCCATGGTTCTGGTGGTTTTAGACAGGTGGAAGGAGGGCTGCATCAGACATCCTCCTTAGACATTTACAGCTCCATCACACTGGGGATTTGAGCCAACCTCTACAGAATTAAGAAACTACCACGGTTTCTCATCAAACTCAACAACTCCTAGTGCAACCTTTGGTGATGTTTTACAAAGCACAATGTTTTTGTTTCTATCCTAGGAAGTTTCTATAATTCTCAAATATTGTAGGAGCTATATGGTTTGCTTCTTGTTCTTTTGTTATTTGTGTCCTGGATACAGTGTGCATGTGGAGTATAAACTCAACTGTATACTTCAGTTAATTGCTGCAAGAAAGAAGACTAATATGAGTGCTGTCAGGGCTTTATTCCCACATAGAAACTCTTACACTGCGGTAGTGGTGAGGTGTCCAAGGGTTCTTTATTCCCAGCATTTGTAGGAGGTTTGAACTGATTTTAACCATGTCTGAAAAGAAAAATTTGTAATTGAGTCTCACTGTTTTACAGATGACCTAGCAAAAAACAAATTTATACATATTATGTATAATATATATAATGTTTCTGATTGGGCAGGCTTTTTCTCTATTTTTTTCCAGAAATTCTATGTTGAAAACAAGAGTCAAAGTAGAATTGCATCTAGGTGAACACCTTGATATTTTAAAAATACTTCATTAACACACTGATTTGCTGTTTATTGATCCTCTTGTGATCTACTCTGATAAAATTCTCTACAGAAAGGGGAATGAACTAGGAAATGCCCTCAGATTTCCCTAGTAGAATACATCAGCTAGCAATAATAACAGAATCACTTCATCTGTTAGCTTGTTTATATTTGCAAGCAACAAAAGAGTTAATTAATTGACTAAATTGATTAAGGTCTGTGTTTCTTCACTTGGCAGGGCAGAGGGGAGTGAGTCCAGGGGAAATTTGAGCTCTGCTCTTGGTGCTCTGACTTGTCTTGATTATGACCTAATGGAACAATGGCTAACAGCAGAACCACTGGAGTAGATGTGATCAGCCCTCATGAGCTGTGCAGTTTGGACATGCTACTTTGCTACTGGACCTCAAGACTGCCCAATCACCAAAATGTGCCAGGTGTGCCTAGAGTTCCACTGGCTGTGCTCACCTGGAGAAAAGGAAGGAAAAATGGTTGTTTCCCTGAAGGGGTTTAAATCTCATTAGGGTGAGACTCCACTCTCTCCCCCATGAATTCTGAGTCCCTTGAGATGGGAAACATGACTTCCAGCTTCTAATCCTGCAAGATGGCTGGACAGGGCAGTTGCCTAGTGAAGGCTGAATGAGAAATTGAAGTATCATGAAACAGATTTTTCAAGACCAAAAGAGCATGAACAAATATCCAGTCAACAGAATAGCAACCATTTACTCTGAATGAGCCTGAGTAGAGAATTATCAGGGCCAATTGGAGTTTGCTAAGCTGGTGAATAATAATGTATTGAAACAAGCTCTGTGACAAGTCAAAGTCCCTGGGTGAACTCTGGCAAACCAAGTTCCCTTGCTGAGCTTTACTTTCCTTTTCTTTATGGGTTTATGTTTTACATTTTAATCCATGATCATTTTGAATTAATATTTGTATCTGGTGTGAGTTTTAGTGTGAGGTTCTTTTCCCCTCCCCTTTCCTTCCTTTCTGTCTGGCTGGGACATTCTCTTGTTCTACAACTATTTCTTGAGAAGTCTGTCCTTCCTTTGCTAAGTTCACTTTCCTCTTCTTTCAAATGAAGGGGTCAGATTTATACTAGAGGAAATCACTGTTCCCTTCTAGGTTTACGAATCTTTTGAACCCACTTTTTCTGATGTGCACTTCCTTTTGAGCAAAGCTATCCTTCATATCATATATATGTAAAAAAGGTCATCTAGATGAAATTCAGAATTCATCTGTTGGATATTGTTCAGTTGATAGATTTTCCTGTGAAAACTATGGTTTTAGAAGTTTGATGAAAATGTATAGAAATTCTTAGACTAATGATTTCTTTTTTTAATACTATCAAGCATGACTTTTTTGGACAAACTTAATAGATTGTGGGTTTTGCCTCACTTGGAATGGAGGGGGAAAGATGGTTTACTTCTCAATTAAAAAAGCAACAGCTGGTTAATCTTTGTACTGGATTCACAAACTGAAGGGGTAAAATAGTAATTGTTCCATGATTATAAAATAGAGTGAGGTAAGGCTGGAGTCAATTTTTTTTTCCTCAAAGAATCACAGAAATATTTATTGTCAAGAAGATCATTAATCCTCATCATAGAGAAAACATATCAAACAAGAGTGAATAATACATGTTTGTGGATCCAGTATTCAAACAACTATATAAGCAAAGACATTTTAGAGTTCTGTTCCTAAAGTCTATAGTTGTGAAATATCTTTTTAGTTTTTAGATAAGGAATCAGAATAAGGTGATACAATACATGTCAGAGCTATTCTTCGAGAATGAGTGAGCTCTAGAGTCATAGTTCCTGGGGCTGCCAGCTTGTGAGCTTTCAAAATTAAGCAGAGCTTGTACTTTAGTAGGAGATCACCACAAAACACCTGCTCAAAGGGAGAAACCATAGTAGTAACCAAATACCAGAGGTTGAAAGGGCCTGGTTATATTGAGAAAGGATTTGGGTCTTTTTCTTGAAACAAATTCATCCTAAAACACCAGAAAAAGTCTCAACCATGTTTAGACACAAGCAAGTAAGGAAGCCCTACACCTAAGGAGGTACTGATCACTGCATCATATTAGAGAAGTGAAAGAAAAAGGGAAGTTTTATTTTGAGGAGTTAGTCTACAAAAACTCCTACATTGTAAATCAAACCTTTTGTGTTCTAATTCTCACTTCTGTCACTCTATGTCTGACTATCCGGAATCAGTCCAGGATTTTGGGGGATCTAGATTTCCTCACCTACAAAATTAGATATTTGGACTAGATGACATTTCTCCTACCTCTAAAATTGTGTGACCTTTTCCTAGACCATATATTCTTTCTTTCTATACTGCTTATCCACTGGTTCAGCAAATATTTATGGAGCCACTATTTTGTTCCTGTACTGTGACAAAAGTGTCACATCTTATATAATTTATAAGAACTGTTCAAAATAGGCAAATCCATAGAGATGAAAGGTAGGTTAGTAGTTACTGGGGGCTGATAAAAGAAGACAGTGAGAGTGATGATTAATGGGACTGGAGGGTCTTTTAGGAGTGATTCTGGGTTTGGGATATTTCCTATGAACAAAATCATAATATGTGGCCTTGGGTATGCTTCTTGTAGTGTAATGCTGTCCTGGTCTGTTTATGTTGTAGCATGTAGCAGTACTTCATTTCTTTTTTGGCTGAGTAATATTCCATTGTATGGACATAGCCCATTTTATTTATCCATTCATGAGTTATTTGATTGTTCTACATTGGGACTATTAAGAATGATACTGCTGTGAATATTATTGTGCAGGGTTTTGTAGATATGTTTTCTTCCCCCAATATATGCCTAGGAATGGAATCGCTGGGTCATTGCCACATGCACCCATTCTGCACTCAGGCCTGTGATCCCTTGTCACTCTGCCAGAGAAACTATCATGTCTCCAGACACAGGTCGTTATCTCAACTTCCTTTGTTCTAGTTAAGAAGACCAGCTTACAAGCTTCAGAAACCAATTACTTACTGTGAATTTATATCTGTGGGATTTATATCTGTATGGGGTCCTCACTTACCCAGCCTAGTCCTTGTGTTGAGCTATAGTCAAGCATCACCTGCCACATCCTCAGCTCTCTGAGAAAGATTGGGTAGTGATCTGAGTTTGGCTTTCATTTGCAATCCTTTAGCTATTCTGCATGGCAGCTCCTACTGCTTCTTTCTTTAGTTTCCCAAAGCATTGCTTTCTCATTATATATATATAAAATCTGGCATCATAATGTTTACTTAAAGAGCCTCTCCATTATTCAAGAGGCAACAGGTCCTGTAGAATTCCCAGAGGAATAATATGCCTGGCTTCAAGATGCTGTAATGTACCTGGCACCCAGGAATGGGTGTGAGGCAACAAAGCTGAGGAGTGGACACCCTTCCTCTGCTGCTGGCTGTGTTGCATTCTACTGCAGTTTCCTTTCTTTGCATTGCTGCACATAACCCTCCAACCCCCTGTGCTGGCCCTGCTGGTCACAGTGGAGAATTTTGAATCCCATGGGATGAGTGGCCTGTCAAGTAGTTTTTATTGACAGCTTTTTGTTTGCTGTGCATCTCATTGGCTTGTTTACCAACACCAACTAGATTTTGTTTCTTTCATATCCAAACCGGAACACATTTGGATATCCTGAGATTTTACAGAGTGTGTTTTTTTATTATATGAACCTAACCTAACTAGTATTCCCATATGAAGTAATGCAAATCTACTTTTGTTCTAGTGGAGCTATTTTGGTCACATATAAGCAATTTTGGTTCAGTTTAGGGTGTGAATTCAAGGTTTTTATAACTCAGTTTGAGCTTCATTTCATATCAGTGATAGCCATTTTAATTTATCTGAATAAAACATTTTGTTTTTTTTGTCACTATGTGTTACAAAGCCTCCCCCCACTCGCTTGATTTTTAAGAAAAAGAAAATCTTCTTTGATTTATGTTTATGGCTTCTCTCCTCCTTTGAAAGCAGGGGCTAACTGATCATTGGCACAAATTAATGTTCTAGAATCTACCTTCAGAATTAGAGTCTTGAGTGTGAAGCAGTGAAAACTGTATGTCAGGGGCTTTAGGTCTCTGCAGAGTTGAAGGGGGCAAGGTAACGAGGGGGCAAGGTGAGGGAGAAGTGAACCTCTGCCCCTGTTCTTCCAGAGAAGATCTGCTTAGTCCTGATTTTATTTTGAGATACAATATAAGATCATGTTTACACAAGGAAGAAATGGTTCCACTTAACCTTAAAAAATAAAAATGGCTTAAAATATATTGCTAGAGGTCATATAGATAGGAATCAGGCTTTCTTTGCAGTTGCTGGATCTAAGCCCTTCAGCCCACACACGGGGGGGGGGGTGGAGAAGAAAAAAAAATTGGCTACATATTTACTAACTTCTGAGAATCACAACCACACACACCACACACCACAAAATAGGCAAAACAGGCACTTCTCTGAGGGCCATGTACATTTAAAGTTTAGATGAAATATGGTAAGTGGTTTTGCTCATTTTTAGAGTAAATGGGAAAAATTTTTGGGACAGAATCAGGTTTTCTTATCTTTAAACTGGGGCAAATATCTCATAATTATCTTTGTGTCTCCTTTTTAACTTATCCAGAAAGTATAAAAATTATTAATATTCCCATGTAGAAGAATGACAGGTGACTCAACTTTTGTGTAGCCATGGATATCTTAGGATACACTTTTTGGATGTGTTACTCCATATAATATTAGGTGGTTACCACCAGCCCTTCCAGTAAGCAAATCTGCAGGCCAAGCTGATGACCCTGTACACACAGTGAAGCATTCATTCACCAAGGATGTTTTAAGAAGACGTGATTAGGGAAGGGATACCATGGGGTGGATGAGCAGGAACTGTAATGCCGGGCAGATGTACATGGGAGAAGAGGCTCAGAGAAAATAACAAAAAAGAAACCTTGGAACCTGTCTCCTCATCAGTAAAAGAAAAATCATAATAACCATTTTGCAGTGTTGTTCTGTTAGAAATCATGTAGAGAAAAACCAGCTAAGAATCGATACATCATAGGTATCACCCAGTCAGCACATAGTGTGGTGTGGTTCACTGACCTCATGATGACTTACTTGGCCAGTGGCGTAGCCACTGTGGACTGCTGTAGCCGTGTGCCATTGGCAACTGTTACTCTTGTGGCAATTTTACTTCCCATCCTGCAGAAGAGTAGTGCCTTTGGGGACCTAGCCCGGGGTCTTGAACACATTGAATACTTGGAGGGAATTGAGCTCATCCACAACTATTGGCTCAATGTGTCTCTTCAGAGCCAGCCTCCAGTTCTCATTGTATTGGTGAGACTTGTGCCACCATCACACTGGGGAAGGATGTTGCCTTCTTACTGGCAAATGAGACGCAATGACTCTGATTTTTCAAAAAAACTTTACTATGTAACATCTATAAGGTTATATGACCTGTGTATCAGGATCACAGTCTTTGACTCCTTTTTTTAATACCTGGCCCCTGAAACTCTCCCTTTCAGTGAGAGGAGGCTTCAACCCTGTAGTAAAAGTCTACACATTGGGTCAGTTCAGCCCTTGTGGCAGTGCAGAAAGGGAATAGAAGTGGACCTGCCTTTCAGGAGCCTTGAAAAAGGGGTAGGAGGCCGAGTGGGATAGCATGCGAGGAAAGTTCAGGGTGTGGAGGGGAGGGGCAGAGGGGATCTCTGGAAAGATAATCGGGAAGGGCGATGGGGTCTGGCGCTCTGGCATCCCCTTAGGTGAGGGCTGCTGTGGGACCACTAGAGCAGGTTGGAGGGTAACAGGGGCTTCTGCCTCAGGGCTGCTGCCTCTGAAGGCATGATGCCTGTCTTCAGGGGGGTGCGGCTCCGATGGAAGATCTGGAATTTCGAGTTCAATATCAGCATAGGCAAGAGCCCGGGGAGGATCTATTCTGATGGTGGCCGTCATGCCATATCTGCGTCGTTTGTTGACCCAGTACAGCAGTGGGCTGTAACTAAATGTGGCAGCTTTCATCACCTCCACCCACTGCTGGGCACGCTGTCTCCTCCGCAGGTTCTTTCTCCAGTGGAGTACCAGCATACAGCCACCAGTTATCACGGTGCAGAGCCCCAACAATCCGAAGTACCATGGGACCCACGCTGAGGCAGTAAAAAAACAACAACAACAACAACAAAAAAAAAACAAAAATGGCAAGCTGACTGACAGCTCTAGCTTGGGACCTGAACTGTGTCTCATTCCTCTCCTGGATTTGGCTCATTCATCCTCTCATTCCTTCCCACCCTTCTCAAAGACATGCCTAATAATTTTCTGATTCAGTCAAAGCTATATTTGCAGGGCACATAAGAGACCCCATTAGTCTTTTTTAGATAAGGAACACTAGTTGTAGAGGGGCCAGACCTGCCCAGACTCAAGTCAGGCCTTCTGGCTCCCAGTCCAAAACCCATGCAGTCATTCACACCAAGAAGCCTCACTAAGGACAAGGACATCAATTGTATCTCTTCTGCTTGGGCAGAGCATGGTCTCTGCCTTTGAGGAGTCCTTAGTTTCCTAGAGGAGTCTGTCTCTTAACTAAATAGCACTCCATTCAGGCAGTACCACCCTCCCCCCCATCCATGCAAAGGGTCTTCCCTGAAAGTTTGTCACTCACTCTCAAAAGGACTGGGTGTACTTACGACCAGGGAGGCCCATGTCCTTCTTTTGCGAATCCATAAGGTTCACTCTGGTTACCAGGCCTATGGCTCTGCAAAGAGTGAACTGACCCACTACTCTGCCCACCAATGGGAGTCCCCAGAAGGCCCAGTCCCATTGTTCTCTAAAGATGAGATCACTGGGTTCTGAGTATCAGGAATTCTTGGGCTGGTGCTTGTAGAGTGGTTGGCAGTTGATGGAATAAGGGACTCCATCTTATGACATCTCATGAGCATGTTGTCTTCCATGAAAGACTGGTCCACCATAGAATTGTCTGTTCCCAACTTTGTGTGGTGAACTCACAGGCAGCTCCCAGCAAAGGGTCCTTACACCCTCAGGAGCTTCTACTTGTGTTTTCAGTTGTTAGGGAGCCATTTTCCAGTGGGGAGTGAAGCAGGGAGGACAGTGAACATTGGACATCCCTACCCTCAAGAAGTGTCTTACCCAGTTGTCAGGGAACAAAATGGCTTAGAAGAACCATGTGGTCCAAACCTCCTCCTTTGGCTCCTACCATCTCTGTTTTGTTTCTTCAACAAGTGTTTTTTGGGCATCATCAGGTCTTGTATGTGATCTGCTTCTCTTTCCAGCTCTGTCTCCCTCCCCACCTGTCATATACCTTTCAGCCCTGGGCATGCCAGATTCCCACAGACCCTGCTTATTCTCCTCTAAACTTTGGCTCAGACTGCTGCTTCACTCAGGAGTGTCACTCACCACATTTCCACCACGGAACACCTCCTTATCCTCCCAGGTGGTCAGCTCCCCAACTCAAATACAAATAGTTCTTTCAGTTGATTTTCCGGTTTCTAGAACTCTGGAGCAGATATATTTGAAGCAAATTGTTCCCAGGGACAGGAATCAAATTGATTTCAACAATTATAAATTTGTATAAAGTGGAAAATATAGTGTTCTACAGATTTAATATATTATTTTTAGAAATTGCTCTATTTGAACTGCTATAAAAGTGATGCCCTTTTAAATAATACGTCACCTACCATGAACAACTAAAGTTCAGTTAAGTATGAATTAAACGGAAAAAATTAACCTGATGCTCTGCCACTGAGGCTTATTTTAAAATCAACATATTTTCCATCCCCTTCTCCCCATCCCTAACCTGGAACAGGATTACTTTTTGTCCCCATTCAGTTATCTGTCCTTGAGCACACACCCACTACAGGAGTGAAGAAATTCAGAGTTGGAGATGGCAGCAGAAGACTTAGAAAATGATTATATCTCAGATTAAGAGGTGAAATAGGACCGGGCACACCTGAAATCACATCTTTAAAGACACTTTGTTCCCCCTGATGTGCAGAATCACAGCCTCTGGGACAAGAGTCCCTTGCATTTTTCCTTTGCTTGCAAAGTAATTAAACTTCTGTCCTTCAACTGATATATATATAAATATACAAATGGGTATATCCATCCAACAGAAAATATGTGTGGATTTGTATGTATGTATATATACATTATATTTATATAAGATTTTGATATTAGGGATGGACCCCAGTATTCAGTTATTGAATAAACAATGTAGGAAGCCTAAATCAACTAAAAATTGAAAATTATTTTCTCTCTGAAAAAATTTTAATAGCAATTTTACTTATTTTATACATCTATATTATTTGTTGAGATGTGAATATATATGTTTGTGTATAATATATGTATAATATAAAATATATAATACATGTACATATGTATGTCTACATATATTTGTATGTATATATATGTATCTATATGTGTATATATATATATATATATATATATATATATATATATATATATATATATAATTTTTGCTAAAATTAAAATCAAAACCAGTCGACTTGTATGTATTTTTGACCCAGAGCTCAGTCCCTGAAACATTTTGCTTATTGTGCAGAGCTTGCCCTTCATCCTGTCCTGCAGTTTCTTCTGCTTGCTGGTTGGAAATCTTGTCTGGTTATATTCCTTCCATTTTTCCATATGAAAACAGCCTTACTCTCTGTGCCAACCTGAGCCATGAAGTACTCTGAATGGAAACTACTTATGATTTTGTATTGAAGATATTTGAAAAAATGTAAGAAATACCAAAGAGAAAGTAGTCAAAGAATTCGTTGGGTTAATTGTTTTTACAAAGTAAGTCTAAGTTTTTAAAAAATATTACACAATCATCAATTTGTTTACTGCTTCTGCCCAAACAAAAGATGTTCCTATATTTGTTGAATCACTGAAGGTTGAAGTTTAGGACTAGAAATAGCATCATAAGAACTATTTGCTGCTCATCTCTTCTGGTTACACAGCCTGGTAGAGGGTCTCTAGGCTCTACTGTCTCTCAGTCCCTGATGCCCATTTATTGGGTCTGCTTGCCCAGAGCAGCATCTTTTTTCTGCATTTCTTTTCTCTTTTTATTTTTTGGGTGAATGACAGGCTATTTTAAAAATCAGCACTTAAGTGTAATGCATTGGCTACTTTTTATTGGAACATTTTATCTTAATTTTTCTCCTACACAAGAAGTATTTCCTTGATAAGACAGTGGATTTGAATAATTAATTTACTTTACCAAAGCAATCTTCAAAGGACTAAGTTGGAGAACTCACTTTTCCCAACTGTGAATTTATTAAAAAGTGACAATAATTGAGACAGGGTGATGTTAGTTTTGCCTATCCATGAACAGGGTATATTTTTCCATCTTCTAAGATCTTCTTCTACTTCTCTCTTTAGGGTTCTGTAGTTTTCATTGTATAAATCTTTCACTTCTTTTGTTAGGTTGATTCCCAAGTATTTTATTTTTTTTTGAGGATATTGTGAATGGAGTGGTTTTCCTCATTTCCATTTCAGAAGTTTTGTTGCTGATATACAAGAATGCCTTTGATTTATGCGTGTTGATTTTATATCCTGCTACTTTGCTGAATTCATTTATTAGTTCTAGTAGTTTTTTTGTAGACCCTTTTGGGTCTTCTAGGTATAAAATTATGTCATCCACAAATAATGATAATTTAAGTTCTTCTTTTCCAATTTTTATGCCTTTAATTTCTTTCATCTGTCTAATTGCTCTGGCCAGTGTTTTGAGAACTATATTGAATAGAAGTGGTGATAGAGGGCATCCCTGTCTTGTTCCAGATTTTAGAGGGAATGCCTTCAATTTTTCTCCATTCAGAATGATGCTAGCCTGAGGCTTAGCATAGATAGCTTTTACAATGTCAAGGTAATTTCCTGTTATCCCTAGTTTTTCTAATGTTTTGAACATAAAGGGATGCTGTACTTTGTCGAATGCTTTTTCTGCGTCTATCGAGATGATCATATGGTTCTTATCTTTAAGTCTATTGATGTGGTGAATAACATTTATTGATTTCCGTATATTGAACCATCCTTGCATCCCAGGGATGAATCCTACTTGATCATGGTGCACAATTTTTTTGATGTGCCTTTGTATCCGATTCGCCAGAATTTTATTGAGGATTTTTGCTTCTAGGTTCATCAGGGATATTGGTCTGTAGTTTTCTTTCTTTGAGGTGTCTTTGTCTGGTTTCGGAATCAACGTGATGTTGGCCTCATAGAATGAATTTGGAAGAGCTCCTTCTTTTTCTATTTCCTGATATAATTTGAAAAGTATTGGTATTAATTCTTCTTTAAAAGTTTTGTAAAACTCCGCTGTATACCCATCCAGTCCCGGGCTTTTCTTGGTGGGTAGTCTCTTGATTGCTTCTTCAATTTCATCCATTGATATTGGTCTGTTCAAATTGTGTGTATCCTCCTGACTCAGTCTGGGCAAATCATATGTCTTAAGAAATTTATCGATGTCTTCACTATCTTCTATTTTATTGGAATGTAGGTTTTCAAAATAATTTCTAATTGTCTTCTGTATTTCTGTAGCATCTGTTGTGATATTGCCTTTTTCATCCCGTATGTTAGTGATTTGAGTTCTCTCTCTTCTTCTCTTCGTTAGCATGACTAAGGGTCTGTCAATCTTGTTTATTTTTTCGAAGAACCAACTTTTAGTTTCGTTGATTTTTTCAATAGTTTCTTTTGTTTCAATTTCGTTGATTTCCGCTCTGATTTTAATTATTTCTTGCCTTCTGCTGCATTTGCTGTTGTTTTGTTCTTCCTTTTCTAGGGCTTTGAGATGAAGTGTGAGCTCATTTATTTGTTGGTTTTTCTTTTTTTTGAGGAATGACCTCCAGGCGATGAATTTCCCTCTTAAAACTGCTTTCATTGTGTCCCATAGATTCCGATAAGTTGTGTCTGTATTTTCATTTATCTCTAAGAATTTTTTGATTTCCTCCTTTATGTCTTCTGTGACCCCTTGATCATTCAGTAACATATTGTTCATTTTCCATGTGATATAGGATTTTCCCATCCTTCTTTTATCCTTGATTTCCAGTTTCATTCCATTATGATCAGATAAAATGCATGGTATTATCTCCACCCCTTTATATTTACTGAGGGTTGCCCTATGGCATAATATATGGTCTATTTTTGAGAAGGATCCATGTGCTGCTGAGAAAAAAGTATATCCACTTGATGATGGTTGACATATTCTATATACGTCAGTTAAGTCTAGGTTATTGATTGTGTTATTTAGATCTATAGTTTCTTTATTCAACTTTTGTTTGGAGGATCTGTCCAATGGTGAGAGAGGTGTGTTGAAGTCACCCATAATTATTGTGTTGTGGTCTATTTGATTCTTGAACTTGAGGAGAATTTGTTTTATGAACATCGCAGCACCATTATTTGGTGCATAAATATTGATTATTGTTATGTCTTGTTGGTGAATGGTTCCTTTTAACAGTATATAATGCCCTTCCTTATCCCTTTGGATTAACTTAGTCTTGAAGTCGATTTTGTTCGATATGAGGATGGCCACACCTGCTTGTTTGCGAGGACCGTGTGCGTGGTATATTTTTTCCCAACCTTTCACCTTCAGCCTGTGTATGTCTTTTCCAGTCAGATGTGTCTCCTGGAGGCAGCATATTGTTGGATTTGTTTTTTTAATCCATGTTACCAGTCTATGTCGCTTTATTGGAGAGTTTAAACCATTAATGTTTAGAGTTACTATTGCTATATGGTTTGTACTTCCATCCATGTTTGATTATTTGTCTCTCTCTCTTTTTTTTTAAATTTAGTTTATTTCTCCATGATTAGCTTTCCCCCCTCCGTCAGTCTTTACTGTGGCACTTCCCACTGTTGGGTTTGGTTATTGTTTCACATTTCTTCCTCGTGTAGTGTTTTACTCAAGATGCTTTTCAATGCTGGTTTTCTGGCTGCAAATTCTTTTAGCTTTTGTTTATCATGAAAGATTTTTATTTCGTTGTCGTACCTGAAGCTTAATTTTGCTGGATACAGAATTCTTGGTTGGCATCCATTGTCTTTCAGTGTTTGAAATAAGTTGTTCCAGGATCTTCTCGCTTTCAGTGTCTGTGATGAAAAATCCGCTGTTAACCTTATTGGTTTACCCCTGAATGTAATCTGCTTCCTTTCTCTTGTAGCTTTTAATATTTTCTCTTTGTTCTGTATATTGGATATCTTCATAACAATGTGTCCTCGCGTTGGTCTACTTTGATTTTGTATGCTCGGTGTTCTGTATGCATCTACAATTTGTATATCTTTTTCCTTTTTTATTTCTGGAAAGTTTTCTGTAATTATTTCATGTAGTAGATTACACATTCCCTTGGTTTGAATCTCTGTGCCTTCCTCTATCCTGATCACTCTTAAATTTGGTGTTTCAATGTTATCACATATCTCTTGGATGCTTCTCTCGTAATTTTTAACCAGCCTATCAGAGTTGGCTAGACTCATTTCAAGATGATATATTTTGTCTTCATTATCTGACGTTCTGGCTTCTACTTGCTCCACTCTATTAGTGATGCTCTCGTTTGAGTTTCTAATTTGGCTTATAAGTTCCTTCATTTCTAAGATTATTGTCTGATTCTTTTTTATAATCTCTATCTCCTGATAGAGATGCTTAACTTCTTCTTTTATCTGTTTTTGTAATTCGTTCTCAATGTGTTCTTTCGCTGCTTGAATTTGCTGTCTCGTATCCTCTTTAAGGTTCCATTCCATTGTCTAAGGTGTTCCTTGAGTTCTTTATATGACCATTTTTCTGATGAATCTATATCCTCTTGGATATTTAGGCTGTCCTGCATTGTTTGTACTCCTTTCCTTCCTTACTTTTTCATATTGCTTCTTGTTCTGTTTGACTACTGAGTTGCTGATTACTCCTATAAATTTATTTGCTGCTTGGGAGGAAAGGTATTATAGGGGGAGGGAATAAGTCACCAAAGAGAATGAAAGTAAGCAGGCAGAATTCAAGGAAGGGGGAATATGAGAATTGAAAAGAAATGCAAAGACAGAAGAAAAGAAGAGAGAGAGAGAAAGGAAACAGAAAATTAAAAAGAATTAAAAAGAAATCATAATCGCAATAATAAAAATGAAAATTAGTATTAAAAAATAAAATAAAACGAATTAAAAAAATTGGGGGAAAACAACAACAACAAAAACAAAACAAAACCAATAAAACAAAAAAAAGAAAAAATTTTTAATACATGCAGTCTTAGAGTTCGATTCACTATTCTTCCAGTAGGTGGAGCTGTGCCCACCGGGCCAAGCTTCTCCTCTCAGTAGGCGGGAGCCAGTCACTGTGCAGCAGCTCTTCCTCCTGGACTGGGCGGGTCTCTAATCCTGAGTGCACCGGTGATGCTCACCACAATATTGGCTACACACCAAGTCTGCTGCTCCTGTGAGCCCTGTTTTCAAGAACGCCTGGGCACATTCTCCCTGTTTGCCATTCCCTTGGACCCTAAGTTTGTAGAGCTTGGGGCTGAGAACCCCCAGCGAAGAATTCGTTGGGTTAATTGTTTTTACAAAGTAAGTCTAAGTTTTAAAAAATTATTACACAATCATCAATTTGATTACTGCTTCTGTCCAAACAAAAGATGTTCCAATATTTGTTGAAACACTGAAGGTTGAAGTTTAGGACTAGAAATAGCATCATAAGAACTATTTGCTGCTCATCTCTTCTGGTTACACAGCCTGGTAGAGGGTCTCTAGGCTCTACTGTCCCTCAGTCCCTGATGCCCATTCATTGGTTCTGCTTGCCCAGAGCAGCATCTTTTTTCTGAATTTCTTTTCTCTTTTTATTTTTTCGGTGAATGACAGGCTATTTTAAAAATCAGCGCTTAAGTACAATGCATTGGCTACTTTTTTTATCTTAATTTTTCTCCTACACAAGAAGTATTACCTTGATAAGACAGTGGATTTGAATAACCAATTTACTTTACCAAAGCAATCTTCAAAGGACAAAGTTGGAGAACTCACTTTTCCCAACTGTGAATTTATTAAAAAGTGACAATAATTGAGACAGGGTGATACTGGCACAATGATTGACCTGCAGGCCACCGTAAAAGAGCTTAGTCCAGATGTTGGCCCTCATCTTTGTAGTTACTTAGTTTGACAGGAATATCAAGATAATTAAACAAGGGAGAAAAAGTCTTCTCAATTATATGCTGGGGTGACTGGATATCCACATGACTCCTCACACAATGCACAGAGTTTACCCAAATTTAATTCCAGAACTAACTCAAAATAGACCTATATGTATGTAAGAGCTAAAGGGGAAATTTTCTTTAAAGGTATAGGAGTAAATTTTGACTTTATTAGGCAAATTCTTCTTGGATAGGACACCAAGAGCACAGTGATAAAGAACAATATGGGTAGATTGAACTTGAAGTTAACAACTTTTGTTCAAAGTATCTTGTCAAAAATGTGGAAAGACAACTGACAGACAAGGACAAAATATGTGCAAGTAACATGTGTTAAAAGAAAATGTATCCAGAATAAATAAAGAACAGAACCCAACACATAGATAGCCAATGTTTCAATAATGGACACATCATCTGAGTAGACCTTTCTCTAGAGACCTTCCTCCAAAGCAGATATTCTGGCCAGTGAGCACATAAAAAAATGTTCAACATCATCAGCCAGTGAGACTCAAAATAAGGTACTACTCCACATCCATGAGGATAGCTAAAATGAAACCAGATATTAACAACTTGGTAAGGATTTGGGAAATGTAGAACCAACCTTCCTACATTGCAGTAGAAATGTAAAATAATGTAGTTTCTTTGACAACTATCATTCAAGTGCCTGTGTAGGGGGCAATGTGGCATCATTAGACAGCTCTAGCAGGGCCACTCTGTCAGCATTAGAAGTAGCTAGAATAGTTTTCAACATGTAGATGTACTATTGGATAAAAATAAAATATGGTCAGTCTTCAGATAGAAAAATGTACATGTCTAGAAGTCTTAGCTCTGTAGTACTTGGAGCAAAAAGAGTAAAAATGATTAATTACTTTTGATTTGATTTTAGTTATGTGCTAAGCCTTACAATTCATGTGTTCCCCAATCTCAAATTTGAGTGTGCACAAAGAAATAAGTAAACTTAGCTCAGTAAACCAGGAAGCGCCAGTTGACATGGTTGACTTTCTAGTTTTGACAAATGAAAGAATGATCATTTAAAGAAAGCCAGACACTTGGAGCAACTAGAAACTAGTTGCAGATGAATGATACGGAAAAGAGTTCTATTCGTTTATAAGAACCCAAAATATAGCCATGTGGAGCCATTGGAAATACCCTGCACTCTAATGGGCATCTAAGGGAGTTGCCCAGTGACAACATTACCCTGGCATGTGGGCCACCTTCAGTGTTTCTGTATTTTTTCCAAAAGGAGTTAGTGCCTCAGTTGTATCTTGGCTGTGCATGTTAGGACAGTTGAGTCTCCTGATTGAGGAACTTGGGTTCTCACAGCAGGCAGATAAGATGGATCTATTCTGATAATATTTCATGTATGGGGACTCTCTCATGGCTCTTTAGATTGTGTGGTCATGGAAAACTTCTGAGAAGCTGAAATATACATGTCAGGAGTGAGCTGTGTGCAAATCAGGGAGAGGAGAATGAAGGGGATGATGGAGGCACAAAGACACACTTTTTAAGATGGGCCTGTTGTGACCCTATCTCAAAAGGCTGATGTGTTCTCTAGAGAAGTAAGGTGAATACAGGGCAGGAGGTGTAGGAGCAGGCAAGTGCTGCACCCTTATTGGAGGGTTGGGTAGGTAACCCCTTGTATAGAACTTTGTTCTGTGGGACAAATTGGACTTTACCGAGATCATGTAGTGTTATGTAGATTAATCAAGTGATTCAGTTTAATTTTTTTTGGGGGGTGTTATTGTTTTGTTTTGCTTAATTTTATTGTGGCCCTGGGATTGAATCTGGGTCCTTGAGCATGCTAAGCAAGCACTCTACCACTGAGCCACATCCCCAGCACAAGAGATCTGTTTTTAAATTCTATTTTACAATATGTACAAAGTGTGGGCAGTGTCTACATAAAAATGGAGGTAAGGTACCCAATGAGGTGGTTGTTAATGGGACTCATGTAAATGGTGGTGTCCTGGCTTGGAGAGCAATGGGCAGGACTTGTTGATGATGTGGATCTTTTGGGTGCCAGAAAAAGGAGAGGATATGGGTGGATGATGGAAGCATCCTCTGGGATTGGGGAGCCTGGAAGAAGCTGGCTTGAGTGGGCTGGAGATATGAAAGGCTCTGATGGAGTTACAAACTGCAGAATCATTGAACTCCATACCATGAGAAAGTTCTAGGACAGGGACACATGTGAATCCCAGGGGTTTTTCTAAATAATTGCTGCAGTCTGGCTGTGCAAAATAACTAGGGGGTGACAAGAAACTTGTGAAGGTTAATACAGCAGAAGCCGTTTTATTGTAGGATGGCAGAGGTATTTATATCTAACTGAATACACAGCCTGTTTCAATTTAGCATCATCCAGTTACAGCAATCCTCATCATCTTAAGCATACACAGCTTAACTCAATTAATATCATCTTAATAGTTTGCTGGCATTACTTCTCAAACCACTCCCTCTGGCAAAGTGCCAGGCACCATCTTGACTTGGTTGTGGCTCTCAGCAAATAATTACAAACCTCTTTAAGGAAAAGACATCTATACCTGCATCAGTATCTTAAGAATTGAAACTAGGAGGCTAGCTTAAGAAGAATAGTCACAAATGCCAGATTTGAAGTTGTCTTCTTTGAGGTGTGAGAACTCTTGAACTTCCCAGGTGCTTAAGAAACACCTGGTGCCAGAATCCTTGTGACAGATTATCATTTGCAAGGTCCTTTTTGATGAGTAATGTGGAGGGCTCTAGCAGAATCACTATTTTTTTGTTGGGAGGAAAGGCACTTTGCCATTTGAGAATTGCAGCATAAGTGTAGAAAGGTGTTTGTGACATCTTGTTTTAAAAATGTCTTTTCCTCCTGGAAAGAGGAAATATGAGCTTAGAGGGAAAGACTTAGAAGAAACGTTGGGTGTAGATCTGTAATTGAAATTTTAAAAAGGGGTCAGGGTTTGCCCTTCCCCATTAGTGCAAGTGTTCTTAAAAGTTCTCAGAGTGCTTTAGGAATTTTCAAACAAGGTCATTGAGCCTTGTATACTCTTAAGTGTCTCTCAGCCATCACTGCATACAAGGGTAGAAAAGAGAATAGTCATTTTAGTGTAATGCTTTGTTGGTTGTATGACATGTGGGCCATGTATGCCAAAGGAACCACAATGATGGTCTCTTGGTCAGGAAAGGCAGATGGAAAAAGTGTCATAGGCTTATTCCGTGTTCACATGTACATCTTTCTGAGTTGTGCTACCTGACAGGTAATGGTGACTGATGTAGTCTCTGTAGAAGACAACCCTGTCTTTAAAAGTTAGATTTAGCTGTTGTCATGGTGTGCACCTATAATCACAGCTGCACAGGTCAAGGCAAATTTGATGACAAATTTGAGGCCAGTTGAGGCACATTAGTGAATCTCTGCCTGAAAAAAGGGGAGGGGCAAGTACGTAGCTCAGTGATAGAGCCACTTCCCAGTTCAGTCTCTGAATATTAATATCAAAAAGAATAAGTCACTATTTAATCATGATTTAGAAATAGTGTATTTGCAGAAGTCTATGACCCAGAATTGTAACACCTAAGTTGGTTGGGTGGGGCTCCCCCACCCCACTTCCATAGTTTTCTCTAATATAAATTTATTCTTGCTTGTGTCGCCATATTTTTAACTTTTTTACAAAATGGTGTAATAGATGAAATGTGTAAAGACTGTAGAATGATGAGGTCCTGTCTAAAGATATGAGACTGAGTCCCATGAGAAGGATGACAGTACTGAAGGAGTTTGTCAAGTCAAGACTGTAGTAAGTACTAATTTTCTGACTGTGCTTGTGTCTGCATGGTGTGTGCACAGAGGTTGAGCTCTGTGTGTATCCCTTAGCATCTTAGATTCTTCTATTAAAAAATGCCTATGGCTAATGTCTAGAAAATTGTTTTTTTTTGTTGTTGTTGTTTTGTACCAGGGTTGAACTCCTGGGCAGTCAACCACTGAGCCACATTCCCAGCTCTACTTTGTATTTTAGTTAGAGACAAGAGTATCATGAGTTGCTAAGCTCTTTGCCATTGCTGAGGCTCGCTTTGAACATGTGATCCTCCTGCCTAAGCCTCTATAGCTGCTGGGATTACAGGCATGTGCCACTGCACCTGGCTGAGAAAATGGTATTCTTTAGGGGAGGAGAGTGAGAAATTTCAGGTTTTCTGGTTCTGCAATGTTAGGAGATGCAGGAATAATGAAAGAGAGATGCTCTGAATTGCCTGTACAAATGTGAATCCAGGGACAAGATTATTTCAGAGTTCTATATTGTTACCAGGGTTAAGATCCAGCTGCTTGCCCCACACCTGGCCAGTCAAGTTGACAACTAAGTAGTTGAGGCAAAGAAAGTGACTGCATTTAAAAAGTGGCTCAGTGAGAAGAAAGAGGGATTCTGTATCCAAATCCCTACCTCTTAGGAAGCTGATCTCAGGGGGCTTATGTTAGTGATTCATGGGTGTTTCCAGATGGGCAGGTGTTCTGCAGAGGGAAGGCTGGATAATGGTATCCAAGTCATGATATTTTCCAATTTCTAAGATCTCAACAGTAAAGATCATGATTTTTTTCCTATTATGGACTAGGTGCATATTATACAATGATAGGGAAAGGTAATTCTTCCTAGACCCTCTTGCTGAGCTGGTAGCTTAAATCATTGTAATGAGGGAGAATATCCTTCCTCAGTTAGTGATATAGTGTAAACTCCCAGCAGTGAACACAGAGCATCCTTCCTCAGCTAGCTACTCCTATCATGAACAGAAACACATCCACTAGTGAATTTCAGTATTTCAACACTGAGGACAGGCAGTAATTTTTTAAGGAAAATAGTCCTGATTTGCAAATATCTAATTGTCATTGATTATTTTCCTTGGATTGTTCACAATAGGAATGTTTTAATTTTCAGATCCCAGAATGCACAAAGAGAACTTAAAATACTGATGTTTTAGGCTTGACCTAGATTTTCTTAGGAAGAACTTTGAAAGAAGTAAGACTCTTCCAAACATTACAAGTCAGTAAGATGGATTTTGAAGATATTCATGTCATTGTGGGGTCAAATAAAGACTAATGCACAAAGGAACCCATGCAGTCATGTTTATAGCTATGACAGTTGCTCTTTTGAGTAACCCTGTTTTTCTCTGTGAGACAACAGGCAAACACTGAATCAAAATGCATGAAGAGCACTTTGCTATAGGAGCTATGTCATCTTTTATCTAACATTATAGACATTTGTTCATGGCAGTTGGAAGACTGATCTCCCAATTGTATTCCTAAGGCTCAAATACATAGAATCAAAATGATGCAGGGGAACCTATGTTAAAAGCAAAGACTAAAGTTTTAACAGTATTAGAGCAAAGAAGGATTAATGAATCAGGCAGCACTGAGAACCAGAAGAGGTTCAGAGTTTCATGGCAGCAGTGTGGGCAGTGCGCTTCCATAGGCTGATGTAGAAGTACAATGGAAAAAATAGATTTGACCAGAGTCAAAAGACCCTACATAGATGTTGTTTAGCAGTTTCTGTAAATTGGTAAAATTTTTTAGTTTCATTTTTCTAAAAACTTAAACTGGTTCCTAGTTTTCTGTAACATTTTTACATTAATTCTCCATGTACCTGTGGAGGAAGCTGAAGGAAGCCCTGGAATCATCTCAGTCTAATGAACTCTCAACTAAAACTTCATATCACTCAGGATAGAATCCAAGTTCCAAGCCACTCTTTGTTAAGACTAGAATTATGAGATTTCAGTAGAAAATAGCACCAATATACAATGGAAATGCCCTTGGATAATGTTGATTTTGAAAAAGCAGTAATTTATGTCTTGTGATTCTATTTCAGTTTGAGGCTGATCCACTAGCAGATTGTTTAAGAGGATCAACAATTACATCTTTACTTAGAGTGATGTCACTAAATGACTGGATGTTTCCTTATTCTAGGAGCTGTGTTGAAATAGTGAGTTATGTCTATGGGAAAAGCAAATATGTAAGTACAATGGCAATTTTAATTTTCAACAATTTAAAACCCATAAATAATCAATTATTTCCAATTTAAAATCAGTTGTTAACAATCTGAAAGTAGAGTCCCTGGCATATAAACATGTAGGAATCATTTTATCAAAACTCTGAAACCCTAGAAGTAGAGGGTAATGTCTGCTAGTCAGCAAACACCAGAACAGGTTTTTATGACATGGTTTGTGGCTGTTAGGATAGATGTTGAAGAAGGCATGGGAATTAGAAATTTGGTGTGAATGGGTGGGGAATACTTTTTAAATTTGTTTAGTCCTATAAGACAGGATAATGACCTTTAGCATATATTATATTCATTCAGTTTATATTATATACATTATATACATTTAGCATACATTATATATACATACATAGAGCATCACTTATTCTATTTAGGATCCCACTCTTGTAATTGTACAAGATCTGGAGTTACCCTGATTGTGTATACATATATAAGGCTAGCAAAGTTATGACTGATTAATTCTACTGTCTTTCCTATTCCCCTCCTCCCTCCCTTCGTTTCCCTTTGTAGAATACAATGGATTTCTATTATTGCCCTCCCCAACATCTCTTGTTTTGGGCTAGCATCCACAAATCAGAGAGAACATTTGGCCTTTGGTTGTTGGGATTGGCTCATTTCACTTAGAATGACAGTCTTCAGTTCGGGTTGGGGAATATTAAGAACTAGCCCACTGGGCACAGTAGCACAAGCATGTAATCCTATGTTTCTCAGAAAGCTGAGGCAGGAGCATCACAAGTTCAAAGCCAGTGTCAGAAACTTAGCAAGGCTTCGAACAACATAGAAAGATACTGTCTCTAAATAAAATATAAAAAGGGCTGGGGATGTGGATCAAGGGTTGAATGCCACTTGGTTCAATCCCTAGTACCAAAACAAAACAAAACAAACAGCAGCAAGAACAACAACACAAAACAAGGCTCCAATCATGTTTCCAAAAATTGAACTTATTTTTAAAGAAATTTAATCTTTTTATAGGAATTTTGGGTTCACAGGAAAATGAAGAAGATACTCAGACTTTCTGTGTTACTCCCCCATTATCAATATCTCCCACCAAAGTAGTGCATTTATTCTAATGGATGAATGTACATTAATAGATTGCAATCACCAGGCATGGTGGTGGAGCACGCTTGTAATCACAGTGGCTCGGGAGGCTCACTCAGGAGGATTCTTAATTCAAAGCCATCCTTAGCAATGGTGAGGCACTAAGCAACTCAGTGAGATTCTGTCTCTAAATAGAATGCAAAATAGAGCTGGGGGTGTGGCTGAGTGTTTGAATGTCTGTGTTTTTAAAACCTGGAACCCCAATCCCCCAATATCCATTGCAGTCACTCAAAATCTGCAGTTTACATTGGGGTTCATTCTTGTTGTACATTCATACACAATGTGCATGTGACATATGTCCACTATTATATTATCAAGAAGAGTAGTTTCAACTAATTATTTGTTCTTTTTTTTTTTACTATCTCAATATTTTTTTTCCCTTTTCTAGAATGTCATATACTTGAAGCATGTAGTAGGTAGACTTTTCAGATTGGCTTTTTTTATGTAGTAATAAACATTTAAAGTTCTATTATTTCTCTGGATTGGTAGGTCACATCATTTTAGTGCTAAATCACAACATTATGTTGTCTAGATGTAGTTTATTTTCCCATTTCCTTACTGAAGGACACCTGGATTACTCCCAATTTTTGACAGTTATGCATAAAGCTGCTCTCAATATTCTTGTGCCAGTTTTTGTGTGTATGGACACAAGTGTTTAACACTTTTGGGTAGATGGCAAGGAACATGATTGTTGGATCATTTTATAAAAATATGTTAGTTTTTAACAAACCACCAAACTGTATTCCAAAGTGGCTGTAGCACTTGTATTCCACTTGGGAATGATTAGAGTTCTTGCTGCTCTAAATTCTCACTGGTATTTGGTGTTGCAGGTGCTCAGGGTTCAGGGCATTCTAATAGATATAGAGGGACAGCTTGTTTTAATTTGCATTTTCTCATATGATATGGAGCATCTTTTTACATGCTAACTTGTTATATCTTTTCATATGTATATATATATATATATATATCTATCTACCTTCCTTGGCAAGGTTCTTGTATATTTGGCCCATTTTAAAGTCAACTTATTTTCTTATTGTTGAGTTGTAAGAGTTTTTGTTATATTTGGGATAACAGCCATTTATTAGATGTCTTTTGCAAATATTATGATTTACACTGTATCTTGTGTTTTTGCTTATCTCCTTCACAGAGCACACATTAATTTTAATGAAGCCCTACTAACCAATTTATTTTTTCATGGATTTTTGTCTTTGATGTTGTATGAAGTCCTTGTCATAATAATTCAAGATTATTGAAATATTCTCCTAGAAAATTGTAGGAGTTCTTAATTTTTGTGGTGTACATTTAGGTCTATGATTTATTTCACATTAGTTGGGTGAAGGGTATAATTTTTGTGTGTACATTTATCTTTCTTCTGGCATGTGGATGTCTAGTTATTCTAGGATCATCTGTTGAAAAGATTATCTTTATTGCATTGACTTTTTCCTCTGTCCAATTATTGGCCTTAGTGTAATTCTGGCTATAATGTCTTCTCCATTTACCAATTTATGCATGTTTTTCCACAAACCATTGTAGTTTTCTGGTAAGTCTTGATATTGGATACTTTTTCCTCCATATTTGTTCTTTTTCAATATTGTATTATTAGATGTAATGTACCAATATAAAAATGTGGAAAGAGAAAAAATATATTGTATTGGTTATAGTGGAAGTTTTGTTTCCCCTTGTACCTTGGAAAAATTATTTTGCCACTATTCACAAAATACTTTACTGATTTTGATTAGCATTGCATTGACCGTATAAATTAAGTGGGAAAGAACCCACTGACGTCTTGACCATAATGAATTTTTCTATCCAGGAACATGGAATGTGCTCCATTCTTTATTTTTTTATTCATTGGAATTTTCGTTTCCCTTTGATAGGTCTTGTATACCTTTTATCAGATTTACACCTTAGTATTTCATTTTTAGTATTTCAGTTTTTAATTTCAAATTCCACTTTTGTTAATTGATAGAATTAAAAGAAAGGAATTTGACTCTTATGTATTAACTTTCTATATTGAAATCTTACTCTAAAATCTTATCCATTCTAGGAGGTTATTGATTCTAATTATTTTCACAGATGTCATCTGCAAACAAAGACAAGTTTATGGGTTTGAATTTCTTGTGTAATTACATGAGTAAATTTTACTTTGAGTAAAATGTTAAAGGAGTTCATGAGTGAGGACACCACTGATTTTTAAAGATTCAGTTTTCTTTACTCAACCTTTTTGTTTATGAGTGCAGTTGAGCTAAATTTCTGAGAGTTCTGACACCCTCCAATGTTTTGTCTGGTGTTTAGTCTGTCTCTTCTGAATGTGTTTATTGCCTTTTGGTATGCCTTGTAATTTTTCCTTGATGGCTGGATATGATGTGCTGGGTGAAAGTGGGTGATGTAAATGGTTATGAGGTAGCAAGGTGAAGGGAAACTAGACTCCCATAATTAGGTCTCAATCTCGGGGGAGGTTGTGCCTGTGGACTGTGAATTTCACAGGTGCTTAAGTTCTTTTCTCTTCCCTTTGGTTAGGTAGGAATGAATGGCTAGTGTGTGCTAGAGTTGCTATTTCCCTTATCTTATGCAGGTTAACTGCTAATTCCCCACAGATCAGGCTCTGATAACTGGTTTCTCCTGCAGGCCAGTCTTGCTGGGAAGAAGAATGCTATAGAATATTTCAGAAGGATTCTTCTTTCTCCCTCTTTCTGGAGCCATAAAGGAGTTTTTCTCTGGTATTTTTATGAAAATCTGGTTCATCTAGAACTCAATCTTTCAAAATTATGAGGTCCTCCCTGAGCTTGCATATACATTTTGTTTTTAATTTCTCACAGATGTCCACTCTGAGCCTTCAGCAATTTCAATAAATTGTCAATTACATTTGGTGTCTGTTTTCTTTTCCTGGGCTGCCTGCTCGGGGGTGCTCAGGTAAGGCCTGACTTCTGTGCTACCTGTTTTAGCCATTTTCCCTGGGTCTTTACCTCTCTTAGAGACCCCAGAATGATCATTCATTTTTTTTTCAGTTGGTCTATTTAGCTTTTTACTTCTAAAATATGAATGGTGACACCTAAGCTCATTAGAAGGAAAACTTGATCTACAGATTACTTTTAAAAATAATTAAAATGCACATGTTGGTGTTTATATCATAGCCCGTTTTGCATTTTATTCACGCATGAAGTGTTATGTTGTATTTCACTGTTCTTTGCCTCTTTAGAATAGATGATACACTTATTTTCTAGGTACAAAGTAAATGAAAACCCAATCTTACATATAATCGTGTTATAGAAGCATATCACATGACATACACAGATGGTATCTACTTTGTTTGTCTTCTGTTTTTAGTTCTAAATCTGCATTTACAAGTACTTTAAAATTCAATATGCTGCCCATGTTTCCCTAAACTAGCCAACAAATGCCAATGTACCTTTATAGTTAGTTAAATACACACTGTCAGGATTTAGCTATAACCTTAATATCACCATCTTATGCTAAAGTTCTCAGACTTGAGAACTGGATATTATTTTTAAAAGAGAAAGGATATAGAAATGTAATGTAATATGGCTTATAGTAATCATAATTTTCATCCCCAATCATAATCTAAGTACGTGTTCTATTTCTTCTAACTTGATTCCTTCCCCTTGTTCAATGGAATTCCTCATTTTTCCTTCCATCCATTGTGTTAGACCAAGTTGTCATTACTTGGTGTCTGAATGTCTATAGAAAGATCCCATCTTTCTCCCTTCCTTGAATTTTTGTCCTTAATTCATCTTGCATCCTCCTCTTGCTTCTAAGATAATCTTTGTCTAGGGAGGCTTTCTTAATCATGAAGCAAGTGTGTTTTGTTTGTTTGTTTGTTTTTTTACATGGAGCCTAGACTTTCTTGTTTTAAGTGCTACAGGAAATCCTGGGATGCTACACTAAGAAACAGCTTTTCTGAGCCATATTCATTTTCAAATAAAATAACTTAGCTCTTTAGATAAAATGGTAAATTAATATATAGAAATATATACTTATTGGATACAACATGTCTGAAAATATACATCCATAGCATTCATTACCTAAATAGTTGTGTTTGTGGTGAACACTTAATATCCACATTTCTTAAAGAATGTAATATGCACCATTATCTGTACTTGCAGTGTTATACATTAGATTCTGGAACTTATTGCTTCTGCCTGATTGTAATTATGTGACATTTAACTAACACCCCAAGAGGCTCCTCATTGTTTCTAACCAGGCCACCTGTGGTAAACACTTTCTGACTTTCCACTCTTGAGATTAATGTTTTTAGGTTACACACATGAGTGAGGATTATATGGTGCTTTTCTTTGTGTGCCTGACTTATTTCATTTGATGCACTATCCTCCATGTTCACCCATGGTATCATAAATGACCAGATTTCCTTCTTTTTATACTGAATATCATTAATTGTGTGTATACCACTTTTTGTGCATTCATCTCTTGGACTTGTAGGTTGATGCCATATCTTGTCTATTGTGAAAGGTGCTGTATTAAACACAGGAGGAGAGCTACTTCTTTGATGAACTGATTTTGTTTCCTTTACATATATATCCAGAGTGGGGTCATTGGATCATAGGGCAGACCTGCTCTTAGTTCTCAGAAACTTCCCCTCTGTCTCCTATGGTAGGCTGGAGAAGTTGACATTCCCACTAGCAGTGTGCGAGGGTGACCTACTTCACAAATTTGATCATGGCCCTTCTTACTGGAGTTAGATGATACCTCATGTGGCTTTGACCTGCATTCCCTGATGATTAGTAATGTTGAGCATTTTTTCTACATGTGTGTTGGCCATTTGTATGTCTTGTTTTGAAATGTGTCTATTCTGGTCTTTTGTCCATTCTTTCACCAGGTTTTTTTTTTTTTTAATTTATACCATACAATTTATTTTTATTTTTTTAGTCATACATGACAGCAGAATGTATTTTGACATAATAACATACATGGAATATACATACATCAATCATATTGTGTATTCCATTCTTCTGCCGTTCCTATCCCCCTACTTTTCCCCTCCTCTCCCATTCTTCCTCTTTGTCCAATCTAATGTGAGACACTTTTTTTCTTTTTCTCATCACAACATCATATATGTATTCTGTATAACAATGAGGTTCTCCTTCCATCTTCCATGCAACTCCCCTTCTCCCTCTTTTCCCCTCCCACCTGTCTTCCCTATTTTGTGGTAGTATTCTTCTCATGCTCTTCCTCCCTATCCCATTTTGAGTCATCCCCCTTATATCAGAGAAGACATTTGGCATTTCTTTTTTAGGGATTGGCTAACTTCACTTAGCATAATCTGCTCTAATGCCATCCATTTGCCTGCAAATGTTATGATCTTGTTATTTTTTAGTGTTAAGTAATATTCCAATGCAGAAAGCAAATTTCACCCAGAAATAGAATAGGAAGCAGAGTATGGCCCAGAGGAAGTGTTCAGCCAGGAGTTTTTTTAAGCCCAATTGCTAGAAAGATAGGCAGCTCATCTGTTTCCTGTGTCTGGTCATTGAGGCTCACCAGGGCCACCAGTTCTCCACTCTAGGTGAAGCCTTCAAAGAACTGGGGCATTGAGAGCACAGGCCTAGGGGTCAGGACAGCTGGGTTTCAATTCAGATGACCTAGCAGTGACTACCTGGACTTGTCCCTCAAAAGCTGAACTATTCAACTGTTGGGAGCTGTTCTTATTCACAGCTGTTCTTTTTAGTTGACCAACTTTGAGAATCCCATGAAGGTATGGACTTTAACCTGAGAAAAACTATAGTACATGCAAAATCTAGTATATAATTTCTAAAATATCGCAAGCCTCTGGTCTCTAAATCCCAGGCAAAGCAATCCTTGAAAGTTTTTAACCCCACTTTGGGCAGTGTAAAAATTGTCACCATTGATAAAACTAGTGCCTTGACTGAGAGTTCTTGATAAGGGGATCTCTGCCTACTTAAAAACAGGAGATCATGATTTTATCAAATGTATCCAAGGGATGATTCCTCCCTAGGGTAATGGTTTTTGATAATGACTTGATGTGAGCCTTGGAATGCTGCTTTTAGGTTCTAGGTGTGTAAAACTTGGTAGGAGAGTAAGAAGGCCAAGGCCAAATGGGGGTGAAAATGAAAGTTCTCAGGTTCTCTGTCTGGCCTTTTACTTTGGACCTTGCTGGTACCCTGAGAACAGTGTTTGACAAGCCTTAGAAGGTGGTAAATATTTGTTGAAGGAATGAACTTGCAAATGTATTTGTAGTATGGATTCTTACAACAAGCAGGAGAAACTGCTGTTGTTAATCAAGTTGAGAAGTTTTGTGTGATTAGCATTTAGTGATCAGCACATTAGTAAATGTCCTTTCATGATGGCTTTTACTCCCTAAGCCACCTTAGAGTTGCTGGCATTGGGATCAGAAAAATTCTTCTAGTACTGGGAATTGCACCCAGGGGAGATTTACCACAGACCCACACCCCGAATTTTTTCATTTTTATTTTAAGACAGAACCTTGCAAATTTGCTAACTTGTCATCCTCCTGCCTCAGCCTCCCTGGCTTCTAGGATTGTGGGCATATGCCATTGCACCTAGCTGGATAACAAATATTTTCATAATGAAGAGCCCTTGTATTCCTATTATTATTTTAAAGTACATATTTAAAAATGTATAAAAACGTGCACAGGAGCAACTATAAAGCAAACAGTGTTATAATCTTCACCCAGGTAAGAATTAGAATATTACTAGCAATGTTGACACCACCCATGTCCTTTCCCAGTTACATCCATCTGTCTCCACATAGGTAACCATTCTCTTGACTTTGGGGTTTATTTATACTTCTACCCCATATGTATGCCTTCCTAAATTTACTTGAACTTGTCACATGCTGGTCTTATGTTTTTATTATGCATTTTTTGAGTTTTGCTTCATTTTTTAAATGTTTGTGAGATTCCTCAATTGAGTGTGGTTTATCTTCTTTGCTGTATTGAAGTCCATTTTATGAATATGCCACAAGTTATTCAGTCACAGATGACCGTTTTTGGAGCTTTGGACTGTTACAGTGTAGATATAAACATTTTGTGTATGTGTCCCGGTATAGAGCTACTTGTATTTTTAGAATTGATGCTGAATCTAGTAGTGAAATTGCTGAGTCACAGACTATTCCTATCTTCAGTAGTACTAGATGCTACCAACTGTTTTGCAAAGTGGTTGTACCAATTTGCACCATCATGAAGAGTATGAGTTCCTGTTGCTCTACATCTTCACCACCCACTTGCTGTTGTAGAGTTTTTATTTTTTGTCAATCTTAAGGGTATTTAATGAGTGGTATCTTATTGTGGTTTTCATTTGCATTTCTCTGGTTACTCATGACTTAAAATCTTTTGTATTTCCTCTTTTTTGAAGTATGCAGTCAGGTCTTTTGCACATTTTCTATTAGATCATGTACCTTTTCATATCCTCATTAATTTACAGGTGTTGTTCACACATTTGTTTTTTTTACTACTTTGTTGTTTTATGTGAGTTTCAAATATCTTCTAATTTGTGTTTTTTTCCTTTTTTTTTTAAGAAAAAGATAGTTCTTGAATGAAGATTTTAACATGGTAAAATTTATCAATACTTCTTGTTTATGGTTTGTGTTTTTTTTTGATCTTATTCCACTTAGTGTCAATTTTTGTTTAGTGGAAGTAGAGGTCTGTTTCATTTTTCCTCCACACAGATAACCAGTTGTCTAGCAACATTCACTGAAAAGAACACCTTTGGCCAGGTGTGGTGGTGCTCATCTGTAATCCCAGTGACTTTCAAGGCTGAGGTGGATATTTTTAAGTTCAAGGTGAGCCAGGGCAATTTAGTTGGATCTTGTCTGAAAAAAAAAAAAGCCTGGGAATTTAACTCAGTGTTAGTGCATCCATGAGTTCAATCCCCAGTATTGCCCCCCCAACCTAAAAAAATTGCTTTATATACTGATCTGCTGTGCCATCTGTGATATATCAAGTATTTGTGAATATGTTTCTTGGCTCTTTTTTTCTGTACTGTTGTAGCATATTTCATCATGGGATCACCCTAGGAATCTTTGAGCAAGATACTTAAAAGAATCAGTGTTCAATTTCCTCATATGTAAAATAGAACGGTAATATTACTAAAGCTAATAGGTTTGTTATGAGGGCTGAATTAATAATTCAAAGAGCTTAAAGCTTTAGTATTTCTTTATGTGTGTGTGTGTGTGTATATATATATATATATATATATATATATATATATATATATATATATATATATACATATATATTAAATCAATTCATTTTTTTCTGTGAATAGAAAAAATAGCCATGGGTTTTAGAATTTATATTTATCCTTACTTTAGTAGTTCTAAGCTTATTTCTGTACATGTAAATCTTCTTCATCCTTCAATGACAAGAGCAAAATATTGCTTGAGTAGGTGGCAGAGAAATTAATATTTGTAATTAATTTGAATTCATTATTTACCAACTATGGGTCCTTGTACCAGATACCTACTGAGTTCAGACATGTTATTAAAATGTATACGGAATTACCTAATTGTATGGTTTTAGAAAGAAAATGAAACCCAACTTACTTTTATGCCTTTATAAATTAAAAATACATTTACTGAGAACCCAATACATATTAACACTCTCCTAGACATTGGAGCCAGAGGATTAGATACTATATACTATAACTTACCTTTGATAGAAATGATCTTCTAGTGGGGAAAGATCAACAATTAAAAAATAGGAGATAAAATAGCCACCAAGGAAATTAAATGGTGCACTTGGATGCAGGTAAGGTGTTTCATATAGCACAGTAAGTGGGAGTGTGACCAAGGTGGGGGGCCACTTAAGTAGAGACCAGAATATCTGAAATGGGAAGATCAATGATAGTCTTGGAAGAACACATGGGTGAGAATAAGAATATATAATAAGAATTATATATAATTAGCTTTGCTTTCAGTTCCGGTCACAGTGCTGCTAAAACCTTTCTAATTTTCTGAGTAATGAGCTGATTGTAGCATCTTTTGTTTGCTCTTAATTCTTGGTTTCTAACACAAGAGCTTCTAGTTCCCTTGGATTCTCCAGAGTTATAGAATCTGTTTATAACAAATAGATAGGTATCTTGTGATAGAAGGGCCTTAGGTGGATTAGCATGGGAGCTGGTTGACAGAACAACTATGAAATTAGAGGGCTGGATCTTTCAGCCATACCCCCTGATTTCTGGGGAAGAGATGGACCAGAAACTAAGTACAATCATCAATGGCTAGGAAGTTTATTTAATTGTGTCTTTACATTGGAAACTCTATTAAATCCTAAGTGATAGAATTTGGAAGAGCTTCTGGGTTTGTGAGCACATGGAAGTGCTGGGAAGGTAGAGTGCTCAGAAAGGATGTGAAAGCTATGTCCACCTGATGACACACTGTGTTCTATGCTTCCCTTTCATTTGAAATTTGAATTCATTATTTACCAACTATGTGTCCTTGTACCACATACCTACTGAGTTCAGACATGTTATTAAAATATATATGGAATTACCTACTTTGTATGGTTTTAGAAAGAAAATGAAACCCAACTTACTTTTAGGCCTTTATAAATTAAAAATACATTTACTGTTTTTGGGTTGTTTTCTTTATAATACACTTGCAACAGTAAGTCAAGTGTTCCCCCACGGTGAGATGTGACAGCACATTATGGAACACAGTGAGGTGGTCATGGGAAACTCCAAGGGGTAGGTAAATTGAACAAAAGTGTGGCTAACTTGGAGACAGCTACTTGTGAGTCTCATCAGAAGTGATGGACAGGATGGTATGACTGAGCCACTGATCTGTGGGGTCTGTATTAACTCTTGGTAGTGTCAGAATTGAGTTTAAATGTAGGATATACAGTTTGTATCTGGAGAATTAGAGATTTATTTGGTGTGAGTTCAAGAGAAAACAACTTATTTTCCTTTTATCAGGAAAAGAACAGCAAGTTTAATGATCCTTGACTCCTGAAGACCCCGTATATGGTTGCAGGTGGTTGACGGAACGTGGTAGAGACTACATGACCCATGTCAAAAAAGGGAGGTTTAAAAGTGAATGGTTTACATTTCCAAAGAGAGAGCTAATGTGTAGAATAAAAAGTTATAGGGCAAGGATAGAAGCAGGAGACTTAATGAGGGCAAATTGCAATTGTACAGGTTTGAGGTAAAAGATAGTGAGGTGGAGTTAGTTAAAATTTGTAAATTAGGTTATATTTTGAAACATATGTCCATGAATTGAATGTTGTGGTGCAGAGACCCAGTAGTGCTCAGTATGACTCTAAAGTGATGTCCTAAACCATAAGGAAATAGTGATGACATGAATAGTAGTGATACTATTATAAATATTACTAGAGTCACAGAAGTTTTAAACTGATTTTTGCATAATAGCTTGCTTAATCTTCACAAAAAATGCTATGTTAGGCACAATTATTTTCCCATTTTGCAAATATACTAACATAAAGAAATAAGTATGCTGTCTATTTTCCCAAGTCTTCAAAATGACATATAAGTTTTAACCACAGAATCTGGCTTTAAAAATCTCTGATTTTAACTATACAGTGCCTCTGATTCAGGAAGAATAAACTTGGCAGGTTTACTAAACAGTGTTAAGTAGACTGTTAGGTACATGACTAATCATCAAAAGATTCATCAGGGCTCAAAATGAAAATTTAGGAGAATTCAAATTAGACATGGTGAATAAAGCAAGAAACGTGGTGTGACACAAGGGTTTCAGCCGAGCTTCAAATGTTCCCAATCCTTGAATTTCCTTATTTTTTTAAATTTTTTATACTGCTAGGGATTGAACTCAGGGCCTCACACATGCTAGACAAGTTCTGTACCCCTAAGCTGTACCCCATCCCTTGAAATTATTTTAAAGGTGATTTATTTATTTGACCAGCATTTTGTGGTTTTCAGTCTACAAATCCTGTACCTGTTCGTTAAATTTACACCTAGTTGTTTCATAGTTTTTAGCTATTATCATTGACTTTTGATTTCACTTAGCATGTCTTAGTGGATTTGTGCTATTCATTCTGTTTATCACAAACTGTGGGTAGGCCATCCTAGTGTAGAGGAGGAAGCATCAGGAGATCTGAGCTGAGGTAGGAAAATGTGGCTCAGTCTCTACCTCTGCCTCTTCCTGGCTCTTGATCTTGGACAAGACGCTGGATTCTCAGGTAATTAGTAGCTACATCACTAGAGTGAGAACAACTCAAAATATACTTCAATACTACTTATTATTGGTGCTTTGCCCTTAGTAGATTTCTACTATAAAATAGATATTCATATGTTTTTCAAAATGCTTTGATGAACCATTTTGAAAATGAAAGGCAAAGACCATGGAAACTGGTTTAAATGGAGAAAGTCAAACAAAGTCTTCTACCTATATTCTGACTGCATAAGCAATAAGTATAAATTTTGAGATAGGCAGTTATGAAATGATAGGAGAGGTCAGCACAACATTGTTGCCCATGGGAAATCTAGTTCTGTATGGAATAGAGACACACTTCTCTCTCTCTCTCTCTCTCTCTCTCTCTCTCTCTCTCTCTCTCTCTCTCCTTCTGCAGTCTCTCTTTTCTTCTGTATTTCTGACTTTATTTTTGTGCTGTTCCATTCTGCCTTATTGTCTATCACTATAAACTTCCATTAGAATCTGTAATGCTCAAATGCTCTAGATAGATGGACAGGGGAGCCAGAATAATTGAAGGGATAAATAATATCACAAAATAGGACCAGACTCCATGTCTGCTGGGTGCAAGAAGCGAAAATAAATCTTTTGTGAGTTGAGAATAAGATAAAGTTCTAGTTTAAGAATGGAAATCAAAACTAAGTAGTATAATCAATCAGGAAGTGATAAAATCTTAGAGAAGGCAGACTTAATGTAAATCTCCCAGGGCAGACAAGGTGATGTAAATCAGCACCTATTTTGTAAGACACAGAAGACATATGTGGATAGAAATGCTCACCTGTGGCATGCTGTGTTCTCATGTTGACAGTCAAGGCAGCCTGAGAGCGCATGCCAGTCCTGAGCTGGGTGATGGTGGCCAGCACAGAACCACAGTGTGGTTTAGTCTCTTCAATTGTGATATGGGACAACACACATGAACTTTACAAGAGTGTGTTGAGAAAATAAAATAGTGCAATGTCTCATATCTAATGTATGTTCAAACACTCTTGAGTATGAGTGGTATTAAAATTAGATTTAATTCCTAGGGACATTGATTATTTTATTGGACATCTTGTAGCTCACAGAGAAGTGCCTGGCACAGAGCAAACATAGATAGCAGATAGTAGGAGTGTGAAGATAAAAGGTTAAGTGAATTAATGTGGGTAATTTCTGACACATCAAATCCTTGATATCTTTGTTAAATGACTGATTAAGTAGATAATTATGCTACATATTATAAACATCTGTTTTAAATCCCCAAATCCACTTACACGAACTGGGCAAACCCCTGTGAAAATATAGATCTGAGGCATAAGAAAGAATGCTCAAGATTACTTCAAGCAATATGCACGGGCAGCAGGGGAGAAAGACACATGCACTTGCTAGTTTGGCCTCTCACAGTTATTTCCTCTGAGTCTTTGAGTAACACCTAATTGCCAAAAATCAAACAATTAAGAATAATAAGGAAGTTAAGGCTTTGTTTCTATGCCCATTGGGCACTTGGGTCTGTTAACAGCCCTGCCATGCATCTATCTGCTGGCTAGTGTTATGGATGAGAAATCTAAGGCTCAGAGAGTTCCCACTGATTTATTCTGTATCTGCGTATAGTGGAGGAAAACTGGGGCTTGAACTTGAATCTTTGGACTGCAAATCCTGTGCTCTAGTTTCCCAGCCAAGTCTGGTGGCTACTGTTTATGTTAATTATTTTTCCTTCCAAGCTGATAAGGAAATAGCTCAAAGAACAGAACATTGTTGATTGCAGTGAGGTTTCCTTCCAAGCCTTCTCTCACTTTGCAGAATGTTTTCCTAATTTGGCTTTAAGTGAGTGCAGCTCCTGGTGGCCCTGGCCACGGACTCCTTCTTGTGAACAGTCTGGTCCATTTCCTTTAGTTGGTCTACGTCCCCCAAGCAGTTGTAGTGTCTGAGGCTTTAAAACCAGGTGGCCCATTTCCCAGATATGTGGTTGGCAACTCTCCTTCCCCAGCATTGTCTCTACCCCCAATCAGAAGTTCTGACCCCATATTTTTTTGTGTTACTTGTCATTGGCATTTCTCACAGTTTTCTAGTTGCTAATTGCCACAGAGAACTATTGTGGTTAAACAGTATTTGATAACACTTCCAACTGGTTGTGGCCAGGACTTAGGGAGGCAGGAGCATTGCTTTCTCACCTCCCATGATTGCTGACCATGGATCTGGGTTTTGAGGAAGGCGTGCATGGGTGTATGTGTGTGGGTGCCGCTGCCCATTGAAAAGGGATGTGTTGCTTTCCTGTGCTGATCAGTAGAGGTGCTGGCAGGGGTGATCCTTTCCAGAGGAGTTTGTTTTTGCACCCTGTCACCTGCACGATTCAATTCATATGTCAGGGCCCCTCAGACATTGAAATAAGAAGAATTTCTGGGGATTCTAGTCTTTCACACCTCTCCTACAACTTGTCGAAGTATCACAGTCAATGACTTCAAACATATCTTCACTTGGTTAAAATTGATATTATCATACTTGGCATGTCCTGGTAATAACACAGGATTTTAATCTGATGATCTGCTATCTAAGTAGCTTTAGGCGATTCTAACAAAGTAATGCAGGCTGGGTGTGGGAAGTTCAAGACCAGTAAGCTAGGGTGTCTGAGTTCTGCTGAGGGCTCTTTTATGATTACAGAAGGATGCCTTCTTGGCGTCCCCTCAGGTGGCAGAAAAAAGCAAAGAGAGCTCTTTGAGTTCTTTAACAAAGTCCTCTTATCCCTTTCATAAGGACTCTACCATTCTGAGTTAATCATCTCTCCAAGGACCCATCTCCTAAGTTTTGGGATTCCAGCATATGAATTTAAATGTGTACAAATATTCAGTGCATAGCCTCTGAGATTTCTTGTGTCATCAGCTTCATGGGCTATGTGACCTGTTTATGAGCACATGCACTCTGCATACCTCCCAGTAGTCCTTCACTAAATGCTAGTTGAAGGATGAGAATAGTCTGCTACTGGGGTGCTGTTCAAATCATGTGTAAGGACACCTGCTGCAGACATGGTACAAATGCTCCCTTGGTGAAGAAGAAAGAGCAGAGTGGGGTGCTTTGGGGGATGCCTGCTCCTCAGACCCTTCATTTTTGCCTTCCTGTTCATATGGATATTGATGCAGATAGCATGACCAACATTCTTCTGGCTCACTTGGGAGGGCTGCTTTTGGATGGCTCTCTCACAGCAAGTCCTAGCACAAAGTTGTCACATGCATTCCTTCTTACCCCATGGTTCTGGTGGTTTTAGACAGGTGGAAGGAGGGCTGCATCAGACATCCTCCTTAGACATTTACAGCTCCATCACACTGGGGATTTGAGCCAACCTCTACAGAATTAAGAAACTACCACGGTTTCTCATCAAACTCAACAACACCTAGTGCAACCTTTGGTGATGTTTTACAAAGCACAGTGTTTTTGTTTCTATCCTAGGAAGTTTCTATAATTCTCAAATATTGTAGGAGCTATATGGTTTGCTTCTTGTTCTTTTGTTATTTGTGTCCTGGATACAGTTTGCTTGTGGAGTATAAACTCAACTGTATACTTCAGTTAATTGCTGCAAGAAAGAAGACTAATATGAGTGCTATCAGGGCTTTATTCCCACATAGAAACTCTTACACTGCGGTAGTGGTGAGGTGTCCAAGGGTTCTTTTTTCCCAGCATTTGTAGGAGGTTTGAACTGATTTTAACCATGTCTGAAAAGAAAAATTTGTAATTGAGTCTCACTGTTTTACAGATGACCTAGCAAAAACAAATTTATATATATTATGTATGATATATATATAATGTTTCTGATTGGGCAGGCTTTTTCTCTATTTTTTTCCAGAAATTCTATGTTAAAAACAAGAGTCAAAGTAGAATTGCATCTAGGTGAACACCTTGATATTTTAAAAATACTTCATTAACACACTGATTTGCTGTTTATTGATCCTCTTGTGATCTACTCTGATAAAATTCTCTACGGAAAGGGGAATGAGCTAGGAAATGCCCTCAGATTTCCCTAGTAGAATACATCAGCTAGCAATAATAACAGAATCACTTCATCTGTTAGTTTGTTAATATTTGCAAGCAACAAAAGAGTTAATTAATTGACTAAATTGATTAAGGTCTGTGTTTCTTCACTTGGCAGTGCAGAGGGGAGTGAGTCCAGGGGAAATTTGAGCTCTGCTCTTGGTGCTCTGACTTGTCTTGATTATGACCTTCTGGAACAATGGCTAACAGCAGAACCACTGGAGTAGATGTGATCAGCCCTCATGAGCTGTGCAGTTTGGACATGCTACTTTGCTACTGGACCTCAAGACTGCCCAATCACCAAAATGTGCCAGGTGTGCCTAGAGTTCCACTGGCTGTGCTCACCTGGAGAAAAGGAAGGAAAAATGGTTGTTTCCCTGAAGGGGTTTAAATCTCATTAGGGTGAGACTCCACTCTCTCCCTGATGAATTCTGAGTCCCTTGAGATGGGAAACATGACTTCCAGCTTCTAATCCTGCAAGATGGCTGGACAGGGCAGTTGTTTAGTGAAGGCTGAATGAGTAATTGAAGTAGCATGAAACAGATTTTTCAAGACCAAAAGAGCATGAACAAATATCCAGTCAACAGAATAGCAACCATTTACTCTGAATGAGCCTGAGTAGAGAATTATCAGGGCCAATTGGAGTTTGCTAAGCTGGTGAATAATAATGTATTGAAACAAGCTCTGTGACAAGTCAAAGTCCCTGGGTGAACTCTGGCAAACCAAGTTCCCTTGCTGAGCTTTACTTTCCTTTTCTTTATGGGTTTATGTTTTACATTTTAATCCATGATCATTTTGAATTAATATTTGTATCTGGTGTGAGTTTTAGTGTGAGGTTCTTTTCCCCTCCCCTTTCCTTCCTTTCTGTCTGGCTGGGACATTCTCTTGTTCTACAACTATTTCTTGAGAAGTCTGTCCTTCCTTTGCTAAGTTCACTTTCCTCTTCTTTCAAATGAAGGGGTCAGATTTATACTAGAGGAAATCACTGTTCCCTTCTAGGTTTACGAATCTTTTGAACCCACTTTTTCTGATGTGCACTTCCTTTTGAGCAAAGCTATCCTTCATATCATATATATGTAAAAAAGGTCATCTAGATGAAATTCAGAATTCATCTGTTGGATATTGTTCAGTTGATAGATTTTCCTGTGAAAACTATGGTTTTAGAAGTTTGATGAAAATGTATAGAAATTCTTAGACTAATGATTTCTTTTTTTAATACTGTCAAGCATGACTTTTTTGGACAAACTTAATAGATTGTGGGTTTTGCTTCACTTGGAATGGAGGGGGAAAGATGGTTTACTTCTCAATTAAAAAAGCAACAGCTGGTTAATCTTTGTACTGGATTCACAAACTGAAGGGGTAAAATAATAATTGTTCCATGATTATAAAATAGAGTGAGGTAAGGCTGGAGTCAATTTTTTTCCCTCAAAGAATCACAGAAATATTTATTGTCAAGAAGATCATTAATCCTCATCATAGAGAAAACATATCAAACAAGAGTGAATAATACATGTTTGTGGATCCAGTATTGAAACAACGATATAAGCAAAGACATTTTAGAGTTCTGTTCCTAAAGTCTATAGTTGTGAAATATCTTTTTAGTTTTTAGATAAGGAATCAGAATAAGGTGATACAATACATGTCAGAGCTATTCTTCGAGAATGAGTGAGCTCTAGAGTCATACTTCCTGGGGCTGCCAGCTTGTGAGCTTTCAAAATTAAGCAGAGCTTGTACTTTAATAGGAGATCACCACAAAACACCTGCTCAAAGGGAGAAACCATAGTAGTAACCAAATGCTAGAGGTTGAAAGGGCCTGGTTATATTGAGAAAGGATTTGGGTCTTTTTCTTGAAACAAATTCATCCTAAAACACCAGAAAAAGTCTCAACCATGTTTAGACACAAGCAAGTAAGGAAGCCCTACACCTAAGGAGGTACTGATCACTGCATCATATTAGAGAAGTGAAAGAAAAAGGGAAGTTTTATTTTGAGGAGTTAGTCTACAAAAACTCCTACATTGTAAATCAAACCTTTGGTGTTCTAATTCTCACTTCTGTCCCTCTATGTCTGACTATCCGGAATCAGTCCAGGATTTTGGGGGATCTAGATTTCCTCATATACAAAATTAGATATTTGGACTAGATGACATTTCTCCTACCTCTAAAATTGTGTGACCTTTTCCTAGACCATAGATTCTTTCTTTCTATACTGCTTCTCCACTGGTTCAGCAAATATTTATGGAGCCACTATTTTGTTCCTGTACTGTGACAAAAGTGTCACATCTTATATAATTTATAAGAATTGTTCAAAATAGGCAAATCCATAGAGATGAAAGGTAGGTTAGTAGTTACTGGGGGCTGATAGAAGAAGACAGTGAGAGTGATGATAATGGGACTGCAGGGTCTTTTAGGAGTGATTCTGGGTTTGGGATATTTCCTATGAACAAAATCATAATATGTGGCCTTGGGTATGCTTCTTGTAGTGTAATGCTGTCCTGGTCTGTTTATGTTGTAGCATGTAGCAGTACTTCATTTCTTTTTTGGCTGAGTAATATTCCATTGTATGGACATAGCCCATTTTATTTATCCATTCATGAGTTATTTGATTGTTCTACATTGGGACTATTAAGAATGATACTGCTGTGAATATTATTGTGCAGGGTTTTGTAGATATGTTTTCTTCCCCCAATATATGCCTAGGAATGGAATCGCTGGGTCATTGCCACATGCACCCATTCTGCACTCAGGCCTGTGAACCCTTGTCACTCTGCCAGAGAAACTATCATGTCTCCAGACACAGGTCGTTATCTCAACTTCCTTTGTTCTAGTTAAGAAGACCAGCTTACAAGCTTCAGAAACAAATTACTTACTGTGAATTTATATCTGTGGGATATATATCTGTATGGGGTCCTCACTTACCCAGCCTAGTCCTTGTGTTGAGCTATAGTCAAGCATCAACTGCCACACCCTCAGCTCTCTGAGAAAGATTGGGTAGTGATCTGAGTTTGGCTTTCATTTGCAATCCTTTAGCTATTCTGCGTGGCAGCTCCTACTGCTTCTTTCTTTAGTTTCCCAAAGCATTGCTTTCTCATTATATATATATAAAATCTGGCATCATAATGTTCACTTAAAGAGCCTCTCCATTATTCAGAGAGGCAACAGGTCCTGTAGAATTTCCAGAGGAATAAAGTGCCTGGCTTCAAGATGCTGTAATGTACCTGGCACCCAGGAATGGGTGTGAGGCAACAAAGCTGAGGAGTGGACACCCTTCCTCTGATGCTGGCTGTGTTGCATTCTACTGCAGTTTCCTTTCTTTGCATTGCTGCACATAACCCTCCACCCCCCTGTGCTGGCCCTGCTGGTCACAGTGGAGAATTTTGAATCCCATGGGATGAGTGGCCTGTCAAGTAGTTTTTATTGACAGCTTTTTGTTTGCTGTGCATCTCATTGGCTTGTTTACCAACACCAACTAGATTTTGTTTCTTTCATATCCAAACCGGAACACATTTGGATATCCTGAGATTTTACAGAGTGTGTTTTTTTATTATATGAACCTAACCTAACTAGTATTCCCATATGAAGTAATGCAAATCTACTTTTGTTCTAGTGGAGCTATTTTGGTCACATATAAGCAATTTTGGTTCAGTTTAGGGTGTGAATTCAAGGTTTTTATAACTCAGTTTGAGCTTCATTTCATATCAGTGATAGCCATTTTAATTTATCTGAATAAAACATTTTGTTTTTTTTGTCACTATGTGTTACAAAGCCTCCCCCCACTCGCTTGATTTTTAAGAAAAAGAAAATCTTCTTTGATTTATGTTTATGGCTTCTCTCCTCCTTTGAAAGCAGGGGCTAACTGATCATTGGCACAAATTAATGTTCTAGAATCTACCTTCAGAATTAGAGTCTTGAGTGTGAAGCAGTGAAAACTGTATGTCAGGGGCTTTAGGTCTCTGCAGAGTTGAAGGGGGGCAAGGTGACGAGGGGGCAAGGTGAGGGAGAAGTGAACCTCTGCCCCTGTTCTTCCAGAGAAGATCTGCTTAGTCCTGTTTTTATTTTGAGATACAATATAAGATCATGTTTACACAAGGAAGAAATGGTTCCACTTAACCTTAAAAAATAAAAATGGCTTAAAATATATTGCTAGAGGTCATATAGATAGGAATCAGGCTTTCTTTGCAGTTGCTGGATCTAAGCCCTTCAGCCAACACACGGGGGGGGGGGTGGAGAAGAAAAAAAAATTGGCTACATGTTTACTAACTTCTGAGAATCACAACCACACACACCACACACCACAAAATAGGCAAAACAGGCACTTCTCTGAGGGCCATGTACATTTAAAGTTTAGATGAAATATGGTAAGTGGTTTTGCTCATTTTTAGAGTAAATGGGAAAAATTTTTGGGACAGAATCAGGTTTTCTTATCTTTAAACTGGGGCAAATATCTCATAATTATCTTTGTGTCTCCTTTTTAACTTATCCAGAAAGTATAAAAATTATTAATATTCCCATGTAGAAGAATGACAGGGGACTCAACGTTCGTGTAGCCATGGATATCTTAGGATACACTTTTTGGATGTGTTACTCCATATAATATTAGGTGGTTACCACCAGCCCTTCCAGTAAGCAAATCTGCAGGCCAAGCTGATGACCCTGTACACACAGTGAAGCATTCATTCACCAAGGATGTTTTAAGAAGACGTGATTAGGGAAGGGATACCATGGGGTGGAAGAGCAGGAACTGTAATGCCAGGCAGATGTACATGGGAGAAGAGGCTCAGAGAAAATAACAAAAAAGAAACCTTGGAACCTGTCTCCTCATCAGTAAAAGAAAAATCATAATAACCATTTTGCAGTGTTGTTCTGTTAGAAATCATGTAGAGAAAAACCAGCTAAGAATCGATACATCATAGGTATCACCCAGTCAGCACATAGTGTGGTGTGGTTCAGTGACCTCATGATGACTTGCTTGGCCAGTGGCGTAGCCACTGTGGACTGCTGTAGCCGTGTGCCATTGGCAACTGTTACTCTTGTGGCAATTTTACTTCCCATCCTGCAGAAGAGCAGTGCCTTTGGGGACCTAGCCCGGGGTCTTGAACACATTGAATACTTGGAGGGAATTGAGCTCATCCATAACTATTGGCTCAATGTGTCTCTTCAGAGCCAGCCTCCAGTTCTCATTGTATTGGTGAGACTTGTGCCACCATCACACTGGGGAAGGATGTTGCCTTCTTACTGGCAAATGAGACGCAATGACTCTGATTTTTCAAAAAAACTTTACTATGTAACATCTATAAGGTTATATGACCTGTGTATCAGGATCACAGTCTTTGACTCCTTTTTTTAATACCTGGCCCCTGAAACTCTCTCTTTCAGTGAGAGGAGGCTTCAACGCTGTAGTAAAAGTCTACACATTGGGTCAGTTCAGCCCTTGTGGCAGTGCAAAAAGGGAATAGAAGTGGACCTGCCTTTCAGGAGCCTTGAAAAAGGGGTAGGAGGCCGAGTGGGATAGCATGCGAGGAAAGTTCAGGGTGTGGAGGGGAGGGGCAGAGGGGATCTCTGGAAAGATAATCGGGAAGGGCGATGGGGTCTGGCGCTCTGGCATCCCCTTAGGTGAAGGCTGCTGTGGGACCACCAGAGCAGGTTGGAGGGTAACAGGGCCTTCTGCCTCAGGGCTGCTGCCTCTGAAGGCATGACGCCTGTCTTCAGGGGGGTGCGGCTCCGATGGAAGATCCGGAATTTCGAGTTCAATATCAGCATAGGCAAGAGCCCGGGGAGGATCTATTCTGATGGTGGCCGTCATGCCATATCTGCGTCGTTTGTTGACCAGTACAGCAGTGGGCTGTAACTAAATGTGGCAGCTTTCATCACCTCCACCCACTGCTGGGCACGCTGTCTCCTCCGCAGGTTCTTCCTCCAGTGGAGTACCAGCATGCAGCCGCCAGTTATCACGGTGCAGAGCCCCAACAATCCGAAGTACCATGGGACCCACGCTGAGGCAGTAAAAAAACAGCAACAAAAAAAAACAAAAAAGGCAAGCTGACTGACAGCTCTAGCTTGGGACCTGAACTGTGTCTCATTCCTCTCCTGGATTTGTCTCATTCATCCTCTCATTCCTTCCCACCCTTCTCAAAGACATGCCTAATAATTTCCTGATTCAGTCAAAGCTATATTTGCAGGGCACATAAGAGACCCCATTAGCCTTTTTTAGATAAGGAACACTAGGTGTAGAGGGGCCAGACCTGCCCAGACTCAAGTCAGGCCTTCTGGCTCCCAGTCCAAAACCCATGCAGTCATTCACACCAAGAAGCCTCACTAAGGACAAGGACATCAATTGTATCTCTTCTCCTTGGGCAGAGCATGGTCTCTGCCTTTGAGGAGTCCTTAGTTTCCTAGAGGAGTCTGTCTCTTAACTAAATAGCACTCCATTCAAGCAGCACCCCCCTCCCCCCCATCCATGCAAAGGGTCTTCCCTGAAAGTTTGTCACTCACTCTCAAAAGGACTGGGTGTACTTACGACCAGGGAGGCCCATGTCCTCCTTTTGCGAATCCATAAGGTTCACTCTGGTTACCAGGCCTATGGCTCTGCAAAGAGTGAACTGACCCACTACTCTGCCCACCAATGGGAGTCCCCAGAAGGCCCAGTCCCATTGTTCTCTAAATTTGAGATCACTGGGTTCTGAGCATCAGGAATTCTTGGGCTGGTGCTTGTAGAGTGGTTGGCAGTTGATGGAATAAGGGACTCCATCTTATGACATCTCATGAGCATGTTGTCTTCCATGAAAGACTGGTCCACCATAGAATTGTCTGTTCCCAACTTTGTGTGGTGAACTCACAGGCAGCTCCCAGCAAAGGGTCCTTACACCCTCAGGAGCTTCTACTTGTGTTTTCAGTTGTTAGGGAGCCATTTTCCAGTGGGGAGTGAAGCAGGGAGGACAGTGAACATTGGACATCCCTACCCTCAAGAAGTGTCTTACCCAGTTGTCAGGGAACAAAATGGCTTAGAAGAACCATGTGGTCCAAACCTCCTCCTTTGGCTCCTACCATCTCTGTTTTGTTTCTTCAACAAGTGTTTTTTGGGCATCATCAGGTCTTGTATGTGATCTGCTTCTCTTTCCAGCTGTGTCTCCCTCCCCACCTGTCATATACCTTTCAGCCCTGGGCATGCCAGATTCCCACAGACCCTGCTTATTCTCCTCTAAACTTTGGCTCAGACTGCTGCTTCACTCAGGAGTGTCACTCACCACATTTCCACCACGGAACACCTTTTTATCCTCCCAAGTGGTCAGCTCCCCAACTCTGATACAAATAGTTCTTTCAGTTGATTTCCCGGTTTCTAGAACTCTGGAGCAGATAAATTTGAAGCAAATTGTTCCCAGGGACAGGAATCAAATTGATTTCAACAACTATAAATGTGTATAAAGTGGAAAATATAGTGTTCTACAGATTTAATATATTATTTTTAGAAATTGCTCTATTTGAACTGGTATAAAAGTGATGCCCTTTTAAATAATACGTCACCTACCATGAACAACTAAAGTTCAGTTAAGTATGAATTAAACGGAAAAAATTAACTGATGCTCTGCCACTGAGGCTTATTTTAAAATCAACATATTTTCCATCCCCTTCTCCCCATCCCTAACCTGGAACAGGATTACTTTTTGTCCCCATTCAGTTATCTGTCCTTGAGCACACACCCACCACAGGAGTGAAGAAATTCAGAGTTGGAGATGGCAGCAGAAGACTTAGAAAATGATTATATCCCAGATTAAGAGGTGAAATAGGACCGGGCACACCTGAAATCACATCTTTAAAGACACTTTGTTCCCCCTGATGTGCAGAATCACAGCCTCTGGGACAAGAGTCCCTTGCATTTTTCCTTTGCTTGCAAAGTAATTAAACTTCTGTCCATCAACTGATATATATATATAAATATACAAATGGGTATATCCATCCAACAGAAAATATGTGTGGATTTGTGTGTATATATATACATTATATTTATATAAGATTTTGATATTAGGGATGGACCCCAGTATTCAGTTATTGAATAAACAATGTAGGAAGCCTATATCAACTAAAAATTGAAAATTATTTTCTCTCTGAAAAAATTTTAATAGCAATTTTACTTATTTTATACATCTATATTATTTGTTGAGATGTGAATATATTTGTTTGTGTATAATATATGTATAATATAAAATATATAATACATATACATATGTATGTCTACATATATTTATATGTATATATATGTATCTATACGTGTACATATGTGTATATATATATATATCTACATTTATATATATATAAAAAATTATTGCTAATTAGTTAAACAAGGGAGAAAAAGTCTTCTCAATTATATGCTGGGGTGACTGGATATTCACCTGACTCCTCACACAATGCACAGAGTTTACCCAAATTTAATTCCAGAACTAACTCAAAATAGACCTATATGTATGTAAGAGCTAAAGGGGAAATTTTCTTTAAACGTATAGGAGTAAATTTTGACTTTATTAGGCAAATTCTTCTTGGATAGGACACCAAGAGCACAGTGATAAAGAACAATATGGGTAGATTGAACTTCAAGTTAACAACTTTTGTTCAAAGTATCTTGTCAAAAATGTGGAAAGACAACTGACAGACAAGGACAAAATATGTGCAAGTAACATGTCTTAAAAGAAAATGTATCCAGAATAAATAAAGAACAGAACCCAACACATAGATAGCCAATGTTTAAATAATGGACACATCATCTGAGTAGACCTTTCTCTAGAGACCTTCCTCCAAAGCAGATATTCTGGCCAGTGAGCACATAAAAAAAATGTTCAACATCATCAGCCAGTGAGACTCAAAATAAGGTACTACTCCACATCCATGAGGATAGCTAAAATGAAACCAGATATTAACAACTTGGTAAGGATTTGGGAAATGTAGAACCAACCTTCCTACATTGCAGTAGAAATGTAAAATAATGTAGTTTCTTTGACAACTATCATTCAAGTGCCTGTGTAGGGGGCAATGTGGCATCATTAGACAGCTCTAGCAGGGTCACTCTGTCAGCATTAGAAGTGGCTAGAATAGTTTTCAACATGTAGATGTACTATTGGATAAAAATAAAAAATGGTCAGTCTTCAGATAGAAAAATGTACATGTCTAGAAGTCTTAGCTCTGTAGTACTTGGTGCAAAAAGAGTAAAAATGATTAATTACTTTTGATTTGATTTCAGTTATGTGCTAAGCCTTACAATTCATGTGTTCCCCAATCTCAAATTTGAGTGTGCACAAAGAAATAAGTAAACTTAACTCAGTAAACCAGGAAGCGCCAGTTGACATGGTTGACTTTCTAGTTTTGACAAATGAAAGAATGATCATTTAAAGAAAGCCAGACACTTGGAGCAACTAGAAACAAGTTGCAATGAATGATACGGAAAAGAGTTCTATTCGTTTATAAGAACCCAAAATATAGCCATGTGGAGCCATTGGAAATACCCTGCACTCTAATGGGCATCTAAGGGAATTGCCCAGTGACAACATTACCCTGGCATGTGGGCCACCTTCAGTGTTTCTGTATTTTCTCCAAAAGGAGTTAGTGTCTCAGTTGTATCTTGGCTGTGCATGCTAGGACAGTTGAGTCTCCTGATTGAGGAACTTGGGTTCTCACAGCAGGCAGATAAGATGGATCTATTCTGATAATATTTCATGTTATGGGAACTCTCTCATGGCTCTGTAGATTGTGTGGTCATGGAAACCTTCTGAGAAGCTGAAATATACATGTCAGGAGTGAGCTGTGTGCAAATCAGGGAGAGGAGAATGAAGGGGATGATGGAGGCAAAGACACACTTTCTAAGATGGGCCTGTTGTGACCCTATCTCAAAAGGCTGATGTGTTCTCTAGAGAAGTAAGATGAACACAGGGCAGGAGGTGTAGGAGCAGGCAAGTGCTGGACCCTTATTGGAGTGTCGGGTAGGGAACCCCTTGTATAGAACTTTGTTCTGTGGGACAAATTGGACTTTACCGAGATCATGTAATGTTATGTAGATTAATCAAGTGATTCACTTTATTTTTTTTGGGGGGGGGGTGTTATTGTTTTGTTTTGCTTAATTTTATTTTGGCCCTGGGTTTGAACCTGGGTCCTTGAGCATGCTAAGCAAGCACTCTACCACTGAGCCACATCCCCAGCACAGGAGATCTGTTTTTAAATACTATTTTATCAATATGTACAAAGAGTGGGCAGTGTCTACATAAAAATGGAGGTAAGGTACCCAATGAGGTGGTTGTTAATTGGACTCATGTAAATGGTGGTGTCCTGGCTTGGAGAGAAAATTTGCAGGACTTGTTGATGATGTGGATCTTTTGGGTGCCAGAAAAAGGAGAGGATATGGGTGGATGATGGCAGCATCCTCTGGGATTGGGGAGCCTGGAAGAAGCTGGCTTGAGTGGGCCGGAGATTTGAAAGGCTCTGATGGAGTTACAAACTGCAGAATCATTGAACTCCATACCATGAGAAAGTTCTAGGACAGGGACACAGGTGAACCCCAGGGCTTTTTCTAAATAATTGCTGCAGTCTGGCTGGGCAAAATAATCAGGGGTTGACAAGAAACTTGTGAAGGTTGATACAGCGGGAGCCATTTTATTGTAGGATGGCAGAGGTATTTATACCTAACTGAATACACAGTCTGTTTCAATTTAGCATCATCCAGTTACAGCAATCCTCATCATCTTAAGTATACACAGCTTAACTCAATTAATATCATCTTAATAGTTTGCTGGCATTACTTCTCAAACCACTCCCTCTGGCAAAGTGCCAGGCACCATCTTGACTTGGTTGTGGCTCTCAGCAAATAATTACAAACCTCTTTAAGGAAAAGACATCTATACCTGCATCAGTATCTTAAGAATTGAAACTAGGAGGCTAGCTTAGAAGAATAGTCACAAATGCCAGATTTGAAGTTGTCTTCTTTGAGGTGTGAGAACTCTTGAACTTCCCAGGTGCTTAAGAAACACCTGGTGCCAGAATCCTTGTGACAGATTATCATTTGCAAGGTCCTTTTTGATGAGTAATGTGGAAGGCTCTAGCAGAATCACTATTTGTTTTGTTGGGAGGAAAGGCACTTTGCCATTTGAGAATTGCAGCATAAGTGTAGAAAGGTGTTTGTGACATCTTGTTTTAAAAATGTCTTTTCCTCCTGGAAAGAGGAACTATGAGCTTAGGGGGAAAGACTGAGAAGAAATGCTGGGTGTAGATCTGTAATTGAAATTTTAAAAAGGGGTCAGGGTTTGCCCTTCCCCATTAGTGCAAGTGTTCTTAAAAGTTCTCAGAGTGCTTTAGAAATTTTCAAACAAGCTCATTGAGCCTTGTATACTCTTAAGTGTCTCTCAGCCATCACTGCATACAAGGGTAGAAAAGAGAATAGTCAGTTTAGTGTAATGCTTTGTTGGTTGTATGACATGTGGGCCATGTATGCCAAAAGGAACCACAATGATGGTCTCTTGGTCAGCAAAGGCAGATGGAAAAAGTGTCATAGGCTTATTCCGTGTTCACATGTACATATTGCTGAGTTGTGCTACCTGACAGGTAATGGTGACTGATGTAGTCTCTGTAGAAGACAACCCTGTCTTTAAAAGTTAGATTTAGCTGTTGTCATGGTGTGCACCTATAATCACAGCTACACAGATCAAGGCAAATTTGATGACAAATTTGAGGCCAGTTGAGGCACATTAGTGAATCAATGCCTGAAAAAAGGGGAGGGGCAAGTACGTAGCTCAGTGATAGAGCCCCTTCCTAGTTCAGTCTCTGAATATTAATATCAAAAAGAATAAGTCACTATTTAATCATGATTTAGAAATAGTGTATTTGCAGAAGTCTATGACCCAGAATTGTATCACCTAAGTTGGTTGGGTGGGGCTTCCCCACCGCACTTCCATGGTTTTCTCTAATATAAATTTATTCTTGCTAGTGTAGCCATATTTTTAACTTTTTTATAAAATGGTGTAATGGATGAAATGTGTAAAGACTGTAGAATGATGAGGTCCTGTCTAAAGATATGAGACTGAGTCCCATGAGAAGGATGACAGTACTGAAGGAGTTTGTAAAGTCAAGACTCTAGTAAGTACTAATTTTCTCACTGTGCTTGTGTCTGCATGGTGTGTGCACAGAGGTTGAGATCTGTGTGTATCCCTTAGCATCTTAGATTCTTGTATTAAAAAATGCCTATGGCTAATGTTTAGAAAATTGTTTTTTGTTGTTGTTGTTGTTTTTTGTACCAGGGTTGAACTCTGGGGCAGTCAACCACTGAGCCACATTCCCAGCTCTACTTTGTATTTTAGTTAGAGACAAGAGTATCATGAGTTGCTAAGCCCTTTGCCATTGCTGAGGCTCGCTTTGAACATGTGATCCTCCTGCCTAAGCCTCTATAGCTGCTGGGATTACAGGCATGTGCCACTGCACCTGGCTGAGAAAATGGTATTCTTTAGGGGAGGAGAGTGAGAAATTTCAGGTTTTCTGGTTCTGCAATGTTAGGAGATGCAGGAATAATGAAAGAGAGATGCTCTGAATTGCCTGTACAAATGTGAATCCAGGGACAAGATTATTTCAGAGTTCTATATTGTTACCAGGGTTAAGATCCAGCTGCTTGCCCCACACCTGGCCAGTCAAGTTGACAACTAAGTAGTTGAGGCAAAGAAAGTGACTGCATTTAAAAAGTGGCTCAGTGAGAAGAAAGAGGGATTCTGTATCCAAATCCCTACCTCTTAGGAAGCTGATCTCAGGGGGCTTATGTTAGTGATTCATGGGTGTTTCCAGATGGGCAGGTGTTCTGCAGAGGGAAGGCTGGATAATGGTATCCAAGTCATGATATTTTCCAATTTCTAAGATCTCAACAGTAAAGATCATGATTTTTTTCCTATTATGGACTAGGTGCATATTATACAATGATAGGGAAAGTTAATTCTTCCTAGACCCTCTTGCTGAGCTGGTAGCTTAAATCATTGTAATGAGGGAGAATATCCTTCCTCAGTTAGTGATATAGTGTAAACTCCCAGCAGTGAACACAGAGCATCCTTCCTCAGCTAGCTACTCCTATCATGAACAGAAACACATCCACTAGTGAATTTCAGTATTTCAACACTGAGGACAGGCAGTAATTTTTTCAGGAAAATAGTCCTGATTTGCAAACATCTAATTGTCATTGATTATTTTCCTTGGATTGATCACAATAGGAATGTTTTAATTTTCAGATCCCAGAATGCACAAAGAGAACTTAAAATACTGATGTTTTAGGCTTGACCTAGATTTTCTTAGGAAGAACTTTGAAAGAAGTAAGACTCTTCCAACATTACAAGTCAGTAAGATGGATTTTGAAGATATTCATGTCATTGTGGGGTCAAATAAAGACTAATGCACAAAGGAACCCATGCAGTCATGTTTATAGCTATGACAGTTGCTCTTTTGAGTAACTCTGTTTTTCTCTGTGAGACAACAGGCAAACACTGAATCAAAATGCATGAAGAGCACTTTGCTATAGGAGCTATGTCATCTCTTTATCTAACATTATAGACATTTGTTCATGGCAGTTGGAAGACTGATCTCCCAATTGTATTTCTAAGGCTCAAATACATAGAATCAAAATGATGCAGAGGAACCTATGTTAAAAGCAAAGACTAAAGTTTTAACAGTATTAGAGCAAAGAAGGATTAATGAATCAGGCAGCACTGAGAACCAGAAGAGGTTCAGAGTTTCATGGCAGCAGTGTGGGCAGTGCGCTTCCATAGGCTGATGTAGAAGTACAATGGAAAAAATAGATTTGACCAGAGTCAAAAGACCCTACATAGATGTTGTTTAGCAGTTTCTGTAAATTGGTAAAATTTTTTAGTTTCATTTTTCTAAAAACTTAAACTGGTTCCTAGTTTTCTGTAACATTTTTACATTAATTCTCCATGTACCTGTGGAGGAAGCTGAAGGAAGCCCTGGAATCATCTCAGTCTAATGAACTCTCAACTAAAACTTCATATCACTCAGGATAGAATCCAAGTTCCAAGCCACTCATTGTTAAGACTAGAATTATGAGATTTCAGTAGAAAATAGCACCAATATACAATGGAAATGCCCTTGGATAATGTTGATTTTGAAAAAGCAGTAATTTATGTCTTGTGATTCTATTTCAGTTTGAGGCTGATCCACTAGCAGATTGTTTAAGAGGATCAACAATTCCATCTTTACTTAGAGTGATGTCACTAAATGACTGGATGTTTCCTTATTCTAGGAGCTGTGTTGAAATAGTGAGTTATGTCTATGGGAAAAGCAAATATGTAAGTACAATGGCAATTTTAATTTTCAACAATTTAAAAACCCATAAATAATCAATTATTTCCAATTTAAAATCAGTTGTTAACAATCTGAAAGTAGAGTCCCTGGCATATAAACATGTAGGAATCATTTTATCAAAACTCTGAAACCCTAGAAGTAGAGGGTAATGTCTGCTAGTCAGCAAACACCAGAACAGGTTTTTATGACATGGTTTGTGGCTGTTAGGATAGATGTTGAAGAAGGCATGGGAATTAGAAATTTGGTGTGAATGGGTGGGGAATACTTTTTAAATTTGTTTAGTCCTATAAGACAGGATAATGACCTTTAGCATATATTATATTCATTCAGTTTATATTATATACATTATATACATTTAGCATACATTATATATACATACATCGAGTATCACTTATTCTATTTAGGATCCTACTCTTGTAATTGTACAAGATCTGGAGTTACCCTGATTGTGTATACATATATAAGGCTAGCAAAGTTATGACTGATTAATTCTACTGTCTTTCCTATTCCCCTCCTCCCTCCCTTCGTTTCCCTTTGTAGAATACAATGGATTTCTATTATTGCCCTCCCCAACATCTCTTGTTTTGGGCTAGCATCCACAAATCAGAGAGAACATTTGGCCTTTGGTGTGTTGGGATTGGCTTATTTCACTTAGAATGACAGTCTTCAGTTCGGGTTGGGGAATATTAAGAACTAGCCCACTGGGCACAGTAGCACAAGCATGTAATCCTATGTTTCTCAGAAAGCTGAGGCAGGAGCATCACAAGTTCAAAGCCAGTGTCAGAAACTTAGCAAGGCTTCGAGCAACATAGAAAGACACTGTCTCTAAATAAAATATAAAAAGGGCTGGGGATGTGGATCAAGGGTTGAATGCCACTTGGTTCAATCCCTAGTACCAAAACAAAACAAAACAAACAGCAGCAAGAACAACAACACAAAACAAGGCTCCAATCATGTTTCCAAAAATTGAACTTATTTTTAAAGGAAATTTAATCTTTTTATAGGAATTTTGGGTTCACAGGAAAATGAAGAAGATACTGAGACTTTCTGTGTTACTCCCCCATTATCAATATCTCCCACCAAAGTAGTGCATTTATTCTAATGGATGAATGTACATTAATAGATTGCAATCACCAGGCATGGTGGTGGAGCACGCTTGTAATCACAGTGGCTCGGGAGGCTCACTCGGGAGGATTCTTAGTTCAAAGCCATCCTTAGCAATGGTGAGGCACTAAGCAACTCAGTGAGATTCTGTCTCTAAATAAAATGCAAAATAGAGCTGGGGGTGTGGCTGAGTGTTTGAATGTCTGTGTTTTTAAAACCTGGAACCCCAATCCCCCAATATCCATTGCAGTCACTCAAAATCTGCAGTTTACATTTGGGTTCATTCTTGTTGTACATTCATACACAATGTGCATGTGACATATGTCCACTATTATATTATCAAGAAGAGTAGTTTCAACTAATTATTTGTTCTTTTTTTTTTTTTTACTATCTCAATATTTTTTTTCCCTTTTCTAGAATGTCATATACTTGAAGCATGTAGTAGGTAGACTTTTCAGATTGGCTTTTTTTATGTTGTAATAAACATTTAAAGTTCTATTATTTCTCTGTATTAGTAGGTCACATCTTTTTAGTGCTAAATCACAACAGTATGTTGTCTAGATGTAGTTTATTTTCCCATTCCCTTACTGAAGGACACCTTGATTACTCCCAATTTTTGACAGTTATGCATAAAGCTGCTCTAAATATTCTTGTGCCAGTTTTTGTGTGTATGGACACAAGTGTTTAACACTTTTGGGTAGATGGCAAGGAACATGATTGTTGGATCATTTTATAAAAATATGTTAGTTTTTAACAAACCACCAAACTGTATTCCAAAGTGGCTGTAGCACTTGTATTCCACTTGGGAATGATCAGAGTTCTTGCTGCTCTAAATTCTCACTGGTATTTGGTGTTGCAGGTGCTCAGGTTTCAGGGCATTCTAATAGATATAGAGGGACAGCTTGTTTTAATTTGCATTTTCTCATATGATATGGAGCATCTTTTTACATGCTAACTTGTTATATCTTTTCATATGTATATATATATATATATATCTACCTTCCTTGGCAAGGTTCTTATATATTTGGCCCATTTTAAAGTCAACTTATTTTCTTATTGTTGAGTTGTAAGAGTTTTTGTTATATTTGGGATAACAGCCATTTATTAGATGTCTTTTGCAAATATTATGATTTACACTGTATCTTGTGTTTTTGCTTATCTCTTGGCAGTGTCCTTCACAGAGCACACATTAATTTTAATGAAGCCCTACTAACCAATTTATTTTTTCATGGATTTTTGTCTTTGATGTTGTATGAAGTCCTTGTCATAATAATTCAAGATTATTGAAATATTCTCCTAGAAAATTGTAGGAGTTCTTAATTTTTGTGGTGTACATTTAGGTCTATGATTTATTTCACATTAGTTGGGTGAAGGGTATAATTTTTGTGTGTACATTTATCTTTCTTCTGGCATGTGGATGTCTAGTTATTCTAGGATCATCTGTTGAAAAGATTATCTTTATTGCATTGACTTTTTCCTCTGTCCAATTATTGGCCTTAGTGTAATTCTGGCTATAATGTCTTCTCCATTTACCAATTTATGCATGTTTTTCCACAAACCATTGTAGTTTTCTGGTAAGTCTTGATATTGGATACTTTTTCCTCCATATTTGTTCTTTTTCAATATTGTATTATTAGATGTAATGTACCAATATAAAAATGTGGAAAGAGAAAAAATATATTGTATTGGTTATAGTGGAAGTTTTGCTTCTCCTTGTACCTTGGAAAAATTATTTTGCCACTATTCACAAAATACTTTACTGATTTTGATTAGCATTGCATTGACCGTATAAATTAAGTGGGAAAGAACCCACTGACGTCTTGACCATAATGAATTTTTCTATCCAGGAACATGGAATGTGCTCCATTCTTTATTTTTTTATTCATTGGAATTTTCGTTTCCCTTTGATAGGTCTTGTATACCTTTTATCAGATTTACACCTTAGTATTTCATTTTTAGTATTTCAGTTTTTAATTTCAAATTCCACTTTGTTAATTGATAGAATTAAAAGAAAGGGATTTGACTCTTATGTATTAACTTTCTATATTGAAATCTTACTCTAAAATCTTATCCTTTCTATGAGGATATTGATTCTAATTATTTTCACAGATGTCATCTGCAAACAAAGACAAGTTTATGGGTTTGAATTTCTTGTGTAATTACATGAGTAAATTTTACTTTGAGTAAAATGTTAAAGGAGTTCATGAGTGAGGACACCACTGATTTTTAAAGATTCAGTTTTCTTTACTCAACCTTTATGTTTATGAGTGCAGTTGAGCTAAATTTCTGAGAGTTCTGACACCCTCCAATGTTTTGTCTGGTGTTTAGTCTGTCTCTTCTGAATGTGTTTATTGCCTTTTGGTATGCCTTGTAATTTTTCCTTGATGGCTGGATATGATGTGCTGGGTCAAAGTGGGTGATGTAAATGGTTATGAGGTAGCAAGGTGAAGGGAAACTAGACTCCCATAATTAGGTCTCAATCTCGGGGGAGGTTGTGCCTGTGGACTGTGAATTTCACAGGTGCTTAAGTTCTTTTCTCTTCCCTTTGGTTAGGTAGGAATGAATGGCTAGAGTGTGCTAGAGTTGCTATTTCCCTTATCTTATGCAGGTTAACTGCTAATTCCCCACAGATCAGGCTCTGATAAATGGTTTCTCCTGCAGGCCAGTCTTGCTGGGAAGAAGAATGCTATAGAATATTTCAGAAGGATTCTTCTTTCTCCCTCTTTCTGGAGCCATAAAGGAGTTTTTCTCTGGTATTTTTATGAAAATCTGGTTCATCTAGAACTCAATCTTTCAAAATTATGAGGTCCTCCCTGAGCTTGCATATACATTTTGTTTTTAATTTCTCACAGATGTCCACACTGAGCCTTCAGCAATTTCAATAAATTGTCAATTACATTTGGTGTCTGTTTTCTTTTCCTGGGCTGCCTGCTCAGGGGTGCTCAGGTAAGGCCTGACTCCTGTGCTACCTGTTTTAGCCATTTTCCCTGGGTCTTTACCTATCTTAGAGACCCCAGAATGATCATTCATTTTTTTTTTTCAGTTGGTCTATTTAGCTTTTTACTTCTAAAATATGAATGGTGACACCTAAGCTCATTAGAAGGAAAACTTGATCTACAGATTACTTTTAAAAATAATTAAAATGCACATGTTGGTGTTTATATCATAGCCCATTTTGCATTTTATTCACGCATGATGTGTTATGTTGTATTTCACTGTTCTTTGCCTCTTTAGAATAGATGATACACTTATTTTCTAGGTACAAAGTAAATGAAAACCCAATCTTACATATAATCGTGTTATAGAAGCATATCACATGACATACACAGATGGTATCTACTTTGTTTGTCTTCTGTTTTTAGTTCTAAATCTGCATTTACAAGTACTTTAAAATTCAATATGCTGCCCATGTTTCCCTAAACTAGCCAACAAATGCCAATGTACCTTTATAGTTAGTTAAATACACACTGTCAGGATTTAGCTATAACCTTAATATCACCATCTTATGCTAATGTTCTCAGACTTGAGAACTGGATATTATTTTTAAAAGAGAAAGGATATAGAAATGTAATGTAATATGGCTTATATTAATCATAATTTTCAACCCCAATCATAATCTAAGTACGTGTTCTATTTCTTCTAACTTGATTCCTTCCCCTTGTTCAATGGAATTCCTCATTTTTCCTTCCATCCATTGTGTTAGACCAAGTTGTCATTACTTGGTGTCTGAATGTCTATAGAAAGATCCCATCTTACTCCCTTCCTTGAATTTTTGTCCTTAATTCATCTTGCATCCTCCTCTTGCTTCTAAGATAATCTTTGTCTAGGGAGGCTTTCTTAATCATGAAGCAAGTGTGTTTTGTTTGTTTGTTTGTTTTTTTACATGGAGTCTAGACTTTCTTGTTTTAAGTGCTACAGGAAATCCTGGGATGCTACACTAAGAAACAGCTTTTCTGAGCCATATTCATTTTCAAATAAAATAACTTAGCTCTTTAGATAAAATGGTAAATTAATATATAGAAATATATACTTATTGGATACAACATGTCTAAAAATATACATCCATAGCATTCATTACCTAAATAGTTGTGTTTGTGGTGAACACTTAATATCCACATTTTTTAAAGAATGTAATATGCACCATTATCTGTACTTGCAGTGTTATACATTAGATTCTGGAACTTATTGCTTCTGCCTGATTGTAATTATGTGACATTTAACTAACACCCCAAGAGGCTCCTCATTGTTTCTAACCAGGCCACCTGTGGTAAACACTTTCTGACTTTCCACTCTTGAGATTAATGTTTTTAGGTTACACACATGAGTGAGGATTATATGGTGCTTTTCTTTGTGTGCCTGACTTATTTCATTTGATGCACTATCCTCCATGTTCACCCATGATATCAGAAATGACCAGATTTCCTTCTTTTTATACTGAATATCATTAATTGTGTGTATACCACTTTTTGTGCATTCATCTCTTGGACTTGTAGGTTGATGCCATATCTTGTCTATTGTGAAAGGTGCTGTATTAAACACAGGAGGAGAGCTACTTCTTTGATGAACTGATTTTGTTTCCTTTATGTATATACCCAGAGTGGGGTCATTGGATCATAGGGCAGACCTGCTTTTAGTTCTCAGAAACTTCCCCTCTGTCTCCTATGGTAGGCTGGAGAAGTTGACATTCCCACTAGCAGTGTGCGAGGGTGCCCTACTTCACAAATTTGATCATGGCCCTTCTTACTGGAGTTAGATGATACCTCATGTGGCTTTGACCTGCATTCCCTGATGATTAGTAATGTTGAGCATTTTTTCCACATGTGTGTTGGCCATTTGTATGTCTTGTTTTGAAATGTGTCTATTCTGGTCTTTTGTCCATTCTTTCACCAGGTTTTTTTTTAAATTTATACCATACACTTTATTTTTATTTTTTTAGTCAGACATGACAGCAGAATGTATTTTGACATAATAACATACATGGAATATACATACATCAATCATATTGTCTATTCCATTCTTCTGCCCTTCCTATGCCCCCTACTTTTCCCCTCCTCTCCCATTCTTCCTCTTTGTCCAATCTAATGTGAGACACTTTTTTTCTTTTTCTCATCACAACATCATTTATGTATTCTGTATAACAATGAGGTTCTCCTTCCATCTTCCATGCAACTCCCCTTCTCCCTCTTTTCCCCTCCCACCTGTCTTCCCTATTTTGTGGTAGTATTCTTCTCATGCTCTTCCTCCCTATCCCATTTTGAGTCATCCCACTTATATCAGAGAAGACATTTGGCATTTCTTTTTTAGGGATTGGCTAACTTCACTTAGCATAATCTGCTCTAATGCCATCCATTTGCCTGCAAATGCTATGATCTTGTTATTTTTTAGTGTTAAGTAATATTCCAATGCAGAAAGCAAATTTCACCCAGAAATAGAATAGGAAGCAGAGTATGGCCCAGAGGAAGTGTTCAGCCAGGAGTTTATTTAAGCCCAATTGCTAGAAAGATAGGCAGCTCATCTGTTTCCTGTGTCTGGTCATTGAGGCTCACCAGGGCCACCAGTTCTCCACTCTAGGTGAAGCCTTCAAAGAACTGGGGCATTGAGAGCACAGGCCTAGGGGTCAGGACAGCTGGGTTTCAATTCAGATGACCTAGCAGTGACTACCTGGACTTGTCCCTCAAAAGCTGAACTATTCAACTGTTGGGAGGTGTTCTTATTCACAGCTGTTCTTTTTAGTTGACCAACTTTGAGAATCCCATGAAGGTATGGACTTTAACCTGAGAAAAACTATAGTACATGCAAAATCTAGTATATAATTTCTAAAATATCGCAAGCCTCTGGTCTCTAAATCCCAGGCAAAGCAATCCTTGAAAGTTTTTAACCCCACTTTGGGCAGTGTAAAAATCGTCACCATTGTTAAAACTAGTGCCTTGACTGAGAGTTCTTGATAAGGGGATCTCTGCCTACTTAAAAACAGGAGATCATGATTTTATCAAATGTATCCAAGGGATGATTCCTCCCTAGGGTAATGGTTTTTTATAATGACTTGATGTGAGCCTTGGAATGCTGCTTTTAGGTTCTAGGTGTGTAAAACTTGGTAGGAGAGTAAGAAGGCCAAGGCCAAATGGGGGTGAAAATGAAAGTTCTCAGGTTCTCTGTCTGGCCTTTTACTTTGGACCTTGCTGGTACCCTGAGAACAGTGTTTGACAAGCCTTAGAAGGTGGTAAATATTTGTTGAAGGAATGAACTTGCAAATGTATTTGTAGTATGGATTCTTACAACAAGCAAGAGAAACTGCTGTTGTTAATCAAGTTGAGAAGTTTTGTGTGATTAGCATTTAGTGATCAGCACATTAGTAAATGTCCTTTCATGATGGCTTTTGCTCCCTAAGCCACCTTAGAGTTGCTGGCATTGGGATCAGAAAAATTCTTCTAGTACTGGGAATTGCACCCAGGGGAGATTTACCACAGACCCACACCCCGAATTTTTTGATTTTTATTTTAAGACAGAACCTTGCAAGTTTGCTAACTTGTCATCCTCCTGCCTCAGCCTCCCTGGCTTCTAGGATTGTGGGCATATGCCATTGCACCTAGCTGGATAACAAATATTTTCATAATGAAGAGCCCTTGTATTCCTATTATTATTTTAAAGTACATATTTAAAAATGTATAAAAACCTGCACAGGAGCAACTATAAAGCAAACAGTGTTATAATCTTCACCCAGGTAAGAATTAGAATATTACTAGCAATGTTGACACCACCCATGTCCTTTCCCAGTTACATCCATCTGTCTCCACAAAGGTAACCATTCTCTTGACTTTGGGGTTTATCTATACTTCTACCCCATATGTATGCCTTCCTAAATTTACTTGACTTGTCACATGCTGGTCTTATGTTTTTATTATGCATTTTTTGAGTTTTGCTTCATTTTTTAAATGTCTGTGAGATTACTCAATTGAGTGTGGTTTATCTTCTTTGCTGTATTGAAGTCCATTTTATGAATATGCCACAAGTTATTCAGTCACAGATGACCGTTTTTGGAGCTTTGGACTGTTACAGTGTAGATATAAACATTTTTGTGTATGTGTCCTGGTATACAGCTACTTGTATTTTTAGAATTGATGATGAATGTAGTAGTGAAATTGCTGAGTCACAGACTATTCCTATCTTCAGTAGTACTAGATGCTACCAACTGTTTTCCAAAGTGGTTGTACCAATTTGCACCATCATGAAGAGTATGAGTTCCTGTTGCTCTACATCTTCACCACCCACTTGCTGTTGTAGAGTTTTTATTTTTTGTCAATCTTAAGGGTATTTAATGAGTGGTATCTTATTGTGGTTTTCATTTGCATTTCTCTGGTTACTCATGACTTAAAATCTTTTGTATTTCCTCTTTTTTGAAGTATGCAGTCAGGTCTTTTGCACATTTTCTATTAGATCATGTACCTTTTCATATCCTCATTAATTTACAGGTGTTGTTCACACATTTGTTTTTTTTACTACTTTGTTGTTTTATGTGAGTTTCAAATATCTTCTAATTTGTGTTTTTTTCCTTTTTTTTTTAAAAAAAGATAGTTCCTTGAATGAAGATTTTAACATGCTAAAATTTATCAATACTTCTTGTTTATGGTTTGTGTATTTTTTGATCTTATTCCACTTAGTGTCAATTTTTGTTTAGTGGAAGTAGAGGTCTGTTTCATTTTTCCTCTACACAGATAACCAGTTGTCTAGCAACATTCACTGAAAAGAACACCTTTGGCAGGTGTGGGGGTGCTCACCTGTAATCCCAGTGACTTTCAAGGCTGAGGAGGATATTTTTAAGTTCAAGGTGAGCCAGGGCAATTTAGTTGGATCTTGTCTGAAAAAAAAAGGCCTGGGAATTTAACTCAGTGTTAGAGCATCCATGAGTTCAATCCCCAGTATTGCCCCCCCAACCTAAAAAAATTGCTTTATATACTGATCTGCTGTGCCATCTGTGATATATCAAGTATTTGTGAATATGTTTCTTGGCTCTTTTTTTCTGTACTGTTGTAGCATATTTCATCATGGGATCACCCTAGGAATCTTTGAGCAAGATACTTAAAAGAATCAGTGTTCAATTTCCTCATATGTAAAATAGAACGGTAATATTACTAAAGCTAATATGTTTGTTATGAGGGCTGAATTAATAATTCAAAGAGCTTAAAGCTTTAGTATTTCTTTATGTGTATATATATATATATATATATATATATATATATACACATATATATATATATATATATATATATATATATAGATATAGATAGATAGATTAAATAAATTCATTTTTTTCTGTGAATAGAAAAAATCGCCATGGATTTTAGAATTTATATTTATCGTTACTTTAGTAGTTCTAAGCTTATTTCTGTACATGTAAATCTTTTTCATCCTTCAATGACAAGAGCAAAATATTGCTTGAGTAGCTGGCAGAGAAATTAATATTTGTAATGAATTTGAATTCATTATTTACCAACTATGAGTCCTTATACCAGATACCTAGTGAGTTCAGACATGTTATTAAAATGTATATGGAATTACCTACTTTGTATGGTTTTAGAAAGAAAATGAAACCCAACTTACTTTTATGCCTTTATAAATTAAAAATACATTTACTGAGAACCCAATACATATTAACACTCTTCTAGACATTGGAGCCAGAGGATTAGATACTATATACTATAACTTACCTTTGATAGAAATTATCTTCTAGTGGGGAAAGATCAACAATTAAAAAATAGAAGATAAAGTAGCCACCAAGGAAATAAAATGGTGCACTTGGATGCAGGTAAGGTGTTTCATATAGCACAGTAAGTGGGAGTGTGACCAAGGTGGGGGGCCACTTAAGTAGAGACCAGAATATCTGAAATGGGAAGATCAGTGATAGTCTTGGAAAACACATGGGTGAGAATAAGAATATATAATAAGAATTATATGTAATTAGCTTTGCCTTCAGTTCCGGACACAGTGCTGCTAAAACCTTTCTAATTTTCTGAGTAATGAGCTGATTGTAGCATCTTTTGTTTGCTCTTAATTCTTGGTTTCTAACACAAGAGCTTCTAGGTCCCTTGGATTCTCCAGAGTTATAGTATCTGTTTATAACAAATAGATAGGTATCTTGTGATAGAAGGGCCTTAGGTGGATTAGCATGGGAGCTGGTTGACAGAACAACTATGAAATTAGAGGGCAGGATCTTTCAGCCATATCCCCTGTTTTCTAGGGAAGAGATGGACCAGAAGCTAAGTACAATCATCAATGGCCAGGAAGTTTATTTAATTGTGTCTTTACAATGGAAACTCTATTAAATCCTAAGTGATAGAATTTGGAAGAGCTTCTGGGTTTGTGAGCACATGGAAGTGCTGGGAAGGTAGAGTGCTCAGAAAGGATGTGAAAGCTATGTCCATCTGATGACACACTGTGTTCTATGCTTCCCTTTCATTTGAAATTTGAATTCATTATTAATCACCAAAATGTGCCAGGTGTGCCTAGAGTTCCACTGGCTGTGCTCACCTGGAGAAAAGGAAGGAAAAATGGTTGTTGCCCTGAAGGGGTTTAAATCTCATTAGGGTGAGACTCCACTCTCTCCCCCATGAATTCTGAGTCCCTTGAGATGGGAAACATGACTTCCAGCTTCTAATCCTGCAAGATGGCTGGACAGGGCAGTTGCCTAGTGAAGGCTGAATGAGTAATTGAAGTAGCATGAAACAGATTTTTCAAGACCAAAAGAGCATGAACAAATATCCAGTCAACAGAATAGCAACCATTTAGTCTGAATGAGCCTGAGTAGAGAATTATCAGGGCCAATTGGAGTTTGCTAAGCTGGTGAATAATAATGTATTGAAACAAGCTCTGTGACAAGTCAAAGTCCCTGGGTGAACTCTTGCAAACCAAGTTCCCTTGCTGACTTTTTCTTTCCTTTTCTTCATGGGTTTATGTTTTACATTTTAATCCATGATCATTTTGAATTAATATTTGTATCTGGTGTGAGTTTTAGTGTGAGGTTCTTTTCCCCTCCCGTTTCCTTCCTTTCTGTCTGGCTGAGACATTCTCTTGTTCTGCAACTATTTCTTGAGAAGTCTGTCCTTCCTTTGCTAAGTTCACTTTCCTCTTCTTTCAAATGAAGGGGTCAGATTTATCCTAGAGGAAATCACTGTTCCCTTCTAGGTTTACGAATCTTTTGAACCCACTTTGTCTGATGTGCACTTCCTTTGAGCAAAGCTATCCTTCATATCATATATATGTAAAAAAGGTCATCTAGATGAAATTCAGAATTCATCTGTTGGATATTGTTCAGTTGATAGATTTTCCTGTGAAAACTATGGTTTTAGAAGTTTGATGAAAATGTATAGAAATTCTTAGACTAATGATTTCTTTTTTTTAATACTATCAAGCATGACTTTTTTGGACAAACTTAATAGATTGTGGGTTTTGCTTCACTTGGAATGGAGGGGGAAAGATGGTTTACTTCTCAATTAAAAAAGCAACAGCTGGTTAATCTTTGTACTGGATTCACAAACTGAAGGGGTAAAATAGTAATTGTTCCATGATTATAAAATAGAGTGAGGTAAGGCTGGAGTCAATTTTTTTTTCCTCAAAGAATCACAGAAATATTTATTGTCAAGAAGATCATTAATCCTCTTCATAGAGAAAACATATCAAACAAGAGTGAATAATACACGTTTGTGGATCCAGTATTCAAACAACTATATAAGCAAAGACATTTTAGAGTTCTGTTCCTAAAGTCTATAGTTGTGAAATATCTTTTTAGTTTTTAGATAAGGAATCAGAATAAGGTGATACAATACATGTCAGAGCTATTCTTCGAGAATGAGTGAGCTCTAGAGTCATTGTTCCTGGGGCTGCCAGCTTGTGAGCTTTCAAAATTAAGCAGAGCTTGTACTTTAGTAGGAGATCACCACAAAACACCTGCTCAAAGGGAGAAACCATAGTAGTAACCAAATGCTAGAGGTTGAAAGGGCCTGGTTATATTGAGAAAGGATTTGGGTCTTTTTCTTGAAACAAATTCATCCTAAAACACCAGAAAAAGTCTCAACCATGTTTAGACACAAGCAAGTAAGGATGCCCTACACCTAAGGAGGTACTGATCACTGCATCATATTAGAGAAGTGAAAGAAAAAGGGAAGTTTTATTTTGAGGAGTTAGTCTACAAAAACTCCTACATTGTAAATCAAACCTTTTGTGTTCTAATTCTCACTTCTGTCACTCTATGTCTGACTATCCGGAATCAGTCCAGGATTTTGGGGGATCTAGATTTCCTCACCTACAAAATTAGATATTTGGACTAGATGACATTTCTCCTACCTCTAAAATTGTGTGACCTTTTCCTAGACCATATATTCTTTTTTTCTATACTGCTTCTCCACTGGTTCAGCAAATATTTATGGAGCCACTATTTTGTTCCTGTACTGTGACAAAAGTGTCACATCTTATATAATTTATAAGAATTGTTCAAAATAGGCAAATCCATAGAGATGAAAGGTAGGTTAGTAGTTACTGGGGGCTGATACAAGAAGACAGTGAGAGTGATGATTAATGGGACTGGAGGGTCTTTTAGGAGTGATTCTGGGTTTGGGATATTTCCTATGAACAAAATCATAATATGTGTCCTTGGGTATGCTTCTTGTAGTGTAATGCTGTCCTGGTCTGTTTATGTTGTAGCATGTAGCAGTACTTCATTTCTTTTTTGGCTGAGTAATATTCCATTGTATGGACATAGCCCATTTTATTTATCCATTCATGAGTTATTTGATTGTTCTACATTGGGACTATTAAGAATGATACTGCTGTGAATATTATTGTGCAGGGTTTTGTAGATATGTTTTCTTCCCCCAATATATGCCTAGGAATGGAATCGCTGGGTCATTGCCACATGCACCCATTCTGCACTCAGGCCTGTGATCCCTTGTCACTCTGCCAGAGAAACTATCATGTCTCCAGACACAGGTCGTTATCTCAACTTCCTTTGTTCTAGTTAAGAAGACCAGCTTACAAGCTTCAGAAACCAATTACTTACTGTGAATTTATATCTGTGGGATTTATATCTGTATGGGGTCCTCACGTACCCAGCCTAGTCCTTGTGTTGAGCTATAGTCAAGCATCAACTGCCACATCCTCAGCTCTCTGAGAAAGATTGGGTAGTGATCTGAGTTTGGCTTTCATTTGCAATCCTTTAGCTATTCTGCGTGGCAGCTTCCACTGCTTCTTTCTTTAGTTTCCCAAAGCATTGCTTTCTCATTATATATATATAAAATCTGGCATCATAATGTTTACTTAAAGAGCCTCTCCATTATTCAGAGAGGCAACAGGTCCTGTAGAATTCCCAGAGGAATAAAGTGCCTGGCTTCATGATGCTGTAATGTACCTGGCACCCAGGAATGGGTGTGAGGCAACAAAGCTGAGGAGTGGACCCCCTTCCTCTGATGCTGGCTGTGTTGCATTCTACTGCAGTTTCCTTTCTTTGCATTGCTGCACATAACCCTCCACCCCCCTGTGCTGGCCCTGCTGGTCACAGTGGAGAATTTTGAATCCCATGGGATGAGTGGCCTGTCAAGTAGTTTTTATTGACAGCTTTTTGTTTGCTGTGCATCTCATTGGCTTGTTTACCAACACCAACTAGATTTTGTTTCTTTCATATCCAAACCGGAACACATTTGAATATCCTGAGATTTTACAGAGCATGTTTTTTTATTATATGAACCTAACCTAACTAGTATTCCCATATGAAGTAATGCAAATCTACTTTTGTTTTAGTGGAGCTATTTTGGTCACATATAAGCAATTTTGGTTCAGTTTAGGGTGTGAATTCAAGGTTTTTATAACTCAGTTTGAGCTTCATTTCATATCAGTGATAGCCATTTTAATTTATCTGAATAAAACATTTTTTTTGTCACTATGTGTTACAAAGCCTCCCCCCACTCCCTTGATTTATAAGAGAAAGAAAATCTTCTTTAATTTATGTTTATGGCTTCTCTCCTCCTTTGAAAGCAGGGGCTAACTGATCATTGGCACAAATTAATGTTCTAGAATCTAGCTTCAGAATTAGAGTCTTGAGTGTGAAGCAGTGAAGACTGTATGTCAGGGGCTTTAGGTCTCTGCAGAGTTGAAGGGGGCAAGGTAACGAGAGGGCAAGGTGAGGGAGAAGTGAACCTCTGCCCCTGTTCTTCCAGAGAAGATCTGCTTAGTCCTGTTTTTATTTTGAGATACAATATAAGATCATGTTTACACAAGGAAGAAATGGTTCCACTTAACTTTAAAAAATAAAAATGGCTTAAAATATATTGCTAGAGGTCATATAGATAGGAATCAGGCTTTCTTTGCAGTTGCTGGATGTAAGCCCTTCAGCCCACACAGGGTGGGGGAGAAGAAAAAATATTGGCTACATGTTTACTAACTTCTGAGAATCACAACCACACACACCACACACCACAAAATAGGCAAAACAGGCACTTCTCTGAGGGCCATGTACATTTAAAGTTTAGATGAAATATGGTAAGTGGTTTTGCTCATTTTTAGAGTAAATGGAAAAAATTTTTGGGACAGAATCAGGTTTTCTTTTCTTTAAACTGGGGCAGATATCTCATAATTATCTTTGTGTCTCCTTTTTAACTTATCCAGAAAGTATAAAAATTATTAATATTCCCATGTAGAAGAATGACAGGGGACTCAACTTTCGTGTAGCCATGGATATCTTAGGATACATTTTTGGATGTGTTACTCCATATAATATTAGGTGGTTACCACCAGCCCTTCCAGTAAGCAAATCTGCAGGTTAAGCTGATGACCCTGTACACACAGTGAAGCATTCATTCACCAAGGATGTTTTAAGAAGACGTGATTAGGGAAGGGATACCATGGGGTGGAAGAGCAGGAACTGTAATGCCAGGCAGATGTACATGGGAGAAGAGGCTCAGAGAAAATAACAAAAAAGAAACCTTGGAACCCGTCTCCTCATCAGTAAAAGAAAAATCATAATAACCATTTTGCAGTGTTGTTCTGTTAGAAATCATGTAGAGAAAAACCAGCTAAGAATCGATATATCATAGGTATCACCCAGTCAGCACATAGTGTGGTGTGGTTCACTGACCTCATGATGACTTGCTTGGCCAGTGGCGTAGCCACTGTGGACTGCTGTAGCCGTGTGCCATTGGCAACTGTTACTTTTGTGGCAATTTTACTTCCCATCCTGCAGAAGAGCAGTGCCTTTGGGGACCTAGCCCGGGGTCTTGAACACATTGAATACTTGGAGGGAATTGAGCTCATCCACAACTATTGGCTCAATGTGTCTCTTCAGAGCCAGCCTCCAGTTCTCATTGTATTGGTGAGACTTGTGCCACCATCACACTGGGGAAGGATGTTGCCTTCTTACTGGCAAATGAGATGCAATGACTCTGATTTTTCAAAAAAACTTTACTATGTAACATCTATAAGGTTATATGACCTGTGTATCAGGATCACAGTCTTTGACTCCTTTTTCTAATACCTGGCCCCTGAAACTCTCCCTTTCAGTGAGAGGAGGCTTCAACCCTGTAGTAAAAGTCTACACATTGGGTCAGTTCAGCCCTTGTGGCAGTGCAGAAAGGGAATAGAAGTGGACCTGCCTTTCAGGAGCCTTGAAAAAGGGGTAGGAGGCCGAGTGGGATAGCATGCGAGGAAAGTTCAGGGTGTGGAGGGGAGGGGCAGAGGGGATCTCTGGAAAGATAATCGGGAAGGGCGATGGGGTCTGGCGCTCTGGCATCCCCTTAGGTGAGGGCTGCTGTGGGACCACCAGAGCAGGTTGGAGGGTAACAGGGCCTTCTGCCTCAGGGCTGCTGCCTCTGAAGGCATGATGCCTGTCTTCACGGGGGTGCGGCTCCGATGGAAGATCCGGAATTTCGAGTTCAATATCAGTATAGGCAAGAGCCCGGGGAGGATCTATTCTGATGGTGGCCGTCATGCCATATCTGCGTCGTTGGTTGACCCAGTACAGCAGTGGGCTGTAACTAAATGTGGCAGCTTTCATCACCTCCAGCCACTGCTGGGCACGCTGTCTCCTCCGCAGGTTCTTCCTCCAATGGAATACCAGCATGCAGCCACCAGTTATCACGGTGCAGAGCCCCAACAATCCGAAGTACCATGGGACCCACGCTAGGGCAGTAAAAAAAAAAAAAAAAAAAAAAAAAAAGGCAAGCTGACTGACAGCTCTAGCTTGGGACCTGAACTGTGTCTCATTCCTCTCCTGGATTTGGCTCATTCATCCTCTCATTCCTTCCCACCCTTCTCAAAGACATGCCTAATAATTTCCTGATTCAGTCAAAGCTATATTTGCAGGGCACATAAGAGACCTCTTTAGCCTTTTTTAGATAAGGAACACTAGGTGTAGAGGGGCCAGACCTGCCCAGACTCAAGTCAGGCCTTCTGGCTCCCAGTCCAGGACCCATGCAGTCATTCAGACCAAGAAGCCTCAATAAGGACAAGGACATCAATTGTATCTCTTCTGATTGGGCAGAGCATGGTCTCTGCCTTTGAGGAGTCCTTAGTTTCCTAGAGGAGTCTGTCTCTTAACTAAATAGCACTCCATTCAGGCAGTACCCCCTCCCCCCCATCCATGCAAAGGGTCTTCCCTGAAAGTTTGTCACTCACTCTCAAAAGGACTGGGTGTACTTACGACCAGGGAGGCCCATGTCCTCCTTTTGCGAATCCATAAGGTTCACTCTGGTTACCAGGCTTATGGCTCTGCAAAGAGTGAACTGACCCACTACTCTGCCCACCAATGGGAGTCCCCAGAAGGCCCAGTCCCATTGTTCTCTAAATTTGAGATCACTGGGTTCTGAGCATCAGGAATTCTTGGGCTGGTGCTTGTAGAGTGGTTGGCAGTTGATGGAATAAGGGACTCCATCTTATGACATCTCATGAGCAAGTTGTCTTCCATGAAAGACTGGTCCACCATAGAATTGTCTGTTCCCAACTTTGTGTGGTGAACTCACAGGCAGCTCCCAGCAAAGGGTCCTTACACCCTCAGGAGCTTCTACTTGTGTTTTCAGTTGTTAGGGAGCCATTTTCCAGTGGGGAGTGAAGCAGGGAGGACAGTGAACATTGGACATCCCTACCCTCAAGAAGTGTCTTACCCAGTTGTCAGGGAACAAAATGGCTTAGAAGAACCATGTGGTCCAAACCTCCTCCTTTGGCTCCTACCATCTCTGTTTTGTTTCTTCAACAAGTGTTTTTTGGGCATCATCAGGTCTTGTATGTGATCTGCTTCTCTTTCCAGCTGTGTCTCCCTCCCCACCTGTCATATACCTTTCAGCCCTGGGCATGCCAGATTCCCACAGACCCTGCTTATTCTCCTCTAAACTTTGGCTCAGACTGCTGCTTCACTCAGGAGTGTCACTCACCACATTTCCACCACGGAACACCTCCTTATCCTCCCAGGTGGTCAGCTCCCCAACTCAAATACAAATAGTTCTTTCAGTTGATTTTCCGGTTTCTAGAACTCTGGAGCAGATATATTTGAAGCAAATTGTCCCAGGGACAGGAATCAAATTGATTTCAATAATTATAAATTTGTATAAAGTGGAAAATATAGTGTTCTACAGATTTAATATATTATTTTTAGAAATTGCTCTATTTGAACTGGTATAAAAGTGATGCCCTTTTAAATAATACGTCACCTACCATGAACAACTAAAGTTCAGTTAAGTATGAATTAAACGGAAAAAATTAACCTCATGCTCTGCCACTGAGGCTTATTTTAAAATCAACATATTTTCCATCCCCTTCTCCCCATCCCTAACCTGGAACAGGATTACTTTTTGTCCCCATTCAGTTATCTGTCCTTGAGCACACACCCACCACAGGAGTGAAGAAATTCAGAGTTGGAGATGGCAGCAGAAGACTTAGAAAATGATTATATCCCAGATTAAGAGGTGAAATAGGACCGGGCACACCTGAAATCACATCTTTAAAGACACTTTGTTCCCCCTGATGTGCAGAATCACAGCCTCTGGGACAAGAGTCCCTTGCATTTTTCCTTTGCTTGCAAAGTAATTAAACTTCTGTCCTTCAACTGATATATATATAAATATACAAATGGGTATATCCATCCAACACAAAATATGTGTGGATTTGTATGTATATATATATATACATTATATTTATATAAGATTTTGATATTAGGGATGGACCCCAGTATTCAGTTATTGAATAAACAATGTAGGAAGCCTAAATCAACTAAAAATTGAAAATTATTTTCTCTCTGAAAAAATTTTAATAGCAATTTTCCTTATTTTATACATCTATATTATTTGTTGAGATGTGAATATATATGTTTGTGTATAATATATGTATAATATAAAATATATAATACATGTACATATGTATGTCTACATATATTTGTATGTATATATATGTATCTATATGTGTACATATGTGTATATATATATCTACATTTATACATTTATATATATATATATAAAATTATTGCTAAAATTAAGAATCAAAACCAGTCGACTTGTATGTATTTTCGACCCAGAGCTCAGTCCCTGAAACATTTTGCTTATTGTGTAGAGCTTGCCCTTCATCCTGTCCTGCAGTTTCTTCTGCTTGCTGGTTGGAAATCTTGTCTGGTTATATTCCTTCCATTCTTCCATATGAAAACAGCCTTACTCTCTGTGCCAACCTGAGCCATGAAGTACTCTGAATGGAATCTACTTATGATTTTGTATTGAAGATATTTGAAAAAATGTAAGAAATACCAAAGAGAAAGTAGTCAAAGAATTCGTTGGGTTAATTGTTTTTACAAAGTAAGTCTAAGTTTTAAAAAAATATTACACAATCATCAATTTGATTACTGCTTCTGCCCAAACCAAAGATGTTCCTATATTTGTTGAATCACTGAAGGTTGAAGTTTAGGACTAGAAATAGCATCATAAGAACTATTTGCTGCTCATCTCTTCTGGTTACACAGCCTGGTAGAGGGTCTCTAGGCTCTACTGTCTCTCAGTCCCTGATGCCCATTTATTGGGTCTGCTTGCCCAGAGCAGCATCTTTTTTCTGCATTTCTTTTCTCTTTTTATTTTTTGGGCGAATGACAGGCTATTTTAAAAATCAGCACTTAAGTGTAATGCATTGGCTACTTTTTATTGGAACATTTTATCTTAATTTTTCTCCTACACAAGAAGTATTACCTTGATAAGACAGTGGATTTGAATAATTAATTTACTTTACCAAAGCAATCTTCAAAGGACTAAGTTGGAGAACTCACTTTTCCCAACTGTGAATTTATTAAAAAGTGACAATAATTGAGACAGGGTGATGTTAGTTCTGCCTATCCATGAACAGGGTATATTTTTCCATCTTCTAAGATCTTCTTCTACTTCTCTCTTTAGGGTTCTGTAGTTTTCATTGTATAAATCTTTCACTTCTTTTGTTAGGTTGATTCCCAAGTATTTTATTTTTTTTGAAGATATTGTGATTGGAGTGGTTTTCCTCATTTCCATTTCAGAAGTTTTGTTGCTGATATACAAGAATGCCTTTGATTTATGCGTGTTGATTTTATATCCTGCTACTTTGCTGAATTCATTTATTAGTTCTAGTAGTTTTTTTGTAGACCCTTTTGGGTCTTCTAGGTATAAAATTATGTCATCCGCAAATAATGATAATTTAAGTTCTTCTTTTCCAATTTTTATGCCTTTAATTTCTTTCATCTGTCTAATTGCTCTGGCCAGTGTTTTGAGAACTATATTGAATAGAAGTGGTGATAGAGGGCATCCCTTTCTTGTTCCAGATTTTAGAGGGAATGCCTTCAATTTTTCTCCATTCAGAATGATGCTAGCCTGAGGCTTAGCATAGATAGCTTTTACAATGTCAAGGTAATTTCCTGTTATCCCTAGTTTTTCTAATGTTTTGAACATAAAGGGATGCTGTACTTTGTCGAATGCTTTTTCTGCGTCTATCGAGATGATCATATGGTTCTTATCTTTAAGTGTATTGATGTGGTGAATAACATTTATTGATTTCCGTATATTGAACCATCCTTGCATCCCAGGGATGAATCCTACTTGATCATGGTGCACAATTTTTTTGATGTGCCTTTGTATCCGATTCGCCAGAATTTTATTGAGGATTGTTGCATCTAGGTTCATCAGGGATATTGGTCTGTAGTTTTCTTTCTTTGAGGTGTCTTTGTCTGGTTTCGGAATCAACGTGATGTTGGCCTCATAGAATGAATTTGGAAGAGCTCCTTCTTTTTCTATTTCCTGAAATAACTTGAAAAGTATTGGTATTAATTCTTCTTTAAAAGTTTTGTAAAACTCCGCTGTATACCCATCCGGTCCCGGGCTTTTCTTGGTGGGCAGTCTCTTGATTGCTTCTTCAATTTCATCCATTGATATTGGTCTGTTCAAATTGTGTGTATCCTCCTGACTCAGTCTGGGCAAATCATATGTCTTAAGAAATTTATCGATGTCTTCACTATCTTCTATTTTATTGGAATATAGGTTTTCAAAATAATTTCTAATTGTCTTCTGTATTTCTGTAGCATCTGTTGTGATATTGCCTTTTTCATCCCGTATGTTAGTGATTTGAGTTCTCTCTCTTCTTCTCTTCGTTAGCATGGCTAAGGGTCTGTCAATCTTGTTTATTTTTTCGAAGAACCAACTTTTAGTTTTGTTGATTTTTTCAATAGTTTCTTTTGTTTCAATTTCGTTGATTTCCGCTCTGATTTTAATTATTTCTTGCCTTCTGCTGCATTTGCTGTTGTTTTGTTCTTCCTTTTCTAGGGCTTTGAGATGAAGTGTGAGCTCATTTATTTGTTGGTTTTTCTTTTTTTTGAGGAATGACCTCCAGGCGATGAATTTCCCTCTTAAAACTGCTTTCATTGTGTCCCATAGATTCCGATAAGTTGTGTCTGTATTTTCATTTATCTCTAAGAATTTTTTGATTTCCTCCTTTATGTCTTCTGTGACCCCTTGATCATTCAGTAACATATTGTTCATTTTCCATGTGATATAGGATTTTCCCATCCTTCTTTTATCCTTGATTTCCAGTTTCATTCCATTATGATCAGATAAAATGCATGGTATTATCTCCACCCCTTTATATTTACTGAGGGTTGCCCTATGGCATAATATATGGTCTATTTTTGAGAAGGATCCATGTGCTGCTGAGAAAAAAGTATATCCACTTGATGATGGTTGATATATTCTATATACGTCAGTTAAGTCTAGGTTATTGATTGTGTTATTTAGATCTATAGTTTCTTTATTCAACTTTTGTTTGGAGGATCTGTCCAATGGTGAGAGAGGTGTGTTGAAGTCACCCATAATTATTGTGTTGTGGTCTATTTGATTCTTGAACTTGAGGAGAATTTGTTTTATGAACGTCGCAGCACCATTATTTGGGCATAAATATTGATTATTGTTATGTCTTGTTGGTGAATGGTTCCTTTTAACAGTATATAATGCCCTTCCTTATCCCTTTGGATTAACTTAGTCTTGAAGTCGATTTTGTTCGATATGAGGATGGCCACACCTGCTTGTTTGCGAGGACCGTGTGCGTGGTATATTTTTTCCCAACCTTTCACCTTCAGCCTGTGTATCTCTTTTCCAGTCAGATGTGTCTCCTGGAGGCAGCATATTGTTGGATTTGTTTTTTTAATCCATGTTACCAGTCTATGTCGCTTTATTGGAGAGTTTAAACCATTAATGTTTAGAGTTACTATTGCTATATGGTTTGTACTTCCATCCATGTTTGATTATTTGTCTCTCTCTCTCTTTTTTTTAAATTTAGTTTATTTCTCCATGATTAGCTTTCCCCCCTCCGTCAGTCTTTACTGGGGCACTTCCCACTGTTGGGTTTGGTTATTGTTTCTCATTTCTTCCTCGTGTAGTGTTTTACTCAAGATGCTTTGCAATGCTGGTTTTCTGGCTGCAAATTCTTTTAGCTTTTGTTTATCATGAAAGATTTTTATTTCGTTGTCGTACCTGAAGCTTAATTTTGCTGGATACAGAATTCTTGGTTGGCATTCATTGTCTTTCAGTGTTTGAAATACGTTGTTCCAGGATCTTCTCGCTTTCAGTGTCTGTGATGAAAAATCCGCTGTTAACCTTATTGGTTTACCCCTGAATGTAATCTGCCTCCTTTCTCTTGTAGCTTTTAATATTTTCTCTTTGTCCTGTATATTGGATATCTTCATAACAATGTGTCTTGGCATTGGTCTACTTTGATTTTGTATGCTCGGTGTTCTGTATGCATCTACAATTTGTATATCTGTTTCCTTTTTTATTTCTGGAAAGTTTTCTGTAATTATTTCATGTAGTAGATTACACATTCCCTTGGTTTGAATCTCTGTGACTTCCTCTATCCTGATCACTCTTAAATTTGGTTTTTTAATGTTATCACATGTCTCTTGGATGCTTCTCTCGTGATTTTTAACCAGCCTATCAGAGTTGGCTAGACTCATTTCAAGATGATATATTTTGTCTTCATTATCTGAAGTTTTGGCTTCTACTTGCTCCACTCTATTAGTGATGCTCTCGTTTGAGTTTCTAATTTGGCTTATAAGTTCCTTCATTTCTAAGATTATTGTCTGATTCTTTTTTATAATCTCTATCTCCTGATAGAGATGCTTAACTTCTTCTTTTATCTGTTTTTGTAATTCGTTCTCAATGTGTTCTTTCGCTGCTTGAATTTGCTGTCTCGTATCCTCTTTAAGGTTCCATTCCATTGTCTAAGGTGTTCCTTGAGTTCTTTATATGACCATTTTTCTGATGAATCTATATCCTCTTGGATATTTAGGCTGTCCTGCATTGTTTGTACTCCTTTCCTTCCTTACTTTTTCATATTGCTTCTTGTTCTGTTTGACTACTGAGTTGCTGATTACTCCTATAAATTTATTTGCTGCTTGGGAGGAAAGGTATTATAGGGGGAGGGAATAAGTCACCAAAGAGAATGAAAGTAAGCAGGCAGAATTCAAGGAAGGGGGAATATGAGAATTGAAAAGAAATGCAAAGACAGAAGGAAAGAAGAGAGAGAGAGAAAGGAAACAGAAAATTAAAAAGAATTAAAAAGAAATCATAATCGCAATAATAAAAATGAAAATTAGTATTAAAAAAGAAAATAAAATGAATTAAAAAAAATTGGGGGAAAACAACAACAACAAAAACAAAACAAAACCAATAAAACAAAAAAAAGAAAAAATTTTTAATACATGCAGTCTTAGAGTTCGATTCACTATTCTTCCAGTAGGTGGAGCTGTGCCCACCGGGCCACGCTTCTCCTCTCAGTAGGCGGGAGCCAGTCACTGTGCAGCAGCTCTTCCTCCTGGACTGGGCGGGTCTCTAATCCTGAGTGCACCGGTGATGCTCACCACAATATTGGCTACACACCAAGTCTGCTGCTCCTGTGAGCCCTGATTTCAAGAACGCCTGGGCACATTCTCCCTGCTTGCCATTTCCTTGGACCCTAAGTTTGTAGAGCTTGGGGCTGAGAACCCCCAGCGAAGAATTCGTTGGGTTAATTGTTTTTACAAAGTAAGTCTAAGTTTTAAAAAATTATTACACAATCATCAATTTGATTACTGCTTCTGTCCAAACAAAAGATGTTCCAATATTTGTTGAATCACTGAAGGTTGAAGTTTAGGACTAGAAATAGCATCATAAGAACTATTTGCTGCTCATCTCTTCTGGTTACACAGCCTGGTAGAGGGTCTCTAGGCTCTACTGTCCCTCAGTCCCTGATGCCCATTCATTGGTTCTGCTTGCCCAGAGCAGCATCTTTTTTCTGCATTTCTTTTCTCTTTTTATTTTTTGGGTGAATGTCAGGCTATTTTAAAAATCAGCACTTAAGTACAATGCATTGACTACTTTTTTTATCTTAATTTTTCTCCTACACAAGAAATATTACCTTGATAAGACAGTGGATTTGAATAACCAATTTACTTTACCAAAGCAATCTTCAAAGGACAAAGTTGGAGAACTCACTTTTCCCAACTGTGAATTTATTAAAAAGTGACAATAATTGAGACGGGTGATACTGGCACAAAGATTGACCTGCAGGCCACCGTAAAAGAGCTTAGTCCAGATGTTGGCCCTCATCTTTGTAGTTACTTAGTTTGACAGGAATATCAAGATAATTAAACAAGGGAGAAAAAGTCTTCTCAATTATATGCTGGGGTGACTGGATATCCACCTGACTCCTCACACAATGCACAGAGTTTACCCAAATTTAATTCCAGAACTAACTCAAAATAGACCTATATGTATGTAAGAGCTAAAGGGGAAATTTTCTTTAAAGGTATAGGAGTAAATTTTGACTTTATTAGGCAAATTCTTCTTGGATAGGACACCAAGAGCACAGTGATAAAGAACAATATGGGTAGATTGAACTTCAAGTTAACAACTTTTGTTCAAAGTATCTTGTCAAAAATGTGGAAAGACAACTGACAGACAAGGAAAAAATATGTGCAAGTAACATGTCTTAAAAGAAAATGTATCCAGAATAAATAAAGAACAGAACCCAACACATAGATAGCCAATGTTTAAATAATGGACACATCATCTGAGAAGACCTTTCTCTAGAGACCTTCCTCCAAAGCAGATATTCTGGCCAGTGAGCACATAAAAAAATGTTCAACATCATCAGCCAGTGAGACTCAAAATAAGGTACTACTCCACATCCATGAGGATAGCTAAAATGAAACCAGATATTAACAATTTGGTAAGGATTTGGGAAATGTAGAACCAACCTTCCTACATTGCAGTAGAAATGTAAAATAATGTAGTTTCTTTGACAACTATCATTCAAGTGCCTGTGTAGGGGGCAATGTGGCATCATTAGACAGCTCTAGCAGGGCCACTCTGTCAGCATTAGAAGTAGCTAGAATAGTTTTCAACATGTAGATGTACTATTGGATAAAAATAAAATATGGTCAGTCTTCAGATAGAAAAATGTACATGTCTAGAAGTCTTAGCTCTGTAGTGCTTGGTGCAAAAAGAGTAAAAATGATTAATTACTTTTGATTTGATTTCAGTTATGTGCTAAGCCTTACAATTCATGTGTTTCCCAATCTCAAATTTGAGTGTGCACAAAGAAATTAGTAAACTTAGCTCAGTAAACCAGGAAGCGCCAGTTGACATGGTTGACTTTCTAGTTTTGACAAATGAAAGAATGATCATTTAAAGAAAGCCAGACACTTGGAGCAACTAGAAACAAGTTGCAGATGAATGATACGAAAAAGAGTTCTATTCATTTATAAGAACCCAAAATATAGCCATGTGGAGCCATTGGAAATACCCTGCACTCTAATGGGCATCTAAGGGAGTTGCCCAGTGACAACATTACCCTGGCATGTGGGCCACCCTCAGTGTTTCTGTATTTTTTCCAAAAGGAGTTAGTGCCTCAGTTGTATCTTGGCTGTGCATGCTAGGACAGTTGAGTCTCCTGATTGAGGAACTTGGGTTCTCACAGGAGGCAGATAAGATGGATCTATTCTGATAATATTTCATGTTATGGGGACTCTCTCATGGCTCTTTAGATTGTGTGGTCATGGAAAACTTCTGAGAAGCTGAAATATACATGTCAGGGCTGAGCTGTGTGCAAATCAGGGAGAGGAGAATGAAGGGGATGATGGAGGCACAAAGACACACTTTCTAAGATGGGCCTGTTGTGACCCTATCTCAAAAGGCTGATGTGTTCTCTAGAGAAGTAAGGTGAATACAGGGCAGGAGGTGTAGGAGCTGGAAAGTGCTGTACCCTTATTGGAGGGTCAGGTAGGGAACCCCTTGTATAGAACTTTGTTCTGTGGGACAAATTGGACTTTACCGAGATCATGTAGTGTTATGTAGATTAATCAAGTGATTCAGTTTATTTTTTTGGGGGGGGGTGTTATTGTTTTGTTTTGCTTAATTTTGCTGTGGCTCTGGGATTAAACCTGGGTCCTTGAGCATGCTAAGCAAGCACTCTACCACTGAGCCACATCCCCAGCACAAGAGATCTGTTTTTAAATTCTATTTTATCAATATGTACAAAGTGTGGGCAGTGTCTACATAAAAATGGAGGTAAGGTACCCAATGAGGTGGTTGTTAATGGGACTCATGTAATTGGTGTTGTCCTGGCTTGGAGAGGAATGGGCAGGACTTGTTGATGATGTGGATCTTTTGGGTGCCAGAAAAAGGAGAGGATATGGGTGGATGATGGCAGCATCCTCTGGGATTGGGGAGCCTGGAAGAAGCTGGCTTGAGTGGGCTGGAGATATGAAAGGCTCTGATGGAATTACAAACTGCAGAATCATTGAACTCCATACCATGAGAAAGTTCTAGGACAGGGACACAGGTGAATCCCAGGGATTTTTTTAAATAATTGCTGCAGTCTGGCTGGGCAAAATAACCAGGGGGTGACAAGAAACTTGTGAAGGTTGATACAGCGGGAGCGGTTTTATTGTAGGATGGCAGAGGTATTTATACCTAACTGAATACTCAGCCTGTTTCAATTTAGCATCATCCAGTTACAGCAATCCTCATCATCTTACGTTTACACAGCTTAACTCAATTAATATCATCTTAATAGTTTGCTGGCATTTCTTCTCAAACCACTCCCTCTGGCAAAGTGCCAGGCACCATCTTGACTTGGTTGTGGCTCTCAGCAAATAATTACAAAACTCTTTAAGGAAAAGACATCTATACCTGCATCAGTATCTTAAGAATTGAAACTAGGAGGGTAGCTTAAGAAGAATAGTCACAAATGCCAGATTTGAAGTTGTCTTCTTTGAGGTGTGAGAACTCTTGAACTTCCCAGGTGCTTAAGAAACACCTGGTGCCAGAATCTTTGTGACAGATTATCATTTGCAAGGTCCTTTTTGATGAGTAATGTGGAAGGCTCTAGCAGAATCACTATTTTTTGTTGGGAGGAAAGGCACTTTGCCATTTGAGAATTGCAGCATAAGTGTAGAAAGGTGTTTGTGACATCTTGTTTTAAAAATGTCTTTTCCTCCTGGAAAGAGGAAATCTGAGCTCAGGGGGAAAGACTGAGAAGAAATGTTGGGTGTAGATCTGTAATTGAAATTTTAAAAAGGGGTCAGGGTTTGCCCTTCCCCATTAGTGCAAGTGTTCTTAAAAGTTCTCAGAGTGGTTTAGGAATTTTCAAATAAGGTCATTGAGCCTTGTATACTCTTAAGTGTCTCTCAGCCATCACTGCATACAAGGGTAGAAAAGAGAATAGTCACTTTAGTGTAATGCTTTGTTGGTTTTATGACATGTGGGCCATGTATGCCAAAAGGAACCACAATGATGGTCTCTTGGTCAGCAAAGGCAGATGGAAAAAGTGTCATAGGCGTATTCCGTGTTCACATGTACATCTTGCTGAGTTGTGCTACCTGACAGTTAATGGTGACTGATGTAGTCTCTGTAGAAGACAACCCTGTCTTTAAAAGTTAGATTTAGCTGTTGTCATGGTGTGCACCTATAATCACAGCTACACAGGTCAAGGCAAATTTGATGACAAATTTGAGGCCAGTTGAGGCACATTAGTGAATCTCTGCCTGAAAAAAGGGGAGGGGCAAGTACGTAGCTCAGTGATAGAGCCACTTCCCAGTTCAGTCTCTGAATATTAATATCAAAAAGAATAAGTCATTACTTAATCATGATTTAGAAATAGTGTATTTGCAGAAGTCTATGACCCAGAATTGTAACACCTAAGTTGGTTGGGTGGGGCTCCCCCACCCCACTTCCATGGTTTTCTCTAATATAAATTTATTCTTGCTTGTGTCGCCATATTTTTAACATTTTTACAAAATGGTGTAATAGATGAAATGTGTAAAGACTGTAGAATGATGAGGTCCTGTCTAAAGATATGAGACTGAGTCCCATGAGAAGGATGACAGTACTGAAGGAGTTTGTCAAGTCAAGACTGTAGTAAGTACTAATTTTCTGACTGTGCTTGTGTCTGCATGGTGTGTGCACAGAGGTTGAGGTCTGTGTGTATCCCTTAGCATCTTAGATTCTTCTATTAAAAAATGCCTATGGCTAATGTTTAGAAAATTGTTTTTTGTTGTTGTTGTTGTTGTTTTTTGTACCAGGGTTGAACTCTGGGGCAGTCAACCACGGAGCCACATTCCCAGCTCTACTTTGTATTTTAGTTAGAGACAAGAGTATCATGAGTTGCTAAGCCCTATGCCATTGCTGAGGCTCGCTTTGAACATGTGATCCTCCTGCCTAAGCCTCTATAGATGCTGGGATTACAGGCACGTGCCACTGCACCTGGCTGAGAAAATGGTATTCTTTAGGGGAGGAGAGTGAGAAATTTCAGGTTTTCTGGTTCTGCAATGTTAGGAGATGCAGGAATAATGAAAGAGAGATGCTCTGAATTGCCTGTACAAATGTGAATCCAGGGACAAGATTCTTTCAGAGTTTTATATTGTTACCAGGGTTAAGATCCAGCTGCTTGCCCCACACCTGGCCAGTCAAGTTGACAACTAAGTAGTTGAGGCAAAGAAAGTGACTGCATTTAAAAAGTGGCTCAGTGAGAAGAAAGAGGGATTCTGTATCCAAATCCCTACCTCTTAGGAAGCTGATCTCAGGGGGCTTATGTTAGTGATTCATGGGTGTTTCCAGATGGGCAGGTGTTCTGCAGAGGGAAGGCTGGATAATGGTATCCAAATCATGATATTTTCCAATTTCTAAGATCTCAACAGTAAAGATCATGATTTTTTTCCTATTATGGACTAGGTGCATATTATACAATGATAGGGAAAGGTAATTCTTCCTAGACCCTCTTGCTGAGCTGGTAGCTTAAATCATTGTAATGAGGGAGAATATCCTTCCTCAGTTAGTGATATAGTGTAAACTCCCAGCAGTGAACACAGAGCATCCTTCTTCAGCTAGCTACTCCTATCATGAACAGAAACACATCCACTAGTGAATTTCAGTATTTCAACACTGAGGACAGGCAGTAATTTTTTAAGGAAAATAGTCCTGATTTGCAAATATCTAATTGTCATTGATTATTTTCCTTGGATTGATCACAATAGGAATGTTTTAATTTTCAGATCCCAGAATGCACAAAGAGAACTTAAAATACTGATGTTTTAGGCTTGACCTAGATTTTCTTAGGAAGAACTTTGAAAGAAGTAAGACTCTTCCAACATTACAAGTCAGTAAGATGGATTTTGAAGATATTCATGTCATTGTGGGGTCAAATAAAGACTAATACACAAAGGAACCCATGCAGTCATGTTTATAGCTATGACAGTTGCTCTTTTGAGTAACCCTGTTTTTCTCTGTGAGACAACAGGCAAACACTGAATCAAAATGCATGAAGAGTACTTTGCTATAGGAGCTATGTCATCTCTTTATCTAACATTATAGACATTTGTTCATGGCAGTTGGAAGACTGATCTCCCAATTGTATTCCTAAGGCTCAAATATATAGAATCAAAATGATGCAGAGGAACATATGTTAAAAGCAAAGACTAAAGTTTTAACAGTATTAGAGCAAAGAAGGATTAATGAATCAGGCAGCACTGAGAACCAGAAGAGGTTCAGAGTTTCATGGCAGCAGTGTGGGCAGTGCGCTTCCATAGGCTGATGTAGAAGTACAATGGAAAAAATATATTTGACCAGAGTCAAAAGACCCTACATAGATGTTGTTTAGCAGTTTCTGTAAATTGGTAAATTTTTTAGTTTCATTTTTCTAAAAACTTAAACTGGTTCCTAGTTTTCTGTAACATTTTTACATTAATTCTCCATGTACCTGTGGAGGAAGCTGAAGGAAGCCCTGGAATCATCTCAGTCTAATGAACTCTCAACTAAAACTTCATATCACTCAGGATAGAATCCAAGTTCCAAGCCACTCTTTGTTAAGACTAGAATTATGAGATTTCAGTAGAAAATAGCACCAATATACAATGAAAATGTCCTTGGATAATGTTGATTTTGAAAAAGCAGTAATTTATGTCTTGTGATTCTATTTCAGTTTGAGGCTGATCCACTAGCAGATTGTTTAAGAGGATCAACAATTACATCTTTACTTAGAGTGATGTCACTAAATGACTGGATGTTTCCTTATTCTAGGAGCTGTGTTGAAATAGTGAGTTATGTCTATGGGAAAAGCAAATATGTAAGTAGAATGGCAATTTTAAATTTCAACAATTTAAAAACCCGTAAATAATCAATTTTTTCCAATTTAAAATCTGTTGTTAACAATCTGAAAGTAGAGTCCCTGGCATATAAGCATGTAGGAATCGTTTTATCAAAACTCTGAAACCCTAGAAGTAGAGGGTAATGTCTGCTAGTCAGCAAACACCAGAACAGGTTTTTATGACATGGTTTGTGGCTGTTAGGATAGATGTTGAAGAAGGCATGGGAATTAGAAATTTGGTGTGAATGGGTGAGGAATACTTTTTAAATTTGTTTAGTCCTATAAGACAGGATAATGACCTTTAGCATATATTATATTCATTCAGTTTATATTATATACATTATATACATTTAGCATACATTATATATACATACATAGAGTATCACTTATTCTATTTAGGATCCCACTCTTGTAATTGTACAAGATCTGGAGTTACCCTGATTGTGTATACATATATAAGGCTAGCAAAGTTATGACTGATTAATTCTACTGTCTTTCCTATTCCCCTCCTCCCTCCCTTCGTTTCCCTTTGTAGAATACAATGGATTTCTATTATTGCCCTCCCCAACATCTCTTGTTTTGGGCTAGCATCCACAAATCAGAGAGAACATTTGGCCTTTGGTGTGTTGGGATTGGCTTATTTCACTTAGAATGACAGTCTTCAGTTCGGGTTGGGGAATATTAAGAACTAGCCCACTGGGCACAGTAGCACAAGCATGTAATCCTATGTTTCTCAGAAAGCTGAGGCAGGAGCATCACAAGTTCAAAGCCAGTGTCAGAAACTTAGCAAGGCTTCGAGCAACATAGAAAGACACTGTCTCTAAATAAAATATAAAAAGGGCTGGGGATGTGGATCAAGGGTTGAATGCCACTTGGTTCAATCCCTAGTACCAAAACAAAACAAAACAAACAGCAGCAAGAACAACAACACAAAACAAGGCTCCAATCATGTTTCCAAAAATTGAACTTATTTTTAAAGGAAATTTAATCTTTTTATAGGAATTTTGGGTTCACAGGAAAATGAAGAAGATACTGAGACTTTCTGTGTTACTCCCCCATTATCAATATCTCCCACCAAAGTAGTGCATTTATTCTAATGGATGAATGTACATTAATAGATTGCAATCACCAGGCATGGTGGTGGAGCACGCTTGTAATCACAGTGGCTCGGGAGGCTCACTCAGGAGGATTCTTAATTCAAAGCCATCCTTAGCAATGGTGAGGCACTAAGCAACTCAGTGAGATTCTGTCTCTAAATAAAATGCAAAATAGAGCTGGGGGTGTGGCTGAGTGTTTGAATGTCTGTGTTTTTAAAACCTGGAACCCCAATCCCCCAATATCCATTGCAGTCACTCAAAATCTGCAGTTTACATTGGGGTTCATTCTTGTTGTACATTCATACACAATGTGCATGTGATATATGTCCACTATTATATTATCAAGAAGAGTAGTTTCAACTAATTATTTGTTCTTTTTTTTTTTTTTACTATCTCAATATTTTTTTTCCCTTTTCTAGAATGTCATATACTTGAAGCATATAGTAGGTAGACTTTTCAGATTGGCTTTTTCTATGTAGTAATAAACATTTAAAGTTCTATAATTTCTCTGGATTGGTAGGTCACATCTTTTTAGTGCTAAATCACAACATTATGTTGTCTAGATGTAGTTTATTTTCCCATTCCCTTACTGAAGGACACTTGATTACTCCCAATTTTTGACAGTTATGCATAAAGCTGCTCTCAATATTCTTGTGCCAGTTTTTGTGTGTATGGACACAAGTGTTTAACACTTTTGGGTAGATGGCAAGGAACATGATTGTTGGATCATTTTATAAAAATATGTTAGTTTTTAACAAACCACCAAACTGTATTCCAAAGTGGCTGTAGCACTTGCATTCCACTTGGGAATGATCAGAGTTCTTGCTGCTCTAAATTCTCACTGGTATTTGGTGTTGCAGGTGCTCAGGGTTCAGGGCATTCTAATAGATATAGAGGGACAGCTTGTTTTAATTTGCATTTTCTCATATGATATGGAGCATCTTTTTACATGCTAACTTGTTATATCTTTTCATATGTATATATATATATATCTACCTTCCTTGGCAAGGTTCTTGTATATTTGGCCCATTTTAAAGTCAACTTATTTTCTTATTGTTGAGTTGTAAGAGTTTTTGTTATATTTGGGATAACAGCCATTTATTAGATGTCTTTTGCAAATATTATGATTTACACTGTATCTTGTGTTTTTGCTTATCTCTTGGCAGTGTCCTTCACAGAGTACACATTAATTTTAATGAAGCCCTACTAACCAATTTATTTTTTCATGGATTTTTGTCTTTGATGTTGTATGAAGTCCTTGTCATAATAATTCAAGATTATTGAAATATTCTCCTAGAAAATTGTAGGAGTTCTTAATTTTTGTGGTGTACATTTAGGTCTATGATTTATTTCACATTAGTTGGGTGAAGGGTATAATTTTTGTGTGCACATTTATCTTTCTTCTGGCATGTGGATGTCTAGTTATTCTAGGATCATCTGTTGAAAAGATTATCTTTATTGCATTGACTTTTTCCTCTGTCCAATTATTGGCCTTAGTGTAATTCTGGCTATAATGTCTTCTCCATTTACCAATTTATGCATGTTTTTCCACAAACCATTGTAGTTTTCTGGTAAGTCTTGATATTGGATACTTTTTCCTCCATATTTGTTCTTTTTCAATATTGTATTATTAGATGTAATGTACCAATATAAAAATGTGGAAAGAGAAAAAATATATTGTATTGGTTATAGTGGAAGTTTTGTTTCCCCTTGTACCTTGGAAAAATTATTTTGCCACTATTCACAAAATACTTTACTGATTTTGATTAGCATTGCATTGACCGTATAAATTAAGTGGGAAAGAACCCACTGACGTCTTGACCATAATGAATTTTTCTATCCAGGAACATGGAATGTGCTCCATTCTTTATTTTTTTATTCATTGGAATTTTCGTTTCCCTTTGATAGGTCTTGTATACCTTTTATCAGATTTACACCTTAGTATTTCATTTTTAGTATTTCAGTTTTTAATTTCAAATTCCACTTTTGTTAATTGATAGAATTAAAAGAAAGGAATTTGACTCTTATGTATTAACTTTCTATATTGAAATCTTACTCTAAAATCTTATCCATTCTAGGAGGTTATTGATTCTAATTATTTTCACAGATGTCATCTGCAAACAAAGACAAGTTTATGGGTTTGAATTTCTTGTGTAATTACATGAGTAAATTTTACTTTGAGTAAAATGTTAAAGGAGTTCATGAGTGAGGACACCACTGATTTTTAAAGATTCAGTTTTCTTTACTCAACCTTTTTGTTTATGAGTGCAGTTGAGCTAAATTTCTGAGAGTTCTGACACCCTCCAATGTTTTGTCTGGTGTTTAGTCTGTCTCTTCTGAATGTGTTTATTGCCTTTTGGTATGCCTTGTAATTTTTCCTTGATGGCTGGATATGATGTGCTGGGTCAAAGTGGGTGATGTAAATGGTTATGAGGTAGCAAGGTGAAGGGAAACTAGACTCCCATAATTAGGTCTCAATCTCCGGGGAGGTTGTGCCTGTGGACTGTGAATTTCACAGGTGCTTAAGTTCTTTTCTCTTCCCTTTGGTTAGGTAGGAATGAATGGCTAGAGTGTGCTAGAGTTGCTATTTCCCTTATCTTATGCAGGTTAACTGCTAATTCCCCACAGATCAGGCTCTGATAACTGGTTTCTCCTGCAGGCCAGTCTTGCTGGGAAGAAGAATGCTATAGAATATTTCAGAAGGATTCTTCTTTCTCCCTCTTTCTGGAGCCATAAAGGAGTTTTTCTCTGGTATTTTTATGAAAATCTGGTTCATCTAGAACTCAATCTTTCAAAATTATGAGGTCCTCCCTGAGCTTGCATATACATTTTGTTTTTAATTTCTCACAGATGTCCACACTGAGCCTTCAGCAATTTCAATAAATTGTCAATTACATTTGGTGTCTGTTTTCTTTTCCTGGGCTGCCTGCTCGGGGGTGCTCAGGTAAGGCCTGACTCCTGTGCTACCTGTTTTAGCCATTTTCCCTGGGTCTTTACCTCTCTTAGAGACCCCAGAATGATCATTCGTTTTTTTTTTTTCAGTTGGTCTATTTAGCTTTTTACTTCTAAAATATGAATGGTGACACCTAAGCTCATTAGAAGGAAAACTTGATCTACAGATTACTTTTAAAAATAATTAAAATGCACATGTTGGTGTTTATATCATAGCCCGTTTTGCATTTTATTCACGCATGAAGTGTTATGTTGTATTTCACTGTTCTTTGCCTCTTTAGAATAGATGATAGACTTATTTTCTAGGTACAAAGTAAATGAAAACCCAATCTTACATATAATCGTGTTATAGAAGCATATCATATGACATACACAGATGGTATCTACTTTGTTTGTCTTCTGTTTTTAGTTCTAAATCTGCATTTACAAGTACTTTAAAATTCAATATGCTGCCCATGTTTCCCTAAACTAGCCAACAAATGCCAATGTACCTTTATAGTTAGTTAAATACACACTGTCAGGATTTAGCTATAACCTTAATATCACCATATTATGCTAATGTTCTCAGACTTGAGAACTGGATATTATTTTTAAAAGAGAAAGGATATAGAAATGTAATGTAATATGGCTTATAGTAATCATGATTTTCATCCCCAATCATAATCTAAGTAGGTGTTCTATTTCTTCTAACTTGATTCCTTCCCCTTGTTCAATGGAATTCCTCATTTTTCCTTCCATCCATTGTGTTAGACCAAGTTGTCATTACTTGGTGTCTGAATGTCTATAGAAAGATCCCATCTTACTCCCTTCCTTGAATTTTTGTCCTTAATTCATCTTGCATCCTCCTCTTGCTTCTAAGATAATCTTTGTCTAGGGAGGCTTTCTTAATCATGAAGCAAGTGTGTTTTGTTTGTTTGTTTGTTTTTTTACATGGAGCCTAGACTTTCTTGTTTTAAGTGCTACAGGAAATCCTGGGATGCTACACTAAGAAACAGCTTTTCTGAGCCATATTCATTTTCAAATAAAATAACTTAGCTCTTTAGATAAAATGGTAAATTAATATATAGAAATATATACTTATTGGATACAACATGTCTAAAAATATACATCCATAGCATTCATTACCTAAATAGTTGTGTTTGTGGTGAACACTTAATATCCACATTTTTTAAAGAATGTAATATGCACCATTATCTGTACTTGCAGTGTTATACATTAGATTCTGGAACTTATTGCTTCTGCCTGATTGTAATTATGTGACATTTAACTAACACCCCAAGAGGCTCCTCATTGTTTCTAACCAGGCCACCTGTGGTAAACACTTTCTGACTTTCCACTCTTGAGATTAATGTTTTTAGGTTACACACATGAGTGAGGATTATATGGTGCTTTTCTTTGTGTGCCTGACTTATTTCATTTGATGCACTATCCTCCATGTTCACCCATGATATCAGAAATGACCAGATTTCCTTCTTTTTATACTGAATATCATTAATTGTGTGTATACCACTTTTTGTGCATTCATCTCTTGGACTTGTAGGTTGATGCCATATCTTGTCTATTGTGAAAGGTGCTGTATTAAACACAGGAGGAGAGCTACTTCTTTGATGAACTGATTTTGTTTCCTTTATGTATATACCCAGAGTGGGGTCATTGGATCATAGGGCAGACCTGCTTTTAGTTCTCAGAAACTTCCCCTCTGTCTCCTATGGTAGGCTGGAGAAGTTGACATTCCCACTAGCAGTGTGCGAGGGTGCCCTACTTCACAAATTTGATCATGGCCCTTCTTACTGGAGTTAGATGATACCTCATGTGGCTTTGACCTGCATTCCCTGATGATTAGTAATGTTGAGCATTTTTTCCACATGTGTGTTGGCCATTTGTATGTCTTGTTTTGAAATGTGTCTATTCTGGTCTTTTGTCCATTCTTTCACCAGTTTTTTTTTTTTAATTTATACCATACAATTTATTTTTATTTTTTTAGTCATACATGACAGCAGAATGTATTTTGACATAATAACATACATGGAATATACATACATCAATCATATTGTCTATTCCATTCTTCTGCCCTTCCTATCCCCCCTACTTTTCCCCTCCTCTCCCATTCTTCCTCTTTGTCCAATCTAATGTGAGACACTTTTTTTCTTTTTCTCATCACAACATCATATATGTATTCTGTATAACAATGCGGTTCTCCTTCCATCTTCCATGCAACTCCCCTTCTCCCTCTTTTCCCCTCCCACCTGTCTTCCCTATTTTGTGGTAGTCTTCTTCTCATGCTCTTCCTCCCTATTCCATTTTGAGTCATCCCCCTTATATCAGAGAAGACATTTGGCATTTGTTTTTTAGGGATTGGCTAACTTCACTTAGCATAATCTGCTCTAATGCCATCCATTTGCCTGCAAATGCTATGATCTTGTTATTTTTTAGTGTTAAGTAATATTCCAATGCAGAAAGCAAATTTCACCCAGAAATAGAATAGGAAGCAGAGTATGGCCCAGAGGAAGTGTTCAGCCAGGAGTTTATTTAAGCCCAATTGCTAGAAAGATAGGCAGCTCATCTGTTTCCTGTGTCTGGTCATTGAGGCTCACCAGGGCCACCAGTTCTCCACTCTAGGTGAAGCCTTCAAAGAACTCGGGCATTGAGAGCACAGGCCTAGGGGTCAGGACAGCTGGGTTTCAATTCAGATGACCTAGCAGTGACTACCTGGACTTGTCCCTCAAAGCTGAACTATTCAACTGTTGGGAGGTGTTCTTATTCACAGCTGTTCTTTTTAGTTGACCAACTTTGAGAATCCCATGAAGGTATGGACTTTAACCTGAGAAAAACTATAGTACATGCAAAATCTAGTATATAATTTCTAAAATATCGCAAGCCTCTGGTCTCTAAATCCCAGGCAAAGCAATCCTTGAAAGTTTTTAACCCCACTTTGGGCAGTGTAAAAATCGTCACCATTGTTAAAACTAGTGCCTTGACTGAGAGTTCTTGATAAGGGGATCTCTGCCTACTTAAAAACAGGAGATCATGATTTTATCAAATGTATCCAAGGGATGATTCCTCCCTAGGGTAATGGTTTTTTATAATGACTTGATGTGAGCCTTGGAATGCTGCTTTTAGGTTCTAGGTGTGTAAAACTTGGTAGGAGAGTAAGAAGGCCAAGGCCAAATGGGGGTGAAAATGAAAGTTCTCAGGTTCTCTGTCTGGCCTTTTACTTTGGACATTGCTGGTACCCTGAGAACAGTGTTTGACAAGCCTTAGAAGGTGGTAAATATTTGTTGAAGGAATGAACTTGCAAATGTATTTGTAGTATGGATTCTTACAACAAGCAAGAGAAACTGCTGTTGTTAATCAAGTTGAGAAGTTTTGTGTGATTAGCATTTAGTGATCAGCACATTAGTAAATGTCCTTTCATGATGGCTTTTGCTCCCTAAGCCACCTTAGAGTTGCTGGCATTGGGATCAGAAAAATTCTTCTAGTACTGGGAATTGCACCCAGGGGAGATTTACCACAGACCCACACCCCGAATTTTTTGATTTTTATTTTAAGACAGAACCTTGCAAGTTTGCTAACTTGTCATCCTCCTGCCTCAGCCTCCCTGGCTTCTAGGATTGTGGGCATATGCCATTGCACCTAGCTGGATAACAAATACTTTCATAATGAAGAGCCCTTGTATTCCTATTATTATTTTAAAGTACATATTTAAAAATGTATAAAAACGTGCACAGGAGCAACTATAAAGCAAACAGTGTTATAATCTTCACCCAGGTAAGAATTAGAATATTACTAGCAATGTTGACACCACCCATGTCCTTTCCCAGTTACATCCATCTGTCTCCACATAGGTAACCATTCTCTTGACTTTGGGGTAGTTTCCTTGCTTATCTATACTTCTACCCCATATGTATGCCTTCCTAAATTTACTTGAACTTGTCACATGCTGGTCTTATGTTTTTATTATGCATTTTTTGAGTTTTGCTTCATTTTTTAAATGTTTGTGAGATTCCTCAATTGAGTGTGGTTTATCTTCTTTGCTGTATTGAAGTCCATTTTATGAATATGCCACAAGTTATTCAGTCACAGATGACCGTTTTTGGAGCTTTGGACTGTTACAGTGTAGATATAAACATTTTTGCGTATGTGTCCTGGTATACAGCTACTTGTATTTTTAGAATTGATGATGAATCTAGTAGTGAAATTGCTGAGTCACAGACTATTCCTATCTTCAGTAGTACTAGATGCTACCAACTGTTTTGCAAAGTGGTTGTACCAATTTGCACCATCATGAAGAGTATGAGTTCCTGTTGCTCTACATCTTCACCACCCACTTGCTGTTGTAGAGTTTTTATTTTTTGTCAATCTTAAGGGTATTTAATGAGTGGTATCTTATTGTGGTTTTCATTTGCATTTCTCTGGTTACTCATGACTTAAAATCTTTTGTATTTCCTCTTTTTTGAAGTATGCAGTCAGGTCTTTTGCACATTTTCTATTAGATCATGTACCTTTTCATATCCTCATTAATTTACAGGTGTTGTTCAGGCATTTGTTTTTTTTACTACTTTGTTGTTTTATGTGAGTTTCAAATATATTCTAATTTGTGTTTTTTTCCTTTTTTTTTAAAAAAGATAGTTCCTTGAATGAAGATTTTAACATGCTAAAATTTATCAATACTTCTTGTTTATGGTTTGTGTATTTTTTGATCTTATTCCACTTAGTTTCAATTTTTGTTTAGTGGAAGTAGAGGTCTGTTTCATTTTTCCTCCACACAGATAACCAGTTGTCTAGCAACATTCACTGAAAAGAACACCTTTGGCTAGGTGTGGTGGTGCTCACCTGTAATCCCAGTGACTTTCAAGGCTGAGGTGGATATTTTTAAGTTCAAGGTGAGCCAGGGCAATTTAGTTGGATCTTGTCTTAAAAAAAATTCCTGGGAATTTAACTCAGTGTTAGAGCATCCATGAGTTCAATCCCCAGTATTGCCCCCCCAACCTAAAAAAATTGCTTTATATACTGATCTGCTGTGCCATCTGTGATATATCAAGTATTTGTGAATATGTTTCTTGGCTCTTTTTTTCTGTACTGTTGTAGCATATTTCATCATGGGATCACCCTAGGAATCTTTGAGCAAGATACTTAAAAGAATCAGTGTTCAATTTCCTCATATGTAAAATAGAACGGTAATATTACTAAAGCTAATATGTTTGTTATGAGGGCTGAATTAATAATTCAAAGAGCTTAAAGCTTTAGTATTTCTTTATGTGTATATATATATATACACATAAAGAAATAAATTCATTTTTTTCTGTGAATAGAAAAAATCGCCATGGATTTTAGAATTTATATTTATCCTTACTTTAGTAGTTCTAAGCTTATTTCTGTACATGTAAATCTTCTTCATCCTTCAATGACAAGAGCAAAATATTGCTTGAGTAGGTGGCAGAGAAATTAATATTTGTAATTAATTTGAATTCATTATTTACCAACTATGAGTCCTTGAACCAGATACCTTTCTGAGTTCAGACATGTTATTAAAATGTATATGGAATTACCTACTTTGTATGGTTTTAGAAAGAAAATGAAACCCAATTTACTTTTATGACTTTATAAATTAAAAATACATTTACTGAGAACCCAATACATATTAACACTCTTCTAGACATTGGAGCCAGAGGATTAGATACTATATACTATAACTTACCTTTGATAGAAATGATCTTCTAGTGGCGAAAGATCAGCAATTAAAAAATAGGTGATAAAGTAGCCACCAAGGAAATAAAATGGTGCACTTGGATGCAGGTAAGGTGTTTCATGTAGCACAGTAAGTGGGAGTGTGACCAAGGTGGGGGGCCACTTAAGTAGAGACCAGAATATCTGAAATGGGAAGATCAGTGATAGTCTTGGAAGAACACATGGGTGAGAATAAGAATATATAATAAGAATTATATATAATTAGCTTTGCTTTCAGTTCCGGACACAGTGCTGCTAAAACCTTTCTAATTTTCTGAGTAATGAGCTGATTGTAGCATCTTTTGTTTGCTCTTAATTCTTGGTTTCTAACACAAGAACTTCTAGATCCCTTGGATTCTCCAGAGTTATAGAATCTGTTTATAACAAATAGATAGGTATCTTGTGATAGAAGGGCCTTAGGTGGATTAGCATGGGAGCTGGTTGACAGAACAACTATGAAATTAGAGGACTGGATCTTTCAGCCATACCCCCTGATTTGTGGGGAAGAGATGGACCAGAAACTAAGTACAATCATCAATGGCCAGGAAGTTTATTTAATTGTGTCTTTACAATGGAAACTCTATTAAATCCTAAGTGATAGAATTTGGAAGAGCTTCTGGGTTTGTGAGCACATGGAAGTGCTGGGAAGGTAGAGTGCTCAGAAAGGATGTGAAAGCTATGTCCACCTGATGACACACTGTGTTCTATTCTTCCCTTTCATTTGAAATTTGAATTCATTATTTACCAACTATGTGTCCTTGTACCACATACCTACTGAGTTCAGACATGTTATTAAAATGTATATGGAATTACCTACTTTGTATGGTTTTAGAAAGAAAATGAAACCCAACTTACTTTTAGGCCTTTATAAATTAAAAATACATTTACTGTTTTTGGGTTGTTTTCTTTATAATACACTTGCAACAGTAAGTCAAGTGTTCCCCCACTGTGAGATGTGACAGCACATTATGGAACACAGTAAGGTTGTCATGGGAAACTCCAAGGGGTAGGTAAATTGAACAAAAGTGTGGCTAACTTGGAGACAGCTACTTGTGAGTATCATCTGAAGTGATGGACAGGATGGTATGACTGAGCCACTGATCTGTGGGGTCTGTATTAACTCTTGGTAGTGTCAGAATTGAGTTTAAATGTAGGATATACAGTTTGTATCTGGAGAATTAGAGATTTATTTGGTGTGAGTTCAGGAGAAAACAACTTATTTTCCTTTTATCAGGAAAAGAACAGCAAGTTTAATGATCCTTGACTCCTGAAGACCCCGTATAAGGTTGCAGGTGGTTGAGGGAATGTGGTAGAGACTACATGACCCATGTCAAAAAAGGGAGGTTTAAAAGTGAATGGTTTACATTTCCAAAGAGAGAGCTAATGTGTAGAATAAAAAGTTATAGGGCAAGGATAGAAGCAGGAGACTTAATGAGGGCAAATTGCAATTGTCCAGGTTTGAGGTAAAAGATAGTGAGGTGGAGTTAGTTAAAATTTGTAAATTAGGTTATATTTTGAAACATATGTCCATGAATTGAATGTTGTGGTGCAGAGACCCAGTAGTGCTCAGTATGACTCTAAAGTTATGTCCTAAACCATAAGGAAATAGTGATGACATGAATAGTAGTGATACTATTATAAATATTACTAGAGCCACAGAAGTTTTAAACTGATTTTTGCATAATAGCTTGCTTAATCTTCACAAAAAATGCTATGTTAGGCACAATTATTTTCCCATTTTGCAAATATACTAACATAAAGAATTAAGTATGCTGTCTATTTTCCCAAGTCTTCAAAATGACATATAAGTTTTAACCACAAAATCTGGCTTTAAAAATCTCTGATTTTAACTATACAGTGCCTCTGATTCAGGAAGAATAAACTTGGCAGGTTTACTAAACAGTGTTAAGTAGACTGTTAGGTACATGACTAATCATCAAAAGATTCATCAGGGCTCAAAATGAAAATTTAGGAGAATTCAAATTAGACATGGTGAGTAAAGCAAGAAACGTGGTGTGACACAAGGGATTCAGCTGAGCTTCAAATGTTCCCAATCCTTGAATTTTCTCATTTTTTAAAATTTTTTTATACTGCTAGGGATTGAACTCAGGGCCTCACACATGCTAGACAAGTTCTGTACCCCTAAGCTGTACCCATCCCTTGAAATTATTTTAAAGGTGATTTATTTATTTGACCAGCATTTTGTGGTTTTCAGTCTACAAATCCTGTACCTGTTCGTTAAATTTACACCTAGTTGTTTCATAGTTTTTAGCTATTATCATTGACTTTTGATTTCACTTAGCATGTCTTAGTGGATTTGTGCTATTCATTCTGTTTATCACACACTGTGGCTAGGCCATCCTAGTGTAGAGGAGGAAGCATCAGGAGATCTGAGCTGAGGTAGGAAAATGTGGCTCAGTCTCTACCTCTGCCTCTTCCTGGCTCTTGATCTTGGACAAGACGCTGGATTCTCAGGTAATTAGTAGCTACATCACTAGAGTGAGAACAACTCAAATTATACTTCAATACTACTTATTATTGGTGCTTTGCCCTTAGTAGATTTCTACTTTAAAATAGATATTCATATGTTTTTCAAAATTCTTTGATGAACCGTTTTGAAAATGAAAGGCAAAGACCATGGAATCTGGTTTAAATGGAGAAAGTCGAACAAAGTCTTCTACCTATATTCTGACTGCATAAGTAATAAGTATAAATTTTGAGATAGGCAGTTATGAAATGATAGGAGAGGTCTGCACAACATTGTTGCCCATGGGAAATCTAGTTCTGTATGGAATAGAGACACACTTCTCTCTCTCTCTCTCTCTCTCTCTCTCTCTCTCTCTCTCTCTCTCTCTCCCTTCTGCAGTCTCTCTTTTCTTCTCTATTTCTGACTTTATTTTTGTGCTGCTCCATTCTGCCTTATTGTCCATCACTATAAACTTCCATTAGAATCTGTAATGCTCAAATGCTCTAGATAGATGGACAGGGGAGCCAGAATAATTGAAGGGATAAATAATATCACAAAATAGGACCAGACTCCATGTCTGCTGGGTGCAAGAAGCGAAAATAAATCTTTTGTGAGTTGAGAATAAGGTAAAGTTCTAGTTTAAGAATGGAAATCAAAACTAAGTAGTATAATCAATCAGGAAGTGATGAAATCTTAGAGAAGGCAGACTTAATGTAAATCTCCCAGGGCAGACAAGGTGATGTAAATCAGCACCTATTTTGTAAGACACAGAAGACATATGTGGATAGAAATGCTCACCTGTGGCATGCTGTGTTCTCATGTTGACAGTCAAGGCAGCCTGAGAGCACATGCCAGTGCTGAGCTGGGTGATGGTGGCCAGCGCAGAACCACAGTGTGGTTTAGTCTCTTCAATTGTGATATGGGACAACACACATGAACTTTTCAAGAGTGTGTTGAGAAAATAAAATAGTGCAATGCCTCATATCTAATGTATGTTCAAACACTCTTGAGTATGAGTGGTATTAAAATTAGATTTAATTCCTAGGGACATTGATTATTTTATTGGACATCTTGTAGCTCACAGAGAAGTGCCTGGCACAGAGCAAACATTGATAGCAGATAGTAGGAGTGTGAAGATAAAAGGTTAAGTGAATTAATGTGGGTAATTTCTGACACATCAAATCCTTGATATCTTTGTTAAATGACTGATTAAGTAGATATTTATGCTACATATTATAAACATCTGTTTTAAATCCCCAAATCCACTTACACGAACTGGGCAAACCCCTGTGAAAATATAGATCTGAGGCATAAGAAAGAATGCTCAAGATTACTTCAAGCAATATGCACGGGCAGCAGGGGAGAAAGACACATGCACTTGCTAGTTTGGCCTCTCACAGTTATTTCCTCTGAGTCTTTGAGTAACACCTAATTGCCAAAAATCAAACAATTAAGAATAATAAGGAAGTTAAGGCTTTATTTCTATGCCCATTGGGCACTTGGGTCTGTTAACAGTCCTGCCATGCATCTATCTGCTGGATAGTGTTATGGATGAGAAATCTAAGGCTCAGAGGGTTCCCACTGATTTATTCTGTATCTGCGAATAGTGGAGGAAAACTGGGGCTTGAACTTGAATCTTTGGACTGCAAATCCTGTGCTCTAGTTTCCCAGCCAAGTCTGGTGGCTACTGTTTATGTTAATTATTTTTCCTTCCAAGCTGATAAGGAAATAGCTCAAAGAACAGAACATTGTTGATTGCAGTGAGGTTTCCTTCCAAGCCTTCTCTCACTTTGCAGAATGTTTTCCTAATTTGGCTTTAAGTGAGTGCAGCTCCTGGTGGCCCTGGCCACTGACTCCTTCTTGTGAACAGTCTGGTCCATCTCCTTTAGTTGGTCTAAATCCCCCAAGCAGTTGTAGTGTCTGAGGCTTTAAAACCAGGTGGCCCATTTCCCAGATATGTGGTTGGCAACTCTCCTTCCCCAGCATTGTCTCTACCCCCAATCAGAAGTTCTGACCCCATATTTTTCTGTGTTACTTGTCATTGGCATTTCTCACAGTGTTCTAGTTGCTAATTGTCACAGAGAACTATTGTGGTTAAACAGTATTTGATAACACTTCCAACTGGTTGTGGCCAGGACTTAGGGAGGCAGGAGCATTGCTTTCTCACCTCCCATCATTGCTGACCATGGATCTGGGTTTTGAGGAAGGCGTGCATGGGTGTATGTGTGTGGGTGCCGCTTCCCATTGAAAAGGGATGTGTTGCTTTCCTGTGCTGATCAGTAGAGATGCTGGCAGGGGTGATCCTTTCCAGAGGAGTTTGTTTTTGCACCCTGTCACCTGCACGATTCAATTCATATGTCAGGGCCCCTCAGACATTGAAATAAGAAGAATTTCTGGGGATTCTAGTCTTTCACAGCTCTCCTACAACTTGTCGAAGTATCACAGTCAATGACTTCAAACATATCTTCACTTGGTTAAAATTGATATTATCATACTTGGCATGTCCTGGTAATAACACAGGATTTTAATCTGATGATCTGGTATCTAAGTAGCTTTAGGCGATTCTAACAAAGTAATGCAGGCTGGGTGTGGGAAGTTCAAGACCAGTAAGCTAGGGTGTCTGAGTTCTGCTGAGGGCTCTTTTATGATTGCAGAAGGATGCCTTCTTGGCGTCCCCTCAGGTGGCAGAAAAAAGCAAAGAGAGCTCTTTGAGTTCTTTAACAAAGTCCTCTTATCCCTTTCATAAGGACTCTACCATTCTGAGTTAATCATCTCTCCAAGGACCCATCTCCTAAGTTTTGGGATTCCAGCATATGAATTTAAACGTGTACAAATATTCAGTGCATAGCTTCTGAGATTTCTTGTGTCATCAGCTTCATGGGCTATGTGACCTGTTTATGAGCACATGCACTCTGCATACCTCCCAGTAGTCCTTCACTAAATGCTAGTTGAAGGATGAGAATAGTCTGCTACTGGGGTGCTGTTAAAATCATGTGTAAGGACACCTGCTGCAGACTTGGTACAAATGCTCCCTTGGTGAAGAAGAAAGAGCAGAGTGGGGTGCTTTGGGGGATGCCTGCTCCTCAGACCCTTCATTTCTGCCTTCCTGTTCATATGGATATTGATGCAGATAGCATGACCAACATTCTTCTGGCTCACTTGGGAGGGCTGCTTTTGGATGGCTCTCTCACAGCAAGTCCTAGCACAAAGTTGTCACATGCATTCCTTCTTACCCCATGGTTCTGGTGGTTTTAGACAGGTGGAAGGAGGGCTGCATCAGACATCCTCCTTAGACATTTACAGCTCCATCACACTGGGGATTTGAGCCAACCTCTACAGAATTAAGAAACTACCACGGTTTCTCATCAAACTGAACAACTCCTAGTGCAACCTTTGGTGATGTTTTACAAAGCACAATGTTTTTGTTTCTATCCTAGGAAGTTTCTATAATTCTCAAATATTGTAGGAGCTATATGGTTTGCTTCTTGTTCTTTTGTTATTTGTGTCCTGGATACAGTTTGCATGTGGAGTATAAACTCAACTGTATACTTCAGTTAATTGCTGCAAGAAAGAAGACTAATATGAGTGCTGTCAGGGCTTTATTCCCACATAGAAACTCTTACACTGCGGTAGTGGTGAGGTGTCCAAGGGTTCTTTTTTCCCAGCATTTGTAGGAGGTTTGAACTGATTTTAACCATGTCTGAAAAGAAAAATTTGTAATTGAGTCTCACTGTTTTACAGATGACCTAGCAAAAACAAATTTATATATATTATGTATGATATATATATAATGTTTCTGATTGGGCAGGCTTTTTCTCTATTTTTTTCCAGAAATTCTATGTTAAAAACAAGAGTCAAAGTAGAATTGCATCTAGGTGAACACCTTGATATTTTAAAAATACTTCATTAACACACTGATTTGCTGTTTATTGATCCTCTTGTGATCTACTCTGATAAAATTCTCTACGGAAAGGGGAATGAGCTAGGAAATGCCCTCAGATTTCCCTAGTAGAATACATCAGCTAGCAATAATAACAGAATCACTTCATCTGTTAGTTTGTTAATATTTGCAAGCAACAAAAGAGTTAATTAATTGACTAAATTGATTAAGGTCTCTGTTTCTTCACTTGGCAGTGCAGAGGGGAGTGAGTCCAGGGGAAATTTGAGCTCTGCTCTTGGTGCTCTGACTTGTCTTGATTATGACCTTCTGGAACAATGGCTAACAGCAGAACCACTGGAGTAGATGTGATCAGCCCACATGGGCTGTGCAGTTTGGACATGCTACTTTGCTACTGGACCTCAAGACTGCCCAATCACCAAAATGTGCCAGGTGTGCCTAGAGTTCCACTGGCTGTGCTCACCTGGAGAAAAGGAAGGAAAAATGGTTGTTGCCCTGAAGGGGTTTAAATCTCATTAGGGTGAGACTCCACTCTCTCCCCGATGAATTCTGAGTCCCTTGAGATGGGAAACATGACTTCCAGCTTCTAATCCTGCAAGATGGCTGGACAGGGCAGTTGCCTAGTGAAGGCTGAATGAGTAATTGATGTAGCATGAAACAGATTTTTCAAGACCAAAGGAGCATGAACAAATATCCAGTCAACAGAATAGCAACCATTTACTCTGAATGAGCCTGAGTAGGGAATGATCAGGGCCAATTGGAGTTTGCTAAGCTGGTGAATAATAATGTATTGAAACAAGCTCTGTGACAAGTCAAAGTCCCTGGGTGAACTCTGGCAAACCAAGTTCCCTTGCTGAGCTTTACTTTCCTTTTCTTTATGGGTTTATGTTTTACATTTTAATCCATGATCATTTTGAATTAATATTTGTATCTGGTGTGAGTTTTAGTGTGAGGTTTTTTCCCCTCCCCTTTCCTTCCTTTCTGTCTGGCTGGGATATTCTCTTGTTCTACAACTATTTCTTGAGAAGTCTGTCCTTCCTTTGCTAAGTTCACTTTCCTCTTCTTTCAAATGAAGGGGTCAGATTTATACTAGAGGAAATCACTGTTCCCTTCTAGGTTTACGAATCTTTTGAACCCACTTTTTCTGATGTGCACTTCCTTTGAGCAAAGCTATCCTTCATATCATATATATGTAAAAAAGGTCATCTAGATGAAATTCAGAATTCATCTGTTGGATATTGTTCAGTTGATAGATTTTCCTGTGAAAACTATGGTTTTAGAAGTTTGATGAAAATGTATAGAAATTCTTAGACTAATGATTTCTTTTTTTAATACTATCAAGCATGACTTTTTTGGACAAAGTTAAGAGATTGTGTGTTTTGCTTCACTTGGAATGGAGGGGGAAAGATGGTTTACTTCTCAATTAAAAAAGCAACAGCTGGTTAATCTTTGTACTGGATTCACAAACTGAAGGGGTAAAATAGTAATTGTTCCATGATTATAAAATAGAGTGAGGTAAGGCTGGAGTCAATTTTTTTTTTTCCTCAAAGGATCACAGAAATATTTATTGTCAAGAAGATCATTAATCCTCATCATAGAGAAAACATATCAAACAAGAGTGAATAATACATGTTTGTGGATCCAGTATTCAAACAACTATATAAGCAAAGACATTTAAGAGTTCTGTTCCTAAAGTCTATAGTTGTGAAATATCTTTTTAGTTTTTAGATAAGGAATCAGAATAAGGTGATACAATACATGTCAGAGCTATTCTTCGAGAATGAGTGAGCTCTAGAGTCATAGTTCCTGGGGCTGCCAGCTTGTGAGCTTTCAAAATTAAGCAGAGCTTGTACTTTAGTAGGAGATCACCACAAAACACCTGCTCAAAGGGAGAAACCATAGTAGTAACCAAATACTAGAGGTTGAAAGGGCCTGGTTATATTGAGAAAGGATTTGGGTCTTTTTCTTGAAACAAATTCATCCTAAAACACCAGAAAAAGTCTCAACCATGTTTAGACACAAGCAAGTAAGGAAGCCCTACACCTAAGGAGGTACTGATCACTGCATCATATTAGAGAAGTGAAAGAAAAAGGGAAGTTTTATTTTGAGGAGTTAGTCTACAAAAACTCCTACATTGTAAATCAAACCTTTTGTGTTCTAATTCTCACTTCTGTCACTCTATGTCTGACTATCCGGAATCAGTGCAGGATTTTGGGGGATCTAGATTTCCTCACCTACAAAATTAGATATTTGGACTAGATGACATTTCTCCTACCTCTAAAATTGTGTGACCTTTTCCTAGACCATATATTCTTTCTTTCTATACTGCTTCTCCACTGGTTCAGCAAATATTTATGGAGCCACTATTTTGTTCCTGTACTGTGACAAAAGTGTCACATCTTATATAATTTATAAGAACTGTTCAAAATAGGCAAATTTATAGAGATGAAAGGTAGGTTAGTAGTTACTGGGGGCTGATAAAAGAAGACAGTGAGAGTGATGATTAATGGGACTGAGGGTCTTTTAGGAATGATTCTGGGTTTGGGATATTTCCTATGAACAAAATCATAATATGTGTCCTTGGGTATGCTTCTTGTAGTGTAATGCTGTCCTGGTCTGTTTATGTTGTAGCATGTAGCAGTACTTCATTTCTTTTTTGGCTGAGTAATATTCCATTGTATGGACATAGCCCATTTTATTTATCCATTCATGAGTTATTTGATTGTTCTACATTGGGACTATTAAGAATGATACTGCTGTGAATATTATTGTGCAGGGTTTTGTAGATATGTTTTCTTCCCCCAATATATGCCTAGGAATGGAATCGCTGGGTCATTGCCACATGCACCCATTCTGCACTCAGGCCTGTGATCCCTTGTCACTCTGCCAGAGAAACTATCATGTCTCCAGACACAGGTCGTTATCTCAACTTCCTTTGTTCTAGTTAAGAAGACCAGCTTACTAGCTTCAGAAACCAATTACTTACTGTGAATTTATATCTGTGGGATTTATATCTGTATGGGGTCCTCACTTACCCAGCCTAGTCCTTGTGTTGAGCTATAGTCAAGCATCAACTGCCACATCCTCAGCTCTCTGAGAAAGATTGGGTAGTGATCTGAGTTTGGCTTTCATTTGCAATCCTTTAGCTATTCTGCGTGGCAGCTTCCACTGCTTCTTTCTTTAGTTTCCCAAAGCATTGCTTTCTCATTATATATATATAAAATCTGGCATCATAATGTTTACTTAAAGAGCCTCTCCATTATTCAGAGAGGCAACAGGTCCTGTAGGATTTCCAGAGGAATAAAGTGCCTGGCTTCAAGATGCTGTAATGTACCTGGCACCCAGTAATGGGTGTGAGGCAACAAAGCTGAGGAGTGGACACCCTTCCTCTGCTGCTGGCTGTGTTGCATTCTACTGCAGTTTCCTTTCTTTGCATTGCTGCACATAACCCTCCACCCCCCTGTGCTGGCCCTGCTGGTCACAGTGGAGAATTTTGAATCCCATGGGATGAGTGGCCTGTCAAGTAGTTTTTATTGACAGCTTTTTGTTTGCTGTGCATCTCATTGGCTTGTTTACCAACACCAACTAGATTTTATTTCTTTCATGTCCAAACCGGAACACATTTGGATATCCTGAGATTTTACAGAGCGTGTTTTTTTATTATATGAACCTAACCTAACTAGTATTCCCATATGAAGTAATGCAAATCTACTTCTGTTCTAGTGGAGCTATTTTGGTCACATATAAGCAATTTTGGTTCAGTTTAGGGTGTGAATTCAAGGTTTTTATAACTCAGTTTGAGCTTCATTTCATATCAGTGATAGCCATTTTAATTTATCTGAATAAAACATTTTTTTTTGTCACTATGTGTTACAAAGCCTCCCCCCACTCCCTTGATTTTTAAGAAAAAGAAAATCTTCTTTGATTTATGTTTATGGCTTCTCTCCTCCTTTGAAAGCAGGGGCTAACTGATCATTGGCACAAATTAATGTTCTAGAATCTACGTTCAGAATTAGAGTCTTGAGTGTGAAGCAGTGAAACCTGTATGTCAGGGGCTTTAGGTCTCTGCAGAGTTGAAGGGGGCAAGGTGACTAGGGGGAAAGGTGACGAGGGGGCAAGGTGAGGGAGAAGTGAACCTCTGCCCCTGTTCTTCCAGAGAAGATCTGCTTAGTCCTGTTTTTATTTTGAGATACAATATAAGATCATGTTTACACAAGGAAGAAATGGTTCCACTTAACTTTAAAAAATAAAAATGGCTTAAAATATATTGCTAGAGGTCATATAGATAGGAATCAGGCTTTCTTTGCAGTTGCTGGATCTAAGCCCTTCAGCCCACACATGGGGGGGGGAGAGAAAAAAAATTGGCTATATGTTTACTAACTTCTGAGAATCACAACCACACACACCACACACCACAAAATAGGCAAAACAGGCACTTCTCTCAGGGCCATGTACATTTACAGTTTTGATGAAATATGGTAAGTGGTTTTGCTCATTTTTAGAGTAAATGGGAAGAATTTTTGGGACAGAATCAGGTTTTCTTATCTTTAAACTGGGGCAAATATCTCATAATTATCTTTGTGTCTCCTTTTTAACTTATCCAGAAGGTATAAAAATTATTAATATTCCCATGTAGAAGAATGACAGGGGACTCAACATTCGTGTAGCCATGGATATCTTAGGATACACTTTTTGGATGTGTTACTCCATATAATATTAGGTGGTTACCACCAGCCCTTCCAGTAAGCAAATCTGCAGGCCAAGCTGATGACCCTGTACACACAGTGAAGCATTCATTCACCAAGGATGTTTTAAGAAGACGTGATTAGGGAAGGGATACCATGGGGTGGAAGAGCAGGAACTGTAATGCCAGGCAGATGTACATGGGAGAAGAGGCTCAGAGAAAATAACAAAAAAGAAACCTTGGAACCTGTCTCCTCATCAGTAAAAGAAAAATCATAATAACCATTTTGCAGTGTTGTTCTGTTAGAAATCATGTAGAGAAAAACCAGCTAAGAATCGATACATCATAGGTATCACCCAGTCAGCACATAGTGTGGTGTGGTTCAGTGACCTCATGATGACTTGCTTGGCCAGTGGCGTAGCCACTGTGGCCTGCTGTAGCCGTGTGCCATTGGCAACTGTTACTCTTGTGGCAATTTTACTTCCCATCCTGCAGAAGAGCAGTGCCTTTGGGGACCTAGCCCGGGGTCTTGAACACATTGAATACTTGGAGGGAATTGAGCTCATCCATAACTATTGGCTCAATGTGTCTCTTCAGAGCCAGCCTCCAGTTCTCATTGTATTGGTGAGACTTGTGCCACCATCACACTGGGGAAGGATGTTGCCTTCTTACTGGCAAATGAGACGCAATGACTCTGATTTTTCAAAAAAACTTTACTATGTAACATCTATAAGGTTATATGACCTGTGTATCAGGATCACAGTCTTTGACTCCTTTTTTTAATACCTGGCCCCTGAAACTCTCTCTTTCAGTGAGAGGAGGCTTCAACGCTGTAGTAAAAGTCTACACATTGGGTCAGTTCAGCCCTTGTGGCAGTGCAGAAAGGGAATAGAAGTGGACCTGCCTTTCAGGAGCCTTGAAAAAGGGGTAGGAGGCCGAGTGGGATAGCATGCGAGGAAAGTTCAGGGTGTGGAGGGGAGGGGCAGAGGGGATCTCTGGAAAGATAATCGGGAAGGGCGATGGGGTCTGGCGCTCTGGCATCCCCTTAGGTGAAGGCTGCTGTGGGACCACCAGAGCAGGTTGGAGGGTAACAGGGGCTTCTGCCTCAGGGCTGCTGCCTCTGAAGGCATGATGCCTGTCTTCAGGGGGGTGCGGCTCCGATGGAAGATCCGGAATTTCGAGTTCAATATCAGCATAGGCAAGAGCCCGGGGAGGATCTATTCTGATGGTGGCCCTCATGCCATATCTGCGTCGTTTGTTGACCCAGTACAGCAGTGGGCTGTAACTAAATGTGGCAGCTTTCATCACCTCCACCCACTGCTGGGCACGCTGTCTCCTCCGCAGGTTCTTCCTCCAGTGGAGTACCAGCATGCAGCCACCAGTTATCACGGTGTAGAGCCCCAACAATCCGAAGTACCATGGGACCCACGCTGAGGCAGTAAAAAAACAACAACAACAACAAAAAAAAAAAAACAAAAAAGGCAAGCTGACTGACAGCTCTAGCTTGGGACCTGAACTGTGTCTCATTCCTCTCCTGGATTTGTCTCATTCATCCTCTCATTCCTTCCCACCCTTCTCAAAGACATGCCTAATAATTTCCTGATTCAGTCAAAGCTATATTTGCAGGGCACATAAGAGACCCCATTAGCCTTTTTTAGATAAGGAACACTAGGTGTAGAGGGGCCAGACCTGCCCAGACTCAAGTCAGGCCTTCTGGCTCCCAGTCCAAAACCCATGCAGTCATTCACACCAAGAAGCCTCACTAAGGACAAGGACATCAATTGTATCTCTTCTCCTTGGGCAGAGCATGGTCTCTGCCTTTGAGGAGTCTTTAGTTTCCTAGAGGAGTCTGTCTCTTAACTAAATAGCACTCCATTCAGGCAGCACCCCCCTCCACCCCATCCATGCAAAGGGTCTTCCCTGAAAGTTTGTCACTCACTCTCAAAAGGACTGGGTGTACTTACGACCAGGGAGGCCCATGTCCTCCTTTTGCGAATCCATAAGGTTCACTCTGGTTACCAGGCCTATGGCTCTGCAAAGAGTGAACTGACCCACTACTCTGCCCACCAATGGGAGTCCCCAGAAGGCCCAGTCCCATTGTTCTCTAAAGATGAGATCACTGGGTTCTGAGCATCAGGAATTCTTGGGCTGGTGCTTGTAGAGTGGTTGGCAGTTGATGGAATAAGGGACTCCATCTTATGACATCTCATGAGCATGTTGTCTTACATGAAAGACTGGTCCACCATAGAATTGTCTGTTCCCAACTTTGTGTGGTGAACTCACAGGCAGCTCCCAGCAAAGGGTCCTTACACCCTCAGGAGCTTCTACTTGTGTTTTCAGTTGTTAGGGAGACATTTTCCAGTGGGGAGTGAAGCAGGGAGGACAGTGAACATTGGACATCCCTACCCTCAAGAAGTGTCTTACCCAGTTGTCAGGGAACAAAATGGCTTAGAAGAACCATGTGGTCCAAACCTCCTCCTTTGGCTCCTACCATCTCTGTTTTGTTTCTTCAACAAGTGTTTTTTGGGCATCATCAGGTCTTGTATGTGATCTGCTTCTCTTTCCAGCTCCGTCTCCCTCCCCACCTGTCATATACCTTTCAGCCCTGGGCATGCCAGATTCCCACAGACCCTGCTTATTCTCCTCTAAACTTTGGCTCAGACTGCTGCTTCACTCAGGAGTGTCACTCACCACATTTCCACCACGGAACACCTTTTTATCCTCCCAAGTGGTCAGCTCCCCAACTCTGATACAAATAGTTCTTTCAGTTGATTTCCCGGTTTCTAGAACTCTGGAGCAGATAAATTTGAAGCAAATTGTTCCCAGGGACAGGAATCAAATTGATTTCAACAACTATAAATGTGTATAAAGTGGAAAATATAGTGTTCTACAGATTTAATATATTATTTTTAGAAATTGCTCTATTTGAACTGGTATAAAAGTGATGCCCTTTTAAATAATACGTCACCTACCATGAACAACTAAAGTTCAGTTAAGTATGAATTAAACGGAAAAAATTAACTGATGCTCTGCCACTGAGGCTTATTTTAAAATCAACATATTTTCCATCCCCTTCTCCCCATCCCTAACCTGGAACAGGATTACTTTTTGTCACCATTCAGTTATCTGTCCTTGAGCACACACCCAGCACAGGAGTGAAGAAATTCAGAGTTGGAGATGGCAGCAGAAGACTTAGAAAATGATTATATCCCAGATTAAGAGGTGAAATAGGACCGGGCACACCTGAAATCACATCTTTAAAGACACTTTGTTCCCCCTGATGTGCAGAATCACAGCCTCTGGGACAAGAGTCCCTTGCATTTTTCCTTTGCTTGCAAAGTAATTAAACTTCTGTCCATCAACTGATATATATATAAATATACAAATGGGTATATCCATCCAACAGAAAATATGTGTGGATTTGTGTGTATATATATACATTATATTTATATAAGATTTTGATATTAGGGATGGACCCCAGTATTCAGTTATTGAATAAACAATGTAGGAAGCCTATATCAACTAAAAATTGAAAATTATTTTCTCTCTGAAAAAATTTTAATAGCAATTTTACTTATTTTATACATCTATATTATTTGTTGAGATGTGAATATATATGTTTGTGTATAATATATGTATAATATAAAATATATAATACATATACATATGTATGTCTACATATATTTGTATGTATATATATGTATCTATACGTGTACATATGTGTATATATATATATCTACATTTATATATATATAAAAAATTATTGCTAATTAATTAAACAAGGGAGAAAAAGTCTTCTCAATTATATGCTGGGGTGACTGGATATCTACCTGACTCCTCACACAATGCACAGAGTTTACCCAAATTTAATTCCAGAACTAACTCAAAATAGACCTATATGTATGTAAGAGCTAAAGGGGAAATTTTCTTTAAAGGTATAGGAGTAAATTTTGACTTTATTAGGCAAATTCTTCTTGGATAGGACACCAAGAGCACAGTGATAAAGAACAATATGGGTAGATTGAACTTCAAGTTAACAACTTTTGTTCAAAGTATCTTGTCAAAAATGTGGAAAGACAACTGACAGACAAGGACAAAATATGTGCAAGTAACATGTCTTAAAAGAAAATGTATCCAGAATAAATAAAGAACAGAACCCAACACATAGATAGCCAATGTTTAAATAATGGACACATCATCTGAGTAGACCTTTCTCTAGAGACCTTCCTCCAAAGCAGATATTCTGGCCAGTGAGCACATAAAAAAAATGTTCAACATCATCAGCCAGTGAGACTCAAAATAAGGTACTACTCCACATCCATGAGGATAGCTAAAATGAAACCAGATATTAACAACTTGGTAAGGATTTGGGAAATGTAGAACCAACCTTCCTACATTGCAGTAGAAATGTAAAATAATGTAGTTTCTTTGACAACTATCATTCAAGTGCCTGTGTAGGGGGCAATGTGGCATCATTAGACAGCTCTAGCAGGGTCACTCTGTCAGCATTAGAAGTGGCTAGAATAGTTTTCAACATGTAGATGTACTATTGGATAAAAATAAAAAATGGTCAGTCTTCAGATAGAAAAATGTACATGTCTAGAAGTCTTAGCTCTGTAGTACTTGGTGCAAAAAGAGTAAAAATGATTAATTACTTTTGATTTGATTTCAGTTATGTGCTAAGCCTTACAATTCATGTGTTCCCCAATCTCAAATTTGAGTGTGCACAAAGAAATAAGTAAACTTAACTCAGTAAACCAGGAAGCGCCAGTTGACATGGTTGACTTTCTAGTTTTGACAAATGAAAGAATGATCATTTAAAGAAAGCCAGACACTTGGAGCAACTAGAAACAAGTTGCAGATGAATGATACGGAAAAGAGTTCTATTCGTTTATAAGAACCCAAAATATAGCCATGTGGAGCCATTGGAAATACCCTGCACTCTAATGGGCATCTAAGGGAATTGCCCAGTGAGAACATTACCCTGGCATGTGGGCCACCTTCAGTGTTTCTGTATTTTCTCCAAAAGGAGTTAGTGTCTCAGTTGTATCTTGGCTGTGCATGCTAGGACAGTTGAGTCTCCTGATTGAGGAACTTGGATTCTCACAGCAGGCAGATAAGATGGATCTATTCTGATAATATTTCATGTTATGGGAACTCTCTCATGGCTCTGTAGATTGTGTGGTCATGGAAACCTTCTGAGAAGCTGAAATATACATGTCAGGAGTGAGCTGTGTGCAAATCAGGGAGAGGAGAATGAAGGGGATGATGGAGGCAAAGACACACTTTCTAAGATGGGCCTGTTGTGACCCTATCTCAAAAGGCTGATGTGTTCTCTAGAGAAGTAAGATGAACACAGGGCAGGAGGTGTAGGAGCAGGCAAGTGCTGCACCCTTATTGGAGGGTCGGGTAGGGAACCCCTTGTATAGAACTTTGTTCTGTGGGACAAATTGGACTTTACCGAGATCATGTAATGTTATGTAGATTAATCAAGTGATTCACTTTATTTTTTTGGGGGTGGTGTTATTGTTTTGTTTTGCTTAATTTTATTTTGGCCCTGGGATTGAACCTGGGTCCTTGAGCATGCTAAGCAAGCACTCTACCACTGAGCCACATCCCCAGCACAGGAGATCTGTTTTTAAATACTATTTTATCAATATGTACAAAGAGTGGGCAGTGTCTACATAAAAATGGAGGTAAGGTACCCAATGAGGTGGTTGTTAATGGGACTCATGTAATTGGTGGTGTCCTGGCTTGGAGAGAAAATTTGCAGGACTTGTTGATGATGTGGATCTTTTGGGTGCCAGAAAAAGGAGAGGATATGGGTGGATGATGGCAGCATCCTCTGGGATTGGGGAGCGTGGAAGAAGCTGGCTTGAGTGGGCTGGAGATTTGAAAGGCTCTGATGGAGTTACAAACTGCAGAATCATTGAACTCCATACCATGAGAAAGTTCTAGGACAGGGACACAGGTGAACCCCAGGGCTTTTTCTAAATAATTGCTGCAGTCTGGCTGGGCAAAATAATCAGGGGTTGACAAGAAACTTGTGAAGGTTGATACAGCGGGAGCCATTTTATTGTAGGATGGCAGAGGTATTTATACCTAACTGAATACACAGCCTGTTTCAATTTAGCATCATCCAGTTACAGCAATCCTCATCATCTTAAGTATACACAGCTTAACTCAATTAATATCATCTTAATAGTTTGCTGGCATTACTTCTCAAACCACTCCCTCTGGCAAAGTGCCAGGCACCATCTTGACTTGGTTGTGGCTCTCAGCAAATAATTACAAACCTCTTTAAGGAAAAGACATCTATACCTGCATCAGTATCTTAAGAATTGAAACTAGGAGGCTAGCTTAGAAGAATAGTCACAAATGCCAGATTTGAAGTTGTCTTCTTTGAGGTGTGAGAACTCTTGAACTTCCCAGGTGCTTAAGAAACACCTGGTGCCAGAATCCTTGTGACAGATTATCATTTGCAAGGTCCTTTTTGATGAGTAATGTGGAAGGCTCTAGCAGAATCACTATTTGTTTTGTTGGGAGGAAAGGCACTTTGCCATTTGAGAATTGCAGCATAAGTGTAGAAAGGTGTTTGTGACATCTTGTTTTAAAAATGTCTTTTCCTCCTGGAAAGAGGAACTATGAGCTTAGGGGGACAGACTGAGAAGAAATGCTGGGTGTAGATCTGTAATTGAAATTTTAAAAAGGGGTCAGGGTTTGCCCTTCCCCATTAGTGCAAGTGTTCTTAAAAGTTCTCAGAGTGCTTTAGAAATTTTCAAACAAGCTCATTGAGCCTTGTATACTCTTAAGTGTCTCTCAGCCATCACTGCATACAAGGGTAGAAAAGAGAATAGTCAGTTTAGTGTAATGCTTTGTTGGTTGTATGACATGTGGGCCATGTATGCCAAAAGGAACCACAATGATGGTCTCTTGGTCAGCAAAGGCAGATGGAAAAAGTGTCATAGGCTTATTCCGTGTTCACATGTACATATTGCTGAGTTGTGCTACCTGACAGGTAATGGTGACTGATGTAGTCTCTGTAGAAGACAACCCTGTCTTAAAAAGTTAGATTTAGCTGTTGTCATGGTGTGCACCTATAATCACAGCTACACAGATCAAGGCAAATTTGATGACAAATTTGAGGCCAGTTGAGGCACATTAGTGAATCAATGCCTGAAAAAAGGGGAGGGGCAAGTACGTAGCTCAGTGATAGAGCCCCTTCCTAGTTCAGTCTCTGAATATTAATATCAAAAGAATAAGTCACTATTTAATCATGATTTAGAAATAGTGTATTTGTAGAAGTCTATGACCCAGAATTGTAACACCTAAGTTGGTTGGGTGGGGCTCCCCCACCCCACTTCCATGGTTTTCTCTAATATAAATTTATTCTTGCTAGTGAAGCCATATTTTAACTTTTTTACAAAATGGTGTAATGGATGAAATGTGTAAAGACTGTAGAATGATGAGGTCCTGTCTAAAGATATGAGACTGAGTCCTATGAGAAGGATGACAGTACTGAAGGAGTTTGTCAAGTCAAGACTCTAGTAAGTACTAATTTTCTCACTGTGCTTGTGTCTGCATGGTGTGTGCACAGAGGTTGAGATCTGTGTGTATCCCTTAGCATCTTAGATTCTTGTATTAAAAAATGCCTATGGCTAATGTTTAGAAAATTGTTTTTTGTTGTTGTTGTTGTTTTTTGTACCAGGGTTGAACTCTGGGGCAGTCAACCACTGAGCCACATTCCCAGCTCTACTTTGTATTTTAGTTAGAGACAAGAGTATCATGAGTTGCTAAGCCCTTTGCCATTGCTGAGGCTCACTTGGAACATGTGATCCTCCTGCCTAAGCCTCTATAGCTGCTGGGATTACAGGCATGTGCCACTGCACCTGGCTGAGAAAATGGTATTCTTTAGGGGAGGAGAGTGAGAAATTTCAGGTTTTCTGGTTCTGCAATGTTAGGAGATGCAGGAATAATGAAAGAGAGATGCTCTGAATTGCCTGTACAAATGTGAATCCAGGGACAAGATTATTTCAGAGTTCTATATTGTTACCAGGGTTAAGATCCAGCTGCTTGCCCCACACCTGGCCAGTCAAGTTGACAACTAAGTAGTTGAGGCAAAGAAAGTGACTGCATTTAAAAAGTGGTTCAGTGAGAAGAAAGAGGGATTCTGTATCCAAATCCCTACCTCTTAGGAAGCTGATCTCAGGGGGCTTATGTTAGTGATTCATGGGTGTTTCCAGATGGGCAGGTGTTCTGCAGAGGGAAGGCTGGATAATGGTATCCAAGTCATGATATTTTCCAATTTCTAAGATCTCAACAGTAAAGATCATGATTTTTTTCCTATTACGGACTAGGTGCATATTATACAATGAGAGGGAAAGTTAATTCTTCCTAGACCCTCTTGCTGAGCTGGTAGCTTAAATCATTGTAATGAGGGAGAATATCCTTCCTCAGTTAGTGATATAGTGTATACACCCAGCAGTGAACACAGAGCATCCTTCTTCAGCTAGCTACTCCTATCATGAACAGAAACACATCCACTAGTGAATTTCAGTATTTCAACACTGAGGACAGGCAGTAATTTTTTCAGGAAAATAGTCCTGATTTGCAAACATCTAATTGTCATTGATTATTTTCCTTGGATTGATCACAATAGGAATGTTTTAATTTTCAGATCCCAGAATGCACAAAGAGAACTTAAAATACTGATGTTTTAGGCTTGACCTAGATTTTCTTAGGAAGAACTTTGAAAGAAGTAAGACTCTTCCAACATTACAAGTCAGTAAGATGGATTTTGAAGATATTCATGTCATTGTGGGGTCAAATAAAGTCTAATGCACAAAGGAACCCATGCAGTCATGTTTATAGCTATGACAGTTGCTCTTTTGAGTAACCCTGTTTTTCTCTGTGAGACAACAGGCAAACACTGAATCAAAATGCATGAAGAGCACTTTGCTATAGGAGCTATGTCATCTCTTTATCTAACATTATAGACATTTGTTCATGGCAGTTGGAAGACTGATCTCCCAATTGTATTCCTAAGGCTCAAATACATAGAATCAAAATGATGCAGAGGAACCTATGTTAAAAGCAAAGATTAAAGTTTTAACAGTATTAGAGCAAAGAAGGATTAATGAATCAGGCAGCACTGAGAACCAGAAGAGGTTCAGAGTTTCATGGCAGCAGTGTGGGCAGTGCGCTTCCATAGGCTGATGTAGAAGTACAATGGAAAAAATATATTTGACCAGAGTCAAAAGACCCTACATAGATGTTGTTTAGCAGTTTGTGTAAATTGGTAAAATTTTTTAGTTTCATTTTTCTAAAAACTTAAACTGGTTCCTAGTTTTCTGTAACATTTTTACATTAATTCTCCATGTACCTGTGGAGGAAGCTGAAGGAAGCCCTGGAATCATCTCAGTCTAATGAACTCTCAACTAAAACTTCATATCACTCAGGATAGAATCCAAGTTCCAAGCCACTCATTGTTAAGACTAGAATTATGAGATTTCAGTAGAAAATAGCACCAATATACAATGGAAATGCCCTTGGATAATGTTGATTTTGAAAAAGCAGTAATTTATGTCTTGTGATTCTATTTCAGTTTGAGGCTGATCCACTAGCAGATTGTTTAAGAGGATCAACAATTCCATCTTTACTTAGAGTGATGTCACTAAAGGACTGGATGTTTCCTTATTCTAGGAGCTGTGTTGAAATAGTGAGTTATGTCTATGGGAAAAGCAAATATGTAAGTACAATGGCAATTTTAATTTTCAACAATTTAAAAACCCATAAATAATCAATTATTTCCAATTTAAAATCAGTTGTTAACAATCTGAAAGTAGAGTCCCTGGCATATAAACATGTAGGAATCATTTTATCAAAACTCTGAAACCCTAGAAGTAGAGGGTAATGTCTGCTAGTCAGCAAACACCAGAACAGGTTTTTATGACATGGTTTGTGGCTGTTAGGATAGATGTTGAAGAAGGCATGGGAATTAGAAATTTGGTGTGAATGGGTGGGGAATACTTTTTAAATTTGTTTAGTCCTATAAGACAGGATAATGACCTTTAGCATATATTATATTCATTCAGTTTATATTATATACATTATATACATTTAGCATACATTATATATACATACATCGAGTATCACTTATTCTATTTAGGATCCTACTCTTGTAATTGTACAAGATCTGGAGTTACCCTGATTGTGTATACATATATAAGGCTAGCAAAGTTATGACTGATTAATTCTACTGTCTTTCCTATTCCCCTCCTCCCTCCCTTCGTTTCCCTTTGTAGAATACAATGGATTTCTATTATTGCCCTCCCCAACATCTCTTGTTTTGGGCTAGCATCCACAAATCAGAGAGAACATTTGGCCTTTGGTGTGTTGGGATTGGCTTATTTCACTTAGAATGACAGTCTTCAGTTCGGGTTGGGGAATATTAAGAACTAGCCCACTGGGCACAGTAGCACAAGCATGTAATCCTATGTTTCTCAGAAAGCTGAGGCAGGAGCATCACAAGTTCAAAGCCAGTGTCAGAAACTTAGCAAGGCTTCGAGCAACATAGAAAGACACTGTCTCTAAATAAAATATAAAAAGGGCTGGGGATGTGGATCAAGGGTTGAATGCCACTTGGTTCAATCCCTAGTACCAAAACAAAACAAAACAAACAGCAGCAAGAACAACAACACAAAACAAGGCTCCAATCATGTTTCCAAAAATTGAACTTATTTTTAAAGGAAATTTAATCTTTTTATAGGAATTTTGGGTTCACAGGAAAATGAAGAAGATACTGAGACTTTCTGTGTTACTCCCCCAGTATCAATATCTCCCACCAAAGTAGTGCATTTATTCTAATGGATGAATGTACATTAATAGATTGCAATCACCAGGCATGGTGGTGGAGCACGCTTGTAATCACAGTGGCTCGGGAGGCTCACTCGGGAGGATTCTTAGTTCAAAGCCATCCTTAGCAATGGTGAGGCACTAAGCAACTCAGTGAGATTCTGTCTCTAAATAAAATGTAAAATAGAGCTGGGGGTGTGGCTGAGTGTTTGAATGTCTGTGTTTTTAAAACCTGGAACCCCAATCCCCCAATATCCATTGCAGTCACTCAAAATCTGCAGTTTACATTTGGGTTCATTCTTGTTGTACATTCATACACAATGTGCATGTGACATATGTCCACTATTATATTATCAAGAAGAGTAGTTTCAACTAATTATTTGTTCTTTTTTTTTTTTTTTTACTATCTCAATATATTTTTCCCTTTTCTAGAATGTCATATACTTGAAGCATGTAGTAGGTAGACTTTTCAGATTGGCTTTTTTTATGTTGTAATAAACATTTAAAGTTCTATTATTTCTCTGTATTAGTAGGTCACATCTTTTTAGTGCTAAATCACAACATTATGTTGTCTAGATGTAGTTTATTTTCCCATTCCCTTACTGAAGGACACCTTGATTACTCCCAATTTTTGACAGTTATGCATAACGCTGCTCTAAATATTCTTGTGCCAGTTTTTGTGTGTATGGACACAAGTGTTTAACACTTTTGGGTAGATGGCAAGGAACATGATTATTGGATCATTTTATAAAAATATGTTAGTTTTTAACAAACCACCAAACTGTATTCCAAAGTGGCTGTAGCACTTGCATTCCACTTGGGAATGATCAGAGTTCTTGCTGCTCTAAATTCTCACTGGTATTTGGTGTTGCAGGTGCTCAGGGTTCAGGGCATTCTAATAGATATAGAGGGACAGCTTGTTTTAATTTGCATTTTCTCATATGATATGGAGCATCTTTTTACATGCTAACTTGTTATATCTTTTCATATGTATATATATATATATATCTACCTTCCTTGGCAAGGTTCTTGTATATTTGGCCCATTTTAAAGTCAACTTATTTTCTTATTGTTGAGTTGTAAGAGTTTTTGTTATATTTGGGATAACAGCCATTTATTAGATGTCTTTTGCAAATATTATGATTTACACTGTATCTTGTGTTTTTGCTTATCTCTTGGCAGTGTCCTTCACAGAGCACACATTAATTTTAGTGAAGCCCTACTAACCAATTTATTTTTTCATGGATTTTTGTCTTTGATGTTGTATGAAGTCCTTGTCATAATAATTCAAGATTATTGAAATATTCTCCTAGAAAATTGTAGGAGTTCTTAATTTTTGTGGTGTACATTTAGGTCTATGATTTATTTCACATTAGTTGGGTGAAGGGTATAATTTTTGTGTGTACATTTATCTTTCTTCTGGCATGTGGATGTATAGTTATTCTAGGATCATCTGTTGAAAAGATTATCTTTATTGCATTGACTTTTTCCTCTGTCCAATTATTGGCCTTAGTGTAATTCTGGCTACAATGTCTTCTCCATTTACCAATTTATGCATGTTTTTCCACAAACCATTGTAGTTTTCTGGTAAGTCTTGATATTGGATACTTTTTCCTCCATATTTGTTCTTTTTCAATATTGTATTATTAGATGTAATGTACCAATATAAAAATGTGGAAAGAGAAAAAATATATTGTATTGGTTATAGTGGAAGTTTTGCTTCTCCTTGTACCTTGGAAAAATTATTTTGCCACTATTCACAAAATACTTTACTGATTTTGATTAGCATTGCATTGACCGTATAAATTAAGTGGGAAAGAACCCACTGACGTCTTGACCATAATGGATTTTTCTATCCAGGAACATGGAATGTGCTCCATTCTTTATTTTTTTATTCATTGGAATTTTCGTTTCCCTTATATAGGTCTTGTATACCTTTTATCAGATTTACACCTTAGTATTTCATTTTTAGTATTTCAGTTTTTAATTTCAAATTCCACTTTTGTTAATTGATAGAATTAAAAGAAAGGAATTTGACTCTTATGTATTAACTTTCTATATTGAAATCTTACTCTAAAATCTTATCCATTCTAGGAGGTTATTGATTCTAATTATTTTCACAGATGTCATCTGCAAACAAAGACAAGTTTATGGGTTTGAATTTCTTGTGTAATTACATGAGTAAATTTTACTTTGAGTAAAATGTTAAAGGAGTTCATGAGTGAGGACACCACTGATTTTTAAAGATTCAGTTTTCTTTACTCAAACTTTATGTTTATGAGTGCAGTTGAGCTAAATTTCTGAGAGTTCTGACACCCTCCAATGTTTTGTCTGGTGTTTAGTCTGTCTCTTCTGAATGTGTTTATTGCCTTTTGGTATGCCTTGTAATTTTTACTTGGTGGCTGGATATGATGTGCTGGGTCAAAGTGGGTGATGTAAATGGTTATGAGGTAGCAAGGTGAAGGGAAACTAGACTCCAATAATTAGGTCTCAATCTCCGGGGAGGTTGTGCCTGTGGACTGTGAATTTCACGGGTGCTTAAGTTCTTTTCTCTTCCCTTTGGTTAGGTAGGAATGAATGGCTAGAGTGTGCTAGAGTTGCTATTTCCCTTATCTTATGCAGGTTAACTGCTAATTCCCCACAGATCAGGCTCTGATAACTGGTTTCTCCTGCAGGCCAGTCTTGCTGGGAAGAAGAATGCTATAGAATATTTCAGAAGGATTCTTCTTTCTCCCTCTTTCTGGAGCCATAAAGGAGTTTTTCTCTGGTATTTTTATGAAAATCTGGTTCATCTAGAACTCAATCTTTCAAAATTATGAGGTCCTCCCTGAGCTTGCATATACATTTTGTTTTTAATTTCTCACAGATGTCCACACTGAGCCTTCAGCAATTTCAATAAATTGTCAATTACATTTGGTGTCTGTTTTATTTTCCTGGGCTGCCTGCTCGGGGGTGCTCAGGTAAGGCCTGACTCCTGTGCTACCTGTTTTAGCCATTTTCCCTGGGTCTTTACCTCTCTTAGAGACCCCAGAATGATCATTCATTTTTTTTTTCAGTTGGTCTATTTAGCTTTTTACTTCTAAAATATGAATGGTGACACCTAAGCTCATTAGAAGGAAAACTTGATCTACAGATTACTTTTAAAAATAATTAAAATGCACATGTTGGTGTTTATATCATAGCCCGTTTTGCATTTTATTCACGCATAAAGTGTTATGTTGTATTTCACTGTTCTTTGCCTCTTTAGAATAGATGATAGACTTATTTTCTAGGTACAAAGTAAATGAAAACCCAATCTTACATATAATCGTGTTATAGAAGCATATCACATGACATACACAGATGGTATCTACTTTGTTTGTCTTCTGTTTTTAGTTCTAAATCTGCATTTACAAGTACTTTAAAATTCAATATGCTGCCCATGTTTCCCTAAACTAGCCAACAAATGCCAATGTACCTTTATAGTTAGTTAAATACACACTGTCAGGATTTAGCTATAACCTTAATATCACCATCTTATGCTAATGTTCTCAGACTTGAGAACTGGATATTATTTTTAAAAGAGAAAGGATATAGAAATGTAATGTAATATGGCTTATAGTAATCATGATTTTCATCCCCAATCATAATCTAAGTACGTGTTCTATTTCTTCTAACTTGATTCCTTCCCCTTGTTCAATGGAATTCCTCATTTTTCCTTCCATCCATTGTGTTAGACCAAGTTGTCATTACTTGGTGTCTGAATGTCTATAGAAAGATCCCATCTTACTCCCTTTCTTGAATTTTTGTCCTTAATTCATCTTGTTCCTCCTCTTGCTTCTAAGATAATCTTTGTCTAGGGAGGCTTTCTTACTCATGAAGCAAGTGTGTTTTGTTTGTTTGTTTGTTTTTTTACATGGAGCCTAGACTTTCTTGTTTTAAGTGCTACAGGAAATCCTGGGATGCTACACTAAGAAACAGCTTTTCTGAGCCATATTCATTTTCAAATAAAATAACTTAGCTCTTTAGATAAAATGGTAAATTAATATATAGAAATATATACTTATTGGATACAACATGTCTAAAAATATACATCCATAGCATTCATTACCTAAATAGTTGTGTTTGTGGTGAACACTTAATATCCACATTTTTTAAAGAATGTAATATGCACCATTATCTGTACTTGCAGTGTTATACATTAGATTCTGGAACTTATTGCTTCTGCCTGATTGTAATTATGTGACATTTAACTAACACCCCAAGAGGCTCCTCATTGTTTCTAACCAGGCCACCTGTGGTAAACACTTTCTGACTTTCCACTCTTGAGATTAATGTTTTTAGGTTACACACAAGAGTGAGGATTATATGGTGCTTTTCTTTGTGTGCCTGACTTATTTCATTTGATGCACTATCCTCCATGTTCACCCATGATATCAGAAATGACCAGATTTCCTTCTTTTTATACTGAATATCATTAATTGTGTGTATACCACTTTTTGTGCATTCATCTCTTGGACTTGTAGGTTGATGCCATATCTTGTCTATTGTGAAAGGTGCTGTATTAAACACAGGAGGAGAGCTACTTCTTTGATGAACTGATTTTGTTTCCTTTATGTATATACCCAGAGTGGGGTCATTGGATCATAGGGCAGACCTGCTTTTAGTTCTCAGAAACTTCCCATCTGTCTCCTATGGTAGGCTGGAGAAGTTGACATTCCCACTAGCAGTGTGCGAGGGTTCCCTACTTCACAAATTTGATCATGGCCCTTCTTACTAGAGTCAGATGATACCTCATGTGGCTTTGACCTGCATTCCCTGATGATTAGTAATGTTGAGCATTTTTTCCACATGTGTGTTGGCCATTTGTATGTCTTGTTTTGAAATGTGTCTATTCTGGTCTTTTGTCCATTCTTTCACCAGGTTTTTTTTTTAATTTATACCATACAATTTATTTTTATTTTTTTAGTCATACATGACAGCAGAATGTATTTTGACATAACAACATACATGGAATATACATACATCAATCATATTGTCTATTCCATTCTTCTGCCCTTCCTATGCCCCCTACTTTTCCCCTCCTCTCCCATTCTTCCTCTTTGTCCAATCTAATGTGAGACACTTTTTTTCTTTTTCTCATCACAACATCATATATGTATTCTGTATAACAATGAGGTTCTCCTTCCATCTTCCATGCAACTCCCCTTCTCCCTCTTTTCCCCTCCCACCTGTCTTCCCTATTTTGTGGTAGTATTCTTCTCATGCTCTTCCTCCCTATCCCATTTTGAGTCATCCCCCTTATATCAGAGAAGACATTTGGCATTTGTTTTTTAGGGATTGGCTAACTTCACTTAGCATAATCTGCTCTAATGCCATCCATTTGCCTGCAAATGCTATGATCTTGTTATTTTTTAGTGTTAAGTAATATTCCAATGCAGAAAGCAAATTTCACCCAGAAATAGAATAGGAAGCAGAGTATGGCCCAGAGGAAGTGTTCAGCCAGGAGTTTATTTAAGCCCAATTGCTAGAAAGATAGGCAGCTCATCTGTTTCCTGTGTCTGGTCATTGAGGCTCACCAGGGCCACCAGTTCTCCACTCTAGGTGAAGCCTTCAAAGAACTCGGGCATTGAGAGCACAGGCCTAGGGGTCAGGACAGCTGGGTTTCAATTCAGATGACCTAGCAGTGACTACCTGGACTTGTCCCTCAAAAGCTGAACTATTCAACTGTTGGGAGGTGTTCTTATTCACAGCTGTTCTTTTTAGTTGACCAACTTTGAGAATCCCATGAAGGTATGGACTTTAACCTGAGAAAAACTATAGTACATGCAAAATCTAGTATATAATTTCTAAAATATCGCAAGCCTCTGGTCTCTAAATCCCAGGCAAAGCAATCCTTGAAAGTTTTTAACCCCACTTTGGGCAGTGTAAAAATCGTCACCATTGTTAAAACTAGTGCCTTGACTGAGAGTTCTTGATAAGGGGATCTCTGCCTACTTAAAAACAGGAGATCATGATTTTATCAAATGTATCCAAGGGATGATTCCTCCCTAGGGTAATGGTTTTTGATAATGACTTGATGTGAGCCTTGGAATGCTGCTTTTAGGTTCTAGGTGTGTAAAACTTGGTAGGAGAGTAAGAAGGCCAAGGCCAAATGGGGGTGAAAATGAAAGTTCTCAGGTTCTCTGTCTGGCCTTTTACTTTGGACCTTGCTGGTACCCTGAGAACAGTGTTTGACAAGCCTTAGAAGGTGGTAAATATTTGTTGAAGGAATGAACTTGCAAATGTATTTGTAGTATGGATTCTTACAACAAGCAAGAGAAACTGCTGTTGTTAATCAAGTTGAGAAGTTTTGTGTGATTAGCATTTAGTGATCAGCACATTAGTAAATGTCCTTTCATGATGGCTTTTGCTCCCTAAGCCACCTTAGAGTTGCTGGCATTGGGATCAGAAAAATTCTTCTAGTACTGGGAATTGCACCCAGGGGAGATTTACCACAGACCCACACCCCGAATTTTTTGATTTTTATTTTAAGACAGAACCTTGCAAGTTTGCTAACTTGTCATCCTCCTGCCTCAGCCTCCCTGGCTTCTAGGATTGTGGGCATATGCCATTGCACCTAGCTGGATAACAAATATTTTCATAATGAAGAGCCCTTGTATTCCTATTATTATTTTAAAGTACATATTTAAAAATGTATAAAAACCTGCACAGGAGCAACTATAAAGCAAACAGTGTTATAATCTTCACCCAGGTAAGAATTAGAATATTACTAGCAATGTTGACACCACCCATGTCCTTTCCCAGTTACATCCATCTGTCTCCACAAAGGTAACCATTCTCTTGACTTTGGGGTTTATCTATACTTCTACCTTATATGTATGCCTTCCTAAATTTACTTGACTTGTCACATGCTGGTCTTATGTTTTTATTATGCATTTTTTGAGTTTTGCTTCATTTTTTAAATGTCTGTGAGATTACTCAATTGAGTGTGGTTTATCTTCTTTGCTGTATTGAAGTCCATTTTATGAATATGCCACAAGTTATTCAGTCACAGATGACCGTTTTTGGAGCTTTGGACTGTTACAGTGTAGATATAAACATTTTTGTGTATGTGTCCTGGTATACAGCTACTTGTATTTTTAGAATTGATGATGAATCTAGTAGTGAAATTGCTGAGTCACAGACTATTCCTATCTTCAGTAGTACTAGATGCTACCAACTGTTTTCCAAAGTGGTTGTACCAATTTGCACCATCATGAAGAGTATGAGTTCCTGTTGCTCTACATCTTCACCACCCACTTGCTGTTGTAGAGTTTTTATTTTTTGTCAATCTTAAGGGTATTTAATGAGTGGTATCTTATTGTGGTTTTCATTTGCATTTCTCTGGTTACTCATGACTTAAAATCTTTTGTATTTCCTCTTTTTTGAAGTATGCAGTCAGGTCTTTTGCACATTTTCTATTAGATCATGTACCTTTTCATATCCTCATTAATTTACAGGTGTTGTTCACACATTTGTTTTTTTTACTACTTTGTTGTTTTATGTGAGTTTCAAATATCTTCTAATTTGTGTTTTTTCCCTTTTTTTTTTAAAAAAAGATAGTTCCTTGAATGAAGATTTTAACATGCTAAAATTTATCAATACTTCTTGTTTATGGTTTGTGTATTTTTTGATCTTATTCCACTTAGTGTCAATTTTTGTTTAGTGGAAGTAGAGGTCTGTTTCATTTTTCCTCTACACAGATAACCAGTTGTCTAGCAACATTCACTGAAAAGAACACCTTTGGCAGGTGTGGGGGTGCTCACCTGTAATCCCAGTGACTTTCAAGGCTGAGGAGGATATTTTTAAGTTCAAGGTGAGCCAGGGCAATTTAGTTGGATCTTGTCTGAAAAAAAAAGGCCTGGGAATTTAACTCAGTGTTAGAGCATCCATGAGTTCAATCCCCAGTATTGCCCCCCCAACCTAAAAAAATTGCTTTATATACTGATCTGCTGTGCCATCTGTGATATATCAAGTATTTGTGAATATGTTTCTTGGCTCTTTTTTTCTGTACTGTTGTAGCATATTTCATCATGGGATCACCCTAGGAATCTTTGAGCAAGATACTTAAAAGAATCAGTGTTCAATTTCCTCATATGTAAAATAGAACGGTAATATTACTAAAGCTAATATGTTTGTTATGAGGGCTGAATTAATAATTCAAAGAGCTTAAAGCTTTAGTATTTCTTTATGTGTGTATATATATATATATATATATATATATATATACACACATATAGAGATATATATATATATATATATATATATAGATATAGATAGATAGATAGATTAAATAAATTCATTTTTTTCTGTGAATAGAAAAAATCGCTATGGATTTTAGAATTTATATTTATCGTTACTTTAGTAGTTCTAAGCTTATTTCTGTACATGTAAATCTTTTTCATCCTTCAATGACAAGAGCAAAATATTGCTTGAGTAGCTGGCAGAGAAATTAATATTTGTAATGAATTTGAATTCATTATTTACCAACTATGAGTCCTTATACCAGATACCTAGTGAGTTCAGACATGTTATTAAAATGTATATGGAATTACCTACTTTGTATGGTTTTAGAAAGAAAATGAAACCCAACTTACTTTTATGCCTTTATAAATTAAAAATACATTTACTGAGAACCCAATACATATTAACACTCTTCTAGACATTGGAGCCAGAGGATTAGATACTATATACTATAACTTACCTTTGATAGAAATTATCTTCTAGTGGGGAAAGATCAACAATTAAAAAATAGAAGATAAAGTAGCCACCAAGGAAATAAAATGGTGCACTTGGATGCAGGTAAGGTGTTTCATATAGCACAGTAAGTGGGAGTGTGACCAAGGTGGGAGGCCACTTAAGTAGAGACCAGAATATCTGAAATGGGAAGATCAGTGATAGTCTTGGAAGAACACATGGGTGAGAATAAGAATATATAATAAGAATTATATGTAATTAGCTTTGCCTTCAGTTCCGGACACAGTGCTGCTAAAACCTTTCTAATTTTCTGGGTAATGAGCTGATTGTAGCATCTTTTGTTTGCTCTTAATTCTTGGTTTCTAACACAAGAGCTTCTAGGTCCCTTGGATTCTCCAGAGTTATAGTATCTGTTTATAACAAATAGATAGGTATCTAGTGATAGAAGGGCCTTAGGTGGATTAGCATGGGAGCTGGTTGACAGAACAACTATGAAATTAGAGGGCTGGATCTTTCAGCCATACCCCCTGATTTCTGGGGAAGAGATGGACCAGAAACTAAGTACAATCATCAATGGCCAGGAAGTTTATTTAATTGTGTCTTTACAATGGAAACTCTATTAAATCCTAAGTGATAGAATTTGGAAGAGCTTCTGGGTTTGTGAGCACATGGAAGTGCTGGGAAGGTAGAGTGCTCAGAAAGGATGTGAAAGCTATGTCCACCTGATGACACACTGTGTTCTATGCTTCCCTTTCATTTGAAATTTGAATTCATTATTAATCACCAAAATGTGCCAGGTGTGCCTAGAGTTCCACTGGCTGTGCTCACCTGGAGAAAAGGAAGGAAAAATGGTTGTTGCCCTGAAGGGGTTTAAATCTCATTAGGGTGAGACTACACTCTCTCCCCGATGAATTCTGAGTCCCTTGAGATGGGAAAGATGACTTCCAGCTTCTAATCCTGCAAGATGGCTGAATAGGGCAGTTGTTTAGTGAAGGCTGAATGAGTAATTGAAGTAGCATGAAACAGATTTTTCAAGACCAAAAGAGCATGAACAAATATCCAGTCAACAGAATAGCAACCATTTAGTCTGAATGAGCCTGAGTAGAGAATTATCAGGGCCAATTGGAGTTTGCTAAGCTGGTGAATAATAATGTATTGAAACAAGCTCTGTGACAAGTCAAAGTCCCTGGGTGAACTCTGGCAAACCAAGTTCCCTTGCTGAGCTTTACTTTCCTTTTCTTCATGGGTTTATGTTTTACATTTTAATCCATGATCATTTTGAATTAATATTTGTATCTGGTGTGAGTTTTAGTGTGAGGTTCTTTTCCCCTCCCCTTTCCTTCCTTTCTGTCTGGCTGAGACATTCTCTTGTTCTGCAACTATTTCTTGAGAAGTCTGTCCTTCCTTTGCGAAGTTCACTTTCCTCTTCTTTCAAATGAAGGGGTCAGATTTATACTAGAGGAAATCACTGTTCCCTTCTAGGTTTACGAATCTTTTGAACCCACTTTTTCTGATGTGCACTTCCTTTGAGCAAAGCTATCCTTCATATCATATATATGTAAAAAAGGTCATCTAGATGAAATTCAGAATTCATCTGTTGGATATTGTTCAGTTGATAGATTTTCCTGTGAAAACTATGGTTTTAGAAGTTTGATGAAAATGTATAGAAATTCTTAGACTAATGATTTCTTTTTTTAATACTATCAAGCATGACTTTTTTGGACAAACTTAATAGATTGTGGGTTTTGCTTCACTTGGAATGGAGGGGGAAAGATGGTTTACTTCTCAATTAAAAAAGCAACAGCTGGTTAATCTTTGTACTGGATTCACAAACTCAAGGGGTAAAATAGTAATTGTTCCATGATTATAAAATAGAGTGAGGTAAGGCTGGAGTCAATTTTTTTTTCCTCAAAGAATCACAGAAATATTTATTGTCAAGAAGATCATTAATCCTCTTCATAGAGAAAACATATCAAACAAGAGTGAATAATACATGTTTGTGGATCCAGTATTCAAACAACTATATAAGCAAAGACATTTTAGAGTTCTGTTCCTAAAGTCTATAGTTGTGAAATATCTTTTTAGTTTTTAGATAAGGAATCAGAATAAGGTGATACAATACATGTCAGAGCTATTCTTTGAGAATGAGTGAGCTCTAGAGTCATAGTTCCTGGGGCTGCCAGCTTGTGAGCTTTCAAAATTAAGCAGAGCTTGTACTTTAGTAGGAGATCACCACAAACACCTGCTCAAAGGGAGAAACCATAGTAGTAACCAAATACTAGATGTTGAAAGGGCCTGGTTATATTGAGAAAGGATTTGGGTCTTTTTCTTGAAACAAATTCATCCTAAAACACCAGAAAAAGTCTCAACCATGTTTAGACACAAGCAAGTAAGGAAGCCCTACACCTAAGGAGGTACTGATCACTGCATCATATTAGAGAAGTGAAAGAAAAAGGGAAGTTTTATTTTGAGGAGTTAGTCTACAAAAACTCCTACATTGTAAATCAAACCTTTTGTGATCTAATTCTCACTTCTGTCACTCTATGTCTGACTATCCGGAATCAGTCCAGGATTTTGGGGGATCTAGATTTCCTCACCTACAAAATTAGATATTTGGACTAGATGACATTTCTCCTACCTCTAAAATTGTGTGACCTTTTCCTAGACCATATATTCTTTCTTTCTATACTGCTTCTCCACTGGTTCAGCAAATATTTATGGAGCCACTATTTTGTTCCTGTACTGTGACAAAAGTGTCACATCTTATATAATTTATAAGAACTGTTCAAAATAGGCAAATCCATAGAGATGAAAGGTAGGTTAGTAGTTACTGGGGGCTGATAAAAGAAGACAGTGAGAGTGATGATTAATGGGACTGGAGGGTCTTTTAGGAGTGATTCTGGGTTTGGGATATTTCCTATGAACAAAATCATAATATGTGTCCTTGGGTATGCTTCTTGTAGTGTAATGCTGTCCTGGTCTGTTTATGTTGTAGCATGTAGCAGTACTTCATTTCTTTTTTGGTGAGTAATATTCCATTGTATGGACATAGCCCATTTTATTTATCCATTCATGAGTTATTTGACTGTTCTACATTGGGACTATTAAGAATGATACTGCTGTGAATATTATTGTGCAGGGTTTTGTAGATATGTTTTCTTCCCCCAATATATGCCTAGGAATGGAATTGCTGGGTCATTGCCACATGCACCCATTCTGCACTCAGGCCTGTGATCCCTTGTCACTCTGCCAGAGAAACTATCATGTCTCCAGACACAGGTCGTTATCTCAACTTCCTTTGTTCTAGTTAAGAAGACCAGCTTACAAGCTTCAGAAACCAATTACTTACTGTGAATTTATATCTGTGGGATTTATATCTGTATGGGGTCCTCACTTACCCAGCCTAGTCCTTGTGTTGAGCTATAGTCAAGCATCAACTGCCACATCCTCAGCTCTCTGAGAAAGATTGGGTAGTGATCTGAGTTTGGCTTTCATTTGCAATCCTTTAGCTATTCTGCGTGGCAGCTTCCACTGCTTCTTTCTTTAGTTTCCCAAAGCATTGCTTTCTCATTATATATATATAAAATCTGGCATCATAATGTTTACTTAAAGAGCCTCTCCATTATTCAGAGAGGCAACAGGTCATGTAGAATTCCCAGAGGAATAAAGTGCCTGGCTTCATGATGCTGTAATGTACCTGGCACCCAGGAATGGGTGTGAGGCAACAAAGCTGAGGAGTGGACACCCTTCCTCTGCTGCTGGCTGTGTTGCATTCTACTGCAGTTTCCTTTCTTTGCATTGCTGCACATAACCCTCCACCCCCCTGTGCTGGCCCTGCTGGTCACAGTGGAGAATTTTGAATCCCATGGGATGAGTGGCCTGTCAAGTAGTTTTTATTGACAGCTTTTTGTTTGCTGTGCATCTCATTGGCTTGTTTACCAACACCAACTAGATTTTGTTTCTTTCATATCCAAACCGGAACACATTTGGATATCCTGAGATTTTACAGAGTGTGTTTTTTTATTATATGAACCTAACCTAACTAGTATTCCCATATGAAGTAATGCAAATCTACTTTTGTTCTAGTGGAGCTATTTTGGTCACATATAAGCAATTTTGGTTCAGTTTAGGGTGTGAATTCAAGGTTTTTATAACTCAGTTTGAGCTTCATTTCATATCAGTGATAGCCATTTTAATTTATCTGAATAAAACATTTTTTTTGTCACTATGTGTTACAAAGCCTCCCCCCACTCTTTTGATTTTTAAGAAAAAGAAAATCTTCTTTGATTTATGTTTATGGCTTCTCTCCTCCTTTGAAAGCAGGGGCTAACTGATCATTGGCACAAATTAATGTTCTAGAATCTACGTTCAGAATTAGAGTCTTGAGTGTGAAGCAGTGAAACCTGTATGTCAGGGGCTTTAGGTCTCTGCAGAGTTGAAGGGGGCAAGGTGACGAGGGGGAAAGGTGACGAGGGGGCAAGGTGAGGGAGAAGTGAACCTCTGCCCCTGTTCTTCCAGAGAAGATCTGCTTAGTCCTGATTTTATTTTGAGATACAATATAAGATCATGTTTACACAAGGAAGAAATGGTTCCACTTAACTTTAAAAAATAAAAATGGCTTAAAATATATTGCTAGAGGTCATATAGATAGGAATCAGGCTTTCTTTGCAGTTGCTCGATGTAAGCCCTTCAGCCCACACAGGGCGGGGGAGAAGAAAAAATATTGGCTACATGTTTACTAACTTCTGAGAATCACAACCACACACACCACACACCACAAAATAGGCAAAACAGGCACTTCTCTGAGGGCCATGTACATTTAAAGTTTAGATGAAATATGGTAAGTGGTTTTGCTCATTTTTAGAGTAAATGGAAAAAATTTTTGGGACAGAATCAGGTTTTCTTTTCTTTAAACTGGAGCAGATATCTCATAATTATCTTTGTGTCTCCTTTTTAACTTATCCAGAAAGTATAAAAATTATTAATATTCCCATGTCTAAGAATGACAGGGGACTCAACTTTCGTGTAGCCATGGATATCTTAGGATACACTTTTTGGATGTGTTACTCCATATAATATTAGGTGGTTACCACTACTCTGCCCACCAATGGGAGTCCCCAGAAGGCCCAGTCCCATTGTTCTCTAAAGATGAGATCACTGGGTTCTGAGCATCAGGAATTCTTGGGCTTGTGCTTGTAGAGTGGTTGGCAGTTGATGGAATAAGGGACTCCATCTTATGACATCTCATGAGCAAGTTGTCTTCCATGAAAGACTGGTCCACCATAGAATTGTCTGTTCCCAACTTTGTGTGGTGAACTCACAGGCAGCTCCCAGCAAAGGGTCCTTACACCCTCAGGAGCTTCTACTTGTGTTTTCAGTTGTTAGGGAGCCATTTTCCAGTGGGGAGTGAAGCAGGGAGGACAGTGAACATTGGACATCCCTACCCTCAAGAAGTGTCTTACCCAGTTGTCAGGGAACAAAATGGCTTAGAAGAACCATGTGGTCCAAACCTCCTCCTTTGGCTCCTACCATCTCTGTTTTGTTTCTTCAACAAGTGTTTTTTGGGCATCATCAGGTCTTGTATGTGATCTGCTTCTCTTTCCAGCTGTGTCTCCCTCCCCACCTGTCATATACCTTTCAGCCCTGGGCATGCCAGATTCCCACAGACCCTGCTTATTCTCCTCTAAACTTTGGCTCAGACTGCTGCTTCACTCAGGAGTGTCACTCACCACATTTCCACCACGGAACACCTCCTTATCCTCCCAGGTGGTCAGCTCCCCAACTCAAATACAAATAGTTCTTTCAGTTAATTTTCCGGTTTTTAGAACTCTGGAGCAGATATATTTGAAGCAAATTGTTCCCAGGGACAGGAATCAAATTGATTTCAACAATTATAAATTTGTATAAAGTGGAAAATATAGTGTTCTACAGATTTAATATATTATTTTTAGAAATTGCTCTATTTGAACTGGTATAAAAGTGATGCCCTTTTAAATAATACGTCACCTACCATGAACAACTAAAGTTCAGTTAAGTATGAATTAAACGGAAAAAATTAACCTCATGCTCTGCCACTGAGGCTTATTTTAAAATCAACATATTTTCCATCCCCTTCTCCCCATCCCTAACCTGGAACAGGATTACTTTTTGTCCCCATTGAGTTATCTGTCGTTGAGCACACACCCACCACAGGAGTGAAGAAATTCAGAGTTGGAGATGGCAGCAGAAGACTTAGAAAATGATTATATCCCAGATTAAGAGGTGAAATAGGACCGGGCACACCTGAAATCACATCTTTAAAGACACTTTGTTCCCCCTGATGTGCAGAATCACAGCCTCTGGGACAAGAGTCCCTTGCATTTTTCCTTTGCTTGCAAAGTAATTAAACATCTGTCCTTCAACTGATATATATATAAATATACAAATGGGTATATCCATCCAACAGAAAATATGTGTGGATTTGTATGTATATATATATATACATTATATTTATATAAGATTTTGATATTAGGGATGGACCCCAGTATTCAGTTATTGAATAAACAATGTAGGAAGCCTAAATCAACTAAAAATTGAAAATTATTTTCTCTCTGAAAAAATTTTAATAGCAATTTTCCTTATTTTATACATCTATATTATTTGTTGAGATGTGAATATATATGTTTGTGTATAATATATGTATAATATAAAATATATAATACATGTACATATGTATGTCTACACATATTTGTATGTATATATATGTATCTATATGTGTACATATGTGTATATATATATCTACATTTATACATTTATATATATATATATAAAATTATTGCTAAAATTAAGAATCAAAACCAGTCGACTTGTATGTATTTTCGACCCAGAGCTCAGTCCCTGAAACATTTTGCTTATTGTGTAGAGCTTGCCCTTCATCCTGTCCTGCAGTTTCTTCTGCTTGCTGGTTGGAAATCTTGTCTGGTTATATTCCTTCCATTCTTCCATATGAAAACAGCCTTACTCTCTGTGCCAACCTGAGCCATGAAGTACTCTGAATGGAAACTACTTATGATTTTGTATTGAAGATATTTGAAAAAATGTAAGAAATACCAAAGAGAAAGTAGTCAAAGAATTCGTTGGGTTAATTGTTTTTACAAAGTAAGTCTAAGTTTTAAAAAAATATTACACAATCATCAATTTGATTACTGCTTCTGCCCAAACCAAAGATGTTCCTATATTTGTTGAATCACTGAAGGTTGAAGTTTAGGACTAGAAATAGCATCATAAGAACTATTTGCTGCTCATCTCTTCTGGTTACACAGCCTGGTAGAGGGTCTCTAGGCTCTACTGTCTCTCAGTCCCTGATGCCCATTTATTGGGTCTGCTTGCCCAGAGCAGCATCTTTTTTCTGCATTTCTTTTCTCTTTTTATTTTTTGGGCGAATGACAGGCTATTTTAAAAATCAGCACTTAAGTGTAATGCATTGGCTACTTTTTATTGGAACATTTTATCTTAATTTTTCTCCTACACAAGAAGTATTACCTTGATAAGACAGTGGATTTGAATAATTAATTTACTTTACCAAAGCAATCTTCAAAGGACTAAGTTGGAGAACTCACTTTTCCCAACTGTGAATTTATTAAAAAGTGACAATAATTGAGACAGGGTGATGTTAGTTCTGCCTATCCATGAACAGGGTATATTTTTCCATCTTCTAAGATCTTCTTCTACTTCTCTCTTTAGGGTTCTGTAGTTTTCATTGTATAAATCTTTCACTTCTTTTGTTAGGTTGATTCCCAAGTATTTTATTTTTTTTGAACATATTGTGAATGGAGTGGTTTTCCTCATTTCCATTTCAGAAGTTTTGTTGCTGATATACAAGAATGCCTTTGATTTATGCGTGTTGATTTTATATCCTGCTACTTTGCTTAATTTATTTATTAGTTCTAGTAGTTTTTTTGTAGACCCTTTTGGGTCTTCTAGGTATAAAATTATGTCATCCGCAAATAATGATAATTTAAGTTCTTCTTTTCCAATTTTTATGCCTTTAATTTCTTTCATCTGTCTAATTGCTCTGGCCAGTGTTTTGAGAACTATATTGAATAGAAGTGGTGATAGAGGGCATCCCTTTCTTGTTCCAGATTTTAGAGGGAATGCCTTCAATTTTTCTCCATTCAGAATGATGCTAGCCTGAGGCTTAGCATAGATAGCTTTTACAATGTCAAGGTAATTTCCTGTTATCCCTAGTTTTTCTAATGTTTTGAACATAAAGGGATGCTGTACTTTGTCGAATGCTTTTTCTGCGTCTATCGAGATGATCATATGGTTCTTATCTTTAAGTGTATTGATGTGGTGAATAACATTTATTGATTTCCGTATATTGAACCATCCTTGCATCCCAGGGATGAATCCTACTTGATTTTGGTGCACAATTTTTTTGATGTGCCTTTGTATCCGATTCGCCAGAATTTTATTGAGGATTTTTGCATCTAGGTTCATCAGGGATATTGGACTGTAGTTTTCTTTCTTTGAGGTGTCTTTGTCTGGTTTCGGAATCAACGTGATGTTGGCCTCATAGAATGAATTTGGAAGAGCTCCTTCTTTTTCTATTTCCTGAAATAACTTGAAAAGTATTGGTATTAATTCTTCTTTCAAAGTTTTGTAAAACTCCGCTGTATACCCATCCGGTCCTGGGCTTTTCTTGGTGGGCAGTCTCTTGATTGCTTCTTCAATTTCATCCATTGATATTGGTCTGTTCAAATTGTGTGTATCCTCCTGACTCAGTCTGGGCAAATCATATGTCTTAAGAAATTTATCGATGTATTCACTATCTTCTATTTTATTGGAATATAGGTTTTCAAAATAATTTCTAATTGTCTTCTGTATTTCTGTAGCATCTGTTGTGATATTGCCTTTTTCATCCCGTATGTTAGTGATTTGAGTTCTCTCTCTTCTTCTCTTCGTTAGCATGGCTAAGGGTCTGTCAATCTTGTTTATTTTTTCGAAGAACCAACTTTTAGTTTTGTTGATTTTTTCAATAGTTTCTTTTGTTTCAATTTCGTTGATTTCCGCTCTGATTTTAATTATTTCTTGCCTTCTGCTGCATTTGCTGTTGTTTTGTTCTTCCTTTTCTAGGGCTTTGAGATGAAGTGTGAGCTCATTTATTTGTTGGTTTTTCTTTTTTTTTTGAGGAATGACCTCCAGGCGATGAATTTCCCTCTTAAAACTGCTTTCATTGTGTCCCATAGATTCCGATAAGTTGTGTCTGTATTTTCATTTATCTCTAAGAATTTTTTGATTTCCTCCTTTATGTCTTCTGTGACCCCTTGATCATTCAGTAACATATTGTTCATTTTCCATGTGATATAGGATTTTCCCATCCTTCTTTTATCCTTGATTTCCAGTTTCATTCCATTATGATCAGATAAAATGCATGGTATTATCTCCACCCCTTTATATTTACTGAGGGTTGCCCTATGGCATAATATATGGTCTATTTTTGAGAAGGATCCATGTGCTGCTGAGAAAAAAGTATATCCACTTGATGATGGTTGATATATTCTATATACGTCAGTTAAGTCTAGGTTATTGATTGTGTTATTTAGATCTATAGTTTCTTTATTCAACTTTTGTTTGGAGGATCTGTCCAATGGTAAGAGAGGTGTGTTGAAGTCACCCATAATTATTGTGTTGTGGTCTATTTGATTCTTGAACTTGAGGAGAATTTGTTTTATGAACGTCACAGCACCATTATTTGGTGCATAAATATTGATTATTGTTATGTCTTGTTGGTGAATGGTTCCTTTTAACAGTATATAATGCCCTTCCTTATCCCTTTGGATTAACTTAGTCTTGAAGTCGATTTTGTTCGATATGAGGATGGCCACACCTGCTTGTTTGCGAGGACCGTGTGCGTGGTATATTTTTTCCCAACCTTTCACCTTCAGCCTGTGTATGTCTTTTCCAGTCAGATGTGTCTCCTGGAGGCAGCATATTGTTGGATTTGTTTTTTTAATCCATGTTACCAGTCTATGTCGCTTTATTGGAGAGTTTAAACCATTAATGTTTAGAGTTACTATTGCTATATGGTTTGTACTTCCATCCATGTTTGATTATTTGTCTCTCTCTCTTTTTTTTTTAAATTTAGTTTATTTCTCCATGATTAGCTTTCCCCCCTCCGTCAGTCTTTACTGGGGCACTTCCCACTGTTGGGTTTGGTTATTGTTTCTCATTTCTTCCTCGTGTAGTGTTTTACTCAAGATGCTTTGCAATGCTGGTTTTCTGGCTGCAAATTCTTTTAGCTTTTGTTTATCATGAAAGATTTTTATTTCGTTGTCGTACCTGAAGCTTAATTTTGCTGGATACATAATTCTTGGTTGGCATTCATTGTCTTTCAGTGTTTGAAATACGTTGTTCCAGGATCTTCTCGCTTTCAGTGTCTGTGATGAAAAATCCGCTGTTAACCTTATTGGTTTACCCCTGAATGTAATCTGCCTCCTTTCTCTTGTAGCTTTTAATATTTTCTCTTTGTTCTGTATATTGGATATCTTCATAACAATGTGTCTTGGCGTTGGTCTACTTTGATTTTGTATGTTCGGTGTTCTGTATGCATCTACAATTTTTATATCTGTTTCCTTTTTTATTTCTGGAAAGTTTTCTGTAATTATTTCATGTAGTAGATTACACATTCCCTTGGTTCCAATATTTGTTGAATCACTGAAGGTTGAAGTTTAGGACTAGAAATAGCATCATAAGAACTATTTGCTGCTCATCTCTTCTGGTTACACAGCCTGGTAGAGGGTCTCTAGGCTCTACTGTCCCTCAGTCCCTGATGCCCATTCATTGGTTCTGCTTGCCCAGAGCAGCATCTTTTTTCTGCATTTCTTTTCTCTTTTTATTTTTTGGGTGAATGTCAGGCTATTTCAAAAATCAGCACTTAAGTACAATGCATTGACTACTTTTTTTATCTTAATTTTTCTCCTACACAAGAAGTATTACCTTGATAAGACAGTGGATTTGAATAACCAATTTACTTTACCAAAGCAATCTTCAAAGGACAAAGTTGGAGAACTCACTTTTCCCAACTGTGAATTTATTAAAAAGTGACAATAATTGAGACAGGGTGATACTGGCACAAAGATTGACCTGCAGGCCACCGTAAAAGAGCTTAGTCCAGATGTTGGCCCTCATCTTTGTTGTTACTTAGTTTGACAGGAATATCAAGATAATTAAACAAGGGAGAAAAAGTCTTCTCAATTATATGCTGGGGTGACTGGATATCCACCTGACTCCTCACACAATGCACAGAGTTTGCCCAAATTTAATTCCAGAACTAACTCAAAATAGACCTATATGTATGTAAGAGCTAAAGGGGAAATTTTCTTTAAAGGTATAGGAGTAAATTTTGACTTTATTAGGCAAATTCTTCTTGGATAGGACACCAAGAGCACAGTGATAAAGAACAATATGGGTAGATTGAACTTCAAGTTAACAACTTTTGTTAAAAGTATCTTGTCAAAAATGTGGAAAGACAACTGACAGACAAGGACAAAATATGTGCAAGTAACATGTCTTAAAAGAAAATGTATCCAGAATAAATAAAGAACAGAACCCAACACATAGATAGCCAATGTTTAAATAATGGACACATCATCTGAGTAGACCTTTCTCTAGAGACCTTCCTCCAAAGCAGATGTTCTGGCCAGTGAGCACATAAAAAAAATGTTCAACATCATCAGCCAGTGAGACTCAAAATAAGGTACTACTCCACATCCATGAGGATAGCTAAAATGAAACCAGATATTAACAACTTGGTAAGGATTTGGGAAATGTAGAACCAACCTTCCTACATTGCAGTAGAAATGTAAAATAATGTAGTTTCTTTGACAACTATCATTCAAGTGCCTGTGTAGGGGGCAATGTGGCATCATTAGACAGCTCTAGCAGGGTCACTCTGTCAGCATTAGAAGTAGCTAGAATAGTTTTCAACATGTAGATGTACTATTGGATAAAAATAAAATATGGTCAGTCTTCAGATAGAAAAATGTACATGTCTAGAAGTCTTAGCTCTGTAGTACTTGGTGCAAAAAGAGTAAAAATGATTAATTACTTTTGATTTGATTTCAGTTATGTGCTAAGCCTTACAATTCATGTGTTCCCCAATCTCAAATTTGAGTGTGCACAAAGAAATTAGTAAACTTAGCTCAGTAAACCAGGAAGTGCCAGTTGACATGGTTGACTTTCTAGTTTTGACAAATGAAAGAATGATCATTTAAAGAAAGCCAGACACTTGGAGCAACTAGAAACAAGTTGCAGATGAATGATACGGAAAAGAGTTCTATTCGTTTATAAGAACCCAAAATATAGCCATGTGGAGCCATTGGAAATACCCTGAACTCTAATGGGCATCTAAGGGAGTTGCCCAGTGACAACATTACCCTGGCATGTGGGCCACCTTCAGTGTTTCTGTATTTTTTCCAAAAGGAGTTAGTGCCTCAGTTGTATCTTGGCTGTGCATGCTAGGACAGTTGAGTCTCCTGATTGAGGAACTTGGGTTCTCACAGCAGGCAGATAAGATAGCTCTATTCTGATAATATTTCATGTTATGGGGACTCTCTCATGGCTCTTTAGATTGTGTGGTCATGGAAACCTTCTGAGAAGCTGAAATATACATGTCAGGGCTGAGCTGTGTGCAAACCAGGGAGAGGAGAATGAAGGGGATGATGGAGGCACAAAGACACACTTTTTAAGATGGGCCTGTTGTGACCCTATCTCAAAAGGCTGATGTGTTCTCTAGAGAAGTAAGGTGAATACAGGGCAGGAGGTGTAGGAGCTGGAAAGTGCTGTACCCTTATTGGAGGGTCAGGTAGGGAACCCCTTGTATAGAACTTTGTTCTGTGGGACAAATTGGACTTTACCGAGATCATGTAATGTTATGTAGATTAATCAAGTGATTCACTTTATTTTTTTTGGGGGGGGGTGTTATTGTTTTGTTTTGCTTAATTTTATTTTGGCCCTGGGATTGAACCTGGGTCCTTGAGCATGCTAAGCAAGCACTCTACCACTGAGCCACATCCCCAGCACAGGATATCTGTTTTTAAATACTATTTTATCAATATGTACAAAGAGTGGGCAGTGTCTACATAAAAATGGAGGTAAGGTACCCAATGAGGTGGTTGTTAATGGGACTCATGTAAATGGTGGTGTCCTGGCTTGGAGAGAAAATTTGCAGGACTTGTTGATGATGTGGATCTTTTGGGTGCCAGAAAAAGGAGAGGATATGGGTGGATGATGGCAGCATCCTCTGGGATTGGGGAGCCTGGAAGAAGCTGGCTTGAGTGGGCTGGAGATTTGAAATGCTCTGATGGAGTTACAAACTGCAGAATCATTGAACTCCATACCATGAGAAAGTTCTAGGACAGGGACACAGGTGAACCCCAGGGCTTTTTCTAAATAATTGCTGCAGTCTGGCTGGGCAAAATAATCAGGGGTTGACAAGAAACTTGTGAAGGTTGATACAGCGGGAGCCATTTTATTGTAGGATGGCAGAGGTATTTATACCTAACTGAATACACAGCCTGTTTCAATTTAGCATCATCCAGTTACAGCAATCCTCATCATCTTAAGTATACACAGCTTAACTCAATTAATATCATCTTAATAGTTTGCTGGCATTACTTCTCAAACCACTCCCTCTGGCAAAGTGCCAGGCACCATCTTGACTTGGTTGTGGCTCTCAGCAAATAATTACAAACCTCTTTAAGGAAAAGACATCTATACCTGCATCAGTATCTTAAGAATTGAAACTAGGAGGCTAGCTTAGAAGAATAGTCACAAATGCCAGATTTGAAGTTGTCTTCTTTGAGGTGTGAGAACTCTTGAACTTCCCAGGTGCTTAAGAAACACCTGGTGCCAGAATCCTTGTGACAGATTATCATTTGCAAGGTCCTTTTTGATGAGTAATGTGGAAGGCTCTAGCAGAATCACTATTTGTTTTGTTGGGAGGAAAGGCACTTTGCCATTTGAGAATTGCAGCATAAGTGTAGAAAGGTGTTTGTGACATCTTGTTTTAAAAATGTCTTTTCCTCCTGGAAAGAGGAACTATGAGCTTAGGGGGAAAGACTGAGAAGAAATGCTGGGTGTAGATCTGTAATTGAAATTTTAAAAAGGGGTCAGGGTTTGCCCTTCCCCATTAATGCAAGTGTTCTTAAAAGTTCTCAGAGTGCTTTAGAAATTTTCAAACAAGGTCATTGAGCCTTGCATACTCTTAAGTGTCTCTCAGCCATCACTGCATACAAGGGTAGAAAAGAGAATAGTCAGTTTAGTGTAATGCTTTGTTGGTTGTATGACATGTGGGCCATGTATGCCAAAAGGAACCACAATGATGGTCTCTTGGTCAGCAAAGGCAGATGGAAAAAGTGTCATAGGCTTATTCCATGTTCACATGTACATCTTGCTGAGTTGTGCTACCTGACAGGTAATGGTGACTGATGTAGTCTCTGTAGAAGACAACCCTGTCTTTAAAAGTTAGATTTAGCTGTTTTCATGGTGTCCACCTATAATCACAGCTACACAGATCAAGGCAAATTTGATGACAAATTTGAGGCCAGTTGAGGCACATTAGTGAATCAATGCCTGAAAAAAGGGGAGGGGGAAGTACGTAGCTCAGTGATAGAGCCCCTTCCTAGTTCAGTCTCTGAATATTAATATCAAAAAGAATAAGTCACTATTTAATCATGATTTAGAAATAGTGTATTTGCAGAAGTCTATGACCCAGAATTGTAACACCTAAGTTGGTTGGGTGGGGCTCCCCCACCCCACTTCCATGGTTTTCTCTAATATAAATTTATTCTTGCTAGTGTAGCCAAATTTTTAACTTTTTTACAAAATGGTGTAATGGATGAAATGTGTAAAGACTGTAGAATGATGAGGTCCTGTCTAAAGATATGAGACTGAGTCCCATGAGAACTATGACAGTACTGAAGGAGTTTGTCAAGTCAAGACTCTAGTAAGTACTAATTTTCTCACTGTGCTTGTGTCTGCATGGTGTGTGCACAGAGGTTGAGATCTGTGTGTATCCCTTAGTATCTTAGATTCTTGTATTAAAAAATGCCTATGACTAATGTTTAGAAAATTGTTTTTTGTTGTTGTTGTTGTTTTTTGTACCAGGGTTGAACTCTGGGGCAGTCAACCACTGAGCCACATTCCCAGCTCTACTTTGTATTTTAGTTAGAGACAAGAGTATCATGAGTTGCTAAGCCCTTTGCCATTGCTGAGGCTCGCTTTGAACATGTGATCCTCCTGCCTAAGCCTCTATAGCTGCTGGGATTACAGGCATGTGCCACTGCACCTGGCTGAGAAAATGGTATTCTTTAGGGGAGGAGAGTGAGAAATTTCAGGTTTTCTGGTTCTGCAATGTTAGGAGATGCAGGAATAATGAAAGAGAGATGCTCTGAATTGCCTGTACAAATGTGAATCCAGGGACAAGATTATTTCAGAATTCTATATTGTTACCAGGGTTAAGATCCAGCTGCTTGTCCCACACCTGGCCAGTCAAGTTGACAACTAAGTAGTTGAGGCAAAGAAAGTGACTGCATTTAAAAAGTGGCTCAGTGAGAAGAAAGAGGGATTCTGTATCCAAATCCCTACCTCTTAGGAAGCTGATCTCAGGGGGCTTATGTTAGTGATTCATGGGTGTTTCCAGATGGGCAGGTGTTCTGCAGAGGGAAGGCTGGATAATGGTATCCAAGTCATGATATTTTCCAATTTCTAAGATCTCAACAGTAAAGATCATGATTTTTTTCCTATTACGGACTAGGTGCATATTATACAATGGTAGGGAAAGTTAATTCTTCCTAGACCCTCTTGCTGAGCTGGTAGCTTAAATCATTGTAATGAGGGAGAATATCCTTCCTCAGTTAGTGATATAGTGTAAACTCCCAGCAGTGAACACAGAGCATCCTTCCTCAGCTAGCTACTCCTATCATGAACAGAAACACATCCACTAGTGAATTTCAGTATTTCAACACTGAGGACAGGCAGTAATTTTTTAAGGAAAATAGTCCTGATTTGCAAATATCTAATTGTCACTGATTGTTTTCCTTGGATTGATCACAATAGGAATGTTTTAATTTTCAGATCCCAGAATGCACAAAGAGAACTTAAAATACTGATGTTTTAGGCTTGACCTAGATTTTCTTAGGAAGAACTTTGAAAGAAGTAAGACTCTTCCAACATTACAAGTCAGTAAGATGGATTTTGAAGATATTCATGTCATTGTGGGGTCAAATAAAGACTAATGCACAAAGGAACCCATGCAGTCATGTTTATAGCTATGACAGTTTCTCTTTTGAGTAACCCTGCTTTTCTCTGTGAGACAACAGGCAAACACTGAATCAAAATACATGAAGAGCACTTTGCTATAGGAGCTATGTCATCTCTTTATCTAACATTATAGACATTTGTTCATGGCAGTTGGAAGACTGATCTCCCAATTGTATTCCTAAGGCTCAAATACATAGAATCAAAATGATGCAGAGGAACCTATGTTAAAAGCAAAGACTAAAGTTTTAACAGTATTAGAGCAAAGAAGGATTAATGAATCAGGCAGCACTGAGAACCAGAAGAGGTTCAGAGTTTCATGGCAGCAGTGTGGGCAGTGCGCTTCCATAGGCTGATGTAGAAGTACAATGGAAAAAATAGATTTGACCAGAGTCAAAAGACCCTACATAGATGTTGTTTAGCAGTTTCTGTAAATTGGTAAAATTTTTTAGTTTCCTTTTTCTAAAAACTTAAACTGGTTCCTAGTTTTCTGTAACATTTTTACATTAATTCTCCATGTACCTGTGGAGGAAGCTGAAGGAAGCCCTGGAATCATCTCAGTCTAATGAACTCTCAACTAAAACTTCATATCACTCAGGATAGAATCCAAGTTCCAAGCCACTCATTGTTAAGACTAGAATTATGAGATTTCAGTAGAAAATAGCACCAATATACAATGGAAATGCCCTTGGATAATGTTGATTTTGAAAAAGCAGTAATTTATGTCTTGTGATTCTATTTCAGTTTGAGGCTGATCCACTAGCAGATTGTTTAAGAGGATCAACAATTCCATCTTTACTTAGAGTGATGTCACTAAATGACTGGATGTTTCCTTATTCTAGGAGCTGTGTTGAAATAGTGAGTTATGTCTATGGGAAAAGCAAATATGTAAGTACAATGGCAATTTTAATTTTCAACAATTTAAAAACCCATAAATAATCAATTATTTCCAATTTAAAATCAGTTGTTAACAATCTGAAAGTAGAGTCCCTGGCATATAAACATGTAGGAATCATTTTATCAAAACTCTGAAACCCTAGAAGTAGAGGGTAATGTCTGCTAGTCAGCAAACACCAGAACAGGTTTTTATGACATGGTTTGTGGCTGTTAGGATAGATGTTGAAGAAGGCATGGGAATTAGAAATTTGGTGTGAATGGGTGGGGAATACTTTTTAAATTTGTTTAGTCCTATAAGACAGGATAATGACCTTTAGCATATATTATATTCATTCAGTTTATATTATATACATTATATACATTTAGCATACATTATATATACATACATAGAGTATCACTTATTCTATTTAGGATCCCACTCTTGTAATTGTACAAGATCTGGAGTTACCCTGATTGTGTATATATATATAAGGCTAGCAAAGTTATGACTGATTAATTCTACTGTCTTTCCTATTCCCCTCCTCCCTCCCTTCGTTTCCCTTTGTAGAATACAATGGATTTCTATTATTGCCCTCCCCAACATCTCTTGTTTTGGGCTAGCATCCACAAATCAGAGAGAACATTTGGCCTTTGGTGTGTTGGGATTGGCTTATTTCACTTAGAATGACAGTCTTCAGTTCGGGTTGGGGAATATTAAGAACTAGCCCACTGGGCACAGTAGCACAAGCATGTAATCCTATGTTTCTCAGAAAGCTGAGGCAGGAGCATCACAAGTTCAAAGCCAGTGTCAGAAACTTAGCAAGGCTTCGAGCAACATAGAAAGACACTGTCTCTAAATAAAATATAAAAAGGGCTGGGGATGTGGATCAAGGGTTGAATGCCACTTGGTTCAATCCCTAGTACCAAAACAAAACAAAACAAACAGCAGCAAGAACAACAACACAAAACAAGGCTCCAATCATGTTTCCAAAAATTGAACTTATTTTTAAAGGAAATTTAATCTTTTTATAGGAATTTTGGGTTCACAGGAAAATGAAGAAGATACTGAGACTTTCTGTGTTACTCCCCCATTATCAATATCTCCCACCAAAGTAGTGCATTTATTCTAATGGATGAATGTACATTAATAGATTGCAATCACCAGGCATGGTGGTGGAGCACGCTTGTAATCACAGTGGCTCGGGAGGCTCACTCAGGAGGATTCTTAATTCAAAGCCATCCTTAGCAATGGTGAGGCACTAAGCAACTCAGTGAGATTCTGTCTCTAAATAAAATGCAAAATAGAGCTGGGGGTGTGGCTGAGTGTTTGAATGTCTGTGTTTTTAAAACCTGGAACCCCAATCCCCCAATATCCATTGCAGTCACTCAAAATCTGCAGTTTACATTTGGGTTCATTCTTGTTGTACATTCATACACAATGTGCATGTGACATATGTCCACTATTATATTATCAAGAAGAGTAGTTTCAACTAATTATTTGTTCTTTTTTTTTTTTTTTACTATCTCAATATTTTTTTTCCCTTTTCTAGAATGTCATATACTTGAAGCATGTAGTAGGTAGACTTTTCAGATTGGCTTTTTCTATGTAGTAATAAACATTTAAAGTTCTATTATTTCTCTGGATTGGTAGGTCACATCTTTTTAGTGCTAAATCACAACATTATGTTGTCTAGATGTAGTTTATTTTCCCATTCCCTTACTGAAGGACACCTTGATTACTCCCAATTTTTGACAGTTATGCATAAAGCTGCTCTCAATATTCTTGTGCCAGTTTTTGTGTGTATGGACACAAGTGTTTAACACTTTTGGGTAGATGGCAAGGAACATGATTGTTGGATCATTTTATAAAAATATGTTAGTTTTTAACAAACCACCAAACTGTATTCCAAAGTGGCTGTAGCACTTGCATTCCACTTGGGAATGATCAGAGTTCTTGCTGCTCTAAATTCTCACTGGTATTTGGTGTTGCAGGTGCTCAGGGTTCAGGGCATTCTAATAGATATAGAGGGACAGCTTGTTTTAATTTGCATTTTCTCATATGATATGGAGCATCTTTTTACATGCTAACTTGTTATATCTTTTCATATGTATATATATATATATATATCTACCTTCCTTGGCAAGGTTCTTGTATATTTGGCCCATTTTAAAGTCAACTTATTTTCTTATTGTTGAGTTGTAAGAGTTTTTGTTATATTTGGGATAACAGCCATTTATTAGATGTCTTTTGCAAATATTATGATTTACACTGTATCTTGTGTTTTTGCTTATCTCTTGGCAGTGTCCTTCACAGAGCACACATTAATTTTAATGAAGCCCTACTAACCAATTTATTTTTTCATGGATTTTTGTCTTTGATGTTGTATGAAGTCCTTGTCATAATAATTCAAGATTATTGAAATATTCTCCTAGAAAATTGTAGGAGTTCTTAATTTTTGTGGTGTACATTTAGGTCTATGATTTATTTCACATTAGTTGGGTGAAGGGTATAATTTTTGTGTGCACATTTATCTTTCTTCTGGCATGTGGATGTCTAGTTATTCTAGGATCATCTGTTGAAAAGATTATCTTTATTGCATTGACTTTTTCCTCTGTCCAATTATTGGCCTTAGTGTAATTCTGGCTATAATGTCTTCTCCATTTACCAATTTATGCATGTTTTTCCACAAACCATTGTAGTTTTCTGGTAAGTCTTGATATTGGATACTTTTTCCTCCATATTTGTTCTTTTTCAATATTGTATTATTAGATGTAATGTACCAATATAAAAATGTGGAAAGAGAAAAAATATATTGTATTGGTTATAGTGGAAGTTTTGTTTCCCCTTGTACCTTGGAAAAATTATTTTGCCACTATTCACAAAATACTTTACTGATTTTGATTAGCATTGCATTGACCGTATAAATTAAGTGGGAAAGAACCCACTGACGTCTTGACCATAATGAATTTTTCTATCCAGGAACATGGAATGTGCTCCATTCTTTATTTTTTTATTCATTGGAATTTTCGTTTCCCTTTGATAGGTCTTGTATACCTTTTATCAGATTTACACCTTAGTATTTCATTTTTAGTATTTCAGTTTTTAATTTCAAATTCCACTTTTGTTAATTGATAGAATTAAAAGAAAGGAATTTGACTCTTATGTATTAACTTTCTATATTGAAATCTTACTCTAAAATCTTATCCATTCTAGGAGGTTATTGATTCTAATTATTTTCACAGATGTCATCTGCAAACAAAGACAAGTTTATGGGTTTGAATTTCTTGTGTAATTACATGAGTAAATTTTACTTTGAGTAAAATGTTAAAGGAGTTCATGAGTGAGGACACCACTGATTTTTAAAGATTCAGTTTTCTTTACTCAACCTTTTTGTTTATGAGTGCAGTTGAGCTAAATTTCTGAGAGTTCTGACACCCTCCAATGTTTTGTCTGGTGTTTAGTCTGTCTCTTCTGAATGTGTTTATTGCCTTTTGGTATGCCTTGTAATTTTTCCTTGATGGCTGGATATGATGTGCTGGGTCAAAGTGGGTGATGTAAATGGTTATGAGGTAGCAAGGTGAAGGGAAACTAGACTCCCATAATTAGGTCTCAATCTCCGGGGAGGTTGTGCCTGTGGACTGTGAATTTCACAGGTGCTTAAGTTCTTTTCTCTTCCCTTTGGTTAGGTAGGAATGAATGGCTAGAGTGTGCTAGAGTTGCTATTTCCCTTATCTTATGCAGGTTAACTGCTAATTCCCCACAGATCAGGCTCTGATAACTGGTTTCTCCTGCAGGCCAGTCTTGCTGGGAAGAAGAATGCTATAGAATATTTCAGAAGGATTCTTCTTTCTCCCTCTTTCTGGAGCCATAAAGGAGTTTTTCTCTGGTATTTTTATGAAAATCTGGTTCATCTAGAACTCAATCTTTCAAAATTATGAGGTCCTCCCTGAGCTTGCATATACATTTTGTTTTTAATTTCTCACAGATGTCCACACTGAGCCTTCAGCAATTTCAATAAATTGTCAATTACATTTGGTGTCTGTTTTCTTTTCCTGGGCTGCCTGCTCGGGGGTGCTCAGGTAAGGCCTGACTCCTGTGCTACCTGTTTTAGCCATTTTCCCTGGGTCTTTACCTCTCTTAGAGACCCCAGAATGATCATTCATTTTTTTTTTCAGTTGGTCTATTTAGCTTTTTACTTCTAAAATATGAATGGTGACACCTAAGCTCATTAGAAGGAAAACTTGATCTACAGATTACTTTTAAAAATAATTAAAATGCACATGTTGGTGTTTATATCATAGCCCGTTTTGCATTTTATTCACGCATGAAGTGTTATGTTGTATTTCACTGTTCTTTGCCTCTTTAGAATAGATGATAGACTTATTTTCTAGGTACAAAGTAAATGAAAACCCAATCTTACATATAATCGTGTTATAGAAGCATATCATATGACATACACAGATGGTATCTACTTTGTTTGTCTTCTGTTTTTAGTTCTAAATCTGCATTTACAAGTACTTTAAAATTCAATATGCTGCCCATGTTTCCCTAAACTAGCCAACAAATGCCAATGTACCTTTATAGTTAGTTAAATACACACTGTCAGGATTTAGCTATAACCTTAATATCACCATCTTATGCTAATGTTCTCAGACTTGAGAACTGGATATTATTTTTAAAAGAGAAAGGATATAGAAATGTAATGTAATATGGCTTATAGTAATCATGATTTTCATCCCCAATCATAATCTAAGTACGTGTTCTATTTCTTCTAACTTGATTCCTTCCCCTTGTTCAATGGAATTCCTCTTTTTTCCTTCCATCCATTGTGTTAGACCAAGTTGTCATTACTTGGTGTCTGAATGTCTATAGAAAGATCCCATCTTACTCCCTTCCTTGAATTTTTGTCCTTAATTCATCTTGCATCCTCCTCTTGCTTCTAAGATAATCTTTGTCTAGGGAGGCTTTCTTAATCATGAAGCAAGTGTGTTTTGTTTGTTTGTTTGTTTTTTTACATGGAGCCTAGACTTTCTTGTTTTAAGTGCTACAGGAAATCCTGGGATGCTACACTAAGAAACAGCTTTTCTGAGCCATATTCATTTTCAAATAAAATAACTTAGCTCTTTAGATAAAATGGTAAATTAATATATAGAAATATATACTTATTGGATACAACATGTCTAAAAATATACATCCATAGCATTCATTACCTAAATAGTTGTGTTTGTGGTGAACACTTAATATCCACATTTCTTAAAGAATGTAATATGCACCATTATCTGTACTTGCAGTGTTATACATTAGATTCTGGAACTTATTGCTTCTGCCTGATTGTAATTATGTGACATTTAACTAACACCCCAAGAGGCTCCTCATTGTTTCTAACCAGGCCACCTGTGGTAAACACTTTCTGACTTTCCACTCTTGAGATTAATGTTTTTAGGTTACACACAAGAGTGAGGATTATATGGTGCTTTTCTTTGTGTGCCTGACTTATTTCATTTGATGCACTATCCTCCATGTTCACCCATGATATCAGAAATGACCAGATTTCCTTCTTTTTATACTGAATATCATTAATTGTGTGTATACCACTTTTTGTGCATTCATCTCTTGGACTTGTAGGTTGATGCCATATCTTGTCTATTGTGAAAGGTGCTGTATTAAACACAGGAGGAGAGCTACTTCTTTGATGAACTGATTTTGTTTCCTTTATGTATATACCCAGAGTGGGGTCATTGGATCATAGGGCAGACCTGCTTTTAGTTCTCAGGAACTTCCCCTCTGTCTCCTATGGTAGGGTGGAGAAGTTGACATTCCCACTAGCAGTGTGCGAGGGTGCCCTACTTCACAAATTTGATCTTGGCCATTCTTACTGGAGTTAGATGATACCTCATGTGGCTTTGACCTGCATTCCCTGATGATTTGTAATGTTGAGCATTTTTTCCACATGTGTATTGGCCATTTGTATGTCTTCGTTTGAAATGTGTCTATTCTGGTCTTTTGTTCATTCTTTCACCAGGTTTTTTTTTTTTAATTTATACCATACAATTTATTTATTTTTTAGTCATACATGACAGCAGAATGTATTTTGACATAATAACATACATGGAATATACATACATCAATCATATTGTCTATTCCATTCTTCTGCCCTTCCTATCCCCCCTACTTTTCCCCTCCTCTCCCATTCTTCCTCTTTGTCCAATCTAATGTGAGACACTTTTTTTCTTTTTCTCATCACAACATCATATATGTATTCTGTATAACAATGAGGTTCTCCTTCCATCTTCCATGCAACTCCCCTTCTTTCTCTTTTCCCCTCCCACCTGTCTTCCCTATTTTGTGGTAGTCTTCTTCTCATGCTCTTCCTCCCTATTCCATTTTGAGTCATCCCCCTTATATCAGAGAAGACATTTGGCATTTGTTTTTTAGGGATTGGCTAACTTCACTTAGCATAATCTGCTCTAATGCCATCCATTTGCCTGCAAATGCCATGATCTTGTTATTTTTTAGTGTTAAGTAATATTCCAATGCAGAAAGCAAATTTCACCCAGAAATAGAATAGGAAGCAGAGTATGGCCCAGAGGAAGTGTTCAGCCAGGAGTTTATTTAAGCCCAATTGCTAGAAAGATAGGCAGCTCATCTGTTTCCTGTGTCTGGTCATTGAGGCTCACCAGGGCCACCAGTTCTCCACTCTAGGTGAAGCCTTCAAAGAACTCGGGCATTGAGAGCACAGGCCTAGGGTTCAGGACAGCTGGGTTTCAATTCAGATGACCTAGCAGTGACTACCTGGACTTGTCCCTCAAAAGCTGAACTATTCAACTGTTGGGAGCTGTTCTTATTCACAGCTGTTCTTTTTAGTTGACCAACTTTGAGAATCCCATGAAGGTATGGACTTTAACCTGAGAAAACCTATAGTACATGCAAAATCTAGTATATAATTTCTAAAATATCGCAAGCCTCTGGTCTCTAAATCCCAGGCAAAGCAATCCTTGAAAGTTTTTAACCCCACTTTGGGCAGTGTAAAAATCGTCACCATTGTTAAAACTAGTGCCTTGACTGAGAGTTCTTGATAAGGGGATCTCTGCCTACTTAAAAACAGGAGATCATGATATTATCAAATGTATCCAAGGGATGATTCCTCCCTAGGGTAATGGTTTTTGAGAATGACTTGATGTGAGTCTTGGAATGCTGCTTTTAGGTTCTAGGTGTGTAAAACTTGGTAGGAGAGTAAGAAGGCCAAGGCCAAATGGGGGTGAAAATGAAAGTTCTCAGGTTCTCTGTCTGGCCTTTTACTTTGGACCTTGCTGGTACCCTGAGAACAGTGTTTGACAAGTCTTAGAAGGTGGTAAATATTTGTTGAAGGAATGAACTTGCAAATGTATTTGTAGTATGGATTCTTACAACAAGCAAGAGAAACTGCTGTTGTTAATCAAGTTGAGAAGTTTTGTGTGATTAGCATTTAGTGATCAGCACATTAGTAAATGTCCTTTCATGATGGCTTTTGCTCCCTAAGCCACCTTAGAGTTGCTGGCATTGGGATCAGAAAAATTCTTCTAGTACTGGGAATTGCACCCAGGGGAGATTTACCACAGACCCACACCCTGAATTTTTGATTTTTATTTTAAGACAGAACCTTGCAAGTTTGCTAACTTGTCATTCTCCTGCCTCAGCCTCCCTGGCTTCTAGGATTGTGGGCATATGCCATTGCACCTAGCTGGATAACAAATATTTTCATAATGAAGAGCCCTTGTATTCCTATTATTATTTTAAAGTACATATTTAAAAATGTATAAAAACCTGCACAGGAGCAACTATAAAGCAAACAGTGTTATAATCTTCACCCAGGTAAGAATTAGAATATTACTAGCAATGTTGACACCACCCATGTCCTTTCCCAGTTACATCCATCTGTCTCCACATAGGTAACCATTCTCTTGACTTTGGGGTAGTTTCCTTGCTTATCTATACTTCTACCCCATATGTATGCCTTCCTAAATTTACTTGAACTTGTCACATGCTGGTCTTATGTTTTTATTATGCATTTTTTAAGTTTTGCTTCATTTTTTAAATGTCTGTGAGATTCCTCAATTGAGTGTGGTTTATCTTCTTTGCTGTATTGAAGTCCATTTTATGAATATGCCACAAGTTATTCAGTCACAGATGATCGTTTTTGGAGCTTTGGACTGTTACAGTGTAGATATAAACATTTTTGTGTATGTGTCCTGGTATACAGCTACTTGTATTTTTAGAATTGATGATGAATGTAGTAGTGAAATTGCTGAGTCACAGACTATTCCTATCTTCAGTAGTACTAGATGCTACCAACTGTTTTGCAAAGTGGTTGTACCAATTTGCACCATCATGAAGAGTATGAGTTTCTGTTGCTCTACATCTTCACCACCCACTTGCTGTTGTAGAGTTTTTATTTTTTGTCAATCTTAAGGGTATTTAGTGAGTGGTATCTTATTGTGGTTTTCATTTGCATTTCTCTGGTTACTCATGACTTAAAATCTTTTGTATTTCCTCTTTTTTGAAGTATGCAGTCAGGTCTTTTGCACATTTTCTATTAGATCATGTACCTTTTCATATCCTCATTAATTTACAGGTGTTGTTCACACATTTGTTTTTTTTACTACTTTGTTGTTTTATGTGAGTTTCAAATATCTTCTAATTTGCGTTTTTTTCCTTTTTTTTTTTTTAAAAAAGATAGTTCCTTGAATGAAGATTTTAACATGCTAAAATTTATCAATACTTCTTGTTTATGGTTTGTGTTTTTTTTGATCTTATTCCACTTAGTGTCAATTTTTGTTTAGTGGAAGTAGAGGTCTGTTTCATTTTTCCTCCACACAGATAACCAGTTGTCTAGCAACATTCACTGAAAAGAACACCTTTGGTCAGGTGTGGGGGTGCTCACCTGTAATCCCAGTGACTTTCAAGGCTAAGGTGGATATTTTTAAGTTCAAGGTGAGCCAGGAATTTAGTTGGATCTTGTCTGAAAAAAAAGCCTGGGAATTTAACTCAGTGTTAGTGCATCCATGAGTTCAATCCCCAGTATTGCCCCCCCAACCTAAAAAAATTGCTTTATATACTGATCTGCTGTGCCATCTGTGGTATATCAAGTATTTGTGAATATGTTTCTTGGCTCTTTTTTTCTGTACTGTTGTAGCATATTTCATCATGGGATCGCCCTAGTAATCGTTGAGCAAGATACTTAAAAGAATCAGTGTTCAATTTCCTCATAGGTAAAATAGAACGGTAATATTACTAAAGCTAATATGTTTGTTATGAGGGCTGAAATAATAATTCAAAGAGCTTAAGGCTTTAGTATTTCTTTATGTGTGTGTATATATATATATATATATATACATATATATGTATATATATATATATATATATACATATATATTAAATAAATTCATTTTTTTCTGTGAATAGAAAAAATAGCCATTGGTTTTAGAATTTATATTTATCCTTACTTTAGTAGTTCTAAGCTTATTTCTGTACATGTAAATCTTCTTCATCCTTCAATGACAAGAGCAAAATATTGCTTGAGTAGGTGTCTGAGAAATTAATATTTGTAATTAATTTGAATTTATTATTTACCAACTATGGGTCCTTGTACCAGATACCGACTGAGTTCAGACATGTTATTAAAATGTATATGGAATTACCTAATTGTATGGTTTTAGAAAGAAAATGAAACCCAACTTACTTTTATGCCTTTATAAATTAAAAATACATTTACTGAGAACCCAATACATATTAACACTCTTCTAGACATTGGAGCCAGAGGATTAGGTACTATATACTATAACTTACCTTTGATAGAAATTATCTTCTAGTGGGGAAAGATCAACAATTAAAAAATAGAAGATAAAATAGCCACCAAGGAAATTAAATGGTGCACTTGGATGCAGGTAAGGTGTTTCATATAGCACAGTAAGTGGGAGTGTGACCAAGGTGGGGGGCCACTTAAGTAGAGACCAGAATATCTGAAATGGGAAGATCAGTGATAGTCTTGGAAGAACACATGGGTGAGAATAAGAATATATAATAAGAATTATATATAATTAGCTTTGCTTTCAGTTCCAGACACAGTGCTGCTAAAACCTTTCTAATTTTCTGAGTAATGAGCTGATTGTAGCATCTTTTGTTTGCTCTTAATTCTTGGTTTCTAACACAAGAGCTTCTAGTTCCCTTGGATCCTCCAGAGTTATAGAATCTGTTTATAACAAATAGATAGGTATCTTGTGATAGAAGGGCCTTAGGTGGATTAGCATGGGAGCTGGTTGACAGAACAACTATGAAATTAGAGGGCTGGATCTTTCAGCCATACCCCCTGATTTCTGGGGACGAGATGGACCAGAAACTAAGTACAATCGTCAATGGCTAGGAAGTTTATTTAATTGTGTCTTTACAATGGAAACTCTATTAAATCCTAAGTGATAGAATTTGGAAGAGCTTCTGGGTTTGTGAGCACATGGAAGTGCTGGGAAGGTAGAGTGCTCAGAAAGGATGTGAAAGCTATGTCCACCTGATGACACACTGTGTTCTATGCTTCCCTTTCATTTGAAATTTGAATTCATTAATTACCAACTATGTGTCCTTGTACCACATACCTACTGAGTTCAGACATGTTATTAAAATGTATATGGAATTACCTACTTTGTATGGTTTTAGAAAGAAAATGAAACCCAACTTACTTTTAGGCCTTTATAAATTAAAAATACATTTACTGTTTTTGGGTTGTTTTCTTTATAATACACTTGCAACAGTAAGTCAAGTGTTCCCCCACTGTGAGATGTGACAGCACATTATGGAACACAGTGAGGTGGTCATGGGAAACTCCAAGGGGTAGGTATATTGAACAAAAGTGTGGCTAACTTGGAGACATCTACTTGTGAGTCTCATCAGAAGTGATGAACAGGATGGTATGACTGAGCCACTGATCTGTGGGGTCTGTATTAACTCTTGGTAGTGTCAGAATTGAGTTTAAATGTAGGATATACAGTTTGTATCTGGAGAATTAGAGATTTATTTGGTGTGAGTTCAAGAGAAAACAACTTATTTTCCTTTTATCAGGAAAAGAACAGCAAGTTTAATGATCCTTGACTCCTGAAGAGCCCGTATAAGGTTGCAGGTGGTTGAGGGAACGTGGTAGAGACTACATGACCCATGTCAAAAAAGGGAGGTTTAAAAGTGAATGGTTTACATTTCCAAAGAGAGAGCTAATGTGTAGAATAAAAAGTTATAGGGCAAGGATAGAAGCAGGAGACTTAATGAGGGCAAATTGCAATTGTCCAGGTTTGAGGTAAAAGATAGTGAGGTGGAGTTAGTTAAAATTTGTAAATTAGGTTATATTTTGAAACATATGTCCATGAATTGAATGTTGTGGTGCAGAGACCCAGTAGTGCTCAGTATGACTCTAAAGTTATGTCCTAAACCATAAGGAAATAGTGATGACATGAATAGTAGTGATACTATTATAAATATTACTAGAGTCACAGAAGTTTTAAACTGATTTTTGCATAATAGCTTGCTTAATCTTCACAAAAATGCTATGTTAGGCACAATTATTTTCCCATTTTGCAAATATACTAACATAAAGAAATAAGTATGCTGTCTATTTTCCCAAGTCTTCAAAATGACATATAAGTTTTAACCACAGAATCTGGCTTTAAAAATCTCTGATTTTAACTATACAGTGCCTCTGATTCAGGAAGAATAAACTTGGCAGGTTTACTAAACAGTGTTAAGTAGACTGTTAGGTACATGACTAATCATCAAAAGATTCATCAGTGCTCAAAATGAAAATTTAGGAGAATTCAAATTAGACATGGTGAATAAAGCAAGAAACGTGGTGTGACAGAAGGGATTCAGCTGAGCTTCAAATGTTCCCAATACTTGAATTTTCTTATTTTTTAAAATTTTTTTATACTGCTAGGGATTGAACTCAGGGCCTCACACATGCTAGACAAGTTCTGTACCCCTAAGCTGTACCCCATCCCTTGAAATTATTTTAAAGGTGATTTATTTATTTGACCAGCATTTTGTGGTTTTCAGTCTACAAATCCTGTACCTGTTCGTTAAATTTACACCTAGTTGTTTCATAGTTTTTAGCTATTATCATTGACTTTTGATTTCACTTAGCATGTCTTAGTGGATTTGTGCTATTCATTCTGTTTATCACACACTGTGGCTAGGCCATCCTAGTGTAGAGGAGGAAGCATCAGGAGATCTGAGCTGAGGTAGGAAAATGTGGCTCAGTCTCTACCTCTGCCTCTTCCTGGCTCTTGATCTTGGACAAGACGCTGGATTCTCAGGTAATTAGTAGCTACATCACTAGAGTGAGAACAACTCAAATTATACTTCAATACTACTTATTATTGGTGCTTTGCCCTTAGTAGATTTCTACTTTAAAATAGATATTCATATGTTTTTCAAAATGCTTTGATGAACCATTTTGAAAATGAAAGGCAAAGACCATGGAATCTGGTTTAAATGGAGAAAGTCAAACAAAGTCTTCTACCTATATTCTGACTGCATAAGCAATAAGTATAAATTTTGAGATAGGCAGTTATGAATTGATAGGAGAGGTCTGCACAACATTGTTGCCCATGGGAAATCTAGTTCTGTATGGAATAGAGACACACTTTCTCTCTCTCTCTCTCTCTCTCTCTCTCTCTCTCTCTCTCTCTCTTTCTCTCTCTCTCTCTCTCTCTCTCTCCCTTCTGTAGTCTCTCTTTTCTTCTCTATTTCTGACTTTATTTTTGTGCTGCTCCATTCTGCCTTATTGTCCATCACTATAAACTTCCATTAGAATCTGTAATGCTCAAATGCTCTAGATAGATGGACAGGGGAGCCAGAATAATTGAAGGGATAAATAATATCACAAAATAGGACCAGAATCCATGTCTGCTGGGTGCAAGAAGAGAAAATAAATCTTTTGTGAGTTCAGAATAAGGTAAAGTTCTAGTTTAAGAGTGGAAATCAAAACTAAGTAGTATAATGAATCAGGAAGTGATAAAATCTTAGAGAAGGCAGACTTAAATTAAATCTCCCAGGGCAGACAAGGTGATGTAAATCAGCACCTATTTTGTAAGACACAGAAGACATATGTGGATAGAAATGCTCACCTGTGGCATGCTGTGTTCTCATGTTGACAGTCAAGGCAGCCTGAGAGCACATGCCAGTCCTGAGCTGGGTGATGGTGGCCAGCACAGAACCACAGTGTGGTTTAGTCTCTTCAATTGTGCTATGGGACAACACACATGAACTTTACAAGAGTGTGTTGAGAAAATAAAATAGTGCAATGCCTCATATCTAATGTATGTTCAAACACTCTTGAGTATGAGTGGTATTAAAATTAGATTTAATTCCTAGGGACATTGATTATTTTATTGGACATCTTGTAGCTCACAGAGAAGTGCCTGGCACAGAGCAAACATAGATAGCAGATAGTAGGAGTGTAAAGAGAAAAGGTTAAGTGAATTAATGTGGGTAATTTCTGACACATCAAATCCTTGATATCTTTGTTAAATGACTGATTAAGTAGATAATTATGCTACATATTATAAACATCTGTTTTAAATCCCAAAATACACTTACACGAACTGGGCAAACCCCTGTGAAAATATAGATCTGAGGCATAAGAAAGAATGCTCAAGATAACTTCAAGCAATATGCACGGGCATCAGGGGAGACAGACACATTCACTTGCTAGTTTGGCCTCTCACAGTTATTTCCTCTGAGTCTTTGAGTAACAACTAATTGCCAAATATCAAACAATTAAGAATAATAAGGAAGTTAAGGCTTTATTTCTATGCCCATTGGGCACTTGGGTCTGTTAACAGCCCTGCCATGCATCTATCTGCTGGATAGTGTTATGGATGAGGAATCTAAGGCTCAGAGAGTTCCCACTGATTTATTCTGTATCTGCGAATAGTGGAGGAAAACTGGGGCTTGAACTTGAATCTTTGGACTGCAAATCCTGTGCTCTAGTTTCCCAGCCAAGTCTGGTGGCTACTGTTTATGTTAATTATTTTTCCTTCCAAGCTGATAAGGAAATAGCTCAAAGAACAGAACATTGTTGATTGCAGTGAGGTTTCCTTCCAAGCCTTCTCTCACTTTGCAGAATGTTTTTCTAATTTGGCTTTAAATGAGTGCAGCTCCTGGTGGCCCTGGCCACTGGCTCCTTCTTGTGAACAGTCTGGTCCATTTCCTTTGGTTGGTCTACATCCCCCAAGCAGTTGTAGTGTCTGAGGCTTTAAAACCAGGTGGCCCATTTCCCAGATATGTGGTTGGCAACTCTCCTTCCCCAGCATTGTCTCTACCCCCAATCAGAAGTTCTGACGCCATATTTTTCTGTTACTTGTCATTGGCATTTCTCACAGTGTTCTAGTTGCTAATTGCCACAGAGAACTATTGTGGTTAAACAGTATTTGATAACACTTCCAACTGGTTGTGGCCAGGACTTAGGGAGGCAGGAGCATTGCTTTCTCACCTCCCATCATTGCTGACCATGGATCTGGGTTTTGAGGAAGGCGTGCATGGGTGTATGTGTGTGGGTGCCGCTGCCCATTGAAAAGGGATGTGTTGCTTTCCTGTGCTGATCAGTAGAGATGCTGGCAGGGGTGATCCTTTCCAGAGGAGTTTGTTTTTGCACCCTGTCACCTGCACGATTCAATTCATATGTCAGGGCCCCTCAGACATTGAAATAAGAAGAATTTCTGGGGATTCTAGTCTTTCACAGCTCTCCTACAACTTGTCGAAGTATCACAGTCAATGACTTCAAACATATCTTCACTTGGTTAAAATTGATATTATCATACTTGGCATGTCCTGGTAATAACACAAGATTTTAATCTGATGATCTGCTATCTAAGTAGCTTTAGGCTATTCTAACAAAGTAATGCAGGCTGGGTGTGGGAAGTTCAAGACCAGTAAGCTAGGGTGTCTGAGTTCTGCTGAGGGCTCTTTTATGATTGCAGAAGGATGCCTTCTTGGCGTCCCCTCAGGTGGCAGAAAAAAGCAAAGAGAGCTCTTTGAGTTCTTTAACAAAGTCCTCTTATCCCTTTCATAAGGACTCTACCATTCTGAGTTAATCATCTCTCCAAGGACCCATCTCCTAAGTTTTGGGATTCCAGCATATGAATTTAAACGTGTACAAATATTCAGTGCATAGCCTCTGAGATTTCTTGTGTCATCAGCTTCATGGGCTATGTGACCTGTTTTTGAGCACATGCACTCTGCATACCTCCCAGTAGTCCCAGTAGTCCTTCACTAAATGCTAGTTGAAGGATGAGAATAGTCTGCTACTGGGGTGCTTTTAAAATCATGTGTAAGGACACCTGCTGCAGACTTGGTACAAATGCTCCCTTGGTGAAGAAGAAAGAGCAGAGTGGGGTGCTTTGGGGGATGCCTGCTCCTCAGACCCTTCATTTCTGCCTTCCTGTTCATATGGATATTGATGCAGATAACATGACCAACATTCTTCTGGCTCACTTGGGAGGGCTGCTTTTGGATGGCTCTCTCACAGCAAGTCCTAGCACAAAGTTGTCACATGCATTCCTTCTTACCCCATGGTTCTGGTGGTTTTAGACAGGTGGAAGGAGGGCTGCATCAGACATCCTCCTTAGACATTTACAGCTCCATCACACTGGGGATTTGAGCCAACCTCTACAGAATTAAGAAACTACCACGGTTTCTCATCAAACTCAACAACTCCTAGTGCAACCTTTGGTGATGTTTTACAAAGCACAATGTTTTTGTTTCTATCCTAGGAAGTTTCTATAATTCTCAAATATTGTAGGAGCTATATGGTTTGCTTCTTGTTCTTTTGTTATTTGTGTCCTGGATACAGTTTGCATGTGGAGTATAAACTCAACTGTATACTTCAGTTAATTGCTGCAAGAAAGAAGACTAATATGAGTGCTGTCAGGGCTTTATTCCCACATAGAAACTCTTACACTGCGGTAGTGGTGAGGTGTCCAAGGGTTCTTTTTTCCCAGCATTTGTAGGAGGTTTGAACTGATTTTAACCATGTCTGAAAAGAAAAACTTGTAATTGAGTCTCACTGTTTTACAGATGACCTAGCAAAAACAAATTTATATATATTATGTATGATATATATATAATGTTTCTGATTGGGCAGGCTTTTTCTCTATTTTTTTTCCAGAAATTCTATGTTAAAAACAAGAGTCAAAGTAGAACTGCATCTAGGTGAACCCCTTGATATTTTAAAAATACTTCATTAACACACTGATTTGCTGTTTATTGATCCTCTTGTGATCTACTCTGATAAAATTCTCTACGGAAAGGGGAATGAGCTAGGAAATGCCCTCAGATTTCCCTAGTAGAATACATCAGCTAGCAATAATAACAGAATCACTTCATCTGTTAGTTTGTTAATATTTGCAAGCAACAAAAGAGTTAATTAATTGACTAAATTGATTAAGGTTTGTGTTTCTTCACTTGGCAGTGCAGAGGGGAGTGAGTCCAGGGGAAATTTCAGCTCTGCTCTTGGTGCTCTGACTTGTCTTGATTATGACCTTCTGGAACAATGGCTAACAGCAGAACCACTGGAGTAGATGTGATCAGCCCTCATGAGCTGTGCAGTTTGGACATGCTACTTTGCTACTGGACCTCAAGACTGCCCAATCACCAAAATGTGCCAGGTGTGCCTAGAGTTCCACTGGCTGTGCTCACCTGGAGAAAAGGAAGGAAGAATGGTTGTTGCCCTGAAGGGGTTTAAATCTCATTAGGGTGAGACTCCACTCTCTCCCCCATGAATTCTGAGTCCCTTGAGATGGGAAACATGACTTCCAGCTTCTAATCCTGCAAGATGGCTGGACAGGGCAGTTGCCTAGTGAAGGCTGAATGAGTAATTGAAGTAGCATGAAACAGATTTTTCAAGACCAAAAGACCATGAACAAATATCCAGTCAACAGAATAGCAACCATTTACTCTGAATGAGCCTGAGTAGAGAATTATCAGGGCCAACTGGAGTTTGCTAAGCTAGTGAGTAATAATGTATTGAAACAAGCTCTGTGACAAGTCAAAGTCCCTGGGTGAACTCTGGCAAACCAAGTTCCCTTGCTGAGCTTTACTTTCCTTTTCTTTATGGGTTTATGTTTTACATTTTAATCCATGATCATTTTGAATTAATATTTGTATCTGGTGTGAGTTTTAGTGTGAGGTTCTTTTCCCCTCCCCTTTCCTTCCTTTCTGTCTGGCTGGGACATTCTCTTGTTCTACAACTATTTCTTGAGAAGTCTGTCCTTCCTTTGCTAAGTTCACTTTCCTCTTCTTTCAAATGAAGGGGTCAGATTTATACTAGAGGAAATCACTGTTCCCTTCTAGGTTTACGAATCTTTTGAACCCACTTTGTCTGATGTGCACTTCCTTTGAGCAAAGCTATCCTTCATATCATATATATGTAAAGAAGGTCATTTAGATGAAATTCAGAATTCATCTGTTGGATATTGTTCAGTTGATAGATTTTCCTGTGAAAACTATGGTTTTAGAAGTTTGATGAAAATGTATAGAAATTCTTAGACTAATGATTTCTTTTTTTAATACTATCAAGCATGACTTTTTTGGACAAACTTAATAGATTGTGGGTTTTGCTTCACTTGGAATGGAGGGGGAAAGATGGTTTACTTCTCAATTAAAAAAGCAACAGCTGGTTAATCTTTGTAATGGATTCACAAACTGAAGGGGTAAAATAGTAATTGTTCCATGATTATAAAATAGAGTGAGGTAAGGCTGGAGTCAATTTTTTTTTCCTCAAAGAATCACAGAAATATTTATTGTCAAGAAGATCATTAATTCTCATCATAGAGAAAACATATCAAACAAGAGTGAATAATACATGTTTGTGGATCCAGTATTCAAACAACTATATAAGCAAAGACATTTTAGAGTTCTGTTCCTAAAGTCTATAGTTGTGAAATATCTTTTTAGTTTTTAGATAAGGAATCAGAATAAGGTGATACAATACATGTCAGACTATTCTTCGAGAATGAGTGAGCTCTAGAGTCATACTTCCTGGGGCTGCCAGCTTGTGAGCTTTCAAAATTAAGCAGAGCTTGTACTTTAGTAGGAGATCACCACAAAACACCTGCTCAAAGGGAGAAACCATAGTAGTAACCAAATACTAGAGGTTGAAAGGGCCTGGTTATATTGAGAAAGGATTTGGGTCTTTTTCTTGAAACAAATTCATCCTAAAACACCAGAAAAAGTCTCAACCATGTTTAGACACAAGCAAGTAAGGAAGCCCTACACCTAAGGAGGTACTGATCACTGCATTATATTAGAGAAGTGAAAGAAAAAGGGAAGTTTTATTTTGAGGAGTTAGTCTACAAAAACTCCTACATTGTAAATCAAACCTTTTGTGTTCTAATTCTCACTTCTGTCACTCTGACTATCCGGAATCAGTCCAGGATTTTGGGGGATCTAGATTTCCTCACCTACAAAATTAGATATTTGGACTAGATGACATTTCTCCTACCTCTAAAATTGTGTGACCTTTTCCTAGACCATATATTCTTTCTTTCTATACTGCTTCTCCACTGGTTCAGCAAATATTTATGGAGCCACTATTTTGTTCCTGTACTGTGACAAAAGTGTCACATCTTATATAATTTATAAGAACTGTTCAAAATAGGCAAATCCATAGAGATGAAAGGTAGGTTAGTAGTTACTGGGGGCTGATAAAAGAAGACAGTGAGAGTGATGATTAATGGGACTGGAGGGTCTTTTAGGAGTGATTCTGGGTTTGGGATATTTCCTATGAACAAAATCATAATATGTGGCCTTGGGTATGCTTCTTGTAGTGTAATGCTGTCCTGGTCTGTTTATGTTGTAGCATGTAGCAGTACTTCATTTCTTTTTTGGCTGAGTAATATTCCATTGTATGGACATAGCCCATTTTATTTATCCATTCATGAGTTATTTGACTGTTCTACATTGGGACTATTAAGAATGATACTGCTGTGAATATTATTGTGCAGGGTTTTGTAGATATGTTTTCTTCCCCCAATATATGCCTAGGAATGGAATTGCTGGGTCATTGCCACATGCACCCATTCTGCACTCAGGCCTGTGATCCCTTGTCACTCTGCCAGAGAAACTATCATGTCTCCAGACACAGGTCGTTATCTCAACTTCCTTTGATCTAGTTAAGAAGACCAGCTTACAAGCTTCAGAAACCAATTACTTACTGTGAATTTATATCTGTGGGATTTATATCTGTATGGGGTCCTCACTTACCCAGCCTAGTCCTTGTGTTGAGCTATAGTCAAGCATCAACTGCCACATCCTCAGCTCTCTGAGAAAGATTGGGTAGTGATCTGAGTTTGGCTTTCATTTGCAATCCTTTAGCTATTCTGAGTGGCAGCTCCTACTGCTTCATTCTTTAGTTTCCCAAAGCATTGCTTTCTCATTATATATATATAAAATCTGGCATCATAATGTTTACTTAAAGAGCCTCTCCATTATTCAGAGAGGCAACAGGTCATGTAGAATTCCCAGAGGAATAAAGTGCCTGGCTTCATAATGCTGTAATGTACCTGGCACCCAGGAATGGGTGTGAGGCAACAAAGCTGAGGAGTGGACACCCTTCCTCTGCTGCTGGCTGTGTTGCATTCTACTGCAGTTTCCTTTCTTTGCATTGCTGCACATAACCCTCCACCCCCCTGTGCTGGCCCTGCTGGTCACAGTGGAGAATTTTGAATCCCATGGGATGAGTGGCCTGTCAAGTAGTTTTTATTGACAGCTTTTTGTTTGCTGTGCATCTCATTGGCTTGTTTACCAACACCAACTAGATTTTGTTTCTTTCATATCCAAACTGGAACACATTTGGATATCCTGAGATTTTACAGAGCGTGTTTTTTTATTATATGAACCTAACCTAACTAGTATTCCCATATGAAGTAATGCAAATCTACTTTTGTTCTAGTGGAGCTATTTTGGTCACATATAAGCAATTTTGGTTCAGTTTAGGGTGTGAATTCAAGGTTTTTATAACTCAGTTTGAGCTTCATTTCATATCAGTGATAGCCATTTTAATTTATCTGAATAAAACATTTTTATTGTCACTATGTGTTACAAAGCCTCCCCCCACTCGCTTGATTTTTAAGAAAAAGAAAATCTTCTTTGATTTATGTTTATGGCTTCTCTCCTCCTTTGAAAGCAGGGGCTAACTGATCATTGGCACAAATTAATGTTCTAGAATCTACCTTCAGAATTAGAGTCTTGAGTGTGAAGCAGTGAAAACTGTATGTCAGGGGCTTTAGGTCTCTGCAGAGTTGAAGGGGGCAAGGTGACGAGGGGGCAAGGTGAGGGAGAAGTGAACCTCTGCCCCTGTTCTTCCAGAGAAGATCTGCTTAGTCCTGTTTTTATTTTGAGATACAATATAAGATCATGTTTACACAAGGAAGAAATGGTTCCACTTAACTTTAAAAAATAAAAATGGCTTAAAATATATTGCTAGAGGTCATATAGATAGGAATCAGGCTTTCTTTGCAGTTGCTGGATTTAAGCCCTTCAGCCCACACACGGGGGGGGGGAGAAAAAAAATTGGCTACATGTTTACTAACTTCTGAGAATCACAACCACACACACCACACACCACAAAATAGGCAAAACAGGCACTTCTCTCAGGGCCATGTACATTTACAGTTTTGATGAAATATGGCAAGTGGTTTTGCTCATTTTTAGAGTAAATGGGAAAAATTTTTGGGACAGAATCAGGTTTTCTTATCTTTAAACTGGGGCAAATATCTCATAATTATCTTTGTGTCTCCTTTTTAACTTATCCAGAAAGTATAAAAATTATTAATATTCCCATGTAGAAGAATGACAGGGGACTCAACTTTCGTGTAGCCATGGATATCTTAGGATACACTTTTTGGATGTGTTACTCCATATAATATTAGGTGGTTACCACCAGCCCTTCCAGTAAGCAAATCTGCAGGCCAAGCTGATGACCCTGTACACACAGTGAAGCATTCATTCACCAAGGATGTTTTAAGAAGACGTGATTAGGGAAGGGATACCATGGGGTGGAAGAGCAGGAACTGTAATGCCAGACAGATGTACATGGGAGAAGAGGCTCAGAGAAAATAACAAAAAAGAAACCTTGGAACCTGTCTCCTCATCAGTAAAAGAAAAATCATAATAACCATTTTGCAGTGTTGTTCTGTTAGAAATCATGTAGAGAAAAACCAGCTAAGAATCGATACATCATAGGTATCACCCAGTCAGCACATAGTGTGGTGTGGTTCACTGACCTCACGATGACTTGCTTGGCCAGTGGCGTAGCCACTGTTGACTGCTGTAGCCGTGTGCCATTGGAAACTGTTACTCTTGTGGCAATTTTACTTCCCATCCTGCAGAAGAGCAGTGCCTTTGCGGACCTAGCCCGGGGTCTTGAACACATTGAATACTTGGAGGGAATTGAGCTCATCCACAACTATTGGCTCAATGTGTCTCTTCAGAGCCAGCCTCCAGTTCTCATTGTATTGGTGAGACTTGTGCCACCATCACACTGGGGAAGGATGTTGCCTTCTTACTGGCAAATGAGACGCAATGACTCTGATTTTTCAAAAAAACTTTACTATGTAACGTCTATAAGGTTATATGACCTGTGTATCAGGATCACAGTCTTTGACTCCTTTTTCTAATACCTGGCCCCTGAAACTCTCCCTTTCAGTGAGAGGAGGCTTCAACCCTGTAGTAAAAGTCTACACATTGGGTCAGTTCAGCCCTTGTGGCAGTGCAGAAAGGGAATAGAAGTGGACCTGCCTTTCAGGAGCCTTGAAAAAGGGGTAGGAGGCCGAGTGGGATAGCATGCGAGGAAAGTTCAGGGTGTGGAGGGGAGGGGCAGAGGGGATCTCTGGAAAGATAATCGGGAAGGGCGATGGGGTCTGGCGCTCTGGCATCCCCTTAGGTGAGGGCTGCTGTGGGACCACCAGAGCAGGTTGGAGGGTAACAGGGGCTTCTGCCTCAGGGCTGCTGCCTCTGAAGGCATGATGCCTGTCTTCAGGGGGGTGTGGCTCCGATGGAAGATCCGGAATTTTGAGTTCAATATCAGCATAGGCAAGAGCCCGGGGAGGATCTATTCTGATGGTGGCCATCATGCCATATCTGCGTCGTTTGTTGACCCAGTACAGCAGTGGGCTGTAACTAAATGTGGCAGCTTTCATCACCTCCACCCACTGCTGGGCACGCTGTCTCCTCCGCAGGTTCTTCCTCCAGTGGAGTACCAGCATGCAGCCACCAGTTATCACGGTGCAGAGCCCCAACAATCCGAAGTACCATGGGACCCACGCTGAGGCAGTAAAAAAACAACAAAAAAAAAAAAAAAAAAAAAGGCAAGCTGACTGAGAGCTCTAGCTTGGGACCTGAACTGTGTCTCATTCCTCTCCTGGATTTGGCTCATTCATCCTCTCATTCCTTCCCACCCTTCTCAAAGACATGCCTAATAATTTCCTGATTCAGACAAAGGTATATTTAAAGGGCACATAAGAGACCCCTTTAGCCTTTTTTAGATAAGGAACACTAGGTGTAGAGGGGCCAGACCTGCCCAGACTCAAGTCAGGCCTTCTGGCTCCCAGTCCAAAACCCATGCAGTCATTCACACCAAGAAGCCTCACTAAGGACAAGGACATCAATTGTATCTCTTCTGCTTGGGCAGAGCATGGTCTCTGCCTTTGAGGAGTCCTTACTTTCCTAGAGGAGTCTGTCTCTTAACTAAATAGCACTCCATTCAGGCAGCACCCCCCTCCCCCCCATCCATGCAAAGGGTCTTCCCTGAAAGTTTGTCACTCACACTCAAAGGACTGGGTGTACTTACGACCAGGGAGGCCCATGTCCTCCTTTTGCGAATCCATAAGGTTCACTCTGGTTACCAGGCCTATGGCTCTGCAAAGAGTGAACTGACCCACTACTCTGCCCACCAATGGGAGTCCCCAGAAGGCCCAGTCCCATTGTTCTCTAAAGATGAGATCACTGGGTTCTGAGCATCAGGAATTCTTGGGCTGGTGCTTGTAGAGTGGTTGGCAGTTGATGGAATAAGGGACTCCATCTTATGACATCTCATGAGCATGTTGTCTTCCATGAAAGACTGGTCCACCATAGAATTGTCTGTTCCCAACTTTGTGTGGTGAACTCACAGGAAGCTCCCAGCAAAGGGTCCTTACACCCTCAGGAGCTTCTACTTGTGTTTTCAGTTGTTAGGGAGACATTTTCCAGTGGGGAGTGAAGCAGGGAGGACAGTGAACATTGGACATCCCAACCCTCAAGAAGTGTCTTACCCAGCTGTCAGGGAACAAAATGGCTTAGAAGAACCATGTGGTCCAAACCTCCTCCTTTGGCTCCTACCATCTCTGTTTTGTTTCTTCAACAAGTGTTTTTTGGGCATCATCAGGTCTTGTATGTGATCTGCTTCTCTTTCCAGCTCCGTCTCCCTCCCCACCTGTCATATACCTTTCAGCCCTGGGCATGCCAGATTCCCACAGACCCTGTTTATTCTCCTCTAAACTTTGGCTCAGACTGCTGCTTCACTCAGGAGTGTCACTCACCACATTTCCACCACGGAACACCTCCTTATCCTCCCAGGTGGTCAGCTCACCAACTCAAATACAAATAGTTCTTTCAGTTGATTTTCCGGTTTCTAGAACTCTGGAGCAGATAAATTTGAAGTAAATTGTTCCCAGGGACAGGAATCAAATTGATTTCAACAACTATAAATGTGTATAAAGTGGAAAATATAGTGTTCTACAGATTTAATATATTATTTTTAGAAATTTCTTCATTTGAACTGGTATAAAAGTGATGCCCTTTTAAATAATACGTCACCTACCATGAACAACTAAAGTTCAGTTAAGTATGAATTAAACGGAAAAAATTAACTGATGCTCTGCCACTGAGGCTTATTTTAAAATCAACATATTTTCCATCCCCTTCTCCCCATCCGTAACCTGGAACAGGATTACTTTTTGTCCCCATTCAGTTATCTGTCCTTGAGCACACACCCACCACAGGAGTGAAGAAATTCAGAGTTGGAGATGGCAGCAGAAGACTTAGAAAATGATTATATCCCAGATTAAGAGGTGAAATAGGACTGGGCACACCTGAAATCACATCTTTAAAGACACTTTGTTCCCCCTGATGTGCAGAATCACAGCCTCTGGGACAAGAGTCCCTTGCATTTTTCCTTTGCTTGCAAAGTAATTAAACTTCTGTCCTTCAACTGATATATATATAAATATAAAAATGGGTATATCCATCCAACAGAAAATATGTGTGTATTTGTATGTATATATATATATATATACATTTTATTTATATAAGATTTTGATATTAGGGATGGACCCCAGTATTCAGTTATTGAATAACCAATGTAGGAAGCCTAAATCAACTAAAAATTGAAAATTATTTTCTCTCTGAAAAAATTTTAATAGCAATTTTACTTATTTTATACATCTATATTATTTGTTGAGATGTGAATATATATGTTTGTGTATAATATATGTATAATATAAAATATATAATACATATACATATGTATGCCTACATATATTTGTATGTATATATATGTATCTATACGTGTACATATGTGTATATATATATATATCTACATTTATATATATATAAAAAATTATTGCTAAAATTAAGAATCAAAACCAGTTGACTTGTATGTATTTTAGACCCAGAGCTCATTCCCTGAAACATTTTGTTTATTGTGCAGAGCTTGCCCTCCATCCTGTCCTGCAGTTTCTTCCGTTTGCTGTTTGGAAATCTTGTCTGGTTATATTCCTTCCATTCTTCCATATGAAAACAGCCTTACTCTCTGTGCCAACCTGAGCCATGAAGTACTCTGAATGGAAACTACTTATAATTTTGTATTGAAGATATTTGAGAAAATGCAAGAAATACCAAAGAGAAAGTAGTCAAAGAATTCATTGGGTTAATTGTTTTTACAAAGTAAGTCTAAGTTTTAAAATAATATTACACAATCATCAATTTGATTACTGCTTCTGCCCAAACAAAAGATGTTCCTATATTTGTTGAATCACTGAAGGTTGAAGTTTAGGACTAGAAATAGCATCATAAGAACTATTTGCTGCTCATTTCTTCTGGTTACACAGCCTGGTAGAGGGTCTCTAGGCTCTACTGTCTCTCAGTCCCTGATGCCCATTTATTGGGTCTGCTTGCCCAGAGCAGCATCTTTTTTCTGCATTTCTTTTCTCTTTTTATTTTTTGGGTGAATGTCAGGCTATTTTAAAAATCAGCACTTAAGTACAATGCATTGGCTACTTTTTTTATCTTAATTTTTCTCCTACACAAGAAGTATTACCTTGATAAGACAGTGGATTTGAATAACCAATTTACTTTACCAAAGCAATCTTCAAAGGACAAAGTTGGAGAACTCACTTTTCCCAACTGTGAATTTATTGAAAAGTGACAATAATTGAGACAGGGTGATACTGGCACAATGATTGACCTGCAGGCCACCGTAAAAGAGCTTAGTCCAGATGTTGGCCCTCATCTTTGTAGTTACTTAGTTTGACAGGAATATCAAGATAATTAAACAAGGGAGAAAAAGTCTTCTCAATTATATGCTGGGGTGACTGGATATCCACCTGACTCCTCACACAATGCACAGAGTTTACCCAAATTTAATTCCAGAACTAACTCAAAATAGACCTATATGTATGTAAGAGCTAAAGGGGAAATTTTCTTTAAAGGTATCGGAGTAAATTTTGACTTTATTAGGCAAATTCTTCTTGGATAGGACACCAAGAGCACAGAGATAAAGAACAATATGGGTAGATTGAACTTCAAGTTAACAACTTTTGTTCAAAGTATCTTGTCAAAAATGTGGAAAGACAACTGACAGACAATGACAAAATATGTGCAAGTAACATGTCTTAAAAGAAAATGTATCCAGAATAAATAAAGAACAGAACCCAACACATAGATAGCCAGTGTTTAAATAATGGACACATCATCTGAGTAGACCTTTCTCTAGAGACCTTCCTCCAAAGCAGATATTCTGGCCAGTGAGCACATAAAAAAAATGTTCAACATCATCAGCCAGTGAGACTCAAAATAAGGTACTACTCCACATCCATGAGGATAGCTAAAATGAAACCAGATATTAACAACTTGGTAAGGATTTGGGAAATGTAGAACCAACCTTCCTACATTGCAGTAGAAATGTAAAATAATGTAGTTTCTTTGACAACTATCATTCAAGTGCCTGTGTAGGGGGCAATGTGGCATCATTAGACAGTTCTAGCAGGGTCACTCTGTCAGCATTAGAAGTGGCTAGAATAGTTTTCAACATGTAGATGTACTATTGGATAAAAATAAAACATGGTCAGTCTTCAGATAGAAAAATGTACATGTCTAGAAGTCTTAGCTCTGTAGTACTTGGTGCAAAAAGAGTAAAAATGATTAATTACTTTTGATTTGATTTCAGTTATGTGCTAAGCCTTACAATTCATGTGTTCCCCAATCTCAAATTTGAGTGTGCACAAAGAAATAAGTAAACTTAACTCAGTAAACCAGGAAGCACCAGTTGACATGGTTGACTTTCTAGTTTTGACAAATGAAAGAATGATCATTTAAAGAAAGCCAGACACTTGGAGCAACCAGAAACAAGTTGCAGATGAATGATACGGAAAAGAGTTCTATTCGTTTATAAGAACCCAAAATATAGCCATGTGGAGCCATTGGAAATACCCTGCACTCTAATGGGCATCTAAGGGAATTGCCCAGTGACAACATTACCCTGGCATGTGGGCCACCTTCAGTGTTTCTGTATTTTCTCCAAAAGGAGTAAGTGCCTCAGTTGTATCTTGGCTGTGCATGCTAGGACAGTTGAGTCTCCTGATTGAGCAACTTGGGTTCTCACAGCAGGCAGATAAGATGGATCTATTCTGATAATATTTCATGTTATGGGGACTCTCTCATGGCTCTGTAGATTGTGTGGTCATGGAAAACTTCTGAGAAGCTGAAATATACATGTCAGGAGTGAGCTGTGTGCAAATCAGGGAGAGGAGAATGAAGGGGATGATGGAGGCTCAAAGACACACTTTTTAAGATGGGCCTGTTGTGACCCTATCTCAAAAGGCTGATGTGTTCTCTAGAGAAGTAAGGTGAATACAGGGCAGGAGGTGTAGGAGCAGGCAAGTGCTGCACCGTTATTGGAGGGTCGGGTAGGTATCCCCTTGTATAGAACTTTGTTCTGTGGGACAAATTGGACTTTACCAAGATCATGTAGTGTTATGTAGATTAATCAAGTGATTCAGTTTAATTTTTTTGGGGGGTGTTATTTTTTTGTTTTGCTTAATTTTATTGTGGCCCTGGGATTGAACCTGGGTCCTTGAGCATGCTAAGCAAGCACTCTACCACTGAGCCACATCCCCAGCACAAGAGATCTGTTTTTAAATTCTATTTTATCAATATGTACAAAGTGTGGGCAGTGTGTACATAAAAATGGAGGTAAGGTACCCAATGAGGTGGTTGTTAATGGGACTCATGTAAATGGTTGTGTCCTGGCTTGGAGAGCAATGGGCAGGACTTGTTGATGATGTGGATCTTTTGGGTGCCAGAAAAAGGAGAGGATATGGGTGGATGATGGCAGCATCCTCTGGGATTGGGGAGCCTGGAAGAAGCTGGCTTGAGTGGGCTGGAGATATGAAAGGCTCTGATGGAGTTACAAACTGCAGAATCATTGAACTCCATACCATGAGAAAGTTCTAGGACAGGGACACAGGTGAATCCCAGGGGTTTTTCTAAATAATTGCTGCAGTCTGGCTGGGCAAAATAACCAGGGGGTGACAAGAAACTTGTGAAGGTTAATACAGCGGGAGCCATTTTACTGTAGGATGGCAGAGGTATTTATATCTAACTGAATACACAGCCTGTTTCAATTTAGCATCATCCATTTGCAGCAATCCTCATCATCTTAAGTATACACAGCTTGACTCAATTAATATCATCTTAATAGTTTGCTGGCATTACTTCTCAAACCACTCCCTCTGGCAAAGTGCCAGGCACCATCTTGACTTGGTTGTGGCTCTCAGCAAATAATTACAAACCTCTTTAAGGAAAAGACATCTATACCTGCATCAGTATCTTAAGAATTGAAACTAGGAGGCTAGCTTAAGAAGAATAGTCACAAATGCCAGATTTGAAGTTGTCTTCTTTGAGGTGTGAGAACTCTTGAACTTTCCAGGTGCTTAAAAAACACCTGGTGCCAGAATCCTTGTGACAGATTATCATTTGCAAGGTCCTTTTTGATGAGTAATGTGGAAGGCTCTAGCAGAATCACTATTTTTTTGCTGGGAGGAAAGGCTATTTGTCATTTGAGAATTGCAGCATAAGTGTAGAAAGGTGTTTGTGACATCTTGTTTTAAAAATGTCTTTTCCTCCTGGAAAGAGGAACTATGAGCTTAGGGGGAAAGACTGAGAAGAAATGCTGGGTGTAGATCTGTAATTGAAATTTTAAAAAGGGGTCAGGTTTGCCCTTCCCCATTAGTGCAAGTGTTCTTAAACGTTCTCAGAGTGCTTTAGGAATTTTCAAACAAGGTCATTGAGCCTTGTATACTCTTAAGTGTCTCTCAGCCATCACTGCATACAAGGGTAGAAAAGAGAATAGTCAGTTTAGTGTAATGCTTTGTTGGTTGTATGACATGTGGGCCATGTATGCCAAAAGGAACCACAATGATAGTCTCTTGGTCAGCAAAGGCAGATGGAAAAAGTGTCATAGGCTTATTCCGTGTTCACATGTACATCTTTCTGAGTTGTGCTACCTGACAGGTAATGGTGACTGATGTAGTCTCTGTAGAAGACAACCCTGTCTTTAAAAGTTAGATTTAGCTGTTGTCATGGTGTGCACCTATAATCACAGCTACACAGCTCAAGGCAAATTTGATGACAAATTTGAGGCCAGTTGAGGCACATTAGTGAATCTCTGCCTGAAAAAAGGGGAGGGGCAAGCAAGTAGCTCAGTGATAGAGCCACTTCCCAGTTCAGTCTCTGAATAGAGAAATGCAAATCAAAACCACCCTAAGATACCATCTCACTCCAGTAAGATTGGCAGCCATTAGGAAGTCAAACAGCAACAAGTGCTGGCGAGGATGTGGAGAAAAGGGTACTCTTGTACATTGCTGGTGGGACTGCAAATTGGTGCGGCCAATTTGGAAAGCAGTATGGAGATTTCTTGGAAAGCTCGGAATGGAACCACCATTTGATCCAGCTATTCCACTACTCGGTCTATTCCCTAAAGACCTAAAAAGAGCACACTATAGGGACACTGCTACATCCATGTTCATAGCAGCACAATTCACAATAGCAAGACTGTGGAACCAACCTAGATGCTCTTCAATAGACGAATGGATAAAAAAAATGTGGCATTTATACACAATGGAGTATTACTCTGCATTAAGAAATGACAAAATCATAGAATTTGGAGGGAAATGGATGGCATTAGAGCAGATTATGCTAAGTGAAGCTAGCCAATCCCTTAAAAACAAATGCCAAATGTCTTCTTTGATATAAGGAGAGTTACTAAGAACAGAGTAGGGAAGAAGAGCATGAGAAGAAGATTAACATTAAACAGGGATGAGAGGTGGGAGGGAAAGGGAGAGAGAAGGGAAATTGCATGTAAATGGAAGGAGACCCTCAGGGGTATACAAAATTACATACAAGAGGAAGTGAGGGGAAAGGAGGGAAAATATAAGGGGGAGAAATGAATTACAGTAGAGGGGGTAGAGAGAGAAGAGGGGAGGGGAGGGGGGAGGGGGGATAGTGGAGGATGGGAAAGGCAGCAGAATACAACAGACTCCAGAATGGCAATATGTAAATCAATGTGCAACTGATGTGATTCTGCAATCTGTATATGGGGTAAAAATGGGAGTTCATATCCCACTTGAATCAAAGTGTGAATTATGATATATCAAGAACTATGTAATGTTTTGAACAACCTACAATAAAAATTAATTAAAAAAAAATGCGTATGGCTAATGTCTTGAAAATTGTTTTTTGTTGTTGTTGTTGTTTTTTGTACCAGGGTTGAACTCCTTGGCAGTCAACCACGGAGCCACATTCCCAGCTCTACTTTGTATTTTAGTTAGAGACAAGAGTATCATGAGTTGCTAAGCCCTTTGCCATTGCTGAGGCTCGCTTTGAACATGTGATCCTCCTGCCTAAGCCTCTATAGCTGCTGGGATTACAGGCACGTGCCACTGAACCTGGCTGAGAAAATGGTATTCTTTAGGGGAGGAGAGTGAGAAATTTCAGGTTTTCTGGTTCTGCAATGTTAGGAGATGCAGGAATAATGAAAGAGAGATGCTCTGAATTGCCTGTACAAATGTGAATCCAGGGACAAGATTATTTCAGAGTTCTATATTGTTACCAGGGTTAAGATCCAGCTGCTTGCCCCACACCTGGCCAGTCAAGTTGACAACTAAGTAGTTGAGGCAAAGAAAGTGACTGCATTTAAAAAGTGGTTCAGTGAGAAGAAAGAGGGATTCTGTATCCAAATCCCTACCTCTTAGGAAGCTGATCTCAGGGGGCTTATGTTAGTGATTCATGGGTGTTTCCAGATGGGCAGGTGTTCTGCAGAGGGAAGGCTGGATAATGGTATCCAAGTCATGATATTTTCCAATTTCTAAGATCTCAACAGTAAAGATCATGATTTTTTTCCTATTATGGACTAGGTGCATATTATACAATGATAGGGAAAGGTAATTCTTCCTAGACCCTCTTGCTGAGCTGGTAGCTTAAATCATTGTAATGAGGGAGAATATCCTTCCTCAGTTAGTGATATAGTGTAAACTCCCAGCAGTGAACACAGAGCATCCTTCCTCAGCTAGCTACTCCTATTATGAACAGAAACACATCCACTAGTGAATTTCAGTATTTCAACACTGAGGACAGGCAGTAATTTTTTAAGGAAAATAGTCCTGATTTGCAAATATCTAATTGTCATTGATTATTTTCTTAGGATTGATCACAATAGGAATGTTTTAATTTTCAGATCCCAGAATGCACAAAGAGAACTTAAAATACTGATGTTTTAGGCTTGACCTAGATTTTCTTAGGAAGAACTTTGAAAGAAGTAAGACTCTTCCAACATTACAAGTCAGTAAGATGGATTTTGAAGATATTCATGTCATTGTGGGGTCAAATAAAGACTAATGCACAAAGGAACCCATGCAGTCATGTTTATAGCTATGACAGTTGCTCTTTTGAGTAACCCTGTTTTTCTCTGTGAGACAACAGGCAAACACTGAATCAATATGCATGAAGAGCACTTTTCTATAGGAGCTATGTCATCTCTTTATCTAACATTATAGACATTTGTTCATGGCAGTTGGAAGACTGATCTCCCAATTGTATTCCTAAGGCTCAAATACATAGAATCAAAATGATGCAGAGGAACCTATGCTAAAAGCAAAGACTAAAGTTTTAACAGTATTAGAGCAAAGAAGGATTAATGAATCAGGCATCACTGAGAACCAGAAGAGGTTCAGAGTTTCATGGCAGCAGTGTGGGCAGTGCGCTTCCATAGGCTGATGTAGAAGTACAATGGAAAAAATATATTTGACCAGAGTCAAAAGACCCTACATAGATGTTGTTTAGCAGTTTTTGTAAATTGGTAAATTTTTTTAGTTTCATTTTTCTAAAAACTTAAACTGGTTCCTAGTTTTCTGTAACATTTTTACATTAATTCTCCATGTACCTGTGGAGGAAGCTGAAGGAAGCCCTGGAATCATCTCAGTCTAATGAACTCTCAACTAAAACTTCATATCACTCAGGATAGAATCCAAGTTCCAAGCCACTCATTGTTAAGACTAGAATTATGAGATTTTAGTAGAAAATAGCACCAATATACACTGGAAATGCCCTTGGATAATGTTGATTTTGAAAAAGCAGTAATTTATGTCTTGTGATTCTATTTCAGTTTGAGGCTGATCCACTAGCAGATTGTTTAAGAGGATCAACAATTACATCTTTACTTAGAGTGATGTCACTAAATGACTTGATGTTTCCTTATTCTAGGAGCTGTGTTGAAATAGTGAGTTATGTCTATGGGAAAAGCAAATATGTAAGTACAATGACAATTTTAATTTTCAACAATTTAAAAACCCATAAATAATCAATTATTTCCAATTTAAAATCAGTTGTTAACAATCTGAAAGTAGAGTCCCTGGCATATAAGCATGTAGGAATCATTTTATCAAAACTCTGAAACCCTAGAAGTAGAGGCTAATGTCTGCCAGTCAGCAAACACCAGAACAGGTTTTTATGACATGGTTTGTGGCTGTTAGGATAGATGTTGAAGAAGGCATGGGAATTAGAAATTTGGTTTGAATGGGTGGGGAATACTTTTTAAATTTGTTTAGTCCTATAAGACAGGATAATGACCTTTAGCATATATTATATTCATTCAGTTTATATTATATACATTATATACATTTAGCATACATTATATATACATACATAGAGTATCACTTATTCTATTTAGGATCCCACTCTTGTAATTGTACAAGATCTGGAGTTACCCTGATTGTGTATACATATATAAGGCTAGCAAAGTTATGACTGATTAATTCTACTGTCTTTCCTATTCCCCTCCTCCCTCCCTTCGTTTCCCTTTGTAGAATACAATGGATTTCTTTTATTGCCCTCCCCAACATCTCTTGTTTTGGGCTAGCATCCACAAATCAGAGAGAACATTTGGCCTTTGGTGTGTTGGGATTGGCTTATTTCACTTAGAATGACAGTCTTCAGTTCGGGTTGGGGAATATTAAGAACTAGCCCACTGGGCACAGTAGCACAAGCATGTAATCCTATGTTTCTCAGAAAGCTGAGGCAGGAGCATCACAAGTTCAAAGCCAGTGTCAGAAACTTAGCAAGGCTTCGAGCAACATAGAAAGACACTGTCTCTAAATAAAATATAAAAAGGGCTGGGGATGTGGATCAAGGGTTGAATGCCACTTGGTTCAATCCCTAGTACCAAAACAAAACAAAACAAACAGCAGCAAGAACAACAACACAAAACAAGGCTTCAATCATGTTTCCAAAAATTGTACTTATTTTTAAAGGAAATTTAATCTTTTTATAGGAATTTTGGGTTCACAGGAAAATGAAGAAGATACTGAGACTTTCTGTGTTACTCCCCCATTATCAATATCTCCCACCAAAGTAGTGCATTTATTCTAATGGATGAATGTACATTAATAGATTGCAATCACCAAGCATGGTGGTGGAGCACGCTTGTAATCACAGTGGCTCGGGAGGCTCACTCGGGAGGATTCTTAGTTCAAAGCCATCCTTAGCAATGGTGAGGTACTAAGCAACTCAGTGAGATTCTGTCTCTAAATAAAATACAAAATAGGGCTGCCGGTGTGGCTGAATGTTTGAATGTCCCTGTTTTCAATCCATGGTACCCCAATCCCCCAATATCCATTGCAGTCACTCAAAATCTTTAGTTTACATTGGGGTTCATTCTTGTTGTAAATTCATATACATATGTGTATGTGACATATATCCACTCTTGTAATATGAAGAAGAGAAGTTTCAACTAATTATTTGGGTTTTTTTTTTACTATCTCAATATTTTTTCCCCTTTTCCAGAATGTCATATAGTTGAAGCATATTGTAGGTAGACTTTTCAGATTGGCTTTTTTTAGGTAGTAATAAACATTTAAAGTTCTATTATTTCTCTGGATTGATAGGTCACATCTTCTCAGTGCTTAATCACAACATTATGTTGTCTAGATGTAGTTTATTTTCCCATTCCCTTACTGAAGGACACCTTGATTACTCCCAATTTTTGACAGTTATGTATAAAGCTGCTCTAAATATTCTTGTGCCAGTTTTTGTGTGTATGGACACAAGTGTTTAACACTTTTGGGTAGATAGCAAGAAACATGATTGTTGGATCATTTTATAAAAATATGTTAGTTTTTAACAAACCACCAAACTGTATTCCAAAGTGGCTGTAGAACTTGCATTCCACTTGGGAATGATCAGAGTTCTTGCTGCTCTAAATTCTCACTGGTATTTGGTGTTGCAGGTGCTCAGGGTTCAGGGCATTCTAATAGATATAGAGGGACAGCTTGTTTTAATTTGCATTTTCTCATATGATATGGAGTATCTTTTTACATGCTAACTTGTTATATCTTTTCATATGTATATACATATATATATATACATATATATATATATATATATATATATATATATATATATATATATATATATATATATATATCTTCCTTGGCAACGTTCTTGTATATTTGGCCCATTTTAAAGTCAACTTCTTTTCTTATTGTTGAGTTGTAAGAGTTTTTGTTATATTTGGGATAACAGCCATTTGTTAGATGTCTTTTGCAAATGTTATGATTTACACTGTATCTTGTGTTTTTGCTTATCTCTTGGCAGTGTCCTTCACAGAGCACACATTAATTTTAATGAAGCCCTACTAACCAATTTATTTTTTCATGGATTTTTGTCTTTGATGTTGTATGAAGTCCTTGTCATAATAATTCAAGATTATTGAAATATTCTCCTAGAAAACTGTAGGAGTTCTTAATTTTTGTGGTGTTAGACCAAGTTGTCATTACTTGGTGTCTGAATGTCTATAGAAAGATCCCATCTTACTCCCTTCCTTGAATTTTTGTCCTTAATTCATCTTGCATCCTCCTCTTGCTTCTAAGATAATCTTTGTCTAGGGAGGCTTTCTTAATCATGAAGCAAGTGTGTTTTGTTTGTTTGTTTGTTTTTTTACATGGATCCTAGACTTTCTTGTTTTAAGTGCTACAGGAAATCCTGGGATGCTACACTAAGAAACAGCTTTTCTGAGCCATATTCATTTTCAAATAAAATAACTTAGCTCTTTAGATAAAATGGTAAATTAATATATAGAAATATATACTTATTGGATATAACATGTCTAAAAATATACATCCATAGCATTCATTACCTAAATAGTTGTGTTTGTGGTGAACACTTAATATCCACATTTTTTAAAGAATGTAATATGCACCATTATCTGTACTTGCAGTGTTATACATTAGATTCTGGAACTTATTGCTTCTGCCTGATTGTAATTATGTGACATTTAACTAACACCCCAAGAGGCTCCTCATTGTTTCTAACCAGGCCACCTGTGGTAAACACTTTCTGACTTTCCACTCTGGAGATTAATGTTTTTAGGTTACACACATGAGTGAGGATTATATGGTGCTTTTCTTTGTGTGCCTGACTTATTTCATTTAATGCACTATCCTCCATGTTCACCCATGATATCATAAATGACCAGATTTCCTTCTTTTTATACTAAATATCATTAATTTTGTGTATACCACTTTTTGTGCATTCATCTCTTGGACTTGTAGGTTGATGCCACATCTTGTCTATTGTGAAAGGTGCTGCATTAAACACAGGAGGAGAGCTACTTCTTTGATGAACTGATTTTGTTTCCTTTACATATATATCCAGAGTGGGGTCATTGGATCATAGGGCAGACCTGCTTTTAGTTCTCAGGAACTTCCCCTTTGTCTCCTATGATAGGCTGCAGAAGTTGACATTCCCAGTAGCAGTGTGCGAGGGTGCTCTACTTCACAAATTTGATCATGGCTATTCTTACTGGAGTTAGATGATACCTCATATGGCTTTGACCTGCATTCCCTGGTGATTAGTAATGTTGAGCATTTTTTCCACATGTGTGTTGGCCATTTGTATGTCTTGTTTTGAAATGTGTCTATTCTGGTCTTTTGTCCATTCTTTCACCAGGTTTTTTTTTTTAATTTATACCATACACTTTATTTTTATTTTTTTAGTCATACATGACAGCAGAATGTATTTTGACATAATAACATACATGGAATATACATACATCAATCATATTGTCTATTCCATTCTTCTGCCCTTCCTATCCCCCCTACTTTTCCCCTCCTCTCCCATTCTTCCTCTTTATCCAATCTAATGTGAGACACTTTTTTTTCGTTTTCTCATCACTACATCATATATGTATTCTGTATAACAATGAGGTTCTCCTTCCATTTCCATGCAACTCCCCTTCTCCCTCTTTTCCCCTCCCACCTGTCTTCCCTATTTTGTGGTAGTCTTCTTCTCATGCTCTTCCTCCCTATTCCATTTTGAGTCATCCCCCTCATATCAGAGAAGACATTTGGCATTTGTTTTTTAGGGATTGGCTAACTTCACTTAGCATAATCTGCTCTAATGCCATCCATTTGCCTGCAAATGCTATGATCTTGTTATTTTTTAGTGTTAAGTAATATTCCAATGCAGAAAGCAAATTTCACCCAGAAATAGAATAGGAAGCAGAGTATGGCCCAGAGGAAGTGTTCAGCCAGGAGTTTATTTAAGCCCAATTGCTAGAAAGATAGGCAGCTCATCTGTTTCCTGTGTCTGGTCATTGAGGCTCACCAGGGCCACCAGTTCTCCACTCTAGGTGAAGCCTTGAAAGAACTCGGGCATTGAGAGCACAGGCCTAGGGGTCAGGACAGCTGGGTTTCAATTCAGATGACCTAGCAGTGACTACCTGGACTTGTCCCTCAAAAGCTGAACTATTCAACTGTTGGGAGCTGTTCTTATTCACAGCTGTTCTTTTTAGTTGACCAACTTTGAGAATCCCATGAAGGTATGGACTTTAACCTGAGAAAAACTATAGTACATGCAAAATCTAGTATATAATTTCTAAAATATCGCAAGCCTCTGGTCTCTAAATCCCAGGCAAAGCAATCCTTGAAAGTTTTTAACCCCACTTTGGGCAGTGTAAAAATCGTCACCATTGTTAAAACTAGTGCCTTGACTGAGAGTTCTTGATAAGGGGATCTCTGCCTACTTAAAAACAGGAGATCATGATTTTATCAAATGTATCCAAGGGATGATTCCTCCCTAGGGTAATTGTTTTTGATAATGACTTGATGTGAGCCTTGGAATGCTGCTTTTAGGTTCTAGGTGTGTAAAACTTGGTAGGAGAGTAAGAAGGCCAAGGCCAAATGGGGGTGAAAATGAAAGTTCTCAGGTTCTCTGTTTGGCCTTTTACTTTGGACCTTGCTGGTACCCTGAGAACAGTGTTTGACAAGCCTTAGAAGGTGGTAAATATTTGTTGAAGGAATGAACTTGCAAATGTATTTGTAGTATGGATTCTTACAACAAGCAAGAGAAACTGCTGTTGTTAATCAAGTTGAGAAATTTTGTGTGATTAGCATTTAGTGATCAGCACGTTAGTAAATGTCCTTTCATGATGGCTTTTGCTCCCTTAGCCACCTTAGAGTTGCTGGCATTGGGATCAGAAAAATTCTTCTAGTACTGGGAATTGCACCCAGGGGAGATTTACCACAGACCCACACCCCGAATTTTTTGATTTTTATTTTAAGACAGAACCTTGCAAGTTTGCTAACTTGTCATCCTCCTGCCTCAGCCTCCCTGGCTTCTAGGATTGTGGGCATATGCCATTGCACCTAGCTGGATAACAAATACTTTCATAATGAAGAGCCCTTGTATTCCTATTATTATTTTAAAGTACATATTTAAAAATGTATAAAAACCTGCACAGGAGCAATTATAAAGCAAACAGTGTTATAATCTTCACCCAGGTAAGAATTAGAATATTACTAGCAATGTTGACACCACCCATGTCCTTTCCCAGTTACATCCATCTGTCTCCACATAGGTAACCATTCTCATGACTTTGGGGTTTATCTATACTTCTACCCCATATGTATGCCTTCCTAAATTTACTTGAACTTGTCACATGCTGGTCTTATGTTTTTATTATGCATTTTTTGAGTTTTGCTTCATTTTTTAAATGTCTGTGAGATTCCTCAATTGAGTGTGGTTTATCTTCTTTGCTGTATTGAAGTCCATTTTATGAATATGCCACAAGTTATTCAGTCACAGATGACCGTTTTTGGAGCTTTGGACTGTGACAGTGTAGATATAAACATTTTTGTGTATGTGTCCTGGTATACAGCTACTTGTATTTTTAGAATTGATGATGAATCTAGTAGTGAAATTGCTGAGTCACAGACTATTCCTATCTTCAGTAGTACTAGATGCTACCAACTGTTTTCCAAAGTGGTTGTACCAATTTGCACCATCATGAAGAGTATGAGTTCCTGTTGCTCTACATCTTCACCACCCACTTGCTGTTGTAGAGTTTTTATTTTTTGTCAATCTTAAGGGTATTTAATGAGTGGTATCTTATTGTGGTTTTCATTTGCATTTCTCTGGTTACTCATGACTTAAAATCTTTTGTATTTCCTCTTTTTTGAAGTATGCAGTCAGGTCTTTTGCACATTTTCTATTAGATCATGTACCTTTTCATATCCTCATTAATTTACAGGTGTTGTTCACACATTTGTTTTTTTTACTACTTTGTTTGTTTTATGTGAGTTTCAAATATCTTCTAATTTGTGTTTTTTTCCTTTTTTTTTTTAAAAAAAGATAGTTCCTTGAATGAAGATTTTAACATGCTAAAATTTATCAATACTTCTTGTTTATGGTTTGTGGTTTTTTTTTGATCTTATTCCACTTAGTGTCAATTTTTGTTTAGTGGAAGTAGAGGTCTGTTTCATTTTTCCTCTACACAGATAACCAGTTGTCTAGCAACATTCACTGAAAAGAACACCTTTGGCCAGGTGTGGGGGTGCTCACCTGTAATCCCAGTGACTTTCTAGGCTGAGGTGGATATTTTTAAGTTCAAGGTGAACCAGGGCAATTTAGTTGGATCTTGTCTGAAAAAAAAAGCCTGGGAATTTATCTCAGTGTTAGTGCATCCATGAGTTCAATCCCCAGTATTGCCCCCCCAACCTAAAAAAATTGCTTTATATACTGATCTGCTGTGCCATCTGTGATATATCAAGTTTTTGTGAATATGTTTCTTGGCTCTTTTTTTCTGTACTTTGTAGCATATTTCATCATGGGATCACCCTAGGAATCTTTGAGCAAGATACTTAAAAGAATCAGTGTTCAATTTCCTCATATGTAAAATAGAACGGTAATATTACTAAAGCTAATACGTTTGTTATGCGGGCTGAATTAATAATTCAAAGAGCTTAAAGCTTTAGTATTTCTTTATGTGTGTGTGTGTGTGTGTGTATGTATATATATATATATATATATATATATATATATATATATATACACATATATATTAAATAAATTCATTTTTTTCTGTGAATAGAAAAAATAGCCATGGGTTTTAGAATTTATATTTATCCTTACTTTAGTAGTTCTAAGCTTATTTCTGTACATGTAAATCTTCTTCATCCTTCAATGACAAGAGGAAAATATTGGTTGAGTAGGTGGCTGAGAAATTAATATTTGTAATTAATTTGAATTCATTATTTACCAACTATGGGTCCTTGTACCAGATACCTACTGAGTTCAGACATGTTATTAAAATGTATATGGAATTACCTAATTGTATGGTTTTAGAAAGAAAATGAAACCCAACTTACTTTTATGCCTTTATAAATTAAAAATACATTTACTGAGGACCCAATACATATTAACACTCTTCTAGACATTGGAGCCAGAGGATTAGATACTATATACTATAACTTACCTTTGATAGAAATGATCTTCTAGTGGGGAAAGATCAACAATTAAAAAATAGGAGATAAAATAGCCACCAAGGAAATTAAATGGTGCACTTGGATGCAGGTAAGGTGTTTCATATAGCACAGTAAGTGGGAGTGTGACCAAGGTGGGGGGCCACTTAAGTAGAGACCAGAATATCTGAAATGGGAAGATCAGTGATAGTCTTGGAAGAACACATGGGTGAGAATAAGAATATATAATAAGAATTATATATAATTAGCTTTGCTTTCAGTTCCGGACACAGTGCTGCTAAAACCTTTCTAATTTTCTGAGTAATGAGCTGATTGTAGCATCTTTTGTTTGCTCTTAATTCTTGGTTTCTAACACAAGAGCTTCTAGTTCCCTTGGATTCTCCAGAGTTATAGAATCTGTTTATAACAAATAGATAGGTATCTTGTGATAGAAGGGCCTTAGGTGGATTAGCATGGTAGCTGGTTGACAGAACAACTATGAAATTAGAGGGCTGGATCTTTCAGCCATACCCCCTGATTTCTGGGGAAGAGATGGACCAGAAACTAAGTACAATCATCAATGGCTAGGAAGTTTATTTAATTGTGTCTTTACAATGGAAACTCTATTAAATCCTAAGTGATAGAATTTGGAAGAGCTTCTGGGTTTGTGAGCACATGGAAGTGCTGGGAAGGTAGAGTGCTCAGAAAGGATGTGAAAGCTATGTCCACCTGATGACACACTGTGTTCTATGCTTCCCTTTCATTTGAAATTTGAATTCATTATTTACCAACTATGTGTCCTTGTACCACATACCTACTGAGTTCAGACATGTTATTAAAATGTATATGGAATTACCTACTTTGTATGGTTTTAGAAAGAAAATGAAACCCAACTTACTTTTAGGCCTTTATAAATTAAAAATACATTTACTGTTTTTGGGTTGTTTTCTTTATAATACACTTGCAACAGTAAGTCAAGTGTTCCCCCACTGTGAGATGTGACAGCACATTATGGAACACAGTGAGGTGGTCATGGGAAACTCCAAGGGGTAGGTAAATTGAACAAAAGTGTGGCTAACTTGGAGACATCTACTTGTGAGTCTCATCTGAAGTGATGGACAGGATGGTATGACTGAGCCACTGATCTGTGGGGTCTGTATTAACTCTTGGTAGTGTCAGAATTGAGTTTAAATGTAGGATATACAGTTTGTATCTGGAGAATTAGAGATTTATTTGGTGTGAGTTCAAGAGAAAACAACTTATTTTCCTTTTATCAGGAAAAGAACAGCAAGTTTAATGATCCTTGACTCCTGAAGACCCCGTATAAGGTTGCAGGTGGTTGAGGGAACGTGGTAGAGACTACATGACCCATGTCAAAAAAGGGAGGTTTAAAAGTGAATGGTTTACATATCCAAAGAGAGAGCAAATGTGTAGAATAAAAAGTTATAGGGCAAGGATAGAAGCAGGAGACTTAATGAGGGCAAATTGCAATTGTCCAGATTTGAGGTAAAAGATAGTGAGGTGGAGTTAGTTAAAATTTGTAAATTAGGTTATATTTTGAAACATATGTCTATGAATTGAATATTGTGGTGCAGAGACCCAGTAGTGCTCAGTATGACTCTAAAGTTATGTCCTAAACCATAAGGAAATAGTGATGACATGAATAGTAGTGATACTATTATAATTATTACTAGAGTCACAGAAGTTTTAAACTGATTTTTGCATAATAGCTTGCTTAATCTTCACAAAAAATTCTATGTTAGGCACAATTATTTTCCCATTTTGCAAATATACTAACATAAAGAAATAAGTATGCTGTCTATTTTCCCAAGTCTTCAAAATGACATATAAGTATTAACCACAGAATCTGGCTTTAAAAATCTCTGATTCAGGAAGAATAAACTTGGCAGGTTTACTAAACAGTGTTAAGTAGACTGTTAGGTACATGACTAATCATCAAAAATTCATCAGGGCTCAAAATGAAAATTTAGGAGAATTCAAATTAGACATGGTGAATAAAGCAAGAAACGTGGTGTGACACAAGGGATTCAGCCGAGCTTCAAATGTTCCCAATCCTTGAATTTCCTTATATTTTAAATTTTTTTATACTGCTAGGGATTGAACTCAGGGCCTCACACATGCTAGACAAGTTCTGTACCCCTAAGCTGTACCCCATCCCTTGAAATTATTTTAAAGGTGATTTATTTATTTGACCAGCATTTTGTGGTTTTCGGTCTACAAATCCTGTACCTGTTCGTTAAATTTACACCTAGTTGTTTCATAGTTTTTAGCTATTATCATTGACTTTTGATTTCACTTAGCATGTCTTAGTGGATTTGTGCTATTCATTCTGTTTATCACACACTGTGGCTAGGCCATCCTAGTGTAGAGGAGGAACCATCAGGAGATCTGAGCTGAGGTAGGAAAATGTGGCTCAGTCTCTACCTCTGCCTCTTCCTGGCTCTTGATCTTGGACAAGACGCTGGATTCTCAGGTAATTAGTAGCTACATCACTAGAGTGAGAACAACTCAAATTATACTTCAATACTACTTATTATTGGTGCTTTGCCCTTAGTAGATTTCTACTATAAAATAGATATTCGTATGTTTTTCAAAATGCTTTGATGAACCATTTTGAAAATGAAAGGCAAAGACCATGGAATCTGGTTTAAATGGAGAAAGTTGAACAAAGTCTTCTACCTATATTCTGACTGCATAAGCAATAAGTATAAATTTTGAGATAGGCAGTTATGAAATGATAGGAGAGGTCTGCACAACATTGTTGCCCATGGGAAATCTAGTTCTGTATGGAATAGAGACACACTTCTCTCTCTCTCTCTCTCTCTCTCTCTCTCTCTCTCTCTCTCTCTCTCTCTCTCTCCTTCTGCAGTCTCTCTTTTCTTCTGTATTTCTGACTTTATGTTTGTGCTGTTCCATTCTGCCTTATTATCCATCACTATAAACTTCCATTAGAATCTGTAATGCTCAAATGCTCTAGATTGATGGACAGGGGAGCCAGAATAATTGAAGGGATAAATAATATCACAAAATAGGACCAGACTCCATGTCTGCTGGGTGCAAGAAGAGAAAATAAATCTTTTGTGAGTTGAGAATAAGGTAAAGTTCTAGTTTAAGAATGGAAATCAAAACTAAGTAGTATAATCAATCAGGAAGTGATAAAATCTTAGAGAAGGCAGACTTAATCTAAATCTCCCAGGGCAGACAAGGTGATGTAAATCTGCACCTATTTTGTAAGACACAGAAGACATATGTGGATAGAAATGCTCACCTGTGGCATGCTGTGTTCTCATGTTGACGGTCAAGGCAGCCTGAGAGCACATGCCAGTCCTGAGCTGGGTGATGGTGGCCAGCACAGAACCACAGTGTGGTTTAGTCTCTTCAATTGTGCTATGGGACAACACACATGAACTTTACAAGAGTGTGTTGAGAAAATAAAATAGTGCAATGCCTCATATCTAATGTATGTTCAAACACTCTTGAGTATGAGTGGTATTAAAATTAGATTTAATTCCTAGGGACATTGATTATTTTATTGGACATCTTGTAGCTCACAGAGAAGTGCCTGGCACAGAGCAAACATAGATAGCAGATAGTAGGAGTGTAAAGAGAAAAGGTTAAGTGAATTAATGTGGGTAATTTCTGACACATCAAATCCTTGATATCTTTGTTAAATGACTGATTAAGTAGATAATTATGCTAGATATTATAAACATCTGTTTTAAATCCCAAAATACACTTACACGAACTGGGCAAACCCCTGTGAAAATATAGATCTGAGGCATAAGAAAGAATGCTCAAGATTACTTCAAGCAATATGCACGGGCATCAGGGGAGACAGACACATTCACTTGCTAGTTTGGCCTCTCACAGTTATTTCCTCTGAGTCTTTGAGTAACAACTAATTGCCAAATATCAAACAATTAAGAATAATAAGGAAGTTAAGGCTTTATTTCTATGCCCATTGGGCACTTTGGTCTGTTAACAGCCCTGCCATGCATCTATCTGCTGGATAGTGTTATGGATGAGGAATCTAAGGCTCAGAGAGTTCCCACTGATTTATTCTGTATCTGCGAATAGTGGAGGAAAACTGGGGCTTTAACTTGAATCTTTGGACTGCAAATCCTGTGCTCTAGTTTCCCAGCCAAGTCTGGTGGCTACTGTTTATGTTAATTATTTTTCCTTCCAAGCTGATAAGGAAATAGCTCAAAGAACAGAACATTGTTGATTGCAGTGAGGTTTCCTTCCAAGCCTTCTCTCACTTTGCAGAATGTTTTCCTAATTTGGCTTTAAGTGAGTGCAGCTCCTGGTGGCCCTGGCCACTGACTCCTTCTTGTGAACAGTCTGGTCCATTTCCTTTAGTTGGTCTACATCCCCCAAGCAGTTGTAGTGTCTGAGGCTTTAAAACCAGGTGGCCCATTTCCCAGATATGTGGTTGGCAACTCTCCTTCCCCAGCATTGTCTCTACCCCCAATCAGAAGTTCTGACCCCATATTTTTCTGTGTTACTTGTCATTGGCATTTCTCACAGTGTTCTAGTTGCTAATTGCCACAGAGAACTATTGTGGTTAAACAGTATTTGATAACACTTCCAACTGGTTGTGGCCAGGACTTAGGGAGGCAGGAGCATTGCTTTCTCACCTCCCATCATTGCTGACCATGGATCTGGGTTTTGAGGAAGGCGTGCATGGGTGTATGTGTGTGGGTGCCGCTGCCCATTGAAAAGGGATGTGTTGCTTTCCTGTGCTGATCAGTAGAGATGCTGGCAGGGGTGATCCTTTCCAGAGGAGTTTGTTTTTGCACCCTGTCACCTGCACGATTCAATTCATATGTCAGGGCCCCTCAGACATTGAAATAAGAAGAATTTCTGGGAATTCTAGTCTTTCACAGCTCTCCTACAACTTGTCGAAGTATCACAGTCAATGACTTCAAACATATCTTCACTTGGTTAAAATTGATATTATCATACTTGGCATGTCCTGGTAATAACACAGGATTTTAATCTGATGATCTGCTATCTAAGTAGCTTTAGGCTATTCTAACAAAGTAATGCAGGCTGGGTGTGGGAAGTTCAAGACCAGTAAGCTAGGGTGTCTGAGTTCTGCTGAGGGCTCTTTTATGATTGCAGAAGGATGCCTTCTTGGCGTCCCCTCAGGTGGCAGAAAAAAGCAAAGAGAGCTCTTTGAGTTCTTTAACAAAGACCTCTTATCCCTTTCATAAGGACTCTACCATTCTGAGTTAATCATCTCTCCAAGGACCCATCTCCTAAGTTTTGGGATTCCAGCATATGAATTTAAATGTGTACAAATATTCAGTGCATAGCCTCTGAGATTTCTTGTCTCATCAGCTTCATGGGCTATGTGACCTGTTTATGAGCACATGCACTCTGCATACCTCCCAGTAGTCCTTCACTAAATGCTAGTTGAAGGATGAGAATAGTCTGCTACTGGGGTGCTGTTAAAATCATGTGTAAGGACACCTGCTGCAGACTTGGTACAAATGCTCCCTTGGTGAAGAAGAAAGAGCAGAGTGGGGTGCTTTGGGGGATGCCTGCTCCTCAGACCCTTCATTTCTGCCTTCCTGTTCATATGGATATTGATGCAGATAGCATGACCAACATTCTTCTGGCTCACTTGGGAGGGCTGCTTTTGGATGGCTCTCTCACAGCAAGTCCTAGCACAAAGTTGTCACATGCATTCCTTCTTACCCCATGGTTCTGGTGGTTTTAGACAGGTGGAAGGAGGGCTGCATCAGACATCCTCCTTAGACATTTACAGCTCCATCACACTGGGGATTTGAGCCAACCTCTACAGAATTAAGAAACTACCACGGTTTCTCATCAAACTCAACAACTCCTAGTGCAACCTTTGGTGATGTTTTACAAAGCACAATGTTTTTGTTTCTATCCTAGGAAGTTTCTATAATTCTCAAATATTGTAGGAGCTATATGGTTTGCTTCTTGTTCTTTTGTTATTTGTGTTCTGGATACAGTTTGAATGTGGAGTATAAACTCAACTGTATACTTCAGTTAATTGCTGCAAGAAAGAAGACTAATATGAGTGCTGTCAGGGCTTTATTCCCACATAGAAACTCTTACACTGCGGTAGTGGTGAGGTGTCCAAGGGTTCTTTTTTCCCAGCATTTGTAGGAGGTTTGAACTGATTTTAACCATGTCTGAAAAGAAAAATTTGTAATTGAGTCTCACTGTTTTACAGATGACCTAGCAAAAACAAATTTATATATATTATGTATGATATATATATAATGTTTCTGATTGGGCAGGCTTTTTCTCTATTTTTTTTCCAGAAATTCTATGTTAAAAACAAGAGTGAAAGTAGAACTGCATCTAGGTGAACACCTTGATATTTTAAAAATACTTCATTAACACACTGATTTGCTGTTTATTGATCCTCTTGTGATCTACTCTGATAAAATTCTCTACGGAAAGGGGAATGAGCTAGGAAATGCCCTCAGATTTCCCTAGTAGAATACATCAGCTAGCAATAATAACAGAATCACTTCATCTGTTAGTTTGTTAATATTTGCAAGCAACAAAAGAGTTAATTAATTGACTAAATTGATTAAGGTCTGTGTTTCTTCACTTGGCAGTGCAGAGGGGAGTGAGTCCAGGGGAAATTTCAGCTCTGCTCTTGGTGCTCTGACTTGTCTTGATTATGACCTTCTGGAACAATGGCTAACAGCAGAACCACTGGAGTAGATGTGATCAGCCCTCATGAGCTGTGCAGTTTGGACATGCTACTTTGCTACTGGACCTCAAGACTGCCCAATCACCAAAATGTGCCAGGTGTGCCTAGAGTTCCACTGGCTGTGCTCACCTGGAGAAAAGGAAGGAAGAATGGTTGTTGCCCTGAAGGGGTTTAAATCTCATTAGGGTGAGACTCCACTCTCTCCCCCATGAATTCTGAGTCCCTTGAGATGGGAAACATGACTTCCAGCTTCTAATCCTGCAAGATGGCTGGACAGGGCAGTTGCCTAGTGAAGGCTGAATGAGTAATTGAAGTAGCATGAAACAGATTTTTCAAGACCAAAGGAGCATGAACAAATATCCAGTCAACAGAATAGCAACCATTTACTCTGAATGAGCCTGAGTAGAGAATGATCAGGGCCAATTGGAGTTTGCTAAGCTGGTGAATAATAATGTATTGAAACAAGCTCTGTGACAAGTCAAAGTCCCTGGGTGAACTCTGGCAAACCAAGTTCCCTTGCTGAGCTTTACTTTCCTTTTCTTTATGGGTTTATGTTTTACATTTTAATCCATGATCATTTTGAATTAATATTTGTATCTGGTGTGAGTTTTAGTGTGAGGTTCTTTTCCCCTCCCCTTTCCTTCCTTTCTGTCTGGCTGGGACATTCTCTTGTTCTACAACTATTTCTTGAGAAGTCTGTCCTTCCTTTGCTAAGTTCACTTTCCTCTTCTTTCAAATGAAGGGGTCAGATTTATACTAGAGGAAATCACTGTTCCCTTCTAGGTTTACGAATCTTTTGAACCCACTTTTTCTGATGTGCACTTCCTTTGAGCAAAGCTATCCTTCATATCATATATATGTAAAAAAGGTCATCTAGATGAAATTCAGAATTCATCTGTTGGATATTGTTCAGTTGATAGATTTTCCTGTGAAAACTATGGTTTTAGAAGTTTGATGAAAATGTATAGAAATTCTTAGACTAATGATTTCTTTTTTTAATACTATCAAGCATGACTTTTTTGGACAAACTTAATAGATTGTGGGTTTTGCTTCACATGGAATGGAGGGGGAAAGATGGTTTACTTCTCAATTAAAAAAGCAACAGCTGGTTAATCTTTGTACTGGATTCACAAACTGAATGGGTAAAATAGTAATTGTTCCATGATTATAAAATAGAGTGAGGTAAGGCTGGAGTCAATTTTTTTTTCCTCAAAGAATCACAGAAATATTTATTGTCAAGAAGATCATTAATCCTCATCATAGAGAAAACATAGCAAACAAGAGTGAATAATACATGTTTGTGGATCCAGTATTCAAACAACTATATAAGCAAAGACATTTTTGAGTTCTGTTCCTAAAGTCTATAGTTGTGAAATACCTTTTTAGTTTTTAGATAAGGAATCAGAATAAGGTGATACAATACATGTCAGAGCTATTCTTCGAGAATGAGTGAGCTCTAGAGTCATACTTCCTGGGGCTGCCAGCTTGTGAGCTTTCAAAATTAAGCAGAGCTTGTACTTTAGTAGGAGATCACCACAAAACACCTGCTCAAAGGGAGAAACCGTAGTAGTAACCAAATACTAGAGGTTGAAAGGGCCTGGTTATATTGAGAAAGGATTTGGGTCTTTTTCTTGAAACAAATTCATCCTAAAACACCAGAAAAAGTCTCATCCATGTTTAGACACAAGCAAGTAAGGAAGCCCTACACCTAAGGAGGTACTGATCACTGCATCATATTAGAGAAGTGAAAGAAAAAGGGAAGTTTTATTTTGAGGAGTTAGTCTACAAAAACTCCTACATTGTAAATCGAACCTTTTGTGTTCTAATTCTCACTTCTGTCACTCTATGTCTGACTATCCGGAATCAGTCCAGGATTTTGGGGGATCTAGATTTCCTCACCTAAAAAATTAGATATTTGGACTAGATGACATTTCTCCTACCTCTAAAATTGTGTGACTTTTTCCTAGACCATATATTCTTTCTTTCTATACTGCTTCTCCACTGGTTCAGCAAATATTTATGGAGCCACTATTTTGTTCCTGTACTGTGACAAAAGTGTCACATCTTATATAATTTATAAGAACTGTTCAAAATAGACAAATCCATAGAGATGAAAGGTAGGTTAGTAGTTACTGGGGGCTGATAAAAGAAGACAGTGAGAGTGATGATTAATGGGACTGAGGGTCTTTTAGGAGTGATTCTGGGTTTGGGATATTTCCTATAAACAAAATCATAATATGTGGCCTTGGGTATGCTTCTTGTAGTGTAATGCTGTCCTGGTCTGTTTATGTTGTAGCATGTAGCAGTACTTCATTTCTTTTTTGGCTGAGTAATATTCCATTGTATGGACATAGCCCATTTTATTTATCCATTCATGAGTTATTTGATTGTTCTACATTGGGACTATTAAGAATGATACTGCTGTGAATATTATTGTGCAGGGTTTTGTAGATATGTTTTCTTCCCCCAATATATGCCTAGGAATGGAATCGCTGGGTCATTGCCACATGCACCCATTCTGCACTCAGGCCTGTGATCCCTTGTCACTCTGCCAGAGAAACTATCATGTCTCCAGACACAGGTCGTTATCTCAACTTCCTTTGTTCTAGTTAAGAAGACCAGCTTACAAGCTTCAGAAACCAATTACTTACTGTGAATTTATATCTGTGGGATTTATATCTGTATGGGGTCCTCACTTACACAGCCTAGTCCTTGTGTTGAGCTATAGTCAAGCATCAACTGCCACATCCTCAGCTCTCTGAGAAAGATTGGGTAGTGATCCGAGTTTGGCTTTCATTTGCAATCCTTTAGCTATTCTGCGTGGCAGCTTCCACTGCTTCTTTCTTTAGTTTCCCAAAGCATTGCTTTCTCATTATATATATATATAAAATCTGGCATCATAATGTTTACTTAAAGAGCCTTTCCATTATTCAGAGAGGCAACAGGTCCTGTAGAATTCCCAGAGGAATAAAGTGCCTGGCTTCAAGATGCTGTAATGTACCTGGCACCCAGGAATGGGTGTGAGGCAACAAAGCTGAGGAGTGGACACCCTTCCTCTGCTGCTGGCTGCGTTGCATTCTACTGCAGTTTCCTTTCTTTGCATTGCTGCACATAACCCTCCACCCCCCTGTGCTGGCCCTGCTGGTCACAGTGGAGAATTTTGAATCCCATGGGATGAGTGGCCTGTCAAGTAGTTTTTATTGACAGCTTTTTGTTTGCTGTGCATCTCATTGGCTTGTTTACCAACACCAACTAGATTTTGTTTCTTTCATATCCAAACCGGAACACATTTGGATATCCTGAGATTTTACAGAGCATGTTTTTTTTATATATGAACCTAACCTAACTAGTATTCCCATATGAAGTAATGCAAATCTACTTTTGTTCTAGTGGAGCTATTTTGGTCACATATAAGCAATTTTGGTTCAGTTTAGGGTGTGAATTCAAGGTTTTTATAACTCAGTTTGAGCTTCATTTCATATCAGTGATAGCCATTTTAATTTATCTGAATAAAACATTTTTTTTGTCACTATGTGTTACAAAGCCTCCCCCCACTCGCTTGATTTTTAAGAAAAAGAAAATCTTCTTTGATTTATGTTTATGGCTTCTCTCCTCCTTTGAAAGCAGGGGCTAACTGATCATTGGCACAAATTAATGTTCTAGAATCTACATTCAGAATTAGAGTCTTGAGTGTGAAGCAGTGAAACCTGTATGTCAGGGGCTTTAGGTCTCTGCAGAGTTGAAGGGGGCAAGGTGACGAGGGGGAAAGGTGACGAGGGGGCAAGGTGAGGGAGAAGTGAACCTCTGCCCCTGTTCTTCCAGAGAAGATCTGCTTAGTCCTATTTTTATTTTGAGATACAATATAAGATCATGTTTACACAAGGAAGAAATGGTTCCACTTAACTTTAAAAAATAAAAATGGCTTAAAATATATTGCTAGAGGTCATATAGATAGGAATCAGGCTTTCTTTGCAGTTGCTGGATCTAAGCCCTTCAGCCCACACACGGGGGGGGGGAGAAAAAAAAATTGGGTATATGTTTACTAACTTCTGAGAATCACAACCACACACACCACACACCACAAAATAGGCAAAACAGGCACTTCTCTCAGGGCCATGTACATTTACAGTTTTGATGAAATATGGTAAGTGGTTTTGCTCATTTTTAGAGTAAATGGGAAAAATTTTTGGGACAGAATCAGGTTTTCTTATCTTTAAACTGGGGCAGATATCTCATAATTATCTTTGTGTCTCCTTTTTAACTTATCCAGAAAGTATAAAAATTATTAATATTCCCATGTAGAAGAATGACAGGGGACTCAACTTTCGTGTAGCCATGGATATCTTAGGATACACTTTTTGGATGTGTTACTCCATATAATATTAGGTGGTTACCACCAGCCCTTCCAGTAAGCAAATCTGCAGGCCAAGCTGATGACCCTGTACACAGTGAAGCATTCATTCACCAAGGATGTTTTAAGAAGACGTGATTAGGGAAGGGATACCATATGGTGGAAGAGCAGGAACTGTAATGCCAGGCAGATGTACATGGGAGAAGAGGCTCAGAGAAAATAACAAAAAAGAAACCTTGGAACCTGTCTCCTCATCAGTAAAAGAAAAATCATAATAACCATTTTGCAGTGTTGTTCTGTTAGAAATCATGTAGAGAAAAACCAGCTAAGAATCGATACATCATAGGTATCACCCAGTCAGCACATAGTGTGGTGTGGTTCACTGACCTCATGATGACTTGCTTGGCCAGTGGCATAGCCACTGTGGACTGCTGTAGCCATGTGCCATTGGCAACTGTTACTCTTGTGGCAATTTTACTTCCCATCCTGCAGAAGAGCAGTGCCTTTGGGGACCTAGCCCGGGGTCTTGAACACATTGAATACTTGGAGGGAATTGAGCTCATCCACAACTATTGGCTCAATGTGTCTCTTCAGAGCCAGCCTCCAGTTCTCATTGTATTGGTGAGACTTGTGCCACCATCACACTGGGGAAGGATGTTGCCTTCTTACTGGCAAATGAGACGCAATGACTCTGATTTTTCAAAAAAACTTTACTATGTAACATCTATAAGGTTATATGACCTGTGTATCAGGATCACAGTCTTTGACTCCTTTTTTTAATACCTGGCCCCTGAAACTCTCCCTTTCAGTGAGAGGAGGCTTCAACCCTGTAGTAAAAGTCTACACATTGGGTCAGTTCAGCCCTTGTGCTAGTGCAGAAAGTTAATAGAAGTGGACCTGCCTTTCAGGAGCCTTGAAAAAGGGGTAGGAGGCCGAGTGGGATAGCATGCGAGGAAAGTTCAGGGTGTGGAGGGGAGGGGCAGAGGGGATCTCTGGAAAGATAATCGGGAAGGGCGATGGGTTCTGGCGCTCTGGCATCCCCTTAGGTGATTGCTGCTGTGGGACCACCAGAGCAGGTTGGAGGGTAACAGGGGCTTCTGCCTCAGGGCTGCTGCCTCTGAAGGCATGACGCCTGTCTTCAGGGGGCTGCGGCTCCGATGGAAGATCCGGAATTTCGAGTTCAATATCAGCATAGGCAAGAGCCCGGGGAGGATCTATTCTGATGGTGGCCGTCATGCCATATCTGCGTCGTTTGTTGACCCAGTACAGCAGTGGGCTGTAACTAAATGTGGCAGCTTTCATCACCTCCACCCACTGCTGGGCAAGCTGTCTCCTCCGCAGGTTCTTCCTCCAGTGGAGTACCAGCATGCAGCCACCAGTTATCACGGTGCAGAGCCCCAACAATCCGAAGTACCATGGGACCCACGCTGAGGCAGTAAAAAAACAACAGCAACAACAAAAAAAAACCCAAAAAAGGCAAGCTGACTGAGAGCTCTAGCTTGGGACCTGAACTGTGTCTCATTCCTCTCCTGGATTTGGCTCATTCATCCTCTCATTCCTTCCCACCCTTCTCAAAGACATGCCTAATAATTTCCTGATTCAGTCAAAGCTATATTTGCAGGGCACATAAGAGACCCCATTAGCCTTTTTTAGATAAGGAACACTAGGTGTAGAGGGGCCAGACCTGCCCAGACTCAAGTCAGGCCTTCTGGCTCCCAGTCCAAAACCCATGCAGTCATTCACACCAAGAAGCCTCACTAAGGACAAGGACATCAATTGTATCTCTTCTCCTTGGGCAGAGCATGGTCTCTGCCTTTGAGGAGTCCTTAGTTTCCTAGAGGAGTCTGTCTCTTAACTAAATAGCACTCCATTCAGGCAGTACCCCCCTCCCCCCCATCCATGCAAAGGGTCTTCCCTGAAAGTTTGTCACTCACTCTCAAAAGGACTGGGTGTACTTACGACCAGGGAGGCCCATGTCCTCCTTTTGCGAATCCATAAGGTTCACTCTGGTTACCAGGCCTATGGCTCTGCACAGAGTGAACTGGCCCACTACTCTGCCCACCAATGGGAGTCCCCAGAAGGCCCAGTCCCATTGTTCTCTAAAGATGAGATCACTGGGTTCTGAGCATCAGGAATTCTTGGGCTGGTGCTTGTAGAGTGGTTGGCAGTTGATGGAATAAGGGACTCCATCTTATGACATCTCATGAGCATGTTGTCTTCCATGAAAGACTGGTCCACCATAGAATTGTCTGTTCCCAACTTTGTGTGGTGAACTCACAGGCAGCTCCCAGCAAAGGGTCCTTACACCCTCAGGAGCTTCTACTTGTGTTTTCAGTTGTTAGGGAGCCATTTTCCAGTGGGGAGTGAAGCAGGGAGGACAGTGAACATTGGACATCCCTACCCTCAAGAAGTGTCTTACCCAGTTGTCAGGGAACAAAATGGCTTAGAAGAACCATATGGTCCAAACCTCCTCCTTTGGCTCCTACCATCTCTGTTTTGTTTCTTCAACAAGTGTTTTTTGGGCATCATCAGGTCTTGTATGTGATCTGCTTCTCTTTCCAGCTCCGTCTCCCTCCCCACCTGTCATATACCTTTCAGCCCTGGGCATGCCAGATTCCCACAGACCCTGCTTATTCTCGTCTAAACTTTGGCTCAGACTGCTGCTTCACTCAGGAGTGTCACTCACCACATTTCCACCACGGAACACCTCCTTATCCTCCCAGGTGGTCAGCTCCCCAACTCAAATACAAATAGTTCTTTCAGTTGATTTCCCGGTTTCTAGAACTCTGGAGCAGATAAATTTGAAGCAAATTGTTCCCAGGGACAGGAAGCAAATTGATTTCAACAACTATAAATTTGTATAAAGTGGAAAATATAGTGTTCTACAGATTTAATATATTATTTTTAGAAATTGCTCTATTTGAACTGCTATAAAAGTGATGCCCTTTTCAATAATATGTCACCTACCATGAACAACTAAAGTTCAGTTAAGTATGAATTAAACTGAAAAAATTAACCTGATGCTCTGCCACTGAAGCTTATTTTAAAATCAACATATTTTCCATCCCCTTCTCCCCATCCCTAACCTGGAACAGGATTACTTTTTGTCCCCATTCAGTTATCTGTCCTTGAGCACACACCCACCACAGGAGTGAAGAAATTCAGAGTTGGAGATGGCAGCAGAAGACTTAGAAAATGATTATATCCCAGATTAAGAGGTGAAATAGGACCAGGCACACCTGAAATCACATCTTTAAAGACACTTTGTTCCCCCTGATGTGCAGAATCACAGCCTCTGGGACAAGAGTCCCTTGTATTTTTCCTTTTCTTGCAAAGTAATTAAACTTCTGTCCATCAACTGATATATATATATATATATATATATATATATATATATATATATATATATATATATATATATAAATATACAAATGGGTATATCCATCCAACAGAAAATATGTGTGGATTTGTGTGTATATATATACATTATATTAATATAAGATTTTGATATTAGGGATGGACCCCAGTATTCAGTTATTGAATAAACAATGTAGGAAGCCTAAATCAACTAAAAATTGAAAATCATTTTCTCTCTGAAAAAATTTTAATAGCAATTTTACTTATTTTATACATCTATATTATTTGTTGAGATGTGCATACATATGTTTGTGTATAATATATGTATAATATAAAATATATAATACATATACATATATATGTCTACATATATTTGTATGTATATATGTATCTATATGTGTACATATGTGTATATATATATATATATATATATATATATATATATATAATTATTGCTAAAATTAAGAATCAAAACCAGTTGACTTGTATGTATTTTAGACCCAGAGCTCAGTCCCTGAAACATTTTGCTTATTGTGCAGAGCTTGCCCTCTATCCTGTCCTGCAGTTTCTTCTGCTTGCTGGTTGGAAATCTTGTCTGGTTTCATTCCTTCCATTCTTCCATATGAAAACAGCCTTACTCTCTGTGCCAACCTGAGCCATGAAGTACTCTAAATGGAAACTACTTATGATTTTGTATTGAAGATATTTGAAAAAATGCAAGAAATACCAAAGAGAAAGTAGTCAAAGAATTCGTTGGGTTAATTGTTTTTACAAAGTAAGTCTAAATTTTAAAAAAATATTACACAATCATCAATTTGATTACTGCTTCTGCCCAAACAAAAAATGTTCGTATATTTGTTGAATCACTGAAGGTTGAAGTTTAGGACTAGAAATAGCATCATAAGAACTATTTGCTTCTCATCTCTTGTGGTTACACAGCCTGGTAGAGGGTCTCTAGGCTCTACTGTCCCTCAGTCCCTGATGCCCATTCATTGGTTCTGCTTGTCCAGAGCAGCATGTTTTTTTCTGCATTTCTTTTCTCTTTTTATTTTTTGGGTGAATGACAGGCTGTTTTAAAAATCAGCACTTAAGTATAATGCATTGGCTACTTTTTTTTATCTTAATTTTTCTCCTACACAAGAAGTATTACCTTGATAAGACAGTGGATTTGAATAACCAATTTACTTTACCAAAGCAATCTTCAAAGGCCAAAGTTGGAGAACTCACTTTTCCCAACTGTGAATTTATTAAAAAGTGACAATAATTGAGACAGGGTGATACTGGCACAATGATTGACCTGCAGGCCACCGTAAAAGAACTTAGTCCAGATGTTGGCCCTCATCTTTGTAGTTACTTAGTTTGACAGGAATATCAAGATAATTAAACAAGGGAGAAAAAGTCTTCTCAATTATATGCTGGGGTGACTTCATATCCACCTGACTCCTCACACAATGCACAGAGTTTACCCAAATTTAATTCCAGAACTAACTCAAAATAGAACTATATGTATGTAAGAGCTAAAGGGGAAATTTTCTTTAAAGGTATAGGAGTAAATTTTGACTTTATTAGGCAAATTCTTCTTGGATAGGACACCAAGAGCACAGAGATAAAGAACAATATGGGTAGATTGAACTTCAAGTTAACAACTTTTGTTCAAAGTATCTTGTCAAAAATGTGGAAAGACAACTGACAGGCAAGGACAAAATATGTGCAAGTAACATGTCTTAAAAGAAAATGTATCCAGAATATATAAAGAACAGAACCCAACACATAGATAGCCAATGTTTAAATAATGGACACATCATCTGAGTAGACCTTTCTCTAGAGACCTTCCTCCAAAGCAGATATTCTGGCCAGTGAGCACATAAAAAAAAATGTTCAACATCATCAGCCAGTGAGACTCAAAATAAGGTACTACTCCACATCCATGAGGATAGCTAAAATGAAACCAGATATTAACAACTTGGTAAGGATTTGGGAAATGTAGAACCAACCTTCCTACATTGCAGTAGAAATGTAAAATAATGTAGTTTCTTTGACAAATATCATTCAAGTGCCTGTGTAGGGGGCAATGTGGCATCATTAGACAGTTCTAGCAGGGTCACTCTGTCAGCATTAGAAGTGGCTAGAATAGTTTTCAACATGTAGATGTACTATTGGATAAAAATAAAATATGGTTAGTCTTCAGATAGAAAAATGTACATGTCTAGAAGTCTTAGCTCTGTAGTACTTGGTGCAAAAAGAGTAAAAATGATTAATTACTTTTGATTTGATTTCAGTTATGTGCTAAGCCTTACAATTCATGTGTTTCCCAATCTCAAATTTGAGTGTGCACAAAGAAATAAGTAAAGTTAACTCAGTAAACCAGGAAGCGCCAGTTGACATGGTTGACTTTCTAGTTTTGACAAATGAAAGAATGATCATTTAAAGAAAGCCAGACACTTGGAGCAACTAGAAACAAGTTGCAGATGAATGATACGGAAAAGAGTTCTATTCGTTTATAAGAACCCAAAATATAGCCATGTGGAGCCACTGGAAATACGCTGCACTCTAATGGGCATCTAAGGGAATTGCCCAGTGACAACATTACCCTGGCATGTGGGCCACCTGCAGTGTTTCTGTATTTTCTCCAAAAGGAGTTAGTGTCTCAGTTGTATCTTGGCTGTGCATGCTAGGACAGTTGAGTCTCCTGATTGAGGAACTTGGGTTCTCACAGAAGGCAGATAAGATGGATCTATTCTGATAATATTTCATGTTATGGGGACTCTCTCATGGCTCTTTAGATTGTGTGGTCATGGAAACCTTCTGAGAAGCTGAAATATACATGTCAGGAGTGAGCTGTGTTCAAATCAGGGAGAGGAGAATGAAGGGGATGATGGAGGCACAAAGACACACTTTCTAAGATGGGCCTGTTGTGACCCTATCTCAAAAGGCTGATGTGTTCTTTAGAGAAGTAAGATGAACACAGGGCAGGAGGTGTAGGAGAGGGAAGTGCTGCACCCTTATTGGAGGGTCGGGTAGGGAACCCCTTGTATAGAACTTTGTTCTGTGGGACAAATTGGACTTTTCCAAGATCATGTAATGTTATGTAGATTAATCAAGTGATTCACTTTATTTTTTTTGGGGGGGGTGTTATTGTTTTGTTTTGCTTAATTTTATTGTGGCCCTGGGATTGAACCTGGGTCCTTGAGCATGCTAAGCAAGCACTCCACCACTGAGCCACATCCCCAGCACAGGAGATCTGTTTTTAAATACTATTTTATCAATATGTACAAAGAGTGGGCAGTGTCTACATGAAAATGGAGGTAAAGTACCCAATGAGGTGGTTGTTAATGGGACTCATGTAAATAGTGGTGTCCTGGCTTGGAGAGAAAATTTGCAGGACTTGTTGATGATGTGGATCTTTTGGGTGCCAGAAAAAGGAGAGGATATGGGTGGATGATGGCAGCATCCTCTGGGATTGGGGAGCCTGGAAGAAGCTGGCTTGAGTGGGCTGGAGATTTGAAAGGCTCTGATGGAGTTACAAACTGCAGAATCATTGAACTCCATACCATGAGAAAGTTCTAGGACAGGGACACAGGTGAACCCCAGGGCTTTTTCTAAATAATTGCTGCAGTCTGGCTGGGCAAAATAATCAGGGGTTGACAAGAAACTTGTGAAGGTTGATACAGCGGGAGCCATTTTATTGTAGGATGGCAGAGGTATTTATACCTAACTGAATACACAGCCTGTTTCAATTTAGCATCATCCAGTTACAGCAATCCTCATCATCTTAAGTATACACAGCTTAACTCAATTAATATCATCTTAATAGTTTGCTGGCATTACTTCTCAAACCACTCCCTCTGGCAAAGTGCCAGGCACCATCTTGACTTGGTTGTGGCTCTCAGCATATAATTACAAACCTCTTTAAGGAAAAGACATCTATACCTGCATCAGTATCTTAAGAATTGAAACTAGGAGGCTAGCTTAGAAGAATAGTCACAAATGCCAGATTTGAAGTTGTCTTCTTTGAGGTGTGAGAACTCTTGAACTTCCCAGGTGCTTAAGAAACACCTGGTGCCAGAATCCTTGTGACAGATTATCATTTGCAAGGTCCTTTTTGATGAGTAATGTGGAAGGCTCTAGCAGAATCACTATTTGTTTTGTTGGGAGGAAAGGCACTTTGCCATTTGAGAATTGCAGCATAAGTGTAGAAAGGTGTTTGTGACATCTTGTTTTAAAAATGTCTTTTCCTCCTGGAAAGAGGAACTATGAGCTTAGGGGGAAAGACTGAGAAGAAATGCTGGGTGTAGATCTGTAATTGAAATTTTAAAAAGGGGTCAGGGTTTGCCCTTCCCCATTAGTGCAAGTGTTCTTAAAAGTTCTCAGAGTGCTTTAGAAATTTTCAAACAAGGTCATTGAGCCTTGCATACTCTTAAGTGTCTCTCAGCCATCACTGCATACAAGGGTAGAAAAGAGAATAGTCAGTTTAGTGTAATGCTTTGTTGGTTGTATGACATGTGGGCCATGTATGCCAAAAGGAACCACAATGATTGTCTCTTGGTCAGCAAAGGCAGATGGAAAAAGTGTCATAGGCTTATTCCGTGTTCACATGTACATCTTGCTGAGTTGTGCTACCTGACAGGTAATGGTGACTGATGTAGTCTCTGTAGAAGACAACCCTGTCTTTAAAAGTTAGATTTAGCTGTTTTCATGGTGTGCACCTATAATCACAGCTACACAGATCAAGGCAAATTTGATGACAAATTTCAGGCCAGTTGAGGCACATTAGTGAATCAATGCCTGAAAAAAGGGGAGGGGCAAGTACGTAGCTCAGTGATAGAGCCCCTTCCTAGTTCAGTCTCTGAATATTAATATCAAAAAGAATAAGTCACTATTTAATCATGATTTAGAAATAGTGTATTTGCAGAAGTCTATGACCCAGAATTGTAACACCTAATTTGGTTGGGTGGGGCTCCCCCACCCCACTTCCATGGTTTTCTCTAATATAAATTTATTCTTGCTAGTGTAGCCATATTTTTAACTTTTTTACAAAATGGTGTAATGGATGAAATGTGTAAAGACTGTAGAATGATGAGGTCCTGTCTAAAGATATGAGACTGAGTCCCATGAGAACTATGACAGTACTGAAGGAGTTTGTCAAGTCAAGACTCTAGTAAGTACTAATTTTCTCACTGTGCTTGTGTCTGCATGGTGTGTGCACAGAGGTTGAGATCTGTGTGTATCCCTTAGTATCTTAGATTCTTGTATTAAAAAATGCCTATGGCTAATGTTTAGAAAATTGTTTTTTGTTGTTGTTGTTGTTTTTGTACCAGGGTTGAACTCTGGGGCAGTCAACCACTGAGCCACATTCCCAGCTCTACTTTGTATTTTAGTTAGAGACAAGAGTATCATGAGTTGCTAAGCCCTTTGCCATTGCTGAGGCTCGCTTTGAACATGTGATCCTCCTGCCTTAGCCTCTATAGCTGCTGGGATTACAGGCATGTGCCACTGCACCTGGCTGAGAAAATGGTATTCTTTATTGGAGGAGAGTGAGAAATTTCAGGTTTTCTGGTTCTGCAATGTTAGGAGATGCAGGAATAATGAAAGAGAGATGCTCTGAATTGCTGTACAAATGTGAATCCAGGGACAAGATTATTTCAGAGTTCTATATTGTTACCAGGGTTAAGATCCAGCTGCTTGCCCCACACCTGGCCAGTCAAGTTGACAACTAAGTAGTTGAGGCAAAGAAAGTGACTGCATTTAAAAAGTGGTTCAGTGAGAAGAAAGAGGGATTCTGTATCCAAATTCCTACCTCTTAGGAAGCTGATCTCAGGGGGCTTATGTTAGTGATTCATGGGTGTTTCCAGATGGGCAGGTGTTCTGCAGAGGGAAGGCTGGATAATGGTATCCAAGTCATGATATTTTCCAATTTCTAAGATCTCAACAGTAAAGATCATGATTTTTTTCCTATTACGGACTAGGTGCATATTATACAATGATAGGGAAAGTTAATTCTTCCTAGACCCTCTTGCTGAGCTGGTAGCTTAAATCATTGTAATGAGGGAGAATATCCTTCCTCAGTTAGTGATATAGTGTAAACTCCCAGCAGTGAACACAGAGCATCCTTCCTCAGCTAGCTACTCCTATCATGGACAGAAACACATCCACTAGTGAATTTCAGTATTTCAACACTGAGGACAGGCAGTAATTTTTTAAGGAAAATAGTCCTGATTTGCAAATATCTAATTGTCACTGATTATTTTCCTTGGATTGATCACAATAGGAATGTTTTAATTTTCAGATCCCAGAATGCACAAAGAGAACTTAAAATACTGATGTTTTAGGCTTGACCTAGATTTTCTTAGGAAGAACTTTGAAAGAAGTAAGACTCTTCCAACATTACAAGTCAGTAAGATGGATTTTGAAGATATTCATGTCATTGTGGGGTCAAATAAAGACTAATGCACAAAGGAACCCATGCAGTCATGTTTATAGCTATGACAGTTGCTCTTTTGAGTAACCCTGTTTTTCTCTGTGAGACAACAGGCAAACACTGAATCAAAATGCATGAAGAGCACTTTGCTATAGGAGCTATGTCATCTCTTTATCTAACATTATAGACATTTGTTCATGGCAGTTGGAAGACTGATCTCCCAATTGTATTCCTAAGGCTCAAATACATAGAATCAAAATGATGCAGAGGAACCTATGTTAAAAGCAAAGACTAAAGTTTTAACAGTATTAGAGCAAAGAAGGATTAATGAATCAGGCAGCACTGAGAACCAGAAGAGGTTCAGAGTTTCATGGCAGCAGTGTGGGCAGTGCGCTTCCATAGGCTGATGTAGAAGTACAATGGAAAAAATATATTTGACCAGAGTCAAAAGACCCTACATAGATGTTGTTTAGCAGTTTCTGTAAATTGGTAAAATTTTTTAGTTTCATTTTTCTAAAAACTTAAACTGGTTCCTAGTTTTCTGTAACATTTTTACATTAATTCTCCATGTACCTGTGGAGGAAGCTGAAGGAAGCCCTGGAATCATCTCAGTCTAATGAACTCTCAACTAAAACTTCATATCACTCAGGATAGAATCCAAGTTCCAAGCCACTCATTGTTAAGACTAGAATTATGAGATTTCAGTAGAAAATAGCACCAATATACAATGGAAATGCCCTTGGATAATGTTGATTTTGAAAAAGCAGTAATTTATGTCTTGTGATTCTATTTCAGTTTGAGGCTGATCCACTAGCAGATTGTTTAAGAGGATCAACAATTCCATCTTTACTTAGAGTGATGTCACTAAATGACTGGATGTTTCCTTATTCTAGGAGCTGTGTTGAAATAGTGAGTTATGTCTATGGGAAAAGCAAATATGTAAGTACAATGGCAATTTTAATTTTCAACAATTTAAAAACCCATAAATAATCAATTATTTCCAATTTAAAATCAGTTGTTAACAATCTGAAAGTAGAGTCCCTGGCATATAAACATGTAGGAATCATTTTATCAAAACTCTGAAACCCTAGAAGTAGAGGGTAATGTCTGCTAGTCAGCAAACACCAGAACAGGTTTTTATGACATGGTTTGTGGCTGTTAGGATAGATGTTGAAGAAGGCATGGGAATTAGAAATTTGGTGTGAATGGGTGGGGAATATTTTTTAAATTTGTTTAGTCCTATAAGACAGGATAATGACCTTTAGCATATATTATATTCATTCAGTTTATATTATATACATTATATACATTTAGCATACATTATATATACATACATAGAGTATCACTTATTCTATTTAGGATCCCACTCTTGTAATTGTACAAGATCTGGAGTTACCCTGATTGTGTATACATATATAAGGCTAGCAAAGTTATGACTGATTAATTCTACTGTCTTTCCTATTCCCCTCCTCCCTCCCTTCGTTTCCCTTTGTAGAATACAATGGATTTCTATTATTGCCCTCCCCAACATCTCTTGTTTTGGGCTAGCATCCACAAATCAGAGAGAACATTTGGCCTTTGGTGTGTTGGGATTGGCTTATTTCACTTAGAATGACAGTCTTCAGTTCGGGTTGGGGAATATTAAGAACTAGCCCACTGGGCACAGTAGCACAAGCATGTAATCCTATGTTTCTCAGAAAGCTGAGGCAGGAGCATCACAAGTTCAAAGCCAGTGTCAGAAACTTAGCAAGGCTTCGAGCAACATAGAAAGACACTGTCTCTAAATAAAATATAAAAAGGGCTGGGGATGTGGATCAAGGGTTGAATGCCACTTGGTTCAATCCCTAGTACCAAAACAAAACAAAACAAACAGCAGCAAGAACAACAACACAAAACAAGGCTCCAATCATGTTTCCAAAAATTGAACTTATTTTTAAAGGAAATTTAATCTTTTTATAGGAATTTTGGGTTCACAGGAAAATGAAGAAGATACTGAGACTTTCTGTGTTACTCCCCCATTATCAATATCTCCCACCAAAGTAGTGCATTTATTCTAATGGATGAATGTACATTAATAGATTGCAATCACCAGGCATGGTGGTGGAGCACGCTTGTAATCACAGTGGCTCGGGAGGCTCACTCGGGAGGATTCTTAGTTCAAAGCCATCCTTAGCAATGGTGAGGCACTAAGCAACTCAGTGAGATTCTGTCTCTAAATAAAATGCAAAATAGAGCTGGGGGTGTGGCTGAGTGTTTGAATGTCTGTGTTTTTAAAACCTGGAACCCCAATCCCCCAATATCCATTGCAGTCACTCAAAATCTGCAGTTTACATTTGGGTTCATTCTTGTTGTACATTCATACACAATGTGCATGTGACATATGTCCACTATTATATTATCAAGAAGAGTAGTTTCAACTAATTATTTGTTCTTTTTTTTTTTTTTACTATCTCAATATTTTTTTTCCCTTTTCCAGAATGTCATATACTTGAAGCATGTAGTAGGTAGACTTTTCAGATTGGCTTTTTTTATGTAGTAATAAACATTTAAAGTTCTATTATTTCTCTGGATTGGTAGGTCACATCTTTTTAGTGCTAAATCACAACATTATGTTGTCTAGATGTAGTTTATTTTCCCATTCCCTTACTGAAGGACACCTTGATTACTCCCAATTTTTGACAGTTATGCATAAAGCTGCTCTAAATATTCTTGTGCCAGTTTTTGTGTGTATGGACACAAGTGTTTAACACTTTTGGGTAGATGGCAAGGAACATGATTGTTGTATCATTTTATAAAAATATGTTAGTTTTTAACAAACCACCAAACTGTATTCCAAAGTGGCTGTAGCACTTGCATTCCACTTGGGAATGATCAGAGTTCTTGCTGCTCTAAATTCTCACTGGTATTTGGTGTTGCAGGTGCTCAGGGTTCAGGGCATTCTAATAGATATAGAGGGACAGCTTGTTTTAATTTGCATTTTCTCATATGATATGGAGCATCTTTTTACATTCTAACTTGTTATATCTTTTCATATGTATATATATATAATATATATATATATATATATATATATATATATATATATATATATATATATATATATATATATATATATATATATATATATATCTACCTTCCTTGGCAAGGTTCTTTTATATTTGGCCCATTTTAAAGTCAACTTATTTTCTTATTGTTGAGTTGTAAGAGTTTTTGTTATATTTGGGATAACAGCCATTTATTAGATGTCTTTTGCAAATATTATGATTTACACTGTATCTTGTGTTTTTGCTTATCTCTTGGCAGTGTCCTTCACAGAGCACACATTTATTTTAATGAAGCCCTACTAACCAATTTATTTTTTCATGGATTTTTGTCTTTGATGTTGTATGAAGTCCTTGTCATAATAATTCAAGATTATTGAAATATTCTCCTAGAAAATTGTAGGAGTTCTTAATTTTTGTGGTGTACATTTAGGTCTATGATTTATTTCACATTAGTTGGGTGAAGGGTATAATTTTTGTGTGTACATTTATCTTTCTTCTGGCATGTGGATGTCTAGTTATTCTAGGATCATCTGTTGAAAAGATTATCTTTATTGCATTGACTTTTTCCTCTGTCCAATTATTGGCCTTAGTGTAATTCTGGCTATAATGTCTTCTCCATTTACCAATTTATGCATGTTTTTCCACAAACCATTGTAGTTTTCTGGTAAGTCTTGATATTGGATACTTTTTCCTCCATATTTGTTCTTTTTCAATATTGTATTATTAGATGTAATGTACCAATATAAAAATGTGGAAAGAGAAAAAATATATTGTATTGGTTATAGTGGAAGTTTTGCTTCTCCTTGTACCTTGGAAAAATTATTTTGCCACTATTCACAAAATACTTTACTGATTTTGATTAGCATTGCATTGACCGTATAAATTAAGTGGGAAAGAACCCACTGACGTCTTGACCATAATGAATTTTTCTATCCAGGAACATGGAATGTGCTCCATTCTTTATTGTTTTATTCATTGGAATTTTCGTTTCCCTTTGATAGGTCTTGTATACCTTTTATCAGATTTACACCTTAGTATTTCATTTTTAGTATTTCAGTTTTTAATTTCAAATTCCACTTTTGTTAATTGATAGAATTAAAAAAAAGGAATTTGACTCTTATGTATTAACTTTCTATATTGAAATCTTACTCTAAAATCTTATCCATTCTAGGAGGTTATTGATTCTAATTATTTTCACAGATGTCATCTGCAAACAAAGACAAGTTTATGGGTTTGAATTTCTTGTGTAATTACATGAGTAAATTTTACTTTGAGAAAAATGTTAAAGGAGTTCATGAGTGAGGACACCACTGATTTTTAAAGATTCAGTTTTCTTTACTCAACCTTTATGTTTATGAGTGCAGTTGAGCTAAATTTCTGAGAGTTCTGACACCCTCCAATGTTTTGTCTGGTGTTTAGTCTGTCTCTTCGGAATGTGTTTATTGCCTTTTGGTATGCCTTGTAATTTTTCCTTGATGGCTGGATATGATGTGCTGGGTCAAAGTGGGTGATGTAAATGGTTATGAGGTAGCAAGGTGAAGGGAAACTAGACTCCCATAATTAGGTCTCAATCTCCGGGGAGGTTGTGCCTGTGGACTGTGAATTTCACGGGTGCTTAAGTTCTTTTTTCTTCCCTTTGGTTAGGTAGGAATGAATGGCTAGAGTGTGCTAGAGTTGCTATTTCCCTTATCTTATGCAGGTTAACTGCTAATTCCCCACAGATCAGGCTCTGATAACTGGTTTCTCCTGCAGGCCAGTCTTGCTGGGAAGAAGAATGCTATAGAATATTTCAGAAGGATTCTTCTTTCTCCCTCTTTCTGGAGCCATAAAGGAGTTTTTCTCTGGTATTTTTATGAAAATCTGGTTCATCTAGAACTCAATCTTTCAAAATTATGAGGTCCTCCCTGAGCTTGCATATACATTTTGTTTTTAACTTCTCACAGATGTCCACACTGAGCCTTCAGCAATTTCAATAAATTGTCAATTACATTTGGTGTCTGTTTTCTTTTCCTGGGCTGCCTGCTCGGGGGTGCTCAGGTAAGGCCTGACTCCTGTGCTACCTGTTTTAGCCATTTTCCCTGGGTCTTTACCTCTCTTAGAGACCCCAGAATGATCATTCATTTTTTTTTCCGTTGGTCTATTTAGCTTTTTACTTCTAAAATATGAATGGTGACACCTAAGCTCATTAGAAGGAAAACTTGATCTACAGATTACTTTTAAAAATAATTAAAATGCACATGTTGGTGTTTATATCATAGCCTGTTTTGCATTTTATTCATGCATGAAGTGTTATGTTGTATTTCACTGTTCTTTGCCTTTTTAGAATAGATGATAGACTTATTTTCTAGGTACAAAGTAAATGAAAACCCAATCTTACATATAATCGTGTTATAGAAGCATATCACATGACATACACAGATGGTATCTACTTTGTTTGTCTTCTGTTTTTAGTTCTAAATCTGCATTTACAAGTACTTTAAAATTCAATATGCTGCCCATGTTTCCCTAAACTAGCCAACAAATGCCAATGTACCTTTATAGTTAGTTAAATACACACTGTCAGGATTTAGCTATAACCTTAATATCACCATCTTATGCTAATGTTCTCAGACTTGAGAACTGGATATTATTTTTAAAAGAGAAAGGATATAGAAATGTAATGTAATATGGCTTATAGTAATCATAATTTTCATCCCCAATCATAATCTAAGTACGTGTTCTATTTCTTCTAACTTGATTCCTTCCCCTTGTTCAATGGAATTCCTCATTTTTCCTTCCATCCATGTGTTAGACCAAGTTGTCATTACTTGGTGTCTGAATGTCTATAGAAAGATCCCATCTTACTCCCTTCCTTGAATTTTTGTCCTTAATTCATCTTGCATCCTCCTCTTGCTTCTAAGATAATCTTTGTCTAGGGAGGCTTTCTTAATCATGAAGCAAGTGTGTTTTGTTTGTTTGTTTGTTTTTTTACATGGATCCTAGACTTTCTTGTTTTAAGTGCTACAGGAAATCCTGGGATGCTACACTAAGAAACAGCTTTTCTGAGCCATATTCATTTTCAAATAAAATAACTTAGCTCTTTAGATAAAATGGTAAATTAATATATAGAAATATATACTTATTGGATACAACATGTCTAAAAATATACATCCATAGCATTCATTACCTAAATAGTTGTGTTTGTGGTGAACACTTAATATCCACATTTTTTAAAGAATGTAATATGCACCATTATCTGTACTTGCAGTGTTATACATTAGATTCTGGAACTTATTGCTTCTGCCTGATTGTAATTATGTGACATTTAACTAACACCCCAACAGGCTCCTCATTGTTTCTAACCAGGCCACCTGTGGTAAACACTTTCTGAGTTTCCACTCTTGAGATTAATGTTTTTAGGTTACACACATGAGTGAGGATTATATGGTGCTTTTCTTTGTGTGCCTGACTTATTTCATTTAATGCACTATCCTCCATCTTCACCCATGATAGCAGAAATGACCAGATTTCCTTCTTTTTATACTGGATATCATTAATTGTGTGTATACCACTTTTTGTGCATTCATCTCTTGGACTTGTAGGTTGATGCCACATCTTGTCTATTGTGAAAGGTGCTGCATTAAACACAGGAGGAGAGCTACTTCTTTGATGAACTGATTTTGTTTCCTTTACATATATATCCAGAGTGGGGTCATTGGATCATAGGGCAGACCTGCTTTTAGTTCTCAGGAACTTCCCCTCTGTCTCCTATGATAGGTTGCAGAAGTTGACATTCCCACTAGCAGTGTGCGAGGGTGCTCTACTTCACAAATTTGATTATGGCTATTCTTACTTGAGTTAGATGATACCTCATGTGACTTTGACCTGCATTCCCTGATGATTAGTAATGTTGAGCATTTTTTCTACATGTGTGTTGGCCATTTGTATTTCTTCTTTTGAAATGTGTCTATTCTGGTCTTTTGTCCATTCTTTCACCAGGTTTTTTTTTAATTTATACCATACACTTTATTTTTATTTTTTTAGTCATACATGACAGCAGAATGTATTTTGACATAATAACATACATGGAATATACATACATCAATCATATTGTCTATTCCATTCTTCTGCCCTTCCTATCCCCCCTACTTTTCCCCTCCTCTCCCATTCTTCCTCTTTGTCCAATTTGAGACACTTTTTTTTCTTTTTCTCATCACTACATCATATATGTATTCTGTATAACAATGAGGTTCTCCTTCCATCTTCCATGCAACTCCCCTTCTCCCTCTTTTCCCCTCCCACCTGTCTTCTCTATTTTGTGGTAGTCTTCTTCTCATGCTCTTCCTCCCTATCCCATTTTGAGTCATCCCCCTTATATCAGAGAAGACATTTGGCATTTGTTTTTTAGGGATTGGCTAACTTTACTTAGCATAATCTGCTCCTATGCCATCCATTGTTAAGTAATATTCCAATGCAGAATGCAAATTTCACCCAGAAATATAATAGGAAGCAGAGTATGGCCCAGAGGAAGTGTTCAGCCAGGAGTTTATTTAAGCCCAATTGCTAGAAAGATAGGCAGCTCATCTGTTTCCTGTGTCTGGTCATTGAGGCTCACCAGGGCCACCAGTTCTCCACTCTAGGTGAAGCCTTGAAAGAACTCGGGCATTGAGAGCACAGGCCTAGGGGTCAGGACAGCTGGGTTTCAATTCAGATGACCTAGCAGTGACTACCTGGACTTGTCCCTCAAAAGCTGAACTATTCAACTGTTGGGAGCTGTTCTTATTCACAGCTGTTCTTTTTAGTTGACCAACTTTGAGAATCCCATGAAGGTATGGACTTTAACCTGAGAAAAACTATAGTACATGCAAAATCTAGTATATAATTTCTAAAATATCGCAAGCCTCTGGTCTCTAAATCCCAGGCAAAGCAATCCTTGAAAGTTTTTAACCCCACTTTGGGCAGTGTAAAAATCGTCACCATTGTTAAAACTAGTGCCTTGACTGAGAGTTCTTGATAAGGGGATCTCTGCATACTTAAAAACAGGAGATCATGATTTTATCAAATGTATCCAAGGGATGATTCCTCCCTAGGGTAATGGTTTTTGAGAATGACTTGATGTGAGTCTTGGAATGCTGCTTTTAGGTTCTAGGTGTGTAAAACTTGGTAGGAGAGTAAGAAGGCCAATGCCAAATGGGGGTGAAAATGAAAGTTCTCAGGTTCTCTGTCTGGCCTTTTACTTTGGACCTTGCTGGTACCCTGAGAACAGTGTTTGACAAGCCTTAGAAGGTGGTAAATATTTGTTGAAGGAATGAACTTGCAAATGTATTTGTAGTATGGATTCTTACAACAAGCAAGAGAAACTGCTGTTGTTAATCAAGTTGAGAAGTTTTGTGTGATTAGCATTTAGTGATCAGCACATTAGTAAATGTCCTTTCATGATGGCTTTTGCTCCCTAAGCCACCTTAGAGTTGCTGGCATTGGGATCAGAAAAATTCTTCTAGTATTGGGAATTGCACCCAGGGGAGATTTACCACAGACCCACACCCCGAATTTTTTGATTTTTATTTTAAGACAGAACCTTGCAAGTTTGCTAACTTGTCATCCTCCTGCCTCAGCCTCCCTGGCTTCTAGGATTGTGGGCATATGCCATTGCACCTATCTGGATAACAAATATTTTCATAATGAAGAGCCCTTGTATTCCTATTATTATTTTAAAGTACATATTTAAAAATGTATAAAAACGTGCACAGGAGCAACTATAAAGCAAACAGTGTTATAATCTTCACCCAGGTAAGAATTAGAATATTACTAGCAATGTTGACACCACCCATGTCCTTTCCCAGTTACATCCATCTGTCTCCACATAGGTAACCATTCTCTTGACTTTGGGGTTTATCTATACTTCTACCCCATATGTATGCCTTCCTAAATTTACTTGAACTTGTCACATGCTGGTCTTATGTTTTTATTATGCATTTTTTGAGTTTTGCTTCATTTTTTAAATGTTTGTGAGATTCCTCAATTGAGTGTGGTTTATCTTCTTTGCTGTATTGAAGTCCATTTTATGAATATGCCACAAGTTATTCAGTCACAGATGACCGTTTTTGGAGCTTTGGACTGTTACAGTGTAGATATAAACATTTTTGTGTATGTGTCCTGGTATACAGCTACTTGTATTTTTAGAATTGATGATGAATCTAGTAGTGAAATTGCTGAGTCACAGACTATTCCTATCTTCAGTAGTACTAGATGCTACCAACTCTTTTCCAAAGTGGTTGTACCAATTTGCACCATCATGAAGAGTATGAGTTCCTGTTGCTCTACATCTTCACCACCCACTTGCTGTTGTAGAGTTTTTATTTTTTGTCAATCTTAAGGGTATTTAATGAGTGGTATCTTATTGTGGTTTTCATTTGCATTTCTCTGGTTACTCATGACTTAAAATCTTTTGTATTTCCTCTTTTTTGAAGTATGCAGTCAGGTCTTTTGCACATTTTCTATTAGATCATGTACCTTTTCATATCCTCATTAATTTACAGGTGTTGTTCACACATTTGTTTTTTTTACTACTTTGTTGTTTTATGTGAGTTTCAAATATCTTCTAATTTGTGTTTTTTTCCTCTTTTTTTTTAAAAAAAAGATAGTTCCTTGAAAGAAGATTTTAACATGCTAAAATTTATCAATACTTCTTGTTTATGGTTTGTGTTTTTTTTTTGATCTTATTCCACTTAGTGTCAATTTTTGTTTAGTGGAAGTAGAGGTCTGTTTCATTTTTCCTCCACACAGATAACCAGTTGTCTAGCAACATTCACTGAAAAGGACACCTTTGGCCAGGTGTGGGGGTGCTCACCTGTAATCCCAGTGACTTTCAAGGCTGAGGTGGATATTTTTAAGTTCAAGGTGAGCCAGGGCAATTTAGTTGGATCTTGTCTGAAAAAAAAAAGCCTGGGAATTTAACTCAGTGTTAGTGCATCCATGAGTTCAATCCCCAGTATTGCCTCCCCAACCTAAAAAAATTGCTTTATATACTGATCTGCTGTGCCATCTGTGATATATCAAGTATTTGTGAATATGTTTCTTGGCTCTTTTTTTCTGTACTGTTGTAGCATATTTCATCATGGGATCCCCCTAGGAATCTTTGAGCAAGATACTTAAAAGAATCAGTGTTCAATTTCCTCATATGTAAAATAGAACAGTAATATTACTAAAGCTAATATGTTTGTTATGAGGGCTGAATTAATAATTCAAAGAGCTTAAAGCTTTAGTATTTCTTTATGTGTGTGTGTGTGTATATATATATATATATATATATATATATATATATATATATATATATTAAATAAATTCATTTTTTTCTGTGAATAGAAAAAATAGCCATGGGTTTTAGAATTTATATTTATCCTTACTTTAGTAGTTCTAAGCTTATTTCTGTACATGTAAATCTTCTTCATCCTTCAATGACAAGAGCAAAATATTGCTTGAGTAGGTGGCAGAGAAATTAATATTTGTAATTAATTTGAATTCATTATTTACCAACTATGGGTCCTTGTACCAGATACCTACTGAGTTCAGACATGTTATTAAAATGTATATGGAATTACCTAATTGTATGGTTTTAGAAAGAAAATGAAACCCAACTTACTTTTATGCCTTTATAAATTAAAAATACATTTACTGAGAACCCAATACATATTAACACTCTTCTAGACATTGGAGCCAGAGGATTAGATACTATATACTATAACTTACCTTTGATAGAAATGATCTTCTAGTGGGGAAAGATCAACAATTAAAAAATAGGAGATAAAATAGCCACCAAGGAAATTAAATGGTGCACTTGGATGCAGGTAAGGTGTTTCATATAGCACAGTAAGTGGGAGTGTGACCAAGGTGGGGGGCCACTTAAGTAGAGACCAGAATATCTGAAATGGGAAGATCAGTTATAGTCTTGGAAGAACACATGGGTGAGAATAAGAATATATAATAAGAATTATACATAATTAGCTTTGCTTTCAGTTCCGGACACAGTGCTGCTAAAACCTTTCTAATTTTCTGAGTAATGAGCTGATTGTAGCATCTTTTGTTTGCTCTTAATTCTTGGTTTCTAACACAAGAGCTTCTAGTTCCCTTGGATTCTCCAGAGTTATAGAATCTGTTTATAACAAATAGATAGGTATCTTGTGATAGAAGGGCCTTAGGTGGATTAGCATGGGAGCTGGTTGACAGAACAACTATGAAATTAGAGGGCTGGATCTTTCAGCCATACCCCCTGATTTGTGGGGAAGAGATGGACCAGAAACTAGGTACAATCATCAATGGCTAGGAAGTTTATTTAATTGTGTCTTTACAATGGAAACTCTATTAAATCCTAAGTGATAGAATTTGGAAGAGCTTCTCGGTTTGTGAGCACATGGAAGTGCTGGGAAGGTAGAGTGCTCAGAAAGAATGTGAAAGCTATGTCCACCTGATGACACACTGTGTTCTATGCTTCCCTTTCATTTGAAATTTGAATTCATTATTTACCAACTATGTGTCCTTGTACCACATACCTACTGAGTTCAGACATGTTATTAAAATGTATATGGAATTACCTACTTTGTATGGTTTTAGAAAGAAAATGAAACCCAACTTACTTTTAGGCCTTTATAAATTAAAAATACATTTACTGTTTTTGGGTTGTTTTCTTTATAATACACTTGCAACAGTAAGTCAAGTGTTCCCCCACTGTGAGATGTGACAGCATATTATGGAACACAGTGAGGTGGTCATGGGAAACTCCAAGGGGTAGGTAAATTGAACAAAAGTGTGGCTAACTTGGAGACATCTACTTGTGAGTCTCATCTGAAGTGATGGACAGGATGGTATGACTGAGCCACTGATCTGTGGGGTCTGTATTAACTCTTGGTAGTGTCAGAATTGAGTTTAAATGTAGGATATACAGTTTGTATCTGGAGAATTAGAGATTTATTTGGTGTGAGTTCAAGAGAAAACAACTTATTTTCCTTTTATCAGGAAAAGAACAGCAAGTTTAATGATCCTTGACTCCTGAAGAGCCCCTATAAAGTTGCAGGTGGTTGAGGGAACGTGGTAGAGACTACATGACCCATGTCAAAAAAGGGAGGTTTAAAAGTGAATGGTTTACATTTCCAAAGAGAGAGCTAATGTGTAGAATAAAAAGTTATAGGGCAAGGATAGAAGCAGGAGACTTAATGAGGGCAAATTGCAATTGTCCAGGTTTGAGGTAAAAGATAGTGAGGTGGAGTTAGTTAAAATTTGTAAATTAGGTTATATTTTGAAAAATATGTCCATGAATTGAATGTTGTGGTGCAGAGACCCAGTAGTGCTCAGTATGACTCTAAAGTTATGTCCTAAACCATAAGGAAATAGTGATGACATGAATAGTAGTGATACTATTATAAATATTACTAGAGTCACAGAAGTTTTAAACTGATTTTTGCATAATAGCTTGCTTAATCTTCACAAAAAATGCTATGTTAGGCACAATTATTTTCCCATTTTGCAAATATACTAACATAAAGAAATAAGTATGCTGTCTATTTTCCCAAGTCTTCAAAATGACATATAAGTTTTAACCACAGAATCTGGCTTTAAAAATCTCTGATTTTAACTATACAGTGCCTCTGATTCAGGAAGAATAAACTTGGCAGGTTTACTAAACAGTGTTAAGTAGACTGTTAGGTACATGACTAATCATCAAAAGATTCATCAGGGCTCAAAATGAAAATTTAGGAGAATTCAAATTAGACATGGTGAATAAAGCAAGAAACGTGGTGTGACACAAGGGATTCAGCCGAGCTTCAAATGTTCCCAATCCTTGAATTTTCTTATTTTTTTAAATTTTTTTATACTGCTAGGGATTGAACTCAGGGCCTCACACATGCTAGACAAGTTCTGTACCCCTAAGCTGTACCCCATCCCTTGAAATTATTTTAAAGGTGATTTATTTATTTGACCAGCATTTTGTGGTTTTCAGTCTACAAATCCTGTACCTGTTCTTTAAATTTACACCTAGTTGTTTCATAGTTTTTAGCTATTATCATTGACTTTTGATTTCACTTAGCATGTCTTAGTGGATTTGTGCTATTCATTCTGTTTATCACACACTGTGGCTAGGCCATCCTAGTGTAGAGGAGGAAGCATCAGGAGATCTGAGCTGAGGTAGGAAAATGTGGCTCAGTCTCTACCTCTGCCTCTTCCTGGCTCTTGATCTTGGACAAGACGCTGGATTCTCAGGTAATTAGTAGCTACATCACTAGAGTGAGAACAACTCAAATTATACTTCAATACTACTTATTATTGGTGCTTTGCCCTTAGTAGATTTCTACTTTAAAATAGATATTCATATGTTTTTCAAAATGCTTTGATGAACCCTTTTGAAAATGAAAGGCAAAGACCATGGAATCTGGTTTTAATGGAGAAAGTCGAACAAAGTCTTCTACCTATATTCTGACTGCATAAGCAATAAGTATAAATTTTGAGATAGGCAGTTATGAAATGATAGGAGAGGTCTGCACAACATTGTTGCCCATGGGAAATCTAGTTCTGTATGGAATAGAGACACACTTCTCTCTCTCTCTCTCTCTCTCTCTCTCTCTCTCTCTCTCTCTCTCCCTTCTGCAGTCTCTCTTTTCTTCTGTATTTCTGACTTTATTTTTGTGCTGTTCCATTCTGCCTTATTATCCATCACTATAAACTTCCATTAGAATCTGTAATGCTCAAATGCTCTAGATTGATGGACAGGGGAGCCAGAATAATTGAACGGATAAATAATATCACAAAATAGGACCAGACTCCATGTCTGCTGGGTGCAAGAAGAGAAAATAAATCTTTTGTGAGTTGAGAATAAGGTAAAGTTCTAGTTTAAGAATGGAAATCAAAACTAAGTAGTATAATCAATCAGGAAGTGATAAAATCTTAGAGAAGGCAGACTTAATCTAAATCTCCCAGGGCAGACAAGGTGATGTAAATCTGCACCTATTTTGTAAGACAGAGAAGACATATGTGGATAGAAATGCTCACCTGTGGCATGCTGTGTTCTCATGTTGACGGTCAAGGCAGCCTGAGAGCACATGCCAGTCCTGAGCTGGGTGATGGTGGCCAGCACAGAACCACAGTGTGGTTTAGTCTCTTCAATTGTGCTATGGGACAACCCACATGAACTTTACAAGAGTGTGTTGAGAAAATAAAATAGTGCAATGCCTCATATCTAATGTATGTTCAAACACTCTTGAGTATGAGTGGTATTAAAATTAGATTTAATTCCTAGGGACATTGATTATTTTATTGGACATCTTGTAGCTCACAGAGAAGTGCCTGGCACAGAGCAAACATAGATAGCAGATAGTAGGAGTGTAAAGAGAAAAGGTTAAGTGAATTAATGTGGGTAATTTCTGACACATCAAATCCTTGATATCTTTGTTAAATGACTGATTAAGTAGATAATTATGCTACATATTATAAACATCTGTTTTAAATCCCCAAATCCACTTACACGAACTGGGCAAACCCCTGTGAAAATATAGATCTGAGGCATAAGAAAGAATGCTCAAGATTACTTCAAGCAATATGCACGGGCAGCAGGGGAGAAAGACACATGCACTTGCTAGTTTGGCCTCTCACAGTTATTTCCTCTGAGTCTTTGAGTAACACCTAATTGCCAAAAATCAAACAATTAAGAATAATAAGGAAGTTAAGGCTTTATTTCTATGCCCATTGGGCACTTGGGTCTGTTAACAGCCCTGCCATGCATCTATCTGCTGGATAGTGTTATGGATGAGAAATCTAAGGCTCAGAGAGTTCCCACTGATTTATTCTGTATCTGCGAATAGTGGAGGAAAACTGGGGCTTGAACTTGAATCTTTGGACTGCAAATCCTGTGCTCTAGTTTCCCAGCCAAGTCTGGTGGCTACTGTTTATGTTAATTATTTTTCCTTCCAAGCTGATAAGGAAATAGCTCAAAGAACAGAACATTGTTGATTGCAGTGAGGTTTCCTTCCAAGCCTTCTCTCACTTTGCAGAATGTTTTCCTAATTTGGCTTTAAGTGAGTGCAGCTCCTGGTGGCCCTGGCCACTGACTCCTTCTTGTGAACAGTCTGGTCCATTTCCTTTAGTTGGTCTACATCCCCCAAGCAGTTGTATTGTCTGAGGCTTTAAAACCACGTGGCCCATTTCCCAGATATGTGGTTGGCAACTCTCCTTCCCCAGCATTGTCTCTACCCCCAATCAGAAGTTCTGACCCCATATTTTTCTGTGTTACTTGTCATTGGCATTTCTCACAGTGTTCTAGTTGCTAATTGCCACAGAGAACTATTGTGGTTAAACAGTATTTGATAACACTTCCAACTGGTTGTGGCCAGGACTTAGGGAGGCAGGAGCATTGCTTTCTCACCTCCCATCATTGCTGACCATGGATCTGGGTTTTGAGGAAGGCGTGCATGGGTGTATGTGTGTGGGTGCTGCTGCCCATTGAAAAGGGATGTGTTGCTTTCCTGTGCTGATCAGTAGAGATGCTGGCAGGGGTGATCCTTTCCAGAGGAGTTTGTTTTTGCACCCTGTCACCTGCACGATTCAATTCATATGTCAGGGCCCCTCAGACATTGAAATAAGAAGAATTTCTGGGGATTCTAGTCTTTCACAGCTCTCCTACAACTTGTCGAAGTATCACAGTCAATGACTTCAAACATATCTTCACTTGGTTAAAATTGATATTATCATACTTGGCATGTCCTGGTAATAACACAAGATTTAAATCTGATGATCTGCTATCTAAGTAGCTTTAGGCTATTCTAACAAAGTAATGCAGGCTGGGTGTGGGAAGTTCAAGACCAGTAAGCTAGGGTGTCTGAGTTCTGCTGAGGGCTCTTTTATGATTGCAGAAGGATGCCTTCTTGGCGTCCCCTCAGGTGGCAGAAAAAAGCAAAGAGAGCTCTTTGAGTTCTTTAACAAAGTCCTCTTATCCCTTTCATAAGGACTCTACCATTCTGAGTTAATCATCTCTCCAAGGACCCATCTCCTAAGTTTTGGGATTCCAGCATATGAATTTAAATGTGTACAAATATTCAGTGCATAGCCTCTGAGATTTCTTGTCTCATCAGCTTCATGGGCTATGTGACCTGTTTATGAGCACATGCACTCTGCATACTTTCCAGTAGTCCTTCACTAAATGCTAGTTGAAGGATGAGAATAGTCTGCTACTGGGGTGCTGTTAAAATCATGTGTAAGGACACCTGCTGCAGACTTGGTACAAATGCTCCCTTGGTGAAGAAGAAAGAGCAGAGTGGGGTGCTTTGGGGGATGCCTGCTCCTCAGACCCTTCATTTCTGCCTTCCTGTTCATATGGATATTGATGCAGATAGCATGACCAACATTCTTCTGGCTCACTTGGGAGGGCTGCTTTTGGATGGCTCTCTCACAGCAAGTCCTAGCACAAAGTTGTCACATGCATTCCTTCTTACCCCATGGTTCTGGTGGTTTTAGACAGGTGGAAGGAGGGCTGCATCAGACATCCTCCTTAGACATTTACAGCTCCATCACACTGGGGATTTGAGCCAACCTCTACAGAATTAAGAAACTACCACGGTTTCTCATCAAACTCAACAACTCCTAGTGCAACCTTTGGTGATGTTTTACAAAGCACAATGTTTTTGTTTCTATCCTAGGAAGTTTCTATAATTCTCAAATATTGTAGGAGCTATATGGTTTGCTTCTTGTTCTTTTGTTATTTGTGTCCTGGATACAGTTTGCATGTGGAGTATAAACTCAACTGTATACTTCAGTTAATTGCTGCAAGAAAGAAGACTAATATGAGTGCTGTCAGGGCTTTATTCCCACATAGAAACTCTTACACTGCGGTAGTGGTGAGGTGTCCAAGGGTTCTTTTTTCCCAGCATTTGTAGGAGGTTTGAACTGATTTTAACCATGTCTGAAAAGAAAAACTTGTAATTGAGTCTCACTGTTTTACAGATGACCTAGCAAAAACAAATTTATATATATTATGTATGATATATATATAATGTTTCTGATTGGGCAGGCTTTTTCTCTATTTTTTTTCCAGAAATTCTATGTTAAAAACAAGAGTCAAAGTAGAACTGCATCTAGGTGAACACCTTGATATTTTAAAAATACTTCATTAACACACTGATTTGCTGTTTATTGATCCTCTTGTGATCTACTCTGATAAAATTCTCTACGGAAAGGGGAATGAGCTAGGAAATGCCCTCAGATTTCCCTAGTAGAATACATCAGCTAGCAATAATAACAGAATCACTTCATCTGTTAGTTTGTTAATATTTGCAAGCAACAAAAGAGTTAATTAATTGACTAAATTGATTAAGGTCTGTGTTTCTTCACTTGGCAGTGCAGAGGGGAGTGAGTCCAGGGGAAATTTCAGCTCTGCTCTTGGTGCTCTGACTTGTCTTGATTATGACCTTCTGGAACAGTGGCTAACAGCACAACCACTGGAGTAGATGTGATCAGCCCTCATGAGCTGTGCAGTTTGGACATGCTACTTTGCTACTGGACCTCAAGACTGCCCAATCACCAAAATGTGCCAGGTGTGCCTAGAGTTCCACTGGCTGTGCTCACCTGGAGAAAAGGAAGGAAAAATGGTTGTTGCCCTGAAGGGGTTTAAATCTCATTAGGGTGAGACTCCACTCTCTCCCCGATGAATTCTGAGTCCCTTGAGATGGGAAACATGACTTCCAGCTTCTAATCCTGCAAGATGGCTGGACAGGGCAGTTGCCTAGTGAAGGCTGAATGAGTAATTGAAGTAGCATGAAACAGATTTTCCAAGACCAAAGGAGCATGAACAAATATCCAGTCAACAGAATAGCAGCCATTTACTCTGAATGAGCCTGAGTAGAGAATGATCAGGGCCAATTGGAGTTTGCTAAGCTGGTGAATAATAATGTATTGAAACAAGCTCTGTGACAAGTCAAAGTCCCTGGGTGAACTCTGGCAAACCAAGTTCTCTTGCTGAGCTTTACTTTCCTTTTCTTTATGGGTTTATGTTTTACATTTTAATCCATGATCATTTTGAATTAATATTTGTATCTGGTGTGAGTTTTAGTGTGAGGTTCTTTTCCCCTCCCCTTTCCTTCCTTTCTGTCTGGCTGGGACATTCTCTTGTTCTACAACTATTTCTTGAGAAGTCTGTCCTTCCTTTGCTAAGTTCACTTTCCTCTTCTTTCAAATGAAGGGGTCAGATTTATACTAGAGGAAATCACTGTTCCCTTCTAGGTTTACGAATCTTTTGAACCCACTTTTTCTGATGTGCACTTCCTTTGAGCAAAGCTATCCTTCATATCATATATATGTAAAAAAGGTCATCTAGATGAAATTCAGAATTCATCTGTTGGATATTGTTCAGTTGATAGATTTTCCTGTGAAAACTATGGTTTTAGAAGTTTGATGAAAATGTATAGAAATTCTTAGACTAATGATTTCTTTTTTTAATACTATCAAGCATGACTTTTTTGGACAAACTTAAGAGATTGTGGGTTTTGCTTCACTTGGAATGGAGGGGGAAAGATGGTTTACTTCTCAATTAAAAAAGCAACAGCTGGTTAATCTTTGTACTGGATTCACAAACTGAAGGGGTAAAATAGTAATTGTTCCATGATTATAAAATAGAGTGAGGTAAGGCTGGAGTCAATTTTTTTTCCTCAAAGAATCACAGAAATATTTATTGTCAAGAAGATCATTAATCCTCATCATAGAGAAAACATATCAAACAAGAGTGAATAATACATGTTTGTGGATCCAGTATTCAAACAACTATATAAGCAAAGACATTTTAGAGTTCTGTTCCTAAAGTCTATAGTTGTGAAATATCTTTTTAGTTTTTAGATAAGGAATCAGAATAAGGTGATACAATACATGTCAGAGCTATTCTTCGAGAATGAGTGAGCTCTAGAGTCATACTTCCTGGGGCTGCCAGCTTGTGAGCTTTCAAAATTAAGCAGAGCTTGTACTTTAGTAGGAGATCACCACAAAACACCTGCTAAAAGGGAGAAACCATAGTAGTAACCAAATCCTAGAGGTTGAAAGGGCCTGGTTATATTGAGAAAGGATTTGGGTCTTTTTCTTGAAACAAATTCATCCTAAAACACCAGAAAAAGTCTCATCCATGTTTAGACACAAGCAAGTAAGGAAGCCCTACACCTAAGGAGGTACTGATCACTGCATCATATTAGAGAAGTGAAAGAAAAAGGGAAGTTTTATTTTGAGGAGTTAGTCTACAAAAACTCCTACATTGTAAATCAAACCTTTTGTGTTCTAATTCTCACTTCTGTCACTCTATGTCTGACTATCCGGAATCAGTCCAGGATTTTGGGGGATCTAGATTTCCTCACCTACAAAATTAGATATTTGGACTAGATGACATTTCTCCTACCTCTAAAATTGTGTGACCTTTTCCTAGACCATATATTCTTTCTTTCTATACTGCTTCTCCACTTGTTCAGCAAATATTTATGGAGCCACTATTTTGTTCCTGTACTGTGACAAAAGTGTCACATCTTATATAATTTATAAAAACTGTTCAAAATAGGCAAATCCATAGAGATGAAAGGTAGGTTAGTAGTTACTGGGGGCTGATAAAAGAAGACAGTGAGAGTGATGATTAATGGGACTGGAGGGTCTTTTAGGAGTGATTCTGGGTTTGGGACATTTCCTATGAACAAAATCATAATATGTGGCCTTGGGTATGCTTCTTGTAGTGTAATGCTGTCCTGGTCTGTTTATGTTGTAGCATGTAGCAGTACTTCATTTCTTTTTTGGTGAGTAATATTCCATTGTATGGACATAGCCCATTTTATTTATCCATTCATGAGTTATTTGATTGTTCTACATTGGGACTATTAAGAATGATACTGCTGTGAATATTATTGTGCAGGGTTTTGTAGATATGTTTTCTTCCCCCAATATATGCCTAGGAATGGAATTGCTGGGTCATTGCCACATGCACCCATTCTGCACTCAGGCCTGTGATCCCTTGTCACTCTGCCAGAGAAACTATCATGTCTCCAGACACAGGTTGTTATCTCAACTTCCTTTGTTCTAGTTAAGAAGACCAGCTTACAAGCCCCAGAAACCAATTACTTACTGTGAATTTATATCTGTGGGATTTATATCTGTATGGGGTCCTCACTTACCCAGCCTAGTCCTTGTGTTGAGCTATAGTCAAGCATCAACTGCCACATCCTCAGCTCTCTGAGAAAGATTGGGTAGTGATCTGAGTTTGGCTTTCATTTGCAATCCTTTAGCTCTTCTGAGTGGCAGCTCCTACTGCTTCATTCTTTAGTTTCCCAAAGAATTGCTTTCTCATTATATATATATATAAAATCTGGAATCATAATGTTTACTTAAAGAGCCTCTCCATTATTCAGAGAGGCAACAGGTCCTGTAGAATTCCCAGAGGAATAAAGTGCCTGGCTTCAAGATGCTGTAATGTACCTGGCACCCAGGAATGGGTGTGAGGCAACAAAGCTGAGGAGTGGACACCCTTCCTCTGCTGCTGGCTGTGTTGCATTCTACTGCAGTTTCCTTTCTTTGCATTGCTGCACATAACACTCCACGCCCCTGTGCTGGCCCTGCTGGTCACAGTGGAGAATTTTGAATCCCATGGGATGAGTGGCCTGTCAAGTAGTTTTTATTGACAGCTTTTTGTTTGCTGTGCATCTCATTGGCTTGTTTACCAACACCAACTAGATTTTGTTTCTTTCATATCCAAACCGGAACACATTTGGATATCCTGAGATTTTACAGAGCGTGTTTTTTTATTATATGAACCTAACCTAACTAGTATTCCCATACGAAGTAATGCAAATCTACTTTTGTTCTAGTGGAGCTATTTTGGTCACATATAAGCAATTTTGGTTCAGTTTAGGGTGTGAATTCAAGGTTTTTATAACTCAGTTTGAGCTTCATTTCATATCAGTGATAGCCATTTTAATTTATCTGAATAAAACATTTTTATTGTCACTATGTGTTACAAAGCCTCCCCCCACTCGCTTGATTTTTAAGAAAAAGAAAATCTTCTTTGATTTATGTTTATGGCTTCTCTCCTCCTTTGAAAGCAGGGGCTAACTGATCATTGGCACAAATTAATGTTCTAGAATCTACCTTCAGAATTAGAGTCTTGAGTGTGAAGCAGTGAAACCTGTATGTCAGGGGCTTTAGGTCTCTGCAGAGTTGAAGGGGGCAAGGTGACGAGGGGGAAAGGTGACGAGGGGGCAAGGTGAGGGAGAAGTGAACCTCTGCCCCTGTTCTTCCAGAGAAGATCTGCTTAGTCCTGTTTTTATTTTGAGATACAATATAAGATCATGTTTACACAAGGAAGAAATGGTTCCACTTAACTTTAAAAAATAAAAATGGCTTAAAATATATTGCTAGAGGTCATATAGATAGGAATCAGGCTTTCTTTGCAGTTGCTGGATCTAAGCCCTTCAGCCCACACACGGGGGGGGGAGAGAAAAAAAATTGGCTATATGTTTACTAACTTCTGAGAATCACAACCACACACACCACACACCACAAAATAGGCAAAACAGGCACTTCTCTCAGGGCCATGTACATTTACAGTTTTGATGAAATATGGTAAGTGGTTTTGCTCATTTTTAGAGTAAATGGGAAGAATTTTTGGGACAGAATCAGGTTTTCTTATCTTTAAACTGGGGCAAATATCTCATAATTATCTTTGTGTCTCCTTTTTAACTTATCCAGAAGGTATAAAAATTATTAATATTCCCATGTAGAAGAATGACAGGGGACTCAACGTTCGTGTAGCCATGGATATCTTAGGATACACTTTTTGGATGTGTTACTCCATATAATATTAGGTGGTTACCACCAGCCCTTCCAGTAAGCAAATCTGCAGGCCAAGCTGATGACCCTGTACACACAGTGAAGCATTCATTCACCAAGGATGTTTTAAGAAGACGTGATTAGGGAAGGGATACCATGGGGTGGAAGAGCAGGAACTGTAATGCCAGATGTACATGGGAGAAGAGGCTCAGAGAAAATAACAAAAAAGAAACCTTGGAACCTGTCTCCTCATCAGTAAAAGAAAAATCATAATAACCATTTTGCAGTGTTGTTCTGTTATAAATCATGTAGAGAAAGACCAGCTAAGAATCGATACATCATAGGTATCACCCAGTCAGCACATAGTGTGGTGTGGTTCAGTGACCTCATGATGACTTGCTTGGCCAGTGGCGTAGCCACTGTGGACTGCTGTAGCCGTGTGCCATTGGCAACTGTTACTCTTGTGGCAATTTTACTTCCCATCCTGCAGAAGAGCAGTGCCTTTGGGGACCTAGCCCGGGGTCTTGAACACATTGAATACTTGGAGGGAATTGAGCTCATCCATAACTATTGGCTCAATGTGTCTCTTCAGAGCCAGCCTCCAGTTCTCATTGTATTGGTGAGACTTGTGCCACCATCACACTGGGGAAGGATGTTGCCTTCTTACTGGCAAATGAGACGCAATGACTCTGATTTTTCAAAAAAACTTTACTATGTAACATCTATAAGGTTATATGACCTGTGTATCAGGATCACAGTCTTTGACTCCTTTTTTTAATACCTGGCCCCTGAAACTCTCTCTTTCAGTGAGAGGAGGCTTCAACGCTGTAGTAAAAGTCTACACATTGGGTCAGTTCAGCCCTTGTGGCAGTGCAGAAAGGGAATAGAAGTGGACCTGCCTTTCAGGAGCCTTGAAAAAGGGGTAGGAGGCCGAGTGGGATAGCATGCGAGGAAAGTTCAGGGTGTGGAGGGGAGGGGCAGAGGGGATCTCTGGAAAGATAATCGGGAAGGGCGATGGGGTCTGGCGCTCTGGCATCCCCTTAGGTGAAGGCTGCTGTGGGACCACCAGAGCAGGTTGGAGGGTAACAGGGGCTTCTGCCTCAGGGCTGCTGCCTCTGAAGGCATGACGCCTGTCTTCAGGGGGGTGCGGCTCCGATGGAAGATCCGGAATTTCGAGTTCAATATCAGCATAGGCAAGAGCCCGGGGAGGATCTATTCTGATGGTGGCCGTCATGCCATATCTGCGTCGTTTGTTGACCCAGTACAGCAGTGGGCTGTAACTAAATGTGGCAGCTTTCATCACCTCCACCCACTGCTGGGCACGCTGTCTCCTCCGCAGGTTCTTCCTCCAGTGGAGTACCAGCATGCAGCCACCAGTTATCACGGTGCAGAGCCCCAACAATCCGAAGTACCATGGGACCCACGCTGAGGCAGTAAAAAAACAACAACAAAAAAAAAAAACAAAAAAGGCAAGCTGACTGACAGCTCTAGCTTGGGACCTGAACTGTGTCTCATTCCTCTCCTGGATTTGTCTCATTCATCCTCTCATTCCTTCCCACCCTTCTCAAAGACATGCCTAATAATTTCCTGATTCAGTCAAAGCTATATTTGCAGGGCACATAAGAGACCCCATTAGCCTTTTTTAGATAAGGAACACTAGGTGTAGAGGGGCAAGACCTGCCCAGACTCAAGTCAGGCCTTCTGGCTCCCAGTCCAAAACCCATGCAGTCATTCACACCAAGAAGCCTCACTAAGGACAAGGACATCAATTGTATCTCTTCTCCTTGGGCAGAGCATTGGTCTCTGCCTTTGAGGAGTCCTTAGTTTCCTAGAGGAGTCTGTCTCTTAACTAAATAGCACTCCATTCAGGCAGCACCCCCCTCCCCCCCATCCATGCAAAGGGTCTTCCCTGAAAGTTTGTCACTCACTCTCAAAAGAACTGGGTGTACTTACGACCAGGGAGGCCCATGTCCTCCTTTTGCGAATCCATAAGGTTCACTCTGGTTACCAGGCCTATGGCTCTGCAAAGAGTGAACTGACCCACTACTCTGCCCACCAATGGGAGTCCCCAGAAGGCCCAGTCCCATTGTTCTCTAAAGATGAGATCACTGGGTTCTGAGCATCAGGAATTCTTGGGCTGGTGCTTGTAGAGTGGTTGGCAGTTGATGGAATAAGGGACTCCATCTTATGACATCTCATGAGCATGTTGTCTTCCATGAAAGACTGGTCCACCATAGAATTGTCTGTTCCCAACTTTGTGTGGTGAACTCACAGGCAGCTCCCAGCAAAGGGTCCTTACACCCTCAGGAGCTTCTACTTGTGTTTTCAGTTGTTAGGGAGCCATTTTCCAGTGGGGAGTGAAGCAGGGAGGACAGTGAACATTGGACATCCCTACCCTCAAGAAGTGTCTTACCCAGTTGTCAGGGAACAAAATGGCTAGAAGAACCATGTGGTCCAAACCTCCTCCTTTGGCTCCTACCATCTCTGTTTTGTTTCTTCAACAAGTGTTTTTTGGGCATCATCAGGTCTTGTATGTGATCTGCTTCTCTTTCCAGCTCCGTCTCCCTCCCCACCTGTCATATACCTTTCAGCCCTGGGCATGCCAGATTCCCACAGACCCTGCTTATTCTCCTCTAAACTTTGGCTCAGACTGCTGCTTCACTCAGGAGTGTCACTCACCACATTTCCACCACGGAACACCTTTTTATCCTCCCAAGTGGTCAGCTCCCCAACTCTGATACAAATAGTTCTTTCAGTTGATTTCCCGGTTTCTAGAACTCTGGAGCAGATAAATTTGAAGCAAATTGTTCCCAGGGACAGGAATCAAATTGATTTCAACAACTAAAAATGTGTATAAAGTGGAAAATATAGTGTTCTACAGATTTAATATATTATTTTTAGAAATTGCTCTATTTGAACTGGTATAAAAGTGATGCCCTTTTAAATAATATGTCACCTACCATGAACAACTAAAGTTCAGTTAAGTATGAATTAAACGGAAAAAATTAACTGATGCTCTGCCACTGAGGCTTATTTTAAAATCAACATATTTTCCATCCCCTTCTCCCCATCCCTAACCTGGAACAGGATTACTTTTTGTCCCCATTCAGTTATCTGTCCTTGAGCACACACCCACCACAGGAGTGAAGAAATTCAGAGTTGGAGATGGCAGCAGAAGACTTAGAAAATGATTATATCCCAGATTAAGAGGTGAAATAGGACCGGGCACACCTGAAATCACATCTTTAAAGACACTTTGTTCCCCCTGATGTGCAGAATCACAGCCTCTGGGACAAGAGTCCCTTGCATTTTTCCTTTGCTTGCAAAGTAATTAAACTTCTGTCCATCAACTGATATATATATATATAAATATACAAATGGGTATATCCATCCAACAGAAAATATGTGTGGATTTGTGTGTATATATATACATTATATTTATATAAGATTTTGATATTAGGGATGGACCCCAGTATTCAGTTATTGAATAAACAATGTAGGAAGCCTATATCAACTAAAAATTGAAAATTATTTTCTCTCTGAAAAAATTTTAATAGCAATTTTACTTATTTTATACATCTATATTATTTGTTGAGATGTGAATATATATGTTTGTGTATAATATATGTATAATATAAAATATATAATACATATACATATGTATGTCTACATATATTTGTATGTATATATATGTATCTATACGTGTACATATGTGTATATATATATATCTACATTTATATATATATAAAAAATTATTGCTAATTAATTAAACAAGGGAGAAAAAGTCTTCTCAATTATATGCTGGGGTGACTGGATATCCACCTGACTCCTCACACAATGCACAGAGTTTACCCAAATTTAATTCCAGAACTAACTCAAAATAGACCTATATGTATGTAAGAGCTAAAGGGTAAATTTTCTTTAAAGGTATAGGAGTAAATTTTGACTTTATTAGGCAAATTCTTCTTGGATAGGACACCAAGAGCACAGTGATAAAGAACAATATGGGTAGATTGAACTTCAAGTTAACAACTTTTGTTCAAAGTATCTTGTCAAAAATGTGGAAAGACAACTGACAGACAAGGACAAAATATGTGCAAGTAACATGTCTTAAAAGAAAATGTATCCAGAATAAATAAAGAACAGAACCCAACACATAGATAGCCAATGTTTAAATAATGGACACATCATCTGAGTAGACCTTTCTCTAGAGACCTTCCTCCAAAGCAGATATTCTGGCCAGTGAGCACATAAAAAAATGTTCAACATCATCAGCCAGTGAGACTCAAAATAAGGTACTACTCCACATCCATGAGGATAGCTAAAATGAAACCAGATATTAACAACTTGGTAAGGATTTGGGAAATGTAGAACCAACCTTCCTACATTGCAGTAGAAATGTAAAATAATGTAGTTTCTTTGACAAATATCATTCAAGTGCCTGTGTAGGGGGCAATGTGGCATCATTAGACAGTTCTAGCAGGGTCACTCTGTCAGCATTAGAAGTGGCTAGAATAGTTTTCAACATGTAGATGTACTATTGGATAAAAATAAAATATGGTTAGTCTTCAGATAGAAAAATGTACATGTCTAGAAGTCTTAGCTCTGTAGTACTTGGTGCAAAAAGAGTAAAAATGATTAATTACTTTTGATTTGATTTCAGTTATGTGCTAAGCCTTACAATTCATGTGTTCCCCAATCTCAAATTTGAGTGTGCACAAAGAAATAAGTAAACTTAACTCAGTAAACCAGGAAGCGCCAGTTGACATGGTTGACTTTCTAGTTTTGACAAATGAAAGAATGATCATTTAAAGAAAGCCAGACACTTGGAGCAACTAGAAACAAGTTGCAGATGAATGATACGGAAAAGAGTTCTATTCGTTTATAAGAACACAAAATATAGCCATGTGGAGCCATTGGAAATACCCTGCACTCTAATGGGCATCTAAGGGAATTGCCCAGTGAGAACATTACCCTGTCATGTGGGCCACCTTCAGTGTTTCTGTATTTTCTCCAAAAGGAGTTAGTGTCTCAGTTGTATCTTGGCTGTGCATGCTAGGACAGTTGAGTCTCCTGATTGAGGAACTTGGATTCTCACAGCAGGCAGATAAGATGGATCTATTCTGATAATATTTCATGTTATGGGAACTCTCTCATGGCTCTGTAGATTGTGTGGTCATGGAAACCTTCTGAGAAGCTGAAATATACATGTCAGGAGTGAGCTGTGTGCAAATCAGGGAGAGGAGAATGAAGGGGATGATGGAGGCAAAGACACACTTTCTAAGATGGGCCTGTTGTGACCCTATCTCAAAAGGCTGATGTGTTCTCTAGAGAAGTAAGATGAACACAGGGCAGGAGGTGTAGGAGCAGGCAAGTGCTGGACCCTTATTGGAGGGTCAGGTAGGGAACCCCTTGTATAGAACTTTGTTCTGTGGGACAAATTGGACTTTACCGAGATCATGTAATGTTATGTAGATTAATAAAGTGATTCACTTTATTTTTTTTGGGGGGGGTGTTATTGTTTTGTTTTGCTTAATTTTATTTTGGCCCTGGGATTGAACCTGGGTCCTTGAGCATGCTAAGCAAGCACTCTACCACTGAGCCACATCCCCAGCACAGGAGATCTGTTTTTAAATACTATTTTATCAATATGTACAAAGAGTGGGCAGTGTCTACATAAAAATGGAGGTAAGGTACCCAATGAGGTGGTTGTTAATGGGACTCATGTAAATGGTGGTGTCCTGGCTTGGAGAGAAAATTTGCAGGACTTGTTGATGATGTGGATCTTTTGGGTGCCAGAAAAAGGAGAGGATATGGGTGGATGATGGCAGCATCCTCTAGGATTGGGGAGCGTGGAAGAAGCTGGCTTGAGTGGGCTGGAGATTTGAAAGGCTCTGATGGAGTTACAAACTGCAGAATCATTGAACTCCATACCATGAGAAAGTTCTAGGACAGGGACACAGGTGAACCCCAGGGCTTTTTCTAAATAATTGCAGCAGTCTGGCTGGGCAAAATAATCAGGGGTTGACAAGAAACTTGTGAAGGTTGATACAGTGGGAGCCATTTTATTGTAGGATGGCAGAGGTATTTATACCTAACTGAATACACAGCCTGTTTCAATTTAGCATCATCCAGTTACAGCAATCCTCATCATCTTAAGTATACACAGCTTAACTCAATTAATATCATCTTAATAGTTTGCTGGCATTACTTCTCAAACCACTCCCTCTGGCAAAGTGCCAGGCACCATCTTGACTTGGTTGTGGCTCTCAGCAAATAATTACAAACCTCTTTAAGGAAAAGACATCTATACCTGCATCAGTATCTTAAGAATTGAAACTAGGAGGCTAGCTTAGAAGAATAGTCACAAATGCCAGATTTGAAGTTGTCTTCTTTGAGGTGTGAGAACTCTTGAACTTCCCAGGTGCTTAAGAAACACCTGGTGCCAGAATCCTTGTGACAGATTATCATTTGCAAGGTCCTTTTTGATGAGTAATGTGGAAGGCTCTAGCAGAATCACTATTTGTTTTGTTGGGAGGAAAGGCACTTTGCCATTTGAGAATTGCAGCATAAGTGTAGAAAGGTGTTTGTGACATCTTGTTTTAAAAATGTCTTTTCCTCCTGGAAAGAGGAACTATGAGCTTAGGGGGACAGACTGAGAAGAAATGCTGGGTGTAGATCTGTAATTGAAATTTTAAAAAGGGGTCAGGGTTTGCCCTTCCCCATTAGTGCAAGTGTTCTTAAAAGTTCTCAGAGTGCTTTAGAAATTTTCAAACAAGCTCATTGAGCCTTGTATACTCTTAAGTGTCTCTCAGCCATCACTGCATACAAGGGTAGAAAAGAGAATAGTCAGTTTAGTGTAATGCTTTGTTGGTTGTATGACATGTGGGCCATGTATGCCAAAAGGAACCACAATGATGGTCTCTTGGTCAGCAAAGGCAGATGGAAAAAGTGTCATAGGCTTATTCCGTGTTCACATGTACATATTGCTGAGTTGTGCTACCTGACAGGTAATGGTGACTGATGTAGTCTCTGTAGAAGACAACCCTGTCTTAAAAAGTTAGATTTAGCTGTTGTCATGGTGTGCACCTATAATCACAGCTACACAGATCAAGGCAAATTTGATGACAAATTTGAGGCCAGTTGAGGCACATTAGTGAATCAATGCCTGAAAAAAGGGGAGGGGCAAGTACGTAGCTCAGTGATAGAGCCCCTTCCTAGTTCAGTCTCTGAATATTAATATCAAAAAGAATAAGTCACTATTTAATCATGATTTAGAAATAGTGTATTTGTAGAAGTCTATGACCCAGAATTGTAACACCTAAGTTGGTTGGGTGGGGCTCCCCCACCCCACTTCCATGGTTTTCTCTAATATAAATTTATTCTTGCTAGTGAAGCCATATTTTAACTTTTTTACAAAATGGTGTAATGGATGAAATGTGTAAAGACTGTAGAATGATGAGGTCCTGTCTAAAGATATGAGACTGAGTCCCATGAGAAGGATGACAGTACTGAAGGAGTTTGTCAAGTCAAGACTCTAGTAAGTACTAATTTTCTCACTGTGCTTGTGTCTGCATGGTGTGTGCACAGAGGTTGAGATCTGTGTGTATCCCTTAGCATCTTAGATTCTTGTATTAAAAAATGCCTATGGCTAATGTTTAGAAAATTGTTTTTTGTTGTTGTTGTTGTTTTTTGTACCAGGGTTGAACTCTGGGGCAGTCAACCACTGAGCCACATTCCCAGCTCTACTTTGTATTTTAGTTAGAGACAAGAGTATCATGAGTTGCTAAGCCCTTTGCCATTGCTGAGGCTCGCCTTGAACATGTGATCCTCCTGCCTAAGCCTCTATAGCTGCTGGGATTACAGGCATGTGCCACTGCACCTGGCTGAGAAAATGGTATTCTTTAGGGGAGGAGAGTGAGAAATTTCAGGTTTTCTGGTTCTGCAATGTTAGGAGATGCAGGAATAATGAAAGAGAGATGCTCTGAATTTCCTGTACAAATGTGAATCCAGGGACAAGATTATTTCAGAGTTCTATATTGTTACCAGGGTTAAGATCCAGCTGCTTGCCCCATACCTGGCCAGTCAAGTTGACAACTAAGTAGTTGAGGCAAAGAAAGTGACTGCATTTAAAAAGTGGCTCAGTGAGAAGAAAGAGGGATTCTGTATCCAAATCCCTACCTCTTAGGAAGCTGATCTCAGGGGGCTTATGTTAGTGATTCATGGGTGTTTCCAGATGGGCAGGTGTTCTGCAGAGGGAAGGCTGGATAATGGTATCCAAGTCATGATATTTTCCAATTTCTAAGATCTCAACAGTAAAGATCATGATTTTTTTCCTATTACGGACTAGGTGCATATTATACAATGATAGGGAAAGGTAATTCTTCCTAGACCCTCTTGGTGAGCTGGTAGCTTAAATCATTGTAATGAGGGAGAATATCCTTCCTCAGTTAGTGATATAGTGTAAACTCCCAGCAGTGAACACAGAGCATCCTTCCTCAGCTAGCTACTCCTATCATGAACAGAAACACATCCACTAGTGAATTTCAGTATTTCAACACTGAGGACAGGCAGTAATTTTTTCAGGAAAATAGTCCTGATTTACAAACATCTAATTGTCATTGATTATTTTCCTTGGATTGATCACAATAGGAATGTTTTAATTTTCAGATCCCAGAATGCACAAAGAGAACTTAAAATACTGATGTTTTAGGCTTGACCTAGATTTTCTTAGGAAGAACTTTGAAAGAAGTAAGACTCTTCCAACATTACAAGTCAGTAAGATGGATTTTGAAGATATTCATGTCATTGTGGGGTCAAATAAAGTCTAATGCGCAAAGGAACCCATGCAGTCATGTTTATAGCTATGACAGTTGCTCTTTTGAGTAACCCTGTTTTTCTCTGTGAGACAACAGGCAAACACTGAATCAAAATGCATGAAGAGCACTTTGCTATAGGAGCTATGTCATCTCTTTATCTAACATTATAGACATTTGTTCATGGCAGTTGGAAGACTGATCTCCCAATTGTATTCCTAAGGCTCAAATACATAGAATCAAAATGATGCAGAGGAACCTATGTTAAAAGCAAAGATTAAAGTTTTAACAGTATTAGAGCAAAGAAGGATTAATGAATCAGGCAGCACTGAGAACCAGAAGAGGTTCAGAGTTTCATGGCAGCAGTGTGGGCAGTGCGCTTCCATAGGCTGATGTAGAAGTACAATGGAAAAAATATATTTGACCAGAGTCAAAAGACCCTACATAGATGTTGTTTAGCAGTTTCTGTAAATTGGTAAAATTTTTTAGTTTCATTTTTCTAAAAACTTAAACTGGTTCCTAGTTTTCTGTAACATTTTTACATTAATTCTCCATGTACCTGTGGAGGAAGCTGAAGGAAGCCCTGGAATCATCTCAGTCTAATGAACTCTCAACTAAAACTTCATATCACTCAGGATAGAATCCAAGTTCCAAGCCACTCATTGTTAAGACTAGAATTATGAGATTTCAGTAGAAAATAGCACCAATATACAATGGAAATGCCCTTGGATAATGTTGATTTTGAAAAAGCAGTAATTTATGTCTTGTGATTCTATTTCAGTTTGAGGCTGATCCACTAGCAGATTGTTTAAGAGGATCAACAATTCCATCTTTACTTAGAGTGATGTCACTAAAGGACTGGATGTTTCCTTATTCTAGGAGCTGTGTTGAAATAGTGAGTTATGTCTATGGGAAAAGCAAATATGTAAGTACAATGGCAATTTTAATTTTCAACAATTTAAAAACCCATAAATAATCAATTATTTCCAATTTAAAATCAGTTGTTAACAATCTGAAAGTAGAGTCCCTGGCATATAAACATGTAGGAATCATTTTATCAAAACTCTGAAACCCTAGAAGTAGAGGGTAATGTCTGCTAGTCAGCAAACACCAGAACAGGTTTTTATGACATGGTTTGTGGCTGTTAGGATAGATGTTGAAGAAGGCATGGGAATTAGAAATTTGGTGTGAATGGGTGGGGAATACTTTTTAAATTTGTTTAGTCCTATAAGACAGGATAATGACCTTTAGCATATATTATATTCATTCAGTTTATATTATATACATTATATACATTTAGCATACATTATATATACATACATAGAGTATCACTTATTCTATTTAGGATCCCACTCTTGTAATTGTACAAGATCTGGAGTTACCCTGATTGTGTATACATATATAAGGCTAGCAAAGTTATGACTGATTAATTCTACTGTCTTTCCTATTCCCCTCCTCCCTCCCTTCGTTTCCCTTTGTAGAATACAATGGATTTCTATTATTGCCCTCCCCAACATCTCTTGTTTTGGGCTAGCATCCACAAATCAGAGAGAACATTTGGCCTTTGGTGTGTTGGGATTGGCTTATTTCACTTAGAATGACAGTCTTCAGTTCGGGTTGGGGAATATTAAGAACTAGCCCACTGGGCACAGTAGCACAAGCATGTAATCCTATGTTTCTCAGAAAGCTGAGGCAGGAGCATCACAAGTTCAAAGCCAGTGTCAGAAACTTAGCAAGGCTTCGAGCAACATAGAAAGACACTGTCTCTAAATAAAATATAAAAAGGGCTGGGGATGTGGATCAAGGGTTGAATGCCACTTGGTTCAATCCCTAGTACCAAAACAAAACAAAACAAACAGCAGCAAGAACAACAACACAAAACAAGGCTCCAATCATGTTTCCAAAAATTGAACTTATTTTTAAAGGAAATTTAATCTTTTTATAGGAATTTTGGGTTCACAGGAAAATGAAGAAGATACTGAGACTTTCTGTGTTACTCCCCCATTATCAATATCTCCCACCAAAGTAGTGCATTTATTCTAATGGATGAATGTACATTAATAGATTGCAATCACCAGGCATGGTGGTGGAGCACGCTTGTAATCACAGTGGCTCGGGAGGCTCACTCGGGAGGATTCTTAATTCAAAGCCATCCTTAGCAATGGTGAGGCACTAAGCAACTCAGTGAGATTCTGTCTCTAAATAAAATGCAAAATAGAGCTGGGGGTGTGGCTGAGTGTTTGAATGTCTGTGTTTTTAAAACCTGGAACCCCAATCCCCCAATATCCATTGCAGTCACTCAAAATCTGCAGTTTACATTGGGGTTCATTCTTGTTGTACATTCATACACAATGTGCATGTGACATATGTCCACTATTATATTATCAAGAAGAGTAGTTTCAACTAATTATTTGTTCTTTTTTTTTTTACTATCTCAATATTTTTTTTCCCTTTTCTAGAATGTCATATACTTGAAGCATGTAGTAGGTAGACTTTTCAGATTGGCTTTTTTTATGTAGTAATAAACATTTAAAGTTCTATTATTTCTCTGGATTGGTAGGTCACATCTTTTTAGTGCTAAATCACAACATTATGTTGTCTAGATGTAGTTTATTTTCCCATTCCCTTACTGAAGGACACCTTGATTACTCCCAATTTTTGACAGTTATGCATAAAGCTGCTCTCAATATTCTTGTGCCAGTTTTTGTGTGTATGGACACAAGTGTTTAACACTTTTGGGTAGATGGCAAGGAACATGATTGTTGGATCATTTTATAAAAATATGTTAGTTTTTAACAAACCACCAAACTGTATTCCAAAGTGGCTGTAGCACTTGTATTCCACTTGGGAATGATTAGAGTTCTTGCTGCTCTAAATTCTCACTGGTATTTGTTATTGCAGGTGCTCAGGTTTCAGGGCATTCTAATAGATATAGAGGGACAGCTTGTTTTAATTTGCATTTTCTCATATGATATGGAGCATCTTTTTACATGCTAACTTGTTATATCTTTTCATATGTATATATATATCTACCTTCCTTGGCAAGGTTCTTGTATATTTGGCCCATTTTAAAGTCAACTTATTTTCTTATTGTTGAGTTGTAAGAGTTTTTGTTATATTTGGGATAACAGCCATTTATTAGATGTCTTTTGCAAATATTATGATTTACACTGTATCTTGTGTTTTTGCTTATCTCTTGGCAGTGTCCTTCACAGAGCACACATTAATTTTAATGAAGCCCTACTAACCAATTTATTTTTTCATGGATTTTTGTCTTTGATGTTGTATGAAGTCCTTGTCATAATAATTCAAGATTATTGAAATATTCTCCTAGAAAATTGTAGGAGTTCTTAATTTTTGTGGTGTACATTTAGGTCTATGATTTATTTCACATTAGTTGGGTGAAGGGTATAATTTTTGTGTGTACATTTATCTTTCTTCTGGCATGTGGATGTCTAGTTATTCTAGGATCATCTGTTGAAAAGATTATCTTTATTGCATTGACTTTTTCCTCTGTCCAATTATTGGCCTTAGTGTAATTCTGGCTATAATGTCTTCTCCATTTACCAATTTATGCATGTTTTTCCACAAACCATTGTAGTTTTCTGGTAAGTCTTGATATTGGATACTTTTTCCTCCATATTTGTTCTTTTTCAATATTGTATTATTAGATGTAATGTACCAATATAAAAATGTGGAAAGAGAAAAAATATATTGTATTGGTTATAGTGGAAGTTTTGTTTCCCCTTGTACCTTGGAAAAATTATTTTGCCACTATTCACAAAATACTTTACTGATTTTGATTAGCATTGCATTGACCGTATAAATTAAGTGGGAAAGAACCCACTGACGTCTTGACCATAATGAATTTTTCTATCCAGGAACATGGAATGTGCTCCATTCTTTATTTTTTTATTCATTGGAATTTTCGTTTCCCTTTGATAGGTCTTGTATACCTTTTATCAGATTTACACCTTAGTATTTCATTTTTAGTATTTCAGTTTTTAATTTCAAATTCCACTTTTGTTAACTGATAGAATTAAAAGAAAGGAATTTGACTCTTATGTATTAACTTTCTATATTGAAATCTTACTCTAAAATCTTATCCATTCTAGGAGGTTATTGATTCTAATTATTTTCACAGATGTCATCTGCAAACAAAGACAAGTTTATGGGTTTGAATTTCTTGTGTAATTACATGAGTAAATTTTACTTTGAGTAAAATGTTAAAGGAGTTCATGAGTGAGGACACCACTGATTTTTAAAGATTCAGTTTTCTTTACTCAACCTTTTTGTTTATGAGTGCAGTTGAGCTAAATTTCTGAGAGTTCTGACACCCTCCAATGTTTTGTCTGGTGTTTAGTCTGTCTCTTCTGAATGTGTTTATTGCCTTTTGGTATGCCTTGTAATTTTTCCTTGATGGCTGGATATGATGTGCTGGGTCAAAGTGGGTGATGTAAATGGTTATGAGGTAGCAAGGTGAAGGGAAACTAGACTCCCATAATTAGGTCTCAATCTCCGGGGAGGTTGTGCCTGTGGACTGTGAATTTCACAGGTGCTTAAGTTCTTTTCTCTTCCCTTTGGTTAGGTAGGAATGAATGGCTAGAGTGTGCTAGAGTTGCTATTTCCCTTATCTTATGCAGGGTAACTGCTAATTCCCCACAGATCAGGCTCTGATAACTGGTTTCTCCTGCAGGCCAGTCTTGCTGGGAAGAAGAATGCTATAGAATATTTCAGAAGGATTCTTCTTTCTCCCTCTTTCTGGAGCCATAAAGGAGTTTTTCTCTGGTATTTTTATGAAAATCTGGTTCATCTAGAACTCAATCTTTCAAAATTATGAGGTCCTCCCTGAGCTTGCATATACATTTTGTTTTTAATTTCTCACAGATGTCCACACTGAGCCTTCAGCAATTTCAATAAATTGTCAATTACATTTGGTGTCTGTTTTCTTTTCCTGGGCTGCCTGCTCGGGGGTGCTCAGGTAAGGCCTAACTCCTGTGCTACCTGTTTTAGCCATTTTCCCTGGGTCTTTACCTCTCTTAGAGACCCCAGAATGATCATTCATTTTTTTTTCAGTTGGTCTATTTAGCTTTTTACTTCTAAAATATGAATGGTGACACCTAAGCTCATTAGAAGGAAAACTTGATCTACAGATTACTTTTAAAAATAATTAAAATGCACATGTTGGTGTTTATATCATAGCCCGTTTTGCATTTTATTCACGCATGAAGTGTTATGTTGTATTTCACTGTTCTTTGCCTCTTTAGAATAGATGATAGACTTATTTTCTAGGTACAAAGTAAATGAAAACCCAATCTTACATATAATCGTGTTATAGAAGCATATCATATGACATACACAGATGGTATCTACTTTGTTTGTCTTCTGTTTTTAGTTCTAAATCTGCATTTACAAGTACTTTAAAATTCAATATGCTGCCCATGTTTCCCTAAACTAGCCAACAAATGCCAATGTACCTTTATAGTTAGTTAAATACACACTGTCAGGATTTAGCTATAACCTTAATATCACCATCTTATGCTAATGTTCTCAGACTTGAGAACTGGATATTATTTTTAAAAGAGAAAGGATATAGAAATGTAATGTAATATGGCTTATAGTAATCATGATTTTCATCCCCAATCATAATCTAAGTACGTGTTCTATTTCTTCTAACTTGATTCCTTCCCCTTGTTCAATGGAATTCCTCATTTTTCCTTCCATCCATTGTGTTAGACCAAGTTGTCATTACTTGGTGTCTGAATGTCTATAGAAAGATCCCATCTTACTCCCTTCCTTGAATTTTTGTCCTTAATTCATCTTGCATCCTCCTCTTGCTTCTAAGATAATCTTTGTCTAGGGAGGCTTTCTTAATCATGAAGCAAGTGTGTTTTGTTTGTTTGTTTGTTTTTTTACATGGAGCCTAGACTTTCTTGTTTTAAGTGCTACAGGAAATCCTGGGATGCTACACTAAGAAACAGCTTTTCTGAGCCATATTCATTTTCAAATAAAATAACTTAGCTCTTTAGATAAAATGGTAAATTAATATATAGAAATATATACTTATTGGATACAACATGTCTAAAAATATACATCCATAGCATTCATTACCTAAATAGTTGTGTTTGTGGTGAACACTTAATATCCACATTTTTTAAAGAATGTAATATGCACCATTATCTGTACTTGCAGTGTTATACATTAGATTCTGGAACTTATTGCTTCTGCCTGATTGTAATTATGTGACATTTAACTAACACCCCAAGAGGCTCCTCATTGTTTCTAACCAGGCCACCTGTGGTAAACACTCTCTGACTTTCCACTCTTGAGATTAATGTTTTTAGGTTACACACATGAGTGAGGATTATATGGTGCTTTTCTTTGTGTGCCTGACTTATTTCATTTGATGCACTATCCTCCATGTTCACCCATGATATCATAAATGACCAGATTTCCTTCTTTTTATACTGAATATCATTAATTGTGTGTATACCACTTTTTGTGCATTCATCTCTTGGACTTGTAGGTTGATGCCATATCTTGTCTATTGTGAAAGGTGCTGTATTAAACACAGGAGGAGAGCTACTTCTTTGATGAACTGATTTTGTTTCCTTTATGTATATACCCAGAGTGGGGTCATTGGATCATAGGGCAGACCTGCTCTTAGTTCTCAGAAACTTCCCCTCTGTCTCCTATGGTAGGCTGGAGAAGTTGACATTCCCACTAGCAGTGTGCGAGGGTGCCCTACTTCACAAATTTGATCATGGCCCTTCTTACTGGAGTTAGATGATACCTCATGTGGCTTTGACCTGCATTCCCTGATGATTAGTAATGTTGAGCATTTTTTCCACATGTGTGTTGGCCATTTGTATGTCTTGTTTTGAAATGTGTCTATTCTGGTCTTTTGTCCATTCTTTCACCAGGTTTTTTTTTTAATTTATACCATACAATTTATTTTTATTTTTTTAGTCATACATGACAGCAGAATGTATTTTGACATAACAACATACATGGAATATACATACATCAATCATATTGTCTATTCCATTCTTCTGCCCTTCCTATGCCCCCTACTTTTCCCCTCCTCTCCCATTCTTCCTCTTTGTCCAATCTAATGTGAGACACTTTTTTTCTTTTTCTCATCACAACATCATATATGTATTCTGTATAACAATGAGGTTCTCCTTCCATCTTCCATGCAACTCCCCTTCTCCCTCTTTTCCCCTCCCACCTGTCTTCCCTATTTTGTGGTAGTATTCTTCTCATGCTCTTCCTCCCTATCCCATTTTGAGTCATCCCCCTTATATCAGAGAAGACATTTGGCATTTGTTTTTTAGGGATTGGCTAACTTCACTTAGCATAATCTGCTCTAATGCCATCCATTTGCCTGCAAATGCTATGATCTTGTTATTTTTTAGTGTTAAGTAATATTCCAATGCAGAAAGCAAATTTCACCCAGAAATAGAATAGGAAGCAGAGTATGGCCCAGAGGAAGTGTTCAGCCAGGAGTTTATTTAAGCCCAATTGCTAGAAAGATAGGCAGCTCATCTGTTTCCTGTGTCTGGTCATTGAGGCTCACCAGGGCCACCAGTTCTCCACTCTAGGTGAAGCCTTCAAAGAACTCGGGCATTGAGAGCACAGGCCTAGGGGTCAGGACAGCTGGGTTTCAATTCAGATGACCTAGCAGTGACTACCTGGACTTGTCCCTCAAAAGCTGAACTATTCAACTGTTGGGAGCTGTTCTTATTCACAGCTGTTCTTTTTAGTTGACCAACTTTGAGAATCCCATGAAGGTATGGACTTTAACCTGAGAAAAACTATAGTACATGCAAAATCTAGTATATAATTTCTAAAATATCGCAAGCCTCTGGTCTCTAAATCCCAGGCAAAGCAATCCTTGAAAGTTTTTAACCCCACTTTGGGCAGTGTAAAAATCGTCACCATTGTTAAAACTAGTGCCTTGACTGAGAGTTCTTGATAAGGGGATCTCTGCCTACTTAAAAACAGGAGATCATGATTTTATCAAATGTATCCAAGGGATGATTCCTCCCTAGGGTAATGGTTTTTGATAATGACTTGATGTGAGCCTTGGAATGCTGCTTTTAGGTTCTAGGTGTGTAAAACTTGGTAGGAGAGTAAGAAGGCCAAGGCCAAATGGGGGTGAAAATGAAAGTTCTCAGGTTCTCTGTCTGGCCTTTTACTTTGGACCTTGCTGGTACCCTGAGAACAGTGTTTGACAAGCCTTAGAAGGTGGTAAATATTTGTTGAAGGAATGAACTTGCAAATGTATTTGTAGTATGGATTCTTACAACAAGCAAGAGAAAGTGCTGTTGTTAATCAAGTTGAGAAGTTTTGTGTGATTAGCATTTAGTGATCAGCACATTAGTAAATGTCCTTTCATGATGGCTTTTGCTCCCTTAGCCACCTTAGAGTTGCTGGCATTGGGATCAGAAAAATTCTTCTAGTACTGGGAATTGCACCCAGGGGAGATTTACCACAGACCCACACCCCGAATTTTTTGATTTTTATTTTAAGACAGAACCTTGCAAGTTTGCTAACTTGTCATCCTCCTGCCTCAGCCTCCCTGGCTTCTAGGATTGTGGGCATATGCCATTGCACCTAGCTGGATAACAAATATTTTCATAATGAAGAGCCCTTGTATTCCTATTATTATTTTAAAGTACATATTTAAAAATGTATAAAAACCTGCACAGGAGCAACTATAAAGCAAACAGTGTTATAATCTTCACCCAGGTAAGAATTAGAATATTACTAGCAATGTTGACACCACCCATGTCCTTTCCCCGTTACATCCATCTGTCTCCACAAAGGTAACCATTCTCTTGACTTTGGGGTTTATCTATACTTCTACCCCATATGTATGCCTTCCTAAATTTACTTGAACTTGTCACATGCTGGTCTTATGTTTTTATTATGCATTTTTTGAGTTTTGCTTCATTTTTTAAATGTCTGTGAGATTCCTCAATTGAGTGTGGTTTATCTTCTTTGCTGTATTGAAGTCCATTTTATGAATATGCCACAAGTTATTCAGTCACAGATGACCGTTTTTGGAGCTTTGGACTGTTACAGTGTAGATATAAACATTTTTGTGTATGTGTCCTGGTATACAGCTACTTGTATTTTTAGAATTGATGATGAATCTAGTAGTGAAATTGCTGAGTCACAGACTATTCCTATCTTCAGTAGTACTAGATGCTACCAACTCTTTTCCAAAGTGGTTGTACCAATTTGCACCATCATGAAGAGTATGAGTTCCTGTTGCTCTACATCTTCACCACCCACTTGCTGTTGTAGAGTTTTTATTTTTTGTCAATCTTAAGGGTATTTAATGAGTGGTATCTTATTGTGGTTTTCATTTGCATTTCTCTGGTTACTCATGACTTAAAATCTTTTGTATTTCCTCTTTTTTGAAGTATGCAGTCAGGTCTTTTGCACATTTTCTATTAGATCATGTACCTTTTCATATCCTCATTAATTTACAGGTGTTGTTCACACATTTGTTTTTTTTACTACTTTGTTGTTTTATGTGAGTTTCAAATATCTTCTAATTTGTGTTTTTTTCCTTTTTTTTTTAAAAAAAAGATAGTTCCTTGAATGAAGATTTTAACATGCTAAAATTTATCAATACTTCTTGTTTATGGTTTGTGTTTTTTTTGATCTTATTCCACTTAGTGTCAATTTTTGTTTAGTGGAAGTAGAGGTCTGTTTCATTTTTCCTCTACACAGATAACCAGTTGTCTAGCAACATTCACTGAAAAGAACACCTTTGGCAGGTGTGGGGGTGCTCACCTGTAATCCCAGTGACTTTCAAGGCTGAGGAGGATATTTTTAAGTTCAAGGTGAACCAGGGCAATTTAGTTGGATCTTGTCTTAAAAAAAATTCCTGGGAATTTAACTCAGTGTTAGAGCATCCATGAGTTCAATCCCCAGTATTGCCCCCCAACTAAAAAAATTGCTTTATATACTGATCTGCTGTGCCATCTGTGATATATCAAGTATTTGTGAATATGTTTCTTGGCTCTTTTTTTCTGTACTGTTGTAGCATATTTCATCATGGGATCACCCTAGGAATCTTTGAGCAAGATACTTAAAAGAATCAGTGTTCAATTTCCTCATATGTAAAATAGAACGGTAATATTACTAAAGCTAATATGTTTGTTATGAGGGCTGAATTAATAATTCAAAGAGCTTAAAGCTTTAGTATTTCTTTATGTGTATATATATATATATATATATATATATATATATATACACATATATATATATATATATATAGATATATATAGATATAGATATATATATATAGATAGATTAAATAAATTCATTTTTTTCTGTGAATAGAAAAAATCGCCATGGATTTTAGAATTTATATTTATCCTTACTTTAGTAGTTCTAAGCTTATTTCTGTACATGTAAATCTTCTTCATCCTTCAATGACAAGAGCAAAATATTGCTTGAGTAGCTGGCAGAGAAATTAATATTTGTAATTAATTTGAATTCATTATTTACCAACTATGAGTCCTTATACCAGATACCTAGTGAGTTCAGACATGTCATTAAAATGTATATGGAATTACCTACTTTGTATGGTTTTAGAAAGAAAATGAAACCCAACTTACTTTTATGCCTTTATAAATTAAAAATACATTTACTGAGAATCCAATACATATTAACACTCTTCTAGACATTGGAGCCAGAGGATTAGATACTATATACTATAACTTACCTTTGATAGAAATTATCTTCTAGTGGGGAAAGATCAACAATTAAAAAATAGAAGATAAAGTAGCCACCAAGGAAATAAAATGGTGCACTTGGATGCAGGTAAGGTGTTTCATATAGCACAGTAAGTGGGAGTGTGACCAAGGTGGGAGGCCACTTAAGTAGAGACCAGAATATCTGAAATGGGAAGATCAGTGATAGTCTTGGAAGAACACATGGGTGAGAATAAGAATATATAATAAGAATTATATGTAATTAGCTTTGCCTTCAGTTCCGGACACAGTGCTGCTAAAACCTTTCTAATTTTCTGAGTAATGAGCTGATTGTAGCATCTTTTGTTTGCTCTTGATTCTTGGTTTCTAACACAAGAGCTTCTAGGTCCCTTGGATTCTCCAGAGTTATAGTATCTGTTTATAACAAATAGATAGGTATCTTGTGATAGAAGGGCCTTAGGTGGATTAGCATGGGAGCTGGTTGACAGAACAACTATGAAATTAGAGGGCTGGATCTTTCAGCCATACCCCCTGATTTCTGGGGAAGAGATGGACCAGAAACTAAGTACAATCATCAATGGCCAGGAAGTTTATTTAATTGTGTCTTTACAATGGAAACTCTATTAAATCCTAAGTGATAGAATTTGGAAGAGCTTCTGGGTTTGTGAGCACATGGAAGTGCTGGGAAGGTAGAGTGCTCAGAAAGGATGTGAAAGCTATGTCCACCTGATGACACACTGTGTTCTATTCTTCCCTTTCATTTGAAATTTGAATTCATTATTAATCACCAAAATGTGCCAGGTGTGCCTAGAGTTCCACTGGCTGTGCTCACCTGGAGAAAAGGAAGGAAAAATGGTTGTTGCCCTGAAGGGGTTTAAATCTCATTACGGTGAGACTCCACTCTCTCCCCGATGAATTCTGAGTCCCTTGAGATGGGAAAGATGACTTCCAGCTTCTAATCCTGCAAGATGGCTGAATAGGGCAGTTGTTTAGTGAAGGCTGAATGAGTAATTGAAGTAGCATGAAACAGATTTTTCAAGACCAAAAGAGCATGAACAAATATCCAGTCAACAGAATAGCAACCATTTAGTCTGAATGAGCCTGAGTAGAGAATTATCAGGGCCAATTGGAGTTTGCTAAGCTGGTGAATAATAATGTATTGAAACAAGCTCTGTGACAAGTCAAAGTCCCTGGGTGAACTCTGGCAAACCAAGTTCCCTTGCTGAGCTTTACTTTCCTTTTCTTCATGGGTTTATGTTTTACATTTTAATCCATGATCATTTTGAATTAATATTTGTATCTGGTGTGAGTTTTAGTGTGAGGTTCTTTTCCCCTCCCCTTTCCTTCCTTTCTGTCTGGCTGAGACATTCTCTTGTTCTGCAACTATTTCTTGAGAAGTCTGTCCTTCCTTTGCTAAGTTCACTTTCCTCTTCTTTCAAATGAAGGGGTCAGATTTATACTAGAGGAAATCACTGTTCCCTTCTAGGTTTACGAATCTTTTGAACCCACTTTTTCTGATGTGCACTTCCTTTGAGCAAAGCTATCCTTCATATCATATATATGTAAAAAAGGTCATCTAGATGAAATTCAGAATTCATCTGTTGGATATTGTTCAGTTGATAGATTTTCCTGTGAAAACTATGGTTTTAGAAGTTTGATGAAAATGTATAGAAATTCTTAGACTAATGATTTCTTTTTTTAATACTATCAAGCATGACTTTTTTGGACAAACTTAATAGATTGTGGGTTTTGCTTCACTTGGAATGGAGGGGGAAAGATGGTTTACTTCTCAATTAAAAAAGCAACAGCTGGTTAATCTTTGTACTGGATTCACAAACTCAAGGGGTAAAATAGTAATTGTTCCATGATTATAAAATAGAGTGAGGTAAGGCTGGAGTCAATTTTTTTTTCCTCAAAGAATCACAGAAATATTTATTGTCAAGAAGATCATTAATCCTCATCATACAGAAAACATATCAAACAAGAGTGAATAATACATGTTTGTGGATCCAGTATTCAAACAACTATATAAGCAAAGACATTTTAGAGTTCTGTTCCTAAAGTCTATAGTTGTGAAATATCTTTTTAGTTTTTAGATAAGGAATCAGAATAAGGTGATACAATACATGTCAGAGCTATTCTTTGAGAATGAGTGAGCTCTAGAGTCATAGTTCCTGGGGCTGCCAGCTTGTGAGCTTTCAAAATTAAGCAGAGCTTGTACTTTAGTAGGAGATCACCACAAAACACCTGCTCAAAGGGAGAAACCATAGTAGTAACCAAATACTAGATGTTGAAGGGCCTGGTTATATTGAGAAAGGATTTGGGTCTTTTTCTTGAAACAAATTCATCCTAAAACACCAGAAAAAGTCTCAACCATGTTTAGGCACAAGCAAGTAAGGAAGCCCTACACCTAAGGAGGTACTGATCACTGCATCATATTAGAGAAGTGAAAGAAAAAGGGAAGTTTTATTTTGAGGAGTTAGTCTACAAAAACTCCTACATTGTAAATCAAACCTTTTGTGTTCTAATTCTCACTTCTGTCACTCTATGTCTGACTATCCGGAATCAGTCCAGGATTTTGGGGGATCTAGATTTCCTCACCTACAAAATTAGATATTTGGACTAGATGACATTTCTCCTACCTCTAAAATTGTGTGACCTTTTTCTAGACCATATATTCTTTTTTTCTATACTGCTTCTCCACTGGTTCAGCAAATATTTATGGAGCCACTATTTTGTTCCTGTACTGTGACAAAAGTGTCACATCTTATATAATTTATAAGAATTGTTCAAAATAGGCAAATCCATAGAGATGAAAGGTAGGTTAGTAGTTACTGGGGGCTGATAAAAGAAGACAGTGAGAGTGATGATTAATGGGACTGGAGCGTCTTTTAGGAGTGATTCTGGGTTAGGGATATTTCCTATGAACAAAATCATAATATGTGTCCTTGGGTATGCTTCTTGTAGTGTAATGCTGTCCTGGTCTGTTTATGTTGTAGCATGTAGCAGTACTTCATTTCTTTTTTGGCTGAGTAATATTCCATTGTATGGACATAGCCCATTTTATTTATCCATTCATGAGTTATTTGATTGTTCTACATTGGGACTATTAAGAATGATACTGCTGTGAATATTATTGTGCAGGGTTTTGTAGATATGTTTTCTTCCCCCAATATATGCCTAGGAATGGAATCGCTGGGTCATTGCCACATGCACCCATTCTGCACTCAGGCCTGTGATCCCTTGTCACTCTGCCAGAGAAACTATCATGTCTCCAGACACAGGTCGTTATCTCAACTTCCTTTGTTCTAGTTATGAAGACCAGCTTACAAGCTTCAGAAACCAATTACTTACTGTGAATTTATATCTGTGGGATTTATATCTGTATGGGGTCCTCACTTACCCAGCCTAGTCCTTGTGTTGAGCTATAGTCAAGCATCAACTGCCACATCCTCAGCTCTCTGAGAAAGATTGGGTAGTGATCTGAGTTTGGCTTTCATTTGCAATCCTTTAGCTATTCTGCGTGGCAGCTTCCACTGCTTCTTTCTTTAGTTTCCCAAAGCATTGCTTTCTCATTATATATATATAAAATCTGGCATCATAATGTTTACTTAAAGAGCCTCTCCATTATTCAGAGAGGCAACAGGTCCTGTAGAATTCCCAGAGGAATAAAGTGCCTGGCTTCATGATGCTGTAATGTACCTGGCACCCAGGAATGGGCGTGAGGCAACAAAGCTGAGGAGTGGACACCCTTCCTCTGCTGCTGGCTGTGTTGCATTCTACTGCAGTTTCCTTTCTTTGCATTGCTGCACATAACCCTCCACCCCCCTGTGCTGGCCCTGCTGGTCACAGTGGAGAATTTTGAATCCCATGGGATGAGTGGCCTGTCAAGTAGTTTTTATTGACAGCTTTTTGTTTGCTGTGCATCTCATTGGCTTGTTTACCAACACCAACTAGATTTTGTTTCTTTCATATCCAAACCGGAACACATTTGGATATCCTGAGATTTTACAGAGCGTGTTTTTTTATTATATGAACCTAACCTAACTAGTATTCCCATATGAAGTAATGCAAATCTACTTTTGTTCTAGTGGAGCTATTTTGGTCACATATAAGCAATTTTGGTTCAGTTTAGGGTGTGAATTCAAGGTTTTTATAACTCAGTTTGAGCTTCATTTCATATCAGTGATAGCCATTTTAATTTATCTGAATAAAACATTTTTTTTTGTCACTATGTGTTACAAAGCCTCCCCCCACTCGCTTGATTTTTAAGAAAAAGAAAATCTTCTTTGATTTATGTTTATGGCTTCTCTCCTCCTTTGAAAGCAGGGGCTAACTGATCATTGGCACAAATTAATGTTCTAGAATCTACGTTCAGAATTAGAGTCTTGAGTGTGAAGCAGTGAAACCTGTATGTCAGGGGCTTTAGGTCTCTGCAGAGTTGAAGGGGGCAAGGTGACGAGGGGGAAAGGTGACGAGGGGGCAAGGTGAGGGAGAAGTGAACCTCTGCCCCTGTTCTTCCAGAGAAGATCTGCTTAGTCCTGTTTTTATTTTGAGATACAATATAAGATCATGTTTACACAAGGAAGAAATGGTTCCACTTAACTTTAAAAAATAAAAATGGCTTAAAATATATTGCTAGAGGTCATATAGATAGGAATCAGGCTTTCTTTGCAGTTGCTCGATGTAAGCCCTTCAGCCCACACAGGGCGGGGGAGAAGAAAAAATATTGGCTACATGTTTACTAACTTCTGAGAATCACAACCACACACACCACACATCACAAAATAGGCAAAACAGGCACTTCTCTGAGGGCCTTGTACATTTAAAGTTTAGATGAAATATGGTAAGTGGTTTTGCTCATTTTTAGAGTAAATGGAAAAAATTTTTGGGACAGAATCAGGTTTTCTTTTCTTTAAACTGGGGCAGATATCTCATAATTATCTTTGTGTCTCCTTTTTAACTTATCCAGAAAGTATAAAAATTATTAATATTCCCATGTGGAAGAATGACAGGGCACTCAACTTTCGTGTAGCCATGGATATCTTAGGATACACTTTTTGGATGTGTTACTCCATATAATATTAGGTGGTTACCACTACTCTGCCCACCAATGGGAGTCCCCAGAAGGCCCAGTCCCATTGTTCTCTAAAGATGAGATCACTGGGTTCTGAGCATCAGGAATTCTTGGGCTTGTGCTTGTAGAGTGGTTGGCAGTTGATGGAATAAGGGACTCCATCTTATGACATCTCATGAGCAAGTTGTCTTCCATGAAAGACTGGTCCACCATAGAATTGTCTGTTGCCAACTTTGCGTGGTGAACTCACAGGCAGCTCCCAGCAAAGGGTCCTTACACCCACAGGAGCTTCTACTTGTGTTTTCAGTTGTTAGGGAGACATTTTCCAGTGGGGAGTGAAGCAGGGAGGACAGTGAACATTGGACATCCCTACCCTCAAGAAGTGTCTTACCTAGTTGTCAGGGAACAAAATGGCTTAGAAGAACCATGTGGTCCAAACCTCCTCCTTTGGCTCCTACCATCTCTGTTTTGTTTCTTCAACAAGTGTTTTTTGGGCATCATCAGGTCTTGTATGTGATCTGCTTCTCTTTCCAGCTGTGTCTCCCTCCCCACCTGTCATATACCTTTCAGCCCTGGGCATGCCAGATTCCCACAGACCCTGCTTATTCTCCTCTAAACTTTGGCTCAGACTGCTGCTTCACTCAGGAGTGTCACTCACCACATTTCCACCACGGAACACCTCCTTATCCTCCCAGATGGTCAGCTCCCCAACTCAAATACAAATAGTTCTTTCAGTTAATTTTCCAGTTTCTAGAACTCTGGAGCAGATATATTTGAAGCAAATTGTTCCCAGGGACAGGAATCAAATTGATTTCAACAATTATAAATTTGTATAAAGTGGAAAATATAGTGTTCTACAGATTTAATATATTATTTTTAGAAATTGCTCTATTTGAACTGGTATAAAAGTGATGCCCTTTTAAATAATACGTCACCTACCATGAACAACTAAAGTTCAGTTAAGTATGAATTAAACGGAAAAAATTAACCTCATGCTCTGCCACTGAGGCTTATTTTAAAATCAACATATTTTCCATCCCCTTCTCCCCATCCCTAACCTGGAACAGGATTACTTTTTGTCCCCATTGAGTTATCTGTCGTTGAGCACACACCCACCACAGGAGTGAAGAAATTCAGAGTTGGAGATGGCAGCAGAAGACTTAGAAAATGATTATATCCCAGATTAAGAGGTGAAATAGGACCGGGCACACCTGAAATCACATCTTTAAAGACACTTTGTTCCCCCTGATGTGCAGAATCACAGCCTCTGGGACAAGAGTCCCTTGCATTTTTCCTTTGCTTGCAAAGTAATTAAACTTCTGTCCTTCAACTGATATATATATAAATATACAAATGGGTATATCCATCCAACAGAAAATATGTGTGGATTTGTATGTATATATATATACATTATATTTATATAAGATTTTGATATTAGGGATGGACCCCAGTATTCAGTTATTGAATAAACAATGTAGGAAGCCTAAATCAACTAAAAATTGAAAATTATTTTCTCTCTGAAAAAATTTTAATAGCAATTTTCCTTATTTTATACATCTATATTATTTGTTGAGACGTGAATATATATGTTTGTGTATAATATATGTATAATATAAAATATATAATACATGTACATATGTATGTCTACACATATTTGTATGTATATATATGTATCTATATGTGTACATATGTGTATATATATATCTACATTTATACATTTATATATATATATATATATATATATATATATATATATATATATATATATATATAAAATTATTGCTAAAATTAAGAATCAAAACCAGTCGACTTGTATGTATTTTCGACCCAGAGCTCAGTCCCTGAAACATTTTGCTTATTGTGTAGAGCTTGCCCTTCATCCTGTCCTGCAGTTTCTTCTGCTTGCTGGTTGGAAATCTTGTCTGGTTATATTCCTTCCATTCTTCCATATGAAAACAGCCTTACTCTCTGTGCCAACCTGAGCCATGAAGTACTCTGAATGGAAACTACTTATGATTTTGTATTGAAGATATTTGAAAAAATGTAAGAAATACCAAAGAGAAAGTAGTCAAAGAATTCGTTGGGTTAATTGTTTTTACAAAGTAAGTCTAAGTTTTAAAAAAATATTACACAATCATCAATTTGATTACTGCTTCTGCCCAAACAAAAGATGTTCCTATATTTGTTGAATCACTGAAGGTTGAAGTTTAGGACTAGAAATAGCATCATAAGAACTATTTGCTGCTCATCTCTTCTGGTTACACAGCCTGGTAGAGGGTCTCTAGGCTCTACTGTCTCTCAGTCCCTGATGCCCATTTATTGGGTCTGCTTGCCCAGAGCAGCATCTTTTTTCTGCATTTCTTTTCTCTTTTTATTTTTTGGGCGAATGACAGGCTATTTTAAAAATCAGCACTTAAGTGTAATGCATTGGCTACTTTTTATTGGAACATTTTATCTTAATTTTTCTCCTACACAAGAAGTATTACCTTGATAAGACAGTGGATTTGAATAATTAATTTACTTTACCAAAGCAATCTTCAAAGGACTAAGTTGGAGAACTCACTTTTCCCAACTGTGAATTTATTAAAAAGTGACAATAATTGAGACAGGGTGATGTTAGTTCTGCCTATCCATGAACAGGGTATATTTTTCCATCTTCTAAGATCTTCTTCTACTTCTCTCTTTAGGGTTCTGTAGTTTTCATTGTATAAATCTTTCACTTCTTTTGTTAGGTTGATTCCCAAGTATTTTATTTTTTTTGAAGATATTGTGATTGGAGTGGTTTTCCTCATTTCCATTTCAGAAGTTTTGTTGCTGATATACAAGAATGCCTTTGATTTATGCGTGTTGATTTTATATCCTGCTACTTTGCTGAATTCATTTATTAGTTCTAGTAGTTTTTTTGTAGACCCTTTTGGGTCTTCTAGGTATAAAATTATGTCATCCGCAAATAATGATAATTTAAGTTCTTCTTTTCCAATTTTTATGCCTTTAATTTCTTTCATCTGTCTAATTGCTCTGGCCAGTGTTTTGAGAACTATATTGAATAGAAGTGGTGATAGAGGGCATCCCTTTCTTGTTCCAGATTTTAGAGGGAATGCCTTCAATTTTTCTCCATTCAGAATGATGCTAGCCTGAGGCTTAGCATAGATAGCTTTTACAATGTCAAGGTAATTTCCTGTTATCCCTAGTTTATCTAATGTTTTGAACATAAAGGGATGCTGTACTTTGTCGAATGCTTTTTCTGCGTCTATCGAGATGATCATATGGTTCTTATCTTTAAGTGTATTGATGTGGTGAATAACATTTATTGATTTCCGTATATTGAACCATCCTTGCATCCCAGGGATGAATCCTACTTGATTTTGGTGCACAATTTTTTTGATGTGCCTTTGTATCCGATTCGCCAGAATTTTATTGAGGATTGTTGCATCTAGGTTCATCAGGGATATTGGTCTGTAGTTTTCTTTCTTTGAGGTGTCTTTGTCTGGTTTCGGAATCAACGTGATGTTGGCCTCATAGAATGAATTTGGAAGAGCTCCTTCTTTTTCTATTTCCTGAAATAACTTGAAAAGTATTGGTATTAATTCTTCTTTAAAAGTTTTGTAAAACTCCGCTGTATACCCACCCGGTCCCGGGCTTTTCTTGGTGGGCAGTCTCTTGATTGCTTCTTCAATTTCATCCATTGATATTGGTCTGTTCAAATTGTGTGTATCCTCCTGACTCAGTCTGGGCAAATCATATGTCTTAAGAAATTTATCGATGTATTCACTATCTTCTATTTTATTGGAATATAGGTTTTCAAAATAATTTCTAATTGTCTTCTGTATTTCTGTAGCATCTGTTGTGATATTGCCTTTTTCATCCCGTATGTTAGTGATTTGAGTTCTCTCTCTTCTTCTCTTCGTTAGCATGGCTAAGGGTCTGTCAATCTTGTTTATTTTTTCGAAGAACCAACTTTTAGTTTTGTTGATTTTTTCAATAGTTTCTTTTGTTTCAATTTCGTTGATTTCCGCTCTGATTTTAATTATTTCTTGCCTTCTGCTGCATTTGCTGTTGTTTTGTTCTTCCTTTTCTAGGGCTTTGAGATGAAGTGTGAGCTCATTTATTTGTTGGTTTTTCTTTTTTTTTGAGGAATGACCTCCAGGCGATGAATTTCCCTCTTAAAACTGCTTTCATTGTGTCCCATAGATTCCGATAAGTTGTGTCTGTATTTTCATTTATCTCTAAGAATTTTTTGATTTCCTCCTTTATGTCTTCTGTGACCCCTTGATCATTCAGTAACATATTGTTCATTTTCCATTTGATATAGGATTTTCCCATCCTTCTTTTATCCTTGATTTCCAGTTTCATTCCATTATGATCAGATAAAATGCATGGTATTATCTCCACCCCTTTATATTTACTGAGGGTTGCCCTATGGCATAATATATGGTCTATTTTTGAGAAGGATCCATGTGCTGCTGAGAAAAAAGTATATCCACTTGATGATGGTTGATATATTCTATATACGTCAGTTAAGTCTAGGTTATTGATTGTGTTATTTAGATCTATAGTTTCTTTATTCAACTTTTGTTTGGAGGATCTGTCCAATGGTGAGAGAGGTGTGTTGAAGTCACCCATAATTATTGTGTTGTGGTCTATTTGATTCTTGAACTTGAGGAGAATTTGTTTTATGAACGTCGCAGCACCATTATTTGGTGCATAAATATTGATTATTGTTATGTCTTGTTGGTGAATGGTTCCTTTTAACAGTATATAATGCCCTTCCTTATCCCTTTGGATTAACTTAGTCTTGAAGTCGATTTTGTTCGATATGAGGATGGCCACACCTGCTTGTTTGCGAGGACTGTGTGCGTGGTATATTTTTTCCCAACCTTTCACCTTCAGCCTGTGTATGTCTTTTCCAGTCAGATGTGTCTCCTGGAGGCAGCATATTGTTGGATTTGTTTTTTTAATCCATGTTACCAGTCTATGTCGCTTTATTGGAGAGTTTAAACCATTAATGTTTAGAGTTACTATTGCTATATGGTTTGTACTTCCATCCATGTTTGATTATTTGTCTCTCTCTCTTTTTTTTTAAATTTAGTTTATTTCTCCATGATTAGCTTTCCCCCCTCCGTCAGTCTTTACTGGGGCACTTCCCACTGTTGGGTTTGGTTATTGTTTCTCATTTCTTCCTCGTGTAGTGTTTTACTCAAGATGCTTTGCAATGCTGGTTTTCTGGCTGCAAATTCTTTTAGCTTTTGTTTATCATGAAAGATTTTTATTTCGTTGTCGTACCTGAAGCTTAATTTTGCTGGATACATAATTCTTGGTTGGCATTCATTGTCTTTCAGTGTTTGAAATACGTTGTTCCAGGATCTTCTCGCTTTCAGTGTCTGTGATGAAAAATCCGCTGTTAACCTTATTGGTTTACCCCTGAATGTAATCTGCCTTCTTTCTCTTGTAGCTTTTAATATTTTCTCTTTGTCCTGTATATTGGATATCTTCATAACAATGTGTCTTGGCATTGGTCTACTTTGATTTTGTATGCTCGGTGTTCTGTATGCATCTACAATTTGTATATCTGTTTCCTTTTTTATTTCTGGAAAGTTTTCTGTAATTATTTCATGTAGTAGATTACACATTCCCTTGGTTTGAATCTCTGTGCCTTCCTCTATCCTGATCACTCTTAAATTTGGTTTTTTAATGTTATCACATGTCTCTTGCATGCTTCTCTCGTGATTTTTAACCAGCCTATCAGAGTTGGCTAGACTCATTTCAAGATGATATATTTTGTCTTCATTATCTGACGTTCTGGCTTCTACTTGCTCCACTCTATTAGTGATGCTCTCGTTTGAGTTTCTAATTTGGCTTATAAGTTCCTTCATTTCTAAGATTATTGTCTGATTCTTTTTTATAATCTCTATCTCCTGATAGAGATGCTTAACTTCTTCTTTTATCTGTTTTTGTAATTCGTTCTCAATGTGTTCTTTCGCTGCTTGAATTTGCTGTCTCGTATCCTCTTTAAGGTTCCATTCCATTGTCTAAGGTGTTCCTTGAGTTCTTTATATGACCATTTTTCTGATGAATCTATATCCTCTTGGATATTTAGGCTGTCCTGCATTGTTTGTACTCCTTTCCTTCCTTACTTTTTCATATTGCTTCTTGTTCTGTTTGACTACTGAGTTGCTGATTACTCCTATAAATTTATTTGCTGCTTGGGAGGAAAGGTATTATAGGGGGAGGGAATAAGTCACCAAAGAGAATGAAAGTAAGCAGGCAGAATTCAAGGAAGGGGGAATATGAGAATTGAAAAGAAATGCAAAGACAGAAGAAAAGAAGAGAGAGAGAGAAAGGAAACAGAAAATTAAAAAGAATTAAAAAGAAATCATAATCGCAATAATAAAAATGAAAATTAGTATTAAAAAAGAAAATAAAATGAATTAAAAAAATTGGGGGAAAACAACAACAACAAAAACAAAACAAAACCAATAAAACAAAAAAAAGAAAAAATTTTTAATACATGCAGTCTTAGAGTTCGATTCACTATTCTTCCAGTAGGTGGAGCTGTGCCCACCGGGCCACCCTTCTCCTCTCTGTAGGCGGGAGCCAGTCACTGTGCAGCAGCTCTTCCTCCTGGACTGGGCGGGTCTCTAATCCTGAGTGCACCGGTGATGCTCACCACAATATTGGCTACACACCAAGTCTGCTGCTCCTGTGAGCCCTGATTTCAAGAACGCCTGGGCACATTCTCCCTGCTTGCCATTCCCTTGGACCCTAAGTTTGTAGAGCTTGGGGCTGAGAACCCCCAGCGAATAATTCGTTGGGTTAATTGTTTTTACAAAGTAAGTCTAAGTTTTAAAAAATTATTACACAATCATCAACTTGATTACTGCTTCTGTCCAAACAAAAGATGTCCCAATATTTGTTGAATCACTGAAGGTTGAAGTTTAGGACTAGAAATAGCATCATAAGAACTATTTGCTGCTCATCTCTTCTGGTTACACAGCCTGGTAGAGGGTCTCTAGGCTCTACTGTCCCTCAGTCCCTGATGCCCATTCATTGGTTCTGCTTGCCCAGAGCAGCATCTTTTTTCTGCATTTCTTTTCTCTTTTTATTTTTTGGGTGAATGTCAGGCTATTTCAAAAATCAGCACTTAAGTACAATGCATTGACTACTTTTTTTATCTTAATTTTTCTCCTACACAAGAAGTATTACCTTGATAAGACAGTGGATTTGAATAACCAATTTACTTTACCAAAGCAATCTTCAAAGGACAAAGTTGGAGAACTCACTTTTCCCAACTGTGAATTTATTAAAAAGTGACAATAATTGAGACAGGGTGATACTGGCACAAAGATTGACCTGCAGGCCACCGTAAAAGAGCTTAGTCCAGATGTTGGCCCTCATCTTTGTTGTTACTTAGTTTGACAGGAATATCAAGATAATTAAACAAGGGAGAAAAAGTCTTCTCAATTATATGCTGGGGTGACTGGATATCCACCTGACTCCTCACACAATGCACAGAGTTTACCCAAATTTAATTCCAGAACTAACTCAAAATAGACCTATATGTATGTAAGAGCTAAAGGGGAAATTTTCTTTAAAGGTATAGGAGTAAATTTTGACTTTATTAGGCAAATTCTTCTTGGATAGGACACCAAGAGCACAGTGATAAAGAACAATATGGGTAGATTGAACTTCAAGTTAACAACTTTTGTTCAAAGTATCTTGTCAAAAATGTGGAAAGACAACTGACAGACAAGGACAAAATATGTGCAAGTAACATGTCTTAAAAGAAAATGTATCCAGAATAAATAAAGAACAGAACCCAACACATAGATAGCCAATGTTTAAATAATGGACACATCATCTGAGTAGACCTTTCTCTAGAGACCTTCCTCCAAAGCAGATATTCTGGCCAGTGAGCACATAAAAAAAATGTTCAACATCATCAGCCAGTGAGACTCAAAATAAGGTACTACTCCACATCCATGAGGATAGCTAAAATGAAACCAGATATTAACAACTTGGTAAGGATTTGGGAAATGTAGAACCAACCTTCCTACATTGCAGTAGAAATGTAAAATAATGTAGTTTCTTTGACAACTATCATTCAAGTGCCTGTGTAGGGGGCAATGTGGCATCATTAGACAGCTCTAGCAGGGTCACTCTGTCAGCATTAGAAGTAGCTAGAATAGTTTTCAACATGTAGATGTACTATTGGATAAAAATAAAATATGGTCAGTCTTCAGATAGAAAAATGTACATGTCTAGAAGTCTTAGCTCTGTAGTACTTGGTGCAAAAAGAGTAAAAATGATTAATTACTTTTGATTTGATTTCAGTTATGTGCTAAGCCTTACAATTCATGTGTTCCCCAATCTCAAATTTGAGTGTGCACAAAGAAATTAGTAAACTTAGCTCAGTAAACCAGGAAGCGCCAGTTGACATGGTTGACTTTCTAGTTTTGACAAATGAAAGAATGATCATTTAAAGAAAGCCAGACACTTGGAGCAACTAGAAACAAGTTGCAGATGAATGATACGGAAAAGAGTTCTATTCGTTTATAAGAACCCAAAATATAGCCATGTGGAGCCATTGGAAATACCCTGCACTCTAATGGGCATCTAAGGGAGTTGCCCAGTGACAACATTACCCTGGCATGTGGGCCACCTTCAGTGTTTCTGTATTTTCTCCAAAAGGAGTTAGTGTCTCAGTTGTATCTTGGCTGTGCATGCTAGGACAGTTGAGTCTCCTGATTGAGGAACTTGGGTTCTCACAGCAGGCAGATAAGATGGATCTATTCTGATAATATTTCATGTTATGGGGACTCTCTCATGGCTCTTTAGATTGTGTGGTCATGGAAAACTTCTGAGAAGCTGAAATATACATGTCAGGGCTGAGCTGTGTGCAAACCAGGGAGAGGAGAATGAAGGGGATGATGGAGGCACAAAGACACACTTTTTAAGATGGGCCTGTTGTGACCCTATCTCAAAAGGCTGATGTGTTCTCTAGAGAAGTAAGGTGAATACAGGGCAGGAGGTGTAGGAGCTGGAAAGTGCTGTACCCTTATTGGAGGGTCAGGTAGGGAACCCCTTGTATAGAACGTTGTTCTGTGGGACAAATTGGACTTTACCGAGATCATGTAGTGTTATGTAGATTAATCAAGTGATTCAGTTTATTTTTTTTGGGGGGGTGTTATTGTTTTGTTTTGCTTAATTTTGCTGTGGCTCTGGGATTAAACCTGGGTCCTTGAGAATGCTAAGCAAGCACTCTACCACTGAGCCACATCCCCAGCACAAGAGATCTGTTTTTAAATTCTATTTTATCAATATGTACAAAGTGTGGGCAGTGTCTACATAAAAATGGAGGTAAGGTACCCAATGAGGTGGTTGTTAATGGGACTCATGTAATTGGTGTTGTCCTGGCTTGGAGAGGAATGGGCAGGACTTGTTGATGATGTGGATCTTTTGGGTGCCAGAAAAAGGAGAGGATATTGGTGGATTATGGCAGCATCCTCTGGGATTGGGGAGGCTGGAAGAAGCTGGCTTGAGTGGGCTGGAGATATGAAAGGCTCTGATGGAGTTACAAACTGCAGAATCATTGAACTCCATACCATGAGAAAGTTCTAGGACAGGGACACAGGTGAATCCCAGGGATTTTTTTAAATAATTGCTGCAGTCTGGCTGGGCAAAATAACCAGGGGGTGACAAGAAACTTGTGAAGGTTGATACAGCGGGAGCGGTTTTATTGTAGGATGGCAGAGGTATTTATACCTAACTGAATACTCAGCCTGTTTCCATTTAGCATCATCCAGTTACAGCAATCCTCATCATCTTACGTATACACAGCTTAACTCAATTAATATCATCTTAATAGTTTGCTGGCATTTCTTCTCAAACCACTCCCTCTGGCAAAGTGCCAGGCACCATCTTGACTTGGTTGTGGCTCTCAGCAAATAATTACAAAACTCTTTAAGGAAAAGACATCTATACCTGCATCAGTATCTTAAGAATTGAAACTAGGAGGGTAGCTTAAGAAGAATAGTCACAAATGCCAGATTTGAAGTTGTCTTCTTTGAGGTGTGAGAACTCTTGAACTTCCCAGGTGCTTAAGAAACACCTGGTGCCAGAATCTTTGTGACAGATTATCATTTGCAAGGTCCTTTTTGATGAGTAATGTGGAAGGGTCTAGCAGAATCACTATTTTTTGTTGGGAGGAAAGGCACTTTGCCATTTGAGAATTGCAGCATAAGTGTAGAAAGGTGTTTGTGACATCTTGTTTTAAAAATGTCTTTTCCTCCTGGAAAGAGGAAATCTGAGCTCAGGGGGAAAGACTGAGAAGAAATGTTGGGTGTAGATCTGTAATTGAAATTTTAAAAAGGGGTCAGGGTTTGCCCTTCCCCATTAGTGCAAGTGTTCTTAAAAGTTCTCAGAGTGGTTTAGGAATTTTCAAATAAGGTCATTGAGCCTTGTATACTCTTAAGTGTCTCTCAGCCATCACTGCATACAAGGGTAGAAAAGAGAATAGTCACTTTAGTGTAATGCTTTGTTGGTTTTATGACATGTGGGCCATGTATGCCAAAAGGAACCACAATGATGGTCTCTTGGTCAGCAAAGGCAGATGGAAAAAGTGTCATAGGCGTATTCCGTGTTCACATGTACATCTTGCTGAGTTGTGCTACCTGACAGTTAATGGTGACTGATGTAGTCTCTGTAGAAGACAACCCTGTCTTTAAAAGTTAGATTTAGCTGTTGTCATGGTGTGCACCTATAATCACAGCTACACAGGTCAAGGCAAATTTGATGACAAATTTGAGGCCAGTTGAGGCACATTAGTGAATCTCTGCCTGAAAAAAAAGGAGGGGCAAGTACGTAGCTCAGTGATAGAGCCACTTCCCAGTTCAGTCTCTGAATATTAATATCAAAAAGAATAAGTCATTATTTAATCATGATTTAGAAATAGTGTATTTGCAGAAGTCTATGACCCAGAATTGTAACACCTAAGTTGGTTGGGTGGGGCTCCCCCACCCCACTTCCATGGTTTTCTCTAATATAAATGTATTCTTGCTTGTGTCGCCATATTTTTAACATTTTTACAAAATGGTGTAATAGATGAAATGTGTAAAGACTGTAGAATGATGAGGTCCTGTCTAAAGATATGAGACTGAGTCCCATGAGAAGGATGACAGTACTGAAGGAGTTTGTCAAGTCAAGACTGTAGTAAGTACTAATTTTCTGACTGTGCTTGTGTCTGCATGGTGTGTGCACAGAGGTTGAGGTCTGTGTGTATCCCTTAGCATCTTAGATTCTTCTATTAAAAAATGCCTATGGCTAATGTTTAGAAAATTGTTTTTTGTTGTTGTTGTTGTTGTTTTTTGTACCAGGGTTGAACTCTGGGGCAGTCAACCACGGAGCCACATTCCCAGCTCTACTTTGTATTTTAGTTAGAGACAAGAGTATCATGAGTTGCTAAGCCCTATGCCATTGCTGAGGCTCGCTTTGAACATGTGATCCTCCTGCCTAAGCCTCTATAGATGCTGGGATTACAGGCACGTGCCACTGCACCTGGCTGAGAAAATGGTATTCTTTAGGGGAGGAGAGTGAGAAATTTCAGGTTTTCTGGTTCTGCAATGTTAGGAGATGCAGGAATAATGAAAGAGAGATGCTCTGAATTGCCTGTACAAATGTGAATCCAGGGACAAGATTCTTTCAGAGTTTTATATTGTTACCAGGGTTAAGATCCAGCTGCTTGCCCCACACCTGGCCAGTCAAGTTGACAACTAAGTAGTAAGGCAAAGAAAGTGACTGCATTTAAAAAGTGGCTCAGTGAGAAGAAAGAGGGATTCTGTATCCAAATCCCTACCTCTTAGCAAGCTGATCTCAGGGGGCTTATGTTAGTGATTCATGGGTGTTTCCAGATGGGCAGGTGTTCTGCAGAGGGAAGGCTGGATAATGGTATCCAAATCATGATATTTTCCAATTTCTAAGATCTCAACAGTAAAGATCATGATTTTTTTCCTATTATGGACTAGGTGCATATTATACAATGATAGGGAAAGGTAATTCTTCCTAGACCCTCTTGCTGAGCTGGTAGCTTAAATCATTGTAATGAGGGAGAATATCCTTCCTCAGTTAGTGATATAGTGTAAACTCCCAGCAGTGAACACAGAGCATCCTTCTTCAGCTAGCTACTCCTATCATGAACAGAAACACATCCACTAGTGAATTTCAGTATTTCAACACTGAGGGCAGGCAGTAATTTTTTAAGGAAAATAGTCCTGATTTGCAAATATCTAATTGTCATTGATTATTTTCCTTGGATTGATCACAATAGGAATGTTTTAATTTTCAGATCCCAGAATGCACAAAGAGAACTTAAAATACTGATGTTTTAGGCTTGACCTAGATTTTCTTAGGAAGAACTTTGAAAGAAGTAAGACTCTTCCAACATTACAAGTCAGTAAGATGGATTTTGAAGATATTCATGTCATTGTGGGGTCAAATAAAGACTAATACACAAAGGAACCCATGCAGTCATGTTTATAGCTATGACAGTTGCTCTTTTGAGTAACCCTGTTTTTCTCTGTGAGACAACAGGCAAACACTGAATCAAAATGCATGAAGAGCACTTTGCTATAGGAGCTATGTCATCTCTTTATCTAACATTATAGACATTTGTTCATGGCAGTTGGAAGACTGATCTCCCAATTGTATTCCTAAGGCTCAAATATATAGAATCAAAATGATGCAGAGGAACATATGTTAAAAGCAAAGACTAAAGTTTTAACAGTATTAGAGCAAAGAAGGATTAATGAATCAGGCAGCACTGAGAACCAGAAGAGGTTCAGAGTTTCATGGCAGCAGTGTGGGCAGTGCGCTTCCATAGGCTGATGTAGAAGTACAATGGAAAAAATATATTTGACCAGAGTCAAAAGACCCTACATAGATGTTGTTTAGCAGTTTCTGTAAATTGGTAAATTTTTTAGTTTCATTTTTCTAAAAACTTAAACTGGTTCCTAGTTTTCTGTAACATTTTTACATTAATTCTCCATGTACCTGTGGAGGAAGCTGAAGGAAGCCCTGGAATCATCTCAGTCTAATGAACTCTCAACTAAAACTTCATATCACTCAGGATAGAATCCAAGTTCCAAACCACTCATTGTTAAGACTAGAATTATGAGATTTCAGTAGAAAATAGCACCAATATACAATGAAAATGTCCTTGGATAATGTTGATTTTGAAAAAGCAGTAATTTATGTCTTGTGATTCTATTTCAGTTTGAGGCTGATCCACTAGCAGATTGTTTAAGAGGATCAACAATTACATCTTTACTTAGAGTGATGTCACTAAATGACTGGATGTTTCCTTATTCTAGGAGCTGTGTTGAAATAGTGAGTTATGTCTATGGGAAAAGCAAATATGTAAGTAGAATGGCAATTTTAAATTTCAACAATTTAAAAACCCGTAAATAATCAATTTTTTCCAATTTAAAATCTGTTGTTAACAATCTGAAATTAGAGTCCCTGGCATATAAGCATGTAGGAATCGTTTTATCAAAACTCTGAAACCCTAGAAGTAGAGGGTAATGTCTGCTAGTCAGCAAAGACCAGAACAGGTTTTTATGACATGGTTTGTGGCTGTTAGGATAGATGTTGAAGAAGGCATGGGAATTAGAAATTTGGTGTGAATGGGTGGGGAATACTTTTTAAATTTGTTTAGTCCTATAAGACAGGATAATGACCTTTAGCATATATTATATTCATTCAGTTTATATTATATACATTATATACATTTAGCATACATTATATATACACACATAGAGTATCACTTATTCTATTTAGGATCCCACTCTTGTAATTGTACAAGATCTGGAGTTACCCTGATTGTGTATACATATATAAGGCTAGCAAAGTTATGACTGATTAATTCTACTGTCTTTCCTATTCCCCTCCTCCCTCCCTTCGTTTCCCTTTGTAGAATACAATGGATTTCTATTATTGCCCTCCCCAACATCTCTTGTTTTGGGCTAGCATCCACAAATCAGAGAGAACATTTGGCCTTTGGTGTGTTGGGATTGGCTTATTTCACTTAGAATGACAGTCTTCAGTTCGGGTTGGGGAATATTAAGAACTAGCCCACTGGGCACAGTAGCACAAGCATGTAATCCTATGTTTCTCAGAAAGCTGAGGCAGGAGCATCACAAGTTCAAAGCCAGTGTCAGAAACTTAGCAAGGCTTCGAGCAACATAGAAAGACACTGTCTCTAAATAAAATATAAAAAGGGCTGGGGATGTGGATCAAGGGTTGAATGCCACTTGGTTCAATCCCTAGTACCAAAACAAAACAAAACAAACAGCAGCAAGAACAACAACACAAAACAAGGCTCCAATCATGTTTCCAAAAATTGAACTTATTTTTAAAGGAAATTTAATCTTTTTATAGGAATTTTGGGTTCACAGGAAAATGAAGAAGATACTGAGACTTTCTGTGTTACTCCCCCATTATCAATATCTCCCACCAAAGTAGTGCATTTATTCTAATGGATGAATGTACATTAATAGATTGCAATCACCAGGCATGGTGGTGGAGCACGCTTGTAATCACAGTGGCTCGGGAGGCTCACTCAGGAGGATTCTTAATTCAAAGCCATCCTTAGCAATGGTGAGGCACTAAGCAACTCAGTGAGATTCTGTCTCTAAATAAAATGCAAAATAGAGCTGGGGGTGTGGCTGAGTGTTTGAATGTCTGTGTTTTTAAAACCTGGAACCCCAATCCCCCAATATCCATTGCAGTCACTCAAAATCTGCAGTTTACATTTGGGTTCATTCTTGTTGTACATTCATACACAATGTGCATGTGACATATGTCCACTATTATATTATCAAGAAGAGTAGTTTCAACTAATTATTTGTTCTTTTTTTTTTTTTACTATCTCAATATTTTTTTTTCCCTTTTCTAGAATGTCATATACTTGAAGCATGTAGTAGGTAGACTTTTCAGATTGGCTTTTTTTATGTAGTAATAAACATTTAAAGTTCTATTATTTCTCTGGATTGGTAGGTCACATCTTTTTAGTGCTAAATCACAACATTATGTTGTCTAGATGTAGTTTATTTTCCCATTCCCTTACTGAAGGACACCTTGATTACTCCCAATTTTTGACAGTTATGCATAAAGCTGCTCTCAATATTCTTGTGCCAGTTTTTGTGTGTATGGACACAAGTGTTTAACACTTTTGGGTAGATGGCAAGGAACATGATTGTTGGATCAGTTTATAAAAATATGTTAGTTTTTAACAAACCACCAAACTGTATTCCAAAGTGGCTGTAGCACTTGTATTCCACTTGGGAATGATTAGAGTTCTTGCTGCTCTAAATTCTCACTGGTATTTGTTGTTGCAGGTGCTCAGGTTTCAGGGCATTCTAATAGATATAGAGGGACAGCTTGTTTTAATTTGCATTTTCTCATATGATATGGAGCATCTTTTTACATGCTAACTTGTTATATCTTTTCATATATATATATATATATATATATATATATATATATATATATATATATATATATATATACCTTCCTTGGCAAGGTTCTTGTATATTTGGCCCATTTTAAAGTCAACTTATTTTCTTATTATTGAGTTGTAAGAGTTTTTGTTATATTTGGGATAACAGCCATTTATTAGATGTCTTTTGCAAATATTATGATTTACAATGTATCTTGTGTTTTTGCTTATCTCTTGGCAGTGTCCTTCACAGAGCACACATTAATTTTAATGAAGCCCTACTAACCAATTTATTTTTTCATGGATTTTTGTCTTTGATGTTGTATGAAGTCCTTGTCATAATAATTCAAGATTATTGAAATATTCTCCTAGAAAATTGTAGGAGTTCTTAATTTTTGTGGTGTACATTTAGGTCTATGATTTATTTCACATTAGTTGGGTGAAGGGTATAATTTTTGTGTGTACATTTATCTTTCTTCTGGCATGTGGATGTCTAGTTATTCTAGGATCATCTGTTGAAAAGATTATCTTTATTGCATTGACTTTTTCCTCTGTCCAATTATTGGCCTTAGTGTAATTCTGGCTATAATGTCTTCTCCATTTACCAATTTATGCATGTTTTTCCACAAACCATTGTAGTTTTCTGGTAAGTCTTGATATTGGATACTTTTTCCTCCATATTTGTTCTTTTTCAATATTGTATTATTAGATGTAATGTACCAATATAAAAATGTGGAAAGAGAAAAAATATATTGTATTGGTTATAGTGGAAGTTTTGTTTCCCCTTGTACCTTGGAAAAATTATTTTGCCACTATTCACAAAATACTTTACTGATTTTGATTAGCATTGCATTGACCGTATAAATTAAGTGGGAAAGAACCCACTGACGTCTTGACCATAATGAATTTTTCTATCCAGGAACATGGAATGTGCTCCATTCTTTATTTTTTTATTCATTGGAATTTTCGTTTCCCTTTGATAGGTCTTGTATACCTTTTATCAGATTTACACCTTAGTATTTCATTTTTAGTATTTCAGTTTTTAATTTCAAATTCCACTTTTGTTAACTGATAGAATTAAAAGAAAGGAATTTGACTCTTATGTATTAACTTTCTATATTGAAATCTTACTCTAAAATCTTATCCATTCTAGGAGGTTATTGATTCTAATTATTTTCACAGATGTCATCTGCAAACAAAGACAAGTTTATGGGTTTGAATTTCTTGTGTAATTACATGAGTAAATTTTACTTTGAGTAAAATGTTAAAGGAGTTCATGAGTGAGGACACCACTGATTTTTAAAGATTCAGTTTTCTTTACTCAACCTTTTTGTTTATGAGTGCAGTTGAGCTAAATTTCTGAGAGTTCTGACACCCTCCAATGTTTTGTCTGGTGTTTAGTCTGTCTCTTCTGAATGTGTTTATTGCCTTTTGGTATGCCTTGTAATTTTTCCTTGATGGCTGGATATGATGTGCTGGGTCAAAGTGGGTGATGTAAATGGTTATGAGGTAGCAAGGTGAAGGGAAACTAGACTCCCATAATTAGGTCTCAATCTCCGGGGAGGTTGTGCCTGTGGACTGTGAATTTCACAGGTGCTTAAGTTCTTTTCTCTTCCCTTTGGTTAGGTAGGAATGAATGGCTAGAGTGTGCTAGAGTTGCTATTTCCCTTATCTTATGCAGGGTAACTGCTAATTCCCCACAGATCAGGCTCTGATAACTGGTTTCTCCTGCAGGCCAGTCTTGCTGGGAAGAAGAATGCTATAGAATATTTCAGAAGGATTCTTCTTTCTCCCTCTTTCTGGAGCCATAAAGGAGTTTTTCTCTGGTATTTTTATGAAAATCTGGTTCATCTAGAACTCAATCTTTCAAAATTATGAGGTCCTCCCTGAGCTTGCATATACATTTTGTTTTTAATTTCTCACAGATGTCCACACTGAGCCTTCAGCAATTTCAATAAATTGTCAATTACATTTGGTGTCTGTTTTCTTTTCCTGGGCTGCCTGCTCGGGGGTGCTCAGGTAAGGCCTAACTCCTGTGCTACCTGTTTTAGCCATTTTCCCTGGGTCTTTACCTCTCTTAGAGACCCCAGAATGATCATTCATTTTTTTTCAGTTGGTCTATTTAGCTTTTTACTTCTAAAATATGAATGGTGACACCTAAGCTCATTAGAAGGAAAACTTGATCTACAGATTACTTTTAAAAATAATTAAAATGCACATGTTGGTGTTTATATCATAGCCCGTTTTGCATTTTATTCACGCATGAAGTGTTATGTTGTATTTCACTGTTCTTTGCCTCTTTAGAATAGATGATAGACTTATTTTCTAGGTACAAAGTAAATGAAAACCCAATCTTACATATAATCGTGTTATAGAAGCATATCATATGACATACACAGATGGTATCTACTTTGTTTGTCTTCTGTTTTTAGTTCTAAATCTGCATTTACAAGTACTTTAAAATTCAATATGCTGCCCATGTTTCCCTAAACTAGCCAACAAATGCCAATGTACCTTTATAGTTAGTTAAATACACACTGTCAGGATTTAGCTATAACCTTAATATCACCATCTTATGCTAATGTTCTCAGACTTGAGAACTGGATATTATTTTTAAAAGAGAAAGGATATAGAAATGTAATGTAATATGGCTTATAGTAATCATGATTTTCATCCCCAATCATAATCTAAGTACGTGTTCTATTTCTTCTAACTTGATTCCTTCCCCTTGTTCAATGGAATTCCTCATTTTTCCTTCCATCCATTGTGTTAGACCAAGTTGTCATTACTTGGTGTCTGAATGTCTATAGAAAGATCCCATCTTACTCCCTTCCTTGAATTTTTGTCCTTAATTCATCTTGCATCCTCCTCTTGCTTCTAAGATAATCTTTGTCTAGGGAGGCTTTCTTAATCATGAAGCAAGTGTGTTTTGTTTGTTTGTTTGTTTTTTTACATGGAGCCTAGACTTTCTTGTTTTAAGTGCTACAGGAAATCCTGGGATGCTACACTAAGAAACAGCTTTTCTGAGCCATATTCATTTTCAAATAAAATAACTTAGCTCTTTAGATAAAATGGTAAATTAATATATAGAAATATATACTTATTGGATACAACATGTCTAAAAATATACATCCATAGCATTCATTACCTAAATAGTTGTGTTTGTGGTGAACACTTAATATCCACATTTTTTAAAGAATGTAATATGCACCATTATCTGTACTTGCAGTGTTATACATTAGATTCTGGAACTTATTGCTTCTGCCTGATTGTAATTATGTGACATTTAACTAACACCCCAAGAGGCTCCTCATTGTTTCTAACCAGGCCACCTGTGGTAAACACTCTCTGACTTTCCACTCTTGAGATTAATGTTTTTAGGTTACACACATGAGTGAGGATTATATGGTGCTTTTCTTTGTGTGCCTGACTTATTTCATTTGATGCACTATCCTCCATGTTCACCCATGATATCATAAATGACCAGATTTCCTTCTTTTTATACTGAATATCATTAATTGTGTGTATACCACTTTTTGTGCATTCATCTCTTGGACTTGTAGGTTGATGCCATATCTTGTCTATTGTGAAAGGTGCTGTATTAAACACAGGAGGAGAGCTACTTCTTTGATGAACTGATTTTGTTTCCTTTATGTATATACCCAGAGTGGGGTCATTGGATCATAGGGCAGACCTGCTCTTAGTTCTCAGAAACTTCCCCTCTGTCTCCTATGGTAGGCTGGAGAAGTTGACATTCCCACTAGCAGTGTGCAAGGGTGACCTACTTCACAAATTTGATCATGGCCCTTCTTACTGGAGTTAGATGATACCTCATGTGGCTTTGACCTGCATTCCCTGATGATTAGTAATGTTGAGCATTTTTTCTACATGTGTGTTGGCCATTTGTATGTCTTGTTTTGAAATGTGCCTATTCTGGTCTTTTGTCCATTCTTTCACCAGGTTTTTTTTTTTTAATTTATACCATACAATTTATTTTTATTTTTTTAGTCATACATGACAGCAGAATGTATTTTGACATAATAACATACATGGAATATACATACATCAATCATATTGTGTATTCCATTCTTCTGCCCTTCCTATCCCCCCTACTTTTCCCCTCCTCTCCCAATCTTCCTCTTTGTCCAATCTAATGTGAGACACTTTTTTTCTTTTTCTCATCACAACATCATATATGTATTCTGTATAACAATGAGGTTCTCCTTCCATCTTCCATGCAACTCCCCTTCTCCCTCTTTCCCCTCCCACCTGTCTTCCCTATTTTGTGGTAGTATTCTTCTCATGCTCTTCCTCCCTATCCCATTTTGAGTCATCCCCCTTATATCAGAGAAGACATTTGGCATTTCTTTTTTAGGGATTGGCTAACTTCACTTAGCATAATCTGCTCTAATGCCATCCATTTGCCTGCAAATGCTATGATCTTGTTATTTTTTAGTGTTAAGTAATATTCCAATGCAGAAAGCAAATTTCACCCAGAAATAGAATAGGAAGCAGAGTATGGCCCAGAGGAAGTGTTCAGCCAGGAGTTTTTTTAAGCCCAATTGCTAGAAAGATAGGCAGCTCATCTGTTTCCTGTGTCTGGTCATTGAGGCTCACCAGGGCCACCAGTTCTCCACTCTAGGTGAAGCCTTCAAAGAACTCGGGCATTGAGAGCACAGGCCTAGGGTTCAGGACAGCTGGGTTTCAATTCAGATGACCTAGCAGTGACTACCTGGACTTGTCCCTCAAAAGCTGAACTATTCAACTGTTGGGAGCTGTTCTTATTCACAGCTGTTCTTTTTAGTTGACCAACTTTGAGAATCCCATGAAGGTATGGACTTTAACCTGAGAAAACCTATAGTACATGCAAAATCTAGTATATAATTTCTAAAATATCGCAAGCCTCTGGTCTCTAAATCCCAGGCAAAGCAATCCTTGAAAGTTTTTAACCCCACTTTGGGCAGTGTAAAAATCGTCACCATTGTTAAAACTAGTGCCTTGACTGAGAGTTCTTGATAAGGGGATCTCTGCCTACTTAAAAACAGGAGATCATGATTTTATCAAATGTATCCAAGGGATGATTCCTCCCTAGGGTAATGGTTTTTGATAATGACTTGATGTGAGCCTTGGAATGCTGCTTTTAGGTTCTAGGTGTGTAAAACTTGGTAGGAGAGTAAGAAGGCCAAGGCCAAATGGGGGTGAAAATGAAAGTTCTCAGGTTCTCTGTCTGGCCTTTTACTTTGGACCTTGCTGGTACCCTGAGAACAGTGTTTGACAAGCCATAGAAGGTGGTAAATATTTGTTGAAGGAATGAACTTGCAAATGTATTTGTAGTATGGATTCTTACAACAAGCAAGAGAAAGTTCTGTTGTTAATCAAGTTGAGAAGTTTTGTGTGATTAGCATTTAGTGATCAGCACATTAGTAAATGTCCTTTCATGATGGCTTTTGCTCCCTAAGCCACCTTAGAGTTGCTGGCATTGGGATCAGAAAAATTCTTCTAGTACTGGGAATTGCACCCAGGGGAGATTTACCACAGACCCACACCCCGAATTTTTTGATTTTTATTTTAAGACAGAACCTTGCAAGTTTGCTAACGTGTCATCCTCCTGCCTCAGCCTCCCTGGCTTCTAGGATTGTGGGCATATGCCATTGCACCTAGCTGGATAACAAATACTTTCATAATGAAGAGCCCTTGTATTCCTATTATTATTTTAAAGTACATATTTAAAAATGTATAAAAACCTGCACAGGAGCAACTATAAAGCAAACAGTGTTATAATCTTCACCCAGGTAAGAATTAGAATATTACTAGCAATGTTGACACCACCCATGTCCTTTCCCAGTTACATCCATCTGTCTCCACATAGGTAACCATTCTCTTGACTTTGGGGTAGTTTCCTTGCTTATCTATACTTCTACCCCATATGTATGCCTTCCTAAATTTACTTGAACTTGTCACATGCTGGTCTTAGTTTTTATTATGCATTTTTTGAGTTTTGCTTCATTTTTTAAATGTCTGTGAGATTCCTCAATTGAGTGTGGTTTATCTTCTTTGCTGTATTGAAGTCCATTTTATGAATATGCCACAAGTTATTCAGTCACAGATGACCGTTTTTGGAGCTTTGGACTGTTACAGTGTAGATATAAACATTTTTTGTATGTGTCCTGGTATACAGCTACTTGTATTTTTAGAATTGATGATGAATCTAGTAGTGAAATTGCTGAGTCACAGACTATTCCTATCTTCAGTAGTACTAGATGCTACCAACTGTTTTCCAAAGTGGTTGTACCAATTTGCACCATCATGAAGAGTATGAGTTCCTGTTGCTCTACATCTTCACCACCCACTTGCTGTTGTAGAGTTTTTATTTTTTGTCAATCTCAAGGGTATTTAATGAGTGGTATCTTATTGTGGTTTTCATTTGCATTTCTCTGGTTACTCATGACTTAAAATCTTTTGTATTTCCTCTTTTTTGAAGTATGCAGTCAGGTCTTTTGCACATTTTCTATTAGATCATGTACCTTTTCATATCCTCATTAATTTACAGGTGTTGTTCAGGCATTTGTTTTTTTTACTACTTTGTTTGTTTTATGTGAGTTTCAAATATCTTCTAATTTGTGTTTTTTTCCTTTTTTTTTAAAAAAAGGTAGTTCCTTGAATGAAGATTTTAACATGCTAAAATTTATCAATACTTCTTGTTTATGGTTTGTGTATTTTTTGATCTTATTCCACTTAGTTTCAATTTTTGTTTAGTGGAAGTAGAGGTCTGTTTCATTTTTCCTCCACACAGATAACCAGTTGTCTAGCAACATTCACTGAAAAGTACACCTTTGACCAGGTGTGGTGGTGCTCACCTGTAATCCCAGTGACTTTCAAGGCTGAGGTGGATATTTTTAAGTTCAAGATGAGCCAGGGCAATTTAGTTGGATCTTGTCTTAAAAAAAATTCCTGGGAATTTAACTCAGTGTTAGAGCATCCATGAGTTCAATCCCCAGTATTGCCCCCCCCAACCTAAAAAAATTGCTTTATATACTGATCTGCTGTGCCATCTGTGATATATCAAGTATTTGTGAATATGTTTCTTGGCTCTTTTTTTCTGTACTGTTGTAGCATATTTCATCATGGGATCACCCTAGGAATCTTTGAGCAAGATACTTAAAAGAATCAGTGTTCAATTTCCTCATATGTAAAATAGAACGGTAATATTACTAAAGCTAATATGTTTGTTATGAGGGCTGAATTAATAATTCAAAGAGCTTAAAGCTTTAGTATTTCTTTATGTGTATATATATATATACACATAAAGAAATAAATTCATTTTTTTCTGTGAATAGAAAAAATCGCCATGGATTTTAGAATTTATATTTATCCTTACTTTAGTAGTTCTAAGCTTATTTCTGTACATGTAAATCTTCTTCATCCTTCAATGACAAGAGCAAAATATTGCTTGAGTAGGTGGCAGAGAAATTAATATTTGTAATTAATTTGAATTCATTATTTACCAACTATGAGTCCTTGAACCAGATACTTACTGAGTTCAGACATGTTATTAAAATGTATATGGAATTACCTACTTTGTATGGTTTTAGAAAGAAAATGAAACCCAACTTACTTTTATGCCTTTATAAATTAAAAATACATTTACTGAGAACCCAATACATATTAACACTCTTCTAGACATTGGAGCCAGAGGATTAGATACTATATACTATAACTTACCTTTGATAGAAATGATCTTCTAGTGGGGAAAGATCAGCAATTAAAAAATAGATGATAAAGTAGCCACCAAGGAAATTAAATGGTGCACTTGGATGCAGGTAAGGTGTTTCATGTAGCACAGTAAGTGGGAGTGTGACCAAGGTGGGGGGCCACTTAAGTAGAGACCAGAATATCTGAAATGGGAAGATCAGTGATAGTCTTGGAAGAACACATGGGTGCGAATAAGAATATATAATAAGAATTATATATAATTAGCTTTGCTTTCAGTTCCGGACACAGTGCTGCTAAAACCTTTCTAATTTTCTGAGTAATGAGCTGATTGTAGCATCTTTTGTTTGCTCTTAATTCTTGGTTTCTAACACAAGAGCTTCTAGTTCCCTTGGATTCTCCAGAGTTATAGAATCTGTTTATAACAAATAGATAGGTATCTTGTGATAGAAGGGCCTTAGGTGGATTAGCATGGGAGCTGGATGACAGAACAACTATGAAATTAGAGGACTAAATCTTTCAGCCATACCCCCTGATTTGTGGGGAAGAGATGGACCAGAAACTAAGTACAATCATCAATGGCCAGGAAGTTTATTTAATTGTGTCTTTACAATGGAAACTCTATTAAATCCTAAGTGATAGAATTAGGAAGAGCTTCTGGGTTTGTGAGCACATGGAAGTTCTGGGAAGGTAGAGTGCTCAGAAAGGATGTGAAAGCTATGTCCACCTGATGACACACTGTGTTCTATGCTTCCCTTTCATTTGAAATTTGAATTCATTATTTACCAACTATGTGTCCTTGTACCACATACCTACTGAGTTCAGACATGTTATTAAAATGTATATGGAATTACCTACTTTGTATGGTTTTAGAAAGAAAATGAAACCCAACTTACTTTTAGGCCTTTATAAATTAAAAATACATTTACTGTTTTTGGGTTGTTTTCTTTATAATACACTTGCAACAGTAAGTCAAGTGTTCCCCCACTGTGAGATGTGACAGCACATTATGGAACACAGTAAGGTTGTCATGGGAAACTCCAAGGGGTAGGTAAATTGAACAAAAGTGTGGCTAACTTGGAGACAGCTACTTGTGAGTATCATCTGAAGTGATGGACAGGATGGTATGACTGAGCCACTGATCTGTGGGGTCTGTATTAACTCTTGGTAGTGTCAGAATTGAGTTTGAATGTAGGATATACAGTTTGTATCTGGAGAATTAGAGATTTATTTGGTGTGAGTTCAGGAGAAAACAACTTATTTTCCTTTTATCAGGAAAAGAACAGCAAGTTTAATGATCCTTGACTCCTGAAGACCCCGTATAAGGTTGCAGGTGGTTGAGGGAACGTGGTAGAGACTACATGACCCATGTCAAAAAAGGGAGGTTTAAAAGTGAATGGTTTACATTTCCAAAGAGAGAGCTAATGTGTAGAATAAAAAGTTATAGGGCAAGGATAGAAGCAGGAGACTTAATGAGGGCAAATTGCAATTGTCCAGGTTTGAGGTAAAAGATAGTGAGGTGGAGTTAGTTAAAATTTGTAAATTAGGTTATATTTTGAAACATATGTCCATGAATTGAATGTTGTGGTGCAGAGACCCAGTAGTGCTCAGTATGACTCTAAAGTTATGTCCTAAACCATAAGGAAATAGTGATGACATGAATAGTAGTGATACTATTATAAATATTACTAGAGTCACAGAAGTTTTAAACTGATTTTTGCATAATAGCTTGCTTAATCTTCACAAAAAATGCTATGTTAAGCACAATTATTTTCTCATTTTGCAAATATACTAACATAAAGAAATAAGTATGCTGTCTATTTTCCCAAGTCTTCAAAATGACATATAAGTTTTAACCACAAAATCTGGCTTTAAAAATCTCTGATTTTAACTATACAGTGCCTCTGATTCAGGAAGAATAAACTTGGCAGGTTTACTAAACAGTGTTAAGTAGACTGTTAGGTACATGACTAATCATCAAAAGATTCATCAGGGCTCAAAATGAAAATTTAGGAGAATTCAAATTAGACATGGTGAATAAAGCAAGAAACGTGGTGTGACACAAGGGATTCAGCCGAGCTTCAAATGTTCCCAATCCTTGAATTTCCTTATTTTTAAAAATTTTTTTATACTGCTAGGGATTGAACTCAGGGCCTCACACATGCTAGACAAGTTCTGTACCCCTAAGCTGTACCCCATCCCTTGAAATTATTTTAAAGGTGATTTATTTATTTGACCAGCATTTTGTGGTTTTCAGTCTACAAATCCTGTACCTGTTCGTTAAATTTACACCTAGTTGTTTCATAGTTTTTAGCTATTATCATTGACTTTTGATTTCACTTAGCATGTCTTAGTGGATTTGTGCTATTCATTCTGTTTATCACACACTGTGGCTAGGCCATCCTAGTGTAGAGGAGGAACCATCAGGAGATCTGAGCTGAGGTAGGAAAATGTGGCTCAGTCTCTACCTCTGCCTCTTCCTGGCTCTTGATCTTGGACAAGACACTGGATTCTCAGGTAATTAGTAGCTACATCACTAGAGTGAGAACAACTCAAATTATACTTCAATACTACTTATTATTGGTGCTTTGCCCTTAGTAGATTTCTACTTTAAAATAGATATTCATATGTTTTTCAAAATGCTTTGATGAACCATTTTGAAAATGAAAGGCAAAGACCATGGAATCTGGTTTAAATAGAGAAAGTCGAACAAAGTCTTCTACCTATATTCTGACTGCATAAGTAATAAGTATAAATTTTGAGATAGGCAGTTATGAAATGATAGGAGAGGTCTGCACAACATTGTTGCCCATGGGAAATCTAGTTCTGTATGGAATAGAGACACACTTCTCTCTCTCTCTCTCTCTCTCTCTCTCTACCTTCTGCAGTCTCTCTTTTCTTCTCTATTTCTGACTTTATTTTTGTGCTGCTCCATTCTGCCTTGTCCATCACTATAAACTTCCATTAGAATCTGTAATGCTCAAATGCTCTAGATAGATGGACAGGGGAGCCAGAATAATTGAAGGGATAAATAATATCACAAAATAGGACCAGACTCCATGTCTGCTGGGTGCAAGAAGAGAAAATAAATCTTTTGTGAGTTGAGAATAAGGTAAAGTTCTAGTTTAAGAATGGAAATCAAAACTAAGTAGTATAATCAATCAGGAAGTGATAAAATCTTAGAGAAGGCAGACTTAATCTAAATCTCCCAGGGCAGACAAGGTGATGTAAATCAGCACCTATTTTGTAAGACACAGAAGACATATGTGGATAGAAATGCTCACCTGTGGCATGCTGTGTTCTCATGTTGACAGTCAAGGCAGCCTGAGAGCACATGCCAGTGCTGAGCTAGGTGATGGTGGCCAGCACAGAACCACAGTGTGGTTTAGTCTCTTCAATTGTGCTATGGGACAACCCACATGAACTTTTCAAGAGTGTGTTGAGAAAATAAAATAGTGCAATGCCTCATATCTAATGTATGTTCAAACACTCTTGAGTATGAGTTGTATTAAAATTAGATTTAATTCCTAGGGACATTGATTATTTTATTGGACATTTGTAGCTCATAGAGAAGTGCCTGGCACAGAGCAAACATTGATAGCAGATAGTAGGAGTGTGAAGAGAAAAGGTTAAGTGAATTAATGTGGGTAATTTCTGACACATCAAATCCTTGATATCTTTGTTAAATGACTGATTAAGTAGATATTTATGCTACATATTATAAACATCTGTTTTAAATCCCCAAATCCACTTACACGAACTGGGCAAACCCCTGTGAAAATATAGATCTGAGGCATAAGAAAGAATGCTCAAGATTACTTCAAGCAATATGCACGGGCAGCAGGGGAGAAAGACACATGCACTTGCTAGTTTGGCCTCTCACAGTTATTTCCTCTGAGTCTTTGAGTAACACCTAATTGCCAAAAATCAAACAATTAAGAATAATAAGGAAGTTAAGGCTTTATTTCTATGCCCATTGGGCACTTGGGTCTGTTAACAGCCCTGCCATGCATCTATCTGCTGGATAGTGTTATGGATGAGAAATCTAAGGCTCAGAGGGTTCCCACTGATTTATTCTGTATCTGCGAATAGTGGAGGAAAACTGGGGCTTGAACTTGAATCTTTGGACTGCAAATCCTGTGCTCTAGTTTCCCAGCCAAGTCTGGTGGCTACTGTTTATGTTAATTATTTTTCCTTCCAAGCTGATAAGGAAATAGCTCAAAGAACAGAACATTGTTGATTGCAGTGAGGTTTCCTTCCAAGCCTTCTCTCACTTTGCAGAATGTTTTCCTAATTTGGCTTTAAGTGAGTGCAGCTCCTGGTGGCCCTGGCCACTGACTCCTTCTTGTGAACAGTCTGGTCCATTTCCTTTAGTTGGTCTACATCCCCCAAGCAGTTGTAGTGTCTGAGGCTTTAAAACCAGGTGGCCTATTTCCCAGATATGTGGTTGGCAACTCTCCTTCCCCAGCATTGTCTCTACCCCCAATCAGAAGTTCTGACCCCATATTTTTCTGTGTTACTTGTCATTGGCATTTCTCACAGTGTTCTAGTTGCTAATTGTCAAAGAGAACTATTGTGGTTAAACAGTATTTGATAACACTTCCAACTGGTTGTGGCCAGGACTTAGGGAGGCAGGAGCATTGCTTTCTCACCTCCCATCATTGCTGACCATGGATCTGGGTTTTGAGGAAGGCGTGCATGGGTGTATGTGTGTGGGTGCCGCTTCCCATTGAAAAGGGATGTGTTGCTTTCCTGTGCTGATCAGTAGAGATGCTGGCAGGGGTGATCCTTTCCAGAGGAGTTTGTTTTTGCACCCTGTCACCTGCACGATTCAATTCATATGTCAGGGCCCCTCAGACATTGAAATAAGAAGAATTTCTGGGGATTCTAGTCTTTCACAGCTCTCCTACAACTTGTCGAAGTATCACAGTCAATGACTTCAAACATATCTTCACTTGGTTAAAATTGATATTATCATACTTGGCATGTCCTGGTAATAACACAGGATTTTAATCTGATGATCTGGTATCTAAGTAGCTTTAGGCGAACTAACAAAGTAATGCAGGCTGGGTGTGGGAAGTTCAAGACCAGTAAGCTAGGGTGTCTGAGTTCTGCTGAGGGCTCTTTTATGATTGCAGAAGGATGCCTTCTTGGCGTCCCCTCAGGTGGCAGAAAAAAGCAAAGAGAGCTCTTTGAGTTCTTTAACAAAGTCCTCTTATCCCTTTCATAAGGACTCTACCATTCTGAGTTAATCATCTCTCCAAGGACCCATCTCCTAAGTTTTGGTATTCCAGCATATGAATTTAAACGTGTACAAATATTCAGTGCATAGCCTCTGAGATTTCTTGTGTCATCAGCTTCATGGGCTATGTGACCTGTTTATGAGCACATGCACTCTGCATACCTCCCAGTAGTCCTTCACTAAATGCTAGTTGAAGGATGAGAATAGTCTGCTACTGGGGTGCTGTTAAAATCATGTGTAAGGACACCTGCTGCAGACTTGGTACAAATGCTCCCTTGGTGAAGAAGAAAGAGCAGAGTGGGGTGCTTTGGGGGATGCCTGCTCCTCAGACCCTTCATTTCTGCCTTCCTGTTCATATGGATATTGATGCAGATAGCATGACCAACATTCTTCTGGCTCACTTGGGAGGGCTGCTTTTGGATGGCTCTCTCACAGCAAGTCCTAGCACAAAGTTGTCACATGCATTCCTTCTTACCCCATGGTTCTGGTGGTTTTAGACAGGTGGAAGGAGGGCTGCATCAGACATCCTCCTTAGACATTTACAGCTCCATCACACTGGGGATTTGAGCCAACCTCTACAGAATTAAGAAACTACCACGGTTTCTCATCAAACTCAACAACTCCTAGTGCAACCTTTGGTGATGTTTTACAAAGCACAATGTTTTTGTTTCTATCCTAGGAAGTTTCTATAATTCTCAAATATTGTAGGAGCTATATGGTTTGCTTCTTGTTCTTTTGTTATTTGTGTCCTGGATACAGTTTGCATGTGGAGTATAAACTCAACTGTATACTTCAGTTAATTGCTGCAAGAAAGAAGACTAATATGAGTGCTGTCAGGGCTTTATTCCCACATAGAAACTCTTACACTGCGGTAGTGGTGAGGTGTCCAAGGGTTCTTTTTTCCCAGCATTTGTAGGAGGTTTGAACTGATTTTAACCATGTCTGAAAAGAAAAATTTGTAATTGAGTCTCACTGTTTTACAGATGACCTAGCAAAAACAAATTTATATATATTATGTATGATATATATATATATATATAATGTTTCTGATTGGGCAGGCTTTTTCTCTATTTTTTTCCAGAAATTCTATGTTAAAAACAAGAGTCAAAGTAGAATTGCATCTAGGTGAACACCTTGATATTTTAAAAATACTTCATTAACACACTGATTTGCTGTTTATTGATCCTCTTGTGATCTACTCTGATAAAATTCTCTACGGAAAGGGGAATGAGCTAGGAAATGCCCTCAGATTTCCCTAGTAGAATACATTAGCTAGCAATAATAACAGAATCACTTCATCTGTTAGTTTGTTAATATTTGCAAGCAACAAAAGAGTTAATTAATTGACTAAATTGATTAAGGTCTGTGTTTCTTCACTTGGCAGTGCAGAGGGGAGTGAGTCCAGGGGAAATTTGAGCTCTGCTCTTGGTGCTCTGACTTGTCTTGATTATGACCTTCTGGAACAATGGCTAACAGCAGAACCACTGGAGTAGATGTGATCAGCCCACATGGGCTGTGCAGTTTGGACATGCTACTTTGCTACTGGACCTCAAGACTGCCCAATCACCAAAATGTGCCAGGTGTGCCTAGAGTTCCACTGGCTGTGCTCACCTGGAGAAAAGGAAGGAAAAATGGTTGTTGCCCTGAAGGGGTTTAAATCTCATTAGGGTTAGACTCCACTCTCTCCCCGATGAATTCTGAGTCCCTTGAGATGGGAAACATGACTTCCAGCTTCTAATCCTGCAAGATGGCTGGACAGGGCAGTTGCCTAGTGAAGGCTGAATGAGTAATTGAAGTAGCATGAAACAGATTTTTCAAGACCAAAGGAGCATGAACAAATATCCAGTCAACAGAATAGCAACCATTTACTCTGAATGAGCCTGAGTAGAGAATGATCAGGGCCAATTGGAGTTTGCTAAGCTGGTGAATAATAATGTATTGAAACAAGCTCTGTGACAAGTCAAAGTCCCTGGGTGAACTCTGGCAAACCAAGTTCCCTTGCTGAGCTTTACTTTCCTTTTCTTTATGGGTTTATGTTTTACATTTTAATCCATGATCATTTTGAATTAATATTTGTATCTGGTGTGAGTTTTAGTGTGAGGTTCTTTTCCCCTCCCCTTTCCTTCCTTTCTGTCTGGCTGGGACATTCTCTTGTTCTACAACTATTTCTTGAGAAGTCTGTCCTTCCTTTGCTAAGTTCACTTTCCTCTTCTTTCAAATGAAGGGGTCAGATTTATACTAGAGGAAATCACTGTTCCCTTCTAGGTTTACGAATCTTTTGAACCCACTTTTTCTGATGTGCACTTCCTTTGAGCAAAGCTATCCTTCATATCATATATATGTAAAAAAGGTCATCTAGATGAAATTCAGAATTCATCTGTTGGATATTGTTCAGTTGATAGATTTTCCTGTGAAAACTATGGTTTTAGAAGTTTGATGAAAATGTATAGAAATTCTTAGACTAATGATTTCTTTTTTTAATACTATCAAGCATGACTTTTTTGGACAAACTTAAGAGATTGTGGGTTTTGCTTCACTTGGAATGGAGGGGGAAAGATGGTTTACTTCTCAATTAAAAAAGCAACAGCTGGTTAATCTTTGTACTGGATTCACAAACTGAAGGGGTAAAATAGTAATTGTTCCATGATTATAAAATAGAGTGAGGTAAGGCTGGAGTCAATTTTTTTTTCCTCAAAGGATCACAGAAATATTTATTGTCAAGAAGATCATTAATCCTCATCATACAGAAAACATATCAAACAAGAGTGAATAATACATGTTTGTGGATCCAGTATTCAAACAACTATATAAGCAAAGACATTTAAGAGTTCTGTTCCTAAAGTCTATAGTTGTGAAATATCTTTTTAGTTTTTAGATATGGAATCAGAATAAGGTGATACAATACATGTCAGAGCTATTCTTCGAGAATGAGTGAGCTCTAGAGTCATTGTTCCTGGGGCTGCCAGCTTGTGAGCTTTCAAAATTAAGCAGAGCTTGTACTTTAGTAGGAGATCACCACAAAACACCTGCTCAAAGGGAGAAACCATAGTAGTAACCAAATACTAGAGGTTGAAAGGGCCTGGTTATATTGAGAAAGGATTTGGGTCTTTTTCTTGAAACAAATTCATCCTAAAACACCAGAAAAAGTCTCAACCATGTTTAGACACAAGCAAGTAAGGAAGCCCTACACCTAAGGAGGTACTGATCACTGCATCATATTAGAGAAGTGAAAGAAAAAGGGAAGTTTTATTTTGAGGAGTTAGTCTACAAAAACTCCTACATTGTAAATCAAACCTTTTGTGTTCTAATTCTCACTTCTGTCACTCTATGTCTGACTATCCGGAATCAGTCCAGGATTTTGGGGGATCTAGATTTCCTCACCTACAAAATTAGATATTTGGACTAGATGACATTTCTCCTACCTCTAAAATTGTGTGACCTTTTCCTAGACCATATATTCTTTCTTTCTATACTGCTTCTCCACTGGTTCAGCAAATATTTATGGAGCCACTATTTTGTTCCTGTACTGTGACAAAAGTGTCACATCTTATATAATTTATAAGAACTGTTCAAAATAGGCAAATTTATAGAGATGAAAGGTAGGTTAGTAGTTACTGGGGGCTGATAAAAGAAGACAGTGAGAGTGATGATTAATGGGACTGAGGGTCTTTTAGGAATGATTCTGGGTTTGGGATATTTCCTATGAACAAAATCATAATATGTGTCCTTGGGTATGCTTCTTGTAGTGTAATGCTGTCCTGGTCTGTTTATGTTGTAGCATGTAGCAGTACTTCATTTCTTTTTTGGCTGAGTAATATTCCATTGTATGGACATAGCCCATTTTATTTATCCATTCATGAGTTATTTGATTGTTCTACATTGGGACTATTAAGAATGATACTGCTGTGAATATTATTGTGCAGGGTTTTGTAGATATGTTTTCTTCCCCCAATATATGCCTAGGAATGGAATTGCTGGGTCATTGCCACATGCACCCATTCTGCACTCAGGCCTGTGATCCCTTGTCACTCTGCCAGAGAAACTATCATGTCTGCAGACACAGGTCGTTATCTCAACTTCCTTTGTTCTAGTTAAGAAGACCAGCTTACAAGCTTCAGAAACCAATTACTTACTGTGAATTTATATCTGTGGGATTTATATCTGTATGGGGTCCTCACTTACCCAGCCTAGTCCTTGTGTTGAGCTATAGTCAAGCATCAACTGCCACATCCTCAGCTCTCTGAGAAAGATTGGGTAGTGATCTGAGTTTGGCTTTCATTTGCAATCCTTTAGCTATTCTGCGTGGCAGCTTCCACTGCTTCTTTCTTTAGTTTCCCAAAGCATTGCTTTCTCATTATATATATATAAAATCTGGCATCATAATGTTTACTTAAAGAGCCTCTCCATTATTCAGAGAGGCAACAGGTCCTATAGGATTTCCAGAGGAATAAAGTGCCTGGCTTCAAGATGCTGTAATGTACCTGGCACCCAGGAATGGGTGTGAGGCAACAAAGCTGAGGAGTGGACACCCTTCCTCTGCTGCTGGCTGTGTTGCATTCTACTGCAGTTTCCTTTCTTTGCATTGCTGCACATAACCCTCCACCCCCCTGTGCTGGCCCTGCTGGTCACAGTGGAGAATTTTGAATCCCATGGGATGAGTGGCCTGTCAAGTAGTTTTTATTGACAGCTTTTTGTTTGCTGTGCATCTCATTGGCTTGTTTACCAACACCAACTAGATTTTATTTCTTTCATATCCAAACCGGAACACATTTGGATATCCTGAGATTTTACAGAGCGTGTTTTTTTATTATATGAACCTAACCTAACTAGTATTCCCATATGAAGTAATGCAAATCTACTTTTGTTCTAGTGGAGCTATTTTGGTCACATATAAGCAATTTTGGTTCAGTTTAGGGTGTGAATTCAAGGTTTTTATAACTCAGTTTGAGCTTCATTTCATATCAGTGATAGCCATTTTAATTTATCTGAATAAAACATTTTTTTTTGTCACTATGTGTTACAAAGCCTCCCCCCACTCCCTTGATTTTTAAGAAAAAGAAAATCTTCTTTGATTTATGTTTATGGCTTCTCTCCTCCTTTGAAAGCAGGGGCTAACTGATCATTGGCACAAATTAATGTTCTAGAATCTACGTTCAGAATTAGAGTCTTGAGTGTGAAGCAGTGAAACCTGTATGTCAGGGGCTTTAGGTCTCTGCAGAGTTGAAGGGGGCAAGGTGACGAGGGGGAAAGGTGACGAGGGGGCAAGGTGAGGGAGAAGTGAACCTCTGCCCCTGTTCTTCCAGAGAAGATCTGCTTAGTCCTGTTTTTATTTTGAGATACAATATAAGATCATGTTTACACAAGGAAGAAATGGTTCCACTTAACTTTAAAAAATAAAAATGGCTTAAAATATATTGCTAGAGGTCATATAGATAGGAATCAGGCTTTCTTTGCAGTTGCTGGATCTAAGCCCTTCAGCCCACACACGGGGGCGGGGGAGAAAAAAAATTGGCTACATGTTTACTAACTTCTGAGAATCACAACCACACAAACCACACACCACAAAATAGGCAAAACAGGCACTTCTCTCAGGGCCATGTACATTTACAGTTTTGATGAAATATGGTAAGTGGTTTTGCTCATTTTTAGAGTAAATGGGAAAAATTTTTGCGACAGAATCAGGTTTTCTTATCTTTAAACTGGGGCAAATATCTCATAATTATCTTTGTGTCTCCTTTTTAACTTATCCAGAAAGTATAAAAATTATTAATATTCCCATGTAGAAGAATGACAGGGGACTCAACTTTCGTGTAGCCATGGATATCTTAGGATACACTTTTTGGATGTGTTACTCCATATAATATTAGGTGGTTACCACCAGCCCTTCCAGTAAGCAAATCTGCAGGCCAAGCTGATGACCCTGTACACACAGTGAAGCATTCATTTTCCAAGGATGTTTTAAGAAGACGTGATTAGGGAAGGGATACCATGGGGTGGAAGAGCAGGAACTATAAGCCAGGCAGATGTACATGGGAGAAGAGGCTCAGAGAAAATAACAAAAAAGAAACCTTGGAACCTGTCTCCTCATCAGTAAAAGAAAAATCATAATAACCATTTTGCAGTGTTGTTCTGTTAGAAATCATGTAGAGAAAAACCAGCTAAGAATCGATACATCATAGGTATCACCCAGTCAGCACATAGTGTGGTGTGGTTCACTGACCTCATGATGACTTGCTTGGCCAGTGGCGTAGCCACTGTGGACTGCTGTAGCCGTGTGCCATTGGCAACTGTTACTCTTGTGGCAATTTTACTTCCCATCCTGCAGAAGAGCAGTGCCTTTGGGGACCTAGCCCAGGGTCTTGAACACATTGAATACTTGGAGGGAATTGAGCTCATCCACAACTATTGGCTCAATGTGTCTCTTCAGAGCCAGCCTCCAGTTCTCATTGTATTGGTGAGACTTGTGCCACCATCACACTGGGGAAGGATGTTGCCTTCTTACTGGCAAATGAGATGCAATGACTCTGATTTTTCAAAAAAACTTTACTATGTAACATCTATAAGGTTATATGACCTGTGTATCAGGATCACAGTCTTTGACTCCTTTTTTTAATACCTGGCCCCTGAAACTCTCCCTTTCAGTGAGAGGAGGCTTCAACCCTGTAGTAAAAGTCTACACATTGGGTCAGTTCAGCCCTTGTGGCAGTGCAGAAAGGGAATAGAAGTGGACCTGCCTTTCAGGAGCCTTGAAAAAGGGGTAGGAGGCCGAGTGGGATAGCATGCGAGGTAAGTTCAGGGTGTGGAGGGGAGGGGCAGAGGGGATCTCTGGAAAGATAATCGGGAAGGGCGATGGGGTCTGGCGCTCTGGCATCCCCTTAGGTGAGGGCTGCTGTGGGACCACCAGAGCAGGTTGGAGGGTAACAGGGGCTTCTGCCTCAGGGCTGCTGCCTCTGAAGGCATGATGCCTGTCTTCAGGGGGGTGCAGCTCCGATGGAAGATCCGGAATTTCGAGTTCAATATCAGCATAGGCAAGAGCCCGGGGAGGATCTATTCTGATGGTGGCCGTCATGCCATATCTGCGTCGTTTGTTGACCCAGTACAGCAGTGGGCTGTAACTAAATGTGGCAGCTTTCATCACCTCCACCCACTGCTGGGCACGCTGTCTCCTCCGCAGGTTCTTCCTCCAGTGGAGTACCAGCATGCAGCCACCAGTTATCACGGTGCAGAGCCCCAACAATCCGAAGTACCATGGGACCCACGCTGAGGCAGTAAAAAAACAACAACAAAAAAAAAAAACAAAAAAGGCAAGCTGACTGACAGCTCTAGCTTGGGACCTGAACTGTGTCTCATTCCTCTCCTGGATTTGTCTCATTCATCCTCTCATTCCTTCCCACCCTTCTCAAAGACATGCCTAATAATTTCCTGATTCAGTCAAAGCTATATTTGCAGGGCACATAAGAGACCCCATTAGCCTTTTTTAGATAAGGAACACTAGGTGTAGAGGGCCAGACCTGCCCAGACTCAAGTCAGGCCTTCTGGCTCCCAGTCCAAAACCCATGCAGTCATTCACACCAAGAAGCCTCACTAAGGACAAGGACATCAATTGTATCTCTTCTCCTTGGGCAGAGCATGGTCTCTGCCTTTGAGGAGTCCTTAGTTTCCTAGAGGAGTCTGTCTCTTAACTAAATAGCACTCCATTCAGGCAGCACCCCCCTCCCCCCCATCCATGCAAAGGGTCTTCCCTGAAAGTTTGTCACTCACTCTCAAAAGGACTGGGTGTACTTACGACCAGGGAGGCCCATGTCCTCCTTTTGCGAATCCATAAGGTTCACTCTGGTTACCAGGCCTATGGCTCTGCACAGAGTGAACTGACCCACTACTCTGCCCACCAATGGGAGTCCCCAGAAGGCCCAGTCCCATTGTTCTCTAAAGATGAGATCACTGGGTTCTGAGCATCAGGAATTCTTGGGCTGGTGCTTGTAGAGTGGTTGGCAGTTGATGGAATAAGGGACTCCATCTTATGACATCTCATGAGCATGTTGTCTTCCATGAAAGACTGGTCCACCATAGAATTGTCTGTTCCCAACTTTGTGTGGTGAACTCACAGGCAGCTCCCAGCAAAGGGTCCTTACACCCTCAGGAGCTTCTACTTGTGTTTTCAGTTGTTAGGGAGACATTTTCCAGTGGGGAGTGAAGCAGGGAGGACAGTGAACATTGGACATCCCTACCCTCAAGAAGTGTCTTACCCAGTTGTCAGGGAACAAAATGGCTTAGAAGAACCATGTGGTCCAAACCTCCTCCTTTGGCTCCTACCATCTCTGTTTTGTTTCTTCAACAAGTGTTTTTTGGGCATCATCAGGTCTTGTATGTGATCTGCTTCTCTTTCCAGCTCCGTCTCCCTCCCCACCTGTCATATACCTTTCAGCCCTGGGCATGCCAGATTCCCACAGACCCTGCTTATTCTCCTCTAAACTTTGGCTCAGACTGCTGCTTCACTCAGGAGTGTCACTCACCACATTTCCACCACGGAACACCTTTTTATCCTCCCAAGTGGTCAGCTCCCCAACTCTGATACAAATAGTTCTTTCAGTTGATTTCCCGGTTTCTAGAACTCTGGAGCAGATAAATTTGAAGCAAATTGTTCAAAGGGACAGGAATCAAATTGATTTCAACAACTATAAATGTGTATAAAGTGGAAAATATAGTGTTCTACAGATTTAATATATTATTTTTAGAAATTGCTCTATTTGAACTGGTATAAAAGTGATGCCCTTTTAAATAATATGTCACCTACCATGAACAACTAAAGTTCAGTTAAGTATGAATTAAACGGAAAAAATTAACTGATGCTCTGCCACTGAGGCTTATTTTAAAATCAACATATTTTCCATCCCCTTCTCCCCATCCCTAACCTGGAACAGGATTACTTTTTGTCCCCATTCAGTTATCTGTCCTTGAGCACACACCCACCACAGGAGTGAAGAAATTCAGAGTTGGAGATGGCAGCAGAAGACTTAGAAAATGATTATATCCCAGATTAAGAGGTGAAATAGGACCGGGCACACCTGAAATCACATCTTTAAAGACACTTTGTTCCCCCTGATGTGCAGAATCACAGCCTCTGGGACAAGAGTCCCTTGCATTTTTCCTTTGCTTGCAAAGTAATTAAACTTCTGTCCATCAACTGATATATATATAAATATACAAATGGGTATATCCATCCAACAGAAAATATGTGTGGATTTGTGTGTATATATATACATTATATTTATATAAGATTTTGATATTAGGGATGGACCCCAGTATTCAGTTATTGAATAAACAATGTAGGAAGCCTATATCAACTAAAAATTGAGAATTATTTTCTCTCTGAAAAAATTTTAATAGCAATTTTACTTATTTTATACATCTATATTATTTGTTGAGATGTGAATATATATGTTTGTGTATAATATATGTATAATATAAAATATATAATACATATACATATGTATGTCTACATATATTTGTATGTATATATATGTATCTATACGTGTACATATGTGTATATATATATATATATATATATATCTACATTTATATATATATAAAAAATTATTGCTAATTAATTAAACAAGGGAGAAAAAGTCTTCTCAATTATATGCTGGGGTGACTGGATATCCACCTGACTCCTCACACAATGCACAGAGTTTACCCAAATTTAATTCCAGAACTAACTCAAAATAGACCTATATGTATGTAAGAGCTAAAGGGTAAATTTTCTTTAAAGGTATAGGAGTAAATTTTGACTTTATTAGGCAAATTCTTCTTGGATAGGACACCAAGAGCACAGTGATAAAGAACAATATGGGTAGATTGAACTTCAAGTTAACAACTTTTGTTCAAAGTATCTTGTCAAAAATGTGGAAAGACAACTGACAGACAAGGACAAAATATGTGCAAGTAACATGTCTTAAAAGAAAATGTATCCAGAATAAATAAAGAACAGAACCCAACACATAGATAGCCAATGTTTAAATAATGGACACATCATCTGAGTAGACCTTTCTCTAGAGACCTTCCTCCAAAGCAGATATTCTGGCCAGTGAGCACATAAAAAAAATGTTCAACATCATCAGCCAGTGAGACTCAAAATAAGGTACTACTCCACATCCATGAGGATAGCTAAAATGAAACCAGATATTAACAACTTGGTAAGGATTTGGGAAATGTAGAACCAACCTTCCTACATTGCAGTAGAAATGTAAAATAATGTAGTTTCTTTGACAACTATCATTCAAGTGCCTGTGTAGGGGGCAATGTGGCATCATTAGACAGCTCTAGCAGGGTCACTCTGTCAGCATTAGAAGTGGCTAGAATAGTTTTCAACATGTAGATGTACTATTGGATAAAAATAAAATATGGTCAGTCTTCAGATAGAAAAATGTACATGTCTAGAAGTCTTAGCTCTGTAGTACTTGGTGCAAAAAGAGTAAAAATGATTAATTACTTTTGATTTGATTTCAGTTATGTGCTAAGCCTTACAATTCATGTGTTCCCCAATCTCAAATTTGAGTGTGCACAAAGAAATAAGTAAACTTAACTCAGTAAACCAGGAAGCGCCAGTTGACATGGTTGACTTTCTAGTTTTGACAAATGAAAGAATGATCATTTAAAGAAAGCCAGACACTTGGAGCAACTAGAAACAAGTTGCAGATGAATGATACGGAAAAGAGTTCTATTCGTTTATAAGAACCCAAAATATAGCCATGTGGAGCCATTGGAAATACCCTGCACTCTAATGGGCATCTAAGGGAATTGCCCAGTGAGAACATTACCCTGGCATGTGGGCCACCTTCAGTGTTTCTGTATTTTCTCCAAAAGGAGTTAGTGTCTCAGTTGTATCTTGGCTGTGCATGCTAGGACAGTTGAGTCTCCTGATTGAGGAACTTGGGTTCTCACAGCAGGCAGATAAGATGGATCTATTCTGATAATATTTCATGTTATGGGAACTCTCTCATGGCTCTGTAGATTGTGTGGTCATGGAAACCTTCTGAGAAGCTGAAATATACATGTCAGGAGTGAGCTGTGTGCAAATCAGGGAGAGGAGAATGAAGGGGATGATGGAGGCAAAGACACACTTTCTAAGATGGGCCTGTTGTGACCCTATCTCAAAAGGCTGATGTGTTCTCTAGAGAAGTAAGATGAACACAGGGCAGGAGGTGTAGGAGCAGGCAAGTGCTGGACCCTTATTGGAAGGTCGGGTAGGGAACCCCTTGTATAGAACTTTGTTCTGTGGGACAAATTGGACTTTACCGAGATCATGTAATGTTATGTAGATTAATCAAGTGATTCACTTTATTTTTTTTTGGGGGGGGTGTTATTGTTTTGTTTTGCTTAATTTTATTTTGGCCCTGGGATTGAACCTGGGTCCTTGAGCATGCTAAGCAAGCACTCTACCACTGAGCCACATCCCCAGCACAGGAGATCTGTTTTTAAATACTATTTTATCAATATGTACAAAGAGTGGGCAGTGTCTACATAAAAATGGAGTTAAGGTACCCAATGAGGTGGTTGTTAATGGGACTCATGTAAATGGTGGTGTCCTGGCTTGGAGAGAAAATTTGCAGGACTTGTTGATGATGTGGATCTTTTGGGTGCCAGAAAAAGGAGAGGATATGGGTGGATGATGGCAGCATCCTCTGGGATTGGGGAGCCTGGAAGAAACTGGCTTGAGTGGGCTGGAGATATGAAAGGCTCTGATGGAGTTACAAACTGCAGAATCATTGAACTCCATACCATGAGAAAGTTCTAGGACAGGGACACAGGTGAACCCCAGGGCTTTTTCTAAATAATTGCTGCAGTCTGGCTGGGCAAAATAATCAGGGGTTGACAAGAAACTTGTGAAGGTTGATACAGCGGGAGCCATTTTATTGTAGGATGGCAGAGTTATTTATACCTAACTGAATACACAGCCTGTTTCAATTTAGCATCATCCAGTTACAGCAATCCTCATCATCTTACGTATACACAGCTTAACTCAATTAATATCATCTTAATAGTTTGCTGGCATTACTTCTCAAACCACTCCCTCTGGCAAAGTGCCAGGCACCATCTTGACTTGGTTGTGGCTCTCAGCAAATAATTACAAACCTCTTTAAGGAAAAGACATCTATACCTGCATCAGTATCTTAAGAATTGAAACTAGGAGGCTAGCTTAGAAGAATAGTCACAAATGCCAGATTTCAAGTTGTCTTCTTTGAGGTGTGAGAACTCTTGAACTTCCCAGGTGCTTAAGAAACACCTGGTGCCAGAATCCTTGTGACAGATTATCATTTGCAAGGTCCTTTTTGATGAGTAATGTGGAAGGCTCTAGCAGAATCACTATTTGTTTTGTTGGGAGGAAAGGCACTTTGCCATTTGAGAATTGCAGCATAAGTGTAGAAAGGTGTTTGTGACATCTTGTTTTAAAAATGTCTTTTCCTCTTGGAAAGAGGAACTATGAGCTTAGGGGGAAAGACTGAGAAGAAATGCTGGGTGTAGATCTGTAATTGAAATTTTAAAAAGGGGTCAGGGTTTGCCCTTCCCCATTAATGCAAGTGTTCTTAAAAGTTCTCAGAGTGCTTTAGAAATTTTCAAACAAGGTCATTGAGCCTTGCATACTCTTAAGTGTCTCTCAGCCATCACTGCATACAAGGGTAGAAAAGAGAATAGTCAGTTTAGTGTAATGCTTTGTTGGTTGTATGACATGTGGGCCATGTATGCCAAAAGGAACCACAATGATGGTCTCTTGGTCAGCAAAGGCAGATGGAAAAAGTGTCATAGGCTTATTCCGTGTTCACATGAACATCTTGCTGAGTTGTGCTACCTGACAGGTAATGGTGACTGATGTAGTCTCTGTAGAAGACAACCCTGTCTTTAAAAGTTAGATTTAGCTGTTTTCATGGTGTGCACCTATAATCACAGCTACAGAGATCAAGGCAAATTTGATGACAAATTTGAGGCCAGTTGAGGCACATTAGTGAATCAATGCCTGAAAAAAGGGGAGGGGGAAGTACGTAGCTCAGTGATAGAGCCCCTTCCTAGTTCAGTCTCTGAATATTAATATCAAAAAGAATAAGTCACTATTTAATCATGATTTAGAAATAGTGTATTTGCAGAAGTCTATGACCCAGAATTGTAACACCTAAGTTGGTTGGGTGGGGCTCCCCCACCCCACTTCCATGGTTTTCTCTAATATAAATTTATTCTTGCTAGTGTAGCCAAATTTTTAACTTTTTTACAAAATGGTGTAATGGATGAAATGTGTAAAGACTGTAGAATGATGAGGTCCTGTCTAAAGATATGAGACTGAGTCCCATGAGAACTATGACAGTACTGAAGGAGTTTGTCAAGTCAAGACTCTAGTAAGTACTAATTTTCTCACTGTGCTTGTGTCTGCATGGTGTGTGCACAGAGGTTGAGATCTGTGTGTATCCCTTAGTATCTTAGATTCTTGTATTAAAAAATGCCTATGGCTAATGTTTAGAAAATTGTTTTTTGTTGTTGTTGTTGTTGTTTTTTGTACCAGGGTTGAACTCTGGGGCAGTCAACCACTGAGCCACATTCCCAGCTCTACTTTGTATTTTAGTTAGATACAAGAGTATCATGAGTTGCTAAGCCCTTTGCCATTGCTGAGGCTCGCTTTGAACATGTGATCCTCCTGCCTAAGCCTCTATAGCTGCTGGGATTACAGGCAGGTGCCACTGAACCTGGCTGAGAAAATGGTATTCTTTAGGGGAGGAGAGTGAGAAATTTCAGGTTTTCTGGTTCTGCAATGTTAGGAGATGCAGGAATAATGAAAGAGAGATGCTCTGAATTGCCTGTACAAATGTGAATCCAGGGACAAGATTATTTCAGAGTTCTATATTGTTACCAGGGTTAAGATCCAGCTGCTTGCCCCACACCTGGCCAGTCAAGTTGACAACTAAGTAGTTGAGGCAAAGAAAGTGACTGCATTTAAAAAGTGGTTCAGTGAGAAGAAAGAGGGATTCTGTATCCAAATCCCTACCTCTTAGGAAGCTGATCTCAGGGGGCTTATGTTAGTGATTCATGGGTGTTTCCAGATGGGCAGGTGTTCTGCAGAGGGAAGGCTGGATAATGGTATCCAAGTCATGATATTTTCCAATTTCTAAGATCTCAACAGTAAAGATCATGATTTTTTTCCTATTACGGACTAGGTGCATATTATACAATGATAGGGAAAGTTAATTCTTCCTAGACCCTCTTGCTGAGCTGGTAGCTTAAATCATTGTAATGAGGGAGAATATCCTTCCTCAGTTAGTGATATAGTGTAAACTCCCAGCAGTGAACACAGAGCATCCTTCCTCAGCTAGCTACTCCTATCATGAACAGAAACACATCCACTAGTGAATTTCAGTATTTCAACACTGAGGACAGGCAGTAATTTTTTAAGGAAAATAGTCCTGATTTGCAAATATCTAATTGTCACTGATTGTTTTCCTTGGATTGATCACAATAGGAATGTTTTAATTTTCAGATCCCAGAATGCACAAAGAGAACTTAAAATACTGATGTTTTAGGCTTGACCTAGATTTTCTTAGGAAGAACTTTGAAAGAAGTAAGACTCTTCCAACATTACAAGTCAGTAAGATGGATTTTGAAGATATTAATGTCATTGTGGGGTCAAATAAAGACTAATGCACAAAGGAACCCATGCAGTCATGTTTATAGCTATGACAGTTTCTCTTTTGAGTAACCCTGCTTTTCTCTGTGAGACAACAGGCAAACACTGAATCAAAATACATGAAGAGCACTTTGCTATAGGAGCTATGTCATCTCTTTATCTAACATTATAGACATTTGTTCATGGCAGTTGGAAGACTGATCTCCCAATTGTATTCCTAAGGCTCAAATACATAGAATCAAAATGATGCAGAGGAACCTATGTTTAAAGCAAAGACTAAAGTTTTAACAGTATTAGAGCAAAGAAGGATTAATGAATCAGGCAGCACTGAGAACCAGAAGAGGTTCAGAGTTTCATGGCAGCAGTGTGGGCAGTGCGCTTCCATAGGCTGATGTAGAAGTACAATGGAAAAAATATATTTGACCAGAGTCAAAAGACCCTACATAGATGTTGTTTAGCAGTTTCTGTAAATTGGTAAAATTTTTTAGTTTCATTTTTCTAAAAACTTAAACTGGTTCCTAGTTTTCTGTAACATTTTTACATTAATTCTCCATGTACCTGTGGAGGAAGCTGAAGGAAGCCCTGGAATCATCTCAGTCTAATGAACTCTCAACTAAAACTTCATATCACTCAGGATAGAATCCAAGTTCCAAGCCACTCATTGTTAAGACTAGAATTATGAGATTTCAGTAGAAAATAGCACCAATATACAATGGAAATGCCCTTGGATAATGTTGATTTTGAAAAAGCAGTAATTTATGTCTTGTGATTCTATTTCAGTTTGAGGCTGATCCACTAGCAGATTGTTTAAGAGGATCAACAATTCCATCTTTACTTAGAGTGATGTCACTAAATGACTGGATGTTTCCTTATTCTAGGAGCTGTGTTGAAATAGTGAGTTATGTCTATGGGAAAAGCAAATATGTAAGTACAATGGCAATTTTAATTTTCAACAATTTAAAAACCCATAAATAATCAATTATTTCCAATTTAAAATCAGTTGTTAACAATCTGAAAGTAGAGTCCCTGGCATATAAACATGTAGGAATCATTTTATCAAAACTCTGAAACCCTAGAAGTAGAGGGTAATGTCTGCTAGTCAGCAAACACCAGAACAGGTTTTTATGACATGGTTTGTGGCTGTTAGGATAGATGTTGAAGAAGGCATGGGAATTAGAAATTTGGTGTGAATGGGTGGGGAATACTTTTTAAATTTGTTTAGTCCTATAAGACAGGATAATGACCTTTAGCATATATTATATTCATTCAGTTTATATTATATACATTATATACATTTAGCATACATTATATATACATACATAGAGTATCACTTATTCTATTTAGGATCCCACTCTTGTAATTGTACAAGATCTGGAGTTACCCTGATTGTGTATATATATATAAGGCTAGCAAAGTTATGACTGATTAATTCTACTGTCTTTCCTATTCCCCTCCTCCCTCCCTTCGTTTCCCTTTGTAGAATACAATGGATTTCTATTATTGCCCTCCCCAACATCTCTTGTTTTGGGCTAGCATCCACAAATCAGAGAGAACATTTGGCCTTTGGTGTGTTGGGATTGGCTTATTTCACTTAGAATGACAGTCTTCAGTTCGGGTTGGGGAATATTAAGAACTAGCCCACTGGGCACAGTAGCACAAGCATGTAATCCTATGTTTCTCAGAAAGCTGAGGCAGGAGCATCACAAGTTCAAAGCCAGTGTCAGAAACTTAGCAAGGCTTCGAGCAACATAGAAAGACACTGTCTCTAAATAAAATATAAAAAGGGCTGGGGATGTGGATCAAGGGTTGAATGCCACTTGGTTCAATCCCTAGTACCAAAACAAAACAAAACAAACAGCAGCAAGAACAACAACACAAAACAAGGCTCCAATCATGTTTCCAAAAATTGAACTTATTTTTAAAGGAAATTTAATCTTTTTATAGGAATTTTGGGTTCACAGGAAAATGAAGAAGATACTGAGACTTTCTGTGTTACTCCCCCATTATCAATATCTCCCACCAAAGTAGTGCATTTATTCTAATGGATGAATGTACATTAATAGATTGCAATCACCAGGCATGGTGGTGGAGCACGCTTGTAATCACAGTGGCTCGGGAGGCTCACTCAGGAGGATTCTTAATTCAAAGCCATCCTTAGCAATGGTGAGGCACTAAGCAACTCAGTGAGATTCTGTCTCTAAATAAAATGCAAAATAGAGCTGGGGGTGTGGCTGAGTGTTTGAATGTCTGTGTTTTTAAAACCTGGAACCCCAATCCCCCAATATCCATTGCAGTCACTCAAAATCTGCAGTTTACATTTGGGTTCATTCTTGTTGTACATTCATACACAATGTGCATGTGACATATGTCCACTATTATATTATCAAGAAGAGTAGTTTCAACTAATTATTTGTTCTTTTTTTTTTTTTTTACTATCTCAATATTTTTTTTCCCTTTTCTAGAATGTCATATACTTGAAGCATGTAGTAGGTAGACTTTTCAGATTGGCTTTTTCTATGTAGTAATAAACATTTAAAGTTCTATTATTTCTCTGGATTGGTAGGTCACATCTTTTTAGTGCTAAATCACAACATTATGTTGTCTAGATGTAGTTTATTTTCCCATTCCCTTACTGAAGGACACCTTGATTACTCCCAATTTTTGACAGTTATGCATAAAGCTGCTCTCAATATTCTTGTGCCAGTTTTTGTGTGTATGGACACAAGTGTTTAACACTTTTGGGTAGATGGCAAGGAACATGATTGTTGGATCATTTTATAAAAATATGTTAGTTTTTAACAAACCACCAAACTGTATTCCAAAGTGGCTGTAGCACTTGCATTCCACTTGGGAATGATCAGAGTTCTTGCTGCTCTAAATTCTCACTGGTATTTGGTGTTGCAGGTGCTCAGGGTTCAGGGCATTCTAATAGATATAGAGGGACAGCTTGTTTTAATTTGCATTTTCTCATATGATATGGAGCATCTTTTTACATGCTAACTTGTTATATCTTTTCATATGTATATATATATATATATATCTACCTTCCTTGGCAAGGTTCTTGTATATTTGGCCCATTTTAAAGTCAACTTATTTTCTTATTGTTGAGTTGTAAGAGTTTTTGTTATATTTGGGATAACAGCCATTTATTAGATGTCTTTTGCAAATATTATGATTTACACTGTATCTTGTGTTTTTGCTTATCTCTTGGCAGTGTCCTTCACAGAGCACACATTAATTTTAATGAAGCCCTACTAACCAATTTATTTTTTCATGGATTTTTGTCTTTGATGTTGTATGAAGTCCTTGTCATAATAATTCAAGATTATTGAAATATTCTCCTAGAAAATTGTAGGAGTTCTTAATTTTTGTGGTGTACATTTAGGTCTATGATTTATTTCACATTAGTTGGGTGAAGGGTATAATTTTTGTGTGCACATTTATCTTTCTTCTGGCATGTGGATGTCTAGTTATTCTAGGATCATCTGTTGAAAAGATTATCTTTATTGCATTGACTTTTTCCTCTGTCCAATTATTGGCCTTAGTGTAATTCTGGCTATAATGTCTTCTCCATTTACCAATTTATGCATGTTTTTCCACAAACCATTGTAGTTTTCTGGTAAGTCTTGATATTGGATACTTTTTCCTCCATATTTGTTCTTTTTCAATATTGTATTATTAGATGTAATGTACCAATATAAAAATGTGGAAAGAGAAAAAATATATTGTATTGGTTATAGTGGAAGTTTTGCTTCTCCTTGTACCTTGGAAAAATTATTTTGCCACTATTCACAAAATACTTTACTGATTTTGATTAGCATTGCATTGACTGTATAAATTAAGTGGGAAAGAACCCACTGACGTCTTGACCATAATGAATTTTTCTATCCAGGAACATGGAATGTGCTCCATTCTTTATTTTTTTATTCATTGGAATTTTCGTTTCCCTTTGATAGGTCTTGTATACCTTTTATCAGATTTACACCTTAGTATTTCATTTTTAGTATTTCAGTTTTTAATTTCAAATTCCACTTTTGTTAATTGATAGAATTAAAAGAAAGGAATTTGACTCTTATGTATTCACTTTCTATATTGAAATCTTACTCTAAAATCTTATCCATTCTAGGAGGTTATTGATTCTAATTATTTTCACAGATGTCATCTGCAAACAAAGACAAGTTTATGGGTTTGAATTTCTTGTGTAATTACATGAGTAAATTTTACTTTGAGTAAAATGTTAAAGGAGTTCATGAGTGAGGACACCACTGATTTTTAAAGATTCAGTTTTCTTTACTCAAACTTTTTGTTTATGAGTGCAGTTGAGCTAAATTTCTGAGAGTTCTGACACCCTCCATTGTTTTGTCTGGTGTTTAGTCTGTCTCTTCTGAATGTGTTTATTGCCTTTTGGTATGCCTTGTAATTTTTCCTTGATGGCTGGATATGATGTGCTGGGTCAAAGTGGGTGATGTAAATGGTTATGAGGTAGCAAGGTGAAGGGAAACTAGATTCCCATAATTAGGTCTCAATCTCCGGGGAGGTTGTGCCTGTGGACTGTGAATTTCACAGGTGCTTAAGTTCTTTTCTCTTCCCTTTGGTTAGGTAGGAATGAATGGCTAGAGTGTGCTAGAGTTGCTATTTCCCTTATCTTATGCAGGTTAACTGCTAATTCCCCACAGATCAGGCTCTGATAACTGGTTTCTCCTGCAGGCCAGTCTTGCTGGGAAGAAGAATGCTATAGAATATTTCAGAAGGATTCTTCTTTCTCCCTCTTTCTGGAGCCATATAGGAGTTTTTCTCTGGTATTTTTATGAAAATCTGGTTCATCTAGAACTCAATCTTTCAAAATTATGAGGTCCTCCCTGAGCTTGCATATACATTTTGTTTTTAATTTCTCACAGATGTCCACACTGAGCCTTCAGCAATTTCAATAAATTGTCAATTACATTTGGTGTCTGTTTTCTTTTCCTGGGCTGCCTGCTCGGGGGTGCTCAGGTAAGGCCTGACTCCTGTGCTACCTGTTTTAGCCATTTTCCCTGGGTCTTTACCTCTCTTAGAGACCCCAGAATGATCATTCATTTTTTTTTTCAGTTGGTCTATTTAGCTTTTTACTTCTAAAATATGAATGGTGACACCTAAGCTCATTAGAAGGAAAACTTGATCTACAGATTACTTTTAAAAATAATTAAAATGCACATGTTGGTGTTTATATCATAGCCCGTTTTGCATTTTATTCATGCATGAAGTGTTATGTTGTATTTCACTGTTCTGTGCCTCTTTAGAATAGGTGATAGACTTATTTTCTAAGTACAAAGTAAATGAAAACCCAATCTTACATATAATCGTGTTATAGAAGCATATCATATGACATACACAGATGGTATCTACTTTGTTTGTCTTCTGTTTTTAGTTCTAAATCTGCATTTACAAGTACTTTAAAATTCAATATGCTGCCCATGTTTCCCTAAACTAGCCAACAAATGCCAATGTACCTTTATAGTTAGTTAAATACACACTGTCAGGATTTAGCTATAACCTTAATATCACCATCTTATGCTAATGTTCTCAGACTTGAGAACTGGATATTATTTTTAAAAGAGAAAGGATATAGAAATGTAATGTAATATGGCTTATAGTAATCATAATTTTCATCCCCAATCATAATCTAAGTACGTGTTCTATTTCTTCTAACTTGATTCCTTCCCCTTGTTCAATGGAATTCCTCATTTTTCCTTCCATCCATTGTGTTAGACCAAGTTGTCATTACTTGGTGTCTGAATGTCTATAGAAAGATCCCATCTTACTCCCTTCCTTGAATTTTTGTCCTTAATTCATCTTGCATCCTCCTCTTGCTTCTAAGATAATCTTTGTCTAGGGAGGCTTTCTTAATCATGAAGCAAGTGTGTTTTGTTTGTTTGTTTGTTTTTTTACATGGAGCCTAGACTTTCTTGTTTTAAGTGCTACAGGAAATCCTGGGATGCTACACTAAGAAACAGCTTTTCTGAGCCATATTCATTTTCAAATAAAATAACTTAGCTCTTTAGATAAAATGGTAAATTAATATATAGAAATATATACTTATTGGATACAACATGTCTAAAAATATACATCCATAGCATTCATTACCTAAATAGTTGTGTTTGTGGTGAACACTTAATATCCACATTTTTTAAAGAATGTAATATGCACCATTATCTGTACTTGCAGTGTTATACATTAGATTCTGGAACTTATTGCTTCTGCCTGATTGTAATTATGTGACATTTAACTAACACCCCAAGAGGCTCCTCATTGTTTCTAACCAGGCCACCTGTGGTAAACACTTTCTGACTTTCCACTCTTGAGATTAATGTTTTTAGGTTACACACATGAGTGAGGATTATATGGTGCTTTTCTTTGTGTGCCTGACTTATTTCATTTGATGCACTATCCTCCATGTTCACCCATGATATCATAAATGACCAGATTTCCTTCTTTTTATACTGAATATCATTAATTGTGTGTATACCACTTTTTGTGCATTCATCTCTTGGACTTGTAGGTTGATGCCATATCTTGTCTATTGTGAAAGGTGCTGTATTAAACACAGGAGGAGAGCTACTTCTTTGATGAACTGATTTTGTTTCCTTTATGTATATACCCAGAGTGGGGTCATTGGATCATAGGGCAGACCTGCTTTTAGTTCTCAGAAACTTCCCCTCTGTCTCCTATGGTAGGCTGGAGAAGTTGACATTCCCACTAGCAGTGTGCGAGGGTGCCCTACTTCACAAATTTGATCTTGGCCATTCTTACTGGAGTTAGATGATACCTCATGTGGCTTTGACCTGCATTCCCTGATGATTTGTAATGTTGAGCATTTTTTCCACATGTGTATTGGCCATTTGTATGTCTTCGTTTGAAATGTGTCTATTCTGGTCTTTTGTCCATTCTTTCACCAGGTTTTTTTTTTTTTAATTTATACCATACAATTTATTTATTTTTTAGTCATACATGACAGCAGAATGTATTTTGACATAATAACATACATGGAATATACATACATCAATCATATTGTCTATTCCATTCTTCTGCCCTTCCTATCCCCCCTACTTTTCCCCTCCTCTCCCATTCTTCCTCTTTGTCCAATCTAATGTGAGACACTTTTTTTCTTTTTCTCATCACAACATCATATATGTATTCTGTATAACAATGAGGTTCTCCTTCCATCTTCCATGCAACTCCCCTTCTCCCTCTTTTCCCCTCCCACCTGTCTTCCCTATTTTGTGGTAGTCTTCTTCTCATGCTCTTCCTCCCTATTCCATTTTGAGTCATCCCCCTTATACCAGAGAAGACATTTGGCATTTGCTTTTTAGGGATTGGCTAACTTCACTTAGCATAATCTGCTCTAATGCCATCCATTTGCCTGCAAATGCCATGATCTTGTTATTTTTTAGTGTTAAGTAATATTCCAATGCAGAAAGCAAATTTCACCCAGAAATAGAATAGGAAGCAGAGTATGGCCCAGAGGAAGTGTTCAGCCAGGAGTTTATTTAAGCCCAATTGCTAGAAAGATAGGCAGCTCATCTGTTTCCTGTGTCTGGTCATTGAGGCTCACCAGGGCCACCAGTTCTCCACTCTAGGTGAAGCCTTCAAAGACCTCGGGCATTGAGAGCACAGGCCTAGGGTTCAGGACAGCTGGGTTTCAATTCAGATGACCTAGCAGTGACTACCTGGACTTGTCCCTCAAAAGCTGAACTATTCAACTGTTGGGAGCTGTTCTTATTCACAGCTGTTCTTTTTAGTTGACCAACTTTGAGAATCCCATGAAGGTATGGACTTTAACCTGAGAAAAACTATAGTACATGCAAAATCTAGTATATAATTTCTAAAATATCGCAAGCCTCTGGTCTCTAAATCCCAGGCAAAGCAATCCTTGAAAGTTTTTAACCCCACTTTGGGCAGTGTAAAAATCGTCACCATTGTTAAAACTAGTGCCTTGACTGAGAGTTCTTGATAAGGGGATCTCTGCCTACTTAAAAACAGGAGATCATGATATTATCAAATGTATCCAAGGGATGATTCCTCCCTAGGGTAATGGTTTTTGAGAATGACTTGATGTGAGTCTTGGAATGCTGCTTTTAGGTTCTAGGTGTGTAAAACTTGGTAGGAGAGTAAGAAGGCCAAGGCCAAATGGGGGTGAAAATGAAAGTTCTCAGGTTCTCTGTCTGGCCTTTTACTTTGGACCTTGCTGGTACCCTGAGAACAGTGTTTGACAAGCCTTAGAAGGTGGTAAATATTTGTTGAAGGAATGAACTTGCAAATGTATTTGTAGTATGGATTCTTACAACAAGCAAGAGAAAGTGCTGTTGTTAATCAAGTTGAGAAGTTTTGTGTGATTAGCATTTAGTGATCAGCACATTAGTAAATGTCCTTTCATGATGGCTTTTGCTCCCTAAGCCACCTTAGAGTTGCTGGCATTGGGATCAGAAAAATTCTTCTAGTACTGGGAATTGCACCCAGGGGAGATTTACCACAGACCCACACCCTGAATTTTTGATTTTTATTTTAAGACAGAACCTTGCAAGTTTGCTAACTTGTCATCCTCCTGCCTCAGCCTCCCTGGCTTCTAGGATTGTGGGCATATGCCATTGCACCTAGCTGGATAACAAATATTTTCATAATGAAGAGCCCTTGTATTCCTATTATTATTTTAAAGTACATATTTAAAAATGTATAAAAACCTGCACAGGAACAACTATAAAGCAAACAGTGTTATAATCTTCACCCAGGTAAGAATTAGAATATTACTAGCAATGTTGACACCACCCATGTCCTTTCCCAGTTACATCCATCTGTCTCCACATAGGTAACCATTCTCTTGACTTTGGGGTAGTTTCCTTGCTTATCTATACTTCTACCCCATATGTATGCCTTCCTAAATTTACTTGAACTTGTCACATGCTGGTCTTATGTTTTTATTATGCATTTTTTGAGTTTTGCTTCATTTTTTAAATGTCTGTGAGATTCCTCAATTGAGTGTGGTTTATCTTCTTTGCTGTATTGAAGTCCATTTTATGAATATGCCACAAGTTATTCAGTCACAGATGACCGTTTTTGGAGCTTTGGACTGTTACAGTGTAGATATAAACATTTTTGTGTATGTGTCCTGGTATACAGCTACTTGTATTTTTAGAATTGATGATGAATCTAGTAGTGAAATTGCTGAGTCACAGACTATTCCTATCTTCAGTAGTACTAGATGCTACCAACTGTTTTGCAAAGTGGTTGTACCAATTTGCACCATCATGAAGAGTATGAGTTTCTGTTGCTCTACATCTTCACCACCCACTTGCTGTTGTAGAGTTTTTATTTTTTGTCAATCTTAAGGGTATTTAGTGAGTGGTATCTTATTGTGGTTTTCATTTGCATTTCTCTGGTTACTCATGACTTAAAATCTTTTGTATTTCCTCTTTTTTGAAGTATGCAGTCAGGTCTTTTGCACATTTTCTATTAGATCATGTACCTTTTCATATCCTCATTAATTTACAGGTGTTGTTCACACATTTGTTTTTTTTACTACTTTGTTGTTTTATGTGAGTTTCAAATATCTTCTAATTTGCGTTTTTTTCCTTTTTTTTTTTTAAAAAAAGATAGTTCCTTGAATGAAGATTTTAACATGCTAAAATTTATCAATACTTCTTGTTTATGGTTTGTGTTTTTTTTGATCTTATTCCACTTAGTGTCAATTTTTGTTTAGTGGAAGTAGAGGTCTGTTTCATTTTTCCTCCACACAGATAACCAGTTGTCTAGCAACATTCACTGAAAAGAACACCTTTGGTCAGGTGTGGGGGTGCTCACCTGTAATCCCAGTGACTTTCAAGGCTAAGGTGGATATTTTTAAGTTCAAGGTGAGCCAGGAATTTAGTTGGATCTTGTCTGAAAAAAAAGCCTGGGAATTTAACTCAGTGTTAGTGCATCCATGAGTTCAATCCCCAGTATTGCCCCCCCAACCTAAAAAAATTGCTTTATATACTGATCTGCTGTGCCATCTGTGATATATCAAGTATTTGTGAATATGTTTCTTGGCTCTTTTTTTCTGTACTGTTGTAGCATATTTCATCATGGGATCGCCCTAGTAATCGTTGAGCAAGATACTTAAAAGAATCAGTGTTCAATTTCCTCATAGGTAAAATAGAACGGTAATATTACTAAAGCTAATATGTTTGTTATGAGGGCTGAAATAATAATTCAAAGAGCTTAAAGCTTTAGTATTTCTTTATGTGTGCGTGTATATATATATATATATATACATATATATGTATATATATATATATATATATATATATATACATATATATTAAATAAATTCATTTTTTTCTGTGAATAGAAAAAATAGCCATTGGTTTTAGAATTTATATTTATCCTTACTTTAGTAGTTCTAAGCTTATTTCTGTACATGTAAATCTTCTTCATCCTTCAATGACAAGAGCAAAATATTGCTTGAGTAGGTGGCAGAGAAATTAATATTTGTAATTAATTTGAATTTATTATTTACCAACTATGGGTCCTTGTACCAGATACCTACTGAGTTCAGACATGTTATTAAAATGTATATGGAATTACCTAATTGTATGGTTTTAGAAAGAAAATGAAACCCAACTTACTTTTATGCCTTTATAAATTAAAAATACATTTACTGAGAACCCAATACATATTAACACTCTTCTAGACATTGGAGCCAGAGGATTAGGTACTCTATACTATAACTTACCTTTGATAGAAATTATCTTCTAGTGGGGAAAGATCAACAATTAAAAAATAGAAGATAAAATAGCCACCAAGGAAATTAAATGGTGCACTTCGATGCAGGTAAGGTGTTTCATATAGCACAGTAAGTGGGAGTGTGACCAAGGTGGGGGGCCACTTAAGTAGAGACCAGAATATCTGAAATGGGAAGATCAGTGATAGTCTTGGAAGAACACATGGGTGAGAATAAGAATATATAATAAGAATTATATATAATTAACTTTGCTTTCAGTTCCAGACACAGTGCTGCTAAAACCTTTCTAATTTTCTGAGTAATGAGCTGATTGTAGCATCTTTAGTTTGCTCTTAATTCTTGGTTTCTAACACAAGAGCTTCTAGTTCCCTTGGATCCTCCAGAGTTATAGAATCTGTTTATAACAAATAGATAGGTATCTTGTGATAGAAGGGCCTTAGGTGGATTAGCATGGGAGCTGGTTGACAGAACAACTATGAAATTAGAGGGCTGGATCTTTCAGCCATACCCCCTGATTTCTGGGGAAGAGATGGACCAGAAACTAAGTACAATCGTCAATGGCTAGGAAGTTTATTTAATTGTGTCTTTACAATGGAAACTCTATTAAATCCTAAGTGATAGAATTTGGAAGAGCTTCTGGGTTTGTGAGCACATGGAAGTGCTGGGAAGGTAGAGTGCTCAGAAAGGATGTGAAAGCTATGTCCACCTGATGACACACTGTGTTCTATGCTTCCCTTTCATTTGAAATTTGAATTCATTAATTACCAACTATGTGTCCTTGTACCACATACCTACTGAGTTCAGACATGTTATTAAAATGTATATGGAATTACCTACTTTGTATGGTTTTAGAAAGAAAATGAAACCCAACTTACTTTTAGGCCTTTATAAATTAAAAATACATTTACTGTTTTTGGGTTGTTTTCTTTATAATACACTTGCAACAGTAAGTCAAGTGTTCCCCCACTGTGAGATGTGACAGCACATTATGGAACACAGTGAGGTGGTCATGGGAAACTCCAAGGGGTAGGTATATTGAACAAAAGTGTGGCTAACTTGGAGACATCTACTTGTGAGTCTCATCAGAAGTGATGAACAGGATGGTATGACTGAGCCACTGATCTGTGGGGTCTGTATTAACTCTTGGTAGTGTCAGAATTGAGTTTAAATGTAGGATATACAGTTTGTATCTGGAGAATTAGAGATTTATTTGGTGTGAGTTCAAGAGAAAACAACTTATTTTCCTTTTATCAGGAAAAGAACAGCAAGTTTAATGATCCTTGACTCCTGAAGAGCCCGTATAAGGTTGCAGGTGGTTGAGGGAACGTGGTAGAGACTACATGACCCATGTCAAAAAAGGGAGGTTTAAAAGTGAATGGTTTACATTTCCAAAGAGAGAGCTAATGTGTAGAATAAAAAGTTATAGGGCAAGGATAGAAGCAGGAGACTTAATGAGGGCAAATTGCAATTGTACAGGTTTGAGGTAAAAGATAGTGAGGTGGAGTTAGTTAAAATTTGTAAATTAGGTTATATTTTGAAACATATGTCCATGAATTGAATGTTGTGGTGCAGAGACCCAGTAGTGCTCAGTATGACTCTAAAGTTATGTCCTAAACCATAAGGAAATAGTGATGACATGAATAGTAGTGATACTATTATAAATATTACTAGAGTCACAGAAGTTTTAAACTGATTTTTGCATAATAGCTTGCTTAATCTTCACAAAAATGCTATGTTAGGCACAATTATTTTCCCATTTTGCAAATATACTAACATAAAGAAATAAGTATGCTGTCTATTTTCCCAAGTCTTCAAAATGACATATAAGTTTTAACCACAGAATCTGGCTTTAAAAATCTCTGATTTTAACTATACAGTGCCTCTGATTCAGGAAGAATAAACTTGGCAGGTTTACTAAACAGTGTTAAGTAGACTGTTAGGTACATGACTAATCATCAAAAGATTCATCAGTGCTCAAAATGAAAATTTAGGAGAATTCAAATTAGACATGGTGAATAAAGCAAGAAACGTGGTGTGACAGAAGGGATTCAGCCGAGCTTCAAATGTTCCCAATACTTGAATTTTCTTATTTTTTAAAATTTTTTTATACTGCTAGGGATTGAACTCAGGGCCTCACACATGCTAGACAAGTTCTGTACCCCTAAGCTGTACCCCATCCCTTGAAATTATTTTCAAGGTGATTTATTTATTTGACCAGCATTTTGTGGTTTTCAGTCTACAAATCCTGTACCTGTTCGTTAAATTTACACCTAGTTGTTTCATAGTTTTTAGCTATTATCATTGACTTTTGATTTCACTTAGCATGTCTTAGTGGATTTGTGCTATTCATTCTGTTTATCACACACTGTGGCTAGGCCATCCTAGTGTAGAGGAGGAAGCATCAGGAGATCTGAGCTGAGGTAGGAAAATGTGGCTCAGTCTCTACCTCTGCCTCTTCCTGGCTCTTGATCTTGGACAAGACGCTGGATTCTCAGGTAATTAGTAGCTACATCACTAGAGTGAGAACAACTCAAATTATACTTCAATACTACTTATTATTGGTGCTTTGCCCTTAGTAAATTTCTACTTTAAAATAGATATTCATATGTTTTTCAAAATGCTTTGATGAACCGTTTTGAAAATGAAAGGCAAAGACCATGGAATCTGGTTTAAATGGAGAAAGTCAAACAAAGTCTTCTACCTATATTCTGACTGCATAAGCAATAAGTATAAATTTTGAGATAGGCAGTTATGAATTGATAGGAGAGGTCTGCACAACATTGTTGCCCATGGGAAATCTAGTTCTGTATGGAATAGAGACACACTTTCTCTGTCTCTCTCTCTCTCTCTCTCTCTCTCTCTTTCTCTCTTTCTCTCTCTCTCTCTCTTCCTCTCCCTTCTGTAGTCTCTCTTTTCTTCTCTATTTCTGACTTTATTTTTGTGCTGCTCCATTCTGCCTTATTGTCCATCACTATAAACTTCCATTAGAATCTGTAAGGCTCAAATGCTCTAGATAGATGGACAGGGGAGCCAGAATAATTGAAGGGATAAATAATATCACAAAATAGGACCAGACTCCATGTCAGCTGGGTGCAAGAAGAGAAAATAAATCTTTTGTGAGTTGAGAATAAGGTAAAGTTCTAGTTTAAGAATGGAAATCAAAACTAAGTAGTATAATCAATCAGGAAGTGATAAAATCTTAGAGAAGGCAGACTTAATCTAAATCTCCCAGGGCAGACAAGGTGATGTAAATCTGCACCTATTTTGTAAGACACAGAAGACATATGTGGATAGAAATGCTCACCTGTGGCATGCTGTGTTCTCAAGTTGACGGTCAACGCAGCCTGAGAGCACATGCCAGTCCTGAGCTGGGTGATGGTGGCCAGCACAGAACCACAGTGTGGTTTGGTCTCTTCAATTGTGCTATGGGACAACACACATGAACTTTACAAGAGTGTGTTGAGAAAATAAAATAGTGCAATGCCTCATATCTAATGTATGTTCAAACACTCTTGAGTATGAGTGGTATTAAAATTAGATTTAATTCCTAGGGAAATTGATTATTTTATTGGACATCTTGTAGCTCACAGAGAAGTGCCTGGCACAGAGCAAACATAGATAGCAGATAGTAGGAGTGTAAAGAGAAAAGGTTAAGTGAATTAATGTGGGTAATTTCTGACACATCAAATCCTTGATATCTTTGTTAAATGACTGATTAAGTAGATAATTATGCTACATATTATAAACATCTGTTTTAAATCCCCAAATCCACTTACACGAACTGGGCAAACCCCTGTGAAAATATAGATCTGAGGCATAAGAAAGAATGCTCAAGATTACTTCAAGCAATATGCACGGGCAGCAGGGGAGAAAGACACATGCACTTGCTAGTTTGGCCTCTCACAGTTATTTCCTCTGAGTCTTTGAGTAACACCTAATTGCCAAAAATCAAACAATTAAGAATAATAAGGAAGTTAAGGCTTTATTTCTATGCCCATTGGGCACTTGGGTCTGTTAACAGCCCTGCCATGCATCTATCTGCTGGATAGTGTTATGGATGAGAAATCTAAGGCTCAGAGAGTTCCCACTGATTTATTCTGTATCTGCAAATAGTGGAGGAAAACTGGGGCTTGAACTTGAATCTTTGGACTGCAAATCCTGTGCTCTAGTTTCCCAGCCAAGTCTGGTGGCTACTGTTTATGTTAATTATTTTTCCTTCGAAGCTGATAAGGAAATAGCTCAAAGAACAGAACATTGTTGATTGCAGTGAGGTTTCCTTCCAAGCCCTCTCTCACTTTGCAGAATGTTTTCCTAATTTGGCTTTAAGTGAGTGCAGCTCCTGGTGGCCCTGGCCACTGACTCCTTCTTGTGAACAGTCTGGTCCATTTCCTTTAGTTGGTCTACATCCCCCAAGCAGTTGTAGTGTCTGAGGCTTTAAAACCAGGTGGCCCATTTCCCAGATATGTGGTTGGCAACTCTCCTTCCCCAGCATTGTCTCTACCCCCAATCAGAAGTTCTGACCCCATATTTTTCTGTGTTACTTGTCATTGGCATTTCTCACAGTTTTCTAGTTGCTAATTGCCACAGAGAACTATTGTGGTTAAACAGTATTTGATAACACTTCCAACTGTTTGTGGCCAGGACTTAGGGAGGCAGGAGCATTGCTATCTCACCTCCCATCATTGCTGACCATGGATCTGGGTTTTGAGGAAGGCGTGCATGGGTGTATGTGTGTGGGTGCCGCTGCCCATTGAAAAGGGATGTGTTGCTTTCCTGTGCTGATCAGTAGAGATGCTGGCAGGGGTGATCCTTTCCAGAGGAGTTTGTTTTTGCACCCTGTCACCTGCACGATTCAATTCATATGTCAGGGCCCCTCAGACATTGAAATAAGAAGAATTTCTGGGGATTCTAGTCTTTCACAGCTCTCCTACAACTTGTTGAAGTATCACAGTCAATGACTTCAAACATATCTTCACTTGGTTAAAATTGATATTATCATACTTGGCATGTCCTGGTAATAACACAGGATTTTAATCTGATGATCTGCTATCTAAGTAGCTTTAGGCTATTCTAACAAAGTAATGCAGGCTGGGTGTGGGAAGTTCAAGACCAGTAAGCTAGGGTGTCTGAGTTCTGCTGAGGGCTCTTTTATGATTGCAGAAGGATGCCTTCTTGGCGTCCCCTCAGGTGGCAGAAAAAAGCAAAGAGAGCTCTTTGAGTTCTTTAACAAAGACCTCTTATCCCTTTCATAAGGACTCTACCATTCTGAGTTAATCATCTCTCCAAGGACCCATCTCCTAAGTTTTGGGATTCCAGCATATGAATTTAAATGTGTACAAATATTCAGTGCATAGCCTCTGAGATTTCTTGTCTCATCAGCTTCATGGGCTATGTGACCTGTTTATGAGCACATGCACTCTGCATACCTCCCAGTAGTCCTTCACTAAATGCTAGTTGAAGGATGAGAATAGTCTGCTACTGGGGTGCTGTTAAAATCATGTGTAAGGACACCTGCTGCAGACTTGGTACAAATGCTCCCTTGGTGAAGAAGAAAGAGCAGAGTGGGGTGCTTTGGGGGATGCCTGCTCCTCAGACCCTTCATTTCTGCCTTCCTGTTCATATGGATATTGATGCAGATAGCATGACCAACATTCTTCTGGCTCACTTGGGAGGGCTGCTTTTGGATGGCTCTCTCACAGCAAGTCCTAGCACAAAGTTGTCACATGCATTCCTTCTTACCCCATGGTTCTGGTGGTTTTAGACAGGTGGAAGGAGGGCTGCATCAGACATCCTCCTTAGACATTTACAGCTCCATCACACTGGGGATTTGAGCCAACCTCTACAGAATTAAGAAACTACCACGGTTTCTCATCAAACTCAACAACTCCTAGTGCAACCTTTGGTGATGTTTTACAAAGCACAATGTTTTTGTTTCTATCCTAGGAAGTTTCTATAATTCTCAAATATTGTAGGAGCTATATGGTTTGCTTCTTGTTCTTTTGTTATTTGTGTCCTGGATACAGTTTGCATGTGGAGTATAAACTCAACTGTATACTTCAGTTAATTGCTGCAAGAAAGAAGACTAATATGAGTGCTGTCAAGGCTTTATTCCCACATAGAAACTCTTACATTGCGGTAGTGGTGAGGTGTCCAAGGGTTCTTTTTTCCCAGCATTTGTAGGAGGTTTGAACTGATTTTAACCATGTCTGAAAAGAAAAATTTGTAATTGAGTCTCACTGTTTTACAGATGACCTAGCAAAACAAATTTATATATATTATGTATGATATATATATAATGTTTCTGATTGGGCAGGCATTTTCTCTATTTTTTTTCCAGAAATTCTATGTTAAAAACAAGAGTCAAAGTAGAACTGCATCTAGGTGAACACCTTGATATTTTAAAAATACTTCATTAACACACTGATTTGCTGTTTATTGATCCTCTTGTGATCTACTCTGATAAAATTCTCTACGGAAAGGGGAATGAGCTAGGAAATGCCCTCAGATTTCCCTAGTAGAATACATCAGCTAGCAATAATAACAGAATCACTTCATCTGTTAGTTTGTTAATATTTGCAAGCAACAAAAGAGTTAATTAATTGACTAAATTGATTAAGGTCTGTGTTTCTTCACTTGGCAGTGCAGAGGGGAGTGAGTCCAGGGGAAATTTCAGCTCTGCTCTTGGTGCTCTGACTTGTCTTGATTATGACCTTCTGGAACAATGGCTAACAGCAGAACCACTGGAGTAGATGTGATCAGCCCTCATGAGCTGTGCAGTTTGGACATGCTACTTTGCTACTGGACCTCAAGACTGCCCAATCACCAAAATGTGCCAGGTGTGCCTAGAGTTCCACTGGCTGTGCTCACCTGGAGAAAAGGAAGGAAGAATGGTTGTTGCCCTGAAGGGGTTTAAATCTCATTAGGGTGAGACTCCACTCTCTCCCCCATGAATTCTGAGTCCCTTGAGATGGGAAACATGACTTCCAGCTTCTAATCCTGCAAGATGGCTGGACAGGGCAGTTGCCTAGTGAAGGCTGAATGAGTAATTGAAGTAGCATGAAACAGATTTTTCAAGACCAAAAGACCATGAACAAATATCCAGTCAACAGAATAGCAACCATTTACTCTGAATGAGCCTGAGTAGAGAATTATCAGGGCCAACTGGAGTTTGCTAAGCTGGTGAGTAATAATGTATTGAAACAAGCTCTGTGACAAGTCAAAGTCCCTGGGTGAACTCTGGCAAACCCAGTTCCCTTGCTGAGCTTTACTTTCCTTTTCTTTATGGGTTTATGTTTTACATTTTAATCCATGATCATTTTGAATTAATATTTGTATCTGGTGTGAGTTTTAGTGTGAGGTTCTTTTCCCCTCCCCTTTCCTTCCTTTCTGTCTGGCTGGGACATTCTCTTGTTCTACAACTATTTCTTGAGAAGTCTGTCCTTCCTTTGCTAAGTTCACTTTCCTCTTCTTTCAAATGAAGGGGTCAGATTTATACTAGAGGAAATCACTGTTCCCTTCTAGGTTTACGAATCTTTTGAACCCACTTTTTCTGATGTGCACTTCCTTTGAGCAAAGCTATCCTTCATATCATATATATGTAAAGAAGGTCATTTAGATGAAATTCAGAATTCATCTGTTGGATATTGTTCAGTTGATAGATTTTCCTGTGAAAACTATGGTTTTAGAAGTTTGATGAAAATGTATAGAAATTCTTAGACTAATGATTTCTTTTTTTAATACTATCAAGCATGACTTTTTTGGACAAACTTAATAGATTGTGGGTTTTGCTTCACTTGGAATGGAGGGGGAAAGATGGTTTACTTCTCAATTAAAAAAGCAACAGCTGGTTAATCTTTGTACTGGATTCACAAACTGAAGGGGTAAAATAGTAATTGTTCCATGATTATAAAATAGAGTGAGGTAAGGCTGGAGTCAATTTTTTTTTCCTCAAAGAATCACAGAAATATTTATTGTCAAGAAGATCATTAATTCTCATCATAGAGAAAACATGTCAAACAAGAGTGAATAATACATGTTTGTGGATCCAGTATTCAAACAACTATATAAGCAAAGACATTTTAGAGTTCTGTTCCTAAAGTCTATAGTTGTGAAATATCTTTTTAGTTTTTAGATAAGGAATCAGAATAAGGTGATACAATACATGTCAGACTATTCTTCGAGAATGAGTGAGCTCTAGAGTCATACTTCCTGGGGCTGCCAGCTTGTGAGCTTTCAAAATTAAGCAGAGCTTGTACTTTAGTAGGAGATCACCACAAAACACCTGCTCAAAGGGAGAAACCATAGTAGTAACCAAATACTAGAGGTTGAAAGGGCCTGGTTATATTGAGAAAGGATTTGGGTCTTTTTCTTGAAACAAATTCATCCTAAAACACCAGAAAAAGTCTCAACCATGTTTAGACACAAGCAAGTAAGGAAGCCCTACACCTAAGGAGGTACTGATCACTGCATTATATTAGAGAAGTGAAAGAAAAAGGGAAGTTTTATTTTGAGGAGTTAGTCTACAAAAACTCCTACATTGTAAATCAAACCTTTTGTGTTCTAATTCTCACTTCTGTCACTCTGACTATCCGGAATCAGTCCAGGATTTTGGGGGATCTAGATTTCCTCACCTACAAAATTAGATATTTGGACTAGATGACATTTCTCCTACCTCTAAAATTGTGTGACCTTTTCCTAGACCATATATTCTTTCTTTCTATACTGCTTCTCCACTGGTTCAGCAAATATTTATGGAGCCACTATTTTGTTCCTGTACTGTGACAAAAGTGTCACATCTTATATAATTTATAAGAACTGTTCAAAATAGGCAAATCCATAGAGATGAAAGGTAGGTTAGTAGTTACTGGGGGCTGATAAAAGAAGACAGTGAGAGTGATGATTAATGGGACTGGAGGGTCTTTTAGGAGTGATTCTGGCTTTGGGATATTTCCTATGAACAAAATCATAATATGTGTCCTTGGGTATGCTTCTTGTAGTGTAATGCTGTCCTGGTCTGTTTATGTTGTAGCATGTAGCAGTACTTCATTTCTTTTTTGGCTGAGTAATATTCCATTGTATGGACATAGCCCATTTTATTTATCCATTCATGAGTTATTTGACTGTTCTACATTGGGACTATTAAGAATGATACTGCTGTGAATATTATTGTGCAGGGTTTTGTAGATATGTTTTCTTCCCCCAATATATGCCTAGGAATGGAATCGCTGGGTCATTGCCACATGCACCCATTCTGCACTCAGGCCTGTGATCCCTTGTCACTCTGCCAGAGAAACTATCATGTCTCCAGACACAGGTCGTTATCTCAACTTCCTTTGATCTAGTTAAGAAGACCAGCTTACAAGCTTCAGAAACCAATTACTTACTGTGAATTTATATCTGTGGGATTTATATCTGTATGGGGTCCTCACTTACCCAGCCTAGTCCTTGTGTTGAGCTATAGTCAAGCATCAACTGCCACATCCTCAGCTCTCTGAGAAAGATTGGGTAGTGATCTGAGTTTGGCTTTCATTTGCAATCCTTTAGCTATTCTGAGTGGCAGCTCCTACTGCTTCATTCTTTAGTTTCCCAAAGCATTGCTTTCTCATTATATATATATAAAATCTGGCATCATAATGTTTACTTAAAGAGCCTCTCCATTATTCAGAGAGGCAACAGGTCATGTAGAATTCCCAGAGGAATAAAGTGCCTGGCTTCATGATGCTGTAATGTACCTGGCACCCAGGAATGGGTGTGAGGCAACAAAGCTGAGGAGTGGACACCCTTCCTCTGCTGCTGGCTGTGTTGCATTCTACTGCAGTTTCCTTTCTTTGCATTGCTGCACATAACCCTCCACCCCCCTGTGCTGGCCCTGCTGGTCACAGTGGAGAATTTTGAATCCCATGGGATGAGTGGCCTGTCAAGTAGTTTTTATTGACAGCTTTTTGTTTGCTGTGCATCTCATTGGCTTGTTTACCAACACCAACTAGATTTTGTTTCTTTCATATCCAAACTGGAACACATTTGGATATCCTGAGATTTTACAGAGCGTGTTTTTTTATTATATGAACCTAACCTAACTAGTATTCCCATATGAAGTAATGCAAATCTACTTTTGTTCTAGTGGAGCTATTTTGGTCACATATAAGCAATTTTGGTTCAGTTTAGGGTGTGAATTCAAGGTTTTTATAACTCAGTTTGAGCTTCATTTCATATCAGTGATAGCCATTTTAATTTATCTGAATAAAACATTTTTATTGTCACTATGTGTTACAAAGCCTCCCCCCACTCGCTTGATTTTTAAGAAAAAGAAAATCTTCTTTGATTTATGTTTATGGCTTCTCTCCTCCTTTGAAAGCAGGGGCTAACTGATCATTGGCACAAATTAATGTTCTAGAATCTACCTTCAGAATTAGAGTCTTGAGTGTGAAGCAGTGAAAACTGTATGTCAGGGGCTTTAGGTCTCTGCAGAGTTGAAGGGGGCAAGGTGACGAGGGGGCAAGGTGAGGGAGAAGTGAACCTCTGCCCCTGTTCTTCCAGAGAAGATCTGCTTAGTCCTGTTTTTATTTTGAGATACAATATAAGATCATGTTTACACAAGGAAGAAATGGTTCCACTTAACTTTAAAAAATAAAAATGGCTTAAAATATATTGCTAGAGGTCATATAGATAGGAATCAGGCTTTCTTTGCAGTTGCTGGATCTAAGCCCTTCAGCCCACACACGGGGGGGGAGAAAAAAAATTGGCTACATGTTTACTAACTTCTGAGAATCACAACCACACACACCACACACCACAAAATAGGCAAAACAGGCACTTCTCTCAGGGCCATGTACATTTACAGTTTTGATGAAATATGGCAAGTGGTTTTGCTCATTTTTAGAGTAAATGGGAAAAATTTTTGGGACAGAATCAGGTTTTCTTATCTTTAAACTGGGGCAAATATCTCATAATTATCTTTGTGTCTCCTTTTTAACTTATCCAGAAAGTATAAAAATTATTAATATTCCCATGTAGAAGAATGACAGGGGACTCAACTTTTGTGTAGCCATGGATATCTTAGGATACACTTTTTGGATGTGTTACTCCATATAATATTAGGTGGTTACCACCAGCCCTTCCAGTAAGCAAATCTGCAGGCCAAGCTGATGACCCTGTACACACAGTGAAGCATTCATTCACCAAGGATGTTTTAAGAAGACGTGATTAGGGAAGGGATACCATGGGGTGGAAGAGCAGGAACTGTAATGCCAGACAGATGTACATGGGAGAAGAGGCTCAGAGAAAATAACAAAAAAGAAACCTTGGAACCTGTCTCCTCATCAGTAAAAGAAAAATCATAATAACCATTTTGCAGTGTTGTTCTGTTAGAAATCATGTAGAGAAAAACCAGCTAAGAATCGATACATCATAGGTATCACCCAGTCAGCACATAGTGTGGTGTGGTTCACTGACCTCACGATGACTTGCTTGGCCAGTGGCGTAGCCACTGTTGACTGCTGTAGCCGTGTGCCATTGGCAACTGTTACTCTTGTGGCAATTTTACTTCCCATCCTGCAGAAGAGCAGTGCCTTTGCGGACCTAGCCCGGGGTCTTGAACACATTGAATACTTGGAGGGAATTGAGCTCATCCACAACTATTGGCTCAATGTGTCTCTTCAGAGCCAGCCTCCAGTTCTCATTGTATTGGTGAGACTTGTGCCACCATCACACTGGGGAAGGATGTTGCCTTCTTACTGGCAAATGAGACGCAATGACTCTGATTTTTCAAAAAAACTTTACTATGTAACGTCTATAAGGTTATATGACCTGTGTATCAGGATCACAGTCTTTGACTCCTTTTTCTAATACCTGGCCCCTGAAACTCTCCCTTTCAGTGAGAGGAGGCTTCAACCCTGTAGTAAAAGTCTACACATTGGGTCAGTTCAGCCCTTGTGGCAGTGCAGAAAGGGAATAGAAGTGGACCTCCCTTTCAGGAGCCTTGAAAAAGGGGTAGGAGGCCGAGTGGGATAGCATGCGAGGAAAGTTCAGGGTGTGGAGGGGAGGGGCAGAGGGGATCTCTGGAAAGATAATCGGGAAGGGCGATGGGGTCTGGCGCTCTGGCATCCCCTTAGGTGAGGGCTGCTGTGGGACCACCAGAGCAGGTTGGAGGGTAACAGGGGCTTCTGCCTCAGGGCTGCTGCCTCTGAAGGCATGATGCCTGTCTTCAGGGGGGTGTGGCTCCGATGGAAGATCCGGAATTTCGAGTTCAATATCAGCATAGGCAAGAGCCCGGGGAGGATCTATTCTGATGGTGGCCGTCATGCCATATCTGCGTCGTTTGTTGACCCAGTACAGCAGTGGGCTGTAACTAAATGTGGCAGCTTTCATCACCTCCACCCACTGCTGGGCACGCTGTCTCCTCCGCAGGTTCTTCCTCCAGTGGAGTACCAGCATGCAGCCACCAGTTATCACGGTGCAGAGCCCCAACAATCCGAAGTACCATGGGACCCACGCTGAGGCAGTAAAAAAACAACAACAAAAACAAAAAAAAAAAAAAAGGCAAGCTGACTGAGAGCTCTAGCTTGGGACCTGAACTGTGTCTCATTCCTCTCCTGGATTTGTCTCATTCATCCTCTCATTCCTTCCCACCCTTCTCAAAGACATGCCTAATAATTTCCTGATTCAGTCAAAGGTATATTTAAAGGGCACATAAGAGACCCCTTTAGCCTTTTTTAGATAAGGAACACTAGGTGTAGAGGGGCCAGACCTGCCCAGACTCAAGTCAGGCCTTCTGGCTCCCAGTCCAAAACCCATGCAGTCATTCACACCAAGAAGCCTCACTAAGGACAAGGACATCAATTGTATCTCTTCTGCTTGGGCAGAGCATGGTCTCTGCCTTTGAGGAGTCCTTAGTTTCCTAGAGGAGTCTGTCTCTTAACTAAATAGCACTCCATTCAGGCAGCACCCCCCTCCCCCCCATCCATGCAAAGGGTCTTCCCTGAAAGTTTGTCACTCACACTCAAAGGACTGGGTGTACTTACGACCAGGGAGGCCCATGTCCTCCTTTTGCGAATCCATAAGGTTCACTCTGGTTACCAGGCCTATGGCTCTGCAAAGAGTGAACTGACCCACTACTCTGCCCACCAATGGGAGTCCCCAGAAGGCCCAGTCCCATTGTTCTCTAAAGATGAGATCACTGGGTTCTGAGCATCAGGAATTCTTGGGCTGGTGCTTGTAGAGTGGTTGGCAGTTGATGGAATAAGGGACTCCATCTTATGACATCTCATGAGCATGTTGTCTTCCATGAAAGACTGGTCCACCATAGAATTGTCTGTTCCTAACTTTGTGTGGTGAACTCACAGGCAGCTCCCAGCAAAGGGTCCTTACACCCTCAGGAGCTTCTACTTGTGTTTTCAGTTGTTAGGGAGCCATTTTCCAGTGGGGAGTGAAGCAGGGAGGACAGTGAACATTGGACATCCCAACCCTCAAGAAGTGTCTTACCCAGCTGTCAGGGAACAAAATGGCTTAGAAGAACCATGTGGTCCAAACCTCCTCCTTTGGCTCCTACCATCTCTGTTTTGTTTCTTCAACAAGTGTTTTTTGGGCATCATCAGGTCTTGTATGTGATCTGCTTCTCTTTCCAGCTCCGTCTCCCTCCCCACCTGTCATATACCTTTCAGCCCTGGGCATGCCAGATTCCCACAGACCCTGTTTATTCTCCTCTAAACTTTGGCTCAGACTGCTGCTTCACTCAGGAGTGTCACTCACCACATTTCCACCAAGGAACACCTCCTTATCCTCCCAGGTGGTCAGCTCACCAACTCAAATACAAATAGTTCTTTCAGTTGATTTTCCGGTTTCTAGAACTCTGGAGCAGATAAATTTGAAGCAAATTGTTCAAAGGGACAGGAATCAAATTGATTTCAACAACTATAAATGTGTATAAAGTGGAAAATATAGTGTTCTACAGATTTAATATATTATTTTTAGAAATTTCTCTATTTGAACTGGTATAAAAGTGATGCCCTTTTTAATAATACGTCACCTACCATGAACAACTAAAGTTCAGTTAAGTATGAATTAAACGGAAAAAATTAACTGATGCTCTGCCACTGAGGCTTATTTTAAAATCAACATATTTTCCATCCCCTTCTCCCCATCCGTAACCTGGAACAGGATTACTTTTTGTCCCCATTCAGTTATCTGTCCTTGAGCACACACCCACCACAGAAGTAAAGAAATTCAGAGTTGGAGATGGCAGCAGAAGACTTAGAAAATGATTATATCCCAGATTAAGAGGTGAAATAGGACTGGGCACACCTGAAATCACATCTTTAAAGACACTTTGTTCCCCCTGATGTGCAGAATCACAGCCTCTGGGACAAGAGTCCCTTGCATTTTTCCTTTGCTTGCAAAGTAATTAAACTTCTGTCCTTCAACTGATATATATATAAATATAAAAATGGGTATATCCATCCAACAGAAAATATGTGTGTATTTGTATGTATATATATATATACATTTTATTTATATAAGATTTTGATATTAGGGATGGACCCCAGTATTCAGTTATTGAATAACCAATGTAGGAAGCCTAAATCAACTAAAAATTGAAAATTATTTTCTCTCTGAAAAAATTTTAATAGCAATTTTACTTATTTTATACATCTATATTATTTGTTGAGATGTGAATATATATGTTTGTGTATAATATATGTATAATATAAAATATATAATACATATACATATGTATGCCTACATATATTTGTATGTATATATATGTATCTATACGTGTACATATGTGTATATATATATATATCTACATTTATATATATATAAAAAATTATTGCTAAAATTAAGAATCAAAACCAGTTGACTTGTATGTATTTTAGACCCAGAGCTCATTCCCTGAAACATTTTGTTTATTGTGCAGAGCTTGCCCTCCATCCTGTCCTGCAGTTTCTTCCGTTTGCTGTTTGGAAATCTTGTCTGGTTATATTCCTTCCATTCTTCCATATGAAAACAGCTTTACTCTCTGTGCCAACCTGAGCCATGAAGTACTCTGAATGGAAACTACTTATGATTTTGTATTGAAGATATTTGAGAAAATGCAAGAAATACCAAAGAGAAAGTAGTCAAAGAATTCATTGGGTTAATTGTTTTTACAAAGTAAGTCTAAGTTTTAAAATAATATTACACAATCATCAATTTGATTACTGCTTCTGCCCAAACAAAAGATGTTCCTATATTTGTTGAATCACTGAAGGTTGAAGTTTAGGACTAGAAATAGCATCATAAGAACTATTTGCTGCTCATTTCTTCTGGTTACACAGCCTGGTAGAGGGTCTCTAGGCTCTACTGTCTCTCAGTCCCTGATGCCCATTTATTGGGTCTGCTTGCCCAGAGCAGCATCTTTTTTCTGCATTTCTTTTCTCTTTTTATTTTTTGGGTGAATGTCAGGCTATTTTAAAAATCAGCACTTAAGTACAATGCATTGGCTACTTTTTTTATCTTAATTTTTCTCCTACACAAGAAGTGTTACCTTGATAAGACAGTGGATTTGAATAACCAATTTACTTTACCAAAGCAATCTTCAAAGGACAAAGTTGGAGAACTCACTTTTCCCAACTGTGAATTTATTGAAAAGTGACAATAATTGAGACAGGGTGATACTGGCACAATGATTGACCTGCAGGCCACCATAAAAGAGCTTAGTCCAGATGTTGGCCCTCATCTTTGTAGTTACTTAGTTTGACAGGAATATCAAGATAATTAAACAAGGGAGAAAAAGTCTTCTCAATTATATGCTGGGGTGACTGGATATCCACCTGACTCCTCACACAATGCACAGAGTTTACCCAAATTTAATTCCAGAACTAACTCAAAATAGACCTATATGTATGTAAGAGCTAAAGGGGAAATTTTCTTTAAAGGTATAGGAGTAAATTTTGACTTTATTAGGCAAATTCTTCTTGGATAGGACACCAAGAGCACAGTGATAAAGAACAATATGGGTAGATTGAACTTGAAGTTAACAACTTTTGTTCAAAGTATCTTGTCAAAAATGTGGAAAGACAACTGACAGACAAGGACAAAATATGTGCAAGTAACATGTGTTAAAAGAAAATGTATCCAGAATAAATAAAGAACAGAACCCAACACATAGATAGCCAATGTTTAAATAATGGACACATCATCTGAGTAGACCTTTCTCTAGAGACCTTCCTCCAAAGCAGATATTCTGGCCAGTGAGCACATAAAAAAATGTTCAACATCATCAGCCAGTGAGACTCAAAATAAGGTACTACTCCACATCCATGAGGATAGCTAAAATGAAACCAGATATTAACAACTTGGTAAGGATTTGGGAAATGTAGAACCAACCTTCCTACATTGCAGTAGAAATGTAAAATAATGTAGTTTCTTTGACATCTATCATTCAAGTGCCTGTGTAGGGGGCAATGTGGCATCATTAGACAGTTCTAGCAGGGCCACTCTGTCAGCATTAGAAGTGGCTATAATAGTTTTCAACATGTAGATGGATAAAAATAAAATATGGTCAGTCTTCAGGTAGAAAAATGTACATGTCTAGAAGTCTTAGTTCTGTAGTACTTGGTGCAAAAAGAGTAAAAATGATTAATTACTTTTGATTTGATTTCAGTTATGTGCTAAGCCTTACAGTTCATGTGTTCCCCAATCTCAAATTTGAGTGTGCACAAAGAAATAAGAAAACTTATCTCAGTAAACCAGGAAGCACCAGTTGACATGGTTGACTTTCTAGTTTTGACAAATGAAAGAATGATCATTTAAAGAAAGCCAGACACTTGGAGCAACTAGAAACAAGTTGCAGATGAATGATACGGAAAAGAGTTCTATTCGTTTATAAGAACCCAAAATATAGCCATGTGGAGCCACTGGAAATACCCTGCACTCTAATGGGCATCTAAGGGAATTGCCCAGTGACAACCTTACCCTGGCATGTGGGCCACCTTCAGTGTTTCTGTATTTTCTCCAAAAGGAGTTAGTGCCTCAGTTGTATCTTGGCTGTGCATGCTAGGACAGTTGAGTCTCCTGATTGAGGAACTTGGGTTCTCACAGCAGGCAGATAAGATGGATCTATTCTGATAATATTTCATGTTATGGGGACTCTCTCATGGCTCTTTAGATTGTGTGGTCATGGAAACCTTCTGAGAAGCTGACATATACATGTCAGGAGTGAGCTGTGTGCAAATCAGGGAGAGGAGAATGAAGGGGATGATGGAGGCTCAAAGACACACTGTTTAAGATGGGCCTGTTGTGATTCTATCTCAAAAGGCTGATGTGTTCTCTAGAGAAGTAAGGTGAATACAGGGCAGGAGGTGTAGGAGCAGGCAAGTGCTGCACCGTTATTGGAGGGTCGGGTAGGTATCCCCTTGTATAGAACTTTGTTCTGTGGGACAAATTGGACTTTACCGAGATCATGTAGTGTTATGTAGATTAATCAAGTGATTCAGTTTAATTTTTTTGGGGGGTGTTATTTTTTTGTTTTGCTTAATTTTATTGTGGCCCTGGGATTGAACCTGGGTCCTTGAGCATGCTAAGCAAGCACTCTACCACTGAGCCACATCCCCAGCACAAGAGATCTGTTTTTAAATTCTATTTTATCAATATGTACAAAGTGTGGGCAGTGTCTACATAAAAATGGAGGTAAGGTACCCAATGAGGTGGTTGTTAATGGGACTCATGTAAATGGTGGTGTCCTGGCTTGGAGAGCAATGGGCAGGACTTGTTGATGATGTGGATCTTTTGGGTGCCAGAAAAAGGAGAGGATATGGGTGGATGATGGCAGCATCCTCTGGGATTGGGGAGCCTGGAAGAAGCTGGCTTGAGTGGGCTGGAGATATGAAAGGCTCTGATGGAGTTACAAACTGCAGAATCATTGAACTCCATACCATGAGAAAGTTCTAGGACAGGGACACAGGTGAATCCCAGGGGTTTTTCTAAATAATTGCTGCAGTCTGGCTGGGCAAAATAACCAGGGGGTGACAAGAAACTTGTGAAGGTTAATACAGCGGGAGCCATTTTATTGTAGGATGGCAGAGGTATTTATATCTAACTGAATACACAGCCTGTTTCAATTTAGCATCATCCATTTACAGCAATCCTCATCATCTTAAGTATACACAGCTTGACTCAATTAATATCATCTTAATAGTTTGCTGGCATTACTTCTCAAACCACTCCCTCTGGCAAAGTGCCAGGCACCATCTTGACTTGGTTGTGGCTCTCAGCAAATAATTACAAACCTCTTTAAGGAAAAGACATCTATACCTGCATCAGTATCTTAAGAATTGAAACTAGGAGGCTAGCTTAAGAAGAATAGTCACAAATGCCAGATTTGAAGTTGTCTTCTTTGAGGTGTGAGAACTCTTGAACTTCCCAGGTGCTTAAAAAACACCTGGTGCCAGAATCCTTGTGACAGATTATCATTTGCAAGGTCCTTTTTGATGAGTAATGTGGAAGGCTCTAGCAGAATCACTATTTTTTTGTTGGGAGGAAAGGCTATTTGTCATTTGAGAATTGCAGCATAAGTGTAGAAAGGTGTTTGTGACATCTTGTTTTAAAAATGTCTTTTCCTCCTGGAAAGAGGAACTATGAGCTTAGGGGGAAAGACTGAGAAGAAATGTCGGGTGTAGATCTGTAATTGAAATTTTAAAAAGGGGTCAGGTTTGCCCTTCCCCATTAGTGCAAGTGTTCTTAAACGTTCTCAGAGTGCTTTAGGAATTTTCAAACAAGGTCATTGAGCCTTGTATACTCTTAAGTGTCTCTCAGCCATCACTGCATACAAGGGTAGAAAAGAGAATAGTCAGTTTAGTGTAATGCTTTGTTGGTTGTATGACATGTGGGCCATGTATGCCAAAAGGAACCACAATGATAGTCTCTTGGTCAGCAAAGGCAGATGGAAAAAGTGTCATAGTCTTATTCCGTGTTCACATGTACATCTTTCTGAGTTGTGCTACCTGACAGGTAATGGTGACTGATGTAGTCTCTGTAGAAGACAACCCTGTCTTAAAAAGTTAGATTTAGCTGTTGTCATGGTGTGCACCTATAATCACAGCTACACAGCTCAAGGCAAATTTGATGACAAATTTGAGGCCAGTTGAGGCACATTAGTGAATCTCTGCCTGAAAAAAGGGGAGGGGCAAGCAAGTAGCTCAGTGATAGAGCGACTTCCCAGTTCAGTCTCTGAATAGAGAAATGCAAATCAAAACCACCCTAAGATACCATCTCACTCCAGTAAGATTGGCAGCCATTAGGAAGTCAAACAGCAACAAGTGCTGGCGAGGATGTGGAGAAAAGGGTACTCTTGTACATTGCTGGTGGGACTGCAAATTGGTGCGGCCAATTTGGAAAGCAGTATGGAGATTTCTTGGAAAGCTCGGAATGGAACCACCATTTGATCCAGCTATTCCACTACTCGGTCTATTCCCTAAAGACCTAAAAAGAGCACACTATAGGGACACTGCTACATCTATGTTCATAGCAGCACAATTCACAATAGCAAGACTGTGGAACCAACCTAGATGCCCTTCAATAGACGAATGGATAAAAAAAATGTGGCATTTATACACAATGGAGTATTACTCTGCATTAAGAAATGACAAAATCATAGAATTTGGAGGGAAATGGATGGCATTAGAGCAGATTATGCTAAGTGAAGCTAGCCAATCCCTTAAAAACAAATGCCAAATGTCTTCTTTGATATAAGGAGAGTTACTAAGAACAGAGTAGGGAAGAAGAGCATGAGAAGAAGATTAACATTAAACAGGGATGAGAGGTGGGAGGGAAAGGGAGAGAGAAGGGAAATTGCATGTAAATGGAAGGAGACCCTCAGGGGTATACAAAATTACATACAAGAGGAAGTGAGGGGAAAGGAGGGAAAATATAAAAGGGAGAAATGAATTACAGTAGAGGGGGTAGAGAGAGAAGAGGGGAGGGGAGGGGGGAGGGGGGATAGTGGAGGATGGGAAAGGCAGCAGAATACAACAGACTCCAGAATGGCAATATGTAAATCAATGTGCAACTGATGTGATTCTGCAATCTGTATATGGGGTAAAAATGGGAGTTCATATCCCACTTGAATCAAAGTGTGAATTATGATATATCAAGAACTATGTAATGTTTTGAACAACCTACAATAAAAATTAATTAAAAAAAATGCGTATGGCTAATGTCTTGAAAATTGTTTTTTGTTGTTGTTGTTGTTTTTTGTACCAGGGTTGAACTCCTTGGCAGTCAACCACGGAGCCACATTCCCAGCTCTACTTTGTATTTTAGTTAGAGACAAGAGTATCATGAGTTGCTAAGCCCTTTGCCATTGCTGAGGCTCGCTTTGAACATGTGATCCTCCTGCCTAAGCCTCTATAGCTGCTGGGATTACAGGCACGTGCCACTGAACCTGGCTGAGAAAATGGTATTCTTTAGGGGAGGAGAGTGAGAAATTTCAGGTTTTCTGGTTCTGCAATGTTAGGAGATGCAGGAATAATGAAAGAGAGATGCTCTGAATTGCCTGTACAAATGTGAATCCAGGGACAAGATTATTTCAGAGTTCTATATTGTTACCAGGGTTAAGATCCAGCTGCTTGCCCCACACCTGGCCAGTCAAGTTGACAACTAAGTAGTTGAGGCAAAGAAAGTGACTGCATTTAAAAAGTGGTTCAGTGAGAAGAAAGAGGGATTCTGTATCCAAATCCCTACCTCTTAGGAAGCTGATCTCAGGGGGCTTATGTTAGTGATTCATGGGTGTTTCCAGATGGGCAGGTGTTCTGCAGAGGGAAGGCTGGATAATGGTATCCAAGTCATGATATTTTCCAATTTCTAAGATCTCAACAGTAAAGATCATGATTTTTTTCCTATTATGGACTAGGTGCATATTATACAATGATAGGGAAAGGTAATTCTTCCTAGACCCTCTTGCTGAGCTGGTAGCTTAAATCATTGTAATGAGGGAGAATATCCTTCCTCAGTTAGTGATATAGTGTAAACTCCCAGCAGTGAACACAGAGCATCCTTCCTCAGCTAGCTACTCCTATCATGAACAGAAACACATCCACTAGTGAATTTCAGTATTTCAACACTGAGGACAGGCAGTAATTTTTTAAGGAAAATAGTCCTGATTTGCAAATATCTAATTGTCATTGATTATTTTCTTAGGATTGATCACAATAGGAATGTTTTAATTTTCAGATCCCAGAATGCACAAAGAGAACTTAAAATACTGATGTTTTAGGCTTGACCTAGATTTTCTTAGGAAGAACTTTGAAAGAAGTAAGACTCTTCCAACATTACAAGTCAGTAAGATGGATTTTGAAGATATTCATGTCATTGTGGGGTCAAATAAAGACTAATGCACAAAGGAACCCATGCAGTCATGTTTATAGCTATGACAGTTGCTCTTTTGAGTAACCCTGTTTTTCTCTGTGAGACAACAGGCAAACACTGAATCAATATGCATGAAGAGCACTTTTCTATAGGAGCTATGTCATCTCTTTATCTAACATTATAGACATTTGTTCATGGCAGTTGGAAGACTGATCTCCCAATTGTATTCCTAAGGCTCAAATACATAGAATCAAAATGATGCAGAGGAACCTATGTTAAAAACAAAGACTAAAGTTTTAACAGTATTAGAGCAAAGAAGGATTAATGAATCAGGCATCACTGAGAACCAGAAGAGGTTCAGAGTTTCATGGCAGCAGTGTGGGCAGTGCGCTTCCATAGGCTGATGTAGAAGTACAATGGAAAAAATATATTTGACCAGAGTCAAAAGACCCAACATAGATGTTGTTTAGCAGTTTCTGTAAATTGGTAAATTTTTTTAGTTTCATTTTTCTAAAAACTTAAACTGGTTCCTAGTTTTCTGTAACATTTTTACATTAATTCTCCATGTACCTGTGGAGGAAGCTGAAGGAAGCCCTGGAATCATCTCAGTCTAATGAACTCTCAACTAAAACTTCATATCACTCAGGATAGAATCCAAGTTCCAAGCCACTCATTGTTAAGACTAGAATTATGAGATTTCAGTAGAAAATAGCACCAATATACACTGGAAATGCCCTTGGATAATGTTGATTTTGAAAAAGCAGTAATTTATGTCTTGTGATTCTATTTCAGTTTGAGGCTGATCCACTAGCAGATTGTTTAAGAAGATCAACAATTACATCTTTACTTAGAATGATGTCACTAAATGACTGGATGTTTCCTTATTCTAGGAGCTGTGTTGAAATAGTGAGTTATGTCTATGGGAAAAGCAAATATGTAAGTACAATGACAATTTTAATTTTCAACAATTTAAAAACCCATAAATAATCAATTATTTCCAATTTAAAATCAGTTGTTAACAATCTGAAAGTAGAGTCCCTGGCATATAAGCATGTAGGAATCATTTTATCAAAACTCTGAAACCCTAGAAGTAGAGGCTAATGTCTGCCAGTCAGCAAACACCAGAACAGGTTTTTATGACATGGTTTGTGGCTGTTAGGATAGATGTTGAAGAAGGCATTCGAATTAGAAATTTGGTTTGAATGGGTGGGGAATACTTTTTAAATTTGTTTAGTCCTATAAGACAGGATAATGACCTTTAGCATATATTATATTCATTCAGTTTATATTATATACATTATATACATTTAGCATACATTATATATACATACATAGAGTATCACTTATTCTATTTAGGATCCCACTCTTGTAATTGTACAAGATCTGGCGTTACCCTGATTGTGTATACATATATAAGGCTAGCAAAGTTATGACTGATTAATTCTACTGTCTTTCCTATTCCCCTCCTCCCTCCCTTCGTTTCCCTTTGTAGAATACAATGGATTTCTTTTATTGCCCTCCCCAACATCTCTTGTTTTGGGCTAGCATCCACAAATCAGAGAGAACATTTGGCCTTTGGTGTGTTGGGATTGGCTTATTTCACTTAGAATGACAGTCTTCAGTTCGGGTTGGGGAATATTAAGAACTAGCCCACTGGGCACAGTAGCACAAGCATGTAATCCTATGTTTCTCAGAAAGCTGAGGCAGGAGCATCACAAGTTCAAAGCCAGTGTCAGAAACTTAGCAAGGCTTCGAGCAACATAGAAAGACACTGTCTCTAAATAAAATATAAAAAGGGCTGGGGATGTGGATCAAGGGTTGAATGCCACTTGGTTCAATCCCTAGTACCAAAACAAAACAAAACAAACAGCAGCAAGAACAACAACACAAAACAAGGCTTCAATCATGTTTCCAAAAATTGTACTTATTTTTAAAGGAAATTTAATCTTTTTATAGGAATTTTGGGTTCACAGGAAAATGAAGAAGATACTGAGACTTTCTGTGTTACTCCCCCATTATCAATATCTCCCACCAAAGTAGTGCATTTATTCTAATGGATGAATGTACATTAATAGATTGCAATCACCAAGCATGGTGGTGGAGCACGCTTGTAATCACAGTGGCTCGGGAGGCTCACTCGGGAGGATTCTTAGTTCAAAGCCATCCTTAGCAATGGTGAGGTACTAAGCAACTCAGTGAGATTCTGTCTCTAAATAAAATACAAAATAGGGCTGCCGGTGTGGCTGAATGTTTGAATGTCCCTGTTTTCAATCCATGGTACCCCAATCCCCCAATATCCATTGCAGTCACTCAAAATCTTTAGTTTACATTGGGGTTCATTCTTGTTGTAAATTCATATACATATGTGTATGTGACATATATCCACTCTTATAATATGAAGAAGAGAAGTTTCAACTAATTATTTGGGTTTTTTTTTTACTATCTCAATATTTTTTCCCCTTTTCCAGAATGTCATATAGTTGAAGCATATTGTAGGTAGACTTTTCAGATTGGCTTTTTTTAGGTAGTAATAAACATTTAAAGTTCTATTATTTCTCTGGATTGATAGGTCACATCTTCTCAGTGCTTAATCACAACATTATGTTGTCTAGATGTAGTTTATTTTCCCATTCCCTTACTGAAGGACACCTTGATTACTCCCAATTTTTGACAGTTATGTATAAAGCTGCTCTAAATATTCTTGTGCCAGTTTTTGTGTGTATGGACACAAGTGTTTAACACTTTTGGGTAGATAGCAAGAAACATGATTGTTGGATCATTTTATAAAAATATGTTAGTTTTTAACAAACCACCAAACTGTATTCCAAAGTGGCTGTAGAACTTGCATTCCACTTGGGAATGATCAGAGTTCTTGCTGCTCTAAATTCTCACTGGTATTTGGTGTTGCAGGTGCTCAGGGTTCAGGGCATTCTAATAGATATAGAGGGACAGCTTGTTTTAATTTGCATTTTCTCATATGATATGGAGTATCTTTTTACATGCTAACTTGTTATATCTTTTCATATGTATATACATATATATATATACATATATATATATATATATATATATATATATATATATATATATATATATATATATATCTTCCTTGGCAACGTTCTTGTATATTTGGCCCATTTTAAAGTCAACTTCTTTTCTTATTGTTGAGTTGTAAGAGTTTTTGTTATATTTGGGATAACAGCCATTTGTTAGATGTCTTTTGCAAATGTTATGATTTACACTGTATCTTGTGTTTTTGCTTATCTCTTGGCAGTGTCCTTCACAGAGCACACATTAATTTTAATGAAGCCCTACTAACCAATTTATTTTTTCATGGATTTTTGTCTTTGATGTTGTATGAAGTCCTTGTCATAATAATTCAAGATTATTGAAATATTCTCCTAGAAAACTGTAGGAGTTCTTAATTTTTGTGGTGTTAGACCAAGTTGTCATTACTTGGTGTCTGAATGTCTATAGAAAGATCCCATCTTACTCCCTTCCTTGAATTTTTGTCCTTAATTCATCTTGCATCCTCCTCTTGCTTCTAAGATAATCTTTGTCTAGGGAGGCTTTCTTAATCATGAAGCAAGTGTGTTTTGTTTGTTTGTTTGTTTTTTTACATGGATCCTAGACTTTCTTGTTTTAAGTGCTACAGGAAATCCTGGGATGCTACACTAAGAAACAGCTTTTCTGAGCCATATTCATTTTCAAATAAAATAACTTAGCTCTTTAGATAAAATGGTAAATTAATATATAGAAATATATACTTATTGGATACAACATGTCTAAAAATATACATCCATAGCATTCATTACCTAAATAGTTGTGTTTGTGGTGAACACTTAATATCCACATTTTTAAAGAATGTAATATGCACCATTATCTGTACTTGCAGTGTTATACATTAGATTCTGGAACTTATTGCTTCTGCCTGATTGTAATTATGTGACATTTAACTAACACCCCAAGAGGCTCCTCATTGTTTCTAACCAGGCCACCTGTGGTAAACACTTTCTGACTTTCCACTCTGGAGATTAATGTTTTTAGGTTACACACATGAGTGAGGATTATATGGTGCTTTTCTTTGTGTGCCTGACTTATTTCATTTAATGCACTATCCTCCATGTTCACCCATGATATCATAAATGACCAGATTTCCTTCTTTTTATACTAAATATCATTAATTTTGTGTATACCACTTTTTGTGCATTCATCTCTTGGACTTGTAGGTTGATGCCACATCTTGTCTATTGTGAAAGGTGCTGCATTAAACACAGGAGGAGAGCTACTTCTTTGATGAACTGATTTTGTTTCCTTTACATATATATCCAGAGTGGGGTCATTGGATCATAGGGCAGACCTGCTTTTAGTTCTCAGGAACTTCCCCTTTGTCTCCTATGATAGGCTGCAGAAGTTGACATTCCCAGTAGCAGTGTGCGAGGGTGCTCTACTTCACAAATTTGATCATGGCTATTCTTACTGCAGTTAGATGATACCTCATATGGCTTTGACCTGCATTCCCTGGTGATTAGTAATGTTGAGCATTTTTTCCACATGTGTGTTGGCCATTTGTATGTCTTGTTTTGAAATGTGTCTATTCTGGTCTTTTGTCCATTCTTTCACCAGGTTTTTTTTTTAATTTATACCATACACTTTATTTTTATTTTTTTAGTCATACATGACAGCAGAATGCATTTTGACATAATAACATACATGGAATATACATACATCAATCATATTGTCTATTCCATTCTTCTGCCCTTCCTATCCCCCCTACTTTTCCCCTCCTCTCCCATTCTTCCTCTTTATCCAATCTAATGTGAGACACTTTTTTTTCGTTTTCTCATCACTACATCATATATGTATTCTGTATAACAATGAGGTTCTCCTTCCATTTCCATGCAACTCCCCTTCTCCCTCTTTTCCCCTCCCACCTGTCTTCCCTATTTTGTGGTAGTCTTCTTCTCATGCTCTTCCTCCCTATTCCATTTTGAGTCATCCCCCTCATATCAGAGAAGACATTTGGCATTTGTTTTTTAGGGATTGGCTAACTTCACTTAGCATAATCTGCTCTAATGCCATCCATTTGCCTGCAAATGCTATGATCTTGTTATTTTTTAGTGTTAAGTAATATTCCAATGCAGAAAGCAAATTTCACCCAGAAATAGAATAGGAAGCAGAGTATGGCCCAGAGGAAGTGTTCAGCCAGGAGTTTATTTAAGCCCAATTGCTAGAAAGATAGGCAGCTCATCTGTTTCCTGTGTCTGGTCATTGAGGCTCACCAGGGCCACCAGTTCTCCACTCTAGGTGAAGCCTTCAAAGAACTCGGGCATTGAGAGCACAGGCCTAGGGGTCAGGACAGCTGGGTTTCAATTCAGATGACCTAGCAGTGACTACCTGGTCTTGTCCCTCAAAAGCTGAACTATTCAACTGTTGGGAGCTGTTCTTATTCACAGCTGTTCTTTTTAGTTGACCAAATTTGAGAATCCCATGAAGGTATGGACTTTAACCTGAGAAAAACTATAGTACATGCAAAATCTAGTATATAATTTCTAAAATATCGCAAGCCTCTGGTCTCTAAATCCCAGGCAAAGCAATCCTTGAAAGTTTTTAACCCCACTTTGGGCAGTGTAAAAATCGTCACCATTGTTAAAACTAGTGCCTTGACTGAGAGTTCTTGATAAGGGGATCTCTGCCTACTTAAAAACAGGAGATCATGATTTTATCAAATGTATCCAAGGGATGATTCCTCCCTAGGGTAATTGTTTTTGATAATGACTTGATGTGAGCCTTGGAATGCTGCTTTTAGGTTCTAGGTGTGTAAAACTTGGTAGGAGAGTAAGAAGGCCAAGGCCAAATGGGGGTGAAAATGAAAGTTCTCAGGTTCTCTGTTTGGCCTTTTACTTTGGACCTTGCTGGTACCCTGAGAACAGTGTTTGACAAGCCTTAGAAGGTGGTAAATATTTGTTGAAGGAATGAACTTGCAAATGTATTTGTAGTATGGATTCTTACAACAAGCAAGAGAAACTGCTGTTGTTAATCAAGTTGAGAAATTTTGTGTGATTAGCATTTAGTGATCAGCACGTTAGTAAATGTCCTTTCATGATGGCTTTTGCTCCCTTAGCCACCTTAGAGTTGCTGGCATTGGGATCAGAAAAATTCTTCTAGTACTGGGAATTGCACCCAGGGGAGATTTACCACAGACCCACACCCCGAATTTTTTGATTTTTATTTTAAGACAGAACCTTGCAAGTTTGCTAACTTGTCATCCTCCTGCCTCAGCCTCCCTGGCTTCTAGGATTGTGGGCATATGCCATTGCACCTAGCTGGATAACAAATACTTTCATAATGAAGAGCCCTTGTATTCCTATTATTATTTTAAAGTACATATTTAAAAATGTATAAAAACCTGCACAGGAGCAACTGTAAAGCAAACAGTGTTATAATCTTCACCCAGGTAAGAATTAGAATATTACTAGCAATGTTGACACCACCCATGTCCTTTCCCAGTTACATCCATCTGTCTCCACATAGGTAACCATTCTCTTGACTTTGGGGTTTATCTATACTTCTACCCCATATGTATGCCTTCCTAAATTTACTTGAACTTGTCACATGCTGGTCTTATGTTTTTATTATGCATTTTTTGAGTTTTGCTTCATTTTTTAAATGTCTGTGAGATTCCTCAATTGAGTGTGGTTTATCTTCTTTGCTGTATTGAAGTCCATTTTATGAATATGCCACAAGTTATTCAGTCACAGATGACCGTTTTTGGAGCTTTGGACTGTTACAGTGTAGATATAAACATTTTTGTGTATGTGTCCTGGTATACAGCTACTTGTATTTTTAGAATTGATGATGAATCTAGTAGTGAAATTGCTGAGTCACAGACTATTCCTATCTTCAGTAGTACTAGATGCTACCAACTCTTTTCCAAAGTGGTTGTACCAATTTGCACCATCATGAAGAGTATGAGTTCCTGTTGCTCTACATCTTCACCACCCACTTGCTGTTGTAGAGTTTTTATTTTTTGTCAATCTTAAGGGTATTTAATGAGTGGTATCTTATTGTGGTTTTCATTTGCATTTCTCTGGTTACTCATGACTTAAAATCTTTTGTATTTCCTCTTTTTTGAAGTATGCAGTCAGGTCTTTTGCACATTTTCTATTAGATCATGTACCTTTTCATATCCTCATTAATTTACAGGTGTTGTTCACACATTTGTTTTTTTTACTACTTTGTTTGTTTTATGTGAGTTTCAAATATCTTCTAATTTGTGTTTTTTTCCTTTTTTTTTTAAAAAAAAGATAGTTCCTTGAATGAAGATTTTAACATGCTAAAATTTATCAATACTTCTTGTTTATGGTTTGTGGTTTTTTTTTTGATCTTATTCCACTTAGTGTCAATTTTTGTTTAGTGGAAGTAGAGGTCTGTTTCATTTTTCCTCTACACAGATAACCAGTTGTCTAGCAACATTCACTGAAAAGAACACCTTTGGCCAGGTGTGGGGGTGCTCACCTGTAATCCCAGTGACTTTCTAGGCTGAGGTGGATATTTTTAAGTTCAAGGTGAGCCAGGGCAATTTAGTTGGATCTTGTCTGAAAAAAAAAGCCTGGGAATTTATCTCAGTGTTAGTGCATCCATGAGTTCAATCCCCAGTATTGCCCCCCCAACCTAAAAAAATTGCTTTATATACTGATCTGCTGTGCCATCTGTGATATATCAAGTTTTTGTGAATATGTTTCTTGGCTCTTTTTTTCTGTACTGTTGTAGCATATTTCATCATGGGATCACCCTAGGAATCTTTGAGCAAGATACTTAAAAGAATCAGTGTTCAATTTCCTCATATGTAAAATAGAACGGTAATATTACTAAAGCTAATGCGTTTGTTATGCGGGCTGAATTAATAATTCAAAGAGCTTAAAGCTTTAGTATTTCTTTATGTGTGTGTGTGTGTGTGTATGTATATATATATATATATATATATATATATATATATATATATATATATACACATATATATTAAATAAATTCATTTTTTTCTGTGAATAGAAAAAATAGCCATGGGTTTTAGAATTTATATTTATCCTTACTTTAGTAGTTCTAAGCTTATTTCTGTACATGTAAATCTTCTTCATCCTTCAATGACAAGAGGAAAATATTGGTTGAGTAGGTGGCTGAGAAATTAATATTTGTAATTAATTTGAATTCATTATTTACCAACTATGGGTCCTTGTACCAGATACCTACTGAGTTCAGACATGTTATTAAAATGTATATGGAATTACCTAATTGTATGGTTTTAGAAAGAAAATGAAACCCAACTTACTTTTATGCCTTTATAAATTAAAAATACATTTACTGAGGACCCAATACATATTAACACTCTTCTAGACATTGGAGCCAGAGGATTAGATACTATATACTATAACTTACCTTTGATAGAAATGATCTTCTAGTGGGGAAAGATTAACAATTAAATAATAGGAGATAAAATAGCCACCAAGGAAATTAAATGGTGCACTTGGATGCAGGTAAGGTGTTTCATATAGCACAGTAAGTGGGAGTGTGACCAAGGTGGGGGGCCACTTAAGTAGAGACCAGAATATCTGAAATGGGAAGATCAGTGATAGTCTTGGAAGAACACATGGGTGAGAATAAGAATATATAATAAGAATTATATATAATTAGCTTTGCTTTCAGTTCCGGACACAGTGCTGCTAAAACCTTTCTAATTTTCTGAGTAATGAGCTGATTGTAGCATCTTTTGTTTGCTCTTAATTCTTGGTTTCTAACACAAGAGCTTCTAGTTCCCTTGGATTCTCCAGAGTTATAGAATCTGTTTATAACAAATAGATAGGTATCTTGTGATAGAAGGGCCTTAGGTGGATTAGCATGGGAGCTGGTTGACAGAACAACTATGAAATTAGAGGGCTGGATCTTTCAGCCATACCCCCTGATTTCTGGGGAAGAGATGGACCAGAAACTAAGTACAATCATCAATGGCTAGGAAGTTTATTTAATTGTGTCTTTACAATGGAAACTCTTTTAAATCCTAAGTGATAGAATTTGGAAGAGCTTCTGGGTTTGTGAGCACATGGAAGTGCTGGGAAGGTAGAGTGCTCAGAAAGGATGTGAAAGCTATGTCCACCTGATGACACACTGTGTTCTATGCTTCCCTTTCATTTGAAATTTGAATTCATTATTTACCAACTATGTGTCCTTGTACCACATACCTACTGAGTTCAGACATGTTATTAAAATGTATATGGAATTACCTACTTTGTATGGTTTTAGAAAGAAAATGAAACCCAACTTACTTTTAGGCCTTTATAAATTAAAAATACATTTACTGTTTTGGGGTTGTTTTCTTTATAATACACTTGCAACAGTAAGTCAAGTGTTCCCCCACTGTGAGATGTGACAGCACATTATGGAACACAGTGAGGTGGTCATGGGAAACTCCAAGGGGTAGGTAAATTGAACAAAAGTGTGGCTAACTTGGGGACAGCTACTTGTGAGTCTCATCTGAAGTGATGGACAGGATGGTATGACTGAGCCACTGATCTGTGGGGTCTGTATTAACTCTTGGTAGTGTCAGAATTGAGTTTAAATGTAGGATATACAGTTTGTATCTGGAGAATTAGAGATTTATTTGGTGTGAGTTCAAGAGAAAACAACTTATTTTCCTTTTATCAGGAAAAGAACAGCAAGTTTAATGATCCTTGACTCCTGAAGACCCCGTATAAGGTTGCAGGTGGTTGAGGGAACGTGGTAGAGACTACATGACCCATGTCAAAAAAGGGAGGTTTAAAAGTGAATGGTTTACATATCCAAAGAGAGAGCAAATGTGTAGAATAAAAAGTTATAGGGCAAGGATAGAAGCAGGAGACTTAATGAGGGCAAATTGCAATTGTCCAGATTTGAGGTAAAAGATAGTGAGGTGGAGTTAGTTAAAATTTGTAAATTAGGTTATATTTTGAAACATATGTCTATGAATTGGATATTTTGGTGCAGAGACCCAGTAGTGCTCAGTATGACTCTAAAGTTATGTCCTAAACCATAAGGAAATAGTGATGACATGAATAGTAGTGATACTATTATAATTATTACTAGAGTCACAGAAGTTTTAAACTGATTTTTGCATAATAGCTTGCTTAATCTTCACAAAAAATGCTATGTTAGGCACAATTATTTTCCCATTTTGCAAATATACTAACATAAAGAAATAAGTATGCTGTCTATTTTCCCAAGTCTTCAAAATGACATATAAGTTTTAACCACAGAATCTGGCTTTAAAAATCTCTGATTTTAACTATACAGTGCCTCTGATTCAGGAAGAATAAACTTGGCAGGTTTACTAAACAGTGTTAAGTAGACTGTTAGGTACATGACTAATCATCAAAAGATTCATCAGTGCTCAAAATGAAAATTTAGGAGAATTCAAATTAGACATGGTGAATAAAGCAAGAAACGTGGTGTGACAGAAGGGATTCAGCCGAGCTTCAAATGTTCCCAATCCTTGAATTTTCTTATTTTTTAAAATTTTTTTATACTGCTAGGGATTGAACTCAGGGCCTCACACATGCTAGACAAGTTCTGTACCCCTAAGCTGTACCCCATCCCTTGAAATTATTTTAAAGGTGATTTATTTATTTGACCAGCATTTTGTGGTTTTCAGTCTACAAATCCTGTACCTGTTCGTTAAATTTACACCTAGTTGTTTCATAGTTTTTAGCTATTATCATTGACTTTTGATTTCACTTAGCATGTCTTAGTGGATTTGTGCTATTCATTCTGTTTATCACACACTGTGGCTAGGCCATCCTAGTGTAGAGGAGGAAGCATCAGGAGATCTGAGCTGAGGTAGGAAAATGTGGCTCAGTCTCTACCTCTGCCTCTTCCTGGCTCTTGATCTTGGACAAGACGCTGGATTCTCAGGTAATTAGTAGCTACATCACTAGAGTGAGAACAACTCAAATTATACTTCAATACTACTTATTATTGGTGCTTTGCCCTTAGTAGATTTCTACTATAAAATAGATATTCGTATGTTTTTCAAAATGCTTTGATGAACCATTTTGAAAATGAAAGGCAAAGACCATGGAATCTGGTTTAAATGGAGAAAGTCGAACAAAGTCTTCTACCTATATTCTGACTGCATAAGCAATAAGTATAAATTTTGAGATAGGCAGTTATGAAATGATAGGAGAGGTCTGCACAACATTGTTGCCCATGGGAAATCTAGTTCTGTATGGAATAGAGACACACTTCTCTCTCTCTCTCTCTCTCTCTCTCTCTCTCTCTCTCTCTTCTGCAGTCTCTCTTTTCTTCTGTATTTCTGACTTTATTTTTGTGCTGTTCCATTCTGCCTTATTATCCATCACTATAAACTTCCATTAGAATCTGTAATGCTCAAATGCTCTAGATTGATGGACAGGGGAGCCAGAATAATTGAAGGGATAAATAATATCACAAAATAGGACCAGACTCCATGTCTGCTGGGTGCAAGAAGAGAAAATAAATCTTTTGTGAGTTGAGAATAAGGTAAAGTTCTAGTTTAAGAATGGAAATCAAAACTAAGTAGTATAATCAATCAGGAAGTGATAAAATCTTAGAGAAGGCAGACTTAATCTAAATCTCCCAGGGCAGACAAGGTGATGTAAATCTGCACCTATTTTGTAAGACACAGAAGACATATGTGGATAGAAATGCTCACCTGTGGCATGCTGTGTTCTCATGTTGACGGTCAAGGCAGCCTGAGAGCACATGCCAGTCCTGAGCTGGGTGATGGTGGCCAGCACAGAACCACAGTGTGGTTTAGTCTCTTCAATTGTGCTATGGGACAACACACATGAACTTTACAAGAGTGTGTTGAGAAAATAAAATAGTGCAATGCCTCATATCTAATGTATGTTCAAACACTCTTGAGTATGAGTGGTATTAAAATTAGATTTAATTCCTAGGGACATTGATTATTTTATTGGACATCTTGTAGCTCACAGAGAAGTGCCTGGCACAGAGCAAACATAGATAGCAGATAGTAGGAGTGTAAAGAGAAAAGGTTAAGTGAATTAATGTGGGTAATTTCTGACACATCAAATCCTTGATATCTTTGTTAAATGACTGATTAAGTAGATAATTATGCTAGATATTATAAACATCTGTTTTAAATCCCAAAATACACTTACACGAACTGGGCAAACCCCTGTGAAAATATAGATCTGAGGCATAAGAAAGAATGCTCAAGATTACTTCAAGCAATATGCACGGGCATCAGGGGAGACAGACACATTCACTTGCTAGTTTGGCCTCTCACAGTTATTTCCTCTGAGTCTTTGAGTAACAACTAATTGCCAAATATCAAACAATTAAGAATAATAAGGAAGTTAAGGCTTTATTTCTATGCCCATTGGGCACTTGGGTCTGTTAACAGCCCTGCCATGCATCTATCTGCTGGATAGTGTTATGGATGAGGAATCTAAGGCTCAGAGAGTTCCCACTGATTTATTCTGTATCTGAGAATGGTGGAGGAAAACTGGGGCTTGAACTTGAATCTTTGGACTGCAAATCCTGTGCTCTAGTTTCCCAGCCAAGTCTGGTGGCTACTGTTTATGTTAATTATTTTTCCTTCCAAGCTGATAAGGAAATAGCTCAAAGAACAGAACATTGTTGATTGCAGTGAGGTTTCCTTCCAAGCCTTCTCTCACTTTGCAGAATGTTTTTCTAATTTGGCTTTAAATGAGTGCAGCTCCTGGTGGCCCTGGCCACTGGCTCCTTCTTGTGAACAGTCTGGTCCATTTCCTTTGGTTGGTCTACATCCCCCAAGCAGTTGTAGTGTCTGAGGCTTTAAAACCAGGTGGCCCATTTCCCAGATATGTGGTTGGCAACTCTCCTTCCCCAGCATTGTCTCTACCCCCAATCAGAAGTTCTGACGCCATATTTTTCTGTTACTTGTCATTGGCATTTCTCACAGTGTTCTAGTTGCTAATTGCCACAGAGAACTATTGTGGTTAAACAGTATTTGATAACACTTCCAACTGGTTGTGGCCAGGACTTAGGGAGGCAGGAGCATTGCTTTCTCACCTCCCATCATTGCTGACCATGGATCTGGGTTTTGAGGAAGGCGTGCATGGGTGTATGTGTGTGGGTGCCGCTGCCCATTGAAAAGGGATGTGTTGCTTTCCTGTGCTGATCAGTAGAGATGCTGGCAGGGGTGATCCTTTCCAGAGGAGTTTGTTTTTGCACCCTGTCACCTGCACGATTCAATTCATATGTCAGGGCCCCTCAGACATTGAAATAAGAAGAATTTCTGGGAATTCTAGTCTTTCACAGCTCTCCTACAACTTGTCGAAGTATCACAGTCAATGACTTCAAACATATCTTCACTTGGTTAAAATTGATATTATCATACTTGGCATGTCCTGGTAATAACACAGGATTTTAATCTGATGATCTGGTATCTAAGTAGCTTTAGGCGAACTAACAAAGTAATGCAGGCTGGGTGTGGGAAGTTCAAGACCAGTAAGCTAGGGTGTCTGAGTTCTGCTGAGGGCTCTTTTATGATTGCAGAAGGATGCCTTCTTGGCGTCCCCTCAGGTGGCAGAAAAAAGCAAAGAGAGCTCTTTGAGTTCTTTAACAAAGTCCTCTTATCCCTTTCATAAGGACTCTACCATTCTGAGTTAATCATCTCTCCAAGGACCCATCTCCTAAGTTTTGGGATTCCAGCATATGAATTTAAATGTGTACAAATATTCAGTGCATAGCCTCTGAGATTTCTTGTCTCATCAGCTTCATGGGCTATGTGACCTGTTTATGAGCACATGCACTCTGCATACTTCCCAGTAGTCCTTCACTAAATGCTAGTTGAAGGATGAGAATAGTCTGCTACTGGGGTGCTGTTAAAATCATGTGTAAGGACACCTGCTGCAGACTTGGTACAAATGCTCCCTTGGTGAAGAAGAAAGAGCAGAGTGGGGTGCTTTGGGGGATGCCTGCTCCTCAGACCCTTCATTTCTGCCTTCCTGTTCATATGGATATTGATGCAGATAGCATGACCAACATTCTTCTGGCTCACTTGGGAGGGCTGCTTTTGGATGGCTCTCTCACAGCAAGTCCTAGCACAAAGTTGTCACATGCATTCCTTCTTACCCCATGGTTCTGGTGGTTTTAGACAGGTGGAAGGAGGGCTGCATCAGACATCCTCCTTAGACATTTACAGCTCCATCACACTGGGGATTTGAGCCAACCTCTACAGAATTAAGAAACTACCACGGTTTCTCATCAAACTCAACAACTCCTAGTGCAACCTTTGGTGATGTTTTACAAAGCACAATGTTTTTGTTTCTATCCTAGGAAGTTTCTATAATTCTCAAATATTGTAGGAGCTATATGGTTTGCTTCTTGTTCTTTTGTTATTTGTGTCCTGGATACAGTTTGCATGTGGAGTATAAACTCAACTGTATACTTCAGTTAATTGCTGCAAGAAAGAAGACTAATATGAGTGCTGTCAGGGCTTTATTCCCACATAGAAACTCTTACACTGCGGTAGTGGTGAGGTGTCCAAGGGTTCTTTTTTCCCAGCATTTGTAGGAGGTTTGAACTGATTTTAACCATGTCTGAAAAGAAAAATTTGTAATTGAGTCTCACTGTTTTACAGATGACCTAGCAAAAACAAATTTATATATATTATGTATGATATATATATAATGTTTCTGATTGGGCAGGCTTTTTCTCTATTTTTTTTCCAGAAATTCTATGTTAAAAACAAGAGTCAAAGTAGAACTGCATCTAGGTGAACACCTTGATATTTTAAAAATACTTCATTAACACACTGATTTGCTGTTTATTGATCCTCTTGTGATCTACTCTGATAAAATTCTCTACGGAAAGGGGAATGAGCTAGGAAATGCCCTCAGATTTCCCTAGTAGAATACATCAGCTAGCAATAATAACAGAATCACTTCATCTGTTAGTTTGTTAATATTTGCAAGCAACAAAAGAGTTAATTAATTGACTAAATTGATTAAGGTCTGTGTTTCTTCACTTGGCAGTGCAGAGGGGAGTGAGTCCAGGGGAAATTTCAGCTCTGCTCTTGGTGCTCTGACTTGTCTTGATTATGACCTTCTGGAACAATGGCTAACAGCAGAACCACTGGAGTAGATGTGATCAGCCCTCATGAGCTGTGCAGTTTGGACATGCTACTTTGCTACTGGACCTCAAGACTGCCCAATCACCAAAATGTGCCAGGTGTGCCTAGAGTTCCACTGACTGTGCTCACCTGGAGAAAAGGAAGGAAGAATGGTTGTTGCCCTGAAGGGGTTTAAATCTCATTAGGGTGAGACTCCACTCTCTCCCCCATGAATTCTGAGTCCCTTGAGATGGGAAACATGACTTCCAGCTTCTAATCCTGCAAGATGGCTGGACAGGGCAGTTGCCTAGTAAAGGCTGAATGAGTAATTGAAGTAGCATGAAACAGATTTTTCAGGACCAAAAGACCATGAACAAATATCCAGTCAACAGAATAGCAACCATTTACTCTGAATGAGCCTGAGTAGAGAATGATCAGGGCCAATTGGAGTTTGCTAAGCTGGTGAATAATAATGTATTGAAACAAGCTCTGTGACAAGTCAAAGTCCCTGGGTGAACTCTGGCAAACCAAGTTCCCTTGCTGAGCTTTACTTTCCTTTTCTTTATGGGTTTATGTTTTACATTTTAATCCATGATCATTTTGAATTAATATTTGTATCTGGTGTGAGTTTTAGTGTGAGGTTCTTTTCCCCTCCCCTTTCCTTCCTTTCTGTCTGGCTGGGACATTCTCTTGTTCTACAACTATTTCTTGAGAAGTCTGTCCTTCCTTTGCTAAGTTCACTTTCCTCTTCTTTCAAATGAAGGGGTCAGATTTATACTAGAGGAAATCACTGTTCCCTTCTAGGTTAACGAATCTTTTGAACCCACTTTTTCTGATGTGCACTTCCTTTGAGCAAAGCTATCCTTCATATCATATATATGTAAAAAAGGTCATCTAGATGAAATTCAGAATTCATCTGTTGGATATTGTTCAGTTGATAGATTTTCCTGTGAAAACTATGGTTTTAGAAGTTTGATGAAAATGTATAGAAATTCTTAGACTAATGATTTCTTTTTTTAATACTATCAAGCATGACTTTTTTGGACAAACTTAATAGATTGTGGGTTTTGCTTCACATGGAATGGAGGGGGAAAGATGGTTTATTCTCAATTAAAAAAGCAACAGCTGGTTAATCTTTGTACTGGATTCACAAACTGAAGGGGTAAAATAGTAATTGTTCCATGATTATAAAATAGAGTGAGGTAAGGCTGGAGTCAATTTTTTTTCCTCAAAGAATCACAGAAATATTTATTGTCAAGAAGATCATTAATCCTCATCATAGAGAAAACATATCAAACAAGAGTGAATAATACATGTTTGTGGATCCAGTATTCAAACAACTATATAAGCAAAGACATTTTAGAGTTCTGTTCCTAAAGTGTATAGTTGTGAAATACCTTTTTAGTTTTTAGATAAGGAATCAGAATAAGGTGATACAATACATGTCAGAGCTATTCTTCGAGAATGAGTGAGCTCTAGAGTCATACTTCCTGGGGCTGCCAGCTTGTGAGCTTTCAAAATTAAGCAGAGCTTGTACTTTAGTAGGAGATCACCACAAAACACCTGCTCAAAGGGAGAAACCGTAGTAGTAACCAAATACTAGAGGTTGAAAGGGCCTGGTTATATTGAGAAAGGATTTGGGTCTTTTTCTTGAAACAAATTCATCCTAAAACACCAGAAAAAGTCTCATCCATGTTTAGACACAAGCAAGTAAGGAAGCCCTACACCTAAGGAGGTACTGATCACTGCATCATATTAGAGAAGTGAAAGAAAAAGGGAAGTTTTATTTTGAGGAGTTAGTCTACAAAAACTCCTACATTGTAAATCGAAACTTTTGTGTTCTAATTCTCACTTCTGTCACTCTATGTCTGACTATCCGGAATCAGTCCAGGATTTTGGGGGATCTAGATTTCCTCACCTAAAAAATTAGATATTTGGACTAGATGACATTTCTCCTACCTCTAAAATTGTGTGACTTTTTCCTAGACCATATATTCTTTCTTTCTATACTGCTTCACCACTGGTTCAGCAAATATTTATGGAGCCACAATTTTGTTCCTGTACTGTGACAAAAGTGTCACATCTTATATAATTTATAAGAACTGTTCAAAATAGACAAATCCATAGAGATGAAAGGTAGGTTAGTAGTTACTGGGGGCTGATAAAAGAAGACAGTGAGAGTGATGATTAATGGGACTGAGGGTCTTTTAGGAGTGATTCTGGGTTTGGGATATTTCCTATGAACAAAATCATAATATGTGGCCTTGGGTATGCTTCTTGTAGTGTAATGCTGTCCTGGTCTGTTTATGTTGTAGCATGTAGCAGTACTTCATTTTTTTTTTGGCTGAGTAATATTCCATTGTATGGACATAGCCCATTTTATTTATCCATTCATGAGTTATTTGATTGTTCTACATTGGGACTATTAAGAATGATACTGCTGTGAATATTATTGTGCAGGGTTTTGTAGATATGTTTTCTTCCCCCAATATATGCCTAGGAATGGAATCGCTGGGTCATTGCCACATGCACCCATTCTGCACTCAGGCCTGTGATCCCTTGTCACTCTGCCAGAGAAACTATCATGTCTCCAGACACAGGTCGTTATCTCAACTTCCTTTGTTCTAGTTAAGAAGACCAGCTTACAAGCTTCAGAAACCAATTACTTACTGTGAATTTATATCTGTGGGATTTATATCTGTATGGGGTCCTCACTTACCCAGCCTAGTCCTTGTGTTGAGCTATAGTCAAGCATCAACTGCCACATCCTCAGCTCTCTGAGAAAGATTGGGTAGTGATCTGAGTTTGGCTTTCATTTGCAATCCTTTAGCTATTCTGCGTGGCAGCTTCCACTGCTTCATTCTTTAGTTTCCCAAAGCATTGCTTTCTCATTATATATATATATAAAATCTGGCATCATAATGTTTACTTAAAGAGCCTTTCCATTATTCAGAGAGGCAACAGGTCCTGTAGAATTCCCAGAGGAATAAAGTGCCTGGCTTCAAGATGCTGTAATGTACCTGGCACCCAGGAATGGGTTTGAGGCAACAAAGCTGAGGAGTGGACACCCTTCCTCTGCTGCTGGCTGCGTTGCATTCTACTGCAGTTTCCTTTCTTTGCATTGCTGCACATAAGCCTCCACCCCCCTGTGCTGGCCCTGCTGGTCACAGTGGAGAATTTTGAATCCCATGGGATGAGTGGCCTGTCAAGTAGTTTTTATTGACAGTTTTTGTTTGCTGTGCATCTCATTGGCTTGTTTACCAACACCAACTAGATTTTGTTTCTTTCATATCCAAACCGGAACACATTTGGATGTCCTGAGATTTTACAGAGCATGTTTTTTTATTATATGAACCTAACCTAACTAGTATTCCCATATGAAGTAATGCAAATCTACTTTTGTTCTAGTGGAGCTATTTTGGTCACATATAAGCAATTTTGGTTCAGTTTAGGGTGTGAATTCAAGGTTTTTATAACTCAGTTTGAGCTTCATTTCATATCAGTGATAGCCATTTTAATTTATCTGAATAAAACATTTTTTTTGTCACTATGTGTTACAAAGCCTCCCCCCACTCGCTTGATTTTTAAGAAAAAGAAAATCTTCTTTGATTTATGTTTATGGCTTCTCTCCTCCTTTGAAAGCAGGGGCTAACTGATCATTGGCACAAATTAATGTTCTAGAATCTACATTCAGAATTAGAGTCTTGAGTGTGAAGCAGTGAAACCTGTATGTCAGGGGCTTTAGGTCTCTGCAGAGTTGAAGGGGGCAAGGTGACGAGGGGGAAAGGTGACGAGGGGGCAAGGTGAGGGAGAAGTGAACCTCTGCCCCTGTTCTTCCAGAGAAGATCTGCTTAGTCCTATTTTTATTTTGAGATACAATATAAGATCATGTTTACACAAGGAAGAAATGGTTCCACTTAACTTTAAAAAATAAAAATGGCTTAAAATATATTGCTAGAGGTCATATAGATAGGAATCAGGCTTTCTTTGCAGTTGCTGGATCTAAGCCCTTCAGCCCACACACGGGGGGGGGAGAAAAAAAATTGGCTATATGTTTACTAACTTCTGAGAATCACAACCACACACACCACACACCACAAAATAGGCAAAACAGGCACTTCTCTCAGGGCCATGTACATTTACAGTTTTGATGAAATATGGTAAGTGGTTTTGCTCATTTTTAGAGTAAATGGGAAAAATTTTTGGGACAGAATCAGGTTTTCTTATCTTTAAACTGGGGCAGATATCTCATAATTATCTTTGTGTCTCCTTTTTAACTTATCCAGAAAGTATAAAAATTATTAATATTCCCATGTAGAAGAATGACAGGGGACTCAACTTTCGTGTAGCCATGGATATCTTAGGATACACTTTTTGGATGTGTTACTCCATATAATATTAGGTGGTTACCACCAGCCCTTCCAGTAAGCAAATCTGCAGGCCAAGATGATGACCCTGTACACAGTGAAGCATTCATTCACCAAGGATGTTTTAAGAAGACGTGATTAGGGAAGGGATACCATATGGTGGAAGAACAGGAACTGTAATGCCAGGCAGATGTACATGGGAGAAGAGGCTCAGAGAAAATAACAAAATAGAAACCTTGGAACCTGTCTCCTCATCAGTAAAAGAAAAATCATAATAACCATTTTGCAGTGTTGTTCTGTTAGAAATCATGTAGAGAAAAACCAGCTAAGAATCGATACATCATAGGTATCACCCAGTCAGCACATAGTGTGGTGTGGTTCACTGACCTCATGATGACTTGCTTGGCCAGTGGCATAGCCAATGTGGACTGCTGTAGCCATGTGCCATTGGCAACTGTTACTCTTGTGGCAATTTTACTTCCCATCCTGCAGAAGAGCAGTGCCTTTGGGGACCTAGCCCGGGGTCTTGAACACATTGAATACTTGGAGGGAATTGAGCTCATCCACAACTATTGGCTCAATGTGTCTCTTCAGAGCCAGCCTCCAGTTCTCATTGTATTGGTGAGACTTGTGCCACCATCACACTGGGGAAGGATGTTGCCTTATTACTGGCAAATGAGACGCAATGACTCTGATTTTTCAAAAAAACTTTACTATGTAACATCTATAAGGTTATATGACCTGTGTATCAGGATCACAGTCTTTGACTCCTTTTTTTAATACCTGGCCCCTGAAACTCTCCCTTTCAGTGAGAGGAGGCTTCAACCCTGTAGTAAAAGTCTACACATTGGGTCAGTTCAGCCCTTGTGCTAGTGCAGAAAGTTAATAGAAGTGGACCTGCCTTTCAGGAGCCTTGAAAAAGGGGTAGGAGGCCGAGTGGGATAGCATGCGAGGAAAGTTCAGGGTGTGGAGGGGAGGGGCAGAGGGGATCTCTGGAAAGATAATCGGGAAGGGCGATGGGTTCTGGCGCTCTGGCATCCCCTTAGGTGAGGGCTGCTGTGGGACCACCAGAGCAGGTTGGAGGGTAACAGGGGCTTCTGCCTCAGGGCTGCTGCCTCTGAAGGCATGACGCCTGTCTTCAGGGGGCTGGGGCTCCGATGGAAGATCCGGAATTTCGAGTTCAATATCAGCATAGGCAAGAGCCCGGGGAGGATCTATTCTGATGGTGGCCGTCATGCCATATCTGCGTCGTTTGTTGACCCAGTACAGCAGTGGGCTGTAACTAAATGTGGCAGCTTTCATCACCTCCACCCACTGCTGGGCACGCTGTCTCCTCCGCAGGTTCTTCCTCCAGTGGAGTACCAGCATGCAGCCACCAGTTATCACGGTGCAGAGCCCCAACAATCCGAAGTACCATGGGACCCACGCTGAGGCAGTAAAAAAACAACAGCAACAACAAAAAAAAAACCAAAAAAGGCAAGCTGACTGAGAGCTCTAGCTTGGGACCTGAACTGTGTCTCATTCCTCTCCTGGATTTGGCTCATTCATCCTCTCATTCCTTCCCACCCTTCTCAAAGACATGCCTAATAATTTCCTGATTCAGTCAAAGCTATATTTGCAGGGCACATAAGAGACCCCATTAGCCTTTTTTAGATAAGGAACACTAGGTGTAGAGGGGCCAGACCTGCCCAGACTCAAGTCAGGCCTTCTGGCTCCCAGTCCAAAACCCATGCAGTCATTCACACCAAGAAGCCTCACTAAGGACAAGGACATCAATTGTATCTCTTCTCCTTGGGCAGAGCATGGTCTCTGCCTTTGAGGAGTCCTTAGTTTCCTAGAGGAGTCTGTCTCTTAACTAAATAGCACTCCATTCAGGCAGCACCCCCCTCCCCCCCATCCATGCAAAGGGTCTTCCCTGAAAGTTTGTCACTCACTCTCAAAAGGACTGGGTGTACTTACGACCAGGGAGGCCCATGTCCTCCTTTTGCGAATCCATAAGGTTCACTCTGGTTACCAGGCCTATGGCTCTGCAAAGAGTGAACTGACCCACTACTCTGCCCACCAATGGGAGTCCCCAGAAGGCCCAGTCCCATTGTTCTCTAAAGATGAGATCACTGGGTTCTGAGCATCAGGAATTCTTGGGCTGGTGCTTGGCAGTTGATGGAATAAGGGACTCCATCTTATGACATCTCATGAGCATGTTGTCTTCCATGAAAGACTGGTCCACCATAGAATTGTCTGTTCCCAACTTTGTGTGGTGAACTCACAGGCAGCTCCCAGCAAAGGGTCCTTACACCCTCAGGAGCTTCTACTTGTGTTTTCAGTTGTTAGGGAGCCATTTTCCAGTGGGGAGTGAAGCAGGGAGGACAGTGAACATTGGACATCCCTACCCTCAAGAAGTGTCTTACCCAGTTGTCAGGGAACAAAATGGCTTAGAAGAACCATATGGTCCAAACCTCCTCCTTTGGCTCCTACCATCTCTGTTTTGTTTCTTCAAGAAGTGTTTTTTGGGCATCATCAGGTCTTGTATGTGATCTGCTTCTCTTTCCAGCTCCGTCTCCCTCCCCACCTGTCATATACCTTTCAGCCCTGGGCATGCCAGATTCCCACAGACCCTGCTTATTCTCGTCTAAACTTTGGCTCAGACTGCTGCTTCACTCAGGAGTGTCACTCACCACATTTCCACCACGGAACACCTCCTTATCCTCCCAGGTGGTCAGCTCCCAAACTCAAATACAAATAGTTCTTTCAGTTGATTTCCCGGTTTCTAGAACTCTGGAGCAGATAAATTTGAAGCAAATTGTTCCCAGGGACAGGAATCAAATTGATTTCAACAACTATAAATTTGTATAAAGTGGAAAATATAGTGTTCTACAGATTTAATATATTATTTTTAGAAATTGCTCTATTTGAACTGCTATAAAAGTGATGCCCTTTTCAATAATATGTCACCTACCATGAACAACTAAAGTTCAGTTAAGTATGAATTAAACTGAAAAAATTAACCTGATGCTCTGCCACTGAAGCTTATTTTAAAATCAACATATTTTCCATCCCCTTCTCCCCATCCCTAACCTGGAACAGGATTACTTTTTGTCCCCATTCAGTTATCTGTCCTTGAGCACACACCCACCACAGGAGTGAAGAAATTCAGAGTTGGAGATGGCAGCAGAAGACTTAGAAAATGATTATATCCCAGATTAAGAGGTGAAATAGGACCAGGCACACCTGAAATCACATCTTTAAAGACACTTTGTTCCCCCTGATGTGCAGAATCACAGCCTCTGGGACAAGAGTCCCTTGTATTTTTCCTTTGCTTGCAAAGTAATTAAACTTCTGTCCATCAACTGATATATATATATATATATATATATATATATATATATATATATATATATATATATATAATAAATATATATATAAATATACAAATGGGTATATCCATCCAACAGAAAATATGTGTGGATTTGTGTGTATATATATACATTATATTAATATAAGATTTTGATATTAGGGATGGACCCCAGTATTCAGTTATTGAATAAACAATGTAGGAAGCCTAAATCAACTAAAAATTGAAAATCATTTTCTCTCTGAAAAAATTTTAATAGCAATTTTACTTATTTTATACATCTATATTATTTGTTGAGATGTGCATACATATGTTTGTGTATAATATATGTATAATATAAAATATATAATACATATACATATGTATGTCTACATATATTTGTATGTATATATGTATCTATATGTGTACATATGTGTATATATATATATATATATATATTTATATATATATATATATATATAATTATTGCTAAAATTAAGAATCAAAACCAGTTGACTTGTATGTATTTTAGCCCCAGAGCTCAGTCCCTGAAACATTTTGCTTATTGTGCAGAGCTTGCCCTCTATCCTGTCCTGCAGTTTCTTCTGCTTGCTGGTTGGAAATCTTGTCTGGTTTCATTCCTTCCATTCTTCCATATGAAAACAGCCTTACTCTCTGTGCCAACCTGAGCCATGAAGTACTCTAAATGGAAACTACTTATGATTTTGTATTGAAGATATTTGAAAAAATGCAAGAAATACCAAAGAGAAAGTAGTCAAAGAATTCGTTGGGTTAATTGTTTTTACAAAGTAAGTCTTAATTTTAAAAAAATATTACACAATCATCAATTTGATTACTGCTTCTGCCCAAACAAAAAATGTTCGTATATTTGTTGAATCACTGAAGGTTGAAGTTTAGGACTAGAAATAGCATCATAAGAACTATTTGCTTCTCATCTCTTGTGGTTACACAGCCTGGTAGAGGGTCTCTAGGCTCTACTGTCCCTCAGTCCCTGATGCCCATTCATTGGTTCTGCTTGTCCAGAGCAGCATGTTTTTTCTGCATTTCTTTTCTCTTTTTATTTTTTGGGTGAATGACAGGCTGTTTTAAAAATCAGCACTTAAGTATAATGCATTGGCTACTTTTTTTTATCTTAATTTTTCTCCTACACAAGAAGTATTACCTTGATAAGACAGTGGATTTGAATAACCAATTTACTTTACCAAAGCAATCTTCAAAGGCCAAAGTTGGAGAACTCACTTTTCCCAACTGTGAATTTATTAAAAAGTGACAATAATTGAGACAGGGTGATACTGGCACAATGATTGACCTGCAGGCCACCGTAAAAGAACTTAGTCCAGATGTTGGCCCTCATCTTTGTAGTTACTTAGTTTGACAGGAATATCAAGATAATTAAACAAGGGAGAAAAAGTCTTCTCAATTATATGCTGGGGTGACTGGATATCCACCTGACTCCTCACACAATGCACAGAGTTTACCCAAATTTAATTCCAGAACTAACTCAAAATAGAACTATATGTATGTAAGAGCTAAAGGGGAAATTTTCTTTAAAGGTATAGGAGTAAATTTTGACTTTATTAGGCAAATTCTTCTTGGATAGGACACCAAGAGCACAGAGATAAAGAACAATATGGGTAGATTGAACTTCAAGTTAACAACTTTTGTTCAAAGTATCTTGTCAAAAATGTGGAAAGACAACTGACAGGCAAGGACAAAATATGTGCAAGTAACATGTCTTAAAAGAAAATGTATCCAGAATATATAAAGAACAGAACCCAACACATAGATAGCCAATGTTTAAATAATGGACACATCATCTGAGTAGACCTTTCTCTAGAGACCTTCCTCCAAAGCAGATATTCTGGCCAGTGAGCACATAAAAAAAAATGTTCAACATCATCAGCCAGTGAGACTCAAAATAAGGTACTACTCCACATCCATGAGGATAGCTAAAATGAAACCAGATATTAACAACTTGGTAAGGATTTGGGAAATGTAGAACCAACCTTCCTACATTGCAGTAGAAATGTAAAATAATGTAGTTTCTTTGACAACTATCATTCAAGTGCCTGTGTAGGGGGCAATGTGGCATCATTAGACAGTTCTAGCAGGGTCACTCTGTCAGCATTAGAAGTGGCTAGAATAGTTTTCAACATGTAGATGTACTATTGGATAAAAATAAAATATGGTTAGTCTTCAGATAGAAAAATGTACATGTCTAGAAGTCTTAGCTCTGTAGTACTTGGTGCAAAAAGAGTAAAAATGATTAATTACTTTTGATTTGATTTCAGTTATGTGCTAAGCCTTACAATTCATGTGTTTCCCAATCTCAAATTTGAGTGTGCACAAAGAAATAAGTAAAGTTAACTCAGTAAACCAGGAAGCGCCAGTTGACATGGTTGACTTTCTAGTTTTGACAAATGAAAGAATGATCATTTAAAGAAAGCCAGACACTTGGAGCAACTAGAAACAAGTTGCAGATGAATGATACGGAAAAGAGTTCTATTCGTTTATAAGAACCCAAAATATAGCCATGTGGAGCCATTGGAAATACCCTGCACTCTAATGGGCATCTAAGGGAATTGCCCAGTGAGAACATTACCCTGTCATGTGGGCCACCTTCAGTGTTTCTGTATTTTCTCCAAAAGGAGTTAGTGTCTCAGTTGTATCTTGGCTGTGCATGCTAGGACAGTTGAGTCTCCTGATTGAGGAACTTGGGTTCTCACAGCAGGCAGATAAGATGGATCTATTCTGATAATATTTCATGTTATGGGGACTCTCTCATGGCTCTTTAGATTGTGTGGTCATGGAAACCTTCTGAGAAGCTGAAATATACATGTCAGGAGTGAGCTGTGTTCAAATCAGGGAGCGGAGAATGAAGGGGATGATGGAGGCACAAAGACACACTTTCTAAGATGGGCCTGTTGTGACCCTATCTCAAAAGGCTGATGTGTTCTTTAGAGAAGTAAGATGAACACAGGGCAGGAGGTGTAGGAGAGGGAAGTGCTGCACCCTTATTGGAGGGTCGGGTAGGGAACCCCTTGTATAGAACTTTGTTCTGTGGGACAAATTGGACTTTTCCAAGATCATGTAATGTTATGTAGATTAATCAAGTGATTCACTTTATTTTTTTGGGGGGGGGTGTTATTGTTTTGTTTTGCTTAATTTTATTGTGGCCCTGGGATTGAACCTGGGTCCTTGAGCATGCTAAGCAAGCACTCCACCACTGAGCCACATCCCCAGCACAGGAGATCTGTTTTTAAATACTGTTTTATCAATATGTACAAAGAGTGGGCAGTGTCTACATGAAAATGGAGGTAAGGTACCCAATGAGGTGGTTGTTAATGGGACTCATGTAAATAGTGGTGTCCTGGCTTGGAGAGAAAATTTGCAGGACTTGTTGATGATGTGGATCTTTTGGGTGCCAGAAAAAGGAGAGGATATGGGTGGATGATGGCAGCATCCTCTGGGATTGGGGAGCCTGGAAGAAGCTGGCTTGAGTGGGCTGGAGATTTGAAAGGCTCTGATGGAGTTACAAACTGCAGAATCATTGAACTCCATACCATGAGAAAGTTCTAGGACAGGGACACAGGTGAACCCCAGGGCTTTTTCTAAATAATTGCTGCAGTCTGGCTGGGCAAAATAATCAGGGGTTGACAAGAAACTTGTGAAGGTTGATACAGCGGGAGCCATTTTATTGTAGGATGGCAGAGGTATTTATACCTAACTGAATACACAGCCTGTTTCAATTTAGCATCATCCAGTTACAGCAATCCTCATCATCTTACGTATACACAGCTTAACTCAATTAATATCATCTTAATAGTTTGCTGGCATTACTTCTCAAACCACTCCCTCTGGCAAAGTGCCAGGCACCATCTTGACTTGGTTGTGGCTCTCAGCATATAATTACAAACCTCTTAAAGGAAAAGACATCTATACCTGCATCAGTATCTTAAGAATTGAAACTAGGAGGCTAGCTTAGAAGAATAGTCACAAATGCCAGATTTGAAGTTGTCTTCTTTGAGGTGTGAGAACTCTTGAACTTCCCAGGTGCTTAAGAAACACCTGGTGCCAGAATCCTTGTGACAGATTATCATTTGCAAGGTCCTTTTTGATGAGTAATGTGGAAGGCTCTAGCAGAATCACTATTTGTTTTGTTGGGAGGAAAGGCACTTTGCCATTTGAGAATTGCAGCATAAGTGTAGAAAGGTGTTTGTGACATCTTGTTTTAAAAATGTCTTTTCCTCCTGGAAAGAGGAACTATGAGCTTAGGGGGAAAGACTGAGAAGAAATGCTGGGTGTAGATCTGTAATTGAAATTTTAAAAAGGGTTCAGGGTTTGCCCTTCCCCATTAATGCAAGTGTTCTTAAAAGTTCTCAGAGTGCTTTAGAAATTTTCAAACAAGGTCATTGAGCCTTGCATACTCTTAAGTGTCTCTCAGCCATCACTGCATACAAGGGTAGAAAAGAGAATAGTCAGTTTAGTGTAATGCTTTGTTGGTTGTATGACATGTGGGCCATGTATGCCAAAAGGAACCACAATGATTGTCTCTTGGTCAGCAAAGGCAGATGGAAAAAGTGTCATAGGCTTATTCCGTGTTCACATGTACATCTTGCTGAGTTGTGCTACCTGACAGGTAATGGTGACTTCTGTAGTCTCTGTATAAGACAACCCTGTCTTTAAAAGTTAGATTTAGCTGTTTTCATGGTGTGCACCTATAATCACAGCTACACAGATCAAGGCAAATTTGATGACAAATTTGAGGCCAGTTGAGGCACATTAGTGAATCAATGCCTGAAAAAAGGGGAGGGGCAAGTACGTAGCTCAGTGATAGAGCCCCTTCCTAGTTCAGTCTCTGAATATTAATATCAAAAAGAATAAGTCACTATTTAATCATGATTTAGAAATAGTGTATTTGCAGAAGTCTATGACGCAGAATTGTAACACCTAAGTTGGTTGGGTGGGGCTCCCCCACCCCACTTGCATGGTTTTCTCTAATATAAATTTATTCTTGCTAGTGTAGCCATATTTTTAACTTTTTTACAAAATGGTGTAATGGATGAAATGTGTAAAGACTGTAGAATGATGAGGTCCTGTCTAAAGATATGAGACTGAGTCCCATGAGAACTATGACAGTACTGAAGGAGTTTGTCAAGTCAAGACTCTAGTAAGTACTAATTTTCTCACTGTGCTTGTGTCTGCATGGTGTGTGCACAGAGGTTGAGATCTGTGTGTATCCCTTAGTATCTTAGATTCTTGTATTAAAAAATGCCTATGGCTAATGTTTAGAAAATTGTTTTTTGTTGTTGTTGTTGTTGTTTTTGTACCAGGGTTGAACTCTGGGGCAGTCAACCACTGAGCCACATTCCCAGCTCTACTTTGTATTTTAGTTAGAGACAAGAATATCATGAGTTGCTAAGCCCTTTGCCATTGCTGAGGCTCGCTTTGAACATGTGATCCTCCTGCCTAAGCCTCTATAGCTGCTGGGATTACAGGCATGTGCCACTGCACCTGGCTGAGAAAATGGTATTCTTTATTGGAGGAGAGTGAGAAATTTCAGGTTTTCTGGTTCTGCAATGTTAGGAGATGCAGGAATAATGAAAGAGAGATGCTCTGAATTGCCTGTACAAATGTGAATCCAGGGACAAGATTATTTCAGAGTTCTATATTGTTACCAGGGTTAAGATCCAGCTGCTTGCCCCACACCTGGCCAGTCAAGTTGACAACTAAGTAGTTGAGGCAAAGAAAGTGACTGCATTTAAAAAGTGGCTCAGTGAGAAGAAAGAGGGATTCTGTATCCAAATCCCTACCTCTTAGGAAGCTGATCTCAGGGGGCTTATGTTAGTGATTCATGGGTGTTTCCAGATGGGCAGGTGTTCTGCAGAGGGAAGGCTGGATAATGGTATCCAAGTCATGATATTTTCCAATTTCTAAGATCTCAACAGTAAAGATCATGATTTTTTTCCTATTACGGACTAGGTGCATATTATACAATGATAGGGAAAGGTAATTCTTCCTAGACCCTCTTGCTGAGCTGGTAGCTTAAATCATTGTAATGAGGGAGAATATCCTTCCTCAGTTAGTGATATAGTGTAAACTCCCAGCAGTGAACACAGAGCATCCTTCCTCAGCTAGCTACTCCTATCATGAACAGAAACACATCCACTAGTGAATTTCAGTATTTCAACACTGAGGACAGGCAGTAATTTTTTAAGGAAAATAGTCCTGATTTGCAAATATCTAATTGTCACTGATTATTTTCCTTGGATTGATCACAATAGGAATGTTTTAATTTTCAGATCCCAGAATGCACAAAGAGAACTTAAAATACTGATGTTTTAGGCTTGACCTAGATTTTCTTAGGAAGAACTTTGAAAGAAGTAAGACTCTTCCAACATTACAAGTCAGTAAGATGGATTTTGAAGATATTCATGTCATTGTGGGGTCAAATAAAGACTAATGCACAAAGGAACCCATGCAGTCATGTTTATAGCTATGACAGTTGCTCTTTTGAGTAACCCTGTTTTTCTCTGTGAGACAACAGGCAAACACTGAATCAAAATGCATGAAGAGCACTTTGCTATAGGAGCTATGTCATCTCTTTATCTAACATTATAGACATTTGTTCATGGCAGTTGGAAGACTGATCTCCCAATTGTATTCCTAAGGCTCAAATACATAGAATCAAAATGATGCAGAGGAACCTATGTTAAAAGCAAAGACTAAAGTTTTAACAGTATTAGAGCAAAGAAGGATTAATGAATCAGGCAGCACTGAGAACCAGAAGAGGTTCAGAGTTTCATGGCAGCAGTGTGGGCAGTGCGCTTCCATAGGCTGATGTAGAAGTACAATGGAAAAAATATATTTGACCAGAGTCAAAAGACCCTACATAGATGTTGTTTAGCAGTTTCTGTAAATTGGTAAAATTTTTTAGTTTCATTTTTCTAAAAACTTAAACTGGTTCCTAGTTTTCTGTAACATTTTTACATTAATTCTCCATGTACCTGTGGAGGAAGCTGAAGGAAGCCCTGGAATCATCTCAGTCTAATGAACTCTCAACTAAAACTTCATATCACTCAGGATAGAATCCAAGTTCCAAGCCACTCATTGTTAAGACTAGAATTATGAGATTTCAGTAGAAAATAGCACCAATATACAATGGAAATGCCCTTGGATAATGTTGATTTTGAAAAAGCAGTAATTTATGTCTTGTGATTCTATTTCAGTTTGAGGCTGATCCACTAGCAGATTGTTTAAGAGGATCAACAATTCCATCTTTACTTAGAGTGATGTCACTAAATGACTGGATGTTTCCTTATTCTAGGAGCTGTGTTGAAATAGTGAGTTATGTCTATGGGAAAAGCAAATATGTAAGTACAATGGCAATTTTACTTTTCAACAATTTAAAAACCCATAAATAATCAATTATTTCCAATTTAAAATCAGTTGTTAACAATCTGAAAGTAGAGTCCCTGGCATATAAACATGTAGGAATCATTTTATCAAAACTCTGAAACCCTAGAAGTAGAGGGTAATGTCTGCTCGTCAGCAAACACCAGAACAGGTTTTTATGACATGGTTTGTGGCTGTTAGGATAGATGTTGAAGAAGGCATGGGAATTAGAAATTTGGTGTGAATGGGTGGGGAATACTTTTTAAATTTGTTTAGTCCTATAAGACAGGATAATGACCTTTAGCATATATTATATTCATTCAGTTTATATTATATACATTATATACATTTAGCATACATTATATATACATACATAGAGTATCACTTATTCTATTTAGGATCCCACTCTTGTAATTGTACAAGATCTGGAGTTACCCTGATTGTGTATACATATATAAGGCTAGCAAAGTTATGACTGATTAATTCTACTGTCTTTCCTATTCCCCTCCTCCCTCCCTTCGTTTCCCTTTGTAGAATACAATGGATTTCTATTATTGCCCTCCCCAACATCTCTTGTTTTGGGCTAGCATCCACAAATCAGAGAGAACATTTGGCCTTTGGTGTGTTGGGATTGGCTTATTTCACTTAGAATGACAGTCTTCAGTTCGGGTTGGGGAATATTAAGAACTAGCCCACTGGGCACAGTAGCACAAGCATGTAATCCTATGTTTCTCAGAAAGCTGAGGCAGGAGCATCACAAGTTCAAAGCCAGTGTCAGAAACTTAGCAAGGCTTCGAGCAACATAGAAAGACACTGTCTCTAAATAAAATATAAAAAGGGCTGGGGATGTGGATCAAGGGTTGAATGCCACTTGGTTCAATCCCTAGTACCAAAACAAAACAAAACAAACAGCAGCAAGAACAACAACACAAAACAAGGCTCCAATCATGTTTCCAAAAATTGAACTTATTTTTAAAGGAAATTTAATCTTTTTATAGGAATTTTGGGTTCACAGGAAAATGAAGAAGATACTGAGACTTTCTGTGTTACTCCCCCATTATCAATATCTCCCACCAAAGTAGTGCATTTATTCTAATGGATGAATGTACATTAATAGATTGCAATCACCAGGCATGGTGGTGGAGCACGCTTGTAATCACAGTGGCTCGGGAGGCTCACTCGGGAGGATTCTTAGTTCAAAGCCATCCTTAGCAATGGTGAGGCACTAAGCAACTCAGTGAGATTCTGTCTCTAAATAAAATGCAAAATAGAGCTGGGGGTGTGGCTGAGTGTTTGAATGTCTGTGTTTTTAAAACCTGGAACCCCAATCCCCCAATATCCATTGCAGTCACTCAAAATCTGCAGTTTACATTTGGGTTCATTCTTGTTGTACATTCATACACAATGTGCATGTGACATATGTCCACTATTATATTATCAAGAAGAGTAGTTTCAACTAATTATTTGTTCTTTTTTTTTTTTTTACTATCTCAATATTTTTTTTCCCTTTTCTAGAATGTCATATACTTGAAGCATGTAGTAGGTAGACTTTTCAGATTGGCTTTTTTTATGTAGTAATAAACATTTAAAGTTCTATTATTTCTCTGGATTGGTAGGTCACATCTTTTTAGTGCTAAATCACAACATTATGTTGTCTAGATGTAGTTTATTTTCCCATTCCCTTACTGAAGGACACCTTGATTACTCCCAATTTTTGACAGTTATGCATAAAGCTGCTCTAAATATTCTTGTGCCAGTTTTTGTGTGTATGGACACAAGTGTTTAACACTTTTGGGTAGATGGCAAGGAACATGATTGTTGGATCATTTTATAAAAATATGTTAGTTTTTAACAAACCACCAAACTGTATTCCAAAGTGGCTGTAGCACTTGCATTCCACTTGGGAATGATCAGAGTTCTTGCTGCTCTAAATTCTCACTGGTATTTGGTGTTGCAGGTGCTCAGGGTTCAGGGCATTCTAATAGATATAGAGGGACAGCTTGTTTTAATTTGCATTTTCTCATATGATATGGAGCATCTTTTTACATGCTAACTTGTTATATCTTTTCATATGTATATATATATATATATATATCTACCTTCCTTGGCAAGGTTCTTGTATATTTGGCCCATTTTAAAGTCAACTTATTTTCTTATTGTTGAGTTGTAAGAGTTTTTGTTATATTTGGGATAACAGCCATTTATTAGATGTCTTTTGCAAATATTATGATTTACACTGTATCTTGTGTTTTTGCTTATCTCTTGGCAGTGTCCTTCACAGAGCACACATTTATTTTAATGAAGCCCTACTAACCAATTTATTTTTTCATGGATTTTTGTCTTTGATGTTGTATGAAGTCCTTGTCATAATAATTCAAGATTATTGAAATATTCTCCTAGAAAATTGTAGGAGTTCTTAATTTTTGTGGTGTACATTTAGGTCTATGATTTATTTCACATTAGTTGGGTGAAGGGTATAATTTTTGTGTGCACATTTATCTTTCTTCTGGCATGTGGATGTCTAGTTATTCTAGGATCATCTGTTGAAAAGATTATCTTTATTGCATTGACTTTTTCCTCTGTCCAATTATTGGCCTTAGTGTAATTCTGGCTATAATGTCTTCTCCATTTACCAATTTATGCATGTTTTTCCACAAACCATTGTAGTTTTCTGGTAAGTCTTGATATTGGATACTTTTTCCTCCATATTTGTTCTTTTTCAATATTGTATTATTAGATGTAATGTACCAATATAAAAATGTGGAAAGAGAAAAAATATATTGTATTGGTTATAGTGGAAGTTTTGCTTCTCCTTGTACCTTGGAAAAATTATTTTGCCACTATTCACAAAATACTTTACTGATTTTGATTAGCATTGCATTGACCGTATAAATTAAGTGGGAAAGAACTCACTGACGTCTTGACCATAATGAATTTTTCTATCCAGGAACATGGAATGTGCTCCATTCTTTATTTTTTTATTCATTGGAATTTTCGTTTCCCTTATATAGGTCTTGTATACCTTTTATCAGATTTACACCTTAGTATTTCATTTTTAGTATTTCAGTTTTTAATTTCAAATTCCACTTTTGTTAATTGATAGAATTAAAAGAAAGGAATTTGACTCTTATGTATTAACTTTCTATATTGAAATCTTACTCTAAAATCTTATCCATTCTAGGAGGTTATTGATTCTAATTATTTTCACAGATGTCATCTGCAAACAAAGACAAGTTTATGGGTTTGAATTTCTTGTGTAATTACATGAGTAAATTTTACTTTGAGTAAAATGTTAAAGGAGTTCATGAGTGAGGACACCACTGATTTTTAAAGATTCAGTTTTCTTTACTCAACCTTTATGTTTATGAGTGCAGTTGAGCTAAATTTCTGAGAGTTCTGACACCCTCCAATGTTTTGTCTGGTGTTTAGTCTGTCTCTTCTGAATGTGTGTATTGCCTTTTGGTATGCCTTGTAATTTTTCCTTGATGGCTGGATATGATGTGCTGGGTCAAAGTGGGTGATGTAAATGGTTATGAGGTAGCAAGGTGAAGGGAAACTAGACTCCCATAATTAGGTCTCAATCTCCGGGGAGGTTGTGCCTGTGGACTGTGAATTTCACGGGTGCTTAAGTTCTTTTCTCTTCCCTTTGGTTAGGTAGGAATGAATGGCTAGAGTGTGCTAGAGTTGCTATTTCCCTTATCTTATGCAGGTTAACTGCTAATTCCCCACAGATCAGGCTCTGATAACTGGTTTCTCCTGCAGGCCAGTCTTGCTGGGAAGAAGAATGCTATAGAATATTTCAGAAGGATTCTTCTTTCTCCCTCTTTCTGGAGCCATAAAGGAGTTTTTCTCTGGTATTTTTATGAAAATCTGGTTCATCTAGAACTCAATCTTTCAAAATTATGAGGTCCTCCCTGAGCTTGCATATACATTTTGTTTTTAACTTCTCACAGATGTCCACACTGAGCCTTCAGCAATTTCAATAAATTGTCAATTACATTTGGTGTCTGTTTTCTTTTCCTGGGCTGCCTGCTCGGGGGTGCTCAGGTAAGGCCTGACTCCTGTGCTACCTGTTTTAGCCATTTTCCCTGGGTCTTTACCTCTCTTAGAGACCCCAGAATGATCATTCATTTTTTTTTTCAGTTGGTCCATTTAGCTTTTTACTTCTAAAATATGAATGGTGACACCTAAGCTCATTAGAAGGAAAACTTGATCTACAGATTACTTTTAAAAATAATTAAAATGCACATGTTGGTGTTTATATCATAGCCCGTTTTTCATTTTATTCACGCATGAAGTGTTATGTTGTATTTCACTGTTCTTTGCCTCTTTAGAATAGATGATAGACTTATTTTCTAGGTACAAAGTAAATGAAAACCCAATCTTACATATAATCGTGTTATAGAAGCATATCACATGACATACACAGATGGTATCTACTTTGTTTGTCTTCTGTTTTTAGTTCTAAATCTGCATTTATAAGTACTTTAAAATTCAATATGCTGCCCATGTTTCCCTAAACTAGCCAACAAATGCCAATGTACCTTTATAGTTAGTTAAATACACACTGTCAGGATTTAGCTATAACCTTAATATCACCATCTTATGCTAATGTTCTCAGACTTGAGAACTGGATATTATTTTTAAAAGAGAAAGGATATAGAAATGTAATGTAATATGGCTTATAGTAATCATAATTTTCATCCCCAATCATAATCTAAGTACGTGTTCTATTTCTTCTAACTTGATTCCTTCCCCTTGTTCAATGGAATTCCTCATTTTTCCTTCCATCCATTGTGTTAGACCAAGTTGTCATTACTTGGTGTCTGAATGTCTATAGAAAGATCCGATCTTACTCCCTTCCTTGAATTTTTGTCCTTAATTCATCTTGCATCCTCCTCTTGCTTCTAAGATAATCTTTGTCTAGGGAGGCTTTCTTAATCATGAAGCAAGTGTGTTTTGTTTGTTTGTTTGTTTTTTTACATGGAGCCTAGACTTTCTTGTTTTAAGTGCTACAGGAAATCCTGGGATGCTACACTAAGAAACAGCTTTTCTGAGCCATATTCATTTTCAAATAAAATAACTTAGCTCTTTAGATAAAATGGTAAATTAATATATAGAAATATATACTTATTGGATACAACATGTCTAAAAATATACATCCATAGCATTCATTACCTAAATAGTTGTGTTTGTGGTGAACAGTTAATATCCACATTTCTTAAAGAATGTAATATGCACCATTATCTGTACTTGCAGTGTTATACATTAGATTCTGGAACTTATTGCTTCTGCCTGATTGTAATTATGTGACATTTAACTAACACCCCAACAGGCTCCTCATTGTTTCTAACCAGGCCACCTGTGGTAAACACTTTCTGAGTTTCCACTCTTGAGATTAATGTTTTTAGGTTACACACATGAGTGAGGATTATATGGTGCTTTTCTTTGTGTGCCTGACTTATTTCATTTAATGCACTATCCTCCATCTTCACCCATGATAGCAGAAATGACCAGATTTCCTTCTTTTTATACTGGATATCATTAATTGTGTGTATACCACTTATTGTGCATTCATCTCTTGGACTTGTAGGTTGATGCCACATCTTGTCTATTGTGAAAGGTGCTGCATTAAATACAGGAGGAGAGCTACTTTTTTGATGAACTGATTTTGTTTCCTTTACATATATATCCAGAGTGGGGTCATTGGATCATAGGGCAGACCTGCTTTTAGTTCTCAGGAACTTCCCCTCTGTCTCCTATGATAGGTTGCAGAAGTTGACATTCCCACTAGCAGTGTGCGAGGGTGCTCTACTTCACAAATTTGATTATGGCTATTCTTACTTGAGTTAGATGATACCTCATGTGGCTTTGACCTGCATTCCCTGATGATTAGTAATGTTGAGCATTTTTTCTACATGTGTGTTGGCCATTTGTATGTCTTCTTTTGAAATGTGTCTATTCTGGTCTTTTGTCCATTCTTTCACCAGGTTTTTTTTTAATTTATACCATACACTTTATTTTTATTTTTTTAGTCATACATGACAGCAGAATGTATTTTGACATAATAACATACATGGAATATACATACATCAATCATATTGTCTAGTCCATTCTTCTGCCCTTCCTATCCCCCCTACTTTTCCCCTCCTCTCCCATTCTTCCTCTTTGTCCAATCTAATTTGAGACACTTTTTTTTCTTTTTCTCATCACTACATCATATATGTATTCTGTATAACAATGAGGTTCTCCTTCCATCTTCCATGCAACTCCCCTTCTCCCTCTTTTCCCCTCCCACCTGTCTTCTCTATTTTGTGGTAGTCTTCTTCTCATGCTCTTCCTCCCTATCCCATTTTGAGTCATCCCCCTTATATCAGAGAAGACATTTGGCATTTGTTTTTTAGGGATTGGCTAACTTTACTTAGCATAATCTGCTCCTATGCCATCCATTGTTAAGTAATATTCCAATGCAGAAAGCAAATTTCACCCAGAAATAGAATAGGAAGCAGAGTATGGCCCAGAGGAAGTGTTCAGCCAGGAGTTTATTTAAGCCCAATTGCTAGAAAGATAGGCAGCTCATCTGTTTCCTGTGTCTGGTCATTGAGGCTCACCAGGGCCACCAGTTCTCCACTCTAGGTGAAGCCTTCAAAGAACTCGGGCATTGAGAGCACAGGCCTAGGGGTCAGGACAGCTGGGTTTCAATTCAGATGACCTAGCAGTGACTACCTGGACTTGTCCCTCAAAAGCTGAACTATTCAACTGTTGGGAGCTGTTCTTATTCACAGCCGTTCTTTTTAGTTGACCAACTTTGAGAATCCCATGAAGGTATGGACTTTAACCTGAGAAAAACTATAGTACATGCAAAATCTAGTATATAATTTCTAAAATATCGCAAGCCTCTGGTCTCTAAATCCCAGGCAAAGCAATCCTTGAAAGTTTTTAACCCCACTTTGGGCAGTGTAAAATTCATCACCATTGTTAAAACTAGTGCCTTGACTGAGAGTTCTTGATAAGGGGATCTCTGCCTACTTAAAAACAGGAGATCATGATTTTATCAAATGTATCCAAGGGATGATTCCTCCCTAGGGTAATGGTTTTTGAGAATGACTTGATGTGAGTCTTGGAATGCTGCTTTTAGGTTCTAGGTGTGTAAAACTTGGTAGGAGAGTAAGAAGGCCAAGGCCAAATGGGGGTGAAAATGAAAGTTCTCAGGTTCTCTGTCTGGCCTTTTACTTTGGACCTTGCTGGTACCCTGAGAACAGTGTTTGACAAGCCTTAGAAGGTGGTAAATATTTGTTGAAGGAATGAACTTGCAAATGTATTTGTAGTATGGATTCTTACAACAAGCAAGAGAAACTGCTGTTGTTAATCAAGTTGAGAAGTTTTGTGTGATTAGCATTTAGTGATCAGCACATTAGTAAATGTCCTTTCATGATGGCTTTTGCTCCCTAAGCCACCTTAGAGTTGCTGGCATTGGGATCAGAAAAATTCTTCTAGTACTGGGAATTGCACCCAGGGGAGATTTACCACAGACCCACACCCCGAATTTTTTGATTTTTATTTTAAGACAGAACCTTGCAAGTTTGCTAACTTGTCATCCTCCTGCCTCAGCCTCCCTGGCTTCTAGGATTGTGGGCATATGCCATTGCACCTAGCTGGATAACAAATATTTTCATAATGAAGAGCCCTTGTATTCCTATTATTATTTTAAAGTACATATTTAAAAATGTATAAAAACCTGCACAGGAGCAACTATAAAGCAAACAGTGTTATAATCTTCACCCAGGTAAGAATTAGAATATTACTAGCAATGTTGACACCACCCATGTCCTTTCCCAGTTACATCCATCTGTCTCCACATAGGTAACCATTCTCTTGACTTTGGGGTTTATCTATACTTCTACCCCATATGTATGCCTTCCTAAATTTACTTGAACTTGTCACATGCTGGTCTTATGTTTTTATTATGCATTTTTTGAGTTTTGCTTCATTTTTTAAATGTCTGTGAGATTCCTCAATTGAGTGTGGTTTATCTTCTTTGCTGTATTGAAGTCCATTTTATGAATATGCCACAAGTTATTCAGTCACAGATGACCGTTTTTGGAGCTTTGGACTGTTACAGTGTAGATATAAACATTTTTGTGTATGTGTCCTGGTATACAGCTACTTGTATTTTTAGAATTGATGATGAATCTAGTAGTGAAATTGCTGAGTCACAGACTATTCCTATCTTCAGTAGTACTAGATGCTACCAACTGTTTTGCAAAGTGGTTGTACCAATTTGCACCATCATGAAGAGTATGAGTTCCTGTTGCTCTACATCTTCACCACCCACTTGCTGTTGTAGAGTTTTTATTTTTTGTCAATCTTAAGGGTATTTAATGAGTGGTATCTTATTGTGGTTTTCATTTGCATTTCTCTGGTTACTCATGACTTAAAATCTTTTGTATTTCCTCTTTTTTGAAGTATGCAGTCAGGTCTTTTGCACATTTTCTATTAGATCATGTACCTTTTCATATCCTCATTAATTTACAGGTGTTGTTCACACATTTGTTTTTTTTACTACTTTGTTGTTTTATGTGAGCTTCAAATATCTTCTAATTTGTGTTTTTTTCCTCTTTTTTTTTTAAAAAAAGATAGTTCCTTGAAAGAAGATTTTAACATGCTAAAATTTATCAATACTTCTTGTTTATGGTTTGTTTTTTTTTTTTTGATCTTATTCCACTTAGTGTCAATTTTTGTTTAGTGGAAGTAGAGGTCTGTTTCATTTTTCCTCCACACAGATAACCAGTTGTCTAGCAACATTCACTGAAAAGAACACCTTTGGCCAGGTGTGGGGGTGCTCACCTGTAATCCCAGTGACTTTCAAGGCTGAGGTGGATATTTTTAAGTTCAAGGTGAGCCAGGGCAATTTAGTTGGATCTTGTCTGAAAAAAAAAAGCCTGGGAATTTAACTCAGTGTTAGTGCATCCATGAGTTCAATCCCCAGTATTGCCTCCCCAAACTAAAAAAATTGCTTTATATACTGATCTGCTGTGCCATCTGTGATATATGAAGTATTTGTGAATATGTTTCTTGGCTCTTTTTTTCTGTACTGTTGTAGCATATTTCATCATGGGATCACCCTAGGAATCTTTGAGCAAGATACTTAAAAGAATCAGTGTTCAATTTCCTCATATGTAAAATAGAACAGTAATATTACTAAAGCTAATATGTTTGTTATGAGGGCTGAATTAATAATTCAAAGAGCTTAAAGCTTTAGTATTTCTTTATGTGTGTGTGTGTGTATATATATATATATATATATATATATATATATATATATATATATATATATATATATATATATATAAAATAAATTCATTTTTTTCTGTGAATAGAAAAAATAGCCATGGGTTTTAGAATTTATATTTATCCTTACTTTAGTAGTTCTAAGCTTATTTCTGTACATGAAAATCTTCTTCATCCTTCAATGACAAGAGCAAAATATTGCTTGAGTAGGTGGCAGAGAAATTAATATTTGTAATTAATTTGAATTCATTATTTACCAACTATGGGTCCTTGTACCAGATACCTACTGAGTTCAGACATGTTATTAAAATGTATATGGAATTACCTAATTGTATGGTTTTAGAAAGAAAATGAAACCCAACTTACTTTTATGCCTTTATAAATTAAAAATACATTTACTGAGAACCCAATACATATTAACACTCTTCTAGACATTGGAGCCAGAGGATTAGATACTATATACTATAACTTACCTTTGATAGAAATGATCTTCTAGTGGGGAAAGATCAACAATTAAAAAATAGGAGATAAAATAGCCACCAAGGAAATTAAATGGTGCACTTGGATGCAGGTAAGGTGTTTCATATAGCACAGTAAGTGGGAGTGTGACCAAGGTGGGGGGCCACTTAAGTAGAGACCAGAATATCTGAAATGGGAAGATCAGTTATAGTCTTGGAAGAACACATGGGTGAGAATAAGAATATATAATAAGAATTATACATAATTAGCTTTGCTTTCAGTTCCGGACACAGTGCTGCTAAAACCTTTCTAATTTTCTGAGTAATGAGCTGATTGTAGCATCTTTTGTTTGCTCTTAATTCTTGGTTTCTAACACAAGAGCTTCTAGTTCCCTTGGATTCTCCAGAGTTATAGAATCTGTTTATAACAAATAGATAGGTATCTTGTGATAGAAGGGCCTTAGGTGGATTAGCATGGGAGCTGGTTGACAGAACAACTATGAAATTAGAGGACTAAATCTTTCAGCCATACCCCCTGATTTGTGGGGAAGAGATGGACCAGAAACTAGGTACAATCATCAATGGCTAGGAAGTTTATTTAATTGTGTCTTTACAATGGAAACTCTATTAAATCCTAAGTGATAGAATTTGGAAGAGCTTCTGGGTTTGTGAGCACATGGAAGTGCTGGGAAGGTAGAGTGCTCAGAAAGAATGTGAAAGCTATGTCCACCTGATGACACACTGTGTTCTATGCTTCCCTTTCATTTGAAATTTGAATTCATTATTTACCAACTATGTGTCCTTGTACCACATACCTACTGAGTTCAGACATGTTATTAAAATGTATATGGAATTACCTACTTTGTATGGTTTTAGAAAGAAAATGAAACCCAACTTACTTTTAGGCCTTTATAAATTAAAAATACATTTACTGTTTTTGGGTTGTTTTCTTTATAATACACTTGCAACAGTAAGTCAAGTGTTCCCCCACTGTGAGATGTGACAGCACATTATGGAACACAGTGAGGTGGTCATGGGAAACTCCAAGGGGTAGGTATATTGAACAAAAGTGTGGCTAACTTGGAGACAGCTACTTGTGAGTCTCATCTGAAGTGATGGACAGGATGGTATGACTGAGCCACTGATCTGTGGGGTCTGTATTAACTCTTGGTAGTGTCAGAATTGAGTTTAAATGTAGGATATACAGTTTGTATCTGGAGAATTAGAGATTTATTTGGTGTGAGTTCAAGAGAAAACAACTTATTTTCCTTTTATCAGGAAAAGAACAGCAAGTTTAATGATCCTTGACTCCTGAAGAGCCCCTATAAAGTTGCAGGTGGTTGAGGGAACGTGGTAGAGACTACATGACCCATGTCAAAAAAGGGAGGTTTAAAAGTGAATGGTTTACATTTCCAAAGAGAGAGCTAATGTGTAGAATAAAAAGTTATAGGGCAAGGATAGAAGCAGGAGACTTAATGAGGGCAAATTGCAATTGTCCAGGTTTGAGGTAAAAGATTGTGAGGTGGAGTTAGTTAAAATTTGTAAATTAGGTTATATTTTGAAACATATGTCCATGAATTGAATGTTGTGGTGCAGAGACCCAGTAGTGCTCAGTATGACTCTAAAGTTATGTCCTAAACCATAAGGAAATAGTGATGACATGAATAGTAGTGATACTATTATAAATATTACTAGAGTCACAGAAGTTTTAAACTGATTTTTGCATAATAGCTTGCTTAATCTTCACAAAAAATGCTATGTTAGGCACAATTATTTTCCCATTTTGCAAATATACTAACATAAAGAAATAAGTATGCTGTCTATTTTCCCAAGTCTTCAAAATGACATATAAGTTTTAACCACAGAATCTGGCTTTAAAAATCTCTGATTTTAACTATACAGTGCCTCTGATTCAGGAAGAATAAACTTGGCAGGTTTACTAAACAGTGTTAAGTAGACTGTTAGGTACATGACTAATCATCAAAAGATTCATCAGGGCTCAAAATGAAAATTTAGGAGAATTCAAATTAGACATGGTGAATAAAACAAGAAACGTGGTGTGACACAAGGGATTCAGCCGAGCTTCAAATGTTCCCAATCCTTGAATTTTCTTATTTTTTTAAATTTTTTTATACTGCTAGGGTTTGAACTCAGGGCCTCACACATGCTAGACAAGTTCTGTACCCCTAAGCTGTACCCCATCCCTTGAAATTATTTTAAAGGTGATTTATTTATTTGACCAGCATTTTGTGGTTTTCAGTCTACAAATCCTGTACCTGTTCGTTAAATTTACACCTAGTTGTTTCATAGTTTTTAGCTATTATCATTGACTTTTGATTTCACTTAGCATGTCTTAGTGGATTTGTGCTATTCATTCTGTTTATCACACACTGTGGCTAGGCCATCCTAGTGTAGAGGAGGAAGCATCAGGAGATCTGAGCTGAGGTAGGAAAATGTGGCTCAGTCTCTACCTCTGCCTCTTCCTGGCTCTTGATCTTGGACAAGACGCTGGATTCTCAGGTAATTAGTAGCTACATCACTAGAGTGAGAACAACTCAAATTATACTTCAATACTACTTATTATTGGTGCTTTGCCCTTAGTAGATTTCTACTATAAAATAGATATTCGTATGTTTTTCAAAATGCTTTGATGAACCATTTTGAAAATGAAAGGCAAAGACCATGGAATCTGGTTTAAATGGAGAAAGTCGAACAAAGTCTTCTACCTATATTCTGACTGCATAAGCAATAAGTATAAATTTTGAGATAGGCAGTTATGAAATGATAGGAGAGGTCTGCACAACATTGTTGCCCATGGGAAATCTAGTTCTGTATGGAATAGAGACACACTTCTCTCTCTCTCTCTCTCTCTCTCTCTCTCTCTCTCTCTCTCTCTCTCTCTCTTCTGCAGTCTCTCTTTTCTTCTGTATTTCTGACTTTATTTTTGTGCTGTTCCATTCTGCCTTATTATCCATCACTATAAACTTCCATTAGAATCTGTAATGCTCAAATGCTCTAGATTGATGGACAGGGGAGCCAGAATAATTGAAGGGATAAATAATATCACAAAATAGGACCAGACTCCATGTCTGCTGGGTGCAAGAAGAGAAAATAAATCTTTTGTGAGTTGAGAATAAGGTAAAGTTCTAGTTTAAGAATGGAAATCAAAACTAAGTAGTATAATCAATCAGGAAGTGATAAAATCTTAGAGAAGGCAGACTTAATCTAAATCTCCCAGGGCAGACAAGGTGATGTAAATCTGCACCTATTTTGTAAGACACAGAAGACATATGTGGATAGAAATGCTCACCTGTGGCATGCTGTGTTCTCATGTTGACGGTCAAGGCAGCCTGAGAGCACATGCCAGTCCTGAGCTGGGTGATGGTGGCCAGCACAGAACCACAGTGTGGTTTAGTCTCTTCAATTGTGCTATGGGACAACACACATGAACTTTACAAGAGTGTGTTGAGAAAATAAAATAGTGCAATGCCTCATATCTAATGTATGTTCAAACACTCTTGAGTATGAGTGGTATTAAAATTAGATTTAATTCCTAGGGACATTGATTATTTTATTGGACATCTTGTAGCTCACAGAGAAGTGCCTGGCACAGAGCAAACATAGATAGCAGATAGTAGGAGTGTAAAGAGAAAAGGTTAAGTGAATTAATGTGGGTAATTTCTGACACATCAAATCCTTGATATCTTTGTTAAATGACTGATTAAGTAGATAATTATGCTACATATTATAAACATCTGTTTTAAATCCCAAAATACACTTACACGAACTGGGCAAACCCCTGTGAAAATATAGATCTGAGGCATAAGAAAGAATGCTCAAGATAACTTCAAGCAATATGCACGGGCATCAGGGGAGACAGACACATTCACTTGCTAGTTTGGCCTCTCACAGTTATTTCCTCTGAGTCTTTGAGTAACAACTAATTGCCAAATATCAAACAATTAAGAATAATAAGGAAGTTAAGGCTTTATTTCTATGCCCATTGGGCACTTGGGTCTGTTAACAGCCCTGCCATGCATCTATCTGCTGGATAGTGTTATGGATGAGGAATCTAAGGCTCAGAGAGTTCCCACTGATTTATTCTGTATCTGAGAATGGTGGAGGAAAACTGGGGCTTGAACTTGAATCTTTGGACTGCAAATCCTGTGCTCTAGTTTCCCAGCCAAGTCTGGTGGCTACTGTTTATGTTAATTATTTTTCCTTCCAAGCTGATAAGGAAATAGCTCAAAGAACAGAACATTGTTGATTGCAGTGAGGTTTCCTTCCAAGCCTTCTCTCACTTTGCAGAATGTTTTTCTAATTTGGCTTTAAATGAGTGCAGCTCCTGGTGGCCCTGGCCACTGGCTCCTTCTTGTGAACAGTCTGGTCCATTTCCTTTGGTTGGTCTACATCCCCCAAGCAGTTGTAGTGTCTGAGGCTTTAAAACCAGGTGGCCCATTTCCCAGATATGTGGTTGGCAACTCTCCTTCCCCAGCATTGTCTCTACCCCCAATCAGAAGTTCTGACGCCATATTTTTCTGTTACTTGTCATTGGCATTTCTCACAGTGTTCTAGTTGCTAATTGCCACAGAGAACTATTGTGGTTAAACAGTATTTGATAACACTTCCAACTGGTTGTGGCCAGGACTTAGGGAGGCAGGAGCATTGCTTTCTCACCTCCCATCATTGCTGACCATGGATCTGGGTTTTGAGGAAGGCGTGCATGGGTGTATGTGTGTGGGTGCCGCTGCCCATTGAAAAGGGATGTGTTGCTTTCCTGTGCTGATCAGTAGAGATGCTGGCAGGGGTGATCCTTTCCAGAGGAGTTTGTTTTTGCACCCTGTCACCTGCACGATTCAATTCATATGTCAGGGCCCCTCAGACATTGAAATAAGAAGAATTTCTGGGAATTCTAGTCTTTCACAGCTCTCCTACAACTTGTCGAAGTATCACAGTCAATGACTTCAAACATATCTTCACTTGGTTAAAATTGATATTATCATACTTGGCATGTCCTGGTAATAACACAGGATTTTAATCTGATGATCTGGTATCTAAGTAGCTTTAGGCGAACTAACAAAGTAATGCAGGCTGGGTGTGGGAAGTTCAAGACCAGTAAGCTAGGGTGTCTGAGTTCTGCTGAGGGCTCTTTTATGATTGCAGAAGGATGCCTTCTTGGCGTCCCCTCAGGTGGCAGAAAAAAGCAAAGAGAGCTCTTTGAGTTCTTTAACAAAGTCCTCTTATCCCTTTCATAAGGACTCTACCATTCTGAGTTAATCATCTCTCCAAGGACCCATCTCCTAAGTTTTGGGATTCCAGCATATGAATTTAAATGTGTACAAATATTCAGTGCATAGCCTCTGAGATTTCTTGTCTCATCAGCTTCATGGGCTATGTGACCTGTTTATGAGCACATGCACTCTGCATACTTCCCAGTAGTCCTTCACTAAATGCTAGTTGAAGGATGAGAATAGTCTGCTACTGGGGTGCTGTTAAAATCATGTGTAAGGACACCTGCTACAGACTTGGTACAAATGCTCCCTTGGTGAAGAAGAAAGAGCAGAGTGGGGTGCTTTGGGGGATGCCTGCTCCTCAGACCCTTCATTTCTGCCTTCCTGTTCATATGGATATTGATGCAGATAGCATGACCAACATTCTTCTGGCTCACTTGGGAGGGCTGCTTTTGGATGGCTCTCTCACAGCAAGTCCTAGCACAAAGTTGTCACATGCATTCCTTCTTACCCTATGGTTCTGGTGGTTTTAGACAGGTGGAAGGAGGGCTGCATCAGACATCCTCCTTAGACATTTACAGCTCCATCACACTGGGGATTTGAGCCAACCTCTACAGAATTAAGAAACTACCACGGTTTCTCATCAAACTCAACAACTCCTAGTGCAACCTTTGGTGATGTTTTACAAAGCACAATGTTTTTGTTTCTATCCTAGGAAGTTTCTATAATTCTCAAATATTGTAGGAGCTATATGGTTTGCTTCTTGTTCTTTTGTTATTTGTGTCCTGGATACAGTTTGCATGTGGAGTATAAACTCAACTGTATACTTCAGTTAATTGCTGCAAGAAAGAAGACTAATATGAGTGCTGTCAGGGCTTTATTCCCACATAGAAACTCTTACACTGCGGTAGTGGTGAGGTGTCCAAGGGTTCTTTTTTCCCAGCATTTGTAGGAGGTTTGAACTGATTTTAACCATGTCTGAAAAGAAAAATTTGTAATTGAGTCTCACTGTTTTACAGATGACCTAGCAAAAACAAATTTATATATATTATGTATGATATATATATAATGTTTCTGATTGGGCAGGCTTTTTCTCTATTTTTTTCCAGAAATTCTATGTTAAAAACAAGAGTCAAAGTAGAACTGCATCTAGGTGAACACCTTGATATTTTAAAAATACTTCATTAACACACTGATTTGCTGTTTATTGATCCTCTTGTGATCTACTCTGATAAAATTCTCTACGGAAAGGGGAATGAGCTAGGAAATGCCCTCAGATTTCCCTAGTAGAATACATCAGCTAGCAATAATAACAGAATCACTTCATCTGTTAGTTTGTTAATATTTGCAAGCAACAAAAGAGTTAATTAATTGACTAAATTGATTAAGGTCTGTGTTTCTTCACTTGGCAGTGCAGAGGGGAGTGAGTCCAGGGGAAATTTCAGCTCTGCTCTTGGTGCTCTGACTTGTCTTGATTATGACCTTCTGGAACAGTGGCTAACAGCACAACCACTGAAGTAGATGTGATCAGCCCTCATGAGCTGTGCAGTTTGGACATGCTACTTTGCTACTGGACCTCAAGACTGCCCAATCACCAAAATGTGCCAGGTGTGCCTAGAGTTCCACTGGCTGTGCTCACCTGGAGAAAAGGAAGGAAAAATGGTTGTTGCCCTGAAGGGGTTTAAATCTCATTAGGGTTAGACTCCACTCTCTCCCCGATGAATTCTGAGTCCCTTGAGATGGGAAACATGACTTCCAGCTTCTAATCCTGCAAGATGGCTGGACAGGGCAGTTGCCTAGTGAAGGCTGAATGAGTAATTGAAGTAGCATGAAACAGATTTTTCAAGACCAAAGGAGCATGAACAAATATCCAGTCAACAGAATAGCAACCATTTACTCTGAATGAGCCTGAGTAGAGAATGATCAGGGCCAATTGGAGTTTGCTAAGCTGGTGAATAATAATGTATTGAAACAAGCTCTGTGACAAGTCAAAGTCCCTGGGTGAACTCTGGCAAACCAAGTTCCCTTGCTGAGCTTTACTTTCCTTTTCTTTATGGGTTTATGTTTTACATTTTAATCCATGATCATTTTGAATTAATATTTGTATCTGGTGTGAGTTTTAGTGTGAGGTTCTTTTCCCCTCCCCTTTCCTTCCTTTCTGTCTGGCTGGGACATTCTCTTGTTCTACAACTATTTCTTGAGAAGTCTGTCCTTCCTTTGCTAAGTTCACTTTCCTCTTCTTTCAAATGAAGGGGTCAGATTTATACTAGAGGAAATCACTGTTCCCTTCTAGGTTAACGAATCTTTTGAACCCACTTTTTCTGATGTGCACTTCCTTTGAGCAAAGCTATCCTTCATATCATATATATGTAAAAAAGGTCATCTAGATGAAATTCAGAATTCATCTGTTGGATATTGTTCAGTTGATAGATTTTCCTGTGAAAACTATGGTTTTAGAAGTTTGATGAAAATGTATAGAAATTCTTAGACTAATGATTTCTTTTTTTAATACTATCAAGCATGACTTTTTTGGACAAACTTAATAGATTGTGGGTTTTGCTTCACATGGAATGGAGGGGGAAAGATGGTTTACTTCTCAATTAAAAAAGCAACAGCTGGTTAATCTTTGTACTGGATTCACAAACTGAAGGGGTAAAATAGTAATTGTTCCATGATTATAAAATAGAGTGAGGTAAGGCTGGAGTCAATTTTTTTTCCTCAAAGAATCACAGAAATATTTATTGTCAAGAAGATCATTAATCCTCATCATAGAGAAAACATATCAAACAAGAGTGAATAATACATGTTTGTGGATCCAGTATTCAAACAACTATATAAGCAAAGACATTTTAGAGTTCTGTTCCTAAAGTCTATAGTTGTGAAATATCTTTTTAGTTTTTAGATAAGGAATCAGAATAAGGTGATACAATACATGTCAGAGCTATTCTTCGAGAATGAGTGAGCTCTAGAGTCATTCTTCCTGGGGCTGCCAGCTTGTGAGCTTTCAAAATTAAGCAGAGCTTGTACTTTAGTAGGAGATCACCACAAAACACCTGCTCAAAGGGAGAAACCATAGTAGTAACCAAATACTAGAGGTTGAAAGGGCCTGGTTATATTGAGAAAGGATTTGGGTCTTTTTCTTGAAACAAATTCATCCTAAAACACCAGAAAAAGTCTCATCCATGTTTAGACACAAGCAAGTAAGGAAGCCCTACACCTAAGGAGGTACTGATCACTGCATCATATTAGAGAAGTGAAAGAAAAAGGGAAGTTTTATTTTGAGGAGTTAGTCTACAAAAACTCCTACATTGTAAATCAAACCTTTTGTGTTCTAATTCTCACTTCTGTCACTCTATGTCTGACTATCCGGAATCAGTCCAGGATTTTGGGGGATCTAGATTTCCTCACCTACAAAATTAGATATTTGGACTAGATGACATTTCTCCTACCTCTAAAATTGTGTGACCTTTTCCTAGACCATATATTCTTTCTTTCTATACTGCTTCTCCACTTGTTCAGCAAATATTTATGGGGCCACTATTTTGTTCCTGTACTGTGACAAAAGTGTCACATCTTATATAATTTATAAAAACTGTTCAAAATAGGCAAATCCATAGAGATGAAAGGTAGGTTAGTAGTTACTGGGGGCTGATAAAATTGACAGTGAGAGTGATGATTAATGGGACTGGAGGGTCTTTTAGGAGTGATTCTGGGTTTGGGACATTTCCTATGAACAAAATCATAATATGTGGCCTTGGGTATGCTTCTTGTAGTGTAATGCTGTCCTGGTCTGTTTATGTTGTAGCATGTAGCAGTACTTCATTTCTTTTTTGGTGAGTAATATTCCATTGTATGGACATAGCCCATTTTATTTATCCATTCATGAGTTATTTGATTGTTCTACATTGGGACTATTAAGAATGATACTGCTGTGAATATTATTGTGCAGGGTTTTGTAGATATGTTTTCTTCCCCCAATATATGCCTAGGAATGGAATTGCTGGGTCATTGCCACATGCACCCATTCTGCACTCAGGCCTGTGATCCCTTGTCACTCTGCCAGAGAAACTATCATGTCTCCAGACACAGGTTGTTATCTCAACTTCCTTTGTTCTAGTTAAGAAGACCAGCTTACAAGCCCCAGAAACCAATTACTTACTGTGAATTTATATCTGTGGGATTTATATCTGTATGGGGTCCTCACTTACCCAGCCTAGTCCTTGTGTTGAGCTATAGTCAAGCATCAACTGCCACATCCTCAGCTCTCTGAGAAAGATTGGGTAGTGATCTGAGTTTGGCTTTCATTTGCAATCCTTTAGCTATTCTGCGTGGCAGCTTCCACTGCTTCATTCTTTAGTTTCCCAAAGCATTGCTTTCTCATTATATATATATATAAAATCTGGCATCATAATGTTTACTTAAAGAGCCTCTCCATTATTCAGAGAGGCAACAGGTCCTGTAGAATTCCCAGAGGAATAAAGTGCCTGGCTTCAAGATGCTGTAATGTACCTGGCACCCAGGAATGGGTGTGAGGCAACAAAGCTGAGGAGTGGACACCCTTCCTCTGCTGCTGGCTGTGTTGCATTCTACTGCAGTTTCCTTTCTTTGCATTGCTGCACATAACACTCCACGCCCCTGTGCTGGCCCTGCTGGTCACAGTGGAGAATTTTGAATCCCATGGGATGAGTGGCCTGTCAAGTAGTTTTTATTGACAGCTTTTTGTTTGCTGTGCATCTCATTGGCTTGTTTACCAACACCAACTAGATTTTGTTTCTTTCATATCCAAACCGGAATACATTTGGATATCCTGAGATTTTACAGAGCGTGTTTTTTTATTATATGAACCTAACCTAACTAGTATTCCCATATGAAGTAATGCAAATCTACTTTTGTTCTAGTGGAGCTATTTTGGTCACATATAAGCAATTTTGGTTCAGTTTAGGGTGTGAATTCAAGGTTTTTATAACTCAGTTTGAGCTTCATTTCATATCAGTGATAGCCATTTTAATTTATCTGAATAAAACATTTTTATTGTCACTATGTGTTACAAAGCCTCCCCCCACTCGCTTGATTTTTAAGAAAAAGAAAATCTTCTTTGATTTATGTTTATGGCTTCTCTCCTCCTTTGAAAGCAGGGGCTAACTGATCATTGGCACAAATTAATGTTCTAGAATCTACCTTCAGAATTAGAGTCTTGAGTGTGAAGCAGTGAAACCTGTATGTCAGGGGCTTTAGGTCTCTGCAGAGTTGAAGGGGGCAAGGTGACGAGGGGGAAAGGTGACGAGGGGGCAAGGTGAGGGAGAAGTGAACCTCTGCCCCTGTTCTTCCAGAGAAGATCTGCTTAGTCCTGTTTTTATTTTGAGATACAATATAAGATCATGTTTACACAAGGAAGAAATGGTTCCACTTAACTTTAAAAAATAAAAATGGCTTAAAATATATTGCTAGAGGTCATATAGATAGGAATCAGGCTTTCTTTGCAGTTGCTGGATCTAAGCCCTTCAGCCCACACACGGGGGGGGGGGAGAGAAAAAAAATTGGTTATATGTTTACTAACTTCTGAGAATCACAACCACACACACCACACACCACAAAATAGGCAAAACAGGCACTTCTCTCAGGGCCATGTACATTTACAGTTTTGATGAAATATGGTAAGTGGTTTTGCTCATTTTTAGAGTAAATGGGAAGAATTTTTGGGACAGAATCAGGTTTTCTTATCTTTAAACTGGGGCAAATATCTCATAATTATCTTTGTGTCTCCTTTTTAACTTATCCAGAAGGTATAAAAATTATTAATATTCCCATGTAGAAGAATGACAGGGGACTCAACGTTCGTGTAGCCATGGATATCTTAGGATACACTTTTTGGATGTGTTACTCCATATAATATTAGGTGGTTACCACCAGCCCTTCCAGTAAGCAAATCTGCAGGCCAAGCTGATGACCCTGTACACACAGTGAAGCATTCATTCACCAAGGATGTTTTAAGAAGACGTGATTAGGGAAGGGATACCATGGGGTGGAAGAGCAGGAACTGTAATGCCAGGCAGATGTACATGGGAGAAGAGGCTCAGAGAAAATAACAAAAAATAAACCTTGGAACCTGTCTCCTCATCAGTAAAAGAAAAATCATAATAACCATTTTGCAGTGTTGTTCTGTTATAAATCATGTAGAGAAAGACCAGCTAAGAATCGATACATCATAGGTATCACCCAGTCAGCACATAGTGTGGTGTGGTTCAGTGACCTCATGATGACTTGCTTGGCCAGTGGCGTAGCCACTGTGGACTGCTGTAGCCGTGTGCCATTGGCAACTGTTACTCTTGTGGCAATTTTACTTCCCATCCTGCAGAAGAGCAGTGCCTTTGGGGACCTAGCCCGGGGTCTTGAACACATTGAATACTTGGAGGGAATTGAGCTCATCCATAACTATTGGCTCAATGTGTCTCTTCAGAGCCAGCCTCCAGTTCTCATTGTATTGGTGAGACTTGTGCCACCATCACACTGGGGAAGGATGTTGCCTTCTTACTGGCAAATGAGACGCAATGACTCTGATTTTTCAAAAAAACTTTACTATGTAACATCTATAAGGTTATATGACCTGTGTATCAGGATCACAGTCTTTGACTCCTTTTTTTAATACCTGGCCCCTGAAACTCTCTCTTTCAGTGAGAGGAGGCTTCAACGCTGTAGTAAAAGTCTACACATTGGGTCAGTTCAGCCCTTGTGGCAGTGCAGAAAGGGAATAGAAGTGGACCTGCCTTTCAGGAGCCTTGAAAAAGGGGTAGGAGGCCGAGTGGGATAGCATGCGAGGAAAGTTCAGGGTGTGGAGGGGAGGGGCAGAGGGGATCTCTGGAAAGATAATCGGGAAGGGCGATGGGGTCTGGCGCTCTGGCATCCCCTTAGGTGAGGGCTGCTGTGGGACCACCAGAGCAGGTTGGAGGGTAACAGGGGCTTCTGCCTCAGGGCTGCTGCCTCTGAAGGCATGACGCCTGTCTTCAGGGGGGTGCGGCTCCGATGGAAGATCCGGAATTTCGAGTTCAATATCAGCATAGGCAAGAGCCCGGGGAGGATCTATTCTGATGGTGGCCGTCATGCCATATCTGCGTCGTTTGTTGACCCAGTACAGCAGTGGGCTGTAACTAAATGTGTCAGCTTTCATCACCTCCACCCACTGCTGGGCACGCTGTCTCCTCCGCAGGTTCTTCCTCCAGTGGAGTACCAGCATGCAGCCACCAGTTATCACGGTGCAGAGCCCCAACAATCCGAAGTACCATGGGACCCACGCTGAGGCAGTAAAAAAACAACAACAACAAAAAAAAAAAACAAAAAAGGCAAGCTGACTGAGAGCTCTAGCTTGGGACCTGAACTGTGTCTCATTCCTCTCCTGGATTTGGCTCATTCATCCTCTCATTCCTTCCCACCCTTCTCAAAGACATGCCTAATAATTTCCTGATTCAGTCAAAGCTATATTTGCAGGGCACATAAGAGACCCCATTAGCCTTTTTTAGATAAGGAACACTAGGTGTAGAGGGGCCAGACCTGCCCAGACTCAAGTCAGGCCTTCCTGCTCCCAGTCCAAAACCCATGCAGTCATTCACACCAAGAAGCCTCACTAAGGACAAGGACATCAATTGTATCTCTTCTCCTTGGGCAGAGCATGGTCTCTGCCTTTGAGGAGTCCTTAGTTTCCTAGAGGAGTCTGTCTCTTAACTAAATAGCACTCCATTCAGGCAGCACCCCCCTCCCCCCCATCCATGCAAAGGGTCTTCCCTGAAAGTTTGTCACTCACTCTCAAAAGAACTGGGTGTACTTACGACCAGGGAGGCCCATGTCCTCCTTTTGCGAATTTATAAGGTTCACTCTGGTTACCAGGCCTATGGCTCTGCAAAGAGTGAACTGACCCACTACTCTGCCCACCAATGGGAGTCCCCAGAAGGCCCAGTCCCATTGTTCTCTAAAGATGAGATCACTGGGTTCTGAGCATCAGGAATTCTTGGGCTGGTGCTTGTAGAGTGGTTGGCAGTTGATGGAATAAGGGACTCCATCTTATGACATCTCATGAGCATGTTGTCTTCCATGAAAGACTGGTCCACCATAGAATTGTCTGTTCCCAACTTTGTGTGGTGAACTCACAGGCAGCTCCCAGCAAAGGGTCCTTACACCCTCAGGAGCTTCTACTTGTGTTTTCAGTTGTTAGGGAGCCATTTTCCAGTGGGGAGTGAAGCAGGGAGGACAGTGAACATTGGACATCCCTACCCTCAAGAAGTGTCTTACCCAGTTGTCAGGGAACAAAATGGCTTAGAAGAACCATGTGGTCCAAACCTCCTCCTTTGGCTCCTACCATCTCTGTTTTGTTTCTTCAACAAGTGTTTTTTGGGCATCATCAGGTCTTGTATGTGATCTGCTTCTCTTTCCAGCTCCGTCTCCCTCCCCACCTGTCATATACCTTTCAGCCCTGGGCATGCCAGATTCCCACAGACCCTGCTTATTCTCCTCTAAACTTTGGCTCAGACTGCTGCTTCACTCAGGAGTGTCACTCACCACATTTCCACCACGGAACACCTTTTTATCCTCCCAAGTGGTCAGCTCCCCAACTCTGATACAAATAGTTCTTTCAGTTGATTTTCCGGTTTCTAGAACTCTGTAGCAGATAAATTTGAAGCAAATTGTTCCCAGGGAGAGGAATCAAATTGATTTCAACAACTATAAATGTGTATAAAGTGGAAAATATAGTGTTCTACAGATTTTATATATTATTTTTAGAAATTGCTCTATTTGAACTGGTATAAAAGTGATGCCCTTTTAAATAATATGTCACCTACCATGAACAACTAAAGTTCAGTTAAGTATGAATTAAACGGAAAAAATTAACTGATGCTCTGCCACTGAGGCTTATTTTAAAATCAACATATTTTCCATCCCCTTCTCCCCATCCCTAACCTGGAACAGGATTACTTTTTGTCCCCATTCAGTTATCTGTCCTTGAGCACACACCCACCACAGGAGTGAAGAAATTCAGAGTTGGAGATGGCAGCAGAAGACTTAGAAAATGATTATATCCCAGATTAAGAGGTGAAATAGGACCGGGCACACCTGAAATCACATCTTTAAAGACACTTTGTTCCCCCTGATGTGCAGAATCACAGCCTCTGGGACAAGAGTCCCTTGCATTTTTCCTTTGCTTGCAAAGTAATTAAACTTCTGTCCATCAACTGATATATATATAAATATACAAATGGGTATATCCATCCAACAGAAAATATGTGTGGATTTGTGTGTATATATATACATTATATTTATATAAGATTTTGATATTAGGGATGGACCCCAGTATTCAGTTATTGAATAAACAATGTAGGAAGCCTATATCAACTAAAAATTGAAAATTATTTTCTCTCTGAAAAAATTTTAATAGCAATTTTACTTATTTTATACATCTATATTATTTGTTGAGATGTGAATATATATGTTTGTGTATAATATATGTATAATATAAAATATATAATACATATACATATGTATGTCTACATATATTTGTATGTATATATATGTATCTATACGTGTACATATGTGTATATATATATATATATATATATATATATATATATATATATATATATATCTACATTTATATATATATAAAAAATTATTGCTAATTAATTAAACAAGGGAGAAAAAGTCTTCTCAATTACATGCTGGGGTGACTGGATATCCACCTGACTCCTCACACAATGCACAGAGTTTACCCAAATTTAATTCCAGAACTAACTCAAAATAGACCTATATGTATGTAAGAGCTAAAGGGGAAATTTTCTTTAAAGGTATAGGAGTAAATTTTGACTTTATTAGGCAAATTCTTCTTGGATAGGACACCAAGAGCACAGTGATAAAGAACAATATGGGTAGATTGAACTTCAAGTTAACAACTTTTGTTCAAAGTATCTTGTCAAAAATGTGGAAAGACAACTGACAGACAAGGACAAAATATGTGCAAGTAACATGTCTTAAAAGAAAATGTATCCAGAATAAATAAAGAACAGAACCCAACACATAGATAGCCAATGTTTAAATAATGGACACATCATCTGAGTAGACCTTTCTCTAGAGACCTTCCTCCAAAGCAGATATTCTGGCCAGTGAGCACATAAAAAAAATGTTCAACATCATCAGCCAGTGAGACTCAAAATAAGGTACTACTCCACATCCATGAGGATAGCTAAAATGAAACCAGATATTAACAACTTGGTAAGGATTTGGGAAATGTAGAACCAACCTTCCTACATTGCAGTAGAAATGTAAAATAATGTAGTTTCTTTGACAACTATCATTCAAGTGCCTGTGTAGGGGGCAATGTGGCATCATTAGACAGCTCTAGCAGGGTCACTCTGTCAGCATTAGAAGTGGCTAGAATAGTTTTCAACATGTAGATGTACTATTGGATAAAAATAAAATATGGTTAGTCTTCAGATAGAAAAATGTACATGTCTAGAAGTCTTAGCTCTGTAGTACTTGGTGCAAAAAGAGTAAAAATGATTAATTACTTTTGATTTGATTTCAGTTATGTGCTAAGCCTTACAATTCATGTGTTCCCCAATCTCAAACTTGAGTGTGCACAAAGAAATAAGTAAACTTAACTCAGTAAACCAGGAAGCGCCAGTTGACATGGTTGACTTTCTAGTTTTGACAAATGAAAGAATGATCATTTAAAGAAAGCCAGACACTTGGAGCAACTAGAAACAAGTTGCAGATGAATGATACGGAAAAGAGTTCTATTCGTTTATAAGAACACAAAATATAGCCATGTGGAGCCATTGGAAATACCCTGCACTCTAATGGGCATCTAAGGGAATTGCCCAGTGAGAACATTACCCTGTCATGTGGGCCACCTTCAGTGTTTCTGTATTTTCTCCAAAAGGAGTTAGTGTCTCAGTTGTATCTTGGCTGTGCATGCTAGGACAGTTGAGTCTCCTGATTGAGGAACTTGGATTCTCACAGCAGGCAGATAAGATGGATCTATTCTGATAATATTTCATGTTATGGGAACTCTCTCATGGCTCTGTAGATTGTGTGGTCATGGAAACCTTCTGAGAAGCTGAAATATACATGTCAGGAGTGAGCTGTGTGCAAATCAGGGAGAGGAGAATGAAGGGGATGATGGAGGCAAAGACACACTTTCTAAGATGGGCCTGTTGTGACCCTATCTCAAAAGGCTGATGTGTTCTCTAGAGAAGTAAGATGAACACAGGGCAGGAGGTGTAGGAGCAGGCAAGTGCTGGACCCTTATTGGAGGGTCGGGTAGGGAACCCCTTGTATAGAACTTTGTTCTGTGGGACAAATTGGACTTTACCGAGATCATGTAATGTTATGTAGATTAATAAAGTGATTCACTTTATTTTTTTTGGGTTGGTGTTATTGTTTTGTTTTGCTTAATTTTATTTTGGCCCTGGGATTGAACCTGGGTCCTTGAGCATGCTAAGCAAGCACTCTACCACTGAGCCACATCCCCAGCACAGGAGATCTGTTTTTAAATACTATTTTATCAATATGTACAAAGAGTGGGCAGTGTCTACATAAAAATGGAGGTAAGGTACCCAATGAGGTGGTTGTTAATGGGACTCATGTAAATGGTGGTGTCCTGGCTTGGAGAGAAAATTTGCAGGACTTGTTGATGATGTGGATCTTTTGGGTGCCAGAAAAAGGAGAGGATATGGGTGGATGATGGCAGCATCCTCTAGGATTGGGGAGCCTGGAAGAAGCTGGCTTGAGTGGGCTGGAGATTTGAAAGGCTCTGATGGAGTTACAAACTGCAGAATCATTGAACTCCATACCATGAGAAAGTTCTAGGACAGGGACACAGGTGAACCCCAGGGCTTTTTCTAAATAATTGCTGCAGTCTGGCTGGGCAAAATAATCAGGGGTTGACAAGAAACTTGTGAAGGTTGATACAGCGGGAGCCATTTTATTGTAGGATGGCAGAGGTATTTATTCCTAACTGAATACACAGCCTGTTTCAATTTAGCATCATCCAGTTACAGGAATCCTCATCATCTTAAGTATACACAGCTTAACTCAATTAATATCATCTTAATAGTTTGCTGGCATTACTTCTCAAACCACTCCCTCTGGCAAAGTGCCAGGCACCATCTTGACTTGGTTGTGGCTCTCAGCAAATAATTACAAACCTCTTTAAGGAAAAGACATCTATACCTGCATCAGTATCTTAAGAATTGAAACTAGGAGGCTAGCTTAGAAGAATAGTCACAAATGCCAGATTTGATGTTGTCTTCTTTGAGGTGTGAGAACTCTTGAACTTCCCAGGTGCTTAAGAAACACCTGGTGCCAGAATCCTTGTGACAGATTATCATTTGCAAGGTCCTTTTTGATGAGTAATGTGGAAGGCTCTAGCAGAATCACTATTTGTTTTGTTGGGAGGAAAGGCACTTTGCCATTTGAGAATTGCAGCATAAGTGTAGAAAGGTGTTTGTGACATCTTGTTTTAAAAATGTCTTTTCCTCCTGGAAAGAGGAACTATGAGCTTAGGGGGAAAGACTGAGAAGAAATGCTGGGTGTAGATCTGTAATTGAAATTTTAAAAAGGGGTCAGGGTTTGCCCTTCCCCATTAGTGCAAGTGTTCTTAAAAGTTCTCAGAGTGCTTTAGAAATTTTCAAATAAGCTCATTGAGCCTTGTATACCCTTAAGTGTCTCTCAGCCATCACTGCATACAAGGGTAGAAAAGAGAATAGTCAGTTTAGTGTAATGCTTTGTTGGTTGTATGACATGTGGGCCATGTATGCCAAAAGGAACCACAATGATGGTCTCTTGGTCAGCAAAGGCAGATGGAAAAAGTGTCATAGGCTTATTCCGTGTTCACATGTACATATTGCTGAATTGTGCTACCTGACAGGTAATGGTGACTGATGTAGTCTCTGTAGAAGACAACCCTGTCTTAAAAAGTTAGATTTAGCTGTTGTCATGGTGTGCACCTATAATCACAGCTACACAGATCAAGGCAAATTTGATGACAAATTTGAGGCCAGTTGAGGCACATTAGTGAATCAATGCCTGAAAAAAGGGGAGGGGCAAGTACGTAGCTCAGTGATAGAGCCCCTTCCTAGTTCAGTCTCTGAATATTAATATCAAAAAGAATAAGTCACTATTTAATCATGATTTAGAAATAGTGTATTTGTAGAAGTCTATGACCCAGAATTGTAACACCTAAGTTGGTTGGGTGGGGCTCCCCCACCCCACTTCCATGGTTTTCTCTAATATAAATTTATTCTTGCTAGTGTAGCCATATTTTTAACTTTTTTACAAAATGGTGTAATGGATGAAATGTGTAAAGACTGTAGAATGATGAGGTCCTGTCTAAAGATATGAGACTGAGTCCCATGAGAAGGATGACAGTACTGAAGGAGTTTGTCAAGTCAAGACTCTAGTAAGTACTAATTTTCTCACTGTGCTTGTGTCTGCATGGTGTGTGCACAGAGGTTGAGATCTGTGTGTATCCCTTAGCATCTTAGATTCTTGTATTAAAAAATGCCTATGGCTAATGTTTAGAAAATTGTTTTTTGTTGTTGTTGTTGTTTTTTGTACCAGGGTTGAACTCCTGGGCAGTCAACCACTGAGCCACATTCCCAGCTCTACTTTGTATTTTAGTTAGATACAAGAGTATCATGAGTTGCTAAGCCCTTTGCCATTGCTGAGGCTCGCTTTGAACATGTGATCCTCCTGCCTAAGCCTCTATAGCTGCTGGGATTACAGGCATGTGCCACTGCACCTGGCTGAGAAAATGGTATTCTTTATTGGAGGAGAGTGAGAAATTTCAGGTTTTCTGGTTCTGCAATGTTAGGAGATGCAGGAATAATGAAAGAGAGATGCTCTGAATTGCCTGTACAAATGTGAATCCAGGGACAAGATTATTTTAGAGTTCTATATTGTTACCAGGGTTAAGATCCAGCTGCTTGCCCCACACCTGGCCAGTCAAGTTGACAACTAAGTAGTTGAGGCAAAGAAAGTGACTGCATTTAAAAAGTGGCTCAGTGAGAAGAAAGAGGGATTCTGTATCCAAATCCCTACCTCTTAGGAAGCTGATCTCAGGGGGCTTATGTTAGTGATTCATGGGTGTTTCCAGATGGGCAGGTGTTCTGCAGAGGGAAGGCTGGATAATGGTATCCAAGTCATGATATTTTCCAATTTCTAAGATCTCAACAGTAAAGATCATGATTTTTTTCCTATTACGGACTAGGTGCATATTATACAATGATAGGGAAAGTTAATTCTTCCTAGACCCTCTTGCTGAGCTGGTAGCTTAAATCATTGTAATGAGGGAGAATATCCTTCCTCAGTTAGTGATATAGTGTAAACTCCCAGCAGTGAACACAGAGCATCCTTCCTCAGCTAGCTACTCCTATCATGAACAGAAACACATCCACTAGTGAATTTCAGTATTTCAACACTGAGGACAGGCAGTAATTTTTTCAGGAAAATGGTCCTGATTTGCAAACATCTAATTGTCATTGATTATTTTCCTTGGATTGATCACAATAGGAATGTTTTAATTTTCAGATCCCAGAATGCACAAAGAGAACTTAAAATACTGATGTTTTAGGCTTGACCTAGATTTTCTTAGGAAGAACTTTGAAAGAAGTAAGACTCTTCCAACATTACAAGTCAGTAAGATGGATTTTGAAGATATTCATGTCATTGTGGGGTCAAATAAAGTCTAATGCACAAAGGAACCCATGCAGTCATGTTTATAGCTATGACAGTTGCTCTTTTGAGTAACCCTGTTTTTCTCTGTGAGACAACAGGCAAACACTGAATCAAAATGCATGAAGAGCACTTTGCTATAGGAGCTATGTCATCTCTTTATCTAACATTATAGACATTTGTTCATGGCAGTTGGAAGACTGATCTCCCAATTGTATTCCTAAGGCTCAAATACATAGAATCAAAATGATGCAGAGGAACCTATGTTAAAAGCAAAGACTAAAGTTTTAACAGTATTAGAGCAAAGAAGGATTAATGAATCAGGCAGCACTGAGAACCAGAAGAGTTTCAGAGTTTCATGGCAACAGTGTGGGCAGTGCCCTTCCATAGGCTGATGTAGAAGTACAATGGAAAAAATATATTTGACCAGAGTCAAAAGACCCTACATAGATGTTGTTTAGCAGTTTCTGTAAATTGGTAAATTTTTTTAGTTTCATTTTTCTAAAAACTTAAACTGGTTCCTAGTTTTCTGTAACATTTTTACATTAATTCTCCATGTACCTGTGGAGGAAGCTGAAGGAAGCCCTGGAATCATCTCAGTCTAATGAACTCTCAACTAAAACTTCATATCACTCAGGATAGAATCCAAGTTCCAAGCCACTCATTGTTAAGACTAGAATTATGAGATTTCTGTAGAAAATAGCACCAATATACAATGGAAATGCCCTTGGATAATGTTGATTTTGAAAAAGCAGTAATTTATGTCTTGTGATTCTATTTCAGTTTGAGGCTGATCCACTAGCAGATTGTTTAAGAGGATCAACAATTCCATCTTTACTTAGAGTGATGTCACTAAATGACTGGATGTTTCCTTATTCTAGGAGCTGTGTTGAAATAGTGAGTTATGTCTATGGGAAAAGCAAATATGTAAGTACAATGACAATTTTAATTTTCAACAATTTAAAAACCCATAAATAATCAATTATTACCAATTTAAAATCAGTTGTTAACAATCTGAAAGTAGAGTCCCTGGCATATAAACATGTAGGAATCATTTTATCAAAACTCTGAAACCCTAGAAGTAGAGGCTAATGTCTGCCAGTCAGCAAACACCAGAACAGGTTTTTATGACATGGTTTGTGGCTGTTAGGATAGATGTTGAAGAAGGCATTCGAATTAGAAATTTGGTTTGAATGGGTGGGGAATACTTTTTAAATTTGTTTAGTCCTATAAGACAGGATAATGACCTTTAGCATATATTATATTCATTCAGTTTATATTATATACATTATATACATTTAGCATACATTATATATACATACATAGAGTATCACTTATTCTATTTAGGATCCCACTCTTGTAATTGTACAAGATCTGGAGTTACCCTGATTGTGTATACATATATAAGGCTAGCAAAGTTATGACTGATTAATTCTACTGTCTTTCCTATTCCCCTCCTCCCTCCCTTCGTTTCCCTTTGTAGAATACAATGGATTTCTATTATTGCCCTCCCCAACATCTCTTGTTTTGGGCTAGCATCCACAAATCAGAGAGAACATTTGGCCTTTGGTGTGTTGGGATTGGCTTATTTCACTTAGAATGACAGTCTTCAGTTCGGGTTGGGGAATATTAAGAACTAGCCCACTGGGCACAGTAGCACAAGCATGTAATCCTATGTTTCTCAGAAAGCTGAGGCAGGAGCATCACAAGTTCAAAGCCAGTGTCAGAAACTTAGCAAGGCTTCGAGCAACATAGAAAGACACTGTCTCTAAATAAAATATAAAAAGGGCTGGGGATGTGGATCAAGGGTTGAATGCCACTTGGTTCAATCCCTAGTACCAAAACAAAACAAAACAAACAGCAGCAAGAACAACAACACAAAACAAGGCTCCAATCATGTTTCCAAAAATTGAACTTATTTTTAAAGGAAATTTAATCTTTTTATAGGAATTTTGGGTTCACAGGAAAATGAAGAAGATACTGAGACTTTCTGTGTTACTCCCCCATTATCAATATCTCCCACCAAAGTAGTGCATTTATTCTAACGGATGAATGTACATTAATAGATTGCAATCACCAGGCATGGTGGTGGAGCACGCTTGTAATCACAGTGGCTCGGGAGGCTCACTCGGGAGGATTCTTAGTTCAAAGCCATCCTTAGCAATGGTGAGGCACTAAGCAACTCAGTGAGATTCTGTCTCTAAATAAAATGCAAAATAGAGCTGGGGGTGTGGCTGAGTGTTTGAATGTCTGTGTTGTTAAAACCTTGAACCCCAATCCCCCAATATCCATTGCAGTCACTCAAAATCTGCAGTTTACATTTGGGTTCATTCTTGTTGTACATTCATACACAATGTGCATGTGACATATGTCCACTATTATATTATCAAGAAGAGTAGTTTCAACTAATTATTTGTTCTTTTTTTTTTTTTTTTACTATCTCAATATTTTTTTCCCTTTTCTAGAATGTCATATACTTGAAGCATGTAGTAGGTAGACTTTTCAGATTGGCTTTTTTTATGTTGTAATAAACATTTAAAGTTCTATTATTTCTCTGTATTAGTAGGTCACATCTTTTTAGTGCTAAATCACAACATTATGTTGTCTAGATGTAGTTTATTTTCCCATTCCCTTACTGAAGGACACCTTGATTACTCCCAATTTTTGACAGTTATGCATAAAGCTGCTCTAAATATTCTTGTGCCAGTTTTTGTGTGTATGGACACAAGTGTTTAACACTTTTGGGTAGATGGCAAGGAACATGATTGTTGGATCATTTTATAAAAATATGTTAGTTTTTAACAAACCACCAAACTGTATTCCAAAGTGGCTGTAGCACTTGCATTCCACTTGGGAATGATCAGAGTTCTTGCTGCTCTAAATTCTCACTGGTATTTGGTGTTGCAGGTGCTCAGGGTTCAGGGCATTCTAATAGATATAGAGGGACAGCTTGTTTTAATTTGCATTTTCTCATATGATATGGAGCATCTTTTTACATGCTAACTTGTTATATCTTTTCATATGTATATATATATATATATATATATATCTACCTTCCTTGGCAAGGTTCTTGTATATTTGGCCCATTTTAAAGTCAACTTATTTTCTTATTGTTGAGTTGTAAGAGTTTTTGTTATATTTGGGATAACAGCCATTTATTAGATGTCTTTTGCAAATATTATGATTTACACTGTATCTTGTGTTTTTGCTTATCTCTTGGCAGTGTCCTTCACAGAGCACACATTTATTTTAATGAAGCCCTACTAACCAATTTATTTTTTCATGGATTTTTGTCTTTGATGTTGTATGAAGTCCTTGTCATAATAATTCAAGATTATTGAAATATTCTCCTAGAAAATTGTAGGAGTTCTTAATTTTTGTGGTGTACATTTAGGTCTATGATTTATTTCACATTAGTTGGGTGAAGGGTATAATTTTTGTGTGCACATTTATCTTTCTTCTGGCATGTGGATGTCTAGTTATTCTAGGATCATCTGTTGAAAAGATTATCTTTATTGCATTGACTTTTTCCTCTGTCCAATTATTGGCCTTAGTGTAATTCTGGCTATAATGTCTTCTCCATTTACCAATTTATGCATGTTTTTCCACAAACCATTGTAGTTTTCTGGTAAGTCTTGATATTGGATACTTTTTCCTCCATATTTGTTCTTTTTCAATATTGTATTATTAGATGTAATGTACCAATATAAAAATGTGGAAAGAGAAAAAATATATTGTATTGGTTATAGTGGAAGTTTTGCTTCTCCTTGTACCTTGGAAAAATTATTTTGCCACTATTCACAAAATACTTTACTGATTTTGATTAGCATTGCATTGACCGTATAAATTAAGTGGGAAAGAACTCACTGACGTCTTGACCATAATGAATTTTTCTATCCAGGAACATGGAATGTGCTCCATTCTTTATTTTTTTATTCATTGGAATTTTCGTTTCCCTTATATAGGTCTTGTATACCTTTTATCAGATTTACACCTTAGTATTTCATTTTTAGTATTTCAGTTTTTAATTTCAAATTCCACTTTTGTTAATTGATAGAATTAAAAGAAAGGAATTTGACTCTTATGTATTAACTTTCTATATTGAAATCTTACTCTAAAATCTTATCCATTCTAGGAGGTTATTGATTCTAATTATTTTCACAGATGTCATCTGCAAACAAAGACAAGTTTATGGGTTTGAATTTCTTGTGTAATTACATGAGTAAATTTTACTTTGAGTAAAATGTTAAAGGAGTTCATGAGTGAGGACACCACTGATTTTTAAAGATTCAGTTTTCTTTACTCAACCTTTATGTTTATGAGTGCAGTTGAGCTAAATTTCTGAGAGTTCTGACACCCTCCAATGTTTTGTCTGGTGTTTAGTCTGTCTCTTCTGAATGTGTGTATTGCCTTTTGGTATGCCTTGTAATTTTTCCTTGATGGCTGGATATGATGTGCTGGGTCAAAGTGGGTGATGTAAATGGTTATGAGGTAGCAAGGTGAAGGGAAACTAGACTCCCATAATTAGGTCTCAATCTCCGGGGAGGTTGTGCCTGTGGACTGTGAATTTCACGGGTGCTTAAGTTCTTTTCTCTTCCCTTTGGTTAGGTAGGAATGAATGGCTAGAGTGTGCTAGAGTTGCTATTTCCCTTATCTTATGCAGGTTAACTGCTAATTCCCCACAGATCAGGCTCTGATAACTGGTTTCTCCTGCAGGCCAGTCTTGCTGGGAAGAAGAATGCTATAGAATATTTCAGAAGGATTCTTCTTTCTCCCTCTTTCTGGAGCCATAAAGGAGTTTTTCTCTGGTATTTTTATGAAAATCTGGTTCATCTAGAACTCAATCTTTCAAAATTATGAGGTCCTCCCTGAGCTTGCATATACATTTTGTTTTTAACTTCTCACAGATGTCCACACTGAGCCTTCAGCAATTTCAATAAATTGTCAATTACATTTGGTGTCTGTTTTCTTTTCCTGGGCTGCCTGCTCGGGGGTGCTCAGGTAAGGCCTGACTCCTGTGCTACCTGTTTTAGCCATTTTCCCTGGGTCTTTACCTCTCTTAGAGACCCCAGAATGATCATTCATTTTTTTTTTCAGTTGGTCCATTTAGCTTTTTACTTCTAAAATATGAATGGTGACACCTAAGCTCATTAGAAGGAAAACTTGATCTACAGATTACTTTTAAAAATAATTAAAATGCACATGTTGGTGTTTATATCATAGCCCGTTTTTCATTTTATTCACGCATGAAGTGTTATGTTGTATTTCACTGTTCTTTGCCTCTTTAGAATAGATGATAGACTTATTTTCTAGGTACAAAGTAAATGAAAACCCAATCTTACATATAATCGTGTTATAGAAGCATATCACATGACATACACAGATGGTATCTACTTTGTTTGTCTTCTGTTTTTAGTTCTAAATCTGCATTTACAAGTACTTTAAAATTCAATATGCTGCCCATGTTTCCCTAAACTAGCCAACAAATGCCAATGTACCTTTATAGTTAGTTAAATACACACTGTCAGGATTTAGCTATAACCTTAATATCACCATCTTATGCTAATGTTCTCAGACTTGAGAACTGGATATTATTTTTAAAAGAGAAAGGATATAGAAATGTAATGTAATATGGCTTATAGTAATCATAATTTTCATCCCCAATCATAATCTAAGTACGTGTTCTATTTCTTCTAACTTGATTCCTTCCCCTTGTTCAATGGAATTCCTCATTTTTCCTTCCATCCATTGTGTTAGACCAAGTTGTCATTACTTGGTGTCTGAATGTCTATAGAAAGATCCGATCTTACTCCCTTCCTTGAATTTTTGTCCTTAATTCATCTTGCATCCTCCTCTTGCTTCTAAGATAATCTTTGTCTAGGGAGGCTTTCTTAATCATGAAGCAAGTGTGTTTTGTTTGTTTGTTTGTTTTTTTACATGGAGCCTAGACTTTCTTGTTTTAAGTGCTACAGGAAATCCTGGGATGCTACACTAAGAAACAGCTTTTCTGAGCCATATTCATTTTCAAATAAAATAACTTAGCTCTTTAGATAAAATGGTAAATTAATATATAGAAATATATACTTATTGGATACAACATGTCTAAAAATATACATCCATAGCATTCATTACCTAAATAGTTGTGTTTGTGGTGAACAGTTAATATCCACATTTCTTAAAGAATGTAATATGCACCATTATCTGTACTTGCAGTGTTATACATTAGATTCTGGAACTTATTGCTTCTGCCTGATTGTAATTATGTGACATTTAACTAACACCCCAACAGGCTCCTCATTGTTTCTAACCAGGCCACCTGTGGTATACACTTTCTGAGTTTCCACTCTTGAGATTAATGTTTTTAGGTTACACACATGAGTGAGGATTATATGGTGCTTTTCTTTGTGTGCCTGACTTATTTCATTTAATGCACTATCCTCCATCTTCACCCATGATAGCAGAAATGACCAGATTTCCTTCTTTTTATACTGGATATCATTAATTGTGTGTATACCACTTATTGTGCATTCATCTCTTGGACTTGTAGGTTGATGCCACATCTTGTCTATTGTGAAAGGTGCTGCATTAAATACAGGAGGAGAGCTACTTTTTTGATGAACTGATTTTGTTTCCTTTACATATATATCCAGAGTGGGGTCATTGGATCATAGGGCAGACCTGCTTTTAGTTCTCAGGAACTTCCCCTCTGTCTCCTATGATAGGTTGCAGAAGTTGACATTCCCACTAGCAGTGTGCGAGGGTGCTCTACTTCACAAATTTGATTATGGCTATTCTTACTTGAGTTAGATGATACCTCATGTGGCTTTGACCTGCATTCCCTGATGATTAGTAATGTTGAGCATTTTTTCTACATGTGTGTTGGCCATTTGTATGTCTTCTTTTGAAATGTGTCTATTCTGGTCTTTTGTCCATTCTTTCACCAGGTTTTTTTTAATTTATACCATATACTTTATTTTTATTTTTTTAGTCATACATGACAGCAGAATGTATTTTGACATAATAACATACATGGAATATACATACATCAATCATATTGTCTAGTCCATTCTTCTGCCCTTCCTATCCCCCCTACTTTTCCCCTCCTCTCCCATTCTTCCTCTTTGTCCAATCTAATTTGAGACACTTTTTTTTCTTTTTCTCATCACTACATCATATATGTATTCTGTATAACAATGAGGTTCTCCTTCCATCTTCCATGCAACTCCCCTTCTCCCTCTTTTCCCCTCCCACCTGTCTTCTCTATTTTGTGGTAGTCTTCTTCTCATGCTCTTCCTCCCTATCCCATTTTGAGTCATCCCCCTTATATCAGAGAAGACATTTGGCATTTGTTTTTTAGGGATTGGCTAACTTTACTTAGCATAATCTGATCCTATGCCATCCATTGTTAAGTAATATTCCAATGCAGACAGCAAATTTCACCCAGAAATAGAATAGGAAGCAGAGTATGGCCCAGAGGAAGTGTTCAGCCAGGAGTTTATTTAAGCCCAATTGCTAGAAAGATAGGCAGCTCATCTGTTTCCTGTGTCTGGTCATTGAGGCTCACCAGGGCCACCAGTTCTCCACTCTAGGTGAAGCCTTCAAAGAACTCGGGCATTGAGAGCACAGGCCTAGGGGTCAGGACAGCTGGGTTTCAATTCAGATGACCTAGCAGTGACTACCTGGACTTGTCCCTCAAAAGCTGAACTATTCAACTGTTGGGAGCTGTTCTTATTCACAGCTGTTCTTTTTAGTTGACCAACTTTGAGAATCCCATGAAGGTATGGACTTTAACCTGAGAAAAACTATAGTACATGCAAAATCTAGTATATAATTTCTAAAATATCGCAAGCCTCTGGTCTCTAAATCCCAGGCAAAGCAATCCTTGAAAGTTTTTAACCCCACTTTGGGCAGTGTAAAATTCATCACCATTGTTAAAACTAGTGCCTTGACTGAGAGTTCTTGATAAGGGGATCTCTGCCTACTTAAAAACAGGAGATCATGATTTTATCAAATGTATCCAAGGGATGATTCCTCCCTAGGGTAATGGTTTTTGAGAATGACTTGATGTGAGTCTTGGAATGCTGCTTTTAGGTTCTAGGTGTGTAAAACTTGGTAGGAGAGTAAGAAGGCCAAGGCCAAATGGGGGTGAAAATGAAAGTTCTCAGGTTCTCTGTCTGGCCTTTTACTTTGGACCTTGCTGGTACCCTGAGAACAGTGTTTGACAAGCCTTAGAAGGTGGTAAATATTTGTTGAAGGAATGAACTTGCAAATGTATTTGTAGTATGGATTCTTACAACAAGCAAGAGAAACTGCTGTTGTTAATCAAGTTGAGAAGTTTTGTGTGATTAGCATTTAGTGATCAGCACATTAGTAAATGTCCTTTCATGATGGCTTTTGCTCCCTAAGCCACCTTAGAGTTGCTGGCATTGGGATCAGAAAAATTCTTCTAGTACTGGGAATTGCACCCAGGGGAGATTTACCACAGACCCACACCCCGAATTTTTTGATTTTTATTTTAAGACAGAACCTTGCAAGTTTGCTAACTTGTCATCCTCCTGCCTCAGCCTCCCTGGCTTCTAGGATTGTGGGCATATGCCATTGCACCTAGCTGGATAACAAATATTTTCATAATGAAGAGCCCTTGTATTCCTATTATTATTTTAAAGTACATATTTAAAAATGTATAAAAACCTGCACAGGAGCAACTATAAAGCAAACAGTGTTATAATCTTCACCCAGGTAAGAATTAGAATATTACTAGCAAGGTTGACACCACCCATGTCCTTTCCCAGTTACATCCATCTGTCTCCACATAGGTAACCATTCTCTTGACTTTGGGGTTTATCTATACTTCTACCCCATATGTATGCCTTCCTAAATTTACTTGAACTTGTCACATGCTGGTCTTATGTTTTTATTATGCATTTTTTGAGTTTTGCTTCATTTTTTAAATGTCTGTGAGATTCCTCAATTGAGTGTGGTTTATCTTCTTTGCTGTATTGAAGTCCATTTTATGAATATGCCACAAGTTATTCAGTCACAGATGACCGTTTTTGGAGCTTTGGACTGTTACAGTGTAGATATAAACATTTTTGTGTATGTGTCCTGGTATACAGCTACTTGTATTTTTAGAATTGATGATGAATCTAGTAGTGAAATTGCTGAGTCACAGATTATTCCTATCTTCAGTAGTACTAGATGCTACCAACTGTTTTCCAAAGTGGTTGTACCAATTTGCACCATCATGAAGAGTATGAGTTCCTGTTGCTCTACATCTTCACCACCCACTTGCTGTTGTAGAGTTTTTATTTTTTGTCAATCTTAAGGGTATTTAATGAGTGGTATCTTATTGTGGTTTTCATTTGCATTTCTCTGGTTACTCATGACTTAAAATCTTTTGTATTTCCTCTTTTTTGAAGTATGCAGTCAGGTCTTTTGCACATTTTCTATTAGATCATGTACCTTTTCATATCCTCATTAATTTACAGGTGTTGTTCACACATTTGTTTTTTTTACTACTTTGTTGTTTTATGTGAGTTTCAAATATCTTCTAATTTGTGTTTTTTTCCTCTTTTTTTTTTAAAAAAAAGATAGTTCCTTGAAAGAAGATTTTAACATGCTAAAATTTATCAATACTTCTTGTTTATGGTTTGTGTTTTTTTTTTGATCTTATTCCACTTAGTGTCAATTTTTGTTTAGTGGAAGTAGAGGTCTGTTTCATTTTTCCTCCACACAGATAACCAGTTGTCTAGCAACATTCACTGAAAAGAACACCTTTGGCCAGGTGTGGGGGTGCTCACCTGTAATCCCAGTGACTTTCAAGGCTGAGGTGGATATTTTTAAGTTCAAGGTGAGCCAGGGCAATTTAGTTGGATCTTGTCTGAAAAAAAAAAGCCTGGGAATTTAACTCAGTGTTAGTGCATCCATGAGTTCAATCCCCAGTATTGCCTCCCCAACCTAAAAAAATTGCTTTATATACTGATCTGCTGTGCCATCTGTGATATATCAAGTATTTGTGAATATGTTTCTTGGCTCTTTTTTTCTGTACTGTTGTAGCATATTTCATCATGGGATCACCCTAGGAATCTTTGAGCAAGATACTTAAAAGAATCAGTGTTCAATTTCCTCATATGTAAAATAGAACAGTAATATTACTAAAGCTAATATGTTTGTTATGAGGGCTGAATTAATAATTCAAAGAGCTTAAAGCTTTAGTATTTCTTTATGTGTGTGTGTGTATATATATATATATATATATATATATATATATATATATATATATATATTAAATAAATTCATTTTTTTCTGTGAATAGAAAAAATAGCCATGGGTTTTAGAATTTATATTTATCCTTACTTTAGTAGTTCTAAGCTTATTTCTGTACATGTAAATCTTCTTCATCCTTCAATGACAAGAGCAAAATATTGCTTGAGTAGGTGGCAGAGAAATTAATATTTGTAATTAATTTGAATTCATTATTTACCAACTATGGGTCCTTGTACCAGATACCTACTGAGTTCAGACATGTTATTAAAATGTATATGGAATTACCTAATTGTATGGTTTTAGAAAGAAAATGAAACCCAACTTACTTTTATGCCTTTATAAATTAAAAATACATTTACTGAGAACCCAATACATATTAACACTCTTCTAGACATTGGAGCCAGAGGATTAGATACTATATACTATAACTTACCTTTGATAGAAATGATCTTCTAGTGGGGAAAGATCAACAATTAAAAAATAGGAGATAAAATAGCCACCAAGGAAATTAAATGGTGCACTTGGATGCAGGTAAGGTGTTTCATATAGCACAGTAAGTGGGAGTGTGACCAAGGTGGGGGGCCACTTAAGTAGAGACCAGAATATCTGAAATGGGAAGATCAGTTATAGTCTTGGAAGAACACATGGGTGAGAATAAGAATATATAATAAGAATTATACATAATTAGCTTTGCTTTCAGTTCCGGACACAGTGCTGCTAAAACCTTTCTAATTTTCTGAGTAATGAGCTGATTGTAGCATCTTTTGTTTGCTCTTAATTCTTGGTTTCTAACACAAGAGCTTCTAGTTCCCTTGGATTCTCCAGAGTTATAGAATCTGTTTATAACAAATAGATAGGTATCTTGTGATAGAAGGGCCTTAGGTGGATTAGCATGGGAGCTGGTTGACAGAACAACTATGAAATTAGAGGGCTGGATCTTTCAGCCATACCCCCTGATTTGTGGGGAAGAGATGGACCAGAAACTAGGTACAATCATCAATGGCTAGGAAGTTTATTTAATTGTGTCTTTACAATGGAAACTCTATTAAATCCTAAGTGATAGAATTTGGAAGAGCTTCTGGGTTTGTGAGCACATGGAAGTGCTGGGAAGGTAGAGTGCTCAGAAAGAATGTGAAAGCTATGTCCACCTGATGACACACTGTGTTCTATGCTTCCCTTTCATTTGAAATTTGAATTCATTATTTACCAACTATGTGTCCTTGTACCACATACCTACTGAGTTCAGACATGTTATTAAAATGTATATGGAATTACCTACTTTGTATGGTTTTAGAAAGAAAATGAAACCCAACTTACTTTTAGGCCTTTATAAATTAAAAATACATTTACTGTTTTGGGGTTGTTTTCTTTATAATACACTTGCAACAGTAAGTCAAGTGTTCCCCCACTGTGAGATGTGACAGCACATTATGGAACACAGTGAGGTGGTCATGGGAAACTCCAAGGGGTAGGTAAATTGAACAAAAGTGTGGCTAACTTGGAGACAGCTACTTGTGAGTCTCATCTGAAGTGATGGACAGGATGGTATGACTGAGCCACTGATCTGTGGGGTCTGTATTAACTCTTGGTAGTGTCAGAATTGAGTTTAAATGTAGGATATACAGTTTGTATCTGGAGAATTAGAGATTTATTTGGTGTGAGTTCAAGAGAAAACAACTTATTTTCCTTTTATCAGGAAAAGAACAGCAAGTTTAATGATCCTTGACTCCTGAAGAGCCCCTATAAAGTTGCAGGTGGTTGAGGGAACGTGGTAGAGACTACATGACCCATGTCAAAAAAGGGAGGTTTAAAAGTGAATGGTTTACATTTCCAAAGAGAGAGCTAATGTGTAGAATAAAAAGTTATAGGGCAAGGATAGAAGCAGGAGACTTAATGAGGGCAAATTGCAATTGTCCAGGTTTGAGGTAAAAGATAGTGAGGTGGAGTTAGTTAAAATTTGTAAATTAGGTTATATTTTGAAACATATGTCCATGAATTGAATGTTGTGGTGCAGAGACCCAGTAGTGCTCAGTATGACTCTAAAGTTATGTCCTAAACCATAAGGAAATAGTGATGACATGAATAGTAGTGATACTATTATAAATATTACTAGAGTCACAGAAGTTTTAAACTGATTTTTGCATAATAGCTTGCTTAATCTTCACAAAAAATGCTATGTTAGGCACAATTATTTTCCCATTTTGCAAATATACTAACATAAAGAAATAAGTATGCTGTCTATTTTCCCAAGTCTTCAAAATGACATATAAGTTTTAACCACAGAATCTGGCTTTAAAAATCTCTGATTTTAACTATACAGTGCCTCTGATTCAGGAAGAATAAACTTGGCAGGTTTACTAAACAGTGTTAAGTAGACTGTTAGGTACATGACTAATCATCAAAAGATTCATCAGGGCTCAAAATGAAAATTTAGGAGAATTCAAATTAGACATGGTGAATAAAACAAGAAACGTGGTGTGACACAAGGGATTCAGCCGAGCTTCAAATGTTCCCAATCCTTGAATTTTCTTATTTTTTAAAATTTTTTTATACTGCTAGGGATTGAACTCAGGGCCTCACACATGCTAGACAAGTTCTGTACCCCTAAGCTGTACCCCATCCCTTGAAATTATTTTAAAGGTGATTTATTTATTTGACCAGCATTTTGTGGTTTTCAGTCTACAAATCCTGTACCTGTTCGTTAAATTTACACCTAGTTGTTTCATAGTTTTTAGCTATTATGATTGACTTTTGATTTCACTTAGCATGTCTTAGTGGATTTGTGCTATTCATTCTGTTTATCACACACTGTGGCTAGGCCATCCTAGTGTAGAGGAGGAAGCATCAGGAGATCTCAGCTGAGGTAGGAAAATGTGGCTCAGTCTCTACCTCTGCCTCTTCCTGGCTCTTGATCTTGGACAAGACGCTGGATTCTCAGGTAATTAGTAGCTACATCACTAGAGTGAGAACAACTCAAATTATACTTCAATACTACTTATTATTGGTGCTTTGCCCTTAGTAGATTTCTACTTTAAAATAGATATTCACATGTTTTTCAAAATGCTTTGATGAACCGTTTTGAAAATGAAAGGCAAAGACCATGGAATCTGGTTTAAATGGAGAAAGTCGAACAAAGTCTTCTACCTATATTCTGACTGCATAAGCAATAAGTATAAATTTTGAGATAGGCAGTTATGAAATGATAGGAGAGGTCTGCACAAGATTGTTGCCCATGGGAAATCTAGTTCTGTATGGAATAGAGACACACTTCTCTCTCTCTCTCTCTCTCTCTCTCTCTCTCTCTCTCTCTCTCTCTCTCTCTCTCTCTCTCTCCTTCTGCAGTCTCTCTTTTCTTCTCTATTTCTGACTTTATTTTTGTGCTGTTCCATTCTGCCTTATTATCCATCACTATAAACTTCCATTAGAATCTGTAATGCTCAAATGCTCTAGATTGATGGACAGGGGAGCCAGAATAATTGAAGGGATAAATAATATCACAAAATAGGACCAGACTCCATGTCAGCTGGGTGCAAGAAGAGAAAATAAATCTTTTGTGAGTTGAGAATAAGGTAAAGTTCTAGTTTAAGAATGGAAATCAAAACTAAGTAGTATAATCAATCAGGAAGTGATAAAATCTTAGAGAAGGCAGACTTAATCTAAATCTCCCAGGGCAGACAAGGTGATGTAAATCTGCACCTATTTTGTAAGACACAGAAGACATATGTGGATAGAAATGCTCACCTGTGGCATGCTGTGTTCTCAAGTTGACGGTCAACGCAGCCTGAGAGCACATGCCAGTCCTGAGCTGGGTGATGGTGGCCAGCACAGAACCACAGTGTGGTTTGGTCTCTTCAATTGTGCTATGGGACAACACACATGAACTTTACAAGAGTGTGTTGAGAAAATAAAATAGTGCAATGCCTCATATCTAATGTATGTTCAAACACTCTTGAGTATGAGTGGTATTAAAATTAGATTTAATTCCTAGGGAAATTGATTATTTTATTGGACATCTTGTAGCTCACAGAGAAGTGCCTGGCACAGAGCAAACATAGATAGCAGATAGTAGGAGTGTAAAGAGAAAAGGTTAAGTGAATTAATGTGGGTAATTTCTGACACATCAAATCCTTGATATCTTTGTTAAATGACTGATTAAGTAGATAATTATGCTACATATTATAAACATCTGTTTTAAATCCCCAAATCCACTTACACGAACTGGGCAAACCCCTGTGAAAATATAGATCTGAGGCATAAGAAAGAATGCTCAAGATTACTTCAAGCAATATGCACGGGCAGCAGGGGAGAAAGACACATGCACTTGCTAGTTTGGCCTCTCACAGTTATTTCCTCTGAGTCTTTGAGTAACACCTAATTGCCAAAAATCAAACAATTAAGAATAATAAGGAAGTTAAGGCTTTATTTCTATGCCCATTGGGCACTTGGGTCTGTTAACAGCCCTGCCATGCATCTATCTGCTGGATAGTGTTATGGATGAGAAATCTAAGGCTCAGAGAGTTCCCACTGATTTATTCTGTATCTGCGAATAGTGGAGGAAAACTGGGGCTTGAACTTGAATCTTTGGACTGCAAATCCTGTGCTCTAGTTTCCCAGCCAAGTCTGGTGGCTACTGTTTATGTTAATTATTTTTCCTTCCAAGCTGATAAGGAAATAGCTCAAAGAACAGAACATTGTTGATTGCAGTGAGGTTTCCTTCCAAGCCTTCTCTCACTTTGCAGAATGTTTTCCTAATTTGGCTTTAAGTGAGTGCAGCTCCTGGTGGCCCTGGCCACTGACTCCTTCTTGTGAACAGTCTGGTCCATTTCCTTTAGTTGGTCTACATCCCCCAAGCAGTTGTAGTGTCTGAGGCTTTAAAACCAGGTGGCCCATTTCCCAGATATGTGGTTGGCAACTCTCCTTCCCCAGCATTGTCTCTACCCCCAATCAGAAGTTCTGACCCCATATTTTTCTGTGTTACTTGTCATTGGCATTTCTCACAGTGTTCTAGTTGCTAATTGCCACAGAGAACTATTGTGGTTAAACAGTATTTGATAACACTTCCAACTGGTTGTGGCCAGGACTTAGGGAGGCAGGAGCATTGCTTTCTCACCTCCCATCATTGCTGACCATGGATCTGGGTTTTGAGGAAGGCGTGCATGGGTGTATGTGTGTGGGTGCCGCTGCCCATTGAAAAGGGATGTGTTGCTTTCCTGTGCTGATCAGTAGAGATGCTGGCAGGGGTGATCCTTTCCAGAGGAGTTTGTTTTTGCACCCTGTCACCTGCACGATTCAATTCATATGTCAGGGCCCCTCAGACATTGAAATAAGAAGAATTTCTGGGGATTCTAGTCTTTCACAGCTCTCCTACAACTTGTCGAAGTATCACAGTCAATGACTTCAAACATATCTTCACTTGGTTAAAATTGATATTATCATACTTGGCATGTCCTGGTAATAACACAAGATTTAAATCTGATGATCTGCTATCTAAGTAGCTTTAGACTATTCTAACAAAGTAATGCAGGCTGGGTGTGGGAAGTTCAAGACCAGTAAGCTAGGGTGTCTGAGTTCTGCTGAGGGCTCTTTTATGATTGCAGAAGGATGCCTTCTTGGCGTCCCCTCAGGTGGCAGAAAAAAGCAAAGAGAGCTCTTTGAGTTCTTTAACAAAGTCCTCTTATCCCTTTCATAAGGACTCTACCATTCTGAGTTAATCATCTCTCCAAGGACCCATCTCCTAAGTTTTGGGATTCCAGCATATGAATTTAAATGTGTACAAATATTCAGTGCATAGCCTCTGAGATTTCTTGTCTCATCAGCTTCATGGGCTATGTGACCTGTTTATGAGCACATGCACTCTGCATACTTCCCAGTAGTCCTTCACTAAATGCTAGTTGAAGGATGAGAATAGTCTGCTACTGGGGTGCTGTTAAAATCATGTGTAAGGACACCTGCTGCAGACTTGGTACAAATGCTCCCTTGGTGAAGAAGAAAGAGCAGAGTGGGGTGCTTTGGGGGATGCCTGCTCCTCAGACCCTTCATTTCTGCCTTCCTGTTCATATGGATATTGATGCAGATAGCATGACCAACATTTTTCTGGCTCACTTGGGAGGGCTGCTTTTGGATGGCTCTCTCACAGCAAGTCCTAGCACAAAGTTGTCACATGCATTCCTTCTTACCCCATGGTTCTGGTGGTTTTAGACAGGTGTAAGGAGGGCTACATCAGACATCCTCCTTAGACATTTACAGCTCCATCACACTGGGGATTTGAGCCAACCTCTACAGAATTAAGAAACTACCACGGTTTCTCATCAAACTCAACAACTCCTAGTGCAACCTTTGGTGATGTTTTACAAAGCACAATGTTTTTGTTTCTATCCTAGGAAGTTTCTATAATTCTCAAATATTGTAGGAGCTATATGGTTTGCTTCTTGTTCTTTTGTTATTTGTGTCCTGGATACAGTTTGCATGTGGAGTATAAACTCAACTGTATACTTCAGTTAATTGCTGCAAGAAAGAAGACTAATATGAGTGCTGTCAGGGCTTTATTCCCACATAGAAACTCTTACACTGCGGTAGTGGTGAGGTGTCCAAGGGTTCTTTTTTCCCAGCATTTGTAGGAGGTTTGAACTGATTTTAACCATGTCTGAAAAGAAAAATTTGTAATTGAGTCTCACTGTTTTACAGATGACCTAGCAAAAACAAATTTATATATATTATGTATGATATATATATATATAATGTTTCTGATTGGGCAGGCTTTTTCTCTATTTTTTTCCAGAAATTCTATGTTAAAAACAAGAGTCAAAGTAGAATTGCATCTAGGTGAACACCTTGATATTTTAAAAATACTTCATTAACACACTGATTTGCTGTTTATTGATCCTCTTGTGATCTACTCTGATAAAATTCTCTACGGAAAGGGGAATGAGCTAGGAAATGCCCTCAGATTTCCCTAGTAGAATACATTAGCTAGCAATAATAACAGAATCACTTCATCTGTTAGTTTGTTAATATTTGCAAGCAACAAAAGAGTTAATTAATTGACTAAATTGATTAAGGTCTGTGTTTCTTCACTTGGCAGTGCAGAGGGGAGTGAGTCCAGGGGAAATTTGAGCTCTGCTCTTGGTGCTCTGACTTGTCTTGATTATGACCTTCTGGAACAATGGCTAACAGCAGAACCACTGGAGTAGATGTGATCAGCCCACATGGGCTGTGCAGTTTGGACATGCTACTTTGCTACTGGACCTCAAGACTGCCCAATCACCAAAATGTGCCAGGTGTGCCTAGAGTTCCACTGGCTGTGCTCACCTGGAGAAAAGGAAGGAAAAATGGTTGTTGCCCTGAAGGGGTTTAAATCTCATTAGGGTTAGACTCCACTCTCTCCCCGATGAATTCTGAGTCCCTTGAGATGGGAAACATGACTTCCAGCTTCTAATCCTGCAAGATGGCTGGACAGGGCAGTTGCCTAGTGAAGGCTGAATGAGTAATTGAAGTAGCATGAAACAGATTTTTCAAGACCAAAGGAGCATGAACAAATATCCAGTCAACAGAATAGCAACCATTTACTCTGAATGAGCCTGAGTAGAGAATGATCAGGGCCAATTGGAGTTTGCTAAGCTGGTGAATAATAATGTATTGAAACAAGCTCTGTGACAAGTCAAAGTCCCTGGGTGAACTCTGGCAAACCAAGTTCCCTTGCTGAGCTTTACTTTCCTTTTCTTTATGGGTTTATGTTTTACATTTTAATCCATGATCATTTTGAATTAATATTTGTATCTGGTGTGAGTTTTAGTGTGAGGTTCTTTTCCCCTCCCCTTTCCTTCCTTTCTGTCTGGCTGGGACATTCTCTTGTTCTACAACTATTTCTTGAGAAGTCTGTCCTTCCTTTGCTAAGTTCACTTTCCTCTTCTTTCAAATGAAGGGGTCAGATTTATACTAGAGGAAATCACTGTTCCCTTCTAGGTTTACGAATCTTTTGAACCCACTTTTTCTGATGTGCACTTCCTTTGAGCAAAGCTATCCTTCATATCATATATATGTAAAAAAGGTCATCTAGATGAAATTCAGAATTCATCTGTTGGATATTGTTCAGTTGATAGATTTTCCTGTGAAAACTATGGTTTTAGAAGTTTGATGAAAATGTATAGAAATTCTTAGACTAATGATTTCTTTTTTTAATACTATCAAGCATGACTTTTTTGGACAAACTTAAGAGATTGTGGGTTTTGCTTCACTTGGAATGGAGGGGGAAAGATGGTTTACTTCTCAATTAAAAAAGCAACAGCTGGTTAATCTTTGTACTGGATTCACAAACTGAAGGGGTAAAATAGTAATTGTTCCATGATTATAAAATAGAGTGAGGTAAGGCTGGAGTCAATTTTTTTTTCCTCAAAGGATCACAGAAATATTTATTGTCAAGAAGATCATTAATCCTCATCATACAGAAAACATATCAAACAAGAGTGAATAATACATGTTTGTGGATCCAGTATTCAAACAACTATATAAGCAAAGACATTTAAGAGTTCTGTTCCTAAAGTCTATAGTTGTGAAATATCTTTTTAGTTTTTAGATATGGAATCAGAATAAGGTGATACAATACATGTCAGAGCTATTCTTCGAGAATGAGTGAGCTCTAGAGTCATTGTTCCTGGGGCTGCCAGCTTGTGAGCTTTCAAAATTAAGCAGAGCTTGTACTTTAGTAGGAGATCACCACAAAACACCTGCTCAAAGGGAGAAACCATAGTAGTAACCAAATACTAGAGGTTGAAAGGGCCTGGTTATATTGAGAAAGGATTTGGGTCTTTTTCTTGAAACAAATTCATCCTAAAACACCAGAAAAAGTCTCAACCATGTTTAGACACAAGCAAGTAAGGAAGCCCTACACCTAAGGAGGTACTGATCACTGCATCATATTAGAGAAGTGAAAGAAAAAGGGAAGTTTTATTTTGAGGAGTTAGTCTACAAAAACTCCTACATTGTAAATCAAACCTTTTGTGTTCTAATTCTCACTTCTGTCACTCTATGTCTGACTATCCGGAATTAGTCCAGGATTTTGGGGGATCTAGATTTCCTCACCTACAAAATTAGATATTTGGACTAGATGACATTTCTCCTACCTCTAAAATTGTGTGACCTTTTCCTAGACCATATATTCTTTCTTTCTATACTGCTTCTCCACTGGTTCAGCAAATATTTATGGAGCCACTATTTTGTTCCTGTACTGTGACAAAAGTGTCACATCTTATATAATTTATAAGTACTGTTCAAAATAGGCAAATTTATAGAGATGAAAGGTAGGTTAGTAGTTACTGGGGGCTGATAAAAGAAGACAGTGAGAGTGATGATTAATGGGACTGAGGGTCTTTTAGGAATGATTCTGGGTTTGGGATATTTCCTATGAACAAAATCATAATATGTGTCCTTGGGTATGCTTCTTGTAGTGTAATGCTGTCCTGGTCTGTTTATGTTGTAGCATGTAGCAGTACTTCATTTCTTTTTTGGCTGAGTAATATTCCATTGTATGGACATAGCCCATTTTATTTATCCATTCATGAGTTATTTGATTGTTCTACATTGGGACTATTAAGAATGATACTGCTGTGAATATTATTGTGCAGGGTTTTGTAGATATGTTTTCTTCCCCCAATATATGCCTAGGAATGGAATCGCTGGGTCATTGCCACATGCACCCATTCTGCACTCAGGCCTGTGATCCCTTGTCACTCTGCCAGAGAAACTATCATGTCTGCAGACACAGGTCGTTATCTCAACTTCCTTTGTTCTAGTTAAGAAGACCAGCTTACAAGCTTCAGAAACCAATTACTTACTGTGAATTTATATCTGTGGGATTTATATCTGTATGGGGTCCTCACTTACCCAGCCTAGTCCTTGTGTTGAGCTATAGTCAAGCATCAACTGCCACATCCTCAGCTCTCTGAGAAAGATTGGGTAGTGATCTGAGTTTGGCTTTCATTTGCAATCCTTTAGCTATTCTGCGTGGCAGCTTCCACTGCTTCTTTCTTTAGTTTCCCAAAGCATTGCTTTCTCATTATATATATATAAAATCTGGCATCATAATGTTTACTTAAAGAGCCTCTCCATTATTCAGAGAGGCAACAGGTCCTATAGGATTTCCAGAGGAATAAAGTGCCTGGCTTCAAGATGCTGTAATGTACCTGGCACCCAGGAATGGGTGTGAGGCAACAAAGCTGAGGAGTGGACACCCTTCCTCTGCTGCTGGCTGTGTTGCATTCTACTGCAGTTTCCTTTCTTTGCATTGCTGCACATAACCCTCCACCCCCCTGTGCTGGCCCTGCTGGTCACAGTGGAGAATTTTGAATCCCATGGGATGAGTGGCCTGTCAAGTAGTTTTTATTGACAGCTTTTTGTTTGCTGTGCATCTCATTGGCTTGTTTACCAACACCAACTAGATTTTATTTCTTTCATATCCAAACCGGAACACATTTGGATATCCTGAGATTTTACAGAGCGTGTTTTTTTATTATATGAACCTAACCTAACTAGTATTCCCATATGAAGTAATGCAAATCTACTTTTGTTCTAGTGGAGCTATTTTGGTCACATATAAGCAATTTTGGTTCAGTTTAGGGTGTGAATTCAAGGTTTTTATAACTCAGTTTGAGCTTCATTTCATATCAGTGATAGCCATTTTAATTTATCTGAATAAAACATTTTTTTTTGTCACTATGTGTTACAAAGCCTCCCCCCACTCCCTTGATTTTTAAGAAAAAGAAAATCTTCTTTGATTTATGTTTATGGCTTCTCTCCTCCTTTGAAAGCAGGGGCTAACTGATCATTGGCACAAATTAATGTTCTAGAATCTACGTTCAGAATTAGAGTCTTGAGTGTGAAGCAGTGAAACCTGTATGTCAGGGGCTTTAGGTCTCTGCAGAGTTGAAGGGGGCAAGGTGACGAGGGGGAAAGGTGACGAGGGGGCAAGGTGAGGGAGAAGTGAACCTCTGCCCCTGTTCTTCCAGAGAAGATCTGCTTAGTCCTGTTTTTATTTTGAGATACAATATAAGATCATGTTTACACAAGGAAGAAATGGTTCCACTTAACTTTAAAAAATAAAAATGGCTTAAAATATATTGCTAGAGGTCATATAGATAGGAATCAGGCTTTCTTTGCAGTTGCTGGATCTAAGCCCTTCAGCCCACACACGGGGGCGGGGGAGAAAAAAAATTGGCTACATGTTTACTAACTTCTGAGAATCACAACCACACAAACCACACACCACAAAATAGGCAAAACAGGCACTTCTCTCAGGGCCATGTACATTTACAGTTTTGATGAAATATGGTAAGTGGTTTTGCTCATTTTTAGAGTAAATGGGAAAAATTTTTGCGACAGAATCAGGTTTTCTTATCTTTAAACTGGGGCAAATATCTCATAATTATCTTTGTGTCTCCTTTTTAACTTATCCAGAAAGTATAAAAATTATTAATATTCCCATGTAGAAGAATGACAGGGGACTCAACTTTCGTGTAGCCATGGATATCTTAGGATACACTTTTTGGATGTGTTACTCCATATAATATTAGGTGGTTACCACCAGCCCTTCCAGTAAGCAAATCTGCAGGCCAAGCTGATGACCCTGTACACACAGTGAAGCATTCATTTTCCAAGGATGTTTTAAGAAGACGTGATTAGGGAAGGGATACCATGGGGTGGAAGAGCAGGAACTATAAGCCAGGCAGATGTACATGGGAGAAGAGGCTCAGAGAAAATAACAAAAAAGAAACCTTGGAACCTGTCTCCTCATCAGTAAAAGAAAAATCATAATAACCATTTTGCAGTGTTGTTCTGTTAGAAATCATGTAGAGAAAAACCAGCTAAGAATCGATACATCATAGGTATCACCCAGTCAGCACATAGTGTGGTGTGGTTCACTGACCTCATGATGACTTGCTTGGCCAGTGGCGTAGCCACTGTGGACTGCTGTAGCCGTGTGCCATTGGCAACTGTTACTCTTGTGGCAATTTTACTTCCCATCCTGCAGAAGAGCAGTGCCTTTGGGGACCTAGCCCAGGGTCTTGAACACATTGAATACTTGGAGGGAATTGAGCTCATCCACAACTATTGGCTCAATGTGTCTCTTCAGAGCCAGCCTCCAGTTCTCATTGTATTGGTGAGACTTGTGCCACCATCACACTGGGGAAGGATGTTGCCTTCTTACTGGCAAATGAGATGCAATGACTCTGATTTTTCAAAAAAACTTTACTATGTAACATCTATAAGGTTATATGACCTGTGTATCAGGATCACAGTCTTTGACTCCTTTTTTTAATACCTGGCCCCTGAAACTCTCCCTTTCAGTGAGAGGAGGCTTCAACCCTGTAGTAAAAGTCTACACATTGGGTCAGTTCAGCCCTTGTGGCAGTGCAGAAAGGGAATAGAAGTGGACCTGCCTTTCAGGAGCCTTGAAAAAGGGGTAGGAGGCCGAGTGGGATAGCATGCGAGGTAAGTTCAGGGTGTGGAGGGGAGGGGCAGAGGGGATCTCTGGAAAGATAATCGGGAAGGGCGATGGGGTCTGGCGCTCTGGCATCCCCTTAGGTGAGGGCTGCTGTGGGACCACCAGAGCAGGTTGGAGGGTAACAGGGGCTTCTGCCTCAGGGCTGCTGCCTCTGAAGGCATGATGCCTGTCTTCAGGGGGGTGCAGCTCCGATGGAAGATCCGGAATTTCGAGTTCAATATCAGCATAGGCAAGAGCCCGGGGAGGATCTATTCTGATGGTGGCCGTCATGCCATATCTGCGTCGTTTGTTGACCCAGTACAGCAGTGGGCTGTAACTAAATGTGGCAGCTTTCATCACCTCCACCCACTGCTGGGCACGCTGTCTCCTCCGCAGGTTCTTCCTCCAGTGGAGTACCAGCATGCAGCCACCAGTTATCACGGTGCAGAGCCCCAACAATCCGAAGTACCATGGGACCCACGCTGAGGCAGTAAAAAAACAACAACAAAAAAAAAAAACAAAAAAGGCAAGCTGACTGACAGCTCTAGCTTGGGACCTGAACTGTGTCTCATTCCTCTCCTGGATTTGTCTCATTCATCCTCTCATTCCTTCCCACCCTTCTCAAAGACATGCCTAATAATTTCCTGATTCAGTCAAAGCTATATTTGCAGGGCACATAAGAGACCCCATTAGCCTTTTTTAGATAAGGAACACTAGGTGTAGAGGGCCAGACCTGCCCAGACTCAAGTCAGGCCTTCTGGCTCCCAGTCCAAAACCCATGCAGTCATTCACACCAAGAAGCCTCACTAAGGACAAGGACATCAATTGTATCTCTTCTCCTTGGGCAGAGCATGGTCTCTGCCTTTGAGGAGTCCTTAGTTTCCTAGAGGAGTCTGTCTCTTAACTAAATAGCACTCCATTCAGGCAGCACCCCCCTCCCCCCCATCCATGCAAAGGGTCTTCCCTGAAAGTTTGTCACTCACTCTCAAAAGGACTGGGTGTACTTACGACCAGGGAGGCCCATGTCCTCCTTTTGCGAATCCATAAGGTTCACTCTGGTTACCAGGCCTATGGCTCTGCACAGAGTGAACTGACCCACTACTCTGCCCACCAATGGGAGTCCCCAGAAGGCCCAGTCCCATTGTTCTCTAAAGATGAGATCACTGGGTTCTGAGCATCAGGAATTCTTGGGCTGGTGCTTGTAGAGTGGTTGGCAGTTGATGGAATAAGGGACTCCATCTTATGACATCTCATGAGCATGTTGTCTTCCATGAAAGACTGGTCCACCATAGAATTGTCTGTTCCCAACTTTGTGTGGTGAACTCACAGGCAGCTCCCAGCAAAGGGTCCTTACACCCTCAGGAGCTTCTACTTGTGTTTTCAGTTGTTAGGGAGCCATTTTCCAGTGGGGAGTGAAGCAGGGAGGACAGTGAACATTGGACATCCCTACCCTCAAGAAGTGTCTTACCCAGTTGTCAGGGAACAAAATGGCTTAGAAGAACCATGTGGTCCAAACCTCCTCCTTTGGCTCCTACCATCTCTGTTTTGTTTCTTCAACAAGTGTTTTTTGGGCATCATCAGGTCTTGTATGTGATCTGCTTCTCTTTCCAGCTCCGTCTCCCTCCCCACCTGTCATATACCTTTCAGCCCTGGGCATGCCAGATTCCCACAGACCCTGCTTATTCTCCTCTAAACTTTGGCTCAGACTGCTGCTTCACTCAGGAGTGTCACTCACCACATTTCCACCACGGAACACCTTTTTATCCTCCCAAGTGGTCAGCTCCCCAACTCTGATACAAATAGTTCTTTCAGTTGATTTCCCGGTTTCTAGAACTCTGGAGCAGATAAATTTGAAGCAAATTGTTCAAAGGGACAGGAATCAAATTGATTTCAACAACTATAAATGTGTATAAAGTGGAAAATATAGTGTTCTACAGATTTAATATATTATTTTTAGAAATTGCTCTATTTGAACTGGTATAAAAGTGATGCCCTTTTAAATAATATGTCACCTACCATGAACAACTAAAGTTCAGTTAAGTATGAATTAAACGGAAAAAATTAACTGATGCTCTGCCACTGAGGCTTATTTTAAAATCAACATATTTTCCATCCCCTTCTCCCCATCCCTAACCTGGAACAGGATTACTTTTTGTCCCCATTCAGTTATCTGTCCTTGAGCACACACCCACCACAGGAGTGAAGAAATTCAGAGTTGGAGATGGCAGCAGAAGACTTAGAAAATGATTATATCCCAGATTAAGAGGTGAAATAGGACCGGGCACACCTGAAATCACATCTTTAAAGACACTTTGTTCCCCCTGATGTGCAGAATCACAGCCTCTGGGACAAGAGTCCCTTGCATTTTTCCTTTGCTTGCAAAGTAATTAAACTTCTGTCCATCAACTGATATATATATAAATATACAAATGGGTATATCCATCCAACAGAAAATATGTGTGGATTTGTGTGTATATATATACATTATATTTATATAAGATTTTGATATTAGGGATGGACCCCAGTATTCAGTTATTGAATAAACAATGTAGGAAGCCTATATCAACTAAAAATTGAGAATTATTTTCTCTCTGAAAAAATTTTAATAGCAATTTTACTTATTTTATACATCTATATTATTTGTTGAGATGTGAATATATATGTTTGTGTATAATATATGTATAATATAAAATATATAATACATATACATATGTATGTCTACATATATTTGTATGTATATATATGTATCTATACGTGTACATATGTGTATATATATATATATATATATATATCTACATTTATATATATATAAAAAATTATTGCTAATTAATTAAACAAGGGAGAAAAAGTCTTCTCAATTATATGCTGGGGTGACTGGATATCCACCTGACTCCTCACACAATGCACAGAGTTTACCCAAATTTAATTCCAGAACTAACTCAAAATAGACCTATATGTATGTAAGAGCTAAAGGGTAAATTTTCTTTAAAGGTATAGGAGTAAATTTTGACTTTATTAGGCAAATTCTTCTTGGATAGGACACCAAGAGCACAGTGATAAAGAACAATATGGGTAGATTGAACTTCAAGTTAACAACTTTTGTTCAAAGTATCTTGTCAAAAATGTGGAAAGACAACTGACAGACAAGGACAAAATATGTGCAAGTAACATGTCTTAAAAGAAAATGTATCCAGAATAAATAAAGAACAGAACCCAACACATAGATAGCCAATGTTTAAATAATGGACACATCATCTGAGTAGACCTTTCTCTAGAGACCTTCCTCCAAAGCAGATATTCTGGCCAGTGAGCACATAAAAAAAATGTTCAACATCATCAGCCAGTGAGACTCAAAATAAGGTACTACTCCACATCCATGAGGATAGCTAAAATGAAACCAGATATTAACAACTTGGTAAGGATTTGGGAAATGTAGAACCAACCTTCCTACATTGCAGTAGAAATGTAAAATAATGTAGTTTCTTTGACAACTATCATTCAAGTGCCTGTGTAGGGGGCAATGTGGCATCATTAGACAGCTCTAGCAGGGTCACTCTGTCAGCATTAGAAGTGGCTAGAATAGTTTTCAACATGTAGATGTACTATTGGATAAAAATAAAATATGGTCAGTCTTCAGATAGAAAAATGTACATGTCTAGAAGTCTTAGCTCTGTAGTACTTGGTGCAAAAAGAGTAAAAATGATTAATTACTTTTGATTTGATTTCAGTTATGTGCTAAGCCTTACAATTCATGTGTTCCCCAATCTCAAATTTGAGTGTGCACAAAGAAATAAGTAAACTTAACTCAGTAAACCAGGAAGCGCCAGTTGACATGGTTGACTTTCTAGTTTTGACAAATGAAAGAATGATCATTTAAAGAAAGCCAGACACTTGGAGCAACTAGAAACAAGTTGCAGATGAATGATACGGAAAAGAGTTCTATTCGTTTATAAGAACCCAAAATATAGCCATGTGGAGCCATTGGAAATACCCTGCACTCTAATGGGCATCTAAGGGAATTGCCCAGTGAGAACATTACCCTGGCATGTGGGCCACCTTCAGTGTTTCTGTATTTTCTCCAAAAGGAGTTAGTGTCTCAGTTGTATCTTGGCTGTGCATGCTAGGACAGTTGAGTCTCCTGATTGAGGAACTTGGGTTCTCACAGCAGGCAGATAAGATGGATCTATTCTGATAATATTTCATGTTATGGGAACTCTCTCATGGCTCTGTAGATTGTGTGGTCATGGAAACCTTCTGAGAAGCTGAAATATACATGTCAGGAGTGAGCTGTGTGCAAATCAGGGAGAGGAGAATGAAGGGGATGATGGAGGCAAAGACACACTTTCTAAGATGGGCCTGTTGTGACCCTATCTCAAAAGGCTGATGTGTTCTCTAGAGAAGTAAGATGAACACAGGGCAGGAGGTGTAGGAGCAGGCAAGTGCTGGACCCTTATTGGAAGGTCGGGTAGGGAACCCCTTGTATAGAACTTTGTTCTGTGGGACAAATTGTACTTTACCGAGATCATGTAATGTTATGTAGATTAATCAAGTGATTCACTTTATTTTTTTTTTGGGGGGGTGTTATTGTTTTGTTTTGCTTAATTTTATTTTGGCCCTGGGATTGAACCTGGGTCCTTGAGCATGCTAAGCAAGCACTCTACCACTGAGCCACATCCCCAGCACAGGAGATCTGTTTTTAAATACTATTTTATCAATATGTACAAAGAGTGGGCAGTGTCTACATAAAAATGGAGTTAAGGTACCCAATGAGGTGGTTGTTAATGGGACTCATGTAAATGGTGGTGTCCTGGCTTGGAGAGAAAATTTGCAGGACTTGTTGATGATGTGGATCTTTTGGGTGCCAGAAAAAGGAGAGGATATGGGTGGATGATGGCAGCATCCTCTGGGATTGGGGAGCCTGGAAGAAACTGGCTTGAGTGGGCTGGAGATATGAAAGGCTCTGATGGAGTTACAAACTGCAGAATCATTGAACTCCATATCATGAGAAAGTTCTAGGACAGGGACACAGGTGAACCCCAGGGCTTTTTCTAAATAATTGCTGCAGTCTGGCTGGGCAAAATAATCAGGGGTTGACAAGAAACTTGTGAAGGTTGATACAGCGGGAGCCATTTTATTGTAGGATGGCAGAGGTATTTATACCTAACTGAATACACAGCCTGTTTCAATTTAGCATCATCCAGTTACAGCAATCCTCATCATCTTACGTATACACAGCTTAACTCAATTAATATCATCTTAATAGTTTGCTGGCATTACTTCTCAAACCACTCCCTCTGGCAAAGTGCCAGGCACCATCTTGACTTGGTTGTGGCTCTCAGCAAATAATTACAAACCTCTTTAAGGAAAAGACATCTATACCTGCATCAGTATCTTAAGAATTGAAACTAGGAGGCTAGCTTAGAAGAATAGTCACAAATGCCAGATTTCAAGTTGTCTTCTTTGAGGTGTGAGAACTCTTGAACTTCCCAGGTGCTTAAGAAACACCTGGTGCCAGAATCCTTGTGACAGATTATCATTTGCAAGGTCCTTTTTGATGAGTAATGTGGAAGGCTCTAGCAGAATCACTATTTGTTTTGTTGGGAGGAAAGGCACTTTGCCATTTGAGAATTGCAGCATAAGTGTAGAAAGGTGTTTGTGACATCTTGTTTTAAAAATGTCTTTTCCTCCTGGAAAGAGGAACTATGAGCTTAGGGGGAAAGACTGAGAAGAAATGCTGGGTGTAGATCTGTAATTGAAATTTTAAAAAGGGGTCAGGGTTTGCCCTTCCCCATTAATGCAAGTGTTCTTAAAAGTTCTCAGAGTGCTTTAGAAATTTTCAAACAAGGTCATTGAGCCTTGCATACTCTTAAGTGTCTCTCAGCCATCACTGCATACAAGGGTAGAAAAGAGAATAGTCAGTTTAGTGTAATGCTTTGTTGGTTGTATGACATGTGGGCCATGTATGCCAAAAGGAACCACAATGATGGTCTCTTGGTCAGCAAAGGCAGATGGAAAAAGTGTCATAGGCTTATTCCGTGTTCACATGTACATCTTGCTGAGTTGTGCTACCTGACAGGTAATGGTGACTGATGTAGTCTCTGTAGAAGACAACCCTGTCTTTAAAAGTTAGATTTAGCTATTTTCATGGTGTGCACCTATAATCACAGCTACAGAGATCAAGGCAAATTTGATGACAAATTTGAGGCCAGTTGAGGCACATTAGTGAATCAATGCCTGAAAAAAGGGGAGGGGGAAGTACGTAGCTCAGTGATAGAGCCCCTTCCTAGTTCAGTCTCTGAATATTAATATCAAAAAGAATAAGTCACTATTTAATCATGATTTAGAAATAGTGTATTTGCAGAAGTCTATGACCCAGAATTGTAACACCTAAGTTGGTTGGGTGGGGCTCCCCCACCCCACTTCCATGGTTTTCTCTAATATAAATTTATTTTTGCTAGTGTAGCCAAATTTTTAACTTTTTTACAAAATGGTGTAATGGATGAAATGTGTAAAGACTGTAGAATGATGAGGTCCTGTCTAAAGATATGAGACTGAGTCCCATGAGAACTATGACAGTACTGAAGGAGTTTGTCAAGTCAAGACTCTAGTAAGTACTAATTTTCTCACTGTGCTTGTGTCTGCATGGTGTGTGCACAGAGGTTGAGATCTGTGTGTATCCCTTAGTATCTTAGATTCTTGTATTAAAAAATGCCTATGGCTAATGTTTAGAAAATTGTTTTTTGTTGTTGTTGTTGTTGTTTTTTGTACCAGGGTTGAACTCTGGGGCAGTCAACCACTGAGCCACATTCCCAGCTCTACTTTGTATTTTAGTTAGATACAAGAGTATCATGAGTTGCTAAGCCCTTTGCCATTGCTGAGGCTCGCTTTGAACATGTGATCCTCCTGCCTAAGCCTCTATAGCTGCTGGGATTACAGGCAGGTGCCACTGAACCTGGCTGAGAAAATGGTATTCTTTAGGGGAGGAGAGTGAGAAATTTCAGGTTTTCTGGTTCTGCAATGTTAGGAGATGCAGGAATAATGAAAGAGAGATGCTCTGAATTGCCTGTACAAATGTGAATCCAGGGACAAGATTATTTCAGAGTTCTATATTGTTACCAGGGTTAAGATCCAGCTGCTTGCCCCACACCTGGCCAGTCAAGTTGACAACTAAGTAGTTGAGGCAAAGAAAGTGACTGCATTTAAAAAGTGGTTCAGTGAGAAGAAAGAGGGATTCTGTATCCAAATCCCTACCTCTTAGGAAGCTGATCTCAGGGGGCTTATGTTAGTGATTCATGGGTGTTTCCAGATGGGCAGGTGTTCTGCAGAGGGAAGGCTGGATAATGGTATCCAAGTCATGATATTTTCCAATTTCTAAGATCTCAACAGTAAAGATCATGATTTTTTTCCTATTACGGACTAGGTGCATATTATACAATGATAGGGAAAGTTAATTCTTCCTAGACCCTCTTGCTGAGCTGGTAGCTTAAATCATTGTAATGAGGGAGAATATCCTTCCTCAGTTAGTGATATAGTGTAAACTCCCAGCAGTGAACACAGAGCATCCTTCCTCAGCTAGCTACTCCTATCATGAACAGAAACACATCCACTAGTGAATTTCAGTATTTCAACCCTGAGGACAGGCAGTAATTTTTTAAGGAAAATAGTCCTGATTTGCAAATATCTAATTGTCACTGATTGTTTTCCTTGGATTGATCACAATAGGAATGTTTTAATTTTCAGATCCCAGAATGCACAAAGAGAACTTAAAATACTGATGTTTTAGGCTTGACCTAGATTTTCTTAGGAAGAACTTTGAAAGAAGTAAGACTCTTCCAACATTACAAGTCAGTAAGATGGATTTTGAAGATATTCATGTCATTGTGGGGTCAAATAAAGACTAATGCACAAAGGAACCCATGCAGTCATGTTTATAGCTATGACAGTTTCTCTTTTGAGTAACCCTGCTTTTCTCTGTGAGACAACAGGCAAACACTGAATCAAAATACATGAAGAGCACTTTGCTATAGGAGCTATGTCATCTCTTTATCTAACATTATAGACATTTGTTCATGGCAGTTGGAAGACTGATCTCCCAATTGTATTCCTAAGGCTCAAATACATAGAATCAAAATGATGCAGAGGAACCTATGTTAAAAGCAAAGACTAAAGTTTTAACAGTATTAGAGCAAAGAAGGATTAATGAATCAGGCAGCACTGAGAACCAGAAGAGGTTCAGAGTTTCATGGCAGCAGTGTGGGCAGTGCGCTTCCATAGGCTGATGTAGAAGTACAATGGAAAAAATATATTTGACCAGAGTCAAAAGACCCTACATAGATGTTGTTTAGCAGTTTCTGTAAATTGGTAAAATTTTTTAGTTTCATTTTTCTAAAAACTTAAACTGGTTCCTAGTTTTCTGTAACATTTTTACATTAATTCTCCATGTACCTGTGGAGGAAGCTGAAGGAAGCCCTGGAATCATCTCAGTCTAATGAACTCTCAACTAAAACTTCATATCACTCAGGATAGAATCCAAGTTCCAAGCCACTCATTGTTAAGACTAGAATTATGAGATTTCAGTAGAAAATAGCACCAATATACAATGGAAATGCCCTTGGATAATGTTGATTTTGAAAAAGCAGTAATTTATGTCTTGTGATTCTATTTCAGTTTGAGGCTGATCCACTAGCAGATTGTTTAAGAGGATCAACAATTCCATCTTTACTTAGAGTGATGTCACTAAATGACTGGATGTTTCCTTATTCTAGGAGCTGTGTTGAAATAGTGAGTTATGTCTATGGGAAAAGCAAATATGTAAGTACAATGGCAATTTTAATTTTCAACAATTTAAAAACCCATAAATAATCAATTATTTCCAATTTAAAATCAGTTGTTAACAATCTGAAAGTAGAGTCCCTGGCATATAAACATGTAGGAATCATTTTATCAAAACTCTGAAACCCTAGAAGTAGAGGTTAATGTCTGCTAGTCAGCAAACACCAGAACAGGTTTTTATGACATGGTTTGTGGCTGTTAGGATAGATGTTGAAGAAGGCATGGGAATTAGAAATTTGGTGTGAATGGGTGGGGAATACTTTTTAAATTTGTTTAGTCCTATAAGACAGGATAATGACCTTTAGCATATATTATATTCATTCAGTTTATATTATATACATTATATACATTTAGCATACATTATATATACATACATAGAGTATCACTTATTCTATTTAGGATCCCACTCTTGTAATTGTACAAGATCTGGAGTTACCCTGATTGTGTATACATATATAAGGCTAGCAAAGTTATGACTGATTAATTCTACTGTCTCTCCTATTCCCCTCCTCCCTCCCTTCGTTTCCCTTTGTAGAATACAATGGATTTCTATTATTGCCCTCCCCAACATCTCTTGTTTTGGGCTAGCATCCACAAATCAGAGAGAACATTTGGCCTTTGGTGTGTTGGGATTGGCTTATTTCACTTAGAATGACAGTCTTCAGTTCGGGTTGGGGAATATTAAGAACTAGCCCACTGGGCACAGTAGCACAAGCATGTAATCCTATGTTTCTCAGAAAGCTGAGGCAGGAGCATCACAAGTTCAAAGCCAGTGTCAGAAACTTAGCAAGGCTTCGAGCAACATAGAAAGACACTGTCTCTAAATAAAATATAAAAAGGGCTGGGGATGTGGATCAAGGGTTGAATGCCACTTGGTTCAATCCCTAGTACCAAAACAAAACAAAACAAACAGCAGCAAGAACAACAACACAAAACAAGGCTCCAATCATGTTTCCAAAAATTGAACTTATTTTTAAAGGAAATTTAATCTTTTTATAGGAATTTTGGGTTCACAGGAAAATGAAGAAGATACTGAGACTTTCTGTGTTACTCCCCCATTATCAATATCTCCCACCAAAGTAGTGCATTTATTCTAATGGATGAATGTACATTAATAGATTGCAATCACCAGGCATGGTGGTGGAGCACGCTTGTAATCACAGTGGCTCGGGAGGCTCACTCGGGAGGATTCTTAATTCAAAGCCATCCTTAGCAATGGTGAGGCACTAAGCAACTCAGTGAGATTCTGTCTCTAAATAAAATGCAAAATAGAGCTGGGGGTGTGGCTGAGTGTTTGAATGTCTGTGTTTTTAAAACCTGGAACCCCAATCCCCCAATATCCATTGCAGTCACTCAAAATCTGCAGTTTACATTTGGGTTCATTCTTGTTGTACATTCATACACAATGTGCATGTGACATATGTCCACTATTATATTATCAAGAAGAGTAGTTTCAACTAATTATTTGTTCTTTTTATTTTTTTTACTATCTCAATATTTTTTTTCCCTTTTCTAGAATGTCATATACTTGAAGCATGTAGTAGGTAGACTTTTCAGATTGGCTTTTTTTATGTAGTAATAAACATTTAAAGTTCTATTATTTCTCTGGATTGGTAGGTCACATCTTTTTAGTGCTAAATCACAACATTATGTTGTCTAGATGTAGTTTATTTTCCCATTCCCTTACTGAAGGACACCTTGATTACTCCCAATTTTTGACAGTTATGCATAAAGCTGCTCTAAATATTCTTGTGCCAGTTTTTGTGTGTATGGACACAAGTGTTTAACACTTTTGGGTAGATGGCAAGGAACATGATTGTTGGATCATTTTATAAAAATATGTTAGTTTTTAACAAACCACCAAACTGTATTCCAAAGTGGCTGTAGCACTTGCATTCCACTTGGGAATGATCAGAGTTCTTGCTGCTCTAAATTCTCACTGGTATTTGGTGTTGCAGGTGCTCAGGGTTCAGGGCATTCTAATAGATATAGAGGGACAGCTTGTTTTAATTTGCATTTTCTCATATGATATGGAGCATCTTTTTACATGCTAACTTGTTATATCTTTTCATATGTATATATATATATATATATATCTCTACCTTCCTTGGCAAGGTTCTTGTATATTTGGCCCATTTTAAAGTCAACTTATTTTCTTATTGTTGAGTTGTAAGAGTTTTTGTTATATTTGGGATAACAGCCATTTATTAGATGTCTTTTGCAAATATTATGATTTACACTGTATCTTGTGTTTTTGCTTATCTCTTGGCAGTGTCCTTCACAGAGCACACATTTATTTTAATGAAGCCCTACTAACCAATTTATTTTTTCATGGATTTTTGTCTTTGATGTTGTATGAAGTCCTTGTCATAATAATTCAAGATTATTGAAATATTCTCCTAGAAAATTGTAGGAGTTCTTAATTTTTGTGGTGTACATTTAGGTCTATGATTTATTTCACATTAGTTGGGTGAAGGGTATAATTTTTGTGTGCACATTTATCTTTCTTCTGGCATGTGGATGTCTAGTTATTCTAGGATCATCTGTTGAAAAGATTATCTTTATTGCATTGACTTTTTCCTCTGTCCAATTATTGGCCTTAGTGTAATTCTGGCTATAATGTCTTCTCCATTTACCAATTTATGCATGTTTTTCCACAAACCATTGTAGTTTTCTGGTAAGTCTTGATATTGGATACTTTTTCCTCCATATTTGTTCTTTTTCAATATTGTATTATTAGATGTAATGTACCAATATAAAAATGTGGAAAGAGAAAAAATATATTGTATTGGTTATAGTGGAAGTTTTGCTTCTCCTTGTACCTTGGAAAAATTATTTTGCCACTATTCACAAAATACTTTACTGATTTTGATTAGCATTGCATTGACTGTATAAATTAAGTGGGAAAGAACCCACTGACGTCTTGACCATAATGAATTTTTCTATCCAGGAACATGGAATGTGCTCCATTCTTTATTTTTTTATTCATTGGAATTTTCGTTTCCCTTTGATAGGTCTTGTATACCTTTTATCAGATTTACACCTTAGTATTTCATTTTTAGTATTTCAGTTTTTAATTTCAAATTCCACTTTTGTTAATTGATAGAATTAAAAGAAAGGAATTTGACTCTTATGTATTAACTTTCTATATTGAAATCTTACTCTAAAATCTTATCCATTCTAGGAGGTTATTGATTCTAATTATTTTCACAGATGTCATCTGCAAACAAAGACAAGTTTATGGGTTTGAATTTCTTGTGTAATTACATGAGTAAATTTTACTTTGAGTAAAATGTTAAAGGAGTTCATGAGTGAGGACACCACTGATTTTTTTTTTTCTTTTTTTTTTTATATATTTTTTTTATTGTTGGTTGTTCAAAACATTACATAGTTCTTGATATATCATATTTCACACTTTGATTCAAGTGGGTTATGAACTCCCATTTTTACTCCGTTTACAAATTGCAGAATCACATCAGTTACACTTCCATTGATTTATATATTGCCATACTAGGGTCTGTTGTATTCTGCTGCCTTTCCTATCCGTTACTACCCCCCTCCCCTCCCCTCCCCTCCCCTCTTCTCTCTCTACCCACTCTACTGCAGTTCATATCTCCCCCTTGTATTATTTTTCCCTTTCCCCTCGTTACCTCTTGTATGTAATTTTGTATAACCCTGAGGGTCTCCTTCCATTTCCATGCAATTTCCCTTCTCCCTCCCTTTCCCTCCCACCTCTCGTCCCTGTTTAATGTTAATCTTCTTCTCATGCTCTTCGTCCCTACTCTGTTCTTAGTTACTCTCCTTATATCAAAGAAGACATTTGGCATTTGTTTTTTAGGGATTGGCTGGCTTCACTCAGCATAATCTGCTCTAATGCCATCCATTTCCCTCCAAATTCTATGATTTTGTCATTTCTTAATGCAGAGTAATATTCCATTGTGTATAAATGCCACATTTTTTTTATCCATTCGTCTATTGAAGGGCATCTAGGTTGGTTCCACAGTCTTGCTATTGTGAATTGTGCTGCTATGAACATCGATGTAGCAGTGTCCCTGTAGCATGCTCTATTTAGGTCTTTAGGGAATAGACCGAGAAGGGGAATAGCTGGGTCAAATGGTGGTTCCATTCCCAACTTTCCAAGAAATCTCCATACTGCTTTCCAGATTGGCTGCACCAATTTGCAGTCCCACCAACAATGAACAAGTGTACCCTTTTCCCCACATCCTCGCCAGCACTTGTTGTTGTTTGACTTCCTAATGGCTGCCAATCTTACTGGAGTGAGATGGTATCTTAGGGTGGTTTTGATTTGCATTTCTCTGACTGCTAGGGATGGTGAGCATTTTTTCATGTACTTGTTGATTGATTGTATGTCCTCCTCTGAGAAGTGTCTGTTCATGTCTTTGGCCCATTTGTTGATTGGGTTATTTGTTATCTTGTTGTCTAATTTTTTGAGTTCTTTGTATACTCTGGATATTAGGGCTCTATCTGAAGTGTGAGGAGTAAAGATTTGTTCCCAGGATGTAGGCTCCCTATTTACCTCTCTTGTTGTTTCTTTTGCTGAGAAAAAACTTTTTAGTTTGAGTAAGTCCCATTTGTTGATTCTAGTTATTAACTGTTGTGCTATGGGTGTCCTATTGAGGAATTTGGAGCCCGACCCCACAGTATGTAGATCGTAGCCGACTTTTTCTTCTATCAGACGCCGTGTCTCTGATTTGATATCAAGCTCCTTGATCCATTTTGAGTTAACTTTAGTGCATGGCGAGAGAAAGGGATTCAGTTTCATTTTGTTGCATATGGATTTCCAGTTTTCCCAGCACCATTTGTTGAAGATGCTATCCTTCCTCCATTGCATGCTTTTAGCCCCTTTATCAAATATAAGATAGTTGTAGTTTTGTGGGTTGGTTTCTGTGTCCTCTATTCTGTACCATTGGTCCACCCGCCTGTTTTGGTACCAGTACCATGCTGTTTTTGTTACTATTGCTCTGTAGTATAGTTTGAAGTCTGGTATCGCTATACCGCCTGATTCACCCTTCCTGCTTAGCATTGTTTTTGCTATTCTGGGTCTTTTATTTTTCCATATGAATTTCATGATTACTTTCTCTATTTCTATAAGAAATGCCATTGGGATTTTGATTGGTATTGCATTAAACCTATAGAGAACTTTTGGTAATATTGTCATTTTGATGATGTTAGTTCTGCCTATCCATGAACAGGGTATATTTTTCCATCTTCTAAGATCCTCTTCTATTTCTCTCTTTAGGGTTCTGTAGTTTTCATTGTATAAGTCTTTCACCTCTTTTGTTAGGTTGATTCCTAAGTATTTTATTTTTTGGGGGGATATTGTGAATGGAGTGGTTGTCCTCATTTCCATTTCAGAGGATTTGTCGCTGATATACAGGAATGCCTTTGATTTATGTGTGTTGATTTTATATCCTGCCACTTTACTGAATTCATTTATTAGCTCTAATAGTTTCTTTGTAGACCCTTTTGGGTCTGCTAGGTATAGAATCATGTCATCTGCAAATAGTGATAATTTAAGTTCTTCTTTTCCTATTTTTATGCCTTTAATTTCTTTCGTCTGTCTAATTGCTCTGGCCAGTGATTCGATAATTATGTTGAACAGAAGTGGTGAGAGAGGGCATCCCTGTCTTGTTCCAGATTTTAGAGGGAATGCCTTCAATTTTTCTCCATTCAGAATGATGCTAGCCTGCGGTTTAGCATAGATTGCTTTTACAATGTTGAGGTAAGTTCCTGTTATCCCTAGTTTTTCTAGCGTTTTGAACATAAAGGGATGCTGTACTTTGTCGAATGCTTTTTCTGCATCTATCGAGATGATCATATGGTTCTTATTTTTAAGTCTATTGATGTGGTGAATAACATTAATTGATTTCCGTATATTGAACCAGCCTTGCATCCCAGGGATGAATCCTACTTGATCATGGTGCACAATTTTTTTGATATGTTTTTGAATCCGATTTGCCAAAATTTTATTGAGGATTTTTGCATCTAGGTTCATTAGAGATATTGGTCTGTAGTTTTCTTTCTTTGAAGTGTCTTTGTCTGGTTTAGGAATCAGGGTGATGTTGGCCTCGTAGAAAGAATTTGGAAGTTCTCCCTCTTTTTCTATTTCCTGAAATAGCTTGAAAAGTATTGGTGTTAGTTCCTCTTTAAAGGTTTTGTAAAACTCTGCTGTATACCCATCCGGTCCTGGGCTTTTCTTAGTTGGTAGTCTTTTGATGGTTTCTTCTATTTCCTCAATTGATATTGGTCTGTTTAGGTTGTCTATATCCTCCTGCCTTAATCTGGGCAGATCATATGACTTAAGAAATTTATCGATGCCTTCACTATCTTCTATTTTATTGGAGTATAAGGATTCAAAATAGTTTCTGATTATCTTCTGTATTTCTGAAGTGTCTGTTGTGATATTGCCTTTTTCATCCCGCATGCTAGTAATTTGATTTCTCTCTCTTCTTCTCTTCGTTAGCATGGCTAAGGGTCTGTCGATTTTATTTATTTTTTCAAAGAACCAACTTTTAGTTTTGTCAATCTTTTCAATTGTTTCTTTTGTTTCGATTTCATTAATTTCAGCTCTGATTTTAATAATTTCTTGCCTTCTACTTCTTTTGCTGTTGTTTTGCTCTTCTTTTTCTAGGATTTTGAGATGGAGTATGAGATCATTTATTTGTTGGTTTTTTCTTTTTTTAAGGAATGAACTCCAAGCAATGAATTTTCCTCTTAGAACTGCTTTTAATGTGTCCCATAGATTCCGATATGTTGTGTCTGTGCTTTCATTTATCTCTAAGAATTTTTTAATTTCCTCCTTGATGTCTTCTATAACCCATTGATCATTTAGTAACCAATTGTTCATTCTCCAAGTGATGCATGTTTTTTCCTTCCTTCTTTTATCGTTGATTTTCAGTTTCATTCCATTATGATCAGATAAGATGCATGGTATTATCTCCACTCCTTTATATTGTCTAAGAGTTGCCCTGTGACATAATATATGATCTATTTTTGAGAAGGATCCATGTGCTGCTGAGAAAAAAGTGTAACTGCTTGATGTTGGGTGGTATATTCTATATATATCAATTAAGTCTAGGTTATTAATTGTGTTATTGAGTTCTATAGTTTCCTTATTCAACTTTTGTTTGGAAGATCTGTCTAGTGGTGAGAGAGGTGTGTTGAAGTCTCCCATGATTATTGTATGTTGGTCTATTAGACTCTTAAACTTAAGAAGAGTTTGTTTAATGAACATAGCTGCACCATTGTTTGGGGCATATATATTTATGATAGTTATGTCTTGTTGGTGTATGGTTCCCTTGAGCAGTATGTAGTGTCCCTCTTTATCCCTTTTGATTAACTTTGGCTTGAAATCTATTTTATTTGATATGAGTATGGACACTCCTGCTTGTTTCCTAAGTCCATATGAGTGATATGATTTTTCCCAACCTTTCACCTTCAGTCTATGTATGTCTTTTCCTATCAAATGCGTCTCCTGTAGGCAGCATATTGTTGGGTCTTGTTTTGTGATCCATTCTACTAGTCTGTGTCTCTTGATTGGTGAGTTTAAGCCATTAACATTTAGGGTTATTATTGAGATATGGGTTGTTCTTCCAGCCATAATTGTTTATTTATGTTACTAAACATGGTTTGTTTTCCTTTTTTGATTATTTTCCCCCCCTTTACTGTCCTACCTCCCACTGTTGGTATTCATTGTTATTTTCCATTTCCTCTTCCTGTAATGTTTTGCCGAGGATGTTTTGAAGACATGGTTTTCTAGCTGCAAATTCTTTTAACTTTTGTTTATCGTGGAAGGTTTTAATTTCATCTTCCATCCTGAAGCTTAATTTCGCTGGATACATGATTCTTGGTTGGAACCCATTTTCTTTCAGTTTTTGAAATATGTGATTCCAGGATCTTCTAGCTTTCAGAGTCTGTGTTGAAAGATCAGCTGTTATCCTGATTGGTTTACCCCTAAATGTAATCTGCTTCCTTTCTCTTGTAGCTTTTAAAATTCTCTCCTTATTCTGTATGTTGGGCATCTTCATTATAATGTGTCTAGGTGTGGATCTCTTATGATTTTGCACATTCGGCATCCTGTATGCTTCTAGGATTTGGGATTCTGTCTCATTCTTCAAGTCTGGGAAGTTTTCTCATATTATTTAATTGAATAGGTGGTTCATTCCTTTGGTTTGGACCTCTATACCTTCCTGTATCCCAATGACTCTTAAGTTTGGTCTCTTTATATTGTCCCATATTTCTTGGATGTTCTGCTCATGGTTTGTTAACAGTGTTGCTGAGCTATCTATGTTCTTTTCAAGTTGAAATACTTTGTCTTCATTGTCTGATGTTCTATCTTCTAAGTGTTCTACTCTGCTGGTAGTATTCTCAATTGAGTTTTTAAGTTGGTTTATTGCTTCCTGCCGGCGTGGTAGACACGTCACACCACTTGGGGGAGGGGCAGAGCAGAGCCGCTCCCCGAGCCTGGATCAGGCCCAGCGGCCCGCCAGCGTGGCAGTCACATTACTCCAATTGGAGTAGGGGCAGAGCAGAGCCGCAGCCCGCGCCCAGAACAGGCACAGCGACCTGCCGGGGTGGTACTCACGACAACCCAATTGGAGAAGGGGCAGAGCAGAGCCGCCGCCCACGCCTGCAAGGTAGTCAGATCCGCGACTAACTGGTGGAACAGGCCCAGGGGTTCACGGACGTGGTGACGTGGTAGACACGTCACACCAATAGGAGGAAGGGCAGAGCAGAGCCGCTGCCCGCGCCTCCAAGGTAGGCAGACCTGCGACCGACCGGCAGAACAGTCCCAGCGGCCCACCAGCGTGGTAGACAGATCACCCCAATTGGAGGAGGAGCAGAGCTGCCGCCCGCCCCTGCAAGGGAGACTTTTCAACTATACAAGAGCAATATAAATATATAGGGGGAAAAATTTCAAAAACACAATAGTTTCACTAAGCAGAAAGAAACACGAGCAATATGAAAAGACAAGGAAAGAAAGGACCACAAGCAATGCAGGTCAACTCAACTTTAGAAGAGGTTATAGCTGCAGCAGATGGAATGTCAGATAAAGAATTCAGGATATACATGCTGCAAATGATCTGGAGTCTCAAGGAAGACATTAGACAGCAAAATCAGACAATGAAAGATCATTTCGACCACTTCGAAAATGTATTACATAAACAAATCCAAGAAGCAAAAGATCAACTATACAGGGAGATAGAGGTAATAAAGGACACCACTGATTTTTAAAGATTCAGTTTTCTTTACTCAAACTTTTTGTTTATGAGTGCAGTTGAGCTAAATTTCTGAGAGTTCTGACACCCTCCATTGTTTTGTCTGGTGTTTAGTCTGTCTCTTCTGAATGTGTTTATTGCCTTTTGGTATGCCTTGTAATTTTTCCTTGATGGCTGGATATGATGTGCTGGGTCAAAGTGGGTGATGTAAATGGTTATGAGGTAGCAAGGTGAAGGGAAATTAGACTCCCATAATTAGGTCTCAATCTCCAGGGAGGTTGTGCCTGTGGTCTGTGAATTTCACAGGTGCTTAAGTTCTTTTCTCTTCCCTTTGGTTAGGTAGGAATGAATGGCTAGAGTGTGCTAGAGTTGCTATTTCCCTTATCTTATGCAGGTTAACTGCTAATTCCCCACAGATCAGGCTCTGATAACTGGTTTCTCCTGCAGGCCAGTCTTGCTGGGAAGAAGAATGCTATAGAATATTTCAGAAGGATTCTTCTTTCTTCCTCTTTCTGGAGCCATAAAGGAGTTTTTCTCTGGTATTTTTATGAAAATCTGGTTCATCTAGAACTCAATCTTTCAAAATTATGAGGTCCTCCCTGAGCTTGCATATACATTTTGTTTTTAATTTCTCACAGATGTCCACACTGAGCCTTCAGCAATTTCAATAAATTGTCAATTACATTTGGTGTCTGTTTTCTTTTCCTGGGCTGCCTGCTCGGGGGTGCTCAGGTAAGGCCTGACTCCTGTGCTACCTGTTTTAGCCATTTTCCCTGGGTCTTTACCTCTCTTAGAGACCCCAGAATGATCATTCATTTTTTTTTTTCAGTTGGTCCATTTAGCTTTTTACTTCTAAAATATGAATGGTGATACCTAAGCTCATTAGAAGGAAAACTTGATCTACAGATTACTTTTAAAAATAATTAAAATGCACATGTTGGTGTTTATATCATAGCCCATTTTGCATTTTATTCACGCATGAAGTGTTATGTTGTATTTCACTGTTCTTTGCCTCTTTAGAATAGATGATAGACTTATTTTCTAGGTACAAAGTAAATGAAAACCCAATCTTACATATAATCGTGTTATAGAAGCATATCATATGACATACACAGATGGTATCTACTTTGTTTGTCTTCTGTTTTTAGTTCTAAATCTGCATTTACAAGTACTTTAAAATTCAATATGCTGCCCATGTTTCCCTAAACTAGCCAACAAATGCCAATGTACCTTTATAGTTAGTTAAATACACACTGTCAGGATTTAGCTATAACCTTAATATCACCATCTTATGCTAATGTTCTCAGACTTGAGAACTGGATATTATTTTTAAAAGAGAAAGGATATAGAAATGTAATGTAATATGGCTTATAGTAATCATAATTTTCATCCCCAATCATAATCTAAGTACGTGTTCTATTTCTTCTAACTTGATTCCTTCCCCTTGTTCAATGGAATTCCTCATTTTTCCTTCCATCCATTGTGTTAGACCAAGTTGTCATTACTTGGTGTCTGAATGTCTATAGAAAGATCCGATCTTACTCCCTTCCTTGAATTTTTGTCCTTAATTCATCTTGCATCCTCCTCTTGCTTCTAAGATAATCTTTGTCTAGGGAGGCTTTCTTAATCATGAAGCAAGTGTGTTTTGTTTGTTTGTTTGTTTTTTTACATGGAGCCTAGACTTTCTTGTTTTAAGTGCTACAGGAAATCCTGGGATGCTACACTAAGAAACAGCTTTTCTGAGCCATATTCATTTTCAAATAAAATAACTTAGCTCTTTAGATAAAATGGTAAATTAATATATAGAAATATATACTTATTGGATACAACATGTCTAAAAATATACATCCATAGCATTCATTACCTAAATAGTTGTGTTTGTGGTGAACACTTAATATCCACATTTTTTAAAGAATGTAATATGCACCATTATCTGTACTTGCAGTGTTATACATTAGATTCTGGAACTTATTGCTTCTGCCTGATTGTAATTATGTGACATTTAACTAACACCCCAAGAGGCTCCTCATTGTTTCTAACCAGGCCACCTGTGGTAAACACTTTCTGACTTTCCACTCTGGAGATTAATGTTTTTAGGTTACACACATGAGTGAGGATTATATGGTGCTTTTCTTTGTGTGCCTGACTTATTTCATTTGATGCACTATCCTCCATGTTCACCCATGATATCAGAAATGACCAGATTTCCTTCTTTTTATACTGAATATCATTAATTGTGTGTATACCACTTTTTGTGCATTCATCTCTTGGACTTGTAGGTTGATGCCATATCTTGTCTATTGTGAAAGGTGCTGTATTAAACACAGGAGGAGAGCTACTTCTTTGATGAACTGATTTTGTTTCCTTTATGTATATACCCAGAGTGGGGTCATTGGATCATAGGGCAGACCTGCTTTTAGTTCTCAGAAACTTCCCCTCTGTCTCCTATGGTAGGCTGGAGAAGTTGACATTCCCACTAGCAGTGTGCGAGGGTGCCCTACTTCACAAATTTGATCTTGGCCATTCTTACTGGAGTTAGATGATACCTCATGTGGCTTTGACCTGCATTCCCTGATGATTTGTAATGTTGAGCATTTTTTCCACATGTGTGTTGGCCATTTGTATGTCTTCGTTTGAAATGTGTCTATTCTGGTCTTTTGTCCATTCTTTCACCAGGTTTTTTTTTTTTTTAATTTATACCATACAATTTATTTATTTTTTAGTCATACATGACAGCAGAATGTATTTTGACATAATAACATACATGGAATATACATACATCAATCATACTGTCTATTCCATTCTTCTGCCCTTCCTATCCCCCCTACTTTTCCCCTCCTCTCCCATTCTTCCTCTTTGTCCAATCTAATGTGAGACACTTTTTTTCTTTTTCTCATCACAACATCATATATGTATTCTGTATAACAATGAGGTTCTCCTTCCATCTTCCATGCAACTCCCCTTCTCCCTCTTTTCCCCTCCCACCTGTCTTCCCTATTTTGTGGTAGTCTTCTTCTCATGCTCTTCCTCCCTATTCCATTTTGAGTCATCCCCCTTATATCAGAGAAGACATTTGGCATTTGTTTTTTAGGGATTGGCTAACTTCACTTAGCATAATCTGCTCTAATGCCATCCATTTGCCTGCAAATGCCATGATCTTGTTATTTTTTAGTGTTAAGTAATATTCCAATGCAGAAAGCAAATTTCACCCAGAAATAGAATAGGAAGCAGAGTATGGCCCAGAGGAAGTGTTCAGCCAGGAGTTTATTTAAGCCCAATTGCTAGAAAGATAGGCAGCTCATCTGTTTCCTGTGTCTGGTCATTGAGGCTCACCAGGGCCACCAGTTCTCCACTCTAGGTGAAGCCTTCAAAGAACTCGGGCATTGAGAGCACAGGCCTAGGGGTCAGGACAGCTGGGTTTCAATTCAGATGACCTAGCAGTGACTACCTGGACTTGTCCCTCAAAAGCTGAACTATTCAACTGTTGGGAGCTGTTCTTATTCACAGCTGTTCTTTTTAGTTGACCAACTTTGAGAATCCCATGAAGGTATGGACTTTAACCTGAGAAAACCTATAGTACATGCAAAATCTAGTATATAATTTCTAAAATATCGCAAGCCTCTGGTCTCTAAATCCCAGGCAAAGCAATCCTTGAAAGTTTTTAACCCCACTTTGGGCAGTGTAAAAATCGTCACCATTGTTAAAACTAGTGCCTTGACTGAGAGTTCTTGATAAGGGGATCTCTGCCTACTTAAAAACAGGAGATCATGATTTTATCAAATGTATCCAAGGGATGATTCCTCCCTAGGGTAATGGTTTTTGAGAATGACTTGATGTGAGTCTTGGAATGCTGCTTTTAGGTTCTAGGTGTGTAAAACTTGGTAGGAGAGTAAGAAGGCCAAGGCCAAATGGGGGTGAAAATGAAAGTTCTCAGGTTCTCTGTCTGGCCTTTTACTTTGGACCTTGCTGGTACCCTGAGAACAGTGTTTGACAAGCCTTAGAAGGTGGTAAATATTTGTTGAAGGAATGAACTTGCAAATGTATTTGTAGTATGGATTCTTACAACAAGCAAGAGAAAGTGCTGTTGTTAATCAAGTTGAGAAGTTTTGTGTGATTAGCATTTAGTGATCAGCACATTAGTAAATGTCCTTTCATGATGGCTTTTGCTCCCTAAGCCACCTTAGAGTTGCTGGCATTGGGATCAGAAAAATTCTTCTAGTACTGGGAATTGCACCCAGGGGAGATTTACCACAGACCCACACCCTGAATTTTTGATTTTTATTTTAAGACAGAACCTTACAAGTTTGCTAACTTGTCATCCTCCTGCCTCAGCCTCCCTGGCTTCTAGGATTGTGGGCATATGCCATTGCACCTAGCTGGATAACAAATATTTTCATAATGAAGAGCCCTTGTATTCCTATTATTATTTTAAAGTACATATTTAAAAATGTATAAAAACCTGCACAGGAGCAACTATAAAGCAAACAGTGTTATAATCTTCACCCAGGTAAGAATTAGAATATTACTAGCAAGGTTGACACCACCCATGTCCTTTCCCAGTTACATCCATCTGTCTCCACATAGGTAACCATTCTCTTGACTTTGGGGTTTATCTATACTTCTACCCCATATGTATGCCTTCCTAAATTTACTTGAACTTGTCACATGCTGGTCTTATGTTTTTATTATGCATTTTTTGAGTTTTGCTTCATTTTTTAAATGTCTGTGAGATTCCTCAATTGAGTGTGGTTTATCTTCTTTGCTGTATTGAAGTCCATTTTATGAATATGCCACAAGTTATTCAGTCACAGATGACCGTTTTTGGAGCTTTGGACTGTTACAGTGTAGATATAAACATTTTTGTGTATGTGTCCTGGTATACAGCTACTTGTATTTTTAGAATTGATGATGAATCTAGTAGTGAAATTGCTGAGTCACAGACTATTCCTATCTTCAGTAGTACTAGATGCTACCAACTGTTTTGCAAAGTGGTTGTACCAATTTGCACCATCATGAAGAGTATGAGTTTCTGTTGCTCTACATCTTCACCACCCACTTGCTGTTGTAGAGTTTTTATTTTTTGTCAATCTTAAGGGTATTTAGTGAGTGGTATCTTATTGTGGTTTTCATTTGCATTTCTCTGGTTACTCATGACTTAAAATCTTTTGTATTTCCTCTTTTTTGAAGTATGCAGTCAGGTCTTTTGCACATTTTCTATTAGATCATGTACCTTTTCATATCCTCATTAATTTACAGGTGTTGTTCACACATTTGTTTTTTTTACTACTTTGTTGTTTTATGTGAGTTTCAAATATCTTCTAATTTGCGTTTTTTCCCTTTTTTTTTTTTTAAAAAAGATAGTTCCTTGAATGAATATTTTAACATGCTAAAATTTATCAATACTTCTTGTTTATGGTTTGTGTTTTTTTTGATCTTATTCCACTTAGTGTCAATTTTTGTTTAGTGGAAGTAGAGGTCTGTTTCATTTTTCCTCCACACAGATAACCAGTTGTCTAGCAACATTCACTGAAAAGAACACCTTTGGTCAGGTGTGGGGGTGCTCACCTGTAATCCCAGTGACTTTCAAGGCTAAGGTGGATATTTTTAAGTTCAAGGTGAGCCAGGAATTTAGTTGGATCTTGTCTGAAAAAAAAGCCTGGGAATTTAACTCAGTGTTAGTGCATCCATGAGTTCAATCCCCAGTATTGCCCCCCCAACCTAAAAAAATTGCTTTATATACTGATCTGCTGTGCCATCTGTGATATATCAAGTATTTGTGAATATGTTTCTTGGCTCTTTTTTTCTGTACTGTTGTAGCATATTTCATCATGGGATCGCCCTAGTAATCGTTGAGCAAGATACTTAAAAGAATCAGTGTTCAATTTCCTCATAGGTAAAATAGAACGGTAATATTACTAAAGCTAATATGTTTGTTATGAGGGCTGAAATAATAATTCAAAGAGCTTAAAGCTTTAATATTTCTTTATGTGTGTGTGTATATATATATATATATATATATATATATATATACATATATATGTATATATATATATACATATATATTAAATAAATTCATTTTTTTCTGTGAATAGAAAAAATAGCCATTGGTTTTAGAATTTATATTTATCCTTACTTTAGTAGTTCTAAGCTTATTTCTGTACATGTAAATCTTCTTCATCCTTCAATGACAAGAGCAAAATATTGCTTGAGTAGGTGGCAGAGAAATTAATATTTGTAATTAATTTGAATTTATTATTTACCAACTATGGGTCCTTGTACCAGATACCTACTGAGTTCAGACATGTTATTAAAATGTATATGGAATTACCTACTTTGTATGGTTTTAGAAAGAAAATGAAACCCAACTTACTTTTATTCCTTTATAAATTAAAAATACATTTACTGAGAACCCAATACATATTAACACTCTTCTAGACATTGGAGCCAGAGGATTAGGTACTATATACTATAACTTACCTTTGATAGAAATTATCTTCTAGTGGGGAAAGATCAACAATTAAAAAATAGAAGATAAAATAGCCACCAAGGAAATTAAATGGTGCACTTCAATGCAGGTAAGGTGTTTCATATAGCACAGTAAGTGGGAGTGTGACCAAGGTGGGGGGCCACTTAAGTAGAGACCAGAATATCTGAAATGGGAAGATCAGTGATAGTCTTAGAAGAACACATGGGTGAGAATAAGAATATATAATAAGAATTATATATAATTAGCTTTGCTTTCAGTTCCAGACACAGTGCTGCTAAAACCTTTCTAATTTTCTGAGTAATGAGCTGATTGTAGCATCTTTAGTTTGCTCTTAATTCTTGGTTTCTAACACAAGAGCTTCTAGTTCCCTTGGATCCTCCAGAGTTATAGAATCTGTTTATAACAAATAGATAGGTATCTTGTGATAGAAGGGCCTTAGGTGGATTAGCATGGGAGCTGGTTGACAGAACAACTATGAAATTAGAGGGCTGGATCTTTCAGCCATACCCCCTGATTTCTGGGGAAGAGATGGACCAGAAACTAAGTACAATCATCAATGGCTAGGAAGTTTATTTAATTGTGTCTTTACAATGGAAACTCTATTAAATCCTAAGTGATAGAATTTGGAAGAGCTTCTGGGTTTGTGAGCACATGGAAGTGCTGGGAAGGTAGAGTGCTCAGAAAGGATGTGAAAGCTATGTCCACCTGATGACACACTGTGTTCTATGCTTCCCTTTCATTTGAAATTTGAAATCATTAATTACCAACTATGTGTCCTTGTACCACATACCTACTGAGTTCAGACATGTTATTAAAATGTATATGGAATTACCTGCTTTGTATGGTTTTAGAAAGAAAATGAAACCCAACTTACTTTTAGGCCTTTATAAATTAAAAATACATTTACTGTTTTTGGGTTGTATTCTTTATAATACACTTGCAACAGTAAGTCAAGTGTTCCCCCACTGTGAGATGTGACAGCACATTATGGAACACAGTGAGGTGGTCATGGGAAACTCCAAGGGGTAGGTATATTGAACAAAAGTGTGGCTAACTTGGAGACATCTACTTGTGAGTCTCATCAGAAGTGATGAACAGGATGGTATGACTGAGCCACTGATCTGTGGGGTCTGTATTAACTCTTGGTAGTGTCAGAATTGAGTTTAAATGTAGGATATACAGTTTGTATCTGGAGAATTAGAGATTTATTTGGTGTGAGTTCAAGAGAAAACAACTTATTTTCCTTTTATCAGGAAAAGAACAGCAAGTTTAATGATCCTTGACTCCTGAAGAGCCCGTATAAGGTTGCAGGTGGTTGAGGTAACGTGGTAGAGACTACATGACCCATGTCAAAAAAGGGAGGTTTAAAAGTGAATGGTTTACATTTCCAAAGAGAGAGCTAATGTGTAGAATAAAAAGTTATAGGGCAAGGATAGAAGCAGGAGACTTAATGAGGGCAAATTGCAATTGTCCAGGTTTGAGGTAAAAGATAGTGAGGTGGAGTTAGTTAAAATTTGTAAATTAGGTTATATTTTGAAACATATGTCCATGAATTGAATGTTGTGGTGCAGAGACCCAGTAGTGCTCAGTATGACTCTAAAGTTATGTCCTAAACCATAAGGAAATAGTGATGACATGAATAGTAGTGATACTATTATAAATATTACTAGAGTCACAGAAGTTTTAAACTGATTTTTGCATAATAGCTTGCTTAATCTTCACAAAAATGCTATGTTAGGCACAATTATTTTCCCATTTTGCAAATATACTAACATAAAGAAATAAGTATGCTGTCTATTTTCCCAAGTCTTCAAAATGACATATAAGTTTTAACCACAGAATCTGGCTTTAAAAATCTCTGATTTTAACTATACAGTGCCTCTGATTCAGGAAGAATAAACTTGGCAGGTTTACTAAACAGTGTTAAGTAGACTGTTAGGTACATGACTAATCATCAAAAGATTCATCAGTGCTCAAAATGAAAATTTAGGAGAATTCAAATTAGACATGGTGAATAAAGCAAGAAACGTGGTGTGACAGAAGGGATTCAGCCGAGCTTCAAATGTTCCCAATCCTTGAATTTTCTTATTTTTTAAAATTTTTTTATACTGCTAGGGATTGAACTCAGGGCCTCACACATGCTAGACAAGTTCTGTACCCCTAAGCTGTACCCCATCCCTTGAAATTATTTTAAAGGTGATTTATTTATTTGACCAGCATTTTGTGGTTTTCAGTCTACAAATCCTGTACCTGTTCGTTAAATTTACACCTAGTTGTTTCATAGTTTTTAGCTATTATCATTGACTTTTGATTTCACTTAGCATGTCTTAGTGGATTTGTGCTATTCATTCTGTTTATCACACACTGTGGCTAGGCCATCCTAGTGTAGAGGAGGAAGCATCAGGAGATCTGAGCTGAGGTAGGAAAATGTGGCTCAGTCTCTACCTCTGCCTCTTCCTGGCTCTTGATCTTGGACAAGACGCTGGATTCTCAGGTAATTAGTAGCTACATCACTAGAGTGAGAACAACTCAAATTATACTTCAATACTACTTATTATTGGTGCTTTGCCCTTAGTAGATTTCTACTTTAAAATAGATATTCATATGTTTTTCAAAATGCTTTGATGAACCGTTTTGAAAATGAAAGGCAAAGACCATGGAATCTGGTTTAAATGGAGAAAGTCAAACAAAGTCTTCTACCTATATTCTGACTGCATAAGCAATAAGTATAAATTTTGAGATAGGCAGTTATGAATTGATAGGAGAGGTCTGCACAACATTGTTGCCCATGGGAAATCTAGTTCTGTATGGAATAGAGACACACTTTCTCTCTCTCTCTCTCTCTCTCTCTCTCTCTCTCTCTCTCTCTTTCTCTCTCTCTCTCTCTCTCTCTCTCTCCCTTCTGCAGTCTCTCTTTTCTTCTCTATTTCTGACTTTATTTTTGTGCTGCTCCATTCTGCCCTATTGTCCATCACTATAAACTTCCATTAGAATCTGTAATGCTCAAATGCTCTAGATAGATGGACAGGGGAGCCAGAATAATTGAAGGGATAAATAATATCACAAAATAGGACCAGAATCCATGTCTGCTGGGTGCAAGAAGAGAAAATAAATCTTTTGTGAGTTCAGAATAAGGTAAAGTTCTAGTTTAAGAATGGAAATCAAAACTAAGTAGTATAATCAATCAGGAAGTGATAAAATCTTAGAGAAGGCAGACTTAATGTAAATCTCCCAGGGCAGACAAGGTGATGTAAATCAGCACCTATTTTGTAAGACACAGAAGACATATGTGGATAGAAATGCTCACCTGTGGCATGCTGTGTTCTCATGTTGACAGTCAAGGCAGCCTGAGAGCACATGCCAGTCCTGAGCTGGGTGATGGTGGCCAGCACAGAACCACAGTGTGGTTTAGTCTCTTCAATTGTGATATGGGACAACACACATGAACTTTACAAGAGTGTGTTGAGAAAATAAAATAGTGCAATGCCTCATATCTAATGTATGTTCAAACACTCTTGAGTATGAGTGGTATTAAAATTAGATTTAATTCCTAGGGACATTGATTATTTTATTGGACATCTTGTAGGTCACAGAGAAGTGCCTGGCACAGAGCAAACATAGATAGCAGATAGTAGGAGTGTGAAGAGAAAAGGTTAAGTGAATTAATGTGGGTAATTTCTGACACATCAAATCCTTGATATCTTTGTTAAATGCCTGATTAAGTAGATAATTATGCTACATATTATAAACATCTGTTTTAAATCCCCAAATCCACTTACACGAACTGGGCAAACCCCTGTGAAAATATAGATCTGAGGCATAAGAAAGAATGCTCAAGATTACTTCAAGCAATATGCACGGGCCGCAGGGGAGAAAGACACATGCACTTGCTAGTTTGGCCTCTCACAGTTATTTCCTCTGAGTCTTTGAGTAACACCTAATTGCCAAAAATCAAACAATTAAGAATAATAAGGAAGTTAAGGCTTTATTTCTATGCCCATTGGGCACTTGGGTCTGTTAACAGCCCTGCCATGCATCTATCTGCTGGATAGTGTTATGGATGAGAAATCTAAGGCTCAGAGAGTTCCCACTGATTTATTCTGTATCTGCGAATAGTGGAGAAAAACTGGGGCTTGAACTTGAATCTTTGGACTGCAAATCCTGTGCTCTAGTTTCCCAGCCAAGTCTGGTGGCTACTGTTTATGTTAATTATTTTTCCTTCCAAGCTGATAAGGAAATAGCTCAAAGAACAGAACATTGTTGATTGCAGTGAGGTTTCCTTCCAAGCCTTCTCTCACTTTGCAGAATGTTTTCCTAATTTGGCTTTAAGTGAGTGCAGCTCCTGGTGGCCCTGGCCACTGACTCCTTCTTGTGAACAGTCTGGTCCATTTCCTTTAGTTGGTCTACATCCCCCAAGCAGTTGTAGTGTCTGAGGCTTTAAAACCAGGTGGCCCATTTCCCAGATATGTGGTTGGCAACTCTCCTTCCCCAGCATTGTCTCTACCCCCAATCAGAAGTTCTGACCCCATATTTTTCTGTGTTACTTGTCATTGGCATTTCTCACAGTGTTCTAGTTGCTAATTGCCACAGAGAACTATTGTGGTTAAACAGTATTTGATAACACTTCCAACTGGTTGTGGCCAGGACTTAGGGAGGCAGGAGCATTGCTTTCTCACCTCCCATCATTGCTGACCATGGATCTGGGTTTTGAGGAAGGCGTGCATGGGTGTATGTGTGTGGGTGCCGCTGCCCATTGAAAAGGGATGTGTTGCTTTCCTGTGCTGATCAGTAGAGATGCTGGCAGGGGTGATCCTTTCCAGAGGAGTTTGTATTTGCACCCTGTCACCTGCACGATTCAATTCATATGTCAGGGCCCCTCAGACATTGAAATAAGAAGAATTTCTGGGGATTCTAGTCTTTCACAGCTCTCCTACAACTTGTCGAAGTATCACAGTCAATGACTTCAAACATATCTTCACTTGGTTAAAATTGATATTATCATACTTGGCATGTCCTGGTAATAACACAGGATTTTAATCTGATGATCTGCTATCTAAGTAGCTTTAGGCTATTCTAACAAAGTAATGCAGGCTGGGTGTGGGAAGTTCAAGACCAGTAAGCTAGGGTGTCTGAGTTCTGCTGAGGGCTCTTTTATGATTGCAGAAGGATGCCTTCTTGGCGTCCCCTCAGGTGGCAGAGAAAAGCAAAGAGAGCTCTTTGAGTTCTTTAACAAAGACCTCTTATCCCTTTCATAAGGACTCTACCATTCTGAGTTAATCATCTCTCCAAGGACCCATCTCCTAAGTTTTGGGATTCCAGCATATGAATTTAAATGTGTACAAATATTCAGTGCATAGCCTCTGAGATTTCTTGTCTCATCAGCTTCATGGGCTATGTGACCTGTTTATGAGCACATGCACTCTGCATACCTCCCAGTAGTCCTTCACTAAATGCTAGTTGAAGGATGAGAATAGTCTGCTACTGGGGTGCTGTTAAAATCATGTGTAAGGACACCTGCTGCAGACTTGGTACAAATGCTCCCTTGGTGAAGAAGAAAGAGCAGAGTGGGGTGCTTTGGGGGATGCCTGCTCCTCAGACCCTTCATTTCTGCCTTCCTGTTCATATGGATATTGATGCAGATAGCATGACCAACATTCTTCTGGCTCACTTGGGAGGGCTGCTTTTGGATGGCTCTCTCACAGCAAGTCCTAGCACAAAGTTGTCACATGCATTCCTTCTTACCCCATGGTTCTGGTGGTTTTAGACAGGTGGAAGGAGGGCTGCATCAGACATCCTCCTTAGACATTTACAGCTCCATCACACTGGGGATTTGAGCCAACCTCTACAGAATTAAGAAACTACCACGGTTTCTCATCAAACTCAACAACTCCTAGTGCAACCTTTGGTGATGTTTTACAAAGCACAATGTTTTTGTTTCTATCCTAGGAAGTTTCTATAATTCTCAAATATTGTAGGAGCTATATGGTTTGCTTCTTGTTCTTTTGTTATTTGTGTCCTGGATACAGTTTGCATGTGGAGTATAAACTCAACTGTATACTTCAGTTAATTGCTGCAAGAAAGAAGACTAATATGAGTGCTGTCAGGGCTTTATTCCCACATAGAAACTCTTACACTGCGGTAGTGGTGAGGTGTCCAAGGGTTCTTTTTTCCCAGCATTTGTAGGAGGTTTGAACTGATTTTAACCATGTCTGAAAAGAAAAATTTGTAATTGAGTCTCACTGTTTTACAGATGACCTAGCAAAAACAAATTTATATATATTATGTATGATATATATATATAATGTTTCTGATTGGGCAGGCTTTTTCTCTATTTTTTTTCCAGAAATTCTATGTTAAAAACAAGAGTCAAAGTAGAACTGCATCTAGGTGAACACCTTGATATTTTAAAAATACTTCATTAACACACTGATTTGCTGTTTATTGATCCTCTTGTGATCTACTCTGATAAAATTCTCTACGGAAAGGGGAATGAGCTAGGAAATGCCCTCAGATTTCCCTAGTAGAATACATCAGCTAGCAATAATAACAGAATCACTTCATCTGTTAGTTTGTTAATATTTGCAAGCAACAAAAGAGTTAATTAATTGACTAAATTGATTAAGGTCTGTGTTTCTTCACTTGGCAGTGCAGAGGGGAGTGAGTCCAGGGGAAATTTCAGCTCTGCTCTTGGTGCTCTGACTTGTCTTGATTATGACCTTCTGGAACAATGGCTAACAGCAGAACCACTGGAGTAGATGTGATCAGCCCTCATGAGCTGTGCAGTTTGGACATGCTACTTTGCTACTGGACCTCAAGACTGCCCAATCACCAAAATGTGCCAGGTGTGCCTAGAGTTCCACTGGCTGTGCTCACCTGGAGAAAAGGAAGGAAAAATGGTTGTTGCCCTGAAGGGGTTTAAATCTCATTAGGGTGAGACTCCACTCTCTCCCCCATGAATTCTGAGTCCCTTGAGATGGGAAACATGACTTCCAGCTTCTAATCCTGCAAGATGGCTGGACAGGGCAGTTGCCTAGTGAAGGCTGAATGAGTAATTGAAGTAGCATGAAACAGATTTTTCAAGACCAAAAGACCATGAACAAATATCCAGTCAACAGAATAGCAACCATTTACTCTGAATGAGCCTGAGTAGAGAATTATCAGGGCCAACTGGAGTTTGCTAAGCTGGTGAATAATAATGTATTGAAACAAGCTCTGTGACAAGTCAAAGTCCCTGGGTGAACTCTGGCAAACCAAGTTCCCTTGCTGAGCTTTACTTTCCTTTTCTTTATGGGTTTATGTTTTACATTTTAATCCATGATCATTTTGAATTAATATTTGTATCTGGTGTGAGTTTTAGTGTGAGGTTCTTTTCCCCTCCCCTTTCCTTCCTTTCTGTCTGGCTGGGACATTCTCTTGTTCTACAACTATTTCTTGAGAAGTCTGTCCTTCCTTTGCTAAGTTCACTTTCCTCTTCTTTCAAATGAAGGGGTCAGATTTATACTAGAGGAAATCACTGTTCCCTTCTAGGTTTACGAATCTTTTGAACCCACTTTTTCTGATGTGCACTTCCTTTGAGCAAAGCTATCCTTCATATCATATATATGTAAAAAAGGTCATCTAGATGAAATTCAGAATTCATCTGTTGGATATTGTTCAGTTGATAGATTTTCCTGTGAAAACTATGGTTTTAGAAGTTTGATGAAAATGTATAGAAATTCTTAGACTAATGATTTCTTTTTTTAATACTATCAAGCATGACTTTTTTGGACAAACTTAAGAGATTGTGGGTTTTGCTTCACTTGGAATGGAGGGGGAAAGATGGTTTACTTCTCAATTAAAAAAGCAACAGCTGGTTAATCTTTGTACTGGATTCACAAACTGAAGGGGTAAAATAGTAATTGTTCCATGATTATAAAATAGAGTGAGGTAAGGCTGGAGTCAATTTTTTTTTCCTCAAAGAATCACAGAAATATTTATTGTCAAGAAGATCATTAATCCTCATCATAGAGAAAACATATCAAACAAGAGTGAATAATACATGTTTGTGGATCCAGTATTCAAACAACTATATAAGCAAAGACATTTTAGAGTTCTGTTCCTAAAGTATATAGTTGTGAAATATCTTTTTAGTTTTTAGATAAGGAATCAGAATAAGGTGATACAATACATGTCAGAGCTATTCTTCGAGAATGAGTGAGCTCTAGAGTCATACTTCCTGGGGCTGCCAGCTTGTGAGCTTTCAAAATTAAGCAGAGCTTGTACTTTAGTAGGAGATCACCACAAAACACCTGCTCAAAGGGAGAAACCATAGTAGTAACCAAATACTAGAGGTTGAAAGGGCCTGGTTATATTGAGAAAGGATTTGGGTCTTTTTCTTGAAACAAATTCATCCTAAAACACCAGAAAAAGTCTCAACCATGTTTAGACACAAGCAAGTAAGGAAGCCCTACACCTAAGGAGGTACTGATCACTGCATTATATTAGAGAAGTGAAAGAAAAAGGGAAGTTTTATTTTGAGGAGTTAGTCTACAAAAACTCCTACATTGTAAATCAAACCTTTTGTGTTCTAATTCTCACTTCTGTCACTCTGACTATCCGGAATCAGTCCAGGATTTTGGGGGATCTAGATTTCCTCACCTACAAAATTAGATATTTGGACTAGATGACATTTCTCCTACCTCTAAAATTGTGTGACCTTTTCCTAGACCATATATTCTTTCTTTCTATACTGCTTCTCCACTGGTTCAGCAAATATTTATGGAGCCACTATTTTGTTCCTGTACTGTGACAAAAGTGTCACATCTTATATAATTTATAAGAACTGTTCAAAATAGGCAAATCCATAGAGATGAAAGGTAGGTTAGTAGTTACTGGGGGCTGATAAAAGAAGACAGTGAGAGTGATGATTAATGGGACTGGAGGGTCTTTTAGGAGTGATTCTGGGTTTGGGATATTTCCTATGAACAAAATCATAATATGTGTCCTTGGGTATGCTTCTTGTAGTGTAATGCTGTCCTGGTCTGTTTATGTTGTAGCATGTAGCAGTACTTCATTTCTTTTTTGGCTGAGTAATATTCCATTGTATGGACATAGCCCATTTTATTTATCCATTCATGAGTTATTTGACTGTTCTACATTGGGACTATTAAGAATGATACTGCTGTGAATATTATTGTGCAGGGTTTTGTAGATATGTTTTCTTCCCCCAATATATGCCTAGGAATGGAATCGCTGGGTCATTGCCACATGCACCCATTCTGCACTCAGGCCTGTGATCCCTTGTCACTCTGCCAGAGAAACTATCATGTCTCCAGACACAGGTCGTTATCTCAACTTCCTTTGATCTAGTTAAGAAGACCAGCTTACAAGCTTCAGAAACCAATTACTTACTGTGAATTTATATCTGTGGGATTTATATCTGTATGGGGTCCTCACTTACCCAGCCTAGTCCTTGTGTTGAGCTATAGTCAAGCATCAACTGCCACATCCTCAGCTCTCTGAGAAAGATTGGGTAGTGATCTGAGTTTGGCTTTCATTTGCAATCCTTTAGCTATTCTGAGTGGCAGCTCCTACTGCTTCATTCTTTAGTTTCCCAAAGCATTGCTTTCTCATTATATATATATAAAATCTGGCATCATAATGTTTACTTAAAGAGCCTCTCCATTATTCAGAGAGGCAACAGGTCATGTAGAATTCCCAGAGGAATAAAGTGCCTGGCTTCATGATGCTGTAATGTACCTGGCACCCAGGAATGGGTGTGAGGCAACAAAGCTGAGGAGTGGACACCCTTCCTCTGCTGCTGGCTGTGTTGCATTCTACTGCAGTTTCCTTTCTTTGCATTGCTGCACATAACCCTCCACCCCCCTGTGCTGGCCCTGCTGGTCACAGTGGAGAATTTTGAATCCCATGGGATGAGTGGCCTGTCAAGTAGTTTTTATTGACAGCTTTTTGTTTGCTGTGCATCTCATTGGCTTGTTTACCAACACCAACTAGATTTTGTTTCTTTCATATCCAAACTGGAACACATTTGGATATCCTGAGATTTTACAGAGCGTGTTTTTTTATTATATGAACCTAACCTAACTAGTATTCCCATATGAAGTAATGCAAATCTACTTTTGTTCTACTGGAGCTATTTTGGTCACATATAAGCAATTTTGGTTCAGTTTAGGGTGTGAATTCAAGGTTTTTATAACTCAGTTTGAGCTTCATTTCATATCAGTGATAGCCATTTTAATTTATCTGAATAAAACATTTTTATTGTCACTATGTGTTACAAAGCCTCCCCCCACTCGCTTGATTTTTAAGAAAAAGAAAATCTTCTTTGATTTATGTTTATGGCTTCTCTCCTCCTTTGAAAGCAGGGGCTAACTGATCATTGGCACAAATTAATGTTCTAGAATCTACCTTCAGAATTAGAGTCTTGAGTGTGAAGCAGTGAAAACTGTATGTCAGGGGCTTTAGGTCTCTGCAGAGTTGAAGGGGGCAAGGTGACGAGGGGGCAAGGTGAGGGAGAAGTGAACCTCTGCCCCTGTTCTTCCAGAGAAGATCTGCTTAGTCCTGTTTTTATTTTGAGATACAATATAAGATCATGTTTACACAAGGAAGAAATGGTTCCACTTAACTTTAAAAAATAAAAATGGCTTAAAATATATTGCTAGAGGTCATATAGATAGGAATCAGGCTTTCTTTGCAGTTGCTGGATCTAAGCCCTTCAGCCCACACACGGGGGGGGAGAAAAAAAAATGGCTACATGTTTACTAACTTCTGAGAATCACAACCACACACACCACACACCACAAAATAGGCAAAACAGGCACTTCTCTCAGGGCCATGTACATTTACAGTTTTGATGAAATATGGCAAGTGGTTTTGCTCATTTTTAGAGTAAATGGGAAAAATTTTTGGGACAGAATCAGGTTTTCTTATCTTTAAACTGGGGCAAATATCTCATAATTATCTTTGTGTCTCCTTTTTAACTTATCCAGAAAGTATAAAAATTATTAATATTCCCATGTAGAAGAATGACAGGGGACTCAACTTTTGTGTAGCCATGGATATCTTAGGATACACTTTTTGGATGTGTTACTCCATATAATATTAGGTGGTTACCACCAGCCCTTCCAGTAAGCAAATCTGCAGGCCAAGCTGATGACCCTGTACACACAGTGAAGCATTCATTCACCAAGGATGTTTTAAGAAGACGTGATTAGGGAAGGGATACCATGGGGTGGAAGAGCAGGAACTGTAATGCCAGACAGATGTACATGGGAGAAGAGGCTCAGAGAAAATAACAGAAAAGAAACCTTGGAACCTGTCTCCTCATCAGTAAAAGAAAAATCATAATAACCATTTTGCAGTGTTGTTCTGTTAGAAATCATGTAGAGAAAAACCAGCTAAGAATCGATACATCATAGGTATCACCCAGTCAGCACATAGTGTGGTGTGGTTCACTGACCTCACGATGACTTGCTTGGCCAGTGGCGTAGCCACTGTGGACTGCTGTAGCCGTGTGCCATTGGCAACTGTTACTCTTGTGGCAATTTTACTTCCCATCCTGCAGAAGAGCAGTGCCTTTGGGGACCTAGCCCAGGGTCTTGAACACATTGAATACTTGGAGGGAATTGAGCTCATCCACAACTATTGGCTCAATGTGTCTCTTCAGAGCCAGCCTCCAGTTCTCATTGTATTGGTGAGACTTGTGCCACCATCACACTGGGGAAGGATGTTGCCTTCTTACTGGCAAATGAGACGCAATGACTCTGATTTTTCAAAAAAACTTTACTATGTAACGTCTATAAGGTTATATGACCTGTGTATCAGGATCACAGTCTTTGACTCCTTTTTCTAATACCTGGCCCCTGAAACTCTCCCTTTCAGTGAGAGGAGGCTTCAACCCTGTAGTAAAAGTCTACACATTGGGTCAGTTCAGCCCTTGTGGCAGTGCAGAAAGGGAATAGAAGTGGACCTCCCTTTCAGGAGCCTTGAAAAAGGGGTAGGAGGCCGAGTGGGATAGCATGCGAGGAAAGTTCAGGGTGTGGAGGGGAGGGGCAGAGGGGATCTCTGGAAAGATAATCAGGAAGGGCGATGGGGTCTGGCGCTCTGGCATCCCCTTAGGTGAGGGCTGCTGTGGGACCACCAGAGCAGGTTGGAGTGTAACAGGGGCTTCTGCCTCAGGGCTGCTGCCTCTGAAGGCATGACGCCTGTCTTCAGGGGGGTGCGGCTCCGATGGAAGATCCGGAATTTCGAGTTCAATATCAGCATAGGCAAGAGCCCGGGGAGGATCTATTCTGATGGTGGCCGTCATGCCATATCTGCGTCGTTTGTTGACCCAGTACAGCAGTGGGCTGTAACTAAATGTGGCAGCTTTCATCACCTCCACCCACTGCTGGGCACGCTGTCTCCTCCGCAGGTTCTTCCTCCAGTGGAGTACCAGCATGCAGCCACCAGTTATCACGGTGCAGAGCCCCAACAATCCGAAGTACCATGGGACCCACGCTGAGGCAGTAAAAAAACAACAACAACAACAAAAAAAAAAACACAAAAAAGGCAAGCTGACTGACAGCTCTAGCTTGGGACCTGAACTGTGTCTCATTCCTCTCCTGGATTTGGCTCATTCATCCTCTCATTCCTTCCCACCCTTCTCAAAGACATGCCTAATAATTTCCTGATTCAGTCAAAGCTATATGTAAAGGGCACATAAGAGACCCCTTTAGCCTTTTTTAGATAAGGAACACTAGGTGTAGAGGGGCCGGACCTGCCCAGACTCAAGTCAGGCCTTCTGGCTCCCAGTCCAAAACCCATGCAGTCATTCACACCAAGAAGCCTCACTAAGGACAAGGACATCAATTGTATCTCTTCTGCTTGGGCAGAGCATGGTCTCTGCCTTTGAGGAGTCCTTAGTTTCCTAGAGGAGTCTGTCTCTTAACTAAATAGCACTCCATTCAGGCAGTACCCCCCTCCCCCCCATCCATGCAAAGGGTCTTCCCTGAAAGTTTGTCACTCACACTCAAAAGGACTGGGTGTACTTACGACCAGGGAGGCCCATGTCCTCCTTTTGCGAATCCATAAGGTTCACTCTGGTTACCAGGCCTATGGCTCTGCAAAGAGTGAACTGACCCACTACTCTGCCCACCAATGGGAGTCCCCAGAAGGCCCAGTCCCATTGTTCTCTAAAGATGAGATCACTGGGTTCTGAGCATCAGGAATTCTTGGGCTGGTGCTTGTAGAGTGGTTGGCAGTTGATGGAATAAGGGACTCCATCTTATGACATCTCATGAGCATGTTGTCTTCCATGAAAGACTGGTCCACCATAGAATTGTCTGTTCCCAACTTTGTGTGGTGAACTCACAGGCAGCTCCCAGCAAAGGGTCCTTACACCCTCAGGAGCTTCTACTTGTGTTTTCAGTTGTTAGGGAGCCATTTTCCAGTGGGGAGTGAAGCAGGGAGGACAGTGAACATTGGACATCCCAACCCTCAAGAAGTGTCTTACCCAGCTGTCAGGGAACAAAATGGCTTAGAAGAACCATGTGGTCCAAACCTCCTCCTTTGGCTCCTACCATCTCTGTTTTGTTTCTTCAACAAGTGTTTTTTGGGCATCATCAGGTCTTGTATGTGATCTGCTTCTCTTCCCAGCTCCGTCTCCCTCCCCACCTGTCATATACCTTTCAGCCCTGGGCATGCCAGATTCCCACAGACCCTGTTTATTCTCCTCTAAACTTTGGCTCAGACTGCTGCTTCACTCAGGAGTGTCACTCACCACATTTCCACCACGGAACACCTCCTTATCCTCCCAGGTGGTCAGCTCACCAACTCAAATACAAATAGTTCTTTCAGTTGATTTTCCGGTTTCTAGAACTCTGGAGCAGATAAATTTGAAGCAAATTGTTCCCAGGGACAGGAATCAAATTGATTTCAACAACTATAAATGTGTATAAAGTGGAAAATATAGTGTTCTACAGATTTAATATATTATTTTTAGAAATTTCTCTATTTGAACTGGTATAAAAGTGATGCCCTTTTAAATAATACGTCACCTACCATGAACAACTAAAGTTCAGTTAAGTATGAATTAAACGGAAAAAATTAACTGATGCTCTGCCACTGAGGCTTATTTTAAAATCAACATATTTTCCATCCCCTTCTCCCCATCCCTAACCTGGAACAGGATTACTTTTTGTCCCCATTCAGTTATCTGTCCTTGAGCACACACCCACCACAGGAGTGAAGAAATTCAGAGTTGGAGATGGCAGCAGAAGACTTAGAAAATGATTATATCCCAGATTAAGAGGTGAAATAGGACTGGGCACACCTGAAATCACATCTTTAAAGACACTTTGTTCCCCCTGATGTGCAGAATCACAGCCTCTGGGACAAGAGTCCCTTGCATTTTTCCTTTGCTTGCAAAGTAATTAAACTTCTGTCCTTCAACTGATATATATATAAATATACAAATGGGTATATCCATCCAACAGAAAATATGTGTGTATTTGTATGTATATATATATATACATTTTATTTATATAAGATTTTGATATTAGGGATGGACCCCAGTATTCAGTTATTGAATAACCAATGTAGGAAGCCTAAATCAACTAAAAATTGAAAATTATTTTCTCTCTGAAAAAAATTTAATAGCAATTTTACTTATTTTATACATCTATATTATTTGTTGAGATGTGAATATATATGTTTGTGTATAATATATGTATAATATAAAATATATAATACATATACATATGTATGCCTACATATATTTGTATGTATATATATGTATCTATACGTGTACATATGTGTATATATATATATATCTACATTTATATATATATAAAAAATTATTGCTAAAATTAAGAATCAAAACCAGTTGACTTGTATGTATTTTAGACCCAGAGCTCATTCCCTGAAACATTTTGTTTATTGTGCAGAGCTTGCCCTCCATCCTGTCCTGCAGTTTCTTCCGTTTGCTGTTTGGAAATCTTGTCTGGTTATATTCCTTCCATTCTTCCATATGAAAACAGCCTTACTCTCTGTGCCAACCTGAGCCATGAAGTACTCTGAATGGAAACTACTTATGATTTTGTATTGAAGATATTTGAGAAAATGCAAGAAATACCAAAGAGAAAGTAGTCAAAGAATTCATTGGGTTAATTGTTTTTACAAAGTAAGTCTAAGTTTTAAAATAATATTACACAATCATCAATTTGATTACTGCTTCTGCCCAAACAAAAGATGTTCCTATATTTGTTGAATCACTGAAGGTTGAAGTTTAGGACTAGAAATAGCATCATAAGAACTATTTGCTGCTCATTTCTTCTGGTTACACAGCCTGGTAGAGGGTCTCTAGGCTCTACTGTCTCTCAGTCCCTGATGCCCATTTATTGGGTCTGCTTGCCCAGAGCAGCATCTTTTTTCTGCATTTCTTTTCTCTTTTTATTTTTTGGGTGAATGTCAGGCTATTTTAAAAATCAGCACTTAAGTACAATGCATTGGCTACTTTTTTTATCTTAATTTTTCTCCTACACAAGAAGTATTACCTTGATAAGACAGTGGATTTGAATAACCAATTTACTTTACCAAAGCAATCTTCAAAGGACAAAGTTGGAGAACTCACTTTTCCCAACTGTGAATTTATTGAAAAGTGACAATAATTGAGATAGGGTGATACTGGCACAATGATTGACCTGCAGGCCACCGTAAAAGAGCTTAGTCCAGATGTTGGCCCTCATCTTTGTAGTTACTTAGTTTGACAGGAATATCAAGATAATTAAACAAGGGAGAAAAAGTCTTCTCAATTATATGCTGGGGTGACTGGATATCCACCTGACTCCTCACAGAATGCACAGAGTTTACCCAAATTTAATTCCAGAACTAACTCAAAATAGACCTATATGTATGTAAGAGCTAAAGGAGAAATTTTCTTTAAAGGTATAGGAGTAAATTTTGACTTTATTAGGCAAATTCTTCTTGGATAGGACACCAAGAGCACAGTGATAAAGAACAATATGGGTAGATTGAACTTGAAGTTAACAACTTTTGTTCAAAGTATCTTGTCAAAAATGTGGAAAGACAACTGACAGACAAGGACAAAATATGTGCAAGTAACATGTGTTAAAAGAAAATGTATCCAGAATAAATAAAGAACAGAACCCAACACATAGATAGCCAATGTTTAAATAATGGACACATCATCTGAGTAGACCTTTCTCTAGAGACCTTCCTCCAAAGCAGATATTCTGGCCAGTGAGCACATAAAAAAATGTTCAACATCATCAGCCAGTGAGACTCAAAATAAGGTACTACTCCACATCCATGAGGATAGCTAAAATGAAACCAGATATTAACAACTTGGTAAGGATTTGGGAAATGTAGAACCAACCTTCCTACATTGCAGTAGAAATGTAAAATAATGTAGTTTCTTTGACATCTATCATTCAAGTGCCTGTGTAGGGGGCAATGTGGCATCATTAGACAGTTCTAGCAGGGCCACTCTGTCAGCATTAGAAGTGGCTATAATAGTTTTCAACATGTAGATGTACTATTGGATAAAAATAAAATATGGTCAGTCTTCAGGTAGAAAAATGTACATGTCTAGAAGTCTTAGTTCTGTAGTACTTGGTGCAAAAAGAGTAAAAATGATTAATTACTTTTGATTTGATTTCAGTTATGTGCTAAGCCTTACAGTTCATGTGTTCCCCAATCTCAAATTTGAGTGTGCACAAAGAAATAAGAAAACTTATCTCAGTAAACCAGGAAGCACCAGTTGACATGGTTGACTTTCTAGTTTTGACAAATGAAAGAATGATCATTTAAAGAAAGCCAGACACTTGGAGCAACTAGAAACAAGTTGCAGATGAATGATACGGAAAAGAGTTCTATTCGTTTATAAGAACCCAAAATATAGCCATGTGGAGCCACTGGAAATACCCTGCACTCTAATGGGCATCTAAGGGAGTTGCCCAGTGACAACATTACCCTGGCATGTGGGCCACCTTCAGTGTTTCTGTATTTTCTCCAAAAGGAGTTAGTGCCTCAGTTGTATCTTGGCTGTGCATGCTAGGACAGTTGAGTCTCCTGATTGAGGAACTTGGGTTCTCACAGCAGGCAGTTAAGATGGATCTATTCTGATAATATTTCATGTTATTGGGACTCTCTCATGGCTCTTTAGATTGTGTGGTCATGGAAACCTTCTGAGAAGCTGAAATATACATGTCAGGAGTGAGCTGTGTGCAAATCAGGGAGAGGAGAATGAAGGGGATGATGGAGGCTCAAAGACACACTTTTTAAGATGGGCCTGTTGTGACCCTATCTCAAAAGGCTGATGTGTTCTCTAGAGAAGTAAGGTGAATACAGGGCAGGTGGTATAGGAGCAGGCAAGTGCTGCACCGTTATTGGAGGGTCGGGTAGGTAACCCCTTGTATAGAACTTTGTTCTGTGGGACAAATTGGACTTTACCGAGATCATGTAGTGTTATGTAGATTAATCAAGTGATTCAGTTTAATTTTTTGGGGGGGTGTTATTTTTTTGTTTTGCTTAATTTTATTGTGGCCCTGGGATTGAACCTGGGTCCTTGAGCATGCTAAGCAAGCACTCTACCACTGAGCCACATCCCCAGCACAAGAGATCTGTTTTTAAATTCTATTTTATCAATATGTACAAAGTGTGGGCAGTGTCTACATAAAAATGGAGGTAAGGTACCCAATGAGGTGGTTGTTAATGGGACTCATGTAAATGGTGGTGTCCTGGCTTGGAGAGCAATGGGCAGGACTTGTTGATGATGTGGATCTTTTGGGTGCCAGAAAAAGGAGAGGATATGGGTGGATGATGGCAGCATCCTCTGGGATTGGGGAGCCTGGAAGAAGCTGGCTTGAGTGGGCTGGAGATATGAAAGGCTCTGATGGAGTTACAAACTGCAGAATCATTGAACTCCATACCATGAGAAAGTTCTAGGACAGGGACACAGGTGAATCCCAGGGGTTTTTCTAAATAATTGCTGTAGTCTGGCTGGGCAAAATAACCAGGGGGTGACAAGAAACTTGTGAAGGTTAATACAGCGGGAGCCATTTTATTGTAGGATGGCAGAGGTATTTATATCTAACTGAATACACAGCCTGTTTCAATTTAGCATCATCCATTTACAGCAATCCTCATCATCTTAAGTATACACAGCTTGACTCAATTAATATCATCTTAATAGTTTGCTGGCATTACTTCTCAAACCACTCCCTCTGGCAAAGTGCCAGGCACCATCTTGACTTGGTTGTGGCTCTCAGCAAATAATTACAAACCTCTTTAAGGAAAAGACATCTATACCTGCATCAGTATCTTAAGAATTGAAACTAGGAGGGTAGCTTAAGAAGAATAGTCACAAATGCCAGATTTGAAGTTGTCTTCTTTGAGGTGTGAGAACTCTTGAACTTCCCAGGTGCTTAAAAAACACCTGGTGCCAGAATCCTTGTGACAGATTATCATTTGCAAGGTCTTTTTTGATGAGTAATGTGGAAGGCTCTAGCAGAATCACTATTTTTTTGTTTGGAGGAAAGGCTATTTGTCATTTGAGAATTGCAGCATAAGTGTAGAAAGGTGTTTGTGACATCTTGTTTTAAAAATGTCTTTTCCTCCTGGAAAGAGGAACTATGAGCTTAGTGGGAAAGACTGAGAAGAAATGTCGGGTGTAGATCTGTAATTGAAATTTTAAAAAGGGGTCAGGTTTGCCCTTCCCCATTAGTGCAAGTGTTCTTAAACGTTCTCAGAGTGCTTTAGGAATTTTCAAACAAGGTCATTGAGCCTTGTATACTCTTAAGTGTCTCTCAGCCATCACTGCATACAAGGGTAGAAAAGAGAATAGTCAGTTTAGTGTAATGCTTTGTTGGTTGTATGACATGTGGGCCATGTATGCCAAAAGGAACCACAATGATAGTCTCTTGGTCAGCAAAGGCAGATGGAAAAAGTGTCATAGGCTTATTCCGTGTTCACATGTACATCTTTCTGAGTTGTGCTACCTGACAGGTAATGGTGACTGATGTAGTCTCTGTAGAAGACAACCCTGTCTTTAAAAGTTAGATTTAGCTGTTGTCATGGTGTGCACCTATAATCACAGCTACACAGCTCAAGGCAAATTTGATGACAAATTTGAGGCCAGTTGAGGCACATTAGTGAATCTCTGCCTGAAAAAAGGGGAGGGGCAAGCAAGTAGCTCAGTGATAGAGCCACTTCCCAGTTCAGTCTCTGAATAGAGAAATGCAAATCAAAACCACCCTAAGATACCATCTCACTCCAGTAAGATTGGCAGCCATTAGGAAGTCAAACAGCAACAAGTGCTGGCGAGGATGTGGAGAAAAGGGTACTCTTGTACATTGCTGGTGGGACTACAAATTGGTGCGGCCAATTTGGAAAGCAGTATGGAGATTTCTTGGAAAGCTCGGAATGGAACCACCATTTGATCCAGCTATTCCACTACTCGGTCTATTCCCTAAAGACCTAAAAAGAGCACACTATAGGGACACTGCTACATCCATGTTCATAGCAGCACAATTCACAATAGCAAGACTGTGGAACCAACCTAGATGCCCTTCAATAGACGAATGGATAAAAAAAATGTGGCATTTATTCACAATGGAGTATTACTCTGCATTAAGAAATGACAAAATCATAGAATTTGAAGGGAAATGGATGGCATTAGAGCAGATTATGCTAAGTGAAGCTAGCCAATCCCTTAAAAACAAATGCCAAATGTCTTCTTTGATATAAGGAGAGTTACTAAGAACAGAGTAGGGAAGAAGAGCATGAGAAGAAGATTAACATGAAACAGGGATGAGAGGTGGGAGGGAAAGGGAGAGAGAAGGGAAATTGCATGTAAATGGAAGGAGACCCTCAGGGGTATACAAAATTACATACAAGAGGAAGTGAGGGGAAAGGAGGGAAAATATAAGGGGGAGAAATGAATTACAGTAGAGGGGGTAGAGAGAGAAGAGGGGAGGGGAGGGGGGAGGGGGAATAGTGGAGGATGGGAAAGGCAGCAGAATACAACAGACTCCAGAATGGCAATATGTAAATCAATGTGCAACTGATGTGATTCTGCAATCTGTATATGGGGTAAAAATGGGAGTTCATATCCCACTTGAATCAAAGTGTGAATTATGATATATCAAGAACTATGTAATGTTTTGAACAACCTACAATAAAAATTAATTAAAAAAAAAATGCGTATGGCTAATGTCTAGAAAATTGTTTTTTGTTGTTGTTGTTGTTTTTTGTACCAGGGTTGAACTCCTTGGCAGTGAACCACGGAGCCACATTCCCAGCTCTACTTTGTATTTTAGTTAGAGACAAGAGTATCATGAGTTGCTAAGCCCTTTGCCATTGCTGAGGCTCGCTTTGAACATGTGATCCTCCTGCCTAAGCCTCTATAGCTGCTGGGATTACAGGCACGTGCCACTGAACCTGGCTGAGAAAATGGTATTCTTTAGGGGAGGAGAGTGAGAAATTTCAGGTTTTCTGGTTCTGCAATGTTAGGAGATGCAGGAATAATGAAAGAGAGATGCTCTGAATTGCCTGTACAAATGTGAATCCAGGGACAAGATTATTTCAGAGTTCTATATTGTTACCAGGGTTAAGATCCAGCTGCTTGCCCCACACCTGGCCAGTCAAGTTGACAACTAAGTAGTTGAGGCAAAGAAAGTGACTGCATTTAAAAAGTGGTTCAGTGAGAAGAAAGAGGGATTCTGTATCCAAATCCCTACCTCTTAGGAAGCTGATCTCAGGGGGCTTATGTTAGTGATTCATGGGTGTTTCCAGATGGGCAGGTGTTCTGCAGAGGGAAGGCTGGATAATGGTATCCAAGTCATGATATTTTCCAATTTCTAAGATCTCAACAGTAAAGATCATGATTTTTTTCCTATTACGGACTAGGTGCATATTATACAATGATAGGGAAAGTTAATTCTTCCTAGACCCTCTTGCTGAGCTGGTAGCTTAAATCATTGTAATGAGGGAGAATATCCTTCCTCAGTTAGTGATATAGTGTAAACTCCCAGCAGTGAACACAGAGCATCCTTCTTCAGCTAGCTACTCCTATCATGAACAGAAACACATCCACTAGTGAATTTCAGTATTTCAACACTGAGGACAGGCAGTAATTTTTTAAGGAAAATAGTCCTGATTTGCAAATATCTAATTGTCATTGATTATTTTCTTAGGATTGATCACAATAGGAATGTTTTAATTTTCAGATCCCAGAATGCACTAAGAGAACTTAAAATACTGATGTTTTAGGCTTGACCTAGATTTTCTTAGGAAGAACTTTGAAAGAAGTAAGACTCTTCCAACATTACAAGTCAGTAAGATGGATTTTGAAGATATTCATGTCATTGTGGGGTCAAATAAAGACTAATGCACAAAGGAACCCATGCAGTCATGTTTATAGCTATGACAGTTTCTCTTTTGAGTAACCCTGTTTTTCTCTGTGAGACAACAGGCAAACACTGAATCAATATGCATGAAGAGCACTTTTCTATAGGAGCTATGTCATCTCTTTATCTAACATTATAGACATTTGTTCATGGCAGTTGGAAGACTGATCTCCCAATTGTATTCCTAAGGCTCAAATACATAGAATCAAAATGATGCAGAGGAACCTATGTTAAAAGCAAAGACTAAAGTTTTAACAGTATTAGAGCAAAGAAGGATTAATGAATCAGGCATCACTGTGAACCAGAAGAAGTTCAGAGTTTCATGGCAGCAGTGTGGGCAGTGCGCTTCCATAGGCTGATGTAGAAGTACAATGGAAAAAATATATTTGACCAGAGTCAAAAGACCCTACATAGATGTTGTTTAGCAGTTTTTGTAAATTGGTAAATTTTTTTAGTTTCATTTTTCTAAAAACTTAAACTGGTTCCTAGTTTTCTGTAACATTTTTACATTAATTCTCCATGTACCTGTGGAGGAAGCTGAAGGAAGCCCTGGAATCATCTCAGTCTAATGAACTCTCAACTAAAACTTCATATCACTCAGGATAGAATCCAAGTCCCAAGCCACTCATTGTTAAGACTAGAATTATGAGATTTCAGTAGAAAATAGCACCAATATACACTGGAAATGCCCTTGGATAATGTTGATTTTGAAAAAGCAGTAATTTATGTCTTGTGATTCTATTTCAGTTTGAGGCTGATCCACTAGCAGATTGTTTAAGAGGATCAACAATTACATCTTTACTTAGAGTGATGTCACTAAATGACTGGATGTTTCCTTATTCTAGGAGCTGTGTTGAAATAGTGAGTTATGTCTATGGGAAAAGCAAATATGTAAGTACAATGACAATTTTAATTTTCAACAATTTAAAAACCCATAAATAATCAATTATTTCCAATTTAAAATCAGTTGTTAACAATCTGAAAGTAGAGTCCCTGGCATATAAGCATGTAGGAATCATTTTATCAAAACTCTGAAACCCTAGAAGTAGAGGCTAATGTCTGCTAGTCAGCAAACACCAGAACAGGTTTTTATGACATGGTTTGTGGCTGTTAGGATAGATGTTGAAGAAGGCATTCGAATTAGAAATTTGGTTTGAATGGGTGGGGAATACTTTTTAAATTTGTTTAGTCCTATAAGACAGGATAATGACCTTTAGCATATATTATATTCATTCAGTTTATATTATATACATTATATACATTTAGCATACATTATATATACATACATAGAGTATCACTTATTTTATTTAGGATCCCACTCTTGTAATTGTACAAGATCTGGAGTTACCCTGATTGTGTATACATATATAAGGCTAGCAAAGTTATGACTGATTAATTCTACTGTCTTTCCTATTCCCCTCCTCCCTCCCTTCGTTTCCCTTTGTAGAATACAATGGATTTCTATTATTGCCCTCCCCAACATCTCTTGTTTTGGGCTAGCATCCACAAATCAGAGAGAACATTTGGCCTTTGGTGTGTTGGGATTGGCTTATTTCACTTAGAATGACAGTCTTCAGTTCGGGTTGGGGAATATTAAGAACTAGCCCACTGGGCACAGTAGCACAAGCATGTAATCCTATGTTTCTCAGAAAGCTGAGGCAGGAGCATCACAAGTTCAAAGCCAGTGTCAGAAATTAGCAAGGCTTCGAGCAACATAGAAAGACACTGTCTCTAAATAAAATATAAAAAGGGCTGGGGATGTGGATCAAGGGTTGAATGCCACTTGGTTCAATCCCTAGTACCAAAACAAAACAAAACAAACAGCAGCAAGAACAACAACGCAAAACAAGGCTCCAGTCATGTTTCCAAAAATTGAACTCATTTTTTGAGGAAATTTAATCTTTTTATAGGAATTTTGGGTTCACAGGAAAATGAAGAAGATACTGAGACTTTCTGTGTTACTCCCCCATTATCAATATCTCCCACCAAAGTAGTGCATTTATTCTAATGGATGAATGTACATTAATAGATTGCAATCACCAGGCATGGTGGTGGAGCACGCTTGTAATCACAGTGGCTCGGGAGGCTCACTCGGGAGGATTCTTAGTTCAAAGCCATCCTTAGCAATGGTGAGGCACTAAGCAACTCAGTGAGATTCTGTCTCTAAATAAAATACAAAATAGAGCTGGGGGTGTGGCTGAGTGTTTGAATGTCCCTGTATTCAATCCCTGGTACCCCAATACCCCAATATCCATTGCAGTCACTCAAAATCATTAGTATACTTTGGGGTTCATTCTTGTTGTAAATTCATATACATATGTGTATGTGACATATATCCACTCTTATAATATCAAGAAGAGTAGTTTCTACTAATTATTTGGTTTTTTTTTTTACTATCTCAATATTTTTTCCCCTTTTCCAGAATGTCATATAGTTGAAGCATATAGTAGGTAGACTTTTCAGATTGGCCTTTTTTAGGTAGTAATAAAGATTTAAAGTTCTATTATTTCTCTGGATTGATAGGTCACATCTTTTTAGTGCTAAATCAAACATTATGTTGTCTAGATGTAGTTTATTTTCCCATTCCCTTACTGAAGGACACCTTGATTACTCCCAATTTTTGACAGTTATGCATAAAGCTGCTCTAAATATTCTTGTGCCAGTTTTTGTGTGTATGGACACAAGTGTTTAACACTTTTGGGTAGATAGCAATGAACATGATTGTTGGATCATTTTATAAAAATATGTTAGTTTTTAACAAACCACCAAACTGTATTCCAAAGTGGCTGTAGCACTTGCATTCCACTTGGGAATGATCAGAGTTCTTGCTGCTCTAAATTCTCACTGGTATTTGGTGTTGCAGGTGCTCAGGGTTCAGGGCATTCTAATAGATATAGAGGGACAGCTTGTTTTAATTTGCATTTTCTCATATGATATGGAGCATCTTTTTACATGCTAACTTGTTATATTTTTTCATGTGTGTATATATATATATATCTTCCTTGGCAAGGTTCTTGTATATTTGGCCCATTTTAAAGTCAACTTCTTTTCTTAATGTTGAGTTGTAAGAGTTTATGTTATATTTGGGATAACAGCCATTTATGAGATGTCTTTTGCAAATATTATGATTTACACTGTATCTTGTGTTTTTGCTTATCTCTTGGCAGTGTCCTTCACAGAACACACATTAATTTTAATGAAGCCCTACTAACCAATTTATTTTTTCATGGATTTTTGTCTTTGATGTTGTATGAAGTCCGTGTCATAATAATTCAAGATTATTGAAATATTCACCTAGAAAACTGTAGGAGTTCTTAATTTTTGTGGTGTTAGACCAAGTTGTCATTACTTGGTGTCTGAATGTCTATAGAAAGATCCCATCTTACTTCCTTCCTTGAATTTTTGTCCTTAATTCATCTTGCATCCTCCTCTTGCTTCTAAGATAATCTTTGTCTAGGGAGGCTTTCTTAATCATGAAGCAAGTGTGTTTTGTTTGTTTGTTTGTTTTTTTACATGGAGCCTAGACTTTCTTGTTTTAAGTGCTACAGGAAATCCTGGGATGCTACACTAAGAAACAGCTTTTCTGAGCCATATTCATTTTCAAATAAAATAACTTAGCTCTTTAGATAAAATGGTAAATTAATATATAGAAATATATACTTATTGGATACAACATGTCTAAAAATATACATCCATAGCATTCATTACCTAAATAGTTGTGTTTGTGGTGAACACTTAATATCCACATTTTTTAAAGAATGTAATATGCACCATTATCTGTACTTGCAGTGTTATACATTAGATTCTGGAACTTATTGCTTCTGCCTGATTGTAATTATGTGACATTTAACTAACACCCCAAGAGGCTCCTCATTGTTTCTAACCAGGCCACCTGTGGTAAACACTTTCTGAGTTTCCACTCTTGAGATTAATGTTTTTAGGTTACACACATGAGTGAGGATTATATGGTGCTTTTCTTTGTGTGCCTGACTTATTTCATTTAATGCACTATCCTCCATCTTCACCCATGATAGCAGAAATGACCAGATTTCCTTCTTTTTATACTGGATATCATTAATTGTGTGTATACCACTTTTTGTGCATTCATCTCTTGGACTTGTAGGTTGATGCCACATCTTGTCTATTGTGAAAGGTGCTGCATTAAACACAGGAGGAGAGTTACTTCTTTGATGAACTGATTTTGTTTCCTTTACATATATATCCAGAGTGGGGTCATTGGATCATAGGGCAGACCTGCTTTTAGTTCTCAGGAACTTCCCCTCTGTCTCCTATGATAGGTTGCAGAAGTTGACATTCCCACTAGCAGTGTGCGAGGGTGCTCTACTTCACAAATTTGATTATGGCTATTCTTACTTGAGTTAGATGATACCTCATGTGGCTTTGACCTGCATTCCCTGATGATTAGTAATGTTGAGCATTTTTTCTACATGTGTGTTGGCCATTTGTATGTCTTCTTTTGAAATGTGTCTATTCTGGTCTTTTGTCCATTCTTTCACCAGGTTTTTTTTTAATTTATACCATACACTTTATTTTTATTTTTTTAGTCATACATGACAGCAGAATGTATTTTGACATAATAACATACATGGAATATACATACATCAATCATATTGTCTATTCCATTCTTCTGCCCTTCCTATCCCCCCTACTTTTCCCCTCCTCTCCCATTCTTCCTCTTTGTCCAATCTAATTTGAGACACTTTTTTTTCTTTTTCTCATCACTACATCATATATGTATTCTGTATAACAATGAGGTTCTCCTTCCATCTTCCATGCAACTCCCCTTCTCCCTCTTTTCCCCTCCCACCTGTCTTCTCTATTTTGTGGTAGTCTTCTTCTCATGCTCTTCCTCCCTATCCCATTTTGAGTCATCCCCCTTATATCAGAGAAGACATTTGGCATTTGTTTTTTAGGGATTGGCTAACTTTACTTAGCATAATCTGCTCCTATGCCATCCATTGTTAAGTAATATTCCAATGCAGAAAGCAAATTTCACCCAGAAATAGAATAGGAAGCAGAGTATGGCCCAGAGGAAGTGTTCAGCCAGGAGTTTATTTAAGCCCAATTGCTAGAAAGATAGGCAGCTCATCTGTTTCCTGTGTCTGGTCATTGAGGCTCACCAGGGCCACCAGTTCTCCACTCTAGGTGAAGCCTTCAAAGAACTCGGGCATTGAGAGCACAGGCCTAGGGGTCAGGACAGCTGGGTTTCAATTCAGATGACCTAGCAGTGACTACCTGGACTTGTCCCTCAAAAGCTGAACTATTCAACTGTTGGGAGCTGTTCTTATTCACAGCTGTTCTTTTTAGTTGACCAACTTTGAGAATCCCATGAAGGTATGGACTTTAACCTGAGAAAAACTATAGTACATGCAAAATCTAGTATATAATTTCTAAAATATCGCAAGCCTCTGGTCTCTAAATCCCAGGCAAAGCAATCCTTGAAAGTTTTTAACCCCACTTTGGGCAGTGTAAAAATCGTCACCATTGTTAAAACTAGTGCCTTGACTGAGAGTTCTTGATAAGGGGATCTCTGCCTACTTAAAAACAGGAGATCATGATTTTATCAAATGTATCCAAGGGATGATTCCTCCCTAGGGTAATGGTTTTTGAGAATGACTTGATGTGAGTCTTGGAATGCTGCTTTTAGGTTCTAGGTGTGTAAAACTTGGTAGGAGAGTAAGAAGGCCAAGGCCAAATGGGGGTGAAAATGAAAGTTCTCAGGTTCTCTGTCTGGCCTTTTACTTTGGACCTTGCTGGTACCCTGAGAACAGTGTTTGACAAGCCTTAGAAGGTGGTAAATATTTGTTGAAGGAATGAACTTGCAAATGTATTTGTAGTATGGATTCTTACAACAAGCAAGAGAAACTGCTGTTGTTAATCAAGTTGAGAAGTTTTGTGTGATTAGCATTTAGTGATCAGCACATTAGTAAATGTCCTTTCATGATGGCTTTTGCTCCCTAAGCCACCTTAGAGTTGCTGGCATTGGGATCAGAAAAAATTCTTCTAGTACTGGGAATTGCACTCAGGGGAGATTTACCACAGACCCACACCACGAATTTTTTGATTTTTATTTTAAGACAGAACCTTGCAAGTTTGCTAACTTGTCATCCTCCTGCCTCAGCCTCCCTGGCTTCTAGGATTGTGGGCATATGCCATTGCACCTAGCTGGATAACAAATATTTTCATAATGAAGAGCCCTTGTATTCCTATTATTATTTTAAAGTACATATTTAAAAATGTATAAAAACCTGCACAGGAGCAACTATAAAGCAAACAGTGTTATAATCTTCACCCAGGTAAGAATTAGAATATTACTAGCAATGTTGACACCACCCATGTCCTTTCCCAGTTACATCCATCTTCTCCACATAGGTAACCATTCTCTTGACTTTGGGGTAGTTTCCTTGCTTATCTATACTTCTACCCCATATGTATGCCTTCCTAAATTTACTTGAACTTGTCACATGCTGGTCTTATGTTTTTATTATGCATTTTTTGAGTTTTCCTTCATTTTTTAAATGTTTGTGAGATTCCTCAATTGAGTGTGGTTTATCTTCTTTGCTGTATTGAAGTCCATTTTATGAATATGCCACAAGTTATTCAGTCACAGATGACCGTTTTTGGAGCTTTGGACTGTTACAGTGTAGATATAAACATTTTTGTGTATGTGTCCTGGTATACAGCTACTTGTATTTTTAGAATTGATGATGAATCTAGTAGTGAAATTGCTGAGTCACAGACTATTCCTATCTTCAGTAGTACTAGATGCTACCAACTGTTTTCCAAAGTGGTTGAACCAATTTGCACCATCATGAAGAGTATGAGTTTCTGTTGCTCTACATCTTCACCACCCACTTGCTGTTGTAGAGTTTTTATTTTTTTCAATCTTAAGGGTATTTAATGAGTGGTATCTTATTGTGGTTTTCATTTGCATTTCTCTGGTTACTCATGACTTAAAATCTTTTGTATTTCCTCTTTTTTGTAGTATGCAGTCAGGTCTTTTGCACATTTTCTATTAGATCATGTACCTTTTCATATCCTCATTAATTTACAGGTGTTGTTCACACATTTGTTTTTTTTTACTACTTTGTTGTTTTATGTGAGTTTCAAATATCTTCTAATTTGTGTTTTTTTCCTTTTTTTTTTTTAAAAAAAGATAGTTCCTTGAATGAAGATTTTAACATGCTAAAATTTATCAATACTTCTTGTTTATGGTTTGTGTTTTTTTTGATCTTATTCCACTTAGTGTCAATTTTTGTTTAGTGGAAGCAGAGGTCTGTTTCATTTTTCCTCTACACAGATAACCAGTTGTCTAGCAACATTCACTGAAAAGAACACCTTTGGCAGGTGTGGTGGTGCTCACCTGTAATCCCAGTGACTTTCAAGGCTGATTAGGATATTTTTAAGTTCAAGGTGAGCCAGGGCAATTTAGTTGGATCTTGTCTGAAAAAAAAAGGCCTGGGAATTTAACTCAGTGTTAGAGCATCCATGAGTTCAATCCCCAGTATTGCCCCCCCAACCTAAAAATATTGCTTTATATACTGATCTGCTGTGCCATCTGTGATATATCAAGTATTTGTGAATATGTTTCTTGGCTCTTTTTTTCTGTACTGTTGTAGCATATTTCATCATGGGATCACCCTAGGAATCTTGGAGCAAGATACTTAAAAGAATCAGTGTTCAATTTCCTCATATGTAAAATAGAACCGTAATATTACTAAAGCTAATATGTTTGTTATGAGGGCTGAATTAATAATTAAAGAGCTTAAAGCTTTAGTATTTCTTTATGTGTATATATGTATATATATAGATATATCTATATATAGATACATAGAGAGAGATATATATTTACATAGATATAGATAGATAGATAGATTAAATAAATTCATTTTTTTCTGTGAATAGAAAAAATCGCCATGGATTTTAGAATTTATATTTATCCTTACTTTAGTAGTTCTAAGCTTATTTCTGTACATGTAAATCTTCTTCATCCTTCAATGACAAGAGCAAAATATTGCTTGAGTAGCTGGCAGAGAAATTAATATTTGTAATTAATTTGAATTCATTATTTACCAACTATGAGTCCTTATACCAGATACCTAGTGAGTTCAGACATGTTATTAAAATGTATATGGAATTACCTACTTTGTATGGTTTTAGAAAGAAAATGAAACCCAACTTACTTTTAGGCCTTTATAAATTAAAAATACATTTACTGAGAACCCAATACATATTAACACTCTTCTAGACATTGGAGCCAGAGGATTAGATACTATATACTATAACTTGCCTTTGATAGAAATTATCTTCTAGTGGGGAAAGATCAACAATTAAAAAATAGAAGATAATGTAGTCACCAAGGAAATAAATGGTGCACTTGGATGCAGGGAAGGTGTTTCAGATAGCAGAGTAAGTGGGAGTGTGACCAAGGTTTGGGGCCACTTAAGTAGAGACCAGAATATCTGAAATGGGAAGATCAGTGATAGTCTTGGAAGAACACATGGGTGAGAATAAGAATATATAATAAGAATTATATGTAATTAGCTTTGCCTTCAGTTCCGGACACAGTGCTGCTAAAACCTTTCTAATTTTCTGAGTAATGAGCTGATTGTAGCATCTTTTGTTTGCTCTTAATTCTTGGTTTCTAACAAAAGAGCTTCTAGGTCCCTTGGATTCTCCAGAGTTATAGTATCTGTTTATAACAAATAGATAGGTATCTTGTGATAGAAGGGCCTTAGGTGGATTAGCATGGGAGCTGGTTGACAGAACAACTATGAAATTAGAGGGCTGGATCTTTCAGCCATACCCCCTGACTTCTGGGGAAGAGATGGAGCAGAAACTAAGTACAATCATCAATGGCCAGGAAGTTTATTTAATTGTGTCTTTACAATGGAAACTCTATTAAATCCTAAGTGATAGAATTTGGAAGAGCTTCTGGGTTTGTGAGCACATGGAAGTGCTGGGAAGGTAGAGTGCTCAGAAAGGATGTGAAAGCTATGTCCACCTGATGACACACTGTGTTCTATGCTTCCCTTTCATTTGAAATTTGAATTCATTATTTACCAACTATGTGTCCTTGTACCACATACCTACTGAGTTCAGACATGTTATTAAAATGTATATGGAATTACCTACTTTGTATGGTTTTAGAAAGAAAATGAAACCCAACTTACTTTTAGGCCTTTATAAATTAAAAATACATTTACTGTTTTTGGGTTGTTTTCTTTATAATACACTTGCAACAGTAAGTCAAGTGTTCCCCCACTGTGAGGGAAAAAAATCTCTGATTTTAACTATACAGTGCCTCTGATTCAGGAAGAATAAACTTGGCAGGTTTACTAAACAGTGTTAAGTAGACTGTTAGGTACATGACTAATCATCAAAAGATTCATCAGGGCTCAAAATGAAAATTTAGGAGAATTCAAATTAGACATGGTGAATAAAGCAAGAAACGTGGTGTGACAGAAGGGATTCAGCCGAGCTTCAAATGTTCCCAATCCTTGAATTTTCTTATTTTTTAAAATTTTTTTATACTGCTAGGGATTGAACTCAGGGCCTCACACATGCTAGACAAGTTCTGTACCCCTAAGCTGTACCCCATCCCTTGAAATTATTTTAAAGGTGATTTATTTATTTGACCAGCATTTTGTGGTTTTCAGTCTACAAATCCTGTACCTGTTCGTTAAATTTACACCTAGTTGTTTCATAGTTTTTAGCTATTATCATTGACTTTTGATTTCACTTAGCATGTCTTAGTGGATTTGTGCTATTCATTCTGTTTATCACACACTGTGGCTAGGCCATCCTAGTGTAGAGGAGGAAGCATCAGGAGATCTGAGCTGAGGTAGGAAAATGTGGCTCAGTCTCTACCTCTGCCTCTTCCTGGCTCTTGATCTTGGACAAGACGCTGGATTCTCAGGTAATTAGTAGCTACATCACTAGAGTGAGAACAACTCAAATTATACTTCAATACTACTTATTATTGGTGCTTTGCCCTTAGTAGATTTCTACTTTAAAATAGATATTCATATGTTTTTCAAAATGCTTTGATGAACCATTTTGAAAATGAAAGGCAAAGACCATGGAATCTGGTTTAAATGGAGAAAGTCGAACAAAGTCTTCTACCTATATTCTGACTGCATAAGCAATAAGTATAAATTTTGAGATAGGCAGTTATGAAATGATAGGAGAGGTCTGCACAACATTGTTGCCCATGGGAAATCTAGTTCTGTATGGAATAGAGACACACTTCTCTCTCTCTCTCTCTCTCTCTCTCTCTCTCTCTCTCTCTCTCTCTCTCTCCCTTCTGCAGTCTCTCTTTTCTTCTCTATTTCTGACTTTATTTTTGTGCTGCTCCATTCTGCCTTATTGTCCATCACTATAAACTTCCATTAGAATCTGTAATGCTCAAATGCTCTAGATAGATGGACAGGGGAGCCAGAATAATTGAAGGGATAAATAATATCACAAAATAGGACCAGACTCCATGTCTGCTGGGTGCAAGAAGAGAAAATAAATCTTTTATGAGTTGAGAATAAGGTAAAGTTCTAGTTTAAGAATGGAAATCAAAAGTAAGTAGTATAATCAATCAGGAAGTGATAAAATCTTAGAGAAGGCAGACTTAAATTAAATCTCCCAGGGCAGACAAGGTGATGTAAATCAGCACCTATTTTGTAAGACACAGAAGACATATGTGGATAGAAATGCTCACCTGTGGCATGCTGTGTTCTCATGTTGACAGTCAAGGCAGCCTGAGAGCACATGCCAGTCCTGAGCTGGGTGATGGTGGCCAGCACAGAACCACAGTGTGGTTTAATCTCTTCAATTGTGATATGGGACAACACACATGAACTTTACAAGAGTGTGTTGAGAAAATAAAATAGTACAATGCCTCATATCTAATGTATGTTCAAACACTCTTGAGTATGAGTGGTATTAAAATTAGATTTAATTCCTAGGGACATTGATTATTTTATTGGACATCTTGTAGGTCACAGAGAAGTGCCTGGCACAGAGCAAACATAGATAGCAGATAGTAGGAGTGTGAAGAGAAAAGGTTAAGTGAATTAATGTGGGTAATTTCTGACACATCAAATGCTTGATATCTTTGTTAAATGACTGATTAAGTAGATAATTATGCTACATATTATAAACATCTGTTTTAAATCCCAAAATACACTTACACGAACTGGCAAAACCCTGTGAAAATATAGATCTGAGGCATAAGAATGAATGCTCAAGATTACTTCAAGCAATATGCACGGGAAGCAGGGGAGACAGACACATTCACTTGCTAGTTTGGCCTCTCACAGTTATTTCCTCTAAGTCTTTGAGTAACACCTAATTGCCAAATATCAAACAATTAAGAATAATAAGGAAGTTAAGGCTTTATTTCTATGCCCATTGGGCACTTGGGTCTGTTAACAGCCCTGCCATGCATCTATCTGTTGGATAGTGTTATGGATGAGGAATCTAAGGCTCAGAGAGTTCCCACTGATTTATTCTGTATCTGAGAATAGTGGAGGAAAACTGGGGCTTGAACTTGAATCTTTGGACTGCAAATCCTGTGCTCTAGTTTCCCAGCCAAGTCTGGTGGCTACTGTTTATGTTAATTATTTTTCCTTCCAAGCTGATAAGGAAATAGCTCAAAGAACAGAACATTGTTGATTGCAGTGAGGTTTCCTTCCAAGCCTTCTCTCACTTTGCAGAATGTTTTCCTAATTTGGCTTTAAGTGAGTGCAGCTCCTGGTGGCCCTGGCCACTGACTCCTTCTTGTGAACAGTCTGGTCCAATTGCTTTGGTTGGTCTACATCCCCCAAGCAGTTGTAGTGTCTGAGGCTTTAAAACCAGGTGGCCCATTTCCCAGATATGTGGTTGGCAACTCTCCTTCCCCAGCATTGTCTCTACCCCCAATCAGAAGTTCTGACGCCATATTTTTCTGTTACTTGTCATTGGCATTTCTCACAGTGTTCTAGTTGCTAATTGCCACAGAGAACTATTGTGGTTAAACAGTATTTGATAACACTTCCAAGTGGTTGTGGCCAGGACTTAGGGAGGCAGGAGCATTGCTTTCTCACCTCCCATCATTGCTGACCATGGATCTGGGTTTTGAGGAAGGCGTGCATGGGTGTATGTGTGTGGGTGCCGCTGCCCATTGAAAAGGGATGTGTTGCTTTCCTGTGCTGATCAGTAGAGATACTGGCAGGGGTGATCCTTTCCAGAGGAGTTTGTTTTTGCACCCTGTCACCTGCACGATTCAATTCATATGTCAGGGCCCCTCAGACATTGAAATAAGAAGAATTTCTGGGGATTCTAGTCTTTCACAGCTCTCCTACAACTTGTTGAAGTATCACAGTCAATGACTTCAAACATATCTTCACTTGGTTAAAATTGATATTATCATACTTGGCATGTCCTGGTAATAACACAAGATTTTAATCTGATGATCTGCTATCTAAGTAGCTTTAGGCTATTCTAACAAAGTAATGCAGGCTGGGTGTGGGAAGTTCAAGACCAGTAAGCTAGGGTGTCTGAGTTCTGCTGAGGGCTCTTTTATGATTGCAGAAGGATGCCTTCTTGGCGTCCCCTCAGGTGGCAGAAAAAAGCAAAGAGAGCTCTTTGAGTTCTTTAACAAAGTCCTCTTATCCCTTTCATAAGGACTCTACCATTCTGAGTTAATCATCTCTCCAAGGACCCATCTCCTAAGTTTTGGGATTCCAGCATATGAATTTAAATGTGTACAAATATTCAGTGCATAGCCTCTGAGATTTCTTGTGTCATCAGCTTCATGGGCTATGTGACCTGTTTATGAGCACATGCACTCTGCATACCTCCCAGTAGTCCTTCACTAAATGCTAGTTGAAGGATGAGAATAGTCTGCTACTGGGGTGCTGTTAAAATCATGTGTAAGGACACCTGCTGCAGACTTGGTACAAATGCTCCCTTGGTGAAGAAGAAAGAGCAGAGTGGGGTGCTTTGGGAGATGCCTGCTCCTCAGACCCTTCATTTCTGCCTTCCTGTTCATATGGATATTGATGCAGATAGCATGACCAACATTCTTCTGGCTCACTTGGGAGGGCTGCTTTTGGATGGCTCTCTCACAGCAAGTCCTAGCACAAAGTTGTCACATGCATTCCTTCTTACCCCATGGTTCTGGTGGATTTAGACAGGTGGAAGGAGGGCTGCATCAGACATCCTCCTTAGACATTTACAGCTCCATCACACTGGGGATTTGAGCCAACCTCTACAGAATTAAGAAACTACCACGGTTTCTCATCAAACTAAACAACTCCTAGTGCAACCTTTGGTGATGTTTTACAAAGCACAATGTTTTTGTTCCTTTCCTAGGAAGTTTCTATAATTCTCAAATATTGTAAAAGCTATATGTTTTGCTTCTTGTTCTTTTGTTATTTGTGTCCTGGATACAGTGTGCATGTGGAGTATAAACTCAACTGTATACTTCAGTTAATTGCTGCAAGAAAGAAGACTAATATGAGTGCTGTCAGGGCTTTATTCCCACATAGAAACTCTTACACTGCGGTAGTGGTGAGGTGTCCAAGGGTTCTTTATTCCCAGCACTTGTAGGAGGTTTGAACTGATTTTAACCATGTCTGAAAAGAAAAATTTGTAATTGAGTCTCACTGTTTTACAGATGACCTAGCAAAAACAAATTTATACATATTATGTATAATATATATATAATGTTTCTGATTGGGCAGGCTTTTTCTCTATTTTTTCCAGAAATTCTATGTTAAAAACAAGAGTCACAGTAGAATTGCATCTAGGTGAACACCTTGATATTTTAAAAATACTTCATTAACACACTGATTTGCTGTTTATTGATCCTCTTGTGATCTACTCTGATAAAATTTTTTACGGAAAGGAGAATGAGCTAGGAAATGCCCTCAGATTTCCCTAGTAGAATACATCAGCTAGCAATAATAACAGAATCACTTCATCTGTTAGCTTGTTTATATTTGCAAGCAACAAAAGAGTTAATTAATTGACTAAATTGATTAAGGTCTGTGTTTCTTCACTTGGCAGTGCAGAGGGGAGTGAGTCCAGGGGAAATTTCAGCTCTGCTCTTGGTGCTCTGACTTGTCTTGATTATGACCTTCTGGAACAATGGCTAACAGCAGAACCACTGGAGTAGATGTGATCAGCCCTCATGAGCTGTGCAGTTTGGACATGCTACTTTGCTACTGGACCTCAAGACTGCCCAATCACCAAAATGTGCCAGGTGTGCCTAGAGTTCCACTGACTGTGCTCACCTGGAGAAAAGGAAGAAAAAATGGTTGTTGCCCTGAAGGGGTTTAAATCTCATTAGGGTGAGACTCCACTCTCTCCCCCATGAATTCTGAGTCCTTTGAGATGGGAAACATGACTTCCAGCTTCTAATCCTGCAAGATGGCTGGACAGGGCAGTTGTTTAGTGAAGGCTGAATGAGTAATTGAAGTAGCATGAAACAGATTTTTCAAGACCAAAGGAGCATGAACAAATATCCAGTCAACAGAATAGCAACCATTACTCTGAATGAGCCTGAGTAGAGAATTATCAGGGCCAATTGGAGTTTGATAAGCTGGTGAGTAATAATGTATTGAAACAAGCTCTGTGACAAGTCAAAGTCCCTGGGTGAACTCTGGAAAACCAAGTTCCCTTGCTGAGCTTTACTTTCCTTTTCTTTATGGGTTTATGTTTTACATTTTAATCCATGATCATTTTGAATTAATATTTGTATCTGGTGTGAGTTTTAGTGTGAGGTTCTTTTCCCCTCCCCTTTCCTTCCTTTCTGTCTGGCTGGGACATTCTCTTGTTCTACAACTATTTCTTGAGAAGTCTGTCCTTCGTTTGCTAAGTTTACTTTCCTCTTCTTTCAAATGAAGGGGTCAGATTTATAATAGAGGAAATCACTGTTCCCTTCTAGGTTTACGAATCTTTTGAACCCACTTTTTCTGATGTGCACTTCCTTTGAGCAAAGCTATCCTTCATATCATAGATATGTAAAAAAGGTCATCTAGTTGAAATTCAGAATTCATCTGTTGGATACTGTTCAGTTGATAGATTTTCCTGCGAAAATTATGGTTTTAGAAGTTTGATGAAAATGTATAGAAATTCTTAGACTAATGATTTCTTTTTTTTTAATACTATCAAGCATGACTTTTTTGGACAAACTTAATAGATTATGGGTTTTGCTTCACTTGGAATGGAGGGGGAAAGATGGTTTACTTCTCAATTAAAAAAGCAACAGCTGGTTAATCTTTGTACTGGATTCACAAACTGAAGGGGTAAAAAAGTAATTGTTCTATGATTATAAAATAGAGTGAGGTAAGGCTGGAGTCAATTTTTTTTTCCTCAAAGGATCACAGAAATATTTATTGTGAAGAAGATCATTAATCCTCATCATAGAGAAAACATATCAAACAAGAGTGAATAATACATGTTTGTGGATCCAGTATTCAAACAACTATATAAGCAAAGACATTTTAGAGTTCTGTTCCTAAAGTCTATTGTTGTGAAATATCTTTTTAGTTTTTAGATAAGGAATCAGAATAAGGTTGGTACAATACATGTCAGAGCTGTTCTTCGAGAATGAGTGAGCTCTAGAGTCATAGTTCCTGGGGCTGCCAGCTTGTGAGCTTTCAAAATTAAGCAGAGCTTGTACTTTAGTAGGAGATCACCACAAAACACCTGCTCAAAGGGAGAAACCATAGTAGTAACCAAATACTAGAGGTTGAAAGGGCCTGGTTATATTGAGAAAGGATTTGGGTCTTTTTCTTGAAACAAATTCATCCTAAAACACCAGAAAAAGTCTCAACCATGTTTAGACACAAGCAAGTAAGGAAGCCCTACACCTAAGAAGGTACTGATCACTGCATCATATTAGAGAAGTGAAAGAAAAAGGGAAGTTTTATTTTGAGGAGTTAGTCTACAAAAACTCCTACATTGTAAATCAAACCTTTTGTGTTCTAATTCTCACTTCTGTCACTCTATGTCTGACTATCCGGGGGTCAGTCCAGGATTTTGGGGGATCTAGATTTCCTCACCTACAAAATTAGATATTTGGACTAGATGACATTTCTCCTACCTCTAAAATTGTGTGACCTTTTCCTAGACCATATATTCTTTCTTTCTATACTGCTTCTCCACTGGTTCAGCAAATATTTATGGAGCCACTATTTTGTTCCTGTACTGTGACAAAAGTGTCACATCTTATATAATTTATAAGAACTGTTCAAAATAGGAAAATCCATAGAGATGAAAGGTAGGTTAGTAGTTACTGGGGGCTGATAGAAGAAGACAGTGAGAGTGATGATTAATGGGACTGGAGGGTCTTTTAGGAGTGATTCAGGGTTTGGGAAATTTCCTATGAACAAAATCATAATATGTGGCCTTGGGTATGCTTCTTGTAGTGTAATGCTGTCCTGGTCTGTTTATGTTGTAGCATGTAGCAGTACTTCATTTCTTTTTTGGTGAGTAATATTCCATTGTATGGACATAGCCCATTTTATTTATCCATTCATGAGTTATTTGATTTTTTCCACATTGGGACTATAAAGAATGATACTGCTGTGAATATTATTGTGCAGGGTTTTGTAGATATGTTTTCTTCCCCCAATATATGCCTAGGAATGGAATCGCTGCGTCATTGCCACATGCACCCATTCTGCACTCAGGCTGTGATCCCTTGTCACTCTGCCAGAGAAACTATCATGTCTCCAGAAACAGGTCGTTATCTCAACTCCCTTTGTTGTAGTTAAGAAGACCAGATTACAAGCCCCAGAAACCAATTACTTACTGTGAATGTGGGATTTATATCTGTATGGGGTCCTCACTTACCCAGCCTAGTCCTTGTGTTGAGCTATAGTCAAGCATCAACTGCCACATCCTCAGCTCTCTGAGAAAGATTGGGTAGTGATCTGAGTTTGGCTTTCATTTGCAATCCTTTAGCTATTCTGCGTGGCAGCTTCCACTGCTTCTTTCTTTAGTTTCCCAAAGCATTGCTTTCTCATTATATATATATAAAATCTGGCATCATAATGTTTACTTAAAGAGCCTCTCCATTATTCAGAGAGGCAACAGGTCCTGTAGAATTCCCAGAGGAATAAAGTGCCTGGCTTCAAGATGCTGTAATGTACCTGGCACCCAGGAATGGGTGTGAGGCAACAAAGCTGAGGAGTGGACACCCTTCCTCTGCTGCTGGCTGTGTTGCATTCTACTGCAGTTTCCTTTCTTTGCATTGCTGCACATAACCCTCTACCCCCCTGTGCTGGCCCTGCTGGTCACAGTGGAGAATTTTGATTCCCATGGGATGAGTGGCCTGTCAAGTAGTTTTTATTGACAGCTTTTTGTTTGCTGTGCATCTCATTGGCTTGTTTACCAACACCAACTAGATTTTGTTTCTTTCATATCCAAACCGGAACACATTTGGATATCCTGAGATTTTACAGAGCGTGTTTTTTTATTATATGAACCTAACCTAACCAGTATTCCCATATGAAGTAATGCAAATCTACTTTTGTTCTAGTGGAGCTATTTTGGTCACATATAAGCAATTTTGGTTCAGTTTAGGGTGTGAATTCAAGGTTTTTATAACTCAGTTTGAGCTTCATTTCATATCAGTTATAGCCATTTTAATTTATCTGAATAAAACATTTTTATTGTCACTATGTGTTACAAAGCCTCCCCCCACTCCCTTGATTTATAAGAGAAAGAAAATCTTCTTTGATTTATGTTTATGGCTTCTCTCCTCCTTTGAAAGCAGGGGCTAACTGATCATTGGCACAAATTAATGTTCTAGAATCTAGCTTCAGAATTAGAGTCTTGAGTGTGAAGCAGTGAAGACTGTATGTCAGGGGCTTTAGGTCTCTGCAGAGTTGAAGGGGGCAAGGTGACGAGGGGCAAGGTGAGGGAGAAGTGAACCTCTGCCCCTGTTCTTCCAGAGAAGATCTGCTTAGTCCTGTTTTTATTTTGAGATACAATATAAGATCATGTTCACACAAGGAAGAAATGGTTCCACTTAACTTTAAAAAATAAAAATGGCTTAAAATATATTGCTAGAAGTCATATAGATAGGAATCAGGCTTTCTTTGCAGTTGCTGGATCTAAGCCCTTCAGCACACACACGGCGGGGGAGAAGAAAAAAAATTGGCTACATGTTTACTAACTTCTGACAATCACAACCACACACACCACACACCACAAAATAGGCAAAACAGGCACTTCTCTGAGGGCCATGTACATTTAAAGTTTAGATGAAATATGGTAAGTGGTTTTGCTCATTTTTAGAGTAAATGGAAAAAATTTTTGGGACAGAATCAGGTTTGCTTATCTTTAAACTGGGGCAGATATCTCATAATTATCTTTGTGTCTCCTTTTTAACTTATCCAGAAAGTATAAAAATTATTAATATTCCCATGTAGAAGAATGACAGGGGACTCAACTTTCGTGTAGCCATGGATATCTTAGGATACACATTTGGATGTGTTCTCCATATAATATTAGGTGGTTACCACCAGCCCTTCCAATAAGCAAATCTGCAGGCCAAGCTGATGACCCTGTACACACAGTGAAGCATTCATTCACCAAGGATGTTGTAAGAAGACGTGATTAGTGATTAGGGAAGGGATACCATGGGGTGGAAGAGCAGGAACTGTAATGCCAGGCAGATGTACATGGGAGAAGAGGCTCAGAGAAAATAACAAAAAATAAACCTTGGAACCTGTCTCCTCATCAGTAAAAGAAAAATCATAATAACCATTTTGCAGTGTTGTTCTGTTAGAAATCATGTAGAGAAAAACCAGCTAAGAATCGATACATCATAGGTATCACCCAGTGAGCACATAGTGTGGTGTTGTTCACTGACCTCACGATGACTTGCTTGGCCAGTGGCGTAGCCACTGTGGACTGCTGTAGCCGTGTGCCATTGGCAACTGTTACTCTTGTGGCAATTTTACTTCCCATCCTGCAGAAGAGCAGTGCCTTTGGGGACCTAGCCCAGGGTCTTGAACACATTGAATACTTGGAGGGAATTGAGCTCATCCACAACTATTGGCTCAATGTGTCTCTTCAGAGCCAGCCTCCAGTTCTCATTGTATTGGTAAGACTTGTGCCACCATCACACTGGGGAAGGATGTTGCCTTCTTACTGGCAAATGAGACGCAATGACTCTGATTTTTCAAAAAAACTTTACTATGTAACATCTATAAGGTTATATGACCTGTGTATCAGGATCACAGTCTTTGACTCCTTTTTCTAATACCTGGCCCCTGAAACTCTCTCTTTCAGTGAGAGGAGGCTTCAACCCTGTAGTAAAAGTCTACACATTGGGTCAGTTCAGCCCTTGTGGCAGTGCAGAAAGGGAATAGAAGTGGACCTGCCTTTCAGGAGCCTTGAAAAAAGGGTAGGAGGCCGAGTGGGATAGCATGCGAGGAAAGTTCAGGGTGTGGAGGGGAGGGGCAGAGGGGATCTCTGGAAAGATAATCGGGAAGGGTGATGGGGTCTGGCGCTCTGGCATCCCCTTAGGTGAGGGCTGCTGTGGGACCACCAGAGCAGGTTGGAGGGTAACAGGGGCTTCTGCCTCAGGGCTGCTGCCTCTGAAGGCATGATGCCTGTCTTCAGGGGGGTGTGGCTCTGATGGAAGATCCGGAATTTCGAGTTCAATATCAGCATAGGCAAGAGCCCGGGGAGGATCTATTCTGATGGTGGCCGTCATGCCATATCTGCGTCGTTTGTTGACCCAGTACAGCAGTGGGCTGTAACTAAATGTGGCAGCTTTCATCACCTCCACGCACTGCTGGGCACGCTGTCTCCTCCGCAGGTTCTTCCTCCAGTGGAGTACGAGCATGCAGCCACCAGTTATCACGGTGCAGAGCCCCAACAATCCGAAGTACCATGGGACCCACGCTGAGGCAGTGAAAAAAAAAAAAAAAAAAAAAAACAAAAAAGGCAAGCTGACTGACAGCTCTAGCTTGGGACCTAAACTGTGTCTCATTCCTCTCCTGGATTTGTCTCATTCATCCTCTCATTCCTTCCCACCCTTCTCAAAGACATGCCTAATAATTTCCTGATTCAGTCAAAGCTATATTTGCAGGGCACATAAGAGACCCCATTAGCCTTTTTTAGATAAGGAACACTAGGTGTAGAGGGGCCAGACCTTCCCAGACTCAAGTCAGGCCTTCTGGCTCCCAGTCCAGGACCCATGCAGTCATTCAGACCAGGAAGCCTCAATAAGGACAAGGACATCAATTGTATTTCTTCTGCTTGGGCAGAGCATGGTCTCTGCCTTTGAGGAGTCCTTAGTTTCCTAGAGGAGTCTGTCTCTTAACTAAATAGCACTCCATTCAGGCAGTCCCCCTCTCCCACCCATCCATGCAAAGGGTCTTCCCTGAAAGTTTGTCACTCACACTCAAAAGGACTGGGTTTACTTACGACCAGGGAGGCCCATGTCCTCCTTTTGCGAATCCATAAGGTTCACTCTGGTTACCAGGCCTATGGCTCTGCAAAGAGTGAACTGACCCACTACTCTGCCCACCAATGGGAGTCCCCAGAAGGCCCAGTCCCATTGTTCTCTAAAGATGAGATCACTGGGTTCTGAGCATCAGGAATTCTTGGGCTGGTGCTTGTAGAGTGGTTGGCAGTTGATGGAATAAGGGACTCCATCTTATGACATCTCATGAGCATGTTGTCTTCCATGAAAGACTGGTCCACCATAGAATTGTCTGTTCCCAACTTTGTGTGGTGAACTCACAGGCAGCTCCCAGCAAAGGGTCCTTACACCCTCAGGAGCTTCTACTTGTGTTTTCAGTTGTTAGGGAGCCATTTTCCAGTGGGGAGTGAAGCAGGGAGGACAGTGAACATTGGACATCCCTACCCTCAAGAAGTGTCTTACCCAGTTGTCAGGGAACAAAATGGCTTAGAAGAACCATGTGGTCCAAACCTCCTCCTTTGGCTCCTACCATCTCTGTTTTGTTTCTTCAACAAGTGTTTTTTGGGCATCATCAGGTCTTGTATGTGATCTGCTTCTCTTTCCAGCTCCGTCTCCCTCCCCACCTGTCATATACCTTTCAGCCCTGGGCATGCCAGATTCCCACAGACCCTGCTTATTCTCCTCTAAACTTTGGCTCAGACTGCTGCTTCACTCAGGAGTGTCACTCACCACATTTCCACCACGGAACACCTCCTTATTTTCCCAGGTGGTCAGCTCCCCAACTCAGATACAAATAGTTCTTTCAGTTGATTTTCCGGTTTCTAGACTCTGGAGCAGATAAATTTGAAGCAAATTGTTCCCAGGGACAGGAATCAAATTGATTTCAACAACTATAAATTTGTATAAAGTGGAAAATATAGTGTTCTACAGATTTAATATATTATTTTTAGAAATTGCTCTATTTTAACTGCTATAAAAGTGATGCCCTTTTAAATAATATGTCACCTACCATGAACAACTAAAGTTCAGTTAAGTATGAATTAAACTGAAAAAATTAACCTGATGCTCTGCCACTGAAGCTTATTTTAAAATCAACATATTATCCATCCCCTTCTCCCCATCCCTAACCTGGAACAGAATTACTTTTTGTCCCCATTCAGTTATCTGTCCTTGAGCACACACCCACCACAGGAGTGAAGAAATTCAGAGTTGAAGATGGCAACAGAAGACTTAGAAAATGATTATATCCCAGATTAAGAGGTGAAATAGGACTGGGCACACCTGAAATCACATCTTTAAAGACACTTTGTTCCCCCTGATGTGCAGAATCACAGCCTCTGGGACAAGAGTCCCTTGTATTTTTCCTTTGCTTGCAAAGTAATTAAACTTCTGTCCATCAACTGATATATATATATAAATATACAAATGGGTATATCCATCCAACAGAAAATATGTGTGGATTTGTGTGTATATATATACATTATATTTATATAAGATTTTGATATTAGGGATGGACCCCAGTATTCAGTTATTGAATAAACAATGTAGGAAGCCTAAATCAACTAAAAATTGAAAATCATTTTCTCTCTGAAAAAATTTTAATAGCAATTTTACTTATTTTATACATCTATATTATTTGTTGAGATGTGCATATATATGTTTGTGTATAATATATGTATAATATAAAATATATAATACATATACATATGTATGTCTATATATATTTGTATGTATATAAGTATCTATATGTGTACATATGTGTATATATATATCTACATTTATACTATATATATATATATATATATATATATATATGTATATATATATATATATGTAAAATTATTGCTAAAATTAAGAATCAAAACCAGTTGACTTGTATGTATTTTCGACCCAGAGCTCAGTCCCTGAAACATTTTGCTTATTGTGCAGAGCTTGCCCTCCATCCTGTCCTGCAGTTTCTTCTGCTTGCTGGTTGGAAATCTTGTCTGGTTTCATTCCTTCCATTCTTCCATATGAAAACAGCCTTACTCTCTGTGCTAACCTGAGCCATGAAGTACTCTGAATGGAAATTACTTATGATTTTGTATTGAAGATATTTGAAAAAATGCAAGAAATACCAAAGAGAAAGTAGTTAAAGAATTCATTGGGTTAATTGTTTTTACAAAGTAAGTCTAAGTTTTAAAAAAATATTACACAATCATCAATTTGATTACTGCTTCTGCCCAAAAAAAAGATGTTCCTATATTTGTTGAATCACTGAAGGTTGAAGTTTAGGACTAGAAATAGCATCATAAGAACTATTTGCTGCTCATCTCTTCTGGTTACACAGCCTGGTAGAGGGTCTCTAGGCTCTACTGTCTCTCAGTCCCTGATGCCCATTTATTGGGTCTGCTTGCCCAGAGCAGCATCTTTTTTCTGCATTTCTTTTCTCTTTTTATTTTTTGGGTGAATGACAGGCTATTTTAAAAATCAGCACTTAAGTGTAATGCATTGGCTACTTTTTATTGGAACATTTTATCTTAATTTTTCTCCTACACAAGAAGTATTACCTTGATAAGACAGTGGATTTGAATAATTAATTTACTTTACCAAAGCAATCTTCAAAGGACTAAGTTGGAGAACTCACTTTTCCCAACTGTGAATTTATTAAAAAGTGACAATAATTGAGACAGGGTGATGTTAGTTCTGCCTATCCATGAACAGGGTATATTTTTCCATCTTCTAAGATCTTCTTCTACTTCTCTCTTTAGGGTTCTGTAGTTTTCATTGTATAAATCTTTCACTTCTTTTGTTAGGTTGATTCCCAAGTATTTTATTTTTTTTGATAATATTGTGAATGGAGTGGTTTTCCTCATTTCCATTTCAGAAGTTTTGTTGCTGATATACAAGAATGCCTTGGATTTATGCGTGTTGATTTTATATCCTGCTACTTTTCTGAATTCATTTATTAGTTCTAGTAGTTTTTTTGTAGACCCTTTTGGGTCTTCTAGGTATAAAATTATGTCATCCGCAAATAATGATAATTTAAGTTCTTCTTTTCCAATTTTTATGCCTTTAATTTCTTTCATCTGTCTAATTGCTCTGGCCAGTGTTTTGAGAACTATATTGAATAGAAGTGGTGATAGAGGGCATCCCTTTCTTGTTCCAGATTTTAGAGGGAATGCCTTCAATTTTTCTCCATTCAGAATGATGCTAGCCTGAGGCTTAGCATAGATAGCTTTTACAATGTCAAGGTAATTTCCTGTTATCCCTAGTTTTTCTAATGTTTTGAACATAAAGCGATGCTGTACTTTGTCGAATGCTTTTTCTGCGTCTATCGAGATGATCATATGGTTCTTATCTTTAAGTGTATTGATGTGGTGAATAACATTTATTGATTTCCGTATATTGAACCATCCTTGCATCCCAGGGATGAATCCTACTTGATTTTGGTGCACAATTTTTTTGATGTGCCTTTGTATCCGATTCGCCAGAATTTTATTGAGGATTTTTGCATCTAGGTTCATCAGGGATAATGGTCTGTAGTTTTCTTTCTTTGAGGTGTCTTTGTCTGGTTTCGGAATCAACATGATGTTGGCCTCATAGAATGAATTTGGAAGAGCTCCTTCTTTTTCTATTTCCTGAAATAACTTGAAAAGTATTGGTATTAATTCTTCTTTAAAAGTTTTGTAAAACTCCGCTGTATACCCATCCGGTCCCGGGCTTTTCTTGGTGGGTAGTCTCTTGATTGCTTCTTCAATTTCATCCATTGATATTGGTCTGTTCAAATTGTGTGTATCCTCCTGACTCAGTCTGGGCAAATCATATGTCTTAAGAAATTTATCGATGTCTTCACTATCTTCTATTTGATTGGAATATAGGTTTTCAAAATAATTTCTAATTGTCTTCTGTATTTCTGTAGCATCTGTTGTGATATTGCCTTTTTCATCCCGTATGTTAGTGATTTGAGTTCTTTCTCTTCTTCTCTTCGTTAGCATGGCTAAGGATCTGTCAATCTTGTTTATTTTTTCGAAGAACCAACTTTTAGTTTTGTTGATTTTTTCAATAGTTTCTTTTGTTTCAATTTCATTGATTTCCGCTCTGATTTTAATTATTTCTTGCCTTCTGCTGCATTTGCTGTTGTTTTGTTCTTCCTTTTCTAGGGCTTTGAGATGAAGTGTGAGCTCATTTATTTGTTGGTTTTTCTTTTTTTTAGGAATGACCTCCAGGCGATGAATTTCCCTCTTAAAACTGCTTTCATTGTGTCCCATAAATTCCGATAAGTTGTGTCTGTATTTTCATTTACCTCTAAGAATTTTTTGATTTCCTCCTTTATGTCTTCTGTGACCCCTTGATCATTCAGTAACATATTGTTCATTTTCCATGTGATATAGGATTTTCCCATCCTTCTTTTATCCTTGATTTCCAGTTTCATTCCATTATGATCAGATAAAATGCATGGTATTATCTCCACCCCTTTATATTTACTGAGGGTTGCCCTATGGCATAATATATGGTCTATTTTTGAGAAGGATCCATGTGCTGCTGAGAAAAAAGTATATCCACTTGATGATGGTTGATATATTCTATATACGTCAGTTAAGTCTAGGTTATTGATTGTGTTATTTAGATCTATAGTTTCTTTATTCAACTTTTGTTTGGAGGATCTGTCCAATGGTGAGAGAGGTGTGTTGAAGTCACCCATAATTATTGTGTTGTGGTCTATTTGATTCTTGAACTTGAGGAGAATTTGTTTTATGAACGTCGCAGCACCATTATTTGGTGCATAAATATTGATTATTGTTATGTCTTGTTGGTGAATGGTTCCTTTTAACAGTATATAATGCCCTTCCTTATCCCTTTGGATTAACTTAGTCTTGAAGTCGATTTTGTTCGATATGAGGATGGCCACACCTGCTTGTTTGCGAGGACCTTGTGCGTGGTATATTTTTTCCCAACCTTTCACCTTCAGCCTGTGTATGCCTTTTCCAGTCAGATGTGTCTCCTGGAGGCAGCATATTGTTGGATTTGTTTTTTTAATCCATGTTACCAGTCTATGTCGCTTTATTGGAGAGTTTAAACCATTAATGTTTAGAGTTACTATTGCTATATGGTTTGTACTTCCATCCATGTTTGATTATTTGTCTCTCTCTCTTTTTTTTAAATTTAGTTTATTTCTCCATGATTAGCTTTCCCCCCTCCGACAGTCTTTACTGGGGCACTTTGGTTATTGTTTCTCATTTCTTCCTCGTGTAGTGTTTTACTCAAGATGCTTTGCAATGCTGGTTTTCTGGCTGCAAATTCTTTTAGCTTTTGTTTATCATGAAAGATTTTTATTTCGTTGTCGTACCTGAAGCTTAATTTTGCTGGATACAGAATTCTTGGTTGGCATCCATTGTCTTTCAGTGTTTGAAATACGTTGTTCCAGGATCTTCTCGCTTTCAGTGTCTGTGATGAAAAATCCGCTGTTAACCTTATTGGTTTACCCCTGAATGTAATCTGCCTCCTTTCTCTTGTAGCTTTTAATATTTTCTCTTTGTTCTGTATATTGGATATCTTCATAACAATGTGTCTTGGCGTTGGTCTACTTTGATTTTGTATGCTCGGTGTTCTGTATGCATCTACAATTTGTATATCTGTTTCCTTTTTTATTTCTGGAAAGTTTTCTGTAATTATTTCATGTAGTAGATTACACATTCCCTTGGTTTGAATCTCTGTGCCTTCCTCTATCCTGATCACTCTTAAATTTGGTTTTTCAATGTTATCACATATCTCTTGGATGCTTCTCTCGTGATTTTTAACCAGCCTATCAGAGTTGGCTAGACTCATTTCAAGATGATATATTTTGTCTTCATTATCTGACGTTCTGGCTTCTACTTGCTCCACTCTATTAGTGATGCTCTCGTTTGAGTTTCTAATTTGGCTTATAAGTTCCTTCACTTCTAAGATTATTGTCTGATTCTTTTTTATAATCTCTATCTCCTGATAGAGATGCTTAACTTCTTCTTTTATCTGTTTTTGTAATTCGTTCTCAATGTGTTCTTTCGCTGCTTGAATTTGCTGTCTCGTATCCTCTTTAAGGTTCCATTCCATTGTCTAAGGTGTTCCTTGAGTTCTTTATATGACCATTTTTCTGATGAATCTATATCCTCTTGGATATTTAGGCTGTCCTGCATTGTTTGTACTCCTTTCCTTCCTTACTTTTTCATATTGTTTCTTGTTCTGTTTGACTACTGAGTTGCTGATTACTCCTATAAATTTATTTGCTGCTTGGGAGGAAAGGTATTGTAGGGGGAGGGAATAAGTCACCAAAGAGAATGAAAGTAAGCAGGCAGAATTCAAGGAAGGGGGAATATGAGAATTGAAAAGAAATGCAAAGACAGAAGGAAAGAAGAGAGAGAGAGAAAGGAAACAGAAAATTAAAAAGAATTAAAAAGAAATCATAATCGCAATAATAAAAATGAAAATTAGTATTAAAAAATAAAATAAAATGAATTAAAAAAATTGGGGGAAAACAACAACAACAAAAACAAAACAAAACCAATAAAAAAAAAAAGAAAAAATTTTTAATACATGCAGTCTTAGAGTTCGATTCACTATTCTTCCAGTAGGTTGAGCTGTGCCCACCGGGCCACGCTTCTCCTCTCAGTAGGCGGGAGCCAGTCACTGTGCAGCAGCTCTTCCTCCTGGACTGGGCGGGTCTCTAATCCTGAGTGCACCGGTGATGCTCACCACAATATTGGCTACACACCAAGTCTGCTGCTCCTGTGAGCCCTGTTTTCAAGAACGCCTGGGCACATTCTCCCTGCTTGCCATTCCCTTGGACCCTAAGTTTGTAGAGCTTGGGGCTGAGAACCCCCAGCGAAGAATTCGTTGGGTTAATTGTTTTTACAAAGTAAGTCTAAGTTTTAAAAAATTATTACACAATCATCAATTTGATTACTGCTTCTGTCCAAACAAAAGATGTCCCAATATTTGTTGAATCACTGAAGGTTGAAGTTTAGGACTAGAAATAGCATCATAACAACTATTTGCTGCTCATCTCTTCTGGTTACACAGCCTGGTAGAGGATCTCTAGGCTCTACTGTCTCTCAGTCCCTGATGCCCATTCATTGGTTCTGCTTGCCCAGAGCAGCATCTTTTTTCTACATTTCTTTTCTCTTTTTATTTTTTGGGTGAATGTCAGGCTATTTTAAAAATCAGCACTTAAGTACAATGCATTGGCTACTTTTTTTATCTTAATTTTTCTCCTACACAAGAAGTATTACCTTGATAAGACAGTGGATTTGAATAACCAATTTACTTTACCAAAGCAATCTTCAAAGGACAAAGTTGGAGAACTCACTTTTCCCAACTGTGAATTTATTAAAAAGTGACAATAATTGAGACAGGGTGATACTGGCACAATGATTGACCTGCAGGCCACCGTAAAAGAGCTTAGTCCAGATGTTGGCCCTCATCTTTGTAGTTACTTAGTTTGACAGGAATATCAAGATAATTAAACAAGGGAGAAAAAGTCTTCTCAATTATATGCTGGGGTGACTGGATATCCACCTGACTCCTCACAGAATGCACAGAGTTTACCCAAATTTAATTCCAGAACTAACTCAAAATAGACCTATATGTATGTAAGAGCTAAAGGGGAAATTTTCTTTAAAGGTATAGGAGTAAATTTTGACTTTATTAGGCAAATTCTTCTTGAATAGGACACCAAGAGCACAGTGATAAAGAACAATATGGGTCGATTGAACTTGGAGTTAACAACTTTTGTTCAAAGTATCTTGTCAAAAATGTGGAAAGACAACTGATAGACAAGGACAAAATATGTGCAAGTAACATGTCTTAAAAGAAAATGTATCCAGAATAAATAAAGAACAGAACCCAAAACATAGATAGCCAATGTTTAAATAATGGACACATCATCTGAGTAGACCTTTCTCTAGAGATTTTCCTCAAAAGCAGATATTCTGGCCAGTGAGCACATAAAAAAAATGTTCAACATCATCAGCCAGTGAGACTCAAAATAAGGTACTACTCCACATCCATGAGGATAGCTAAAATGAAACCAGATATTAACAACTTGGTAAGGATTTGGGAAATGTAGAGCCAACCTTCCTACATTGCAGTAGAAATGTAAAATAATGTAGTTTCTTTGACAACTATCATTCAAGTGCCTGTGTTCTGGGCAATGTGGCATCATTAGACAGCTCTAGCAGGGCCACTCTGTCAGCATTAGAAGTAGCTAGAATAGTTTTCAACATGTAGATGTACTATTGGATAAAAATAAAATATGGTCAGTCTTCAGATAGAAAAATGTACATGTCTAGAAGTCTTAGCTCTGTAGTACTTGGTGCAAAAAGAGTAAAAATGATTAATTACTTTTGATTTGATTTCAGTTATGTGCTAAGCCTTACAATTCATGTGTTCCCCAATCTCAAATTTGAGTGTGCACAAAGAAATAAGTAAACTTAACTCAGTAAACCAGGAAGCGCCAGTTGACATGGTTGACTTTCTAGTTTTGACAAATGAAAGAATGATCATTTAAAGAAAGCCAGACACTTGGAGCAACTAGAAACAAGTTGCAGATGAATGATACGGAAAAGAGTTCTATTCGTTTATAAGAACCCAAAATATAGCCATGTGGAGCCATTGGAAATACCCTGCACTCTAATGGGCATCTAAGGGAGTTGCCCAGTGACAACATTACCCTGGCATGTGGGCCACCTTCAGTGTTTCTGTATTTTTTCCAAAAGGAGTTAGTGCCTCAGTTGTATCTTGGCTGTGCATGCTAGGACAGTTGAGTCTCCTGATTGAGGAACTTGGGTTCTCACAGCAGGCAGATAAGATGGATCTATTCTGATAATATTTCATGTTATGGGGACTCTCTCATGGCTCTTTAGATTGTGTGGTCATGGAAAACTTCTGAGAAGCTGAAATATACATGTCTGGGCTGAGCTGTGTCCAAATCAGGGAGAGGAGAATGAAGGGGATGATGGAGGCACAAAGACACACTTTTTAAGATGGGCCTGTGGTGACCCTATCTCAAAAGGCTGATGTGTTCTCTAGAGAAGTAAGGTGAATACAGGGCAGGAGGTGTAGGAGCTGGAAAGTGCTGTACCCTTATTGGAGGGTCAGTTAGGGAACCCCTTGTATAGAACTTTGTTCTGTGGGACAAATTGGACTTTACCGAGATCATGTAGTGTTATGTAGATTAATCAAGTGATTCAGTTTATTTATTTTTTTTTTTGGGGGGGGTGTTATTGTTTTGTTTTGCTTAATTTTGTTGTGGCTCTGGGATTAAACCTGGGTCCTTGAGCATGCTAAGCAAGCACTCTACCACTGAGCCACATCCCCAGCACAAGAGATCTGTTTTTAAATTCTATTTTTCAATATGTACAAAGTGTGGGCAGTGTCTACATAAAAATGGAGGTAAGGTACCCAATGAGGTGGTTGTTAATGGGACTCATGTAAATGGTGGTGTCCTGGCTTGGAGAGGAATGGGCAGGACTTGTTGATGATGAGGATCTTTTGGGTGCCAGAAAAAGGAGAGGATATGGGTGGATGATGGCAGCATCCTCTGGGATTGGGGAGCCTGGAAGAAGCTGGCTTGTGTGGGCTGGAGATATGAAAGGCTCTGATGGAGTTACAAACTGCAGAATCATTGAACTCCATACCATGAGAAAGTTCTAGGACAGGGACACAGGTGAATCCCAGGGATTTTTTTAAATAATTGCTGCAGTCTGGCTGGGCAAAATAACCAGGGGTTGACAAGAAACTTGTGAAGGTTGATACAGCGCGAGCGGTTTTATTGTAGGATGGCAGAGGTATTTATACCTAACTGAATACTCAGCCTGTTTCAATTTAGCATCATCCAGTTACAGCAATCCTCATCATCTTAAGTATACACAGCTTAACTCAATTAATATCATCTTAATAGTTTGCTGGCATTTCTTCTCAAACCACTCCCTCTGGCAAAGTGCCAGGCACCATCTTGACTTGGTTGTGGCTCTCAGCAAATAATTACAAACCTCTTTAAGGAAAAGACATCTATACCTGCATCAGTATCTTAAGAATTGAAACTAGGAGGCTAGCTTAAGAAGAATAGTCACAAATGCCAGATTTGAAGTTGTCTTCTTTGAGGTGTGAGAACTCTTGAACTTCCCAGGTGCTTAAGAAACACCTGGTGCCAGAATCCTTGTGACAGATTATCATTTGCAAGGTCCTTTTTGATGAGTAATGTGGAAGGCTCTAGCAGAATCACTATTTTTTTTGTTGGGAGGAAAGGCACTTTGCCATTTGAGAATTGCAGCATAAGTGTAGAAAGGTGTTTGTGACATCTTGTTTTAAAAATGTCTTTTCCTCCTGGAAAGAGGAAATATGAGCTCAGGGGGAAAGACTGAGAAGAAATGTTGGGTGCAGATCTGTAATTGAAATTTTAAAAAGGGGTCAGGGTTTGCCCTTCCCCATTAGTGCAAGTGTTCTTAAAAGTTCTCAGAGTGGTTTAGGAATTTTTAAATAAGGTCATTGAGCCTTGTATACTCTTAAGTGTCTCTCAGCCATCACTGCATACAAGGGTAGAAAAGAGAATAGTCAGTTTAGTGTAATGCTTTGTTGGTTGTATGACATGTGGGCCATGTATGCCAAAAGGAACCACAATGGTGGTCTCTTGGTCAGCAAAGGCAGATGGAAAAAGTGTCATAGACTTATTCCGTGTTCACATGTACATCTTGCCGAGTTGTGCTACCTGACAGGTAATGGTGACTGATGTAGTCTCTGTAGAAGACAACCCTGTCTTTAAAAGTTAAATTTAGCTGTTGTCATGGTGTGCACCTATAATCACAGCTACACAGGTCAAGGCAAATTTGATGACAAATTTGAGGCCAGTTGAGGCACATTAGTGAATCTCTGCCTGAAAAAAGGGGAGGGGCAAGTAAGTAGCTCAGTGATAGAGCCACTTCCCAGTTCAGTCTCTGAATATTAATATCAAAAAGAATAAGTCACTATTTAATCATGATTTAGAAATAGTGTATTTGCAGAAGTCTATGACCCAGAATTGTAACACCTAAGTTGGTTGGGTGGGGCTTCCCCACCCCACTTCCATGGTTTTCTCTAATATAAATTTATTCTTGCTAGTGTAGCCATATTTTTAACTTTTTTACAAAATGGTGTAATGGATGAAATGTGTAAAGACTGTAGAATGATGAGGTCCTGTCTAAAGATATGAGACTGAGTCCCATGAGAAGGATGACAGTACTGAAGGAGTTTGTCAAGTCAAGACTGTAGTAAGTACTAATTTTCTGACTGTGCTTGTGTCTGCATGGTGTGTGCACAGAGGTTGAGGTCTGTGTGTATCCCTTAGCATCTTAGATTCTTCTATTAAAAAATGCCTATGGCTAATGTTTAGAAAATTGTTTTTTGTTGTTGTTGTTGTTTTTTGTACCAGGGTTGAACTCTGGGGCAGTCAACCACGGAGCCACATTCCCAGCTCTACTTTGTATTTTAGTTAGAGACAAGAGTATCATGAGTTGCTAAGCCCTTTGCCATTGCTGAGGCTCGCTTTGAACATGTGATCCTCCTGCCTAAGCCTCTATAGCTGCTGGGATTACAGGCACATGCCACTGCACCTGGCTGAGAAAATGGTATTCTTTAGGGGAGAAGAGTGAGAAATTTCAGGTTTTCTGGTTCTGCAATGTTAGGAGATGCAGGAATAATGAAAGAGAGATGCTCTGAATTGCCTGTACAAATGTGAATCCAGGGACAAGATTATTTCAGAGTTCTATATTGTTACCAGGGTTAAGATCCAGCTGCTTGCCCCACACCTGGCCAGTCAAGTTGACAACTAAGTAGTTGAGGCAAAGAAAGTGACTGCATTTAAAAAGTGGCTCAGTGAGAAGAAAGAGGGATTCTGTATCCAAATCCCTACCTCTTAGGAAGCTGATCTCAGGGGGCTTATGTTAGTGATTCATGGGTGTTTCCAGATGGGCAGGTGTTCTGCAGAGGGAAGGCTGGATAATGGTATCCAAGTCATGATATTTTCCAATTTCTAAGATCTCAACAGTAAAGATCATGATTTTTTTCCTATTATGGACTAGGTGCATATTATACAATGATAGGGAAAGGTAATTCTTCCTAGACCCTCTTGCTGAGCTGGTAGCTTAAATCATTGTAATGAGGGAGAATATCCTTCCTCAGTTAGTGATATAGTGTAAACTCCCAGCAGTGAACACAGAGCATCCTTCTTCAGCTAGCTACTCCTATCATGAACAGAAACACATCCACTAGTGAATTTCAGTATTTCAACACTGAGGACAGGCAGTAATTTTTTAAGGAAAACAGTCCTGATTTGCAAATATCTAATTGTCATTGATTATTTTCCTTGGATTGATCATAATAGGAATGTTTTAATTTTCAGATCCCAGAATGCACAAAGAGAACTTAAAATACTGATGTTTTAGGCTTGACCTAGATTTTCTTAGGAAGAACTTTGAAAGAAGTAAGACTCTTCCAACATTACAAGTCAGTAAGATGGATTTTGAAGATATTCATGTCATTGTGGCGTCAAATAAAGACTAATGCACAAAGGAACCCATGCAGTCATGTTTATAGCTATGACAGTTGCTCTTTTGAGTAACCCTGTTTTTCTCTGTGAGACAACAGGCAAACACTGAATCAAAATGCATGAAGAGCACTTTGCTATAGGAGCTATGTCATCTCTTTATCTAACATTATAGACATTTGTTCATGGCAGTTGGAAGACTGATCTCCCAATTGTATTCCTAAGGCTCAAATACATAGAATCAAAATGATGCAGAGGAACCTATGTTAAAAGCAAAGACTAAAGTTTTAACAGTATTAGAGCAAAGAAGGATTAATGAATCAGGCAGCACTGAGAACCAGAAGAGGTTCAGAGTTTCATGGCAGCAGTGTGGGCAGTGCGCTTCCATAGGCTGATGTAGAAGTACAATGGAAAAAATATATTTGACCAGAGTCAAAAGACCCTACATAGATGTTGTTTAGCAGTTTCTGTAAATTGGTAAATTTTTTTAGTTTCATTTTTCTAAAAACTTAAACTGGTTCCTAGTTTTCTGTAACATTTTTACATTAATTCTCCATGTACCTGTGGAGGAAGCTGAAGGAAGCCCTGGAATCATCTCAGTCTAATGAACTCTCAACTAAAACTTCATATCACTCAGGATAGAATCCAAGTTCCAAACCACTCATTGTTAAGACTAGAATTATGAGACTTCAGTAGAAAATAGCACCAATATACAATGGAAATGCCCTTGGATAATGTTGATTTTGAAAAAGCAGTAATTTATGTCTTGTGATTCTATTTCAGTTTGAGGCTGATCCACTAGCAGATTGTTTAAGAGGATCAACAATTCCATCTTTACTTAGAGTGATGTCACTAAATGACTGGATGTTTCCTTATTCTAGGAGCTGTGTTGAAATAGTGAGTTATGTCTATGGGAAAAGCAAATATGTAAGTACAATGGCAATTTTAAATTTCAACAATATAAAAACCCGTAAATAATCAATTATTTCCAATTTAAAATCAGTTGTTAACAATCTGAAAGTAGAGTCCCTGGCATATAAACATGTAGGAATCATTTTATCAAAACTCTGAAACCCTAGAAGTAGAGGTTAATGTCTGCTAGTCAGCAAACACCAGAACAGGTTTTTATGACATGGTTTGTGGCTGTTAGGATAGATGTTGAAGAAGGCATGGGAATTAGAAATTTGGTGTGAATGAGTGGGAAATACTTTTTAAATTTGTTTAGTCCTATAAGACAGGATAATGACCTTTAGCATATATTATATTCATTCAGTTTATAGTATATACATTATATACATTTAGCATACATTATATATACATACATAGAGTATCACTTATTCTATTTAGGATCCCACTCTTGTAATTGTACAAGATCTGGAGTTACCCTGATTGTGTATACATATATAAGGCTAGCAAAGTTATGACTGATTAATTCTACTGTCTTTCCTATTCCCCTCCTCCCTCCCTTCGTTTCCCTTTGTAGAATACAATGGATTTCTATTATTGCCCTCCCCAACATCTCTTGTTTTGGGCTAGCATCCACAAATCAGAGAGAACATTTGGCCTTTGGTGTGTTGGGATTGGCTTATTTCACTTAGAATGACAGTCTTCAGTTCGGGTTGGGGAATATTAAGAACTAGCCCACTGGGCACAGTAGCACAAGCATGTAATCCTATGTTTCTCAGAAAGCTGAGGCAGGAGCATCACAAGTTCAAAGCCAGTGTCAGAAACTTAGCAAGGCTTCGAACAACATAGAAAGACACTGTCTCTAAATAAAATATAAAAAGGGCTGGGGATGTGGATCAAGGGTTGAATGCCACTTGGTTCAATCCCTAGTACCAAAACAAAACAAAACAAACAGCAGCAAGAACAACAACACAAAACAAGGCTCCAATCATGTTTCCAAAAATTGTACTTATTTTTAAAGGAAATTTAATCTTTTTATAGGAATTTTGGGTTCACAGGAAAATGAAGAAGATACTGAGACTTTCTGTGTTACTCCCCCATTATCAATATCTCCCACCAAAGTAGTGCATTTATTCTAATGGATGAATGTACATTAATAGATTGCAATCACCAGGCATTTTGGTGGAGCACGCTTGTAATCACAGTGGCTCGGGAGGCTCACTCGGGAGGATTCTTAGTTCAAAGCCATCCTTAGCAATGGTGAGGTACTAAGCAACTCAGTGAGATTCTGTCTCTAAATAAAATACAAAATAGGGTTGCCGGTGTGGCTGAATGTTTGAATGTCCCTGTTTTCAATCCATGGTACCCCAATCCCCCAATATCCATTGCAGTCACTCAAAATCTTTAGTTTACATTGGGGTTCATTCTTGTTGTAAATTCATATACATATGTGTATGTGACATATATCCATTCTTATAATATGAAGAAGAGAAGTTTCAACTAATTATTTGGGTTTTTTTTTTACTATCTCAATATTTTTTCCCCTTTTCCAGAATGTCATATAGTTGAAGCATATTGTAGGTAGACTTTTCAGATTGGCTTTTTTTAGGTAGTAATAAACATTTAAAGTTCTATTATTTCTCTGGATTGATAGGTCACATCTTCTCAGTGCTTAATCACAACATTATGTTGTCTAGATGTAGTTTATTTTCCCATTCCCTTACTGAAGGACACCTTGATTACTCCCAATTTTTGACAGTTATGTATAAAGCTGCTCTCAATATTCTTGTGCCAGTTTTTGTGTGTATGGACACAAGTGTTTAACACTTTTGGGTAGATAGCAAGAAACATGATTGTTGGATCATTTTATAAAAATATGTTAGTTTTTAACAAACCACCAAACTGTATTCCAAAGTGGCTGTAGAACTTGCATTCCACTTGGGAATGATCAGAGTTCTTGCTGCTCTAAATTCTCACTGGTATTTGGTGTTGCAGGTGCTCAGGGTTCAGGGCATTCTAATAGATATAGAGGGACAGCTTGTTTTAATTTGCATTTTCTCATATGATATGGAGTATCTTTTTACATGCTAACTTGTTATATCTTTTCATATGTATATACATATATATATATATATATATATATATATATATATATATATATATATATATATCTTCCGTGGCAATGTTCTTGTATATTTGGCCCATTTTAAAGTCAACTTCTTTTCTTATTGTTGAGTTTAAGAGTTTTTGTTATATTTGGGATAACAGCCATTTGTTAGATGTCTTTTGCAAATGTTATGATTTACACTGTATCTTGTGTTTTTGCTTATCTCTTGGCAGTGTCCTTCACAGAGCACACATTAATTTTAATGAAGCCCTACTAACCAATTTATTTTTTCATAAATTTTTGTCTTTGATGTTGTATGAAGTCCTTGTCATAATAATTCAAGATTATTGAAATATTCTCCTAGAAAACTGTAGGAGTTCTTACTTTTTGTGGTGTTAGACCAAGTTGTCATTACTTGGTGTCTGAATGTCTATAGAAAGATCCCATCTTACTCCCTTCCTTGAATTTTTGTCCTTAATTCATCTTGCATCCTCCTCTTGCTTCTAAGATAATCTTTGTCTAGGGAGGCTTTCTTAATCATGAAGCAAGTGTGTTTTGTTTGTTTGTTTGTTTTTTTACATGGATCCTAGACTTTCTTGTTTTAAGTGCTACAGGAAATCCTGGGATGCTACACTAAGAAACAGCTTTTCTGAGCCATATTCATTTTCAAATAAAATAACTTAGCTCTTTAGATAAAATGGTAAATTAATATATAGAAATATATACTTATTGGATACAACATGTCTAAAAATATACATCCATAGCATTCATTACCTAAATAGTTGTGTTTGTGGTGAACACTTAATATCCACATTTTTTAAAGAATGTAATATGCACCATTATCTGTACTTGCAGTGTTATACATTAGATTCTGGAACTTATTGCTTCTGCCTGATTGTAATTATGTGACATTTAACTAACACCCCAAGAGGCTCCTCATTGTTTCTAACCAGGCCACCTGTGGTAAACACTTTCTGACTTTCCACTCTTGAGATTAATGTTTTTAGGTTACACACATGAGTGAGGATTATATGGTGCTTTTCTTTGTGTGCCTGACTTATTTCATTTGATGCACTATCCTCCATGTTCACCCATGATATCAGAAATGACCAGATTTCCTTCTTTTTATACTAAATATCATTAATTTTGTGTATACCACTTTTTGTGCATTCATCTCTTGGACTTGTAGGTTGATGCCACATCTTGTCTATTGTGAAAGGTGCTGCATTAAACACAGGAGGAGAGCTACTTCTTTGATGAACTGATTTTGTTTCCTTTACATATATATCCAGAGTGGGGTCATTGGATCATAGGGCAGGCCTGCTTTTAGTTCTCAGGAACTTCCCCTCTGTCTCCTATGATAGGCTGCAGAAGTTGACATTCCCAGTAGCAGTGTGCGAGGGTGCTCTACTTCACAAATTTGATCATGGCTATTCTTACTGGAGTTAGATGATACCTCATGTGGCTTTGACCTGCATTCCCTGGTGATTAGTAATGTTGAGCATTTTTTCCACATGTGTGTTGGCCATTTGTATGTCTTGTTTTGAAATGTGTCTATTCTGGTCTTTTGTCCATTCTTTCACCAGGTTTTTTTTTTTTAATTTATACCATACACTTTATTTTTATTTTTTTAGTCATACATGACAGCAGAATGTATTTTGACATAATAACATACATGGAATATACATACATCAATCATATTGTCTATTCCATTCTTCTGCCCTTCCTATCCCCCCTACTTTTCCCATCCTCTCCCATTCTTCCTCTTTATCCAATCTAATGTGAGACACTTTTTTTTCGTTTTCTCATCACTACATCATATATGTATTCTGTATAACAATGAGGTTCTCCTTCCATTTCCATGCAACTCCCCTTCTCCCTCTTTTCCCCTCCCACCTGTCTTCCCTATTTTGTGGTAGTCTTCTTCTCATGCTCTTCCTCCCTATTCCATTTTGAGTCATCCCCCTCATATCAGAGAAGACATTTGGCATTTGTTTTTTAGGGATTGGCTAACTTCACTTAGCATAATCTGCTCTAATGCCATCCATTTGCCTGCAAATGCTATGATCTTGTTATTTTTTAGTGTTAAGTAATATTCCAATGCAGAAAGCAAATTTCACCCAGAAATAGAATAGGAAGCAGAGTATGGCCCAGAGGAAGTGTTCAGCCAGGAGTTTATTTAAGCCCAATTGCTAGAAAGATAGGCAGCTCATCTGTTTCCTGTGTCTGGTCATTGAGGCTCACCAGGGCCACCAGTTCTCCACTCTAGGTGAAGCCTTCAAAGAACTCGGGCATTGAGAGCACAGGCCTAGGGGTCAGGACAGCTGGGTTTCAATTCAGATGACCTAGCAGTGACTACCTGGACTTGTCCCTCAAAAGCTGAACTATTCAACTGTTGGGAGCTGTTCTTATTCACAGCTGTTCTTTTTAGTTGACCAACTTTGAGAATCCCATGAAGGTATGGACTTTAACCTGAGAAAAACTATAGTACATGCAAAATCTAGTATATAATTTCTAAAATATCGCAAGCCTCTGGTCTCTAAATCCCAGGCAAAGCAATCCTTGAAAGTTTTAAACCCCACTTTGGGCAGTGTAAAAATCGTCACCATTGTTAAAACTAGTGCCTTGACTGAGAGTTCTTGATAAGGGGATCTCTGCCTACTTAAAAACAGGAGATCATGATTTTATCAAATGTATCCAAGGGATGATTCCTCCCTAGGGTAATTGTTTTTGATAATGACTTGATGTGAGCCTTGTAATGCTGCTTTTAGGTTCTAGGTGTGTAAAACTTGGTAGGAGAGTAAGAAGGCCAAGGCCAAATGGGGGTGAAAATGAAAGTTCTCAGGTTCTCTGTTTGGCCTTTTACTTTGGACCTTGCTGGTACCCTGAGAACAGTGTTTGACAAGCCTTAGAAGGTGGTAAATATTTGTTGAAGGAATGAACTTGCAAATGTATTTGTAGTATGGATTCTGACAACAAGCAAGAGAAACTGCTGTTGTTAATCAAGTTGAGAAATTTTGTGTGATTAGCATTTAGTGATCAGCACGTTAGTAAATGTCCTTTCATGATGGCTTTTGCTCCCTTAGCCACCTTAGAGTTGCTGGCATTGGGATCAGAAAAATTCTTCTAGTACTGGGAATTGCACCCAGGGGAGATTTACCACAGACCCACACCCCGAATTTTTTGATTTTTATTTTAAGACAGAACCTTGCAAGTTTGCTAACTTGTCATCCTCCTGCCTCAGCCTCCCTGGCTTCTAGGATTGTGGGCATATGCCATTGCACCTAGCTGGATAACAAATATTTTCATAATGAAGAGCCCTTGTATTCCTATTATTATTTTAAAGTACATATTTAAAAATGTATAAAAACCTGCACAGGAGCAACTATAAAGCAAACAGTGTTATAATCTTCACCCAGGTAAGAATTAGAATATTACTAGCAATGTTGACACCACCCATGTCCTTTCCCAGTTACATCCATCTGTCTCCACATAGGTAACCATTCTCTTGACTTTGGGGTTTATCTATACTTCTACCCCATATGTATGCCTTCCTAAATTTACTTGAACTTGTCACATGCTGGTCTTATGTTTTTATTATGCATTTTAGAGTTTTGCTTCATTTTTTAAATGTTTGTGAGATTCCTCAATTGAGTGTGGTTTATCTTCTTTGCTGTATTGAAGTCCATTTTATGAATGAATATGCCACAAGTTATTCAGTCACAGATGACCGTTTTTGGAGCTTTGGACTGTTACAGTGTAGATATAAACATTTTTGTGTATGTGTCCTGGTATACAGCTACTTGTATTTTTAGAATTGATGATGAATCTAGTAGTGAAATTGCTGAGTCACAGACTATTCCTATCTTCAGTAGTACTAGATGCTACCAACTGTTTTGCAAAGTGGTTGTACCAATTTGCACCATCATGAAGAGTATGAGTTTCTGTTGCTCTACATCTTCACCACCCACTTGCTGTTGTAGAGTTTTTATTTTTTGTCAATCTTAAGGGTATTTAATGAGTGGTATCTTATTGTGGTTTTCATTTGCATTTCTCTGGTTACTCATGACTTAAAATCTTTTGTATTTCCTCTTTTTTGAAGTATGCAGTCAGGTCTTTTGCACATTTTCTATTAGATCATGTACCTTTTCATATCCTCATTAATTTACAGGTGTTGTTCACACATTTGTTTTTTTTTACTACTTTGTTGTTTTATGTGAGTTTCAAATATCTTCTAATTTGTGTTTTTTTCCTTTTTTTTTTTAAAAAGATAGTTCCTTGAATGAAGATTTTAACATGCTCAAATTTATCAATACTTCTTGTTTATGGTTTGTGGTTTTTTTTTTGATCTTATTCCACTTAGTGTCAATTTTTGTTTAGTGGAAGTAGAGGTCTGTTTCATTTTTCCTCCACACAGATAACCAGTTGTCTAGCAACATTCACTGAAAAGAACACCTTTGGCCAGGTGTGGGGGTGCTCACCTGTAATCCCAGTGACTTTCAAGGCTGAGGTGGATATTTTTAAGTTCAAGGTGAGCCACGGCAATTTAGTTGGATCTTGTCTGAAAAAAAAAGCCTGGGAATTTAACTCAGTGTTAGTGCATCCATGAGTTCAATCCCCAGTATTGCCCCCCCAACCTAAAAAAATTGCTTTATATACTGATCTGCTGTGCCATCTGTGATATATCAAGTTTTTGTGAATATGTTTCTTGGCTCTTTTTTTCTGTACTGTTGTAGCATATTTCATCATGGGATCACCCTAGGAATCTTTGAGCAAGATACTTAAAAGAATCAGTGTTCAATTTCCTCATATGTAAAATAGAACGGTAATATTACTAAAGCTAATACGTTTGTTATGCGGGCTTAATTAATAATTCAAAGAGCTTAAAGCTTTAGTATTTCTTTATGTGTGTGTGTGTGTGTGTATGTATATATATATATATATATATATATATATATATATATATATATATATATATACACATATATATTAAATAAATTCATTTTTTTCTGTGAATAGAAAAAATAGCCATGGGTTTTAGAATTTATATTTATCCTTACTTTAGTAGTTCTAAGCTTATTTCTGTACATGTAAATCTTCTTCATCCTTCAATGACAAGAGGAAAATATTGGTTGAGTAGGTGGCTGAGAAATTAATATTTGTAATTAATTTGAATTCATTATTTACCAACTATGGGTCCTTGTACCAGATACCTACTGAGTTCAGACATGTTATTAAAATGTATATGGAATTACCTAATTGTATGGTTTTAGAAAGAAAATGAAACCCAACTTACTTTTATGCCTTTATAAATTAAAAATACATTTACTGAGGACCCAATGCACATTAACACTCTTCTAGACATTGGAGCCAGAGGATTAGATACTATATACTATAACTTACCTTTGATAGAAATGATCTTCTAGTGGGGAAAGATCAACAATTAAAAAATGGGAGATAAAATAGCCACCAAGGAAATTAAATGGTGCACTTGGATGCAGGTAAGGTGTTTCATATAGCACCGTAAGTGGGAGTGTGACCAAGGTGGGGGGCCACTTAAGTAGAGACCAGAATATCTGAAATGGGAAGATCAGTGATAGTCTTGGAAGAACACATGTGTGAGAATAAGAATATATAATAAGAATTATATATAATTAGCTCTGCCTTCAGTTCCGGACACAGTGCTTCTAAAACCTTTCTAATTTTCTGAGTAATGAGCTGATTGTAGCATCTTTTGTTTGCTCTTAATTCTTGGTTTCTAACACAAGAGCTTCTAGTTCCCTTGGATTCTCCAGAGTTATAGAATCTGTTTATAACAAATAGATAGGTATCTTGTGATAGAAGGGCCTTAGGTGGATTAGCATGGTAGCTGGTTGACAGAACAACTATGAAATTAGAGGGCTGGATCTTTCAGCCATACCCCCTGATTTCTGGGGAAGAGATGGACCAGAAACTAAGTACAATCATCAATGGCTAGGAAGTTTATTTAATTGTGTCTTTACAATGGAAACTCTATTAAATCCTAAGTGATAGAATTTGGAAGAGCTTCTGGGTTTGTGAGCACATGGAAGTGCTGGGAAGGTAGAGTGCTCAGAAAGGATGTGAAAGCTATGTCCACCTGATGACACACTGTGTTCTATGCTTCCCTTTCATTTGAAATTTGAATTCATTATTTACCAACTATGTGTCCTTGTACCACATACCTACTGAGTTCAGACATGTTATTAAAATGTATATGGAATTACCTGCTTTGTATGGTTTTAGAAAGAAAATGAAACCCAACTTACTTTTAGGCCTTTATAAATTAAAAATACATTTACTGTTTTTGGGTTGTTTTCTTTATAATACACTTGCAACAGTAAGTCAAGTGTTCCCCCACTGTGAGATGTGACAGCACATTATGGAACACAGTGAGGTGGTCATGGGAAACTCCAAGGGGTAGGTAAATTGAACAAAAGTGTGGCTAACTTGGAGACAGCTACTTGTGAGTCTCATCTGAAGTGATGGACAGGATGGTATGACTGAGCCACTGATCTGTGGGGTCTGTATTAACTCTTGGTAGTGTCAGAATTGAGTTTAAATGTAGGATATACAGTTTGTATCTGGAGAATTAGAGATTTATTTGGTGTGAGTTCAAGAGAAAACAACTTATTTTCCTTTTATCAGGAGAAGAACAGCAAGTTTAATGATCCTTGACTCCTGAAGACCCCGTATATGGTTGCAGGTGGTTGACGGAACGTGGTAGAGACTACATGACCCATGTCAAAAAAGGGAGGTTTAAAAGTGAATGGTTTACATATCCAAAGAGAGAGCAAATGTGTAGAATAAAAAGTTATAGGGCAAGGATAGAAGCAGGAGACTTAATGAGGGCAAATTGCAATTGTCCAGATTTGAGGTAAAAGATAGTGAGGTGGAGTTAGTTAAAATTTGTAAATTAGGTTATATTTTGAAACATATGTCTATGAATTGAATATTGTGGTGCAGAGACCCAGTAGTGCTCAGTATGACTCTAAAGTTATGTCCTAAACCATAAGGAAATAGTGATGACATGAATAGTAGTGATACTATTATAATTATTACTAGAGTCACAGAAGTTTTAAACTAATTTTTGCATAATAGCTTGCTTAATCTTCACAAAAAATGCTATGTTAGGCACAATTATTTTCCCATTTTGCAAATATACTAACATAAAGAAATAAGTATGCTGTCTATTTTCCCAAGTCTTCAAATGACATATAAGTATTAACCACAGAATCTGGCTTTAAAAATCTCTGATTCAGGAAGAATAAACTTGGCAGGTTTACTAAACATTGTTAAGTAGACTGTTAGGTACATGACTAATCATCAAAAGATTCATCAGGGCTCAAAATGAAAATTTAGGAGAATTCAAATTAGACATGGTGAATAAAGCAAGAAACGTGGTGTGACACAAGGGATTCAGCCGAGCTTCAAATGTTCCCAATCCTTGAATTTTCTTATATTTTAAATTTTTTTTACACTGCTAGGGATTGAACTCAGGGCCTCACACATGCTAGACAAGTTCTGTACCCCTAAGCTGTACCCCATCCCTTGAAATTATTTTAAAGGTGATTTATTTATTTGACCAGCATTTTGTGGTTTTCAGTCTACAAATCCTGTACCTGTTCGTTAAATTTACACCTAGTTGTTTCATAGTTTTTAGCTATTATCATTGACTTTTGATTTCACTTAGCATGTCTTAGTGGATTTGTGCTATTCATTCTGTTTATCACACACTGTGGCTAGGCCATCCTAGTGTAGAGGAGGAAGCATCAGGAGATCTGAGCTGAGGTAGGAAAATGTGGCTCAGTCTCTACCTCTGCCTCTTCCTGGCTCTTGATCTTGGACAAGACGCTGGATTCTCAGGTAATTAGTAGCTACATCACTAGAGTGAGAACAACTCAAATTATACTTCAATACTACTTATTATTGGTGCTTTGCCCTTAGTAGATTTCTACTATAAAATAGATATTCATATGTTTTTCAAAATGCTTTGATGAACCATTTTGAAAATGAAAGGCAAAGACCATGGAATCTGGTTTAAATGGAGAAAGTCAAACAAAGTCTTCTACCTATATTCTGACTGCATAAGCAATAAGTATAAATTTTGAGATAGGCAGTTATGAATTGATAGGAGAGGTCTGCACAACATTGTTGCCCATGGGAAATCTAGTTCTGTATGGAATAGAGACACACTTCTCTCTCTCTCTCTCTCTCTCTCTCTCTCTCTCTCTCTCTCTCTCTCTCCCTTCTGCAGTCTCTCTTTTCTTCTGTATTTCTGACTTTATTTTTGTGCTGTTCCATTCTGCCTTATTATCCATCACTATAAACTTCCATTAGAATCTGTAATGCTCAAATGCTCTAGATTGATGGACAGGGGAGCCAGAATAATTGAAGGGATAAATAATATCACAAAATAGGACCAGACTCCATGTCTGCTGGGTGCAAGAAGAGAAAATAAATCTTTTGTGAGTTGAGAATAAGGTAAAGTTCTAGTTTAAGAATGGAAATCAAAACTAAGTAGTATAATCAATCAGGAAGTGATAAAATCTTAGAGAAGGCAGACTTAATCTAAATCTCCCAGGGCAGACAAGGTGATGTAAATCTGCACCTATTTTGTAAGACACAGAAGACATATGTGGATAGAAATGCTCACCTGTGGCATGCTGTGTTCTCATGTTGACGGTCAAGGCAGCCTGAGAGCACATGCCAGTCCTGAGCTGGGTGATGGTGGCCAGCACAGAACCACAGTGTGGTTTAGTCTCTTCAATTGTGCTATGGGACAACACACATGAACTTTACAAGAGTGTGTTGAGAAAATAAAATAGTGCAATGCCTCATATCTAATGTATGTTCAAACACTCTTGAGTATGAGTGGTATTAAAATTAGATTTAATTCCTAGGGACATTGATTATTTTATTGGACATCTTGTAGCTCACAGAGAAGTGCCTGGTACAGAGCAAACATAGATAGCAGATAGTAGGAGTGTAAAGAGAAAAGGTTAAGTGAATTAATGTGGGTAATTTCTGACACATCAAATCCTTGATATCTTTGTTAAATGACTGATTAAGTAGATAATTATGCTACATATTATAAACATCTGTTTTAAATCCCAAAATACACTTACACGAACTGGGCAAACCCCTGTGAAAATATAGATCTGAGGCATAAGAAAGAATGCTCAAGATAACTTCAAGCAATATGCACGGGCATCAGGGGAGACAGACACATTCACTTGCTAGTTTGGCCTCTCACAGTTATTTCCTCTGAGTCTTTGAGTAACAACTAATTGCCAAATATCAAACAATTAAGAATAATAAGGAAGTTAAGGCTTTATTTCTATGCCCATTGGGCACTTGGGTCTGTTAACAGCCCTGCCATGCATCTATCTGCTGGATAGTGTTATGGATGAGGAATCTAAGGCTCAGAGAGTTCCCACTGATTTATTCTGTATCTGCGAATAGTGGAGGAAAACTGGGGCTTGAACTTGAATCTTTGGACTGCAAATCCTGTGCTCTAGTTTCCCAGCCAAGTCTGGTGGCTACTGTTTATGTTAATTATTTTTCCTTCCAAGCTGATAAGGAAATAGCTCAAAGAACAGAACATTGTTGATTGCAGTGAGGTTTCCTTCCAAGCCTTCTCTCACTTTGCAGAATGTTTTTCTAATTTGGCTTTAAATGAGTGCAGCTCCTGGTGGCCCTGGCCACTGGCTCCTTCTTGTGAACAGTCTGGTCCATTTCCTTTGGTTGGTCTACATCCCCCAAGCAGTTGTAGTGTCTGAGGCTTTAAAACCAGGTGGCCCATTTCCCAGATATGTGGTTGGCAACTCTCCTTCCCCAGCATTGTCTCTACCCCCAATCAGAAGTTCTGACGCCATATTTTTCTGTTACTTGTCATTGGCATTTCTCACAGTGTTCTAGTTGCTAATTGCCACAGAGAACTATTGTGGTTAAACAGTATTTGATAACACTTCCAACTGGTTGTGGCCAGGACTTAGGGAGGCAGGAGCATTGCTTTCTCACCTCCCATCATTGCTGACCATGGATCTGGGTTTTGAGGAAGGCGTGCATGGGTGTATGTGTGTGGGTGCCGCTGCCCATTGAAAAGGGATGTGTTGCTTTCCTGTGTTGATCAGTAGAGATGCTGGCAGGGGTGATCCTTTCCAGAGGAGTTTGTTTTTGCACCCTGTCACCTGCACGATTCAATTCATATGTCAGGGCCCCTCAGACATTGAAATAAGAAGAATTTCTGGGAATTCTAGTCTTTCACAGCTCTCCTACAACTTGTCGAAGTATCACAGTCAATGACTTCAAACATATCTTCACTTGGTTAAAATTGATATTATCATACTTGGCATGTCCTGGTAATAACACAAGATTTTAATCTGATGATCTGGTATCTAAGTAGCTTTAGGCGAACTAACAAAGTAATGCAGGCTGGGTGTGGGAAGTTCAAGACCAGTAAGCTAGGGTGTCTGAGTTCTGCTGAGGGCTCTTTTATGATTGCAGAAGGATGCCTTCTTGGCGTCCCCTCAGGTGGCAGAAAAAAGCAAAGAGAGCTCTTTGAGTTCTTTAACAAAGTCCTCTTATCCCTTTCATAAGGACTCTACCATTCTGAGTTAATCATCTCTCCAAGGACCCATCTCCTAAGTTTTGGGATTCCAGCATATGAATTTAAATGTGTACAAATATTCAGTGCATAGCCTCTGAGATTTCTTGTGTCATCAGCTTCATGGGCTATGTGACCTGTTGATGAGCACATGCACTCTGCATACCTCCCAGTAGTCCTTCACTAAATGCTAGTTGAAGGATGAGAATAGTCTGCTACTGGGGTGCTGTTAAAATCATGTGTAAGGACACCTGCTGCAGACTTGGTACAAATGCTCCCTTGGTGAAGAAGAAAGAGCAGAGTGGGGTGCTTTGGGGGATGCCTGCTCCTCAGACCCTTCATTTCTGCCTTCCTGTTCATATGGATATTGATGCAGATAGCATGATCAACATTCTTCTGGCTCACTTGGGAGGGCTGCTTTTGGATGGCTCTCTCACAGCAAGTCCTAGCACAAAGTTGTCACATGCATTCCTTCTTACCCCATGGTTCTGGTGGTTTTAGACAGGTGGAAGGAGGGCTGCATCAGACATCCTCCTTAGACATTTACAGCTCCATCACACTGGGGATTTGAGCCAACCTCTACAGAATTAAGAAACTACCACGGTTTCTCATCAAACTCAACAACTCCAAGTGCAACCTTTGGTGATGTTTTACAAAGCACAATGTTTTTGTTTCTATCCTAGGAAGTTTCTATAATTCTCAAATATTGTAGGAGCTATATGGTTTGCTTCTTGTTCTTTTGTTATTTGTGTCCTGGATACAGTTTGCATGTGGAGTATAAACTCAACTGTATACTTCAGTTAATTGCTGCAAGAAAGAAGACTAATATGAGTGCTGTCAGGGCTTTATTCCCACATAGAAACTCTTACACTGCAGTAGTGGTGAGGTGTCCAAGGGTTCTTTTTTCCCAGCATTTGTAGGAGGTTTGAACTGATTTTAACCATGTCTGAAAAGAAAAATTTGTAATTGAGTCTCACTGTTTTACAGATGACCTAGCAAAAACAAATTTATATATATTATGTATGATATATATATAATGTTTCTGATTGGGCAGGCTTTTTCTCTATTTTTTTTCCAGAAATTCTATGTTAAAAACAAGAGTCAAAGTAGAACTGCATCTAGGTGAACACCTTGATATTTTAAAAATACTTCATTAACACACTGATTTGCTGTTTATTGATCCTCTTGTGATCTACTCTGATAAAATTCTCTACGGAAAGGGGAATGAGCTAGGAAATGCCCTCATATTTCCCTAGTAGAATACATCAGCTAGCAATAATAACAGAATCACTTCATCTATTAGTTTGTTAATATTTGCAAGCAACAAAAGAGTTAATTAATTGACTAAATTGATTAAGGTCTGTGTTTCTTCACTTGGCAGTGCAGAGGGGAGTGAGTCCAGGGGAAATTTCAGCTCTGCTCTTGGTGCTCTGACTTGTCTTGATTATGACCTTCTGGAACAATGGCTAACAGCAGAACCACTGGAGTAGATGTGATCAGCCCTCATGAGCTGTGCGGTTTGGACATGCTACTTTGCTACTGGACCTCAAGACTGCCCAATCACCAAAATGTGCCAGGTGTGCCTAGAGTTCCACTGGCTGTGCTCACCTGGAGAAAAGGAAGGAAAAATGGTTGTTGCCCTGAAGGGGTTTAAATCTCATTAGGGTGAGACTCCACTCTCTCCCCCATGAATTCTGAGTCCCTTGAGATGGGAAACATGACTTCCAGCTTCTAATCCTGCAAGATGGCTGGACAGGGCAGTTGCCTAGTGAAGGCTGAATGAGTAATTGAAGTAGCATGAAACAGATTTTTCAGGACCAAAAGACCATGAAGAAATATCCAGTCAACAGAATAGCAACCATTTACTCTGAATGAGCCTGAGTAGAGAATGATCAGGGCCAATTGGAGTTTGCTAAGCTGGTGAATAATAATGTATTGAAACAAGCTCTGTGACAAGTCAAAGTCCCTGGGTGAATTCTGGCAAACCAAGTTCCCTTGCTGAGCTTTACTTTCCTTTTCTTTATGGGTTTATGTTTTACATTTTAATCCATGATCATTTTGAATTAATATTTGTATCTGGTGTGAGTTTTAGTGTGAGGTTCTTTTCCCCTCCCCTTTCCTTCCTTTCTGTCTGGCTGGGACATTCTCTTGTTCTACAACTATTTCTTGAGAAGTCTGTCCTTCCTTTGCTAAGTTCACTTTCCTCTTCTTTCAAATGAAGGGGTCAGATTTATACTAGAGGAAATCACTGTTCCCTTCTAGGTTTACGAATCTGTTGAACCCACTTTTTCTGATGTGCACTTCCTTTGAGCAAAGCTATCCTTCATATCATATATATGTAAAAAAGGTCATCTAGATGAAATTCAGAATTCATCTGTTGGATATTGTTCAGTTGATAGATTTTCCTGTGAAAACTATGGTTTTAGAAGTTTGATGAAAATGTATAGAAATTCTTAGACTAATGATTTCTTTTTTTAATACTATCAAGCATGACTTTTTTGGACAAACTTAATAGATTGTGGGTTTTGCTTCACATGGAATGGAGGGGGAAAGATGGTTTACTTCTCAATTAAAAAAGCAACAGCTGGTTAATCTTTGTACTGGATTCACAAACTGAAGGGGTAAAATAGTAATTGTTCCATGATTATAAAATAGAGTGAGGTAAGGCTGGAGTCAATTTTTTTTTTCTCAAAGAATCACAGAAATATTTATTGTCAAGAAGATCATTAATCCTCATCATAGAGAAAACATATCAAACAAGAGTGAATAATACATGTTTGTGGATCCAGTATTCAAACAACTATATAAGCAAAGACATTTTAGAGTTCTGTTCCTAAAGTCTATAGTTGTGAAATATCTTTTTAGTTTTTAGATAAGGAATCAGAATAAGGTGATACAATACATGTCAGAGCTATTCTTCGAGAATGAGTGAGCTCTAGAGTCATACTTCCTGGGGCTGCCAGCTTGTGAGCTTTCAAAATTAAGCAGAGCTTGTACTTTAGTAGGAGATCACCACAAAACACCTGCTCAAAGGGAGAAACCATAGTAGTAACCAAATACTAGAGGTTGAAAGGGCCTGGTTATATTGAGAAAGGATTTGGGTCTTTTTCTTGAAACAAATTCATCCTAAAACACCAGAAAAAGTCTCATCCATGTTTAGACACAAGCAAGTAAGGAAGCCCTACACCTAAGGAGGTACTGATCACTGCATCATATTAGAGAAGTGAAAGAAAAAGGGAAGTTTTGTTTTGAGGAGTTAGTCTACAAAAACTCCTACATTGTAAATCAAACCTTTTGTGTTCTAATTCTCACTTCTGTCACTCTATGTCTGACTATCCGGAATCAGTCCAGGATTTTGGGGGATCTAGATTTCCTCACCTAAAAAATTAGATATTTGGACTAGATGACATTTCTCCTACCTCTAAAATTGTGTGACTTTTTCCTAGACCATATATTCTTTCTTTCTATACTGCTTCTCCACTGGTTCAGCAAATATTTATGGAGCCACTATTTTGTTCCTGTACTGTGACAAAAGTGTCACATCTTATATAATTTATAAGAACTGTTCAAAATAGACAAATCCATAGAGATGAAAGGTAGGTTAGTAGTTACTGGGGGCTGATAAAAGAAGACAGTGAGAGTGATGATTAATGGGACTGAGGGTCTTTTAGGAGTGATTCTGGGTTTGGGATATTTCCTATGAACAAAATCATAATATGTGGCCTTGGGTATGCTTCTTGTAGTGTAATGCTGTCCTGGTCTGTTTATGTTGTAGCATGTAGCAGTACTTCATTTCTTTTTTGGCTGAGTAATATTCCATTGTATGGACATAGCCCATTTTATTTATCCATTCATGAGTTATTTGATTGTTCTACATTGGGACTATTAAGAATGATACTGCTGTGAATATTATTGTGCAGGGTTTTGTAGATATGTTTTCTTCCCCCAATATATGCCTAGGAATGGAATCGCTGGGTCATTGCCACATGCACCCATTCTGCACTCAGGCCTGTGATCCCTTGTCACTCTGCCAGAGAAACTATCATGTCTCCAGACACAGGTCGTTATCTCAACTTCCTTTGTTCTAGTTAAGAAGACCAGCTTACAAGCTTCAGAAACCAATTACTTACTGTGAATTTATATCTGTGGGATTTATATCTGTATGGGGTCCTCACTTACCCAGCCTAGTCCTTGTGTTGAGCTATAGTCAAGCATCAACTGCCACATCCTCAGCTCTCTGAGAAAGATTGGGTAGTGATCTGAGTTTGGCTTTCATTTGCAATCCTTTAGCTATTCTGCGTGGCAGCTTCCACTGCTTCTTTCTTTAGTTTCCCAAAGCATTGCTTTCTCATTATATATATATAAAATCTGGCATCATAATGTTTACTTAAAGAGCCTCTCCATTATTCAGAGAGGCAACAGGTCCTGTAGAATTCCCAGAGGAATAAAGTGCCTGGCTTCAAGATGCTGTAATGTACCTGGCACCCAGGAATGGGTGTGAGGCAACAAAGCTGAGGAGTGGACACCCTTCCTCTGCTGCTGGCTGTGTTGCATTCTACTGCAGTTTCCTTTCTTTGCATTGCTGCACATAACCCTCCACCCCCCTGTGCTGGCCCTGCTGGTCACAGTGGAGAATTTTGAATCCCATGGGATGAGTGGCCTGTCAAGTAGTTTTTATTGACAGCTTTTTGTTTGCTGTGCATCTCATTGGCTTGTTTACCAACACCAACTAGATTTTGTTTCTTTCATATCCAAACCGGAACACATTTGGATATCCTGAGATTTTACAGAGCATGTTTTTTTATTATATGAACCTAACCTAACTAGTATTCCCATATGAAGTAATGCAAATCTACTTTTGTTCTAGTGGAACTATTTTGGTCACATATAAGCAATTTTGGTTCAGTTTAGGGTGTGAATTCAAGGTTTTTATAACTCAGTTTGAGCTTCATTTCATATCAGTGATAGCCATTTTAATTTATCTGAATAAAACATTTTTTTTGTCACTATGTGTTACAAAGCCTCCCCCCACTCGCTTGATTTTTAAGAAAAAGAAAATCTTTTTTGATTTATGTTTATGGCTTCTCTCCTCCTTTGAAAGCAGGGGCTAACTGATCATTGGCACAAATTAATGTTCTAGAATCTACCTTCAGAATTAGAGTCTTGAGTGTGAAGCAGTGAAACCTGTATGTCAGGGGCTTTAGGTCTCTGCAGAGTTGAAGGGGGCAAGGTGACGAGGGGGCAAGGTGAGGGAGAAGTGAACCTCTGCCCCTGTTCTTCCAGAGAAGATCTGCTTAGTCCTGTTTTTATTTTGAGATACAATATAAGATCATGTTTACACAAGGAAGAAATGCTTCCACTTAACTTTAAAAAATAAAAAATGGCTTAAAATATATTGCTAGAGGTCATATAGATAGGAATCAGGCTTTCTTTGCAGTTGCTCGATGTAAGCCCTTCAGCCCACACAGGGCGGGGGAGAAGAAAAAAAATTGGCTACATGTTTACTAACTTCTGAGAATCACAACCACACACACCACACACCACAAAATAGGCAAAACAGGCACTTCTCTGATGGCCATGTACATTTAAAGTTTAGATGAAATATGGTAAGTGGTTTTGCTCATTTTTAGAGTAAATGGAAAAAATTTTTGGGACAGAATCAGGTTTTCTTATCTTTAAACTGGGGCAGATATCTCATAATTATCTTTGTGTCTCCTTTTTAACTTATCCAGAAAGTATAAAAATTATTAATATTCCCATGTAGAAGAATGACAGGGGACTCAACTTTCGTGTAGCCATGGATATCTTAGGATACACTTTTTGGATGTGTTACTCCATATAATATTAGGTGGTTACCACCAGCCCTTCCAGTAAGCAAATCTGCAGGCCAAGCTGATGACCCTGTACACACAGTGAAGCATTCATTCACCAAGGATGTTTTAAGAAGACGTGATTAGGGAAGGGATACCATGGGGTGGATGAGCAGGAACTGTAATGCCGGGCAGATGTACATGGGAGAAGAGGCTCAGAGAAAATAACAAAAAAGAAACCTGGGAACCTGTCTCCTCATCAGTAAAAGAAAAATCATAATAACCATTTTGCAGTGTTGTTCTGTTAGAAATCATGTAGAGAAAAACCAGCTAAGAATCGATACATCATAGGTATCACCCAGTCAGCACATAGTGTGGTGTGGTTCACTGACCTCATGATGACTTGCTTGGCCAGTGGCATAGCCACTGTGGACTGCTGTAGCCATGTGCCATTGGCAACTGTTACTCTTGTGGCAATTTTACTTCCCATCCTGCAGAAGAGCAGTGCCTTTGGGGACCTAGCCCGGGGTCTTGAACACATTGAATACTTGGAGGGAATTGAGCTCATCCACAACTATTGGCTCAATGTGTCTCTTCAGAGCCAGCCTCCAGTTCTCATTGTATTGGTGAGACTTGTGCCACCATCACACTGGGGAAGGATGTTGCCTTCTTACTGGCAAATGAGACGCAATGACTCTGATTTTTCAAAAAAACTTTACTATGTAACATCTATAAGGTTATATGACCTGTGTATCAGGATCACAGTCTTTGACTCCTTTTTTTAATACCTGGCCCCTGAAACTCTCCCTTTCAGTGAGAGGAGGCTTCAACCCTGTAGTAAAAGTCTACACATTGGGTCAGTTCATCCCTGGTGGCAGTGCAGAAAGGAAATAGAAGTGGACCTGCCTTTCAGGAGCCTTGAAAAAGGGGTAGGAGGCCGAGTGGGATAGCATGGGAGGAAAGTTCAGGGTGTGGAGGGGAGGGGCAGAGGGGATCTCTGGAAAGATAATCGGGAAGGGCGATGGGGTCTGGCACTCTGGCATCCCCTTAGGTGAGGGCTGCTGTGGGACCACCAGAGCAGGTTGGAGGGTAACAGGGGCTTCTGCCTCAGGGCTGCTGCCTCTGAAGGCATGACGCCTGTCTTCACGGGGGTGCGGCTCCGATGGAAGATCCGGAATTTCGAGTTCAATATCAGTATAGGCAAGAGCCCGGGGAGGATCTATTCTGATGGTGGCCTTCATGCCATATCTGCGTCGTTTGTTGACCCAGTACAGCAGTGGGCTGTAACTAAATGTGGCAGCTTTCATCACCTCCACCCAATGCTGGGCACGCTGTCTCCTCTGCAGGTTCTTCCTCCAGTGGAATACGAGCAGACAGCCACCAGTTATCACGGTGCAGAGCCCCAACAATCCGAAGTACCATGGGACCCAAGCTGAGGCAGTAAAAAAAAAAAAACAAAAAAAAAAACAAAAAAGGCAAGCTGACTGAGAGCTCTAGCTTGGGACCTGAACTGTGTCTCATTCCTCTCCTGGATTTGGCTCATTCATCCTCTCATTCCTTCCCACCCTTCTCAAAGACATGCCTAATAATTTCCTGATTCAGTCAAAGCTATATTTGCAGGGCACATAAGAGACCCCATTAGCCTTTTTTAGATAAGGAACACTAGGTGTAGAGGGGCCAGACCTGCCCAGACTCAGGTCAGGCCTTCTGGCTCCCAGTCCAGGACCCATGCAGTCATTCACACCAAGAAGCCTCACTAAGGACAAGGACATCAATTGTATCTCTTCTGCTTGGGCAGAGCCTGGTCTCTGCCTTTGAGGAGTCCTTAGTTTCCTAGAGGAGTCTGTCTCTTAACTAAATAGCACTCCATTCAGGCAGTCCCCCCCTCCCACCCATCCATGCAAAGGGTCTTCCCTGAAAGTTTGTCACTCACACTCAAAAGGACGGGGTGTACTTACGACCAGGGAGGCCCATGTCCTCCTTTTGTGAATCCATAAGGTTCACTCTGGTTACCAGGCCTATGGCTCTGCAAAGAGTGAACTGACCCACTACTCTGCCCACCAATGGGAGTCCCCAGAAGGCCCAGTCCCATTGTTCTCTAAAGATGAGATCACTGGGTTCTGAGCATCAGGAATTCTTGGGCTGGTGCTTGTAGAGTGGTTGGCAGTTGATGGAATAAGGGACTCCATTTTATGACATCTCATGAGCATGTTGTCTTCCATGAAAGACTGGTCCACCATAGAATTGTCTGTTCCCAACTTTGTGTGGTGAACTCACAGGCAGCTCCCAGCAAAGGTTCCTTACACCCTCAGGAGCTTCTACTTGTGTTTTCAGTTGTTAGGGAGCCATTTTCCAGTGGGGAGTGAAGCAGGGAGGACAGTGAACATTGGACATCCCTACCCCCAAGAAGTGTCTTACCCAGTTGTCAGGGAACAAAATGGCTTAGAAGAACCATGTGGTCCAAACCTCCTCCTTTGGTTCCTACCGTCTCTGTTTTGTTTCTTCAACAAGTGTTTTTTGGGCATCATCAGGTCTTGTATGTGATCTGCTTCCCTTTCCAGCTCCGTCTCCCTCCCCACCTGTCATATACCTTTCAGCCATGGGCATGCCAGATTCCCACAGACCCTGCTTATTCTCCTCTAAACTTTGGCTCAGACTGCTGCTTCACTCAGGAGTGTCACTCACCACATTTCCACCACGGAACACCTCCTTATTTTCCCAGGTGGTCAGCTCCCCAACTCAGATACAAATAGTTCTTTCAGTTGATTTTCTGGTTTCTAGAACTCTGGAGCAGATAAATTTGAAGCAAATTGTTCCCAGGGACAGGAATCAAATTGATTTCAACAACTATAAATTTGTATAAAGTGGAAAATATAGTGTTCTACAGATTTAATATATTATTTTTAGAAATTGCTCTATTTGAACTGCTATAAAAGTGATGCCCTTTTAAATAATATGTCACCTACCATGAACAACTAAAGTTCAGTTAAGTATGAATTAAACAGAAAAAATTAACCTGATGTTCTGCCACTGAAGCTTATTTTAAAATCAACATATTTTCTATCCCCTTCTCCCCATCCGTAACCTGGAACAGGATTACTTTTTGTCCCCATTCAGTTATCTGTCCTTGAGCACACACCCATCACAGGAGTGAAGAAATTCAGAGTTGGAGATGGCAGCAGAAGACTTAGAAAATGATTATATCCCAGATTAAGAGGTGAAATAGGACCAGGCACACCTGAAATCACATCTTTAAAGACACTTTGTTCCCCCTGATGTGCAGAATCACAGCCTCTGGGACAAGAATCCCTTGTATTTTTCCTTTGCTTGCAAAGTAATTAAACTTCTGTCCATCAACTGATATATATATATAAATATACAAATGGGTATATCCATCCAACAGAAAATATGTGTGGATTTGTGTGTATATATATACATTATATTTATATAAGATTTTGATATTAGGGATGGACCCCAGTATTCAGTTATTGAATAAACAATGTAGGAAGCCTAAATCAACTAAAAATTGAAAATCATTTTCTCTCTGAAAAAATGTTAATAGCAATTTTACTTATTTTATACATCTATATTATTTGTTGAGATGTGCATATATATGTTTGTGTATAATATATGTATAATATAAAATATATAATACATATACATATGTATGTCTACATATATTTGTATGTATATATATGTATCTATATGTGTACATATGTGTATATATATATCTACATTTATATATATATATATATATATATATATATATATATATATATATATAAAATTATTGCTAAAATTAAGAATCAAAAGCAGTTGACTTGTATGTATTTTAGACCCAGAGCTCAGTCCCTGAAACATTTTGCTTATTGTGCAGAGCTTGCCCTTCATCCTGTCCTGCAGTTTCTTCTGCTTGCTGGTTGGAAATCTTGTCTGGTTATCTTCCTTCCATTCTTCCATATGAAAACAGCCTTACTCTCTGTGCCAACCTGAGCCATGAAGTACTCTGAATGGAAACTACTTGTGATTTTGTATTGAAGATATTTGAAAAAATGCAAGAAATACCAAAGAGAAAGTAGTCAAAGAATTCGTTGGGTTAATTGTTTTTACAAAGGAAGTCTAAGTTTTAAAAAAATATTACACAATCATCAATTTGATTACTGCTTCTGCCCAAACAAAAGATGTTCCTATATTTGTTGAATCACTGAAGGTTGAAGTTTAGGACTAGAAATAGCATCATAAGAACTATTTGCTGCTCATCTCTTCTGGTTACACAGCCTGGTAGAGGGTCTCTAGGCTCTACTGTCTCTCAGTCCCTGCTGCCCATTTATTGGGTCTGCTTGCCCAGAGCAGCATCTTTTTTTCTGCATTTATTTTCTCTTTTTATTTTTTGGGTGAATGACAGGCTATTTTAAAAATCAGCACTTAAGTGTAATTCATTGGCTACTTTTTATTGGAACATTTTATCTTAATTTTTCTCCTACACAAGAAGTATTACCTTGATAAGACAGTGGATTTGAATAATTAATTTACTTTACCAAAGCAATCTTCAAAGGACTAAGTTGGAGAACTCACTTTTCCCAACTGTGAATTTATTAAAAAGTGACAATAATTGAGACAGGGTGATGTTAGTTCTGCCTATCCATGAACAGGGTATATTTTTCCATCTTCTAAGATCTTCTTCTACTTCTCTCTTTAGGGTTCTGTAGTTTTCATTGTATAAATCTTTCACTTCTTTTGTTAGGTTGATTCCCAAGTATTTTATTTTTTTTTGAGGATATTGTGAATGGAGTGGTTTTCTTCATTTCCATTTCAGAAGTTTTGTTGCTGATATACAAGAATGCCTTTGATTTATGCGTGTTGATTTTATATCCTGCTACTTTGCTGAATTCATTTATTAGTTCTAGTAGTTTTTTTGTAGACCCTTTTGGGTCTTCTAGGTATAAAATTATGTCATCTGCAAATAATGATAATTTAAGTTCTTCTTTTCCAATTTTTATGCCTTTAATTTCTTTCATCTGTCTGATTGCTCTGGCCAGTGTTTTGAGAACTATATTGAATAGAAGTGGTGATAGAGGGCATCCCTGTCTTGTTCCAGATTTTAGAGGGAATGCCTTCAATTTTTCTCCATTCAGAATGATGCTAGCCTGAGGCTTAGCATAGATAGCTTTTACAATGTCAAGGTAATTTCTTGTTATCCCTAGTTTTTCTAATGTTTTGAACATAAAGGGATGCTGTACTTTGTCGAATGCTTTTTCTGCGTCTATCGAGATGATCATATGGTTCTTATCTTTAAGTGTATTGATGTGGTGAATAACATTTATTGATTTCCGTATATTGAACCATCCTTGCATCCCAGGGATGAATCCTACTTGATTTTGGTGCACAATTTTTTTGATGTGCCTTTGTATCCGATTCGCCAGAATTTTATTGAGGATTTTTGCATCTAGGTTCATCAGGGATATTGGTCTGTAGTTTTCTTTCTTTGAGGTGTCTTTGTCTGGTTTCGGAATCAACGTGATGTTGGCCTCATAGAATGAATTTGGAAGAGCTCCTTCTTTTTCTATTTCCTGAAATAACTTGAAAAGTATTGGTATTAATTCTTCTTTAAAAGTTTTGTAAAACTCCGCTGTATACCCATCCGGTCCCGGGCTTTTCTTGGTGGGTAGTCTCTTGATTGCTTCTTCAATTTCATCCATTGATATTGGTCTGTTCAAATTGTGTGTATCCTCCTGACTCAGTCTGGGCAAATCATATGTCTTAAGAAATTTATCGATGTCTTCACTATCTTCTATTTTATTGGAATATAGGTTTTCAAAATAATTTCTAATTGTCTTCTGTATTTCTGTAGCATCTGTTGTGATATTGCCTTTTTCATCCCGTATGTTAGTGATTTGAGTTCTCTCTCTTCTTCTCTTCGTTAGCATGGCTAAGGGTCTGTCAATCTTGTTTATTTTTTCGAAGAACTAACTTTTAGTTTTGTTGATTTTTTCAATAGTTTCTTTTGTTTCAATTTCGTTGATTTCCACTCTGATTTTAATTATTTCTGGCCTTCTGCTGCATTTGCTGTTGTTTTGTTCTTCCTTTTGTAGGGCTTTGAGATGAAGTGTGAGCTCATTTATTTGTTGGTTTTTCTTTTTTTTGAGGAATGACCTCCAGGCGATGAATTTCCCTCTTAAAACTGCTTTCATTGTGTCCCATAGATTCCGATAAGTTGTGTCTGTATTTTCATTTATCTCTAAGAATTTTTTGATTTCCTCCTTTATGTCTTCTGTGACCCCTTGATCATTCAGTAACATATTGTTCATTTTCCATGTGATATAGGATTTTCCCATCCTTCTTGTATCCTTGATTTCCAGTTTCATTCCATTATGATCAGATAAAATGCATGGTATTATCTCCACCCCTTTATATTTACTGAGGGTTGCCCTATGGCATAATATATGGTCTATTTTTGAGAAGGATCCATGTGCTGCTGAGAAAAAAGTATATCCACTTGATGATGGTTGATATATTCTATATACGTCAGTTAAGTCTAGGTTATTGATTGTGTTATTTAGATCTATAGTTTCTTTATTCAACTTTTGTTTGGAGGATCTGTCCAATGGTGAGAGAGGTGTGTTGAAGTCACCCATAATTATTGTGTTGTGGTCTATTTGATTCTTGAACTTGAGGAGAATTTGTTTTATGAACATCGCAGCACCATTATTTGGGGCATAAATATTGATTATTGTTATGTCTTGTTGGTGAATGGTTCCTTTTAACAGTATATAATGCCCTTCCTTATCCCTTTGGATTAACTTAGTCTTGAAGTCGATTTTGTTCGATATGAGGATGGCCACACCTGCTTGTTTGCGAGGACCGTGTGCGAGGTATATTTTTTCCCAACCTTTCACCTTCAGCCTGTGTATGTCTTTTCCAGTCAGATGTGTCTCCTGGAGGCAGTATATTGTTGGATTTGTTTTTTAAATCCATGTTACCAGTCTATGTCGCTTTATTGGAGAGTTTAAACCATTAATGTTTAGAGTTACTATTGCTATATGGTTTGTACTTCCATCCATGTTTGATTATTTGTCTCTCTCTTTTTTTTTTTAAATTTAGTTTATTTCTCCATGATTAGCTCTCCCCCCTCCGTCAGTCTTTACTGGGGCACTTCCCACTGTTGGTTTTGGTTATTGTTTCTCATTTCTTCCTCGTGTAGTGTTTTACTCAAGATGCTTTGCAATGCTGGTTTTCTGTCTGCAAATTCTTTTAGCTTTTGTTTATCATGAAAGATTTTTATTTCGTTGTCGTACCAGAAGCTTAATTTTGCTGGGTACAGAATTCTTGGTTGGCATCCATTGTCTTTCAGTGTTTGAAATACGTTGTTCCAGGATCTTCTCGCTTTCAGTGTCTGTGATGAAAAATCCGCTGTTAACCTTACTGGTTTACCCCTGAATGTAATCTGCCTCCTTTCTCTTGTAGCTTTTAATATTTTCTCTTTGTTCTGTATATTGGATATCTTCATAACAATGTGTCTTGGCGTTGGTCTACTTTGATTTTGTATGCTCGGTGTTCTGTATGCATCTACAATTTGTATATCTGTTTCCTTTTTTATTTCTGGAAAGTTTTCTGTAATTATTTCATGTAGTAGATTACACATTCCCTTGGTTTGAATCTCTGTGCCTTCCTCTATCCTGATCACTCTTAAATTTGGTTTTTCAATGTTATCACATATCTCTTGGATGCTTCTCTCGTGATTTTTAACCAGCCTATCAGAGTTGGCTAGACTCATTTCAAGATGATATATTTTGTCTTCATTATCTGACGTTCTGGCTTCTACTTGCTCCACTCTATTAGTGATGCTCTCGTTTGAGTTTCTAATTTGGCTTATAAGTTCCTTCACTTCTAAGATTATTGTCTGATTCTTTTTTATAATCTCTATCTCCTGATAGAGATGCTTAACTTCTTCTTTTATCTGTTTTTGTAATTCGTTCTCAATGTGTTCTTTCGCTGCTTGAATTTGCTGTCTCGTATCCTCTTTAAGGTTCCATTCCATTGTCTAAGGTGTTCCTTGAGTTCTTTATATGACCATTTTTCTGATGAATCTATATCCTCTTGGATATTTAGGCTGTCCTGCATTGTTTGTACTCCTTTCCTTCCTTACTTTTTCATATTGTTTCTTGTTCTGTTTGACTACTGAGTTGCTGATTACTCCTATAAATTTATTTGCTGCTTGGGAGGAAAGGTATTGTAGGGGGAGGGAATAAGTCACCAAAGAGAATGAAAGTAAGCAGGCAGAATTCAAGGAAGGGGGAATATGAGAATTGAAAAGAAATGCAAAGACAGAAGGAAAGAAGAGAGAGAGAGAAAGGAAACAGAAAATTAAAAAGAATTAAAAAGAAATCATAATCGCAATAATAAAAATGAAAATTAGTATTAAAAAATAAAATAAAATGAATTAAAAAAATTGGGGGAAAACAACAACAACAAAAACAAAACAAAACCAATAAAAAAAAAAAGAAAAAATTTTTAATACATGCAGTCTTAGAGTTCGATTCACTATTCTTCCAGTAGGTTGAGCTGTGCCCACCGGGCCACGCTTCTCCTCTCAGTAGGCGGGAGCCAGTCACTGTGCAGCAGCTCTTCCTCCTGGACTGGGCGGGTCTCTAATCCTGAGTGCACCGGTGATGCTCACCACAATATTGGCTACACACCAAGTCTGCTGCTCCTGTAAGCCCTGTTTTCAAGAACGCCTGGGCACATTCTCCCTGCTTGCCATTCCCTTGGACCCTAAGTTTGTAGAGCTTGGGGCTGAGAACCCCCAGCGAAGAATTCGTTGGGTTAATTGTTTTTACAAAGTAAGTCTAAGTTTTAAAAAATTATTACACAATCATCAATTTGATTACTGCTTCTGTCCAAACAAAAGATGTTCCAATATTTGTTGAATCACTGAAGGTTGAAGTTTAGGACTAGAAATAGCATCATAACAACTATTTGCTGCTCATCTCTTCTGGTTACACAGCCTGGTAGAGGGTCTCTAGGCTCTACTGTCTCTCAGTCCCTGATGCCCATTCATTGGTTCTGCTTGCCCAGAGCAGCATCTTTTTTCTACATTTCTTTTCTCTTTTTATTTTTTGGGTGAATGTCAGGCTATTTTATAAATCAGTACTTAAGTACAATGCATTGGCTACTTTTTTTATCTTAATTTTTCTCCTACACAAGAAGTATTACCTTGATAAGACAGTGGATTTGAATAACCAATTTACTTTACCAAAGCAATCTTCAAAGGACAAAGTTGGAGAACTCACTTTTCCCAACTGTGAATTTATTAAAAAGTGACAATAATTGAGACAGGGTGATACTGGCACAATGATTGACCTGCAGGCCACCGTAAAAGAGCTTAGTCCAGATGTTGGCCCTCATCTTTGTAGTTACTTAGTTTGACAGGAATATCAAGATAATTAAACAAGGGAGAAAAAGTCTTCTCAATTATATGCTGGGGTGACTGGATATCCACCTGACTCCTCACACAATGCACAGAGTTTACCCAAATTTAATTCCAGAACTAACTCAAAATAGACCTATATGTATGTAAGAGCTAAAGGGGAAATTTTCTTTAAAGGTATAGGAGTAAATTTTGATTTTATTAGGCAAATTCTTCTTGGATAGGACACCAAGAGCACAGTGATAAGGAACAATATGGGTAGATTGAACTTCAAGTTAACAACTTTTGTTCAAAGTATCTTGTCAAAAATGTGGAAAGACAACTGACAGACAAGGACAAAATATGTGCAAGTAACATGTCTTAAAAGAAAATGTATCCAGAATAAATAAAGAACAGAACCCAACACATAGATAGCCAATGTTTAAATAATGGACACATCATCTGAGTAGACCTTTCTCTAGAGATTTTCCTCCAAAGCAGATATTCTGGCCAGTGAGCACATAAAAAAAATGTTCAACATCATCAGCCAGTGAGACTCAAAATAAGGTACTACTCCACATCCATGAGGATAGCTAAAATGAAACCAGATATTAACAACTTGGTAAGGATTTGGGAAATGTAGAGCCAACCTTCCTACATTGCAGTAGAAATGTAAAATAATGTAGTTTCTTTGACAACTATCATTCAAGTGCCTGTGTTCTGGGCAATGTGGCATCATTAGACAGCTCTAGCAGGGCCACTCTGTCAGCATTAGAAGTAGCTAGAATAGTTTTCAACATGTAGATGTACTATTGGATAAAAATAAAATATGGTCAGTCTTCAGATAGAAAAATGTACATGTCTAGAAGTCTTAGCTCTGTAGTACTTGGTGCAAAAAGAGTAAAAATGATTAATTACTTTTGATTTGATTTCAGTTATGTGCTAAGCCTTACAATTCATGTGTTCCCCAATCTCAAATTTGAGTGTGCACAAAGAAATAAGTAAACTTAACTCAGTAAACCAGGAAGCACCAGTTGACATGGTTGACTTTCTAGTTTTGACAAATGAAAGAATGATCATTTAAAGAAAGCCAGACACTTGGAGCAACTAGAAACAAGTTGCAGATGAATGATACGGAAAAGAGTTCTATTCGTTTATAAGAACCCAAAACATAGCCATGTTGAGCCATTGGAAATACCCTGCACTCTAATGGGCATCTAAGGGAGTTGCCCAGTGACAACATTACCCTGGCATGTGGGCCACCTTCAGTGTTTCTGTATTTTTTCCAAAAGGAGTTAGTGCCTCAGTTGTATCTTGGCTGTGCATGCTAGGACAGTTGAGTCTCCTGATTGAGGAACTTGGGTTCTCACAGCAGGCAGATAAGATGGATCTATTCTGATAATATTTCATGTTATGGGGACTCTCTCATGGCTCTTTAGATTGTGTGGTCATGGAAAACTTCTGAGAAGCTGAAATATACATGTCTGGGCTGAGCTGTGTGCAAATGAGGGAGAGGAGAATGAAGGGGATGATGGAGGCACAAAGACACACTTTTTAAGATGGGCCTGTTGTGACCCTATCTCAAAAGGCTGATGTGTTCTCTAGAGAAGTAAGGTGAATACAGGGCAGGAGGTGTAGGAGCTGGAAAGTGCTGTACCCTTATTGGAGGGTCAGGTAGGGAACCCCTTGTATAGAACTTTGTTCTGTGGGACAAATTGGACTTTACCGAGATCATGTAGTGTTATGTAGATTAATCAAGTGATTCAGTTTATTTTTTTTTGGGGGGGTGTTATTGTTTTGTTTTGCTTAATTTTGTTGTGGCTCTGGGATTAAACCTGGGTCCTTGAGCATGCTAAGCAAGCACTCTACCACTGAGCCACATCCCCAGCACAAGAGATCTGTTTTTAAATTCTATTTTATCAATATGTACAAAGTGTGGGCAGTGTCTACATAAAAATGGAGGTAAGGTACCCAATGAGGTGGTTGTTAATGGGACTCATGTAAATGGTGGTGTCCTGGCTTGGAGAGGAATGGGCAGGACTTGTTGATGATGAGGATCTTTTGGGTGCCAGAAAAAGGAGAGGATATGGGTGGATGATGGCAGCATCCTCTGGGATTGGGGAGCCTGGAAGAAGCTGGCTTGAGTGGGCTGGAGATATGAAAGGCTCTGATGGAGTTACAAACTGCAGAATCATTGAACTCCATACCATGAGAAAGTTCTAGGACAGGGACACAGGTGAATCCCAGGGATTTTTTAAAATAATTGCTGCAGTCTGGCTGGGCAAAATAACCAGGGGTTGACAAGAAACTTGTGAAGGTTGATACAGCGGGAGCGGTTTTATTGTAGGATGGCAGAGGTATTTATACCTAACTGAATACTCAGCCTGTTTCAATTTAGCATCATCCAGTTACAGCAATCCTCATCATCTTAAGTATACACAGCTTAACTCAATTAATATCATCTTAATAGTTTGCTGGCATTTCTTCTCAAACCACTCCCTCTGGCAAAGTGCCAGGCACCATCTTGACTTGGTTGTGGCTCTCAGCAAATAATTACAAACCTCTTTAAGGAAAAGACATCTATACCTGCATCAGTATCTTAAGAATTGAAACTAGGAGGCTAGCTTAAGAAGAATAGTCACAAATGCCAGATTTGAAGTTGTCTTCTTTGAGGTGTGAGAACTCTTGAACTTCCCAGGTGCTTAAGAAACACCTGGTGCCAGAATCCTTGTGACAGATTATCATTTGCAAGGTCCTTTTTGATGAGTAATGTGGAAGGCTCTAGCAGAATCACTATTTTTTTTGTTGGGAGGAAAGGCACTTTGCCATTTGAGAATTGCAGCATAAGTGTAGAAAGGTGTTTGTGACATCTTGTTTTAAAAATGTCTTTTCCTCCTGGAAAGAGGAAATATGAGCTCAGGGGGAAAGACTGAGAAGAAATGTTGGGTGCAGATCTGTAATTGAAATTTTAAAAAGGGGTCAGGGTTTGCCCTTCCCCATTAGTGCAAGTGTTCTTAAAAGTTCTCAGAGTGGTTTAGGAATTTTCAAATAAGGTCATTGAGCCTTGTATACTCTTAAGTGTCTCTCAGCCATCACTGCATACAAGGGTAGAAAAGAGAATAGTCAGTTTAGTGTAATGCTTTGTTGGTTGTATGACATGTGGGCCATGTATGCCAAAAGGAACCACAATGATGATCTCTTGGTCAGCAAAGGCAGATGGAAAAAGTGTCACAGACTTATTCCGTGTTCACATGTACATCTTGCCGAGTTGTGCTACCTGACAGGTAATGGTGACTTCTGTAGTCTCTGTAGAAGACAACCCTGTCTTTAAAAGTTAGATTTAGCTGTTTTCATGGTGTGCACCTATAATCACAGCTACACAGGTCAAGGCAAATTTGATGACAAATTTGAGGCCAGTTGAGGCACATTAGTGAATCTCTGCCTGAAAAAAGGGGAGGGGCAAGTACGTAGCTCAGTGATAGAGCCACTTCCCAGTTCAGTCTCTGAATATTAATATCAAAAAGAATAAGTCACTATTTAATCATGATTTAGAAATAGTGTATTTGCAGAAGTCTATGACCCAGAATTGTAACACCTAAGTTGGTTGGGTGGGGCTTCCCCACCCCACTTCCATAGTTTTCTCTAATATAAATGTATTCTTCTTGCTTGTGTCGCCATATTTTTAAATTTTTTACAAAATGGTGTAATAGATGAAATGTGTAAAGACTGTAGAATGATGAGGTCCTGTCTAAAGATATGAGACTGAGTCCCATGAGAAGGATGACAGTACTGAAGGAGTTTGTCAAGTCAAGACTGTAGTAAGTACTAATTTTCTGACTGTGCTTGTGTCTGCATGGTGTGTGCACAGAGGTTGAGGTCTGTGTGTATCCCTTAGCATCTTAGATTCTTCTATTAAAAAATGCCTATGGCTAATGTTTAGAAAATTGTTTTTTGTTGTTGTTGTTGTTTTTTGTACCAGGGTTGAACTCTGGGGCAGTCAACCACGGAGCCACATTCCCAGCTCTACTTTGTATTTTAGTTAGAGACAAGAGTATCATGAGTTGCTAAGCCCTTTGCCATTGCTGAGGCTCGCTTTGAACATGTGATCCTCCTGCCTAAGCCTCTATAGCTGCTGGGATTACAGGCACATGCCACTGCACCTGGCTGAGAAAATGGTATTCTTTAGGGGAGGAGAGTGAGAAATATCAGGTTTTCTGGTTCTGCAATGTTAGGAGATGCAGGAATAATGAAAGAGAGATGCTCTGAATTGCCTGTACAAATGTGAATCCAGGGACAAGATTATTTCAGAGTTCTATATTGTTACCAGGGTTAAGATCCAGCTGCTTGCCCCACACCTGGCCAGTCAAGTTGACAACTAAGTAGTTGAGGCAAAGAAAGTGACTGTATTTAAAAAGTGGCTCAGTGAGAAGAAAGAGGGATTCTGTATCCAAATCCCTACCTCTTAGGAAGCTGATCTCAGGGGGCTTATGTTAGTGATTCATGGGTGTTTCCAGATGGGCAGGTGTTCTGCAGAGGGAAGGCTGGATAATGGTATCCAAGTCATGATATTTTCCAATTTCTAAGATCTCAACAGTAAAGATCATGATTTTTTTCCTATTACGGACTAGGTGCATATTATACAATGATAGGGAAAGGTAATTCTTCCTAGACCCTCTTGCTGAGCTGGTAGCTTAAATCATTGTAATGAGGGAGAATATCCTTCCTCAGTTAGTGATATAGTGTAAACTCCCAGCAGTGAACACAGAGCATCCTTCTTCAGCTAGCTACTCCTATCATGAACAGAAACACATCCACTAGTGAATTTCAATATTTCAACACTGAGGACAGGCAGTAATTTTTTAAGGAAAACAGTCCTGATTTGCAAATATCTAATTGTCATTGATTATTTTCCTTCGATTGATCACAATAGGAATGTTTTAATTTTCAGATCCCAGAACGCAAAAAGAGAACTTAAAATACTGATGTTTTAGGCTTGACCTAGATTTTCTTAGGAAGAACTTTGAAAGAAGTAAGACTCTTCCAACTATACAAGTCAGTAAGATGGATTTTGAAGATATTCATGTCATTGTGGCGTCAAATAAAGACTAATGCACAAAGGAACCCATGCAGTCATGTTTATAGCTATGATAGTTGCTCTTTTGAGTAACCCTGTTTTTCTCTGTGAGACAACAGGCAAACACTGAATCAAAATGCATGAAGAGCACTTTGCTATAGGAGCTATGTCATCTCTTTATCTAACATTATAGACATTTGTTCATGGCAGTTGGAAGACTGATCTCCCAATTGTATTCCTAAGGCTCAAATACATAGAATCAAAATGATGCAGAGGAACCTATGTTAAAAGCAAAGACTAAAGTTTTAACAGTATTAGAGCAAAGAAGGATTAAAGAATCAGGCAGCACTGAGAACCAGAAGAGGTTCAGAGTTTCATGGCAGCAGTGTGGGCAGTGCGCTTCCATAGGCTGATGTAGAAGTACAATGGAAAAAATATATTTGACCAGAGTCAAAAGACCCTACATAGATGTTGTTTAGCAGTTTCTGTAAATTGGTAAATTTTTTTAGTTTCATTTTTCTAAAAACTTAAACTGGTTCCTAGTTTTCTGTAACATTTTTACATTAATTCTCCATGTACCTGTGGAGGAAGCTGAAGGAAGCCCTGGAATCATCTCAGTCTAATGAACTCTCAACTAAAACTTCATATCACTCAGGATAGAATCCAAGTTCCAAACCACTCATTGTTAAGACTAGAATTATGAGACTTCAGTAGAAAATAGCACCAATATACAATGGAAATGCCCTTGGATAATGTTGATTTTGAAAAAGCAGTAATTTATGTCTTGTGATTCTATTTCAGTTTGAGGCTGATCCACTAGCAGATTGTTTAAGAGGATCAACAATTCCATCTTTACTTAGAGTGATGTCACTAAATGACTGGATGTTTCCTTATTCTAGGAGCTGTGTTGAAATAGTGAGTTATGTCTATGGGAAAAGCAAATATGTAAGTACAATGGCAATTTTAAATTTCAACAATATAAAAACCCGTAAATAATCAATTATTTCCAATTTAAAATCAGTTGTTAACAATCTGAAAGTAGAGTCCCTGGCATATAAACATGTAGGAATCATTTTATCAAAACTCTGAAACCCTAGAAGTAGAGGTTAATGTCTGCTAGTCAGCAAACACCAGAACAGGTTTTTATGACATGGTTTGTGGCTGTTAGGATAGATGTTGAAGAAGGCATGGGAATTAGAAATTTGGTGTGAATGAGTGGGAAATACTTTTTAAATTTGTTTAGTCCTATAAGACAGGATAATGACCTTTAGCATATATTATATTCATTCAGTTTATAGTATATACATTATATACATTTAGCATACATTATATATACATACATAGAGTTTCACTTATTCTATTTAGGATCCCACTCTTGTAATTGTACAAGATCTGGAGTTACCCTGATTGTGTATACATATATAAGGCTAGCAAAGTTATGACTGATTAATTCTACTGTCTTTCCTATTCCCCTCCTCCCTCCCTTCGTTTCCCTTTGTAGAATACAATGGATTTCTATTATTGCCCTCCCCAACATCTCTTGTTTTGGGCTAGCATCCACAAATCAGAGAGAACATTTGGCCTTTGGTGTGTTGGGATTGGCTTATTTCACTTAGAATGACAGTCTTCAGTTCGGGTTGGGGAATATTAAGAACTAGCCCACTGGGCACAGTAGCACAAGCATGTAATCCTATGTTTCTCAGAAAGCTGAGGCAGGAGCATCACAAGTTCAAAGCCAGTGTCAGAAACTTAGCAAGGCTTCGAACAACATAGAAAGACACTGTCTCTAAATAAAATATAAAAAGGGCTGGGGATGTGGATCAAGGGTTGAATGCCACTTGGTTCAATCCCTAGTACCAAAACAAAACAAAACAAACAGCAGCAAGAACAACAACACAAAACAAGGCTCCAATCATGTTTCCAAAAATTGTACTTATTTTTAAAGGAAATTTAATCTTTTTATAGGAATTTTGGGTTCACAGGAAAATGAAGAAGATACTGAGACTTTCTGTGTTACTCCCCCATTATCAATATCTCCCACCAAAGTAGTGCATTTATTCTAATGGATGAATGTACATTAATAGATTGCAATCACCAAGCATGGTGGTGGAGCACGCTTGTAATCACAGTGGCTCGGGAGGCTCACTCGGGAGGATTCTTAGTTCAAAGCCATCCTTAGCAATGGTGAGGTACTAAGCAACTCAGTGAGATTCTGTCTCTAAATAAAATACAAAATAGGGCTGCCGGTGTGGCTGAATGTTTGAATGTCCCTGTTTTCAATCCTTGGTACCCCAATCCCCCAATATCCATTGCAGTCACTCAAAATCTTTAGTTTACATTGGGGTTCATTCTTGTTGTAAATTCATATACATATGTGTATGTGACATATATCCACTCTTATAATATGAAGAAGAGAAGTTTCAACTAATTATTTGGGTTTTTTTTTTACTATCTCAATATTTTTTCCCCTTTTCCAGAATGTCATATAGTTGAAGCATATTGTAGGTAGACTTTTCAGATTGGCTTTTTTTAGGTAGTAATAAACATTTAAAGTTCTATTATTTCTCTGGATTGATAGGTCACATCTTCTCAGTGCTTAATCACAACATTATGTTGTCTAGATGTAGTTTATTTTCCCATTCCCTTACTGAAGGACACCTTGATTACTCCCAATTTTTGACAGTTATGTATAAAGCTGCTCTAAATATTCTTGTGCCAGTTTTTGTGTGTATGGACACAAGTGTTTAACACTTTTGGGTAGATAGCAAGAAACATGATTGTTGGATCATTTTATAAAAATATGTTAGTTTTTAACAAACCACCAAACTGTATTCCAAAGTGGCTGTAGAACTTGCATTCCACTTGGGAATGATCAGAGTTCTTGCTGCTCTAAATTCTCACTGGTATTTGGTGTTGCAGGTGCTCAGGGTTCAGGGCATTCTAATAGATATAGAGGGACAGCTTGTTTTAATTTGCATTTTCTCATATGATATGGAGTATCTTTTTACATGCTAACTTGTTATATCTTTTCATATGTATATACATATATATATATATATATATATATATATATATATATATATATATATATATATATATATATATATATATCTTCCTTGGCAACGTTCTTGTATATTTGGTCCATTTTAAAGTCAACTTCTTTTCTTATTGTTGAGTTGTAAGAGTTTTTGTTATATTTGGGATAACAGCCATTTGTTAGATGTCTTTTGCAAATGTTATGATTTACACTGTATCTTGTGTTTTTGCTTATCTCTTGGCAGTGTCCTTCACAGAGCACACATTAATTTTAATGAAGCCCTACTTACCAATTTATTTTTTCATAAATTTTTGTCTTTGATGTTGTATGAAGTCCTTGTCATAATAATTCAAGATTATTGAAATATTCTCCTAGAAAACTGTAGGAGTTCTTAATTTTTGTGGTGTTAGACCAAGTTGTCATTACTTGGTGTCTGAATGTCTATAGAAAGATCCCATCTTACTCCCTTCCTTGAATTTTTGTCCTTAATTCATCTTGCATCCTCCTCTTGCTTCTAAGATAATCTTTGTCTAGGGAGGCTTTCTTAATCATGAAGCAAGTGTGTTTTGTTTGTTTGTTTGTTTTTTTACATGGAGCCTAGACTTTCTTGTTTTAAGTGCTACAGGAAATCCTGGGATGCTACACTAAGAAACAGCTTTTCTGAGCCATATTCATTTTCAAATAAAATAACTTAGCTCTTTAGATAAAATGGTAAATTAATATATAGAAATATATACTTATTGGATACAACATGTCTAAAAATATACATCCATAGCATTCATTACCTAAATAGTTGTGTTTGTGGTGAACACTTAATATCCACATTTTTTAAAGAATGTAATATGCACCATTATCTGTACTTGCAGTGTTATACATTAGATTCTGGAACTTATTGCTTCTGCCTGATTGTAATTATGTGACATTTAACTAACACCCCAAGAGGCTCCTCATTGTTTCTAACCAGGCCACCTGTGGTAAACACTTTCTGACTTTCCACTCTTGAGATTAATGTTTTTAGGTTACACACATGAGTGAGGATTATATGGTGCTTTTCTTTGTGTGCCTGACTTATTTCATTTGATGCACTATCCTCCATGTTCACCCATGATATCAGAAATGACTAGATTTCCTTCTTTTTATACTAAATATCATTAATTTTGTGTATACCACTTTTTGTGCATTCATCTCTTGGACTTGTAGGTTCATGCCACATCTTGTCTATTGTGAAAGGTGCTGCATTAAACACAGGAGGAGAGCTACTTCTTTGATGAACTGATTTTGTTTCCTTTACATATATATCCAGAGTGGGGTCATTGGATCATAGGGCAGACCTGCTTTTAGTTCTCAGGAACTTCCCCTCTGTCTCCTATGATAGGCTGCAGAAGTTGACATTCCCAGTAGCAGTGTGCGAGGGTGCTCTACTTCACAAATTTGATCATGGCTATTCTTACTGGAGTTAGATGATACCTCATATGGCTTTGACCTGCATTCCCTGGTGATTAGTAATGTTGAGCATTTTTTCCACATGTGTGTTGGCCATTTGTATGTCTTGTTTTGAAATGTGTCTATTCTGGTCTTTTGTCCATTCTTTCACCAGGTTTTTTTTTTTTAATTTATAGCATACACTTTATTTTTATTTTTTTAGTCATACATGACAGCAGAATGTATTTTGACATAATAACATACATGGAATATACATACATCAATCATATTGTCTATTCCATTCTTCTGCCCTTCCTATCCCCCCTACTTTTCCCATCCTCTCCCACTCTTCCTCTTTATCCAATCTAATGTGAGACACTTTTTTTTCGTTTTCTCATCACTACATCATATATGTATTCTGTATAACAATGAGGTTCTCCTTCCATTTCCATGCAACTCCCCTTCTCCCTCTTTTCCCCTCCCACCTGTCTTCCCTATTTTGTGGTAGTCTTCTTCTCATGCTCTTCCTCCCTATTCCATTTTGAGTCATCCCCCTCATATCAGAGAAGACATTTGGCATTTGTTTTTTAGGGATTGGCTAACTTCACTTAGCATAATCTGCTCTAATGCCATCCATTTGCCTGCAAATGCTATGATCTTGTTATTTTTTTAGTGTTAAGTAATATTCCAATGCAGAAAGCAAATTTCACCCAGAAATAGAATAGGAAACAGAGTATGGCCCAGAGGAAGTGTTCAGCCAGGAGTTTATTTAAGCCCAATTGCTAGAAAGATAGGCAGCTCATCTGTTTCCTGTGTCTGGTCATTGAGGCTCACCAGGGCCACCAGTTCTCCACTCTAGGTGAAGCCTTCAAAGAACTCGGGCATTGAGAGCACAGGCCTAGGGGTCAGGACAGCTGGGTTTCAATTCAGATGACCTAGCAGTGACTACCTGGACTTGTCCCTCAAAAGCTGAACTATTCAACTGTTGGGAGCTCTTCTTATTCACAGCTGTTCTTTTTAGTTGACCAACTTTGAGAATCCCATGAAGGTATGGACTTTAACCTGAGAAAAACTATAGTACATGCAAAATCTAGTATATAATTTCTAAAATATCGCAAGCCTCTGGTCTCTAAATCCCAGGCAAAGCAATCCTTGAAAGTTTTTAACTCCACTTTGGGCAGTGTAAAAATAGTCACCATTGTTAAAACTAGTGCCTTGACTGAGAGTTCTTGATAAGGGGATCTCTGCCTACTTAAAAACAGGAGATCATGATTTTATCAAATGTATCCAAGGGATGATTCCTCCCTAGGGTAATGGTTTTTGATAATGACTTGATGTGAGCCTTGGAATGCTGCTTTTAGGTTCTAGGTGTGTAAAACTTGGTAGGAGAGTAAGAAGGCCAAGGCCAAATGGGGGTGAAAATGAAAGTTCTCAGGTTCTCTGTCTGGCCTTTTACTTTGGACCTTGCTGGTACCCTGAGAACAGTGTTTGACAAGCCTTAGAAGGTGGTAAATATTTGTTGAAGGAATGAACTTGCAAATGTATTTGTAGTATGGATTCTTACAACAAGCAAGAGAAAGTGCTGTTGTTAATCAAGTTGAGAAGTTTTGTGTGATTAGCATTTAGTGATCAGCACATTAGTAAATGTCCTTTCATGATGGCTTTTGCTCCCTAAGCCACCTTAGAGTTGCTGGCATTGGGATCAGAAAAATTCTTCTAGTACTGGGAATTGCACCCAGGGGAGATTTACCACAGACCCACACCCCGAATTTTTTGATTTTTATTTTAAGACAGAACCTTGCAAGTTTGCTAACTTGTCATCCTCCTGCCTCAGCCTCCCTGACTTCTAGGATTGTAGGCATATGCCATTGCACCTAGCTGGATAACAAATATTTTCATAATGAAGAGCCCTTGTATTCCTATTATTATTTTAAAGTACATATTTAAAAATGTATAAAAACCTGCACAGGAGCAACTATAAAGCAAACAGTGTTATAATCTTCACCCAGGTAAGAATTAGAATATTACTAGCAATGTTGACACCACCCATGTCCTTTCCCAGTTACATCCATCTGTCTCCACATAGGTAACCATTCTCTTGACTTTGGGGTAGTTTCCTTGCTTATCTATACTTCTACCCCATATGTATGCCTTCCTAAATTTACTTGAACTTGTCACATGCTGGTCTTATGTTTTTATTATGCATTTTTTGAGTTTTGCTTCATTTTTTAAATGTCTGTGAGATTCCTCAATTGAGTGTGGTTTATCTTCTTTGCTGTATTGAAGTCCATTTTATGAATATGCCACAAGTTATTCAGTCACAGATGACCGTTTTTGGAGCTTTGGACTGTTACAGTGTAGATATAAACATTTTTGTGTATGTGTCCTGGTATACAGCTACTTGTATTTTTAGAATTGATGATGAATCTAGTAGTGAAATTGCTGAGTCACAGACTATTCCTATCTTCAGTAGTACTAGATGCTACCAACTGTTTTGCAAAGTGGTTGTACCAATTTGCACCATCATTAAGAGTATGAGTTCCTGTTGCTCTACATCTTCACCACCCACTTGCTGTTGTAGAGTTTTTATTTTTTTTCAATCTTAAGGGTATTTAATGAGTGGTATCTTATTGTGGTTTTCATTTGCATTTCTCTGGTTACTCATGACTTAAAATCTTTTGTATTTCCTCTTTTTTGAAGTATGCAGTCAGGTCTTTTGCACATTTTCTATTAGATCATGTACCTTTTCATATCCTCATTAATTTACAGGTGTTGTTCATGCATTTGTTTTTTTTACTACTTTGTTGTTTTATGTGAGTTTCAAATATCTTCTAATTTGTGTTTTTTTCCTTTTTTTTTTTTTAAAAAAGATAGTTCCTTGAATGAAGATTTTAACATGCTAAAATTTATCAATACTTCTTGTTTATGGTTTGTGTATTTTTTGATCTTATTCCACTTAGTTTCAATTTTTGTTTAGTGGAAGTAGAGGTCTGTTTCATTTTTCCTCCACACAGATAACCAGTTGTCTAGCAACATTCACTGAAAAGAACACCTTTGGCCAGGTGTGGGGGTGCTCACCTGTAATCCCAGTGACTTTCAAGGCTGAGGTGGATATTTTTAAGTTCAAGGTGAGACAGGGCAATTTAGTTGGATCTTGTCTTAAAAAAAAATTCCTGGGAATTTAACTCAGTGTTAGAGCATCCATGAGTTCAATCCCCAGTATTGCCCCCCCATCCTAAAAAAATTGCTTTATATACTGATCTGCTGTGCCATCTGTGATATATCAAGTATTTGTGAATATGTTTCTTGGCTCTTTTTTTTCTGTACTGTTGTAGCATATTTCATCATGGGATCACCCTAGGAATCTTTGAGCAAGATAGTTAATAGAATCAGTGTTCAATTTCCTCATATGTAAAATAGAACGGTAATATTACTAAAGCTAATATGTTTGTTATGAGGGCTGAATTAATAATTCAAAGAGCTTAAAGCTTTAGTATTTCTTTATGTATATACACATAAAGAAATAAATTCAATTTTCTGTGAATAGAAAAAATCACCATGGATTTTAGAATTTATATTTATCCTTACTTTAGTAGTTCTAAGCTTATTTCTGTACATGTAAATCTTCTTCATCCTTCAATGACAAGAGCAAAATATTGCTTGAGTAGGTGGCAGAGAAATTAATATTTGTAATTAATTTGAATTCATTATTTACCAACTATGAGTCCTTGTACCAGATACCTACTGAGTTCAGACATGTTATTAAAATGTATATGGAATTACCTACTTTGTATGGTTTTAGAAAGAAAATGAAACCCAACTTACTTTTAGGCCTTTATAAATTAAAAATACATTTAATGAGAACCCAATACATATTAACACTCTTCTAGACATTGGAGCCAGAGGATTAGATACTATATACTATAACTTACCTTTGATAGAAATGATCTTCTAGTGGGGAAAGATCAGCAATTAAAAAATAGGTGATAAAGTAGCCACCAAGGAAATTAAATGGTGCACTTGGATGCAGGTAAGGTGTTTCATATAGCACCGTAAGTGGGAGTGTGACCAAGGTGGGGGGCCACTTAAGTAGAGACCAGAATATCTGAAATGGGAAGATCAGTGATAGTCTTGGAAGAACACATGTGTGAGAATAAGAATATATAATAAGAATTATATATAATTAGCTTTGCCTTCAGTTCCGGACACAGTGCTTCTAAAACCTTTCTAATTTTCTGAGTAATGAGCTGATAGTAGCATCTTTTGTTTGCTCTTATTTCTTGGTTTCTAACACAAGAGCTTCTAGTTCCCTTGGATTCTCCAGAGTTATAGAATCTGTTTATAACAAATAGATAGGTATCTTGTGATAGAAGGGCCTTAGGTGGATTAGCATGGTAGCTGGTTGACAGAACAACTATGAAATTAGAGGGCTGGATCTTTCAGCCATACCCCCTGATTTCTGGGGAAGAGATGGACCAGAAACTAAGTACAATCATCAATGGCTAGGAAGTTTATTTAATTGTGTCTTTACAATGGAAACTCTATTAAATCCTAAGTGATAGAATTTGGAAGAGCTTCTGGGTTTGTGAGCACATGGAAGTGCTGGGAAGGTAGAGTGCTCAGAAAGGATGTGAAAGCTATGTCCACCTGATGACACACTGTGTTCTATGCTTCCCTTTCATTTGAAATTTGAATTCATTATTTACCAACTATGTGTCCTTGTACCACATACCTACTGAGTTCAGACATGTTATTAAAATGTATATGGAATTACCTACTTTGTATGGTTTTAGAAAGAAAATGAAACCCAACTTACTTTTAGGCCTTTATAAATTAAAAATACATTTACTGTTTTTGGGTTGTTTTCTTTATAATACACTTGCAACAGTAAGTCAAGTGTTCCCCCACTGTGAGATGTGACAGCACATTATGGAACACAGTGAGGTGGTCATGGGAAACTCCAAGGGGTAGGTAAATTGAACAAAAGTGTGGCTAACTTGGAGACAGCTACTTGTGAGTCTCATCTGAAGTGATGGACAGGATGGTATGACTGAGCCACTGATCTGTGGGGTCTGTATTAACTCTTGGTAGTGTCAGAATTGAGTTTAAATGTAGGATATACAGTTTGTATCTGGAGAATTAGAGATTTATTTGGTGTGAGTTCAAGAGAAAACAACTTATTTTCCTTTTATCAGGAAAAGAACAGCAAGTTTAATGATCCTTGACTCCTGAAGACCCCGTATAAGGTTGCAGGTGGTTGAGGGAACGTGGTAGAGACTACATGACCCATGTCAAAAAAGGGAGGTTTAAAAGTGAATGGTTTACATATCCAAAGAGAGAGCAAATGTGTAGAATAAAAAGTTATAGGGCAAGGATAGAAGCAGGAGACTTAATGAGGGCAAATTGCAATTGTCCAGATTTGAGGTAAAAGATAGTGAGGTGGAGTTAGTTAAAATTTGTAAATTAGGTTATATTTTGAAACATATGTCTATGAATTGAATATTGTGGTGCAGAGACCCAGTAGTGCTCAGTATGACTCTAAAGTTATGTCTTAAACCATAAGGAAATAGTGATGACATGAATAGTAGTGATACTATTATAATTATTACTAGAGTCACAGAAGTTTTAAACTGATTTTTGCATAATAGCTTGCTTAATCTTCACAAAAAATGCTATGTTAGGCACAATTATTTTCCCATTTTGCAAATATACTAACATAAAGAAATAAGTATGCTGTCTATTTTCCCAAGTCTTCAAAATGACATATAAGTATTAACCACAGAATCTGGCTTTAAAAATCTCTGATTCAGGAAGAATAAACTTGGCAGGTTTACTAAACATTGTTAAGTAGACTGTTAGGTACATGACTAATCATCAAAAGATTCATCAGGGCTCAAAATGAAAATTTAGGAGAATTCAAATTAGACATGGTGAATAAAGCAAGAAACGTGGTGTGACACAAGGGATTCAGCCGAGCTTCAAATGTTCCCAATCCTTGAATTTTCTTATATTTTAAATTTTTTTTATACTGCTAGGGATTGAACTCAGGGCCTCACACATGCTAGACAAGTTCTGTACCCCTAAGCTGTACCCCATCCCTTGAAATTATTTTAAAGGTGATTTATTTATTTGACCAGCATTTTGTGGTTTTCAGTCTACAAATCCTGTACCTGTTCGTTAAATTTACACCTAGTTGTTTCATAGTTTTTAGCTATTATCATTGACTTTTGATTTCACTTAGCATGTCTTAGTGGATTTGTGCTATTCATTCTGTTTATCACACACTGTGGCTAGGCCATCCTAGTGTAGAGGAGGAAGCATCAGGAGATCTGAGCTGAGGTAGGAAAATGTGGCTCAGTCTCTACCTCTGCCTCTTCCTGGCTCTTGATCTTGGACAAGACGCTGGATTCTCAGGTAATTAGTAGCTACATCACTAGAGTGAGAACAACTCAAATTATACTTCAATACTACTTATTATTGGTGCTTTGCCCTTAGTAGATTTCTACTATAAAATAGATATTCGTATGTTTTTCAAAATGCTTTGATGAACCATTTTGAAAATGAAAGGCAAAGACCATGGAATCTGGTTTAAATGGAGAAAGTCGAACAAAGTCTTCTACCTATATTCTGACTGCATAAGCAATAAGTATAAATTTTGAGATAGGCAGTTATGAATTGATAGGAGAGGTCTGCACAACATTGTTGCCCATGGGAAATCTAGTTCTGTATGGAATAGAGACACACTTCTCTCTCTCTCTCTCTCTCTCTCTCTCTCTCTCTCTCTCTCTCCCTTCTGCAGTCTCTCTTTTCTTCTGTATTTCTGACTTTATTTTTGTGCTGTTCCATTCTGCCTTATTATCCATCACTATAAACTTCCATTAGAATCTGTAATGCTCAAATGCTCTAGATTGATGGACAGGGGAGCCAGAATAATTGAAGGGATAAATAATATCACAAAATAGGACCAGACTCCATGTCTGCTGGGTGCAAGAAGAGAAAATAAATCTTTTGTGAGTTGAGAATAAGGTAAAGTTCTAGTTTAAGAATGGAAATCAAAACTAAGTAGTATAATCAATCAGGAAGTGATAAAATCTTAGAGAAGGCAGACTTAATCTAAATCTCCCAGGGCAGACAAGGTGATGTAAATCTGCACCTATTTTGTAAGACACAGAAGACATATGTGGATAGAAATGCTCACCTGTGGCATGCTGTGTTCTCATGTTGACGGTCAAGGCAGCCTGAGAGCACATGCCAGTCCTGAGCTGGGTGATGGTGGCCAGCACAGAACCACAGTGTGGTTTAGTCTCTTCAATTGTGCTATGGGACAACACACATGAACTTTACAAGAGTGTGTTGAGAAAATAAAATAGTGCAATGCCTCATATCTAATGTATGTTCAAACACTCTTGAGTATGAGTGGTATTAAAATTAGATTTAATTCCTAGGGACATTGATTATTTTATTGGACATCTTGTAGCTCACAGAGAAGTGCCTGGCACAGAGCAAACATAGATAGCAGATAGTAGGAGTGTAAAGAGAAAAGGTTAAGTGAATTAATGTGGGTAATTTCTGACACATCAAATCCTTGATATCTTTGTTAAATGACTGATTAAGTAGATAATTATGCTACATATTATAAACATCTGTTTTAAATCCCAAAATACACTTACACGAACTGGGCAAACCCCTGTGAAAATATAGATCTGAGGCATAAGAAAGAATGCTCAAGATAACTTCAAGCAATATGCACGGGCATCAGGGGAGACAGACACATTCACTTGCTAGTTTGGCCTCTCACAGTTATTTCCTCTGAGTCTTTGAGTAACAACTAATTGCCAAATATCAAACAATTAAGAATAATAAGGAAGTTAAGGCTTTATTTCTATGCCCATTGGGCACTTGGGTCTGTTAACAGCCCTGCCATGCATCTATCTGCTGGATAGTGTTATGGATGAGGAATCTAAGGCTCAGAGAGTTCCCACTGATTTATTCTGTATCTGCGAATAGTGGAGGAAAACTGGGGCTTGAACTTGAATCTTTGGACTGCAAATCCTGTGCTCTAGTTTCCCAGCCAAGTCTGGTGGCTACTGTTTATGTTAATTATTTTTCCTTCCAAGCTGATAAGGAAATAGCTCAAAGAACAGAACATTGTTGATTGCAGTGAGGTTTCCTTCCAAGCCTTCTCTCACTTTGCAGAATGTTTTTCTAATTTGGCTTTAAATGAGTGCAGCTCCTGGTGGCCCTGGCCACTGGCTCCTTCTTGTGAACAGTCTGGTCCATTTCCTTTGGTTGGTCTACATCCCCCAAGCAGTTGTAGTGTATGAGGCTTTAAAACCAGGTGGCCCATTTCCCAGATATGTGGTTGGCAACTCTCCTTCCCCAGCATTGTCTCTACCCCCAATCAGAAGTTCTGACGCCATATTTTTCTGTTACTTGTCATTGGCATTTCTCACAGTGTTCTAGTTGCTAATTGCCACAGAGAACTATTGTGGTTAAACAGTATTTGATAACACTTCCAAGTGGTTGTGGCCAGGACTTAGGGAGGCAGGAGCATTGCTTTCTCACCTCCCATCATTGCTGACCATGGATCTGGGTTTTGAGGAAGGCGTGCATGGGTGTATGTGTGTGGGTGCCGCTGCCCATTGAAAAGGGATGTGTTGCTTTCCTGTGCTGATCAGTAGAGATACTGGCAGGGGTGATCCTTTCCAGAGGAGTTTGTTTTTGCACCCTGTCACCTGCACGATTCAATTCATATGTCAGGGCCCCTCAGACATTGAAATAAGAAGAATTTCTGGGGATTCTAGTCTTTCACAGCTCTCCTACAACTTGTCGAAGTATCACAGTCAATGACTTCAAACATATCTTCACTTGGTTAAAATTGATATTATCATACTTGGCATGTCCTGGTAATAACACAAGATTTTAATCTGATGATCTGCTATCTAAGTAGCTTTAGGCTATTCTAACAAAGTAATGCAGGCTGGGTGTGGGAAGTTCAAGACCAGTAAGCTAGGGTGTCTGAGTTCTGCTGAGGGCTCTTTTATGATTGCAGAAGGATGCCTTCTTGGCGTCCCCTCAGGTGGCAGAAAAAAGCAAAGAGAGCTCTTTGAGTTCTTTAACAAAGTCCTCTTATCCCTTTCATAAGGACTCTACCATTCTGAGTTAATCATCTCTCCAAGGACCCATCTCCTAAGTTTTGGGATTCCAGCATATGAATTTAAACGTGTACAAATATTCAGTGCATAGCCTCTGAGATTTCTTGTGTCATCAGCTTCATGGGCTATGTGACCTGTTTTTGAGCACATGCACTCTGCATACCTCCCAGTAGTCCCAGTAGTCCTTCACTAAATGCTAGTTGAAGGATGAGAATAGTCTGCTACTGGGGTGCTGTTAAAATCATGTGTAAGGACACCTGCTGCAGACTTGGTACAAATGCTCCCTTGGTGAAGAAGAAAGAGCAGAGTGGGGTGCTTTGGGGGATGCCTGCTCCTCAGACCCTTCATTTCTGCCTTCCTGTTCATATGGATATTGATGCAGATAGCATGACCAACATTTTTCTGGCTCACTTGGGAGGGCTGCTTTTGGATGGCTCTCTCACAGCAAGTCCTAGCACAAAGTTGTCACATGCATTCCTTCTTACCCCATGGTTCTGGTGGTTTTAGACAGGTGGAAGGAGGGCTACATCAGACATCCTCCTTAGACATTTACAACTCCATCACACTGGGGATTTGAGCCAACCTCTACAGAATTAAGAAACTACCACGGTTTCTCATCAAACTCAACAACTCCTAGTGCAACCTTTGGTGATGTTTTACAAAGCACAATGTTTTTGTTCCTTTCCTAGGAAGTTTCTATAATTCTCAAATATTGTAGGAGCTATATGGTTGCTTCTTGTTCTTTTGTTATTTGTGTCCTGGATACAGTTTGCATGTGAAGTATAAACTCAACTGTATACTTCAGTTAATTGCTGCAAGAAAGAAGACTAATATGAGTGCTGTCAGGGCTTTATTCCCACATAGAAACTCTTACACTGCGGTAGTGGTGAGGTGTCCAAGGGTTCTTTTTTCCCAGCATTTGTAGGAGGTTTGAACTGATTTTAACCATGTCTGAAAAGAAAAATTTGTAATTGAGTCTCACTGTTTTACAGATGACCTAGCAAAAACAAATTTATATATAATATGTATGATATATATATAATGTTTCTGATTGGGCAGGCTTTTTCTCTATTTTTTTCCAGAAATTCTATGTTAAAAACAAGAGTCAAAGTAGAATTGCATCTAGGTGAACACCTTGATATTTTAAAAATACTTCATTAACACACTGATTTGCAGTTTATTGATCCTCTTGTGATCTACTCTGATAAAATTCTCTACGGAAAGGGGAATGAGCTAGGAAATGCCCTCAGATTTCCCTAGTAGAATACATCAGCTAGCAATAATAACAGAATCACTTCATCTGTTAGTTTGTTAATATTTGCAAGCAACAAAAGAGTTAATTAATTGACTAAATTGATTAAGGTCTGTGTTTCTTCACTTGGCAGTGCAGAGGGGAGTGAGTCCAGGGGAAATTTCAGCTCTGCTCTTGGTGCTCTGACTTGTCTTGATTATGACCTTCTGGAACAATGGCTAACAGCAGAACCACTGGAGTAGATGTGATCAGCCCTCATGAGCTGTGCAGTTTGGACATGCTACTTTGCTACTGGACCTCAAGACTGCCCAATCACCAAAATGTGCCAGGTGTGCCTAGAGTTCCACTGGCTGTGCTCACCTGGAGAAAAGGAAGGAAAAATGGTTGTTGCCCTGAAGGGGTTTAAATCTCATTAGGGTGAGACTCCACTCTCTCCCCCATGAATTCTGAGTCCCTTGAGATGGGAAACATGACTTCCAGCTTCTAATCCTGCAAGATGGCTGGACAGGGCAGTTGCCTAGTGAAGGCTGAATGAGTAATTGAAGTAGCATGAAACAGATTTTTCAAGACCAAAAGACCATGAACAAATATCCAGTCAACAGAATAGCAACCATTTACTCTGAATGAGCCTGAGTAGAGAATTATCAGGGCCAACTGGAGTTTGCTAAGCTGGTGAGTAATAATGTATTGAAACAAGCTCTGTGACAAGTAAAAGTCCCTGGGTGAACTCTGGCAAACCAAGTTCCCTTGCTGAGCTTTACTTTCCTTTTCTTTATTTGTTTATGTTTTACATTTTAATCCATGATCATTTTGAATTAATATTTGTATCTGGTGTGAGTTTTAGTGTGAGGTTCTTTTCCCCTCCCCTTTCCTTCCTTTCTGTCTGGCTGGGACATTCTCTTCTTCTACAACTATTTCTTGAGAAGTCTGTCCTTCCTTTGCTAAGTTCACTTTCCTCTTCTTTCAAATGAAGGGGTCAGATTTATACTAGAGGAAATCACTGTTCCCTTCTAGGTTTACGAATCTTTTGAACCCACTTTTTCTGATGTGCACTTCCTTTGAGCAAAGCTATCCTTCATATCATATATATGTAAAAAAGGTCATCTAGTTGAAATTCAGAATTCATCTGTTGGATACTGTTCAGTTGATAGATTTTCCTGTGAAAACTATGGTTTTAGAAGTTTGATGAAATGTATAAAAATTTTAGACTAATGATTTCTTTTTTTAATACTATCAAGCATGACTTTTTTGGACAAACTTAATAGATTGTGGGTTTTGCTTCACTTGGAATGGAGGGGGAAAGATGGTTTACTTCTCAATTAAAAAAGCAACAGCTGGTTAATCTTTGTACTGGATTCACAAACTGAAGTGGTAAAATAGTAATTGTTCCATGATTATAAAATAGAGTGAGGTAAGGCTGGAGTCAATTTTTTTTCCTCAAAGGATCACATAAATATTTTTGTCAAGAAGATCATTAATCCTCATCATAGAGAAAACATATCAAACAAGAGTGAATAATACATGTTTTTGGATCCAGTATTCAAACAACTATATAAGCAAAGACATTTTAGAGTTCTGTTCCTAAAGTCTATAGTTGTGAAATATCTTTTTAGTTTTTAAATAAGGAATCAGAATAAGGTTGGTACAATACATGTCAGAGCTGTTCTTCGAGAATGAGTGAGCTCTAGAGTCATAGTTCCTGGGGCTGCCAGCTTGTGAGCTTTCAAAATTAAGCAGAGCTTGTACTTTAGTAGGAGATCACCACAAAACACCTGCTAAAAGGGAGAAACCATAGTAGTAACCAAATACTAGAGGTTGAAAGGGCCTGGTTATATTGAGAAAGGATTTGGGTCTTTTTCTTGAAACAAATTCATCCTAAAACACCAGAAAAAGTCTCAACCATGTTTAAACACAAGCAAGTAAGGAAGCCCTACACCTAAGGAGGTACTGATCACTGCATCATATTAGAGAAGTGAAAGAAAAAGGGAAGTTTTATTTTGAGGAGTTAGTCTACAAAAACTCCTACATTGTAAATCAAACCCTTTGTGTTCTAATTCTCACTTCTTTCACTCTATGTCTGACTATCCGGGGGTCAGTCCATGATTTTGGGGGATCTAGATTTCCTCACCTACAAAATTAGATATTTGGACTAGATGACATTTCTCCTACCTCTAAAATTGTGTGACCTTTTCCTAGACCATATATTCTTTCTTTCTATACTGCTTCTCCACTGGTTCAGCAAATATTTATGGAGCCACTATTTTGTTCCTGTACTGTGTCAAAAGTGTCATATCTTCTATAATTTATAAGAACTGTTCAAAATAGGCAAATCCATAGAGATGAAAGGTAGGTTAGTAGTTACTGGGGGCTGATAAAAGAAGACAGTGAGAGTGATGATTAATGGGACTGGAGGGTCTTTTAGGAGTGATTCTGGGTTTGGGATATTTCCTATGAACAAAATCATAATATGTATCCTTGGGTATGCTTCTTGTAGTGTAATGCTGTCCTGATCTGTTTATGTTGTAGCATGTAGCAGTACTTCATTTCATTTTTGGATGAGTAATATTAAACTGTATGGACATAGCCCATTTTATTTATCCATTCATGAGTTATTTGATTTGTTCCACATTGGGAGTATTAAGAATGATACTGCTGTGAATATTATTGTGCAGGGTTTTGTAGATATGTTTTCTTCCCCCAATATATGCCTAGGAATGGAATCGCTGGGTCATTGCCACATGCACCCATTCTGCACTCAGGCCTGTGATCCCTTGTCACTCTGCCAGAGAAACTATCATGTCTCCAGACACAGGTCGTTATCTCAACTTCCTTTGTTCTAGTTAAGAAGACCAGCTTACAAGCTTCAGAAACCAATTACTTACTGTGAATTTATATCTGTGGGATTTATATCTGTATGGGGTCCTCACTTACCCAGCCTAGTCCTTGTGTTGAGCTATAGGCAAGCATCAACTGCCACACCCTCAGCTCTCTGAGAAAGATTGGGTAGTGATCTGAGTTTGGCTTTCATTTGCAATCCTTTAGCTATTCTGCGTGGCAGCTTCCACTGCTTCTTTCTTTAGTTTCCCAAAGCATTGCTTTCTCATTATATATATATAAAATCTGGCATCATACTATTTACTTAAAGACCCTCTCCATTATTCAGAGAGGCAACAGGTCCTGTAGAATTCCCAGAGGAATAAAGTGCCTGGCTTCAAGATGCTGTAATGTACCTGGCACCCAGGAATGGGTTTGAGACAACAAAGCTGAGGAGTGGACACCCTTCCTCTGCTGCTGGCTGTGTTGCATTCTACTGCAGTTTCCTTTCTTTGCATTGCTGCACATAACCCTCCACCCCCCTGTGCTGGCCCTGCTGGTCACAGTGGAGAATTTTGACTCCCATGGGATGAGTGGCCTGTCAAGTAGTTTTTATTGACAGCTTTTTGTTTGCTGTGCATCTCATTGGCTTGTTTACCAACACCAACTAGATTTTGTTTCTTTCATAATCAAACTAGAACACATTTGGATATCCTGAGATTTTACAGAGCGTGTTTTTTTTTTTTTATTATATGAACCTAACCTAACTTGTATTCCCATATGAAGTAATGCAAATCTACTTTTGTTCTAGTGGAGCTATTTTGGTCACATATAAACAATTTTGGTTCAGTTTAGGGTGTGAATTCAAGGTTTTTATAACTCAGTTTGAGCTTCATTTCATATCAGTGATAGCCATTTTAATTTATCTGAATAAAACATTTTTATTGTCACTATGTGTTACAAAGCCTCCCCCCACTTTCTTGATTTATAAGAGAAAAAAAATCTTCTTTGATTTATGTTTATGGCTTCTCTCCTCCTTTGAAAGCAGGGGCTACCTAATTATTGGCACAAATTAATGTTCTAGAATCTACCTTCAGAATTAGAGTCTTGAGTGTGAAGCAGTGAAGACTGTATGTCAGGGGCTTTAGGTCTCTGCAGAGTTGAAGGGGGCAAGGTGACGAGGGGGCAAGGTGAGGGAGAAGTGAACCTCTGCCCCTGTTCTTCCAGAGAAGATCTGCTTAGTCCTGTTTTTATTTTGAGATACAATATAAGATCATGTTTACACAAGGAAGAAATGGTTCCACTTAACTTTAAAAAATAAAAATGGCTTAAAATATATTGCTAGAGGTCATATAGATAGGAATCAGGCTTTCTTTGCAGTTGCTGGATCTAAGCCCTTCAGCCCACACATGGGGGGGGAGAAGAAAAAAAAATTGGCTACATGTTTACTAACTTCTGAGAATCACAACCACACACACCACACACCACAAAATAGGCAAAACAGGCACTTCTCTGAGGGCCATGTACATTTAAAGTTTAGATGAAATATGGTAAGTGGTTTTGCTCATTTTTAGAGTAAATGGAAAAAATTTTTGGGACAGAATCAGGTTTTCTTATCTTTAAACTGGGGCAGATATCTCATAATTATCTTTGTGTCTCCTTTTTAACTTATCCAGAAAGTATAAAAATTATTAATATTCCCATGTAGAAGAATGACAGGGGACTCAACTTTCGTGTAGCCATGGATATCTTAGGATACACTTTTTGGATGTGTTACTCCATATAATATTAGGTGGTTACCACCAGCCCTTCCAGTAAGCAAATCTGCAGGCCAAGCTGATGACCCTGTACACACAGTGAAGCATTCATTCACCAAGGATGTTTTAAGAAGACGTGATTAGGGAAGGGATACCATGGGGTGGAAGAGCAGGAACTGTAATGCCAGGCAGATGTACATGGGAGAAGAGGCTCAGAGAAAATAACAAAAAATAAACCTTGGAACCTGTCTCCTCATCAGTAAAAGAAAAATCATAATAACCATTTTGCAGTGTTGTTCTGTTAGAAATCATGTAGAGAAAAACCAGCTAAGAATCGATACATCATAGGTATCACCCAGTCAGCACATAGTGTGGTGTGGTTCACTGACCTCATGATGACTTGCTTGGCCAGTGGCGTAGCCACTGTGGACTGCTGTAGCCGTGTGCCATTGGCAACTGTTACTCTTGTGGCAATTTTACTTCCCATCCTGCAGAAGAGAAGTGCCTTTGGGGACCTAGCCCGGGGTCTTGAACACATTGAATACTTGGAGGGAATTGAGCTCATCCACAACTATTGGCTCAATGTGTCTCTTCAGAGCCAGCCTCCAGTTCTCATTGTATTGGTGAGACTTGTGCCACCATCACACTGGGGAAGGATGTTGCCTTCTTACTGGCAAATGAGACGCAATGACTCTGATTTTTCAAAAAAACTTTACTATGTAACATCTATAAGGTTATATGACCTGTGTATCAGGATCACAGTCTTTGACTCCTTTTTCTAATACCTGGCCCCTGAAACTCTCCCTTTCAGTGAGAGGAGGCTTCAACCCTGTAGTAAAAGTCTACACATTGGGTCAATTCAGCCCTTGTGGCAGTGCAGAAAGGGAATAGAAGTGGACCTGCCTTTCAGGAGCCTTGAAAAAGGGGTAAGAGGCCGAGTGGGATAGCATGCGAGGAAAGTTCAGGCTGTGGAGGGGAGTGGCAGAGTGGATCTCTGGAAAGATAATCGGGAAGGGCGATGGGTTCTGGCGCTCTGGCATCCCCTTATGTGAGGGCTGCTGTGGGACCACCAGAGCAGGTTGGAGGGTAACAGGGGCTTCTGCCTCCCTCTGAAGGCATGACACGTGTCTTCACGGGGGTGAGGCTCCGATGGAAGATCCGGAATTTCGAGTTCAATATCAGTATAGGCAAGAGCCCGGGGAGTATCTATTCTGATGATGGCCGTCATGCCATGTCTGCGTCGTTTGTTGACCCAGTACAGCAGTGGACTGTAACTAAATGTGGCAGCTTTCATCACCTCCACCCACTGCTGGGCACGCTGTCTCCTCCGCAGGTTCTTCCTCCAGTGGAGTACCAGCATGCAGCCACCAGTTATCACGGTGCAGAGCCCCAACAATCCGAAGTACCCTGGGACCCACGCTGGGGCAGTAAAAAAACAAAAAATACCAAAAAAACAAAAAAGGCAAGCTGACTGTCAGCTCTAGCTTGGGACCTGAACTGTGCCTCATTCCTCTCCTGGATTTGGCTCATTCATCCTCTCATTCCTTCCCACCCTTCTCAAAGACATGCCTAATAATTTCCTGATTCAGTCAAAGCTATATTTGCAGGGCACATAAGAGACCCCATTAGCCTTTTTTAGATAAGGAACACAAGGTGAAGAGGGGCCTGACCTGCCCAGACTCAAGTCAGGCCTTCTGGCTCCCAGTCCAGGACCCATGCAGTCATTCAGACCAAGAAGCCTCACTAAGGACAAGGACATCAATTGTATCTCTTCTGCTTGGACAGAGCATGGTCTCTGCCTTTGAGGAGTCCTTAGTTTCCTAGAGGAGTCTGTCTCTTAACTAAATAGCACTCCATTCAGGCAGTCCCCCCCTCCCCCCCATCCATGCGAAGCGTCTTCCCTGAAAGTTTGTCACACACACTCAAAAGGACTGGGTGTACTTACGACCAGGGAGGTCCATGTCCTCCTTTTGCGAATCCATAAGGTTCACTCTGGTTACCAGGCCTATGGCTCTGCAAAGAGTGAACTGACCCACTACTCTGCCCACCAATGGGAGTCCCCAGAAGGCCCAGTCCCATTGTTCTCTAAAGATGAGATCACTGGGTTCTGAGCATCAGGAATTCTTGGGCTGGTGCTTGTAGAGTGGTTGGCAGTTGATGGAATAATGGACTCCATCTTATGACATCTCATGAGCATGTTGTCTTCCATGAAAGACTGGCCCACCATAGAATTGTCTGTTCCCAACTTTGTGTGGTGAACTCACAGGCAGCTCCCAGCAAAGGGTCCTTACCCCCTCAGGAGCTTCTACTTGTGTTTTCAGTTGTTAGGGAGCCAATTTCCAGTGGGGAGTGAAGCAGGGAGGACAGTGAACATTGGACATCCCTACCCTCAAGAAGTGTCTTACCCAGTTGTCAGGGAACAAAATGGCTTAGAAGAACCATGTGGTCCAAACCTCCTCCTTTGGTTCCTACCATCTCTGTTTTGTTTCTTCAACAAGTGTTTTTTGGGCATCATCAGGTCTTGTATGTGATCTGCTTCTCTTTCCAGCTCCGTCTCCCTCCCCACCTGTCATATACCTTTCAGCCCTGGGCATGCCAGATTCCCACAGACCCTGCTTATTCTCCTCTAAACTTTGGCTCAGACTGCTGCTTCACTCAGGAGTGTCACTCACCACATTTCCACCACGGAACACCTCCTTATCCTCCCAGGTGGTCAGCTCCCCAACTCTGATACAAATAGTTCTTTCAGTTGATTTCCCGGTTTCTAGAACTCTGGAGCAGATAAATTTGAAGCAAATTGTTCCCAGGGACAGGAATCAAATTGATTTCAACAACTATAAATGTGTATAAAGTGGAAAATATAGTGTTCTACAGATTTAATATATTATTTTTAGAAATTGCTATATTTGAACTGGTATAAATGTGATGCCCTTTTAAATAATACGTCACCTACCATGAACAACTATAGTTCAGTTAAGTATGAATTAAACGGAAAAAATTAACCTGATGCTCTGCCACTGAGGCTTATTTTAAAATCAACATATTTTCCATCCCCTTCTCCCCATCCCTAACCTGGAAAAGGATTACTTTTTGACCCATTCATTTATCTGTCCTTGAGCACACACCCACCACAGGAGTGAAGAAATTCAGAGTTGGAGATGGCAGCAGAAGACTTAGAAAATGATTATATCCCAGATTAAGAGGTGAAATAGGACCGGGCACACCTGAAATCACATCTTTAAAGACACTTTGTTCCCCCTGATGTGCAGAATCACAGCCTCTGGGACAAGAGTCCCTTGCATTTTTCCTTTGCTTGCAAAGTAATTAAACTTCTGTCCTTCAACTGATATATATATAAATATACAAATGGGTATATCCATCCAACAGAAAATATGTGTGGATTTGTGTGTATATATATACATTATATTTATATAAGATTTTGATATTAGGGATGGACCCCAGTATTCAGTTATTGAATAAACAATGTAGGAAGCCTAAATCAACTAAAAATTGAAAATTATTTTCTCTCTGAAAAAATTTTAATAGAAATTTTACTTATTTTATACATCTATATTATTTGTTGAGATGTGAATATATATGTTTGTGTATAATATATGTATAATATAAAATATATAATACATATACATATGTATGTCTACATATATTTGTATGTATATATATGTATCTATATGTGTACATATGTGTATATATATATATCTACATTTATATATATATAAAAAATTATTGCTAAAATTAAGAATCAAAACCAGTTGACTTGTATGTATTTTAGACCCAGAGCTCATTCCCTGAAACATTTTGTTTATTGTGCAGAGCTTGCCCTCCATCCTGTCCTGCAGTTTCTTCTGCTTGCTGGTTGGAAATCTTGTCTGGTTATATTCCTTCCATTCTTCCATATGAAAACAGCCTTACTCTCTGTGCCAACCTGAGCCATGAAGTACTCTGAATGGAAACTACTTATGATTTTGTATTGAAGATATTTAAGAAAATGCAAGAAATACCATAGAGAAAGTAGTCAAAGAATTCGTTGGGTTAATTGTTTTTACAAAGTAAGTCTAAGTTTTAAAAAAATATTACACAATCATCAATTTGATTACTGCTTCTGCCCAAACAAAAGATGTTCCTATATTTGTTGAATCACTGAAGGTTGAAGTTTAGGACTAGAAATAGCATCATAAGAACTATTTGCTGCTCATCTCTTCTGGTTACACAGCCTGGTAGAGGGTCTCTAGGCTCTACTGTCTCTCAGTCCCTGATGCCCATTTATTGGGTCTGCTTGCCCAGAGCAGCATCTTTTTTTCTGCATTTCTTTTCTCTTTTTATTTTTTAGGTGAATGACAGGCTATTTTAAAAATCAGCACTTCAGTACAATGCATTGGCTACTTTTTTTATCTTAATTTTTCTCCTACACAAGAAGTATTACTTTGATAAGACAGTGGATTTGAATAACCAATTTACTTTACCAAAGCAATCTTCAAAGGACAAAGTTGGAGAACTCACTTTTCCCAACTGTGAATTTATTAAAAAGTGACAATAATTGAGACAGGTTGATACTGGCACAATGATTGACCTGCAGGCCACCGTAAAAGAGCTTAGTCCAGATGTTGGCCCTTATCTTTGTAGTTACTTAGTTTGACAGGAATATCAAGATAATTAAACAAGGGAGAAAAAGTCTTCTCAATTATATGCTGGGGTGACTGGATATCCACCTGACTCCTCACACAATGCACAGAGTTTACCCAAATTTAATTCCAGAACTAACTCAAAATAGACCTATATGTATGTAAGAGCTAAAGGGGAAATTTTCTTTAAAGGTATAGGAGTAAATTTTGACTTTATTAGGCAAATTCTTCTTGGATAGGACACCAAGAGCACAGAGATAAAGAACAATATGGGTAGATTGAACTTCAAGTTAACAACTTTTGTTCAAAGTATCTTGTCAAAAATGTGGAAAGACAAATGAGAGACAAGGACAAAATATGTGCACGTAACATTTCTTAAAAGAAAATGTATCCAGAATAAATAAAGAACAGAACCCAACACATAGATAGCCAATGTTTAAATAATGGACACATCATCTGAGTAGACCTTTCTCTAGAGACATTCCTAAAAGCAGATATTCTGGACAGTGAGCACATAAAAAAAATGTTCAACATCATCAGCCAGTGAGACTCAAAATAAGGTACTACTCCACATCCATGAGGATAGCTAAAATGAAACCAGATATTAACAACTTGGTAAGGATTTGGGAAATGTAGAACCAACCTTCCTACATTGCAGTAGAAATGTAAAATAATGTAGTTTCTTTGACAACTATCATTCAAGTGCCTGTGTAGGGGGCAATGTGGCATCATTAGACAGTTCTAGCAGGGCCACTCTGTCAGCATTAGAAGTGACTAGAATAGTTTTCAACATGTAGATGTACTATTGGATAAAAATAAAATATGGTCAGTCTTCAGATAGAAAAATGTACATGTCTAGAAGTCTTAGCTCTGTAGTACTTGGTGCAAAAAGAGTAAAAATGATTAATTACTTTTGATTTGATTTCAGTTATGTGCTAAGCCTTACAGTTCATGTGTTCCCCAATCTCAAATTTGAGTGTGCACAAAGAAATAAGAAAACTTATCTCAGTAAACCAGGAAGCACCAGTTGACATGGTTGACTTTCTAGTTTTGACAAATGAAAGAATGATCATTTAAAGAAAGCCAGACACTTGGAGCAACTAGAAACAAGTTGCAGATGTATGATACGGAAATGAGTTCTATTTGTTTATAAGAACCCAAAATATAGCCATGTGGAGCCACTGGAAATACCCTGCACTCTAATGGGCATGTAAGGAAATTGCCCAGTGACAACATTACCCTGGCATGTGGGCCACCTTCATTGTTTCTGTATTTTCTCCAAAAGGAGTTAGTGCCTCAGTTGTATCTTGGCTGTGCATGCTAGGACAGTTGAGTCTCCTGATTGAGGAACTTGGGTTCTCACAGCAGGCAGATAAGATGGATCTATTCTGATAATATTTCATGTTATGGGGACTCTCTCATGGCTCTTTAGATTGTGTGGTCATGGAAACCTTCTGAGAAGCTGAAATATACATGTCAGGAGTGAGCTGTGTGCAAATCAGGGAGAGGAGAATGAAGGGGATGATGGAGGCACAAAGACACACTTTCTAAGATGGGCCTGTTGTGACCCTATCTCAAAAGGCTGATGTGTTCTCTAGAGAAGTAAGATGAACACAGGGCAGGAGGTGTAGGAGCAGGCAAGTGCTGCAGCCTTATTGGAGGGTCGGGTAGGGAACCCCTTGTATAGAACTTTGTTCTGTGGGACAAATTGGACTTTACCAAGATCATGTAATGTTATGTAGATTAATCAAGTGATTCACTTTATTTTTTTTGGGGGGTGTTATTGTTTTGTTTTGCTTAATTTTATTGTGGCCCTGGGATTGAACCTGGGTCCTTGAGCATGCTAAGCAAGCACTCTACCACTGAGCCACATCCCCAGCACAGGAGATCTGTTTTTAAATACTATTTTATCAATATGTACAAAGAGTGGGCAGTGTCTACATAAAAATGGAGGTAAGGTACCCAATGAGGTGGTTGTTAATGTGACTCATGTAAATGGTGGTGTCCTGGCTTGGAAAGAAAATTTGCAGGACTTGTTGATGATGTGGATCTTTTGGGTGCCAGAAAAAGGAGAGGATATGGGTGGATGATGGCAGCATCCTCTGGGATTGGGGAGCCTGGAAGAAGCTGGCTTGAGTGGGCTGGAGATTTGAAAGGCTCTGATGGAGTTACAAACTGCAGAATCATTGAACTCCATACCATGAGAAAGTTCTGGGACAGGGACACAGGTGAACCCCAGGGATTTTTCTAAATAATTGCTGCAGTCTGGCTGGGCAAAATAATCAGGGGTTGACAAGAAACTTGTGAAGGTTGATACAGCGGGAGCCATTTTATTGTAGGATGGCAGAGGTATTTATACCTAACTGAATACACAGCCTGTTTCAATTTAGCATCATCCAGTTACAGCAATCCTCATCATCTTAAGTATACACAGCTTCACTCAATTAATATCATCTTAATAGTTTGCTGGCATTACTTCTCAAACCACTCCCTCTGGCAAAGTGCCAGGCACCATCTTGACTTGGTTGTGGCTCTCAGCAAATAATTACAAACCTCTTTAAGGAAAAGACATCTATACCTGCATCAGTATCTTAGAATTGAAACTAGGAGGCTAGCTTAAGAAGAATAGTCACAAATGCCAGACTTGAAGTTGTCTTCTTTGAGGTGTGAGAACTCTTGAACTTCCCAGGTGCTTAAGAAACACCTGGTGCCAGAATCCTTGTGACAGATTATCATTTGCAAGGTTCTTTTTGATGAGTAATGTGGAAGGCTCTAGCAGAATCACTATTTTTTTGTTGGGAGGAAAGGCACTTTGCCATTTGAGAATTGCAGCATAAGTGTAGAAAGGTGTTTGTGACATCTTGTTTTAAAAATGTCTTTTCCTCCTGGAAAGAGGAAATATGAGCTCAGGGGGAAAGACTGAGAAGAAATGTTGGGTGTAGATCTGTAATTGAAATTTTAAAAAGGGGTCAGGGTTTGCCCTTCCCCATTAGTGCAAGTGTTCTTAAAAGTTCTCAGAGTGCTTTAGGAATTTTCAAACAAGCTCATTGAGCCTTGTATACTCTTAAGTGTCTCTCAGCCATCACTGCATACAAGGGTAGAAAAGAGAATAGTCATTTTAGTGTAATGCTTGGTTGGTTGTATGACATGTGGGCCATGTATGCCAAAAGGAACCACAATGATGGTCTCTTGGTCAGCAAAGGCAGATGGAAAAAGTGTCATAGGCTTATTCCGTGTTCACATGTACATCTTGCTGAGTTGTGCTACCTGACAGGTAATGGTGACTGATGTAGTCTCTGTAGAAGACAACCCTGTCTTTAAAAGTTAGATTTAGCTGTTGTCATGGTGTGCACCTATAATCACAGCTACACAGGTCAAGGCAAATTTGATGACAAATTTGAGGCCAGTTGAGGCACATTAGTGAATCTCTGCCTGAAAAAAGGGGAGGGGCAAGTACGTAGCTCAGTGATAGAGCCACTTCCCAGTTCAGTCTCTGAATATTAATATCAAAAAGAATAAGTCACTATTTAATCATGATTTAGAAATAGTGTATTTGCAGAAGTCTATGACCCAGAATTGTAACACCTAAGTTGGTTGGGTGGGGCTCCCCCACCCCACTTCCATAGTTTTCTCTAATATAAATGTATTCTTGCTTGTGTCGCCATATTTTTAACTTTTTTACAAAATGGTGTAATAGATGAAATGTGTAAAGACTGTAGAATGATGAGGTCCTGTCTAAAGGTATGAGACTGAGTCCCATGAGAAGGATGACAGTACTGAAGGAGTTTGTCAAGTCAAGACTGTAGCAAGTACTAATTTTCTGACTGTGCTTGTGTCTGCATGGTGTGTGCACAGAGGTTGAGCTCTGTGTGTATCCCTTAGCATCTTAGATTCTTCTATTAAAAAATGCCTATGGCTAATGTTTAGAAAATTGTTTTTTGTTGTTGTTGTTGTTTTTTGTACCAGGGTTGAACTCTGGGGCAGTCAACCACTGAGCCACATTCCCAGCTCTACTTTGTATTTTAGTTAGAGACAAGAGTATCATGAGTTGCTAAGCCCTTTGCCATTGCTGAGGCTCGCTTTGAACATGTGATCCTCCTGCCCAAGCCTCTATAGCTGCTGGGATTACAGGCATGTGCCACTGCACCTGGCTGAGAAAATGGTATTCTTTAGGGGAGGAGAGTGAGAAATTTCAGGTTTTCTGGTTCTGCAATGTTAGGAGATGCAGGAATAATGAAAGAGAGATGCTCTAATTGCCTGTACAAATGTGAATCCAGGGACAAGATTATTTCAGAGTTCTATATTGTTACCAGGGTTAAGATCCAGCTGCTTGCCCCACACCTGGCCAGTCAAGTTGACAACTAAGTAGTTGAGGCAAAGAAAGTGACTGCATTTAAAAAGTGGCTCAGTGAGAAGAAAGAGGGATTCTGTATCCAAATCCCTACCTCTTAGGAAGCTGATCTCAGGGGGCTTATGTTAGTGATTCATGGGTGTTTCCAGATGGGCAGGTGTTCTGCAGAGGGAAGGCTGGATAATGGTATCCAAGTCATGATATTTTCCAATTTCTAAGATCTCAACAGTAAAGATCATGATTTTTTTCCTATTACGGACTAGGTGCATATTATACAATGATAGGGAAAGTTAATTCTTCCTAGACCCTCTTGCTGAGCTGGTAGCTTAAATCATTGTAATGAGGGAGAATATCCTTCCTCAGTTAGTGATATAGTGTAAACTCCCAGCAGTGAACACAGAGCATCCTTCCTCAGCTAGCTACTCCTATCATGAACAGAAACACATCCACTAGTGAATTTCAGTATTTCAACACTGAGGACAGGCAGTAATTTTTTCAGGAAAATAGTCCTGATTTGCAAACATCTAATTGTCATTGATTATTTTCCTTGGATTGATCACAATAGGAATGTTTTAATTTTCAGATCCCAGAATGCACAAAGAGAACTTAAAATACTGATGTTTTAGGCTTGACCTAGATTTTCTTAGGAAGAACTTTGAAAGAAGTAAGGCTCTTCCAACATTACAAGTCAGTAAGATGGATTTTGAAGATATTCATGTCATTGTGGGGTCAAATAAAGTCTAATGCACAAAGGAACCCATGCAGTCATGTTTATAGCTATGACAGTTGCTCTTTTGAGTAACCCTGTTTTTCTCTGTGAGACAACAGGCAAACACTGAATCAAAATGCATGAAGAGCACTTTGCTATAGGAGCTATGTCATCTCTTTATCTAACATTATAGACATTTGTTCATGGCAGTTGGAAGACTGATCTCCCAATTGTATTCCTAAGGCTCAAATACATAGAATCAAAATGATGCAGAGGAACCTATGTTAAAAGCAAAGACTAAAGTTTTAACAGTATTAGAGCAAAGAAGGATTAATGAATCAGGCAGCACTGAGAACCAGAAGAGGTTCAGAGTTTCATGGCAACAGTGTGGGCAGTGCGCTTCCATAGGCTGATGTAGAAGTACAATGGAAAAAATATATTTGACCAGAGTCAAAAGACCCTACATAGATGTTGTTTAGCAGTTTCTGTAAATTGGTAAATTTTTTTAGTTTCATTTTTCTAAAAACTTAAACTGGTTCCTAGGTTTCTGTAACATTTTTACATTAATTCTCCATGTACCTGTGGAGGAAGCTGAAGGAAGCCCTGGAATCATCTCAGTCTAATGAACTCTCAACTAAAACTTCATATCACTCAGGATAGAATCCAAGTTCCAAGCCACTCATTGTTAAGACTAGAATTATGAGATTTCAGTAGAAAATAGCACCAATATACAATGGAAATGCCCTTGGATAATGTTGATTTTGAAAAAGCAGTAATTTATGTCTTGTGATTCTATTTCAGTTTGAGGCTGATCCACTAGCAGATTGTTTAAGAGGATCAACAATTCCATCTTTACTTAGAGTGATGTCACTAAATGACTGGATGTTTCCTTATTCTAGGAGCTGTGTTGAAATAGTGAGTTATGTCTATGGGAAAAGGAAATATGTAAGTACAATGGCAATTTTAATTTTCAACAATTTAAAAACCCATAAATAATCAATTATTTCCAATTTAAAATCAGTTGTTAACAATCTGAAAGTAGAGTCCCTGGCATATAAACATGTAGGAATCATTTTATCAAAACTCTGAAACCCTAGAAGTAGAGGGTAATGTCTGCTTGTCAGCAAACACCAGAACAGGTTTTTATGACATGGTTTGTGGCTGTTAGGATAGATGTTGAAGAAGGCATGGGAATTAGAAATTTGGTGTGAATGGGTGGGGAATACTTTTTAAATTTGTTTAGTCCTATAAGACAGGATAATGACCTTTAGCATATATTATATTCATTCAGTTTATATTATATACATTATATACATTTAGCATACATTATATATACATACATAGAGTATCACTTATTCTATTTAGGATCCCACTCTTGTAATTGTACAAGATCTGGAGTTACCCTGATTGTGTATACATATATAAGGCTAGCAAAGTTATGACTGATTAATTCTACTGTCTTTCCTATTCCCCTCCTCCCTCCCTTCGTTTCCCTTTGTAGAATACAATGGATTTCTATTATTGCCCTCCCCAACATCTCTTGTTTTGGGCTAGCATCCACAAATCAGAGAGAACATTTGGCCTTTGGTGTGTTGGGATTGGCTTATTTCACTTAGAATGACAGTCTTCAGTTCGGGTTGGGGAATATTAAGAACTCGCCCACTGGGCACAGTAGCACAAGCATGTAATCCTATGTTTCTCAGAAAGCTGAGGCAGGAGCATCACAAGTTCAAAGCCAGTGTCAGAAACTTAGCAAGGCTTCGAGCAACATAGAAAGACACTGTCTCTAAATAAAATATAAAAAGGGCTGGGGATGTGGATCAAGGGTTGAATGCCACTTGGTTCAATCCCTAGTACCAAAACAAAACAAAACAAACAGCAGCAAGAACAACAACACAAAACAAGGCTCCAATCATGTTTCCAAAAATTGAACTTATTTTTAAAGGAAATTTAATCTTTTTATAGGAATTTTGGGTTCACAGGAAAATGAAGAAGATACTGAGACTTTCTGTGTTACTCCCCCATTATCAATATCTCCCACCAAAGTAGTGCATTTATTCTAATGGATGAATGTACATTAATAGATTGCAATCACCAGGCATGGTGGAGGAGCACGCTTGTAATCACAGTGGCTCGGGAGGCTCACTTGGGAGGATTCTTAGTTCAAAGCCATCCTTAGCAATGGTGAGGCACTAAGCAACTCAGTGAGATTCTGTCTCTAAATAAAATGCAAAATAGAGCTGGGGGTGTGGCTGAGTGTTTGAATGTCTGTGTTTTTAAAACCTGGAACCCCAATCCCCCAATATCCATTGCAGTCACTCAAAATCTGCAGTTTACATTTGGGTTCATTCTTGTTGTACATTCATACACAATGTGCATGTGACATATGTCCACTATTATATTATCAAGAAGAGTAGTTTCAACTAATATTTGTTCTTTTTTTTTTTTTTTTTTTTTTTACTATCTCAATATTTTTTTCCCTTTTCTAGAATGTCATATACTTGAAGCATGTAGTAGGTAGACTTTTCAGATTGGCTTTTTTTATGTAGTAATAAACATTTAAAGTTCTATTATTTCTCTGGATTGGTAGGTCACATCTTTTTAGTGCTAAATCACAACATTTTGTTGTCTAGATGTAGTTTATTTTCCCATTCCCTTACTGAAGGACACCTTGATTACTCCCAATTTTTCACAGTTATGCATAAAGCTGCTCTAAATATTCTTGTGAAAGTTTTTGTGTGTATGGACACAAGTGTTTAACACTTTTGGGTAGATGGCAAGGAACATGATTGTTGTATCATTTTATCAAAATATGTTAGTTTTTAACAAACCACCAAACTGTATTCCAAAGTGGCTGTAGCACTTGCATTCCACTTGGGAATGATCAGAGTTCTTGCTGCTCTAAATTCTCACTGGTATTTGGTGTTGCGGGTACTCAGGGTTCAGGGCATTCTAATAGATATAGAGGGACAGCTTGTTTTAATTTGCATTTTCTCATATGATATGGAGCATCTTTTTACATGCTAACTCTTTATATCTTTTCATATGTGTATGTATATATATATATATATATATATATATATATATATATATATATATATATATCTACCTTCCTTGGCAAGGTTCTTGTATATTTGGCCCATTTTAAAGTCAACTTATTTTCTTATTATTGAGTTGTAAGAGTTTTTGTTATATTTGGGATAACAGCCATTTATTAGATGTCTTTTGCAAATATTATGATTTACACTGTATCTTGTGTTTTTGCTTATCTCTTGGCAGTGTCCTTCACAGAGCACACATTAATTTTAATGAAGCCCTACTAACCAATTTATTTTTTCATGGATTTTTGTCTTTGATGTTGTATGAAGTCCTTGTCATAATAATTCAAGATTATTGAAATATTCTCCTAGAAAATTGTAGGAGTTCTTAATTTTTGTGGTGTACATTTAGGTCTATGATTTATTTCACATTAGTTGGGTGAAGGGTATAATTTTTGTGTGCACATTTATCTTTCTTCTGGCATGTGGATGTCTAGTTATTCTAGGATCATCTGTTGAAAAGATTATCTTTATTGCATTGACTTTTTCCTCTGTCCAATTATTGGCCTTAGTGTAATTCTGGCTATAATGTCTTCTCCATTTACCAATTTATGCATGTTTTTCCACAAACCATTGTAGTTTTCTGGTAAGTCTTGATATTGGATACTTTTTCCTCCATATTTGTTCTTTTTCAATATTGTATTATTAGATGTAATGTACCAATATAAAAATGTGGAAAGAGAAAAAATATATTGTATTGGTTATAGTGGAAGTTTTGCTTCTCCTTGTACCTTGGAAAAATTATTTTGCCACTATTCACAAAATACTTTACTGATTTTGATTAGCATTGCATTGACCGTATAAATTAAGTGGGAAAGAACCCACTGACGTCTTGACCATAATGAATTTTTCTATCCAGGAACATGGAATGTGCTCCATTCTTTATTTTTTTATTCATTGGAATTTTCGTTTCCCTTTGATAGGTCTTGTATACCTTTTATCAGATTTACACCTTAGTATTTCATTTTTAGTATTTCAGTTTTTAATTTCAAATTCCACTTTTGTTAATTGATAGAATTAAAAGAAAGGAATTTGACTCTTATGTATTAACTTTCTATATTGAAATCTTACTCTAAAATCTTATCCATTCTAGGAGGTTATTGATTCTAATTATTTTCACAGATGTCATCTGCAAACAAAGACACGTTTATGGGTTTGAATTTCTTGTGTAATTACATGAGTAAATTTTACTTTGAATAAAATGTTAAAGGAGTTCATGAGTGAGGACACCACTGATTTTTAAAGATTCAGTTTTCTTTACTCAACCTTTTTGTTTATGAGTGCAGTTGAGCTAAATTTCTGAGAGTTCTGACACCCTCCAATGTTTTGTCTGGTGTTTAGTCTGTCTCTTCTGAATGTGTTTATTGCCTTTTGGTATGCCTTGTAATTTTTCCTTGATGGCTGGATATGATGTGCTGGGTCAAAGTGGGTGATGTAAATGGTTATGAGGTAGCAAGGTGAAGGGAAACTAGACTCCCATAATTAGGTCTCAATCTCCGGGGAGGTTGTGCCTGTGGACTGTGAATTTCACGGGTGCTTAAGTTCTTTTCTCTTCCCTTTGGTTAGGTAGGAATGAATGGCTAGAGTGTGCTAGAGTTGCTATTTCCCTTATCTTATGCAGGTTAACTGCTAATTCCCCACAGATCAGGCTCTGATAACTGGTTTCTCCTGCAGGCCAGTCTTGCTGGGAAGAAGAATGCTATAGAATATTTCAGAAGGATTCTTCTTTCTCCCTCTTTCTGGAGCCATAAAGGAGTTTTTCTCTGGTATTTTTATGAAAATCTGGTTCATCTAGAACTCAATCTTTCAAAATTATGAGGTCCTCCCTGAGCTTGCATATACATTTTGTTTTTAATTTCTCACAGATGTCCACACTGAGCCTTCAGCAATTTCAATAAATTGTCAATTACATTTGGTGTCTGTTTTCTTTTCCTGGGCTGCCTGCTCGGGGGTGCTCAGGTAAGGCCTGACTCCTGTGCTACCTGTTTTAGCCATTTTCCCTGGGTCTTTACCTCTCTTAGAGACCCCAGAATGATCATTCATTTTTTTTTCAGTTGGTCTGTTTAGCTTTTTACTTCTAAAATATGAATGGTGACACCTAAGCTCATTAGAAGGAAAACTTGATCTACAGATTACTTTTAAAAATAATTAAAATGCACATGTTGGTGTTTATATCATAGCCCATTTTGCATTTTATTCACGCATGAAGTGTTATGTTGTATTTCACTGTTCTTTGCCTCTTTAGAATAGATGATACACTTATTTTCTAGGTACAAAGTAAATGAAAACCCAATCTTACATATAATCGTGTTATAGAAGCATATCACATGACATACACAGATGGTATCTACTTTGTTTGTCTTCTGTTTTTAGTTCTAAATCTGCATTTACAAGTACTTTAAAATTCAATATGCTGCCCATGTTTCCCTAAACTAGCCAACAAATGCCAATGTACCTTTATAGTTAGTTAAATACACACTGTCAGGATTTAGCTATAACCTTAATATCACCATCTTATGCTAATGTTCTCAGACTTGAGAACTGGATATTATTTTTAAAAGAGAAAGGATATAGAAATGTAATGTAATATGGCTTATAGTAATCATAATTTTCATCCCCAATCATAATCTAAGTACGTGTTCTATTTCTTCTAACTTGATTCCTTCCCCTTGTTCAATGGAATTCCTCATTTTTCCTTCCATCCATTGTGTTAGACCAAGTTGTCATTACTTGGTGTCTGAATGTCTATAGAAAGATCCCATCTTACTCCCTTCCTTGAATTTTTGTCCTTAATTCATCTTGCATCCTCCTCTTGCTTCTAAGATAATCTTTGTCTAGGGAGGCTTTCTTAATCATGAAGCAAGTGTGTTTTGTTTGTTTGTTTGTTTTTTTACATGGAGCCTAGACTTTCTTGTTTTAAGTGCTACAGGAAATCCTGGGATGCTACACTAAGAAACAGCTTTTCTGAGCCATATTCATTTTCAAATAAAATAACTTAGCTCTTTAGATAAAATGGTAAATTAATATATAGAAATATATACTTATTGGATACAACATGTCTAAAAATATACATCCATAGCATTCATTACCTAAATAGTTGTGTTTGTGGTGAACACTTAATATCCACATTTTTTAAAGAATGTAATATGCACCATTATCTGTACTTGCAGTGTTATACATTAGATTCTGGAACTTATTGCTTCTGCCTGATTGTAATTATGTGACATTTAACTAACACCCCAAGAGGCTCCTCATTGTTTCTAACCAGGCCACCTGTGGTAAACACTTTCTGACTTTCCACTCTTGAGATTAATGTTTTTAGGTTACACACATGAGTGAGGATTATATGGTGCTTTTCTTTGTGTGCCTGACTTATTTCATTTGATGCACTATCCTCCATGTTCACCCATGATATCAGAAATGACCAGATTTCCTTCTTTTTATACTGAATATCATTAATTGTGTGTATACCACTTTTTGTGCATTCATCTCTTGGACTTGTAGGTTGATGCCATATCTTGTCTATTGTGAAAGGTGCTGTATTAAACACAGGAGGAGAGCTACTTCTTTGATGAACTGATTTTGTTTCCTTTATGTATATACCCAGAGTGGGGTCATTGGATCATAGGGCAGACCTGCTTTTAGTTCTCAGAAACTTCCCCTCTGTCTGCTATGGTAGGCTGGAGAAGTTGACATTCCCACTAGCAGTGTGCGAGGGTGACCTACTTCAGAAATTTGATCATGGCCCTTCTTACTGGAGTTAGATGATACCTCATGTGGCTTTGACCTGCATTCCCTGATGATTAGTAATGTTGAGCATTTTTTCCACATGTGTGTTGGCCATTTGTATGTCTTGTTTTGAAATGTGTCTATTCTGGTCTTTTGTCCATTCTTTCACCAGGTTTTTTTTTTAATTTATACCATACAATTTATTTTTATTTTAGTCTTACATGACAGCAGAATGTATTTTGACATAATAACATACATGGAATATACGTACATCAATCATATTGTCTATTCCATTCTTCTGCCCTTCCTATCCCCCCTACTTTTCCCCTCCTCTCCCATTCTTCCTCTTTGTCCAATCTAAGGTGAGACACTTTTTTTCTTTTTCTCATCACAACATCATATATGTATTCTGTATAACAATGAGGTTCTCCTTCCATCTTCCATGCAACTCCCCTTCTCCCTGTTTTCCCCTCCCACCTGTCTTCCCTATTTTGTGGTAGTATTCTTCTCATGCTCTTCCTCCCTATCCCATTTTGAGTCATCCCCCTTATATCAGAGAAGACATTTGGCATTTGTTTCTTAGGGATTGGCTAACTTCACTTAGCATAATCTGCTCTAATGCCATCCATTTGCCTGCAAATGCTATGATCTTGTTATTTTTTAGTGTTAAGTAATATTCCAATGCAGAAAGCAAATTTCACCCAGAAATAAAATAGGAAGCAGAGTATGGCCCAGAGGAAGTGTTCAGCCAGGAGTTTATTTAAGCCCAATTGCTAGAAAGATAGGCAGCTCATCTGTTTCCTGTGTCTGGTCATTGAGGCTCACCAGGGCCACCAGTTCTCCACTCTAGGTGAAGCCTTCAAAGAACTCGGGCATTGAGAGCACAGGCCTAGGGTTCAGGACAGCTGGGTTTCAATTCAGATGACCTAGCAGTGACTACCTGGACTTGTCCCTCAAAAGCTGAACTATTCAACTGTTGGGAGCTGTTCTTATTCACAGCTGTTCTTTTTAGTTGACCAACTTTGAGAATCCCATGAAGGTATGGACTTTAACCTGAGAAAACCTATAGTACATGCAAAATCTAGTATATAATTTCTAAAATATCGCAAGCCTCTGGTCTCTAAATCCCAGGCAAAGCAATCCTTGAAAGTTTTTAACCCCACTTTGGGCAGTGTAAAAATCGTCACCATTGTTAAAACTAGTGCCTTGACTGAGAGTTCTTGATAAGGGGATCTCTGCCTACTTAAAAACAGGAGATCATGATATTATCAAATGTATCCAAGGGATGATTCCTCCCTAGGGTAATGGTTTTTGATAATGACTTGATGTGAGCCTTGGAATGCTGCTTTTAGGTTCTAGGTGTGTAAAACTTGGTAGGAGAGTAAGAAGGCCAAGGCCAAATGGGGGTGAAAATGAAAGTTCTCAGGTTCTCTGTCTGGCCTTTTACTTTGGACCTTGCTGGTACCCTGAGAACAGTGTTTGACAAGCCTTAGAAGGTGGTAAATATTTGTTGAAGGAATGAACTTGCAAATGTATTTGTAGTATGGATTCTTACAACAAGCAAGAGAAACTGGTGTTGTTAACCAAGTTGAGACGTTTTGTGTGATTAGCATTTAGTGATCAGCACATTAGTAAATGTCCTTTCATGATGGCTTTTGCTCCCTAAGCCACCTTAGAGTTGCTGGCATTGGGATCAGAAAAATTCTTCTAGTACTGGGAATTGCACCCAGGGGAGATTTACCACAGACCCACACCCCGAATTTTTTGATTTTTATTTTAAGACAGAACCTTGCAAGTTTGCTAACTTGTCATCCTCCTGCCTCAGCCTCCCTGGCTTCTAGGATTGTGGGCATATGCCATTGCACCTAGCTGGATAACAAATATTTTCATAATGAAGAGCCCTTGTATTTCTATTATTATTTTAAAGTACATATTTAAAAATGTATAAAAACCTGCACAGGAGCAACTATAAAGCAAACAGTGTTATAATCTTCACCCAGGTAAGAATTAGAATATTACTAGCAATGTTGACACCACCCATGTCCTTTCCCAGTTACATCCATCTGTCTCCACATAGGTAACCATTCTCTTGACTTTGGGGTAGTTTCCTTGCTTATCTATACTTCTACCCCATATGTATGCCTTCCTAAATTTACTTGAACTTGTCACATGCTGGTCTTATGTTTTTATTATGCATTTTTTGAGTTTTGCTTCATTTTTTAAATGTTTGTGAGATTCCTCAATTGAGTGTGGTTTATCTTCTTTGCTGTATTGAAGTCCATTTTATGAATATGCCACAAGTTATTCAGTCACAGATGACCCTTTTTATAGCTTTGGACTGTTACAGTGTAGATATAAACATTTTTGTGTATGTGTCCTGGTATACAGCTACTTGTATTTTTAGAATTGATGATGAATCTAGTAGTGAAATTGCTGAGTCACAGACTATTCCTATCTTCACTAGTACTACATGCTACCAACTGTTTTGCAAAGTGTTTGTACCAATTTGCACCATCATGAACAGTATGAGTTCCTGTTGCTCTACATCTTCACCACCCACTTGCTGTTGTAGAGTTTTTATTTTTGGTCAATCTTAAGGGTATTTAATGAGTGGTATCTTATTGTGGTTTTCATTTGCATTTCTCTGGTTACTCATGACTTAAAATCTTTTGTATTTCCTCTTTTTTGAAGTATGCAGTCAGGTCTGTTGCACATTTTCTATTAGATCATGTACCTTTTCATATCCTCATTAATTTACAGGTGTTGTTCATGCATTTGTTTTTTTTTACTACTTTGTTGTTTTATGTGAGTTTCAAATATCTTCTAATTTGTGTTTTTTTCCTTTTTTTTTTTAAAAAAAGATAGTTCCTTGAATGAAGATTTTAACATGCTAAAATTTATCAATACTTCTTGTTTATGGTTTGTGTATTTTTTGATCTTATTCCACTTAGTTTCAATTTTTGTTTAGTGGAAGTAGAGGTCTGTTTCATTTTTCCTCCACACAGTTAACCAGTTGTCTAGCAACATTCACTGAAAAGAACACCTTTGTCCAGGTGTGGTGGTGCTCACCTGTAATTCCAGTGACTTTCAAGGCTGAGGTGGATATTTTCAAGTTCAAGGTGAGCCAGGGCAATTTAGTTGGAGCTTGTCTTAAAAAAAAATTCCTGGGAATTTAACTCAGTGTTAGAGCATCCATGAGTTCAATCCCCAGTATTGCCCCCCCATCCTAAAAAAATTGCTTTATATACTGATCTGCTGTGCCATCTGTGATATATCAAGTATTTGTGAATATGTTTCTTGGCTCTTTTTTTTCTGTACTGTTGTAGCATATTTCATCATGGGATCACCCTAGGAATCTTTGAGCAAGATAGTTAAAAGAATCAGTGTTCAATTTCCTCATATGTAAAATAGAACGGTAATATTACTAAAGCTAATATGTTTGTTATGAGGGCTGAATTAATAATTCAAAGAGCTTAAAGCTTTAGTATTTCTTTATGTGTATATATACACAGATAAAGAAATAAATTCATTTTTTTCTGTGAATAGAAAAAATCGCCATGGATTTTAGAATTTATATTTATCCTTACTTTAGTAGTTCTAAGCTTATTTCTGTACATGTAAATCTTCTTCATCCTTCAATGACAAGAGCAAAATATTGCTTGAGTAGGTGGCAGAGAAATTAATATTTGTAATTAATTTGAATTCATTATTTACCAACTATGAGTCCTTGTACCAGATACCTACGGAGTTCAGACATGTTATTAAAATGTATATGGAATTACCTACTTTGTATGGTTTTAGAAAGAAAATGAAACCCAACTTACTTTTATGCTTTTATAAATTAAAAATACATTTACTGAGAACCCAATACATATTAACACTCTTCTAGACATTGGAGCCAGAGGATTAGATACTATATACTATAACTTACCTTTGATAGAAATGATCTTCTAGTGGGGAAAGATCAGCAATTAAAAAATCGGTGATAAAGTAGCCACCAAGGTAATTAAATGGTGCACTTGGATGCAGGTAAGGTGTTTCATGTAGCACAGTAAGTGGGAGTGTGACCAAGGTGGGGGGCCACTTAAGTAGAGACCAGAATATCTGAAATGCGAAGATCAGTGATAGTCTTGGAAGAACACATGGGTGAGAATAAGAATATATAATAAGAATTATATATAATTAGCTTTGCTTTCAGTTCCGGACACAGTACTGCTAAAACCTTTCTAATTTTCTGAGTAATGAGCTGATTGTAGCACCTTTTGTTTGCTCTTAATTCTTGGTTTCTAACACAAGAGCTTCTAGTTCCCTTGGATTCTCCAGAGTTATAGAATCTGTTTATAACAAATAGATAGGTATCTTGTGATAGAAGGGCCTTAGGTGGATTAGCATGGGAGCTGGTTGACAGCACAACTATGAAATTAGAGGGCTGAATCTTTCAGCCATACCCCCTGATTTTTGGGGAAGAGATGGACCAGAAACTAAGTACAATCATCAATGGCCAGGGAGTTTATTTAATTGTGTCTTTACAATGGAAAGTCTATTAAATCCTAAGTGATAGAATTTGGAAGAGCTTCTGGGTTTGTGAGCACATGGAAGTGCTGGGAAGGTAGAGTGCTCAGAAAGAATGTGAAAGCTATGTCCACCTGATGACACACTGTGTTCCATGCTTCCCTTTCATTTGAAATTTGAATTCATTTTTTACCAACTATGTGTCCTTGTACCACATACCTACTGAGTTCCGACATGTTATTAAAATGTATATGGAATTACCTACTTTGTATGGTTTTAGAAAGAAAATGAAACCCAACTTACTTTTAGGCCTTTATAAATTAAAAATACATTTACTGTTTTTGGGTTGTTTTCTTTATAATACACTTGCAACAGTAAGTCAAGTGTTCCCCCACTGTGAGATGTGACAGCACATTATGGAACACAGTGAGGTGGTCATGGGAAACTCCAAGGGGTAGGTAAATTGAACAAAAGTGTGGCTAACTTGGAGACAGCTACTTGTGAGTCTCATCTGAAGTGATGGACAGGATGGTATGACTGAGCCACTGATCTGTGGGGTCTGTATTAACTCTTGGTAGTGTCAGAATTGAGTTTAAATGTAGGATATACAGTTTGTATCTGGAGAATTAGAGATTTATTTGGTGTGAGTTCAAGAGAAAACAACTTATTTTCCTTTTATCAGGAAAAGAACAGCAAGTTTAATGATCCTTGACTCCTGAAGAGCCCCTATAAAGTTGCAGGTGGTTGAGGGAACGTGGTAGAGACTACATGACCCATGTCAAAAAAGGGAGGTTTAAAAGGGAATGGTTTACATTTCCAAAGAGAGAGCTAATGTGTAGAATAAAAAGTTATAGGGCAAGGATAGAAGCAGGAGACTTAATGAGGGCAAATTGCAATTGTCCAGGTTTGAGGTAAAAGATAGTGAGGTGGAGTTAGTTAAAATTTGTAAATTAGGTTATATTTTGAAACATATGTCCATGAATTGAATGTTGTGGTGCAGAGACCCAGTAGTGCTCAGTATGACTCTAAAGTTATGTCCTAAACCATAAGGAAATAGTGATGACATGAATAGTAGTGATACTATTATAAATATTACTGGAGTCACAGAAGTTTTAAACTGATTTTTGCATAATAGCTTGCTTAATCTTCACAAAAAATGCTATGTTAGGCACAATTATTTTCCCATTTTGCAAATATACTAACATAAAGAAATAAGTATGCTGTCTATTTTCCCAAGTCTTCAAAATGACATATAAGTTTTAACCACAGAATCTGGCTTTAAAAATCTCTGATTTTAACTATACAGTGCCTCTGATTCAGGAAGAATAAACTTGGCAGGTTTACTAAACAGTGTTAAGTAGACTGTTAGGTACATGACTAATCATCAAAAGATTCATCAGGGCTCAAAATGAAAATTTAGGAGAATTCAAATTAGACATGGTGAATAAAGCAAGAAACGTGGTGTGACACAAGGGATTCAGCCGAGCTTCAAATGTTCCCAATCCTTGAATTTTCTTATTTTTTTAAATTTTTTTATACTTCTAGGGATTGAACTCAGGGCCTCACACATGCTAGACAAGTTCTGTACCCCTAAGCTGTACCCCATCCCTTGAAATTATTTTAAAGGTGATTTATTTATTTGACCAGCATTTTGTGGTTTTCAGTCTACAAATCCTGTACCTGTTCGTTAAATTTACACCTAGTTGTTTCATAGTTTTTAGCTATTATCATTGACTTTTGATTTCACTTAGCATGTCTTAGTGGATTTGTGCTATTCATTCTGTTTATCACACACTGTGGCTAGGCCATCCTAGTGTAGAGGAGGAAGCATCAGGAGATCTGAGCTGAGGTAGGAAAATGTGGCTCAGTCTCTACCTCTGCCTCTTCCTGGCTCTTGATCTTGGACAAGACGCTGGATTCTCAGGTAATTAGTAGCTACATCACTAGAGTGAGAACAACTCAAATTATACTTCAATACTACTTATTATTGGTGCTTTGCCCTTAGTAGATTTCTACTTTAAAATAGATATTCATATGTTTTTCAAAATGCTTTGATGAACCATTTTGAAAATGAAAGGCAAAGACCATGGAATCTGGTTTAAATGGAGAAAGTCAAACAAAGTCTTCTACCTATATTCTGACTGCATAAGCAATAAGTATAAATTTTGAGATAGGCAGTTATGAAATGATAGGAGAGATCTGCACAACATTGTTGCCCATGGGAAATCTAGTTCTGTATGGAATAGAGACACACTTCTCTCTCTCTCTCTCTCTCTCTCTCTCTCTCTCTCTCTCCTCTCTCTCTCTCTCTCTCTCTCTCTCTCTCTCTCTCTCTCTCTCCCTTCTGCAGTCTCTCTTTTCTTCTCTATTTCTGACTTTATTTTTGTGCTGCTCCATTCTGCCTTATTGTCCATCACTATAAACTTCCATTAGAATCTGTAATGCTCAAATGCTCTAGATAGATGGACAGGGGAGCCAGAATAATTGAAGGGATAAATAATATCACAAAATAGGACCAGACTACATGTCTGCTGGGAGCAAAAAGAGAAAATAAATCTTTTGTGAGTTGAGAATAAGGTAAAGTTCTAGTTTAAGAATGGAAATTAAAACTAAGTAGTATAATCAATCAGGAAGTGATAAAATCTTAGAGAAGGCAGACTTAATGTAAATCTCCCAGGGCAGACAAGGTGATGTAAATCAGCACCTATTTTGTAAGACACAGAAGACATATGTGGATAGAAATGCTCACCTGTGGCATGCTGTGTTCTCATGTTGACAGTCAAGGCAGCCTGAGAGCGCATGCCAGTCCTGAGCTGGGTGATGGTGGCCAGCACAGAACCACAGTGTGGTTTAGTCTCTTCAATTGTGATATGGGACAACACACATGAACTTTACAAGAGTGTGTTGAGAAAATAAAATAGTGCAATGCCTCATATCTAATGTATGTTCAAACACTCTTGAGTATGAGTTGTATTAAAATTAGATTTAATTCCTAGGGACATTGATTATTTTATTGGACATCTCGTAGCTCACAGAGAAGTGCCTGGCACAGAGCAAACATTGATAGCAGATAGTAGGAGTGTGAAGAGAAAAGGTTATGTGAATTAATGTGGGTAATTTCTGACACATCAAATCCTTGATATCTTTGTTAAATGACTGATTAAGTAGATAATTATGCTACATATTATAAACATCTGTTTTAAATCCCCAAATCCACTTACACGAACTGGGCAAACCCCTGTGAAAATATAGATCTGAGGCATAAGAAAGAATGCTCAAGATTACTTCAAGCAATATGCACGGGCAGCAGGGGAGAAAGACACATGCACTTGCTAGTTTGGCCTCTCACAGTTATTTCCTCTGAGTCTTTGAGTAACACCTAATTGCCAAAAATCAAACAATTAAGAATAATAAGGAAGTTAAGGCTTTATTTCTATGCCCATTGGGCACTTGGGTCTGTTAACAGCCCTGCCATGCATCTATCTGCTGGATAGTGTTATGGATGAGAAATCTAAGGCTCAGCGAGTTCCCACTGATTTATTCTGTATCTGGGAATAGTGGAGGAAAACTGGGGCTTGAACTTGAATCTTTGGACTGCAAATCCTGTGCTCTAGTTTCCCAGCCAAGTCTGGTGGCTACGGTTTATGTTAATTATTTTTCCTTCCAAGCTGATAAGGAAATAGCTCAAAGAACAGAACATTGTTGATTGCAGTGAGGTTTCCTTCCAAGCCTTCTCTCACTTTGCAGAATGTTTTCCTAATTTGGCTTTAAGTGAGTGCAGCTCCTGGTGGCCCTGGCCACTGACTCCTTCTTGTGAACAGTCTGGTCCATTTCCTTTAGTTGGTCTACATCCCCCAAGCAGTTGTAGTGTCTGAGGCTTTAAAACCAGGTGGCCCATTTCCCAGATATGTGGTTGGCAACTCTCCTTCCCCAGCATTGTCTCTACCCCCAATCAGAAGTTCTGACGCCATATTTTTCTGTGTTACTTGTCATTGGTATTTCTCACAGTGTTCTAGTTGCTAACTGCCACAGAGAACTATTGTGGTTAAACAGTATTTGATAACACTTCCAACTGGTTGTGGCCAGGACTTAGGGAGGCAGGAGCATTGCTTTCTCACCTCCCATCATTGCTGACCATGGATCTGGGTTTTGAGGAAGGCGTGCATGGGTGTATGTGTGTGGGTGCCGCTGCCCTTTGAAAAGGGATGTGTTGCTTTCCTGTGCTGATCAGTAGAGATGCTGGCAGGGGTGATCCTTTCCAGAGGAGTTTGTTTTTGCACCCTGTCACCTGCACGATTCAATTCATATGTCAGGGCCCCTCAGACATTGAAATAAGAAGAATTTCTGGGGATTCTAGTCTTTCACAGCTCTTCTACAACTTGTCGAAGTATCACAGTCAATGACTTCAAACATATCTTCACTTGGTTAAAATTGATATTATCATACTTGGCATGTCCAGGTAATAACACAGGATTTTAATCTTATGATCTGGTATCTAAGTAGCTTTAGGCGATTCTAACAAAGTAATGCAGGCTGGGAGACTTCTAACCAGTTTGAGGTTGTTTCTCACAGCTGTGGCTGTGGGAAGTTCAAGACCAGTAAGCTAGGGTGTCTGAGTTCTGCTGAGGGCTCTTTTATGATTGCAGAAGGATGCCTTCTTGGCGTCCCCTCAGGTGGCAGAAAAAAGCAAAGAGAGCTCTTTGAGTTCTTTAACAAAGTCCTCTTATCCCTTTCATAAGGACTCTACCATTCTGAGTTAATCATCTCTCCAAGGACCCATCTCCTAAGTTTTGGGATTCCAGCATATGAATTTAAACGTGTACAAATATCCAGTGCATAGCCTCTGAGATTTCTTGTCTCATCAGCTTCATGGGGTATGTGACCTGTTTATGAGCACATGCACTCTGCATACCTCCCAGTAGTCCTTCACTAAATGCTAGTTGAAGGATGAGAATAGTCTGCTACTGGGGTGCTGTTAAAATCATGTGTAAGGACACCTGCTGCAGACTTGGTACAAATGCTCCCTTGGTGAAGAAGAAAGAGCAGAGTGGGGTGCTTTGGGGGATGCCTGCTCCTCAGACCCTTCATTTCTGCCTTCCTGTTCATATGGATATTGATGCAGATAGCATGACCAACATTCTTCTGGCTCACTAGGGAGGGCTGCTTTTGGATGGCTCTCTCACAGCAAGTCCTAGCACAAAGTTGTCACATGCATTCCTTCTTACCCCATGGTTCTGGTGGATTTAGACAGGTGGAAGGAGGGCTGCATCAGACATCCTCCTTAGACATTTACAGCTCCATCACACTGGGGATTTGAGCCAACCTCTACAGAATTAAGAAACTACCACGGTTTCTCATTAAACTAAACAACTCCTAGTGCAACCTTTGGTGATGTTTTACAAAGCACAATGTTTTTGTTCCTTTCCTAGGAAGTTTCTATAATTCTCAAATATTGTAAAAGCTATATGGTTTGCTTCTTGTTCTTTTGTTATTTGTGTCCTGGATACAGTGTGCATGTGGAGTATAAACTCAACTGTATACTTCAGTTAATTGCTGCAAGAAAGAAGACTAATATGAGTGCTGTCAGGGCTTTATTCCCACATAGAAACTCTTACACTGCGGTAGTGGTGAGGTGTCCAAGAATTCTTTATTCCCAGCACTTGTAGGAGGTTTGAACTGATTTTACCCATGTCTGAAAAGAAAAATTTGTAATTGAGTCTCACTGTTTTACAGATGACCTAGAAAAAACAAATTTATACATATTATGTATAATATATATATATATATATATATATATAATGTTTCTGATTGGGCAGGCTTTTTCTCTATTTTTTCCAGAAATTCTATGTTAAAAACAAGAGTCACAGTAGAATTGCATCTAGGTGAACACCTTGATATTTTAAAAATACTTCATTAACACACTGATTTGCTGTTTATTGATCCTCTTGTGATCTACTCTGATAAAATTCTCTACGGAAAGGGGAATGAGCTAGGAAATGCCCTCAGATTTCCCTAGTAGAATACATCAGCTAGCAATAATAACAGAATCACTTCATCTGTTAGTTTGTTAATATTTGCAAGCAACAAAAGAGTTAATTAGTTGACTAAATTGATTAAGGTCTGTGTTTCTTCACTTGGCAGTGCAGAGAGGAGTGAGTCCAGGGGAAATTTCAGCTCTGCTCTTGGTGCTCTGACTTATCTTGATTATGACCTTCTGGAACAATGGCTAACAGCAGAACCACTGGAGTATATGTGATCAGCCCTCATGAGCTGTGCAGTTTGGACATGCTACTTTGCTACTGGACCTCAAGACTGCCCAATCACCAAAATGTGCCAGGTGTGCCTAGAGTTCCACTGGCTGTGCTCACCTGGAGAAAAGGAAGAAAAAATGGTTGTTGCCCTGAAGGGGTTTAAATCTCATTAGGGTGAGACTCCACTCTCTCCCCCATGAATTCTGAGTCCCTTGAGATGGGAAACATGACTTCCACCTTCTAATCCTGCAAGATGGCTGGACAGGGCAGTTGCCTAGTGAAGGCTGAATGAGTAATTGAAATAGCATGAAACAGATTTTTCAAGACCAAAAGAGCATGAACAAATATCCAGTCAACAGAATAGCAACCATTTACTCTGAATGAGCCTGAGTAGAGAATTATCAGGGCCAATTGGAGTTTGATAAGCTGGTGAGTAATAATGTATTGAAACAAGCTCTGTGACAAGTCAAAGTCCCTGGATGAACTCTGGAAAACCAAGTTCCCTTGCTGAGCTTTACTTTCCTTTTCTTCATGGGTTTATGTTTTACATTTTAATCCATGATCATTTTGAATTAATATTTTTATCTGGTGTGAGTTTTAGTGTGAGGTTCTTTTCCCCTCCCCTTTCCTTCTTTCTGTCTGGCTGGGACATTCTCTTGTTCTACAACTATTTCTTGAGAAGTCTGTCCTTCCTTTGCTAAGTTCACTTTCCTCTTCTTTAAATGAAGGGGTCAGATTTATACTAGAGGAAATCACTGTTCCCTTCTAGGTTTACGAATCTTTTGAACCCACTTTTTCTGATGTACACTTCCTTTGAGCAAAGCTATCCTTCATATCATAGATATGTAAAAAAGGTCATCTAGTTGAAATTCAGAATTCATCTGTTGGATACTGTTCAGTTGATAGATTTTCCTGTGAAAATTATGGTTTTAGAAGTTTGATGAAAATGTATAGAAATTCTTAGACTAATGATTTCTTTTTTTTAATACTATCAAGCATGACTTTTTTGGACAAACTTAATAGATTGTGGGTTTTGCTTCACTTGGAATGGAGGGGGAAAGATGGTTTACTTCTCAATTAAAAAAGCAACAGCTGGTTAATCTTTGTACTGGATTCACAAACTGAAGGGGTAAAATAGTAATTGTTCTATGATTATAAAATAGAGTGAGGTAAGGCTGGAGTCAATTTTTTTTTCCTCAAAGGATCACAGAAATATTCATTGTGAAGAAGATCATTAATCCTCATCATAGAGAAAACATATCAAACAAGAGTGAATAATACATGTTTGTGGATCCAGTATTCAAACAACTATATAAGCAAAGACATTTTAGAGTTCTGTTCCTAAAGTCTATAGTTGTGAAATATCTTTTTAGTTTTTAGATAAGGAATCAGAATAAGGTGATACAATACATGTCAGAGCTATTCTCCGAGAATGAGTGAGCTCTAGAGTCATACTTCCTGGAGCTGCCAGCTTGTGAGCTTTCAAAATTAAGCAGAGCTTGTACTTTAGTAGGAGATCACCACAAAACACCTGCTCAAAGGGAGAAACCATAGTAGTAACCAAATACTAGAGGTTGAAAGGGCCTGGTTATATTGAGAAAGGATTTGGGTCTTTTTCTTGAAACAAATTCATTCTAAAACACCAGAAAAAGTCTCAACCATGTTTAGACACAAGCAAGTAAGGAAGCCCTACACCTAAGAAGGTACTGATCACTGCATCATATTAGAGAAGTGAAAGAAAAAGGGAAGTTTTATTTTGAGGAGTTAGTCTACAAAAACTCCTACATTGTAAATCAAAACTTTTGTGTTCTAATTCTCACTTCTGTCACTCTATGTCTGACTATCCGGGGGTCAGTCCAGGATTTTGGGGGATCTAGATTTCCTCACCTACAAAATTAGATATTTGGACTAGATGACATTTCTCCTACCTCTAAAATTGTGTGACCTTTTCCTAGACCATATATTCTTTCTATACTGCTTCTCCACTGGTTCAGCAAATATTTATGGAGCCACTATTTTGTTCCTGTACTGTGACAAAAGTGTCACATCTTATATAATTTATAAGAACTGTTCAAAATAGGCAAATCCATAGAGATGAAATGTAGGTTAGTAGTTACTGGGGGCTGATAGAAGAAGACAGTGAGAGTGATGATTAATGGGACTGGAGGGTCTTTTAGGAGTGATTCAGGGTTTGGGATATTTCCTATGAACAAAATCATAATATGTGGCCTTGGGTATGCTTCTTGTGGTGTAATGCTGTCCTGGTCTGTTTATGTTGTAGCATGTAGCAGTACTTCATTTCTTTTTTGGTGAGTAATATTCCATTGTATGGACATAGCCCATTTTATTTATCCATTCATGAGTTATTTGATTTGTTCCACATTGGGACTATAAAGAATGATACTGCTGTGAATATTATTTTGCAGGGTTTTGTAGATATGTTTTCTTCCCCCAATATATGCCTAGGAATGGAATCGCTGGGTCATTGCCACATGCACCCATTCTGCACTCAGGCCTGTGATCCCTTGTCACTCTGCCAGAGAAACTATCATGTCTCCAGGCACAGGTCGTTATCTCAACTCCCTTTGTTCTAGTTAAGAAGACCAGATTACAAGCCCCAGAAACCAATTACTTACTGTGAATGTGGGATTTATATCTGTATGGGGTCCTCACTTACCCAGCCTAGTCCTTGTGTTGAGCTATAGTCAAGCATCAACTGCCACATCCTCAGCTCTCTGAGAAAGATTGGGTAGTGATCTGAGTTTGGCTTTCATTTGCAATCCTTTAGCTATTCTGCGTGGCACCTCCTACTGCTTCTTTCTTTAGTTTCCCAAAGCATTGCTTTCTCATTATATATATATATATATATATATATATATATATATATATATATATATATATATAAATCTGGCATCATGTTTACTTAAAGAGCCTATCCATTATTCAGAGAGGCAACAGGTCCTTTAGAATTCCCAGAGGAATAAAGTGCCTGGCTTCAAGATGCTGTAATGTACCTGGCACCCAGGAATGGGTGTGAGGCAACAAAGCTGAGGAGTGGACACCCTTCCTCTGCTGCTGGCTGTGTTGCATTCTACTGCAGTTTCCTTTCTTTGCATTGCTGCACATAACCCTCCACCCCCCTGTGCTGGCCCTGCTGGTCACAGTGGAGAATTTTGAATCCCATGGGATGAGTGGCCTGTCAAGTAGTTTTTATTGACAGCTTTTTGTTTGCTGTGCATCTCATTGGCTTGTTTACCAACACCAACTAGATTTTGTTTCTTTCATATCCAAACCGGAACACATTTGGATATCCTGAGATTTTACAGAGCATGTTTTTTTATTATATGAACCTAACCTAACTAGTATTCCCATATGAAGTAATGCAAATCTACTTTTGTTCTAGTGGAGCTATTTTGGTCACATATAAGCAATTTTGGTTCAGTTTAGGGTGTGAATTCAAGGTTTTTATAACTCAGTTTGAGCTTCATTTCATATCAGTGATAGCCATTTTAATTTATCTGAATAAAACATTTTTTTTGTCACTATGTGTTACAAAGCCTCCCCCCACTCCCTTGATTTATAAGAGAAAGAAAATCTTCTTTGATTTATGTTTATGGCTTCTCTCTTCCTTTGAAAGCAAGGGCTAACTGATCATTGGCACAAATTAATGTTCTAGAATCTAGCTTCAGAATTATAGTCTTGAGTGTGAAGCAGTGAAGACTGTATGTCAGGGGCTTTAGGTCTCTGCAGAGTTGAAGGGGGCAAGGTGACGAGGGGGCAAGGTGAGGGAGAAGTGAACCTCTGCCCCTGTTCTTCCAGAGAAGATCTGCTTAGTCCTGTTTTTATTTTGAGATACAATATAAGATCATGTTCACACAAGGAAGAAATTGTTCCACTTAACTTTAAAAAATAAAAATGGCTTAAAATATATTGCTAGAGGTCATATAGATAGGAATCAGGCTTTCTTTGCAGTTGCTGGATCTAAGCCCTTCAGCCCACACACGGCGGGGGAGAAGAAAAAAAATTGGCTACATGTTTACTAACTTCTGAGAATCACAACCACACACACCACACACCACAAAATAGGCAAAACAGGCACTTCTCTGAGGGCCATGTACATTTAAAGTTTAGATGAAATATGGTAAGTGGTTTTGCTCATTTTTAGAGTAAATGGAAAAAATTTTTGGGACAGAATCAGGTTTTCTTATCTTTAAACTGGGGCAGATATCTCATAATTATCTTTGTGTCTCCTTTTTAACTTATCCAGAAAGTATAAAAATTATTAATATTCCCATGTAGAAGAATGACAGGGGACTCAACTTTCGTGTAGCCATGGATATCTTAGGATACACATTTGGATGTGTTCTCCATATAATATTAGGTGGTTACCACCAGCCCTTCCAGTAAGCAAATCTGCAGGCCAAGCTGATAAGCCTGTACACACAGTGAAGCATTCATTCACCAAGGATGTTTTAAGAAGACGTGATTAGGGAAGGGATACCATGGGGTGGAAGAGCAGGAACTGTAATGCCAGGCAGATGTACATGGGAGAAGAGGCTCAGAGAAAATAACAAAAAAGAAACCTTGGAACCTGTCTCCTCATCAGTAAAAGAAAAATCATAATAACCATTTTGCAGCGTTGTTCTGTTAGAAATCATGTAGAGAAAAACCAGCTAAGAATCCATATATCATAGGTATCACCCAGTCAGCACATAGTGTGGTGTGGTTCACTGACCTCAGGATGACTTGCTTGGCCAGTGGCGTAGCCACTGTGGACTGCTGTAGCCGTGTGCCATTGGCAACTGTTACTCTTGTGGCAATTTTACTTCCCATCCTGCAGAAGAGCAGTGCCTTTGGGGACCTAGCCCAGGGTCTTGAACACATTGAATACTTGGAGGGAATTGAGCTCATCCACAACTATTGGCTCAATGTGTCTCTTCAGAGCCAGCCTCCAGTTCTCATTGTATTGGTGAGACTTGTGCCACCATCACACTGGGGAAGGATGTTGCCTTCTTACTGGCAAATGAGACGCAATGACTCTGATTTTTCAAAAAAACTTTACTATGTAACATCTATAAGGTTATATGACCTGTGTATCAGGATCACAATCTTTGACTCCTTTTTCTAATACCTGGCCCCTGAAACTCTCCCTTTCAGTGAGAGGAGGCTTCAACCCTGTAGTAAAAGTCTACACATTGGGTCAGTTCAGCCCTTGTGGCAGTGCAGAAAGGGAATAGAAGTGGACCTGCCTTTCAGGAGCCTTGAAAAAGGGGTAGGAGGCCGAGTGGGATAGCATGCGAGGAAAGTTCAGGGTGTGGAGGGGAGGGGCAGAGGGGATCTCTGGAAAGATAATCGGGAAGGGTGATGGGGTCTGGCGCTCTGGCATCCCCTTAGGTGAGGGCTGCTGTGGGACCACCAGAGCAGGTTGGAGGGTAACAGGGGCTTCTGCCTCAGGGCTGCTGCCTCTGAAGGCATGACTCCTGTCTTCACGGGGGTGCGGCTCCGAAGGAAGATCCGGAATTTCGAGTTCAATATCAGTATAGGCAAGAGCCCGGGGAGGATCTATTCTGATGGTGGCCGTCATGCCATATCTGCGTCGTTTGTTGACCCAGTACAGCAGTGGGCTGTAACTAAATGTGGCAGCTTTCATCACCTCCACCCACTGCTGGGCACGCTGTCTCCTCCGCAGGTTCTTCCTCCAGTGGAGTACGAGCATGAAGCCACCAGTTATCACGGTGCAGAGCCCCAACAATCCGAAGTACCATGGGACCCACGCTGAGGCAGTGAAAAAAAAAAAAAAAAAGGCAAGCTGACTGACAGCTCTAGCTTGGGACCTGAACTGTGTCTCATTCCTCTCCTGGATTTGGCTCATTCATCCTCTCATTCCTTCCCACCCTTCTCAAAGACATGCCTAATAATTTCCTGATTCAGTCAAAGCTATATTTGCAGGGCACATAAGAGACCCCATTAGCCTTTTTTAGATAAGGAACACTAGGTGTAGAGGGGCCAGACCTGCCCAGACTCAAGTCAGGCCTTCTGGCTCCCAGTTCAGGACGCATGCAGTCATTCAGACCAAGAAGCCTCAATAAGGACAAGGACATCAATTGTATTTCTTCTGCTTGGGCAGAGCATGGTCTCTGCCTTTGAGGAGTCCTTAGTTTCCTAGAGGAGTCTGTCTCTTAACTAAATAGCACTCCATTCAGTCAGTCCCCCCCTCCCACCCATCCATGAAAAGGGTCTTCCCTGAAAGTTTGTCACTCACACTCAAAAGGACTGGGTGTACTTACGACCAGGGAGGCCCATGTCCTCCTTTTGCGAATCCATAAGGTTCACTCTGGTTACCAGGCCTATGGCTCTGCAACGAGTGAACTGACCCACTACTCTGCCCACCAATGGGAGTCCCCAGAAGGCCCAGTCCCATTGTTCTCTAAAGATGAGATCACTGGGTTCTGAGCATCATGAATTCTTGGGCTGGTGCTTGTAGAGTGGTTGGCAGTTGATGGAATAAGGGACTCCATCTTATGACATCTCATGAGCATGTTGTCTTCCATGAAAGACTGGTCCACCATAGAATTGTCTGTTCCCAACTTTGTGTGGTGAACTCACAGGCAGCTCCCAGCAAAGGGTCCTTACACCCTCAGGAGCTTCTACTTGTGTTTTCAGTTGTTAGGGAGCCATTTTCCAGTGGGGAGTGAAGCAGGGAGGACAGTGAACATTGGACATCCCTACCCTCAAGAAGTGTCTTACCCAGTTGTCAGGGAACAAAATGGCTTAGAAGAACCATGTGGTCCAAACCTCCTCCTTTGGCTCCTACCATCTCTGTTTTGTTTCTTCAACAAGTGTTTTTTGGGCATCATCAGGTCTTGTATGTGATCTGCTTCTCTTTCCAGCTCCGTCTCCCTCCCCACCTGTCATATACCTTTCAGCCCTGGGCATGCCAGATTCCCACAGACCCTGCTTATTCTCCTCTAAACGTTGGCTCAGACTGCTGCTTCACTCAGGAGTGTCACTCACCACATTTCCACCACGGAACACCTCCTTATTTTCCCAGGTGGTCAGCTCCCCAACTCAGATACAAATAGTTCTTTCAGTTGATTTTCCGGTTTCTAGAACTCTGGAGCAGATAAATTTGAAGCAAATTGTTCCCAGGGACAGGAATCAAATTGATTTCAACAACTATAAATTTGTATAAAGTGGAAAATATAGTGTTCTACAGATTTAATATATTATTTTTAGAAATTGCTCTATTTGAACTGCTATAAAAGTGATGCCCTTTTAAATAATATGTCACCTACCATGAACAACTAAAGTTCAGTTAAGTATGAATTAAACTGAAAATATTAACCTGATGCTCTGCCACTGAAGCTTATTTTAAAATCAACATATTTTCCATCCCCTTCTCCCCATCCCTAACCTGGAACAGAATTACTTTTTGTCCCCATTCAGTTATCTGTCCTTGAGCACACACCCACCACAGGAGTGAAGAAATTCAGAGTTGGAGATGGCAGCAGAAGACTTAGAAAATGATTATATCCCAGATTAAGAGGTGAAATAGGACCAGGCACACCTGAAATCACATCTTTAAAGATACTTTGTTCCCCCTGATGTGCAGAATCACAGCCTCTGGGACAAGAGTCCCTTGTATTTTTCCTTTGCTTGCAAAGTAATTAAACTTCTGTCCATCAACTGATATATATATATATATATATATATATATATATATATATATATATATATATATATATATATATATATATGTAAATATACAAATGGGTATATCCATCCAACAGAAAATATGTGTGGATTTGTGTGTATATATATACATTATATTTATATAAGATTTTGATATTAGGGATGGACCCCAGTATTCAGTTATTGAATAAACAATGTAGGAAGCCTAAATCAACTAAAAATTGAAAATCATTTTCTCTCTGAAAAAATTTTAATAGCAATTTTACTTATTTTATACATCTATATTATTTGTTGAGATGTGCATATATATGTTTGTGTATAATATATGTATAATATAAAATATATAATACATATACATATGTATGTCTACATATATTTCTATGTATATATATGTATCTATATGTGTACATATGTGTATATATATATCTACATTTATACATATATATATATATATATATATATATATATATATATATATGGAAAATTATTGCTAAAATTAAGAATCAAAACCAGTTGACTTGTATGTATTTTCGACCCAGAGCTCAGTCCCTGAAACATTTTGCTTATTTGCAGAGCTTGCCCTCCATCCTGTCCTGCAGTTTCTTCTGCTTGCTGGTTGGAAATCTTGTCTGGTTATATTCCTTCCATTCTTCCATATTAAAACAGCCTTAGTCTCTGTGCCAACCTGAGCCATGAAGTACTCTGAATGGAAACTACTTATGATTTTGTATTGAAGATATTTGAAAAAATGCAAGAAATACCAAAGAGAAAGTAGTCAAAGAATTCGTTGGGTTAATTGTTTTTACAAAGTAAGTCTAAGTTTTAAAAAAATATTACACAATCATCAATTTGATTACTGCTTCTGCCCAAACAAAAGATGTTCCTATATTTGTTGAATCACTGAAGGTTGAAGTTTAGGACTAGAAATAGCATCATAAGAACTATTTGCTGCTCATCTCTTCTGGTTACACAGCCTGGTAGAGGGTCTCTAGGCTCTACTGTCTCTCAGTCCCTGATGCCCATTTATTGGGTCTGCTTGCCCAGAGCAGCATCTTTTTTCTGCATTTCTTTTCTCTTTTTATTTTTTGGGTGAATGACAGGCTATTTTAAAAATCAGCACTTAAGTGTAATGCATTGGCTACTTTTTATTGGAACATTTTATCTTAATTTTTCTCCTACACAAGAAGTATTACCTTGATAAGACAGTGGATTTGAATAATTAATTTACTTTACCAAAGCAATCTTCAAAGGACTAAGTTGGAGAACTCACTTTTCCCAACTGTGAATTTATTAAAAAGTGACAATAATTGAGACAGGGTGATGTTAGTTCTGCCTATCCATGAACAGGGTATATTTTTCCATCTTCTAAGATCTTCTTCTACTTCTCTCTTTAGGGTTCTGTAGTTTTCATTATATAAATCTTTCACTTCTTTTGTTAGGTTGATTCCCAAGTATTTTATTTTTTTTGAGGATATTGTGAATGGAGTGGTTTTCCTCATTTCCATTTCAGAAGTTTTGTTGCTGATATACAAGAATGCCTTTGATTTATGCGTGTTGATTTTATATCCTGCTACTTTGCTGAATTCATTTATTAGTTCTAGTAGTTTTTTTGTAGACCCTTTTGGGTCTTCTAGGTATAAAATTATGTCATCCGCAAATAATGATAATTTAAGTTCTTCTTTTCCAATTTTTATGCCTTTAATTTCTTTCATCTGTCTGATTGCTCTGGCCAGTGTTTTGAGAACTATATTGAATAGAAGTGGTGATAGAGGGCATCCCTTTCTTGTTCCAGATTTTAGAGGGAATGCCTTCAATTTTTCTCCATTCAGAATGATGCTAGCCTGAGGCTTAGCATAGATAGCTTTTACAATGTCAAGGTAATTTCCTGTTATCCTTAGTTTTTCTAATGTTTTGAACATAAAGGGATGCTGTACTTTGTCGAATGCTTTTTCTGCGTCTATCGAGATGATCATATGGTTCTTATCTTTAAGTGTATTGATGTGGTGAATAACATTTATTGATTTCCGTATATTGAACCATCCTTGCATCCCAGGGATGAATCCTACTTGATTTTGGTGCACAATTTTTTTGATGTGCCTTTGTATCCGATTCGCCAGAATTTTATTGAGGATTTTTGAATCTAGGTTCATCAGGGATATTGGTCTGTAGTTTTCTTTCTTTGAGGTGTCTTTGTCTGGTTTCGGAATCAACGTGATGTTGGCCTCATAGAATGAATTTAGAAGAGCTCCTTCTTTTTCTATTTCCTGAAATAACTTGAAAAGTATTGGTATTAATTCTTCTGTAAAAGTTTTGTAAAACTCCACTGTATACCCATCCGGTCCCGGGCTTTTCTTGGTGGGTAGTCTCTTGATTGCTTCTTCAATTTCATCCATTGATATTGGTCTGTTCAAATTGTGTGTATCCTCCTGACTCAGTCTGGGCAAATCATATGTCTTAAGAAATTTATCGATGTCTTCACTATCTTCTATTTTATTGGAATATAGGTTTTCAAAATAATTTCTAATTGTCTTCTGTATTTCTGTAGCATCTGTTGTGATATTGCCTTTTTCATCCCGTATGTTAGTGATTTGAGTTCTCTCTCTTCTTCTCTTCGTTAGCATGGCTAAGGGTCTGTCAATCTTGTTTATTTTTTCGAAGAACCAACTTTTAGTTTTGTTGATTTTTTCAATAGTTTCTTTTGTTTCAATTTCATTGATTTCCGCTCTGATTTTAATTATTTCTTGCCTTCTGCTGCATTTGCTGTTGTTTTGTTCTTCCTTTTCTAGGGCTTTGAGATGAAGTGTGAGCTCATTTATTTGTTGGTTTTTCTTTTTTTTGAGGAATGACCTCCAGGCGATGAATTTCCCTCTTAAAACTGCTTTCATTGTGTCCCATAGATTCCGATAAGTTGTGTCTGTATTTTCATTTATCTCTAAGAATTTTTTGATTTCCTCCTTTATGTCTTCTGTGACCCCTTGATCATTCAGTAACATATTGTTCATTTTCCATGTGATATAGGATTTTCCCATCCTTCTTTTATCCTTGATTTCCAGTTTCATTCCATTATGATCAGATAAAATGCATGGTATTATCTCCACCCCTTTATATTTACTGAGGGTTGCCCTATGGCATAATATATGGTCTATTTTTGAGAAGGATCCATGTGCTGCTGAGAAAAAAGTATATCCACTTGATGATGGTTGATATATTCTATATACGTCAGTTAAGTCTAGGTTATTGATTGTGTTATTTAGATCTATAGTTTCTTTATTCAACTTTTGTTTGGAGGATCTGTCCAATGGTGAGAGAGGTGTGTTGAAGTCACCCATAATTATTGTGTTGTGGTCTATTTGATTCTTGAACTTGAGGAGAATTTGTTTTATGAACGTCGCAGCACCATTATTTGGTGCATAAATATTGATTATTGTTATGTCTTGTTGGTGAATGGTTCCTTTTAACAGTATATAATGCCCTTCCTTATCCCTTTGGATTAACTTAGTCTTGAAGTCGATTTTGTTCGATATGAGGATGGCCACACCTGCTTGTTTGCGAGGACCGTGTGCGAGGTATATTTTTTCCCAACCTTTCACCTTCAGCCTGTGTATGTCTTTTCCAGTCAGATGTGTCTCCTGGAGGCAGCATATTGTTGGATTTGTTTTTTTAATCCATGTTACCAGTCTATGTCGCTTTATTGGAGAGTTTAAACCATTAATGTTTAGAGTTACTATTGCTATATGGTTTGTACTTCCATCCATGTTTGATTATTTGTCTCTCTTTTTTTTTTTAAATTTAGTTTATTTCTCCATGATTAGCTTTCCCCCCTCCGTCAGTCTTTACTGGGGCACTTCCCAATGTTGGGTTTGGTTATTGTTTCTCATTTCTTCCTCGTGTAGTGTTTTACTCAAGATGCTTTGCAATGCTGGTTTTCTGGCTGCAAATTCTTTTAGCTTTTGTTTATCATGAAAGATTTTTATTTCGTTGTCGTACCTGAAGCTTAATTTTGCTGGATACAGAATTCTTGGTTGGCATCCATTGTCTTTCAGTGTTTGAAATACGTTGTTCCAGGATCTTCTCGCTTTCAGTGTCTGTGATGAAAAATCTGCTGTTAACCTTAATGGTTTACCCCTGAATGTAATCTGCCTCCTTTCTCTTGTAGCTTTTAATATTTTCTCTTTGTTCTGTATATTGGATATCTTCATAACAATGTGTCTTGGCATTGGTCTACTTTGATTTTGTATGCTCGGTGTTCTGTATGCATCTACAATTTGTATATCTGTTTCCTTTTATATTTCTGGAAAGTTTTCTGTAATTATTTCATGTAGTAGATTACACATTCCCTTGGTTTGAATCTCTGTGCCTTCCTCTATCCTGATCACTCTTAAATTTGGTTTTTTAATGTTATCACATATCTCTTGGATGCTTCTCTCGTGATTTTTAACCAGCCTATCAGAGTTGGCTAGACTCATTTCAAGATGATATATTTTGTCTTCATTATCTGACGTTCTGGCTTCTACTTGCTCCACTCTATTAGTGATGCTCTCGTTTGAGTTTCTAATTTGGCTTATAAGTTCCTTCATTTCTAAGATTATTGTCTGATTCTTTTTTATAATCTCTATCTCCTGATAGAGATGCTTAACTTCTTCTTTTATCTGTTTTTGTAATTCGTTCTCAATGTGTTCTTTCGCTGCTTGAATTTGCTGTCTCGTATCCTCTTTAAGGTTCCATTCCATTGTCTAAGGTGTTCCTTGAGTTCTTTATATGACCATTTTTCTGATGAATCTATATCCTCTTGGATATTTAGGCTGTCCTGCATTGTTTGTACTCCTTTCCTTCCTTACTTTTTCATATTGCTTCTTGTTCTGTTTGACTACTGAGTTGCTGATTACTCCTATAAATTTATTTGCTGCTTGGGAGGAAAGGTATTATAGGGGGAGGGAATAAGTCACCAAAGAGAATGAAAGTAAGCAGGCAGAATTCAAGGAAGGGGGAATATGAGAATTGAAAAGAAATGCAAAGACAGAAGAAAAGAAGAGAGAGAGAGAAAGGAAACAGAAAATTAAAAAGAATTAAAAAGAAATCATAATCGCAATAATAAAAATGAAAATTAGTATTAAAAAATAAAATAAAATGAATTAAAAAAATTGGGGGAAAACAACAACAACAAAAACAAAACAAAACCAATAAAAAAAAAAAAAGAAAAAAATTTTAATACATGCAGTCTTAGAGTTCGATTCACTATTCTTCCAGTAGGTGGAGCTGTGCCCACCGGGCCACGCGTCTCCTCTCAGTAGGCGGGAGCCAGTCACTGTGCAGCAGCTCTTCCTCCTGGACTTGGCGGGTCTCTAATCCTGAGTGCACCGGTGATGCTCACCACAATATTGGCTACACACCAAGTCTGCTGCTCCTGTGAGCCCTGTTTTCAAGAACGCCTGGGCACATTCTCCCTGTTTGCCATTCCATTGGACCCTAAGTTTGTAGAGCTTGGGGCTGAGAACCCCCAGCAAAGAATTCGTTGGGTTAATTGTTTTTACAAAGTAAGTCTAAGTTTTAAAAAATTATTACACAATCATCAATTTGATTACTGCTTCTGTCCAAACAAAAGATGTTCCTATATTTGTTGAATCACTGAAGGTTGAAGTTTAGGACTAGAAATAGCATCATAAGAACTATTTGCTGCTCATCTCTTCTGGTTGCACAGCCTGGTAGAGGGTCTCTAGGCTCTACTGTCCCTCAGTCCCTGATGCCCATTCATTGGTTCTGCTTGCCCAGAGCAGCATCTTTTTTCTGCATTTCTTTTCTCTTTTTATTTTTTGGGTGAATGACAGGCTATTTTAAAAATCAGCACTTAAGTATAATGCATTGGCTACTTTTTTTAATCTTAATTTTTCTCCTACACAAGAAGTATTACCTTGATAAGACAGTGGATTTGAATAATTAATTTACTTTACCAAAGCAATCTTCAAAGGACAAAGTTGGAGAACTCACTTTTCCCAACTGTGAATTTATTAAAAAGTGACAATAATTGAGACAGGGTGATACTGGCACAAAGATTGACCTGCAGGCCACCGTAAAAGAGCTTAGTCCAGATGTTGGCCCTCATCTTTGTAGTTACTTAGTTTGACAGGAATATCAAGATAATTAAACAAGGGAGAAAAAGTCTTCTCAATTATATGCTGGGGTGACTGGATATCCACCTGACTCCTCACACAATGCACAGAGTTTACCCAAATTTAATTCCAGAACTAACTCAAAATAGACCTATATGTATGTAAGAGCTAAAGGGGAAATTTTCTTTAAAGGTATAGGAGTAAATTTTGATTTTATTAGGCAAATTCTTCTTGGATAGGACACCAAGAGCACAGTGATAAGGAACAATATGGGTAGATTGAACTTCAAGTTAACAACTTTTGTTCAAAGTATCTTGTCAAAAATGTGGAAAGACAACTGACAGACAAGGACAAAATATGTGCAAGTAACATGTCTTAAAAGAAAATGTATCCAGAATAAATAAAGAACAGAACCCAACACATAGATAGCCAATGTTTAAATAATGGACACATCATCTGAGTAGACCTTTCTCTAGAGACATTCCTCCAAAGCAGATATTCTGGCCAGTGAGCACATAAAAAAATGTTCCACATCATCAGCCAGTGAGACTCAAAATAAGGTACTACTCCACATCCATGAGGATAGCTAAAATGAAACCAGACATTAACAACTTGGTAAGGATTTGGGAAATGTAGAACCAACCTTCCTACATTGCAGTAGAAATGTAAAATAATGTAGTTTCTTTGACAACTATCATTCAAGTGCCTGTGTAGGGGGTAATGTGGCATCATTAGACAGCTCTAGCAGGGCCACTCTGTCAGCATTAGAAGTGGCTAGAATAGTTTTCAACATGTAGATGTACTATTGGATAAAAATAAAATATGGGCAGTCTTCAGATAGAAAAATGTACATGTCTAGAAGTCTTAGCTCTGTAGTACTTGGTGCAAAAAGAGTAAAAATGATTAATTACTTTTGATTTGATTTCAGTTATGTGCTAAGCCTTACAATTCATGTGTTCCCCAATCTCAAATTTGAGTGTGCACAAAGAAATAAGTAAACTTAGCTCAGTAAACCAGGAAGCGCCAGTTGACATGGTTGACTTTCTAGTTTTGACAAATGAAAGAATGATCATTTAAAGAAAGCCAGACACTTGGAGCAACTAGAAACAAGTTGCAGATGAATGATATGGAAAAGGGTTCTATTCGTTTATAAGAACCCAAAATATAGCCATGTGGAGCCACTGGAAATACCCTGCACTCTAATGGCATCTAAGGGAGTTGCCCAGTGACAACATTACCCTGGCATGTGGGCCACCTTCAGTGTTTCTGTATTTTCTCCAAAAGGAGTTAGTGCCTCAGTTGTATCTTGGCTGTGCATGCTAGGACAGTTGAGTCTCCTGATTGAGGAACTTGGGTTCTCACAGCAGGCAGATAAGGTGGATCTATTCTGATAATATTTCATGTTATGGGGACTCTCTCATGGCTCTTTAGATTGTGTGGTCATGGAAAACTTCTGAGAAGCTGAAATATACATGTCAGGGGTGAGCTGTGTGCAAATCAGGGAGAGGAGAATGAAGGGGATGATGGAGGCACAAAGACACACTTTTTAAGATGGGCCTGTTGTGACCCTATCTCAAAAGGCTGATGTGTTCTCTAGAGAAGTAAGGTGAATACAGGGCAGGAGGTGTAGGAGCAGGAAAGTGCTGTACCCTTATTGGAGGGTCAGGTAGGGAACCCCTTGTATAGAACTTTGTTCTGTGGGACAAATTGGACTTTACCGAGATCATGTAGTGTTATGTAGATTAATCAAGTGATTCAGTTTATTTTTTGTGGGGGTGTTATTGTTTTGTTTTGCTTAATTTTGTTGTGGCCCTGGGATTGAACCTGGGTCCTTGAGCATGCTAAGCAAGCACTCTACCACTGAGCCACATCCCCAGCACAAGAGATCTGTTTTTAAATTCTATTTTATCAATATGTACAAAGTGTGGGCAGTGTCTACATAAAAATGGAGGTAAGGTACCCAATGAGGTGGTTGTTAATGGGACTCATGTAAATGGTGGTGTCCTGGCTTGGAGAGCAATGGGCAGGACTTGTTGATGATGTGGATCTTTTGGGTGCCAGAAAAAGGAGAGGATATGGGTGGATGATGGCAGCATCCTCTGCGATTGGGGAGCCTGGAAGAAGCTGGCTTGAGTGGGCTGGAGATATGAAAGGCTCTGATGGAGTTACAAACTGCAGAATCATTGAACTCCATACCATGAGAAAGTTCTAGGACAGGGACACAGGTGAATCCCAGGGATTTTTTTAAATAATTGCTGCAGTCTGGCTGGGCAAAATAACCAGGGGGTGACAAGAAACTTGTGAAGGTTGATACAGCGGGAGCGGTTTTATTGTAGGATGTCAGAGGTATTTATACCTAACTGAATACACAGCCTGTTTCAGTTTAGCATCATCCAGTTACAGCAATCCTCATCATCTTAAGTATACACAGCTTAACTCAATTAATATCGTCTTAATAGTTTGCTGGCATTACTTCTCAAACCACTCCCTCTGGCAAAGTGCCAGGCACCATCTTGACTTGGTTGTGGCTCTCAGCAAATAATTACAAACCTCTTTAAGGAAAAGACATCTATACCTGCATCAGTATCTTAGAATTGAAACTAGGAGGCTAGCTTAAGAAGAATAGTCACAAATGCCAGACTTGAAGTTGTCTTCTTTGAGGTGTGAGAACTCTTGAACTTCCCAGGTGCTTAAGAAACACCTGGTGCCAGAATCCTTGTGACAGATTATCATTTGCAAGGTTCTTTTTGATGAGTAATGTGGAAGGCTCTAGCAGAATCACTATTTTTTTGTTGGGAGGAAAGGCACTTTGCCATTTGAGAATTGCAGCATAAGTGTAGAAAGGTGTTTGTGACATCTTGTTTTAAAAATGTCTTTTCCTCCTGGAAAGAGGAAATATGAGCTCAGGGGGAAAGACTGAGAAGAAATGTTGGGTGTAGATCTGTAATTGAAATTTTAAAAAGGGGTCAGGGTTTGCCCTTCCCCATTAGTGCAAGTGTTCTTAAAAGTTCTCAGAGTGCTTTAGGAATTTTCAAACAAGCTCATTGAGCCTTGTATACTCTTAAGTGTCTCTCAGCCATCACTGCATACAAGGGTAGAAAAGAGAATAGTCATTTTAGTGTAATGCTTGGTTGGTTGTATGACATGTGGGCCATGTATGCCAAAAGGAACCACAATGATGGTCTCTTGGTCAGCAAAGGCAGATGGAAAAAGTGTCATAGGCTTATTCCGTGTTCACATGTACATCTTGCTGAGTTGTGCTACCTGACAGGTAATGGTGACTGATGTAGTCTCTGTAGAAGACAACCCTGTCTTTAAAAGTTAGATTTAGCTGTTGTCATGGTGTGCACCTATAATCACAGCTACACAGGTCAAGGCAAATTTGATGACAAATTTGAGGCCAGTTGAGGCACATTAGTGAATCTCTGCCTGAAAAAAGGGGAGGGGCAAGTACGTAGCTCAGTGATAGAGCCACTTCCCAGTTCAGTCTCTGAATATTAATATCAAAAAGAATAAGTCACTATTTAATCATGATTTAGAAATAGTGTATTTGCAGAAGTCTATGACCCAGAATTGTAACACCTAAGTTGGTTGGGTGGGGCTCCCCCACCCCACTTCCATAGTTTTCTCTAATATAAATGTATTCTTGCTTGTGTCGCCATATTTTTAACTTTTTTACAAAATGGTGTAATAGATGAAATGTGTAAAGACTGTAGAATGATGAGGTCCTGTCTAAAGATATGAGACTGAGTCCCATGAGAAGGATGACAGTACTGAAGGAGTTTGTCAAGTCAAGACTGTAGCAAGTACTAATTTTCTGACTGTGCTTGTGTCTGCATGGTGTGTGCACAGAGGTTGAGCTCTGTGTGTATCCCTTAGCATCTTAGATTCTTCTATTAAAAAATGCCTATGGCTAATGTTTAGAAAATTGTTTTTTGTTGTTGTTGTTGTTTTTTGTACCAGGGTTGAACTCTGGGGCAGTCAACCACTGAGCCACATTCCCAGCTCTACTTTGTATTTTAGTTAGAGACAAGAGTATCATGAGTTGCTAAGCCCTTTGCCATTGCTGAGGCTCGCTTTGAACATGTGATCCTCCTGCCTAAGCCTCTATAGCTGCTGGGATTACAGGCATGTGCCACTGCACCTGGCTGAGAAAATGGTATTCTTTAGGGGAGGAGAGTGAGAAATTTCAGGTTTTCTGGTTCTGCAATGTTAGGAGATGCAGGAATAATGAAAGAGAGATGCTCTAATTGCCTGTACAAATGTGAATCCAGGGACAAGATTATTTCAGAGTTCTATATTGTTACCAGGGTTAAGATCCAGCTGCTTGCCCCACACCTGGCCAGTCAAGTTGACAACTAAGTAGTTGAGGCAAAGAAAGTGACTGCATTTAAAAAGTGGCTCAGTGAGAAGAAAGAGGGATTCTGTATCCAAATCCCTACCTCTTAGGAAGCTGATCTCAGGGGGCTTATGTTAGTGATTCATGGGTGTTTCCAGATGGGCAGGTGTTCTGCAGAGGGAAGGCTGGATAATGGTATCCAAGTCATGATATTTTCCAATTTCTAAGATCTCAACAGTAAAGATCATGATTTTTTTCCTATTACGGACTAGGTGCATATTATACAATGATAGGGAAAGTTAATTCTTCCTAGACCCTCTTGCTGAGCTGGTAGCTTAAATCATTGTAATGAGGGAGAATATCCTTCCTCAGTTAGTGATATAGTGTAAACTCCCAGCAGTGAACACAGAGCATCCTTCCTCAGCTAGCTACTCCTATCATGAACAGAAACACATCCACTAGTGAATTTCAGTATTTCAACACTGAGGACAGGCAGTAATTTTTTCAGGAAAATAGTCCTGATTTGCAAACATCTAATTGTCATTGATTATTTTCCTTGGATTGATCACAATAGGAATGTTTTAATTTTCAGATCCCAGAATGCACAAAGAGAACTTAAAATACTGATGTTTTAGGCTTGACCTAGATTTTCTTAGGAAGAACTTTGAAAGAAGTAAGGCTCTTCCAACATTACAAGTCAGTAAGATGGATTTTGAAGATATTCATGTCATTGTGGGGTCAAATAAAGTCTAATGCACAAAGGAACCCATGCAGTCATGTTTATAGCTATGACAGTTGCTCTTTTGAGTAACCCTGTTTTTCTCTGTGAGACAACAGGCAAACACTGAATCAAAATGCATGAAGAGCACTTTGCTATAGGAGCTATGTCATCTCTTTATCTAACATTATAGACATTTGTTCATGGCAGTTGGAAGACTGATCTCCCAATTGTATTCCTAAGGCTCAAATACATAGAATCAAAATGATGCAGAGGAACCTATGTTAAAAGCAAAGACTAAAGTTTTAACAGTATTAGAGCAAAGAAGGATTAATGAATCAGGCAGCACTGAGAACCAGAAGAGGTTCAGAGTTTCATGGCAACAGTGTGGGCAGTGCGCTTCCATAGGCTGATGTAGAAGTACAATGGAAAAAATATATTTGACCAGAGTCAAAAGACCCTACATAGATGTTGTTTAGCAGTTTCTGTAAATTGGTAAATTTTTTTAGTTTCATTTTTCTAAAAACTTAAACTGGTTCCTAGGTTTCTGTAACATTTTTACATTAATTCTCCATGTACCTGTGGAGGAAGCTGAAGGAAGCCCTGGAATCATCTCAGTCTAATGAACTCTCAACTAAAACTTCATATCACTCAGGATAGAATCCAAGTTCCAAGCCACTCATTGTTAAGACTAGAATTATGAGATTTCAGTAGAAAATAGCACCAATATACAATGGAAATGCCCTTGGATAATGTTGATTTTGAAAAAGCAGTAATTTATGTCTTGTGATTCTATTTCAGTTTGAGGCTGATCCACTAGCAGATTGTTTAAGAGGATCAACAATTCCATCTTTACTTAGAGTGATGTCACTAAATGACTGGATGTTTCCTTATTCTAGGAGCTGTGTTGAAATAGTGAGTTATGTCTATGGGAAAAGGAAATATGTAAGTACAATGGCAATTTTAATTTTCAACAATTTAAAAACCCATAAATAATCAATTATTTCCAATTTAAAATCAGTTGTTAACAATCTGAAAGTAGAGTCCCTGGCATATAAACATGTAGGAATCATTTTATCAAAACTCTGAAACCCTAGAAGTAGAGGGTAATGTCTGCTTGTCAGCAAACACCAGAACAGGTTTTTATGACATGGTTTGTGGCTGTTAGGATAGATGTTGAAGAAGGCATGGGAATTAGAAATTTGTGTGAATGGGTGGGGAATACTTTTTAAATTTGTTTAGTCCTATAAGACAGGATAATGACCTTTAGCATATATTATATTCATTCAGTTTATATTATATACATTATATACATTTAGCATACATTATATATACATACATAGAGTATCACTTATTCTATTTAGGATCCCACTCTTGTAATTGTACAAGATCTGGAGTTACCCTGATTGTGTATACATATATAAGGCTAGCAAAGTTATGACTGATTAATTCTACTGTCTTTCCTATTCCCCTCCTCCCTCCCTTCGTTTCCCTTTGTAGAATACAATGGATTTCTATTATTGCCCTCCCCAACATCTCTTGTTTTGGGCTAGCATCCACAAATCAGAGAGAACATTTGGCCTTTGGTGTGTTGGGATTGGCTTATTTCACTTAGAATGACAGTCTTCAGTTCGGGTTGGGGAATATTAAGAACTCGCCCACTGGGCACAGTAGCACAAGCATGTAATCCTATGTTTCTCAGAAAGCTGAGGCAGGAGCATCACAAGTTCAAAGCCAGTGTCAGAAACTTAGCAAGGCTTCGAACAACATAGAAAGACACTGTCTCTAAATAAAATATAAAAAGGGCTGGGGATGTGGATCAAGGGTTGAATGCCACTTGGTTCAATCCCTAGTACCAAAACAAAACAAAACAAACAGCAGCAAGAACAACAACACAAAACAAGGCTCCAATCATGTTTCCAAAAATTGAACTTATTTTTAAAGGAAATTTAATCTTTTTATAGGAATTTTGGGTTCACAGGAAAATGAAGAAGATACTGAGACTTTCTGTGTTACTCCCCCATTATCAATATCTCCCACCAAAGTAGTGCATTTATTTTAATGGATGAATGTACATTAATAGATTGCAATCACCAGGCATGGTGGTGGAGCACGCTTGTAATCACAGTGGCTCGGGAGGCTCACTTGGGAGGATTCTTAGTTCAAAGCCATCCTTAGCAATGGTGAGGCACTAAGCAACTCAGTGAGATTCTGTCTCTAAATAAAATGCAAAATAGAGCTGGGGGTGTGGCTGAGTGTTTGAATGTCTGTGTTTTTAAAACCTGGAACCCCAATCCCCCAATATCCATTGCAGTCACTCAAAATCTGCAGTTTACATTTGGGTTCATTCTTGTTGTACATTCATACACAATGTGCATGTGACATATGTCCACTATTATATTATCAAGAAGAGTAGTTTCAACTAATTATTTGTTCTTTTTTTTTTTTTTTTACTATCTCAATATTTTTTTCCCTTTTCTAGAATGTCATATACTTGAAGCATGTAGTAGGTAGACTTTTCAGATTGGCTTTTTTATGTAGTAATAAACATTTCAAGTTCTATTATTTCTCTGGATTGGTAGGTCACATCTTTTTAGTGCTAAATCACAACATTATGTTGTCTAGATGCAGTTTATTTTCCCATTCCCTTACTGAAGGACACCTTGATTACTCCCAATTTTTGACAGTTATGCATAAAGCTGCTCTAAATATTCTTGTGCCAGTTTTTGTGTGTATGGACACAAGTGTTTAACACTTTTGGGTAGATGGCAAGGAACATGATTGTTGGATCATTTTATAAAAATATGTTAGTTTTTAACAAACCACCAAACTGTATTCCAAAGTGGCTGTAGCACTTGCATTCCACTTGGGAATGATCAGAGTTCTTGCTGCTCTAAATTCTCACTGGTATTTGGTGTTGCAGGTGCTCAGGGTTCAGGGCATTCTAATAGATATAGAGGGACAGCTTGTTTTAATTTGCATTTTCTCATATGATATGGAGCATCTTTTTACATGCTAACTTGTTATATCTTTTCATATGTATATATATGTATATATATGTATATATATGTATATATATATATATATATATATATATATATATATATATATATATATATATATATATATCTTCCTTGGCAAGGTTCTTGTATTTTTGGCCCATTTTAAAGTCAACTTCTTTTCTTATTGTTGAGTTGTAAGAGTTTTTGTTATATTTGGGATAACAGCCATTTATTAGATGTCTTTTGCAAATATTATGATTTACACTGTATCTTGTGTTTTTGCTTATCTCTTGGCAGTGTCCTTCACAGAGCACACATTAATTTTAATGAAGCCCTACTAACCAATTTATTTTTTCATGGATTTTTGTCTTTGATGTTGTATGAAGTCCTTGTCATAATAATTCAAGATTATTGAAATATTCTCCTAGAAAATTGTAGGAGTTCTTAATTTTTGTGGTGTACATTTAGGTCTATGATTTATTTCACATTAGTTGGGTAAAGGGTATAATTTTTGTGTGTACATTTATCTTTCTTCTGGCATGTGGATGTCTAGTTATTCTAGGATCATCTGTTGAAAAGATTATCTTTATTGCATTGACTTTTTCCTCTGTCCAATTATTGGCCTTAGTGTAATTCTGGCTATAATGTCTTCTCCATTTACCAATTTATGCATGTTTTTCCACAAACCATTGTAGTTTTCTGGTAAGTCTTGATATTGGATACTTTTTCCTCCATATTTGTTCTTTTTCAATATTGTATTATTAGATGTAATGTACCAATATAAAAATGTGGAAAGAGAAAAAATATATTGTATTGGTTATAGTGGAAGTTTTGCTTCTCCTTGTACCTTGGAAAAATTATTTTGCCACTATTCACAAAATACTTTACTGATTTTGATTAGCATTGCATTGACCCTATAAATTAAGTGGGAAAGAACCCACTGACGTCTTGACCATAATGAATTTTTCTATCCAGGAACATGGAATGTGCTCCATTCTTTATTTTTTTATTCATTGGAATTTTCGTTTCCCTTTGATAGGTCTTGTATACCTTTTATCAGATTTACACCTTAGTATTTCATTTTTAGTGTTTCAGTTTTTAATATCAAATTCTACTTTTGTTAATTGATAGAATTAAAAGAAAGGAATTTGACTCTTATGTATTAACTTTCTATATTGAAATCTTACTCTAAAATCTTATCCATTCTAGGAGGTTATTGATTCTAATTATTTTCACAGATGTCATCTGCAAACAAAGACAAGTTTATGGGTTTGAATTTCTTGTGTAATTACATGAGTAAATTTTACTTTGAGTAAAATGTTAAAGGAGTTCATGAGTGAGGACACCACTGATTTTTAAAGATTCAGTTTTCTTTACTCAACCTTTTTGTTTATGAGTGCAGTTGAGCTAAATTTCTGAGAGTTCTGACACCCTCCATTGTTCTGTCTGGTGTTTAGTCTGTCTCTTCTGAATGTGTTTATTGCCTTTTGGTATACCTTGTAATTTTTCCTTGATGGCTGGATATGATGTGCTGGGTCAAAATGGGTGATGTAAATGGTTATGAGGTAGCAAGGTGAAGGGAAACTAGACTCCCATAATTAGGTCTCAATCTCAGGGGAGGTTGTGCCTGTGGACTGTGAATTTCACAGGTGCTTAAGTTCTTTTCTCTTCCCTTTGGTTAGGTAGGAATGAATGGCTAGAGTGTGCTAGAGTTGCTATTTCCCTTATCTTATGCAGGTTAACTGCTAATTCCCCACAGATCAGGCTCTGATAACTGGTTTCTCCTGTAGGCCAGTCTTGCTGGGAAGAAGAATGCTATAGAATATTTCAGAAGGATTCTTCTTTATCCCTCTTTCTGGAGCCATAAAGGAGTTTTTCTCTGGTATTTTTATGAAAATCTGGTTCATCTAGAACTCAATCTTTCAAAATTATGAGGTCCTCCCTGAGCTTGCATATACATTTTGTTTTTAATTTCTCACAGATGTCCACACTGAGCCTTCAGCAATTTCAATAAATTGTCAATTACATTTGGTGTCTGTTTTCTTTTCCTGGGCTGCCTGCTCGGGGGTGCTCAGGTAAGGCCTGACTCCTGTGCTACCTGTTTTAGCCATTTTCCCTGGGTCTTTACCTCTCTTAGAGACCCCAGAATGATCATTCATTTTTTTTTTTCAGTTGGTCTATTTAGCTTTTTACTTCTAAAATATGAATGGTGACACCTAAGCTCATTAGAAGGAAAACTTGATCTACAGATTACTTTTAAAAATAATTAAAATGCACATGTTGGTGTTTATATCATAGCCCGTTTTGCATTTTATTCACGCATGAAGTGTTATGTTGTATTTCACTGTTCTTTGCCTCTTTAGAATAGATGATAGACTTATTTTCTAGGTACAAAGTAAATGAAAACCCAATCTTACATATAATCGTGTTATAGAAGCATATCACATGACATACACAGATGGTATCTACTTTGTTTGTCTTCTGTTTTTAGTTCTAAATCTGCATTTACAAGTACTTTAAAATTCAATATGCTGCCCATGTTTCCCTAAACTAGCCAACAAATGCCAATGTACCTTTATAGTTAGTTAAATACACACTGTCAGGATTTAGCTATAACCTTAATATCACCATCTTATGCTAATGTTCTCAGACTTGAGAACTGGATATTATTTTTAAAAGAGAAAGGATATAGAAATGTAATGTAATATGGCTTATAGTAATCATAATTTTCATCCCCAATCATAATCTAAGTACGTGTTCTATTTCTTCTAACTTGATTCCTTCCCCTTGTTCAATGGAATTCCTCATTTTTCCTTCCATCCATTGTGTTAGACCAAGTTGTCATTACTTGGTGTCTGAATGTCTATAGAAAGATCCCATCTTACTCCCTTCCTTGAATTTTTGTCCTTAATTCATCTTGCATCCTCCTCTTGCTTCTAAGATAATCTTTGTCTAGGGAGGCTTTCTTAATCATGAAGCAAGTGTGTTTTGTTTGTTTGTTTGTTTTTTTACATGGAGCCTAGACTTTCTTGTTTTAAGTGCTACAGGAAATCCTGGGATGCTACACTAAGAAACAGCTTTTCTGAGCCATATTCATTTTCAAATAAAATAACTTAGCTCTTTAGATAAAATGGTAAATTAATATATAGAAATATATACTTATTGGATACAACATGTCTAAAAATATACATCCATAGCATTCATTACCTAAATAGTTGTGTTTGTGGTGAACACTTAATATCCACATTTTTTAAAGAATGTAATATGCACCATTATCTGTACTTGCAGTGTTATACATTAGATTCTGGAACTTATTGCTTCTGCCTGATTGTAATTATGTGACATTTAACCAACACCCCAAGAGGCTCCTCATTGTTTCTAACCAGGCCACCTGTGGTAAACACTTTCTGACTTTCCACTCTTGAGATTAATGTTTTTAGGTTACACACATGAGTGAGGATTATATGGTGCTTTTCTTTGTGTGCCTGACTTATTTCATTTGATGCACTATCCTCCATGTTCACCCATGATATCAGAAATGACCAGATTTCCTTCTTTTTATACTGAATATCATTAATTGTGTGTATACCACTTTTTGTGCATTCATCTCTTGGACTTGTAGATTGATGCCATATCTTGTCTATTGTGAAAGGTGCTGTATTAAATACAGGAGGAGAGCTACTTCTTTGATGAACTGATTTTGTTTCCTTTATGTATATACCCAGAGTGGGGTCATTGGATCATAGGGCAGACCTGCTTTTAGTTCTCAGAAACTTCCCCTCTGTCTCCTATGGTAGGCTGGAGAAGTTGACATTCCCACTAGCAGTGTGCGAGGGAGCCCTACTTCACAAATTTGATCATGGCCATTCTTACTGGAGTTATATGATACCTCATGTGGCCTTGACCTGCATTCCCTGATGATTTGTAATGTTGAGCATTTTTTCCACATGTGTGTTGGCCATTTGTATGTCTTGTTTTGAAATGTGTCTATTCTGGTCTTTTGTCCATTCTTTCACCAGGATTTTTTTTTTTTTAATTTATACCATACAATTTATTATTATTTTTTTAGTCATACATGACAGCAGAATGTATTTTGACATAATAACATACATGGAATATACATACATCAATCATATTGTCTATTCCATTCTTCTGCCCTTCCTATCCCCCCTACTTTTCCCCTCCTCTCCCATTCTTGCTCTTTGTCCAATCTAATGTGAGACTCTTTTTTTCTTTTTCTCATCACAACATCATATATGTATTCTGTATAACAATGAGGTTCTCCTTCCATCTTCCATGCAACTCCCCTTCTCCCTCTTTTCCCCTCCCACCTGTCTTCCCTATTTTGTGGTAGTCTTCTTCTCATGCTCTTCCTCCCTATCCCATTTTGAGTCATCCCCCTTATATCAGAGAAGACATTTGGCATTTGTTTTTTAGGGATTGGCTAACTTCACTTAGCATAATCTGCTCTAATGCCATCCATTTGCCTGCAAATGCCATGATCTTGTTATTTTTTAGTGTTAAGTAATATTCCAATGCAGAAAGCAAATTTCACCCAGAAATAGAATAGGAAGCAGAGTATGGCCCAGAGGAAGTGTTCAGCCAGGAGTTTATTTAAGCCCAATTGCTAGAAAGATAGGCAGCTCATCTGTTTCCTGTGTCTGGTCATTGAGGCTCACCAGGGCCACCAGTTCTCCACTCTAGGTGAAGCCTTCAAAGAACTTGGGCATTGAGAGCACAGGCCTAGGGGTCAGGACAGCTGGGTTTCAATTCAGATGACCTAGCAGTGACTACCTGGACTTGTCCCTCAAAAGCTGAACTATTCAACTGTTGGGAGCTGTTCTTATTCACAGCTGTTCTTTTTAGTTGACCAACTTTGAGAATCCCATGAAGGTATGGACTTTAACCTGAGAAAACCTATAGTACATGCAAAATCTAGTATATAATTTCTAAAATATCGCAAGCCTCTGGTCTCTAAATCCCAGGCAAAGCAATCCTTGAAAGTTTTTAACCCCACTTTGGGCAGTGTAAAATTCGTCACCATTGTTAAAACTAGTGCCTTGACTGAGAGTTCTTGATAAGGGGATCTCTGTCTACTTAAAAACAGGAGATCATGATTTTATCAAATGTATCCAAGGGATGATTCCTCCCTAGGGTAATGGTTTTTGATAATGACTTGATGTGAGCCTTGGAATGCTGCTTTTAGGTTCTAGGTGTGTAAAACTTGGTAGGAGAGTAAGAAGGCCAAGGCCAAATGGGGGTGAAAATGAAAGTTCTCAGGTTCTCTGTCTGGCCTTTTACTTTGGACCTTGCTGGTACCCTGAGAACAGTGTTTGACAAGCCTTAGAAGGTGGTAAATGTTTGTTGAAGGAATGAACTTGCAAGTGTATTTGTAGTATGCATTCTTACAACAAGCAAGAGAAACTGCTGTTGTTAATCAAGTTGAGAAGTTTTGTGTGATTAGCATTTAGTGATCAGCACATTAGTAAATGTCCTTTCATGATGGCTTTTGCTCCCTAAGCCACCTTAGAGTTGCTGGCATTGGGATCAGAAAAATTCTTCTAGTACTGGGAATTGCACCCAGGGGAGATTTACCACAGACCCACACCCCGAATTTTTTGATTTTTATTTTAAGACAGAACCTTGCAAGTTTGCTAACTTGTCATCCTCCTGCCTCAGCCTCCCTGGCTTCTAGGATTGTGGGCATATGCCATTGCACCTAGCTGGATAACAAATATTTTCATAATGAAGAGCCCTTGTATTCCTATTATTATTTTAAAGTACATATTTAAAAATGTATAAAAACCTGCACAGGAGCAACTATAAAGCAAACAGTGTTATAATCTTCACCCAGGTAAGAATTAGAATATTACTAGCAAGGTTGACACCACCCATGTCCTTTCCCAGTTACATCCATCTGTCTCCACATAGGTAACCATTCTCTTGACTTTGGGGTTTATCTATACTTCTACCCCATATGTATGCCTTCCTAAATTTACTTGAACTTGTCACATGCTGGTCTTATGTTTTTATTATGCATTTTTTGAGTTTTGCTTCATTTTTTAAATGTTTGTGAGATTCCTCAATTGAGTGTGGTTTATCTTCTTTGCTGTATTGAAGTCCATTTTATGAATGAATATGCCACAAGTTATTCAGTCACAGATGACCGTTTTTGGAGCTTTGGACTGTTACAGTGTAGATATAAACATTTTTGTGTATGTGTCCTGGTATACAGCTACTTGTATTTTTAGAATTGATGATGAATCTAGTAGTGAAATTGCTGAGTCACAGACTATTCCTATCTTCAGTAGTACTAGATGCTACCAACTGTTTTCCAAAGTGGTTGTACCAATTTGCACCATCATGAAGAGTATGAGTTCCTGTTGCTCTACATCTTCACCACCCACTTGCTGTTGTAGAGTTTTTATTTTTTGTCAATCTTAAGGGTATTTAATGAGTGGTATCTTATTGTGGTTTTCATTTGCATTTCTCTGGTTACTCATGACTTAAAATCTTTTGTATTTCCTCTTTTTTGAAGTATGCAGTCAGGTCTTTTGCACATTTTCTATTAGATCATGTACCTTTTCATATCCTCATTAATTTACAGGTGTTGTTCATGCATTTGTTTTTTTTACTACTTTGTTGTTTTATGTGAGTTTCAAATATCTTCTAATTTGTGTTTTTTTCCTTTTTTTTTAAAAAAAAAGATAGTTCCTTGAATGAAGATTTTAACATGCTAAAATTTATCAATACTTCTTGTTTATGGTTTGTGTTTTTTTTTATCTTATTCCACTTAGTTTCAATTTTTGTTTAGTGGAAGTAGAGGTCTGTTTCATTTTTCCTCCACACAGATAACCAGTTGTCTAGCAACATTCACTGAAAAGAACACCTTTGGCAAGGTGTGGTGGTGCTCACCTGTAATCCCAGTGACTTTCAAGGCTGAGGTGGATATTTTTAAGTTCAAGGTGAGCCAGGGCAATTTAGTTGGATCTTGTCTTAAAAAAAAATTCCTGGGAATTTAACTCAGTGTTAGAGCATCCATGAGTTCAATCCCCAGTATTGCCCCCCAAACCAAAAAAATTGCTTTATATACTGATCTGCTGTGCCATCTGTGATATATCAAGTATTTGTGAATATGTTTCTTGGCTCTTTTTTTTCTGTACTGTTGTAGCATATTTCATCATGGGATCACCCTAGGAATCTTTGAGCAAGATACTTAAAAGAATCAGTGTTCAATTTCCTCATATGTAAAATAGAACGGTAATATTACTAAAGCTAATATGTTTGTTATGAGGGCTGAATTAATAATTCAAAGAGCTTAAAGCTTTAGTATTTCTTTATGTGTGTGTGTATATATATATATATATATATATATATATATATATATATATATTAAATAAATTCATTTTTTTCTGTGAATAGAAAAAATAGCCATGGGTTTTAGAATTTATATTTATCCTTACTTTAGTAGTTCTAAGCTTATTTCTGTACATGTAAATCTTCTTCATCCTTCAATGACAAGAGCAAAATATTCCTTGAGTAGGTCGCAGAGAAATTAATATTTGTAATTAATTTGAATTCATTATTTACCAACTATGAGTCCTTGTACCAGATACCTACTGAGTTCAGACATGTTATTAAAATGTATATGGAATTACCTACTTTGTATGGTTTTAGAAAGAAAATGAAACCCAACTTACTTTTATGCCTTTATAAATTAAAAATACATTTACTGAGAACCCAATACATATTAACACTCTTCTAGACATTGGAGCCAGAGGATTAGATACTATATACTATAACTTACCTTTGATAGAAATTATCTTCTACTGGGGAAAGATCAACAATTAAAAAATAGGAGATAAAGTAGCCACCAAGGAAATTAAATGGTGCACTTGGATGCAGGTAAGGTGTTTCATATAGCACAGTAATTGGGAGTGTGACCAAGGTGGGGGGCCACTTAAGTAGAGACCAGAATATCTGAAATGGGAAGATCAGTGATAGTCTTGGAAGAACACATGGGTGAGAATAAGAATATATAATAAGAATTATATATAATTAGCTTTGCTTTCAGTTCCGGACACAGTACTGCTAAAACCTTTCTAATTTTCTGAGTAATGAGCTGATTGTAGCATCTTTTGTTTGCTCTTAATTCTTGGTTTCTAACACAAGAGCTTCTAGTTCCCTTGGATTCTCCAGAGTTATAGAATCTGTTTATAACAAATAGATAGGTATCTTGTGATAGAAGGGCCTTAGGTGGATTAGCATGGGAGCTGGTTGACAGAACAACTATGAAATTAGAGGGCTGGATCTTTCAGCCATACCCCCTGATTTCTGGGGAAGAGATGGACCAGAAACTAAGTACAATCATCAATGGCTAGGAAGTTTATTTAATTGTGTCTTTACAATGGAAACTCTATTAAATCCTAAGTGATAGAATTTGGAAGAGCTTCTGGGTTTGTGAGCACATGGAAGTGCTGGGAAGGTAGAGTGCTCAGAAAGGATGTGAAAGCTATGTCCACCTGATGACACACTGTGTTCTATGCTTCCCTTTCATTTGAAATTTGAATTCATTATTTACCAACTATGTGTCCTTGTACCACATACCTACTGAGTTCAGACATGTTATTAAAATGTATATGGAATTACCTACTTTGTATGGTTTTAGAAAGAAAATGAAACCCAACTTACTTTTAGGCCTTTATAAATTAAAAATACATTTACTGTTTTTGGGTTGTTTTCTTTATCATACACTTGCAACAGTAAGTCAAGTGTTCCCCCACTGTGAGATGTGACAGCACATTATGGAACACAGTGAGGTGGTCATGGGAAACTCCAAGGGGTAGGTAAATTGAACAAAAGTGTGGCTAACTTGGAGACAGCTACTTGTGAGTCTCATCTGAAGTGATGGACAGGATGGTATGACTGAGCCACTGATCTGTGGGGTCTGTATTAACTCTTGGTAGTGTCAGAATTGAGTTTAAATGTAGGATATACAGTTTGTATCTGGAGAATTAGAGATTTATTTGGTGTGAGTTCAAGAGAAAACAACTTATTTTCCTTTTATCAGGAAAAGAACAGCAAGTTTAATGATCCTTGACTCCTGAAGAGCCCCTATAAAGTTGCAGGTGGTTGAGGGAACGTGGTAGAGACTACATGACCCATGTCAAAAAAGGGAGGTTTAAAAGTGAATGGTTTACATTTCCAAAGAGAGAGCTAATGTGTAGAATAAAAAGTTATAGGGCAAGGATAGAAGCAGGAGACTTAATGAGGGCAAATTGCAATTGTCCAGGTTTGAGGTAAAAGATAGTGAGGTGGAGTTAGTTAAATCTTGTAAATTAGGTTATATTTTGAACCACATGTCCATGAATTGAATGTTGTGGTGCAGAGACCCAGTAGTGCTCAGTATGTCTCTAAAGTTATGTCCTAAACCCATAGGGAAATAGTGATGACATTAATAGTAGTGATACTAATATAATTATTACTACAGTCACAGAAGTTTTAAACTGATTTTTGCATAATAGCTTGCTTAATCTTCACAAAAAATTCTATGTTAGGCACAATTATTTTCCCATTTTGCAAATATACTAACATAAAGAAATAAGTATGCTGTCTATTTTCCCAAGTCTTCAAAATGACATATAAGTTTTAACCACAGAATCTGGCTTTAAAAATCTCTGATTTTAACTATACAGTGCCTCTGATTCAGGAAGAATAAACTTGGCAGGTTTACTAAACAGTGTTAAGTAGACTGTTAGGTACATGACTAATCATCAAAAGATTCATCAGGGCTCAAAATGAAAATTTAGGAGAATTCAAATTAGACATGGTGAATAAAGCAAGAAACTTGGTGTGACACAAGGGATTAAGCCGAGCTTCAAATGTTCCCAATCCTTGAATTTTCTTTTTTTTTTTTAATTTTTTTATACTGCTAGGGATTGAACTCAGGGCCTCACACATGCTAGACAAGTTCTGTACCCCTAAGCTGTACCCCATCCCTTGAAATTATTTTAAAGGTGATTAAGACTTTGTTTCTGCCTACCTACAACATGTTGCAAATATAAGTTGTTTTTAAATGAAAGAAATATTGTCTTAGAACCCCAATTATTTTTAAAATTTTATATGCAATGATGATTCAGAAAATTTTAAAAAATGACACTTTGTGAATAAAATAGCCACAGAGACTCCAGGTAATAAAGTAAATAAATGTAGATATTAAAATAAATCTGTTAGTATATCTAAGGAAGTCAATGAAACACAGAAAATTGTGTTAAGTACTGTGAAAACTATTAAAAAATAATATCCAGGATGGAAAAAATAAGGAAAATTCAAGAATCAATTAATGAATTTAAAAGTAAATTAGACAGAGTCAACAAGTGAGTTTGTAAAATGGAAGGTCATTAGGAAGAAAATGAACAGAATAAAGTGCAGAGAGACAAAAAGATGAGTGATGAAGTAGAATGGTAAGGAAAAAAAAACAGTGAGACACCATAACGTATTATGTTATATGTTTTTGCTAAGATTGCTTTAGTTATATAGTCTGTGCCTTTTCACACATCCTGTTAAATAATTTTTTTCTATGTCTATAAAAACTTGTAGAGACTTAGTTAGACATTGCATTTAGATTATAGATTGATTTAGGGAGCATCTTCCTCTATACTATGTTTGGTCTTCTAATCTCCATTCATTTAGGTTTTCTTTTATTCATTTGACCAGCATTTTGTGGTTTTCAGTCCACAAATCCTGTACCTGTTCGTTAAATTTACATCTAGTTGTTTCATAGTTTTTAGCTATTATCATTGACTTTTGATTTCACTTAACATGTATTAGTGGATTTGTGTTATTTATTCTGTTTATCACACACTGTGGCTAGTCCATATATTGAACCATCCTTGCATCCCAGGAATGAATCCTACTTGATCATGGTGCACGATCTTTTTGATATGTTTTTGTATACAATTTGCCAGAATTTTATTGAGGATTTTTGCATCTAAATTCATTAGGGATATTGGTCTGTAGTTTTCTTTATTTGAGGTGTCCTTATCTGGTTTGGGAATCAGGGTGATATTGGCCTCATAGAATGAATTTGGAAGTTATCCCTCTTTTTCTATCTCCTGAAATAGATAATGGAGTATTGGTATTAGTTCTTCTTTAAAGTTCTTGTAAAACTCTGCTGTATATCCATCCAGTCCTGGGCTTTTCTTGGTTGGTAGTCTTTTGATGGCTTCTTCTATTTCCTCACTTGATATTGATCTGTTTAGGTTGTTTATATCTTCTTGACTCAATCTGGGTAGTTCATATGTCTCAAGGAATTTATTGATGCCTTCACTATCTTCTATTTTATTAGAGTATAGGGTTTCAAAATAATTTCTAATTATCTTCTGTATTTCTGAATTGTCTGTTGTGATGTTGCCCTTTTCATCCCGTAAGCTAGTAATTTGGGTTCTCTCTCTTCTTCTCTTTGTTAGCGTGGCTAGTGGTCTATCAATCTTATTTATTTTTTCAAAGAACCAACTTTTAGTTTTGTCAATTTTTTTGTTTGTTTCTTTTGTTTTGATTTCATTGATTTCAGCTCTAATTTTAATTATTTCTTGCCTTCTACTGTATTTGCTGCTGATTTGTTCTTCTTTTTCTAAGGCTTAGAGGTGTAGTATGAGGTCATTTATTTGTTGTCTTTTCCTTCTTTTAAGGAATAAACTCCATGAAATGAATTTTCCTCTTAGTACTGCTTTCATAGTGTCCCAGAGATTGATATGTTATGTCCGAGTTTTCGTTTACCTCTAAGAATTTTTTAATTTCCTCTTTGATGTCTTCTGTAACCCTTTGTTCATTCAGCAGCATATTGTTTAATCTCCATGTGATGTAGGATTTTTCCTTTCTCATTTTATTATTGATTTCCAATTTCATTCCATTATGATCAGATAAAATGCATGGTAGTATCTCAACTCCTTTGTAATTGCTAAGATTTGCCCTGTGACATAATATATGGTCTATTTTTGAGAAGGAGCCATGTGCTGCTGAGAAAGTGTATCTGCTTGATGTTGGGTGATATATTCTGTATATATCAATTAAGTCTAAATTATTAATTATATTATTGAGTACAATTATTAATTGTATTATTATTATTGTATTATTTATTGTATTATTAAGTCCAACTTAGGTCTGCCTGTTTTTCAAATCAAAGAATATTAGTCTTAGAAATTCTCCTTTTAAAATCCTGGTCCTTAAAAATGCTTGGAGTTATCTATGAGGGCTTAAAGAACAATTTTCCCACGTAAGAAAAAATTTTGCACTCAAAAGTCACCTGAAATAAAAATTCATTGTTTATTCACGTGTATTTCATAACCCCAGGACATTTTGATCTCCCTCTTAGCTCTTCTCTGGACTACATCACCTTGTCCCAATCTCCTTGATTCCTAAGGCTAACTTGGTAGTTTCTTTTAGTGTCTATTGCATTTTCTTTTCCCTAGCTTTTTCTTTCTTATCTCATTTTTTCTCCATCAGTACTTTGCCACAAGCCTCTCTCAACATCACATATTCATATTTTTTGGCCCTCAGTTACTTTGTATTTGATTTCAGTTCACCTGCCCTCCCCCACTGGGAGACAGTATAGAATAGCATTGGATGAAAGATTTTTGCATCAGTGAGCATGAAGTACAATATGGGTCCTAGACATCCGTCAGGCAGTATATTTCTTAAATTATAATTTTAGAGTTCTAAGCATTAAGCCTCTCCAGCTGCAATAGCCAACAATATTGTATGAATATAATAAAAACTAGAATAAGAAATTTGAAGTATCTCCTGTACTCCTTAGTAGTAGCTCTCCCACTCATAAGGGCTAGAAATGTCTAAAAAAATTTTGAGAATTGTAATGATGAATTTAGTTTAACACTATTTAAGCTTAACACTATTCCTATTATCCATTTATTGGAAAGTTGAAGAACTCTTGAAAAACACCTTTCTTTACCGGAATGCTGCTGACACTAAATTATAAAACTATTAAAAATTTCTGGAATATTCACTCTTTCTCTTCAGTGCCCCCTCCCATAAATTACCATGACAACACCTCCTCTGACTACCCCATTCTAGGAAAGTTAGACATGGGGAAGTGGCAAGCCCATTCTAGAACTATTTCTGGAAAATAGATGTCCAGTTAATTTACATGTTTTTTCATAAATATCCCAACATTCTGGGATCTCCAGATCTCGGCTTTGAATAACATATTCAGATTTTCAATAGCATCAGTTGTGACCAGATTCAAATACCATTCTTATGATGCTTGTCAATTTTTCCTAAATCTATCTGCAACAGGCAACCACCCTCTTCATAAGTGAAACACTTCATGAGATTGCTTTTAAATGCACATTCATATGGCTAGGCCAAAATTATACTCTGGCTCATGAATTTGCTATCCATTACCCCAAGACCCCTCCACAATAAAAGTTGGGAGGTGCAGGAGAGAATAAAGTGCTTATAGGCTATTGAATTACACAAAACATAGTGGAAATATTACCAACCTAGAGTAGATTTTTAATAAATGCCCTGAATAAGAGAAGTGGTTCTTAATTTGATAGATAAGAATAAGTAGAAAATCCACAATCTAAACTATAGTATAAGAAGGCTTCAAAAGAATGTGTTTTTCCCAAAGGAAACCCCATAGAGACAGAGCACATGGAAACAGTAGTTAATCTGAATTTTATGAGATTAACAACTATACTGAAAACAGTCTACATACAGAACCATTGTAGTCTATTTCTAAGACCAGGATGAACACCCATCTTTTTCAACTGGCATTTACCCCTAGATACAAAAGCACAGGACTTCTCTTAAAAGAATCCAAACAAAATTCTGGAAATACTAAGATTTCTAATATGTATACTCTTCCTTCATATTAGGAAAAACTTTTCTTCGCCTGTCATCAGGTGTGTCCCACCTTCTCTTCACCTGCACAGCATTCCTGGCCTGGTTTCCCTTTCTGATCAGGAATCCAGTGAGGAAAATGTCCATTATCTTTCATAACAGCAGAGGAAAACTACTTCAGCTCTCCAGAAATGTCTAAAACCAAGCAGGACCAATCAGCAGGAAAGACAGACCATAAGAAAACAAACCAAAAACTCATGTCTTGGAGGAAACTGAGGTATTCCACAGAATAAAAATACTCCACTTTTTAAAAATAGTAAATACTATAGAGATTCAAGAGGAAAATACACCTACAGATATAATATATTGTTACATCAACATGAGGGATTGGAGTGTTACTGAGTGAGATTAATGATATAGCTCGTGAAATTAAAAAGTTGAAAAGATTGTAAAATAAAATTGGAATATGTAGAATGCATACAGCTAAAAGATGAATATGAGGAAAAAATGTAAGTAAGATAAAGAATCAGCCCACATAGCATAGCTGTTAATAGAATTTCAAAAAGATTAGAGAAGACTGAGGAGTGGCATAATATCTAATAAATAATACAAAGACATTTTCCAGTGCTAAAGAACATGAATCTTCTTATTGACAGGGACCACTGGGTCCTCTGTACAAGGAACAACAAAATGATGCTGTCACCCACGTGTAATTTCTTTCAAAGCTATTTGATTTCTTATCAAAAGTACTGGATATTAAAAACAACAAAGTAATTTCTTTTAAATTCTGCTAGAACATTTTCTATCAATGCTTCCATATCCAACTAAACTATCCATGTAATTGTAAGTCAGGTGAAAGGCGTTTTTCAGATATTTTCTGAGATGGTTTTCCTCTCTTCTATCCTATCATAGGAACTCATTTGAGGATGCCTTCCAAACTGTAGTAAGGAAACTAGGACAGAGGAAAACATGAATCCATGAGATGAAATTCCATCCCAGCAGGATAGCAAAGGGAATTCAAGGGGCAGTTTTTGTGCAGCAAACTCAGAGAGCAATCAGCCAAGCTTGGAGCAGGGAGATAGGTTCAGAAAAAAAATCTCCATAGTGGGTAGAAGGAAGACTCCTGAGGGCAATGAAGACAGAGGAGAGATGACAGGACACCACAGATATGCAAGGAAAAACAAGCTGAACAATGACTGGAAACATCAGGATAAAATGGGCGGGGTGGGGGGCAGGTTTCATCTAAATATAAAGAAAGAAATAGGCACTGGAATGTTAACCAACAGACTGAGAATAAGAAAAAAGAATCCATCTGATCTTGATGCCAGCAATATTTTCCTCTGGGTGGCCCCAGGTTTGTGGCATCAGATCCTTTGGAGTAAAAAATGGAATCAGCCCAGAAATTAATGTTTATATTATCAGAACAATGTAAATGTTTGTTTGCTTTACATTTTGAGAGTCCACCAGGGACAAAGAAAGGAAAGGCTTGGTTGGATACAATGTCAATGTTAACCTAACATTGTAGAAGTGAAAGTGTGGATCAAAAAGAAAAAAAAATGGAGGTGTGTGTACACCTGGGATGAAAGAACAAAGATAGTATGTTTTCATATATTTTTCTTAAAATATATAGTTGAGATATATATCATAGGGTATATGTTGAAATGTTGGGATCAGAAATAAAGGTCTATTTTTCAGGGGGTCATAAAATTTACCTGAAGAAAACCCAGAATCTCAAAACAATCTCAAAGCAAGCACTGGGAAGAGTTGAGAATGGGAAGGATAGCAAAAGCAAACGAATTCTTAGCTTTCGTCTCAAGTGAAAAAATTGAAATATAAAAATAATATCTGGAGTTAAAACAGAAATAATTATTTAAAAAATTAAAGGATGTTGCTTCTCGGGAGTCTGGAAAGGAGATCAGAGAGTCTTGATTTCTATTTCAATTTTATTTTTTGATTTCTATCCAATTTTATTTCTATTTTATTTTCTAAAATAAAAACTTTCTAAAATAAAAGCTTCAAGAAAAATTAAAAGTGTTCAAGTGACATTGATATCATCATTAAGCACTGTAGGGACTCAATATCTTTTTCTAGGCTCATCAAATGCCTTGTTCAGTGTGCCAGCTACTGGTATAATAAACTATTACCTTAAAAACATTACTATTGTTACTGGCAGAACACTGAACATAAACAAACCCACTAATTTTGGCAATGTGTTGATTTCTGGAATATATCAGCTCTTCAGCTTGATGGACAGAAGGCATGATACACAGTTGGGTCAGTCTGTGAATACAGACTGAAGGACAAATAAGAAAAAAGATGTGAGGGACGTGGAAAATCACCTATTCAGGAACACATTCCAAACCTGGATGTGAAAGTGTCTTTTTACAGAAGCCAGCGATTTTCCGCACATATTACACTGTCAGAGGTGAGGCTCCTCTGACAGGACAGACCTTTGTTTGAAATCACAACTATCTGAATCTCTGGATGTGTTTTCCAGCTCTGTTTTCACTATCCTTTTTTTTCTACAAAGCTGTCTTTTAAGTGCTTCATGATCTAAAATCCCCCAAGGCAAGGCAACCTGAGTTCCATTTCTTTCCTTTCTTTCTTTTTTAATTAGATACTCACAAAGTGCAGTGTCCTTTTCTTTTTCTTTTTTTAACTCTCTCTCTCTCTCTCTTTTTTTTTTTTTTTTTTTTTTTACTTTTCGGGGGAGGAAAGACTGTTCTGCAAACTGACACAGAGACTACATCTATTGTCTGATGCTATTGATTGACCTGGATGTTGGGGTGTGGAACCAACACTTCCTGTGATGAATGCTGACTGTATTAGGCAAGGATAGTATAACATGACTCACAATCTTCTGTCAGCCCTATTGAATTCCAAGCTCTGTCACAAACTTGGCTGGCTAACCCCTTAAATTCTCAGGTGGTTCCTATTCCCCAGTTAACTTTGTTCTGCTATACCCTGTAAAGGTAGGTAACAGACTCTTTAGGGAATGAGACAAAAATCTGCTATTTGACCCATGAATTTTTGTCTTCAAGCCTGAGGAAAGAAAGAAAATATTCAGCAAATCACCACAACTGAATAATCAGCTATCAATACGGGACTCATGAAATTACACTTGTTTATAGACAACATATTTCTTGATAGTGTAAGCCTATGGTACTCACATTAATGAAGCACCAACTCCTTAAAACAACATTCTCTTTCCTAAGGGGCTACTATGTATCTTACTCAGGTAACTTAATTTCCAAGTGTGATTTTTTTTACACCTTTATTTTATTTATTTATTTTTTTATGTGGTGCTGAGCATCAAACTCAGTGTAATACACATGATAAGCAAGCACTCTGCTACTGAACCACACCCCCAGTCCCAGATTTTAGGGGTTTTTGCCCAAATATCTGTCATCACCCAACAAAGGACCCTCTCTACTATTCTCCCAGCATAGTATATATTTAAGAAATATGACAGAAGCTGATAGGAGGCAGCCACTATAGAATGCTACATGCTCTGAGCCTTTCCCAAGAACTGTAGCTGGAAACCCAGGGAGAACTACTTCTTTGTTATGAAGTAGTTCAGTCTCTTCATCTGTAATTATGCTTAACATTTGCAAAGCCAATATGTCATGTGGACCTGCCCAAAATAGTGTAATATTTACAAAAAACAAATTTCTATGCAATGTCAATATTTTGTGACATATTTCTTGACATTATTCACAAATACCAAAAAAGATTCAATTCATAGCATAAAGCAAAAATTATGAAAGTCATTCCCCCATCTTTTAATATTTCTGATACTTAAAACTATCCCCAAGTCTCTTCCTTCCTTTAAAACTCTACAGAAATTTCTCCAAAATCATCCCAAATCCTCTTGTTACTTTTTCTGCCCCTCCCCTACCATATTTTTAGGAATTTCCTTTTTTATCCCTTCATAACTCAACAAAGATTCCAACCTTACATGCCCAGGGTGTAAATTCCCTCCAGTCTGAATGCAGAAGTGGATATTCCTTCCTTTATTATCAAAGACTAATTATAGATTAAACATATACTCCCAGCCTCCCTCGATTATGCTGTTTCCTTTCTTGATCAGGGTCTGTCCTTTCCAGGAGCACAGAATGAGCAGTCCTTGACTCCAGAAAAATATCCTAGAGCCAAACCCTGCGATCATTCACTCAACTGCTGAAAGTAAGCCCTCCACATCTTTGCACAGCTGTCCTCTTCCAGCAGATAACTCTATTCAAAACTCAGAACCCTGTGTCTTAGCCCTTCTCCATCAATTCCTTAACTTCCTGCAGCACTGGTTTCCCAGTTTAACATGTAGAAGTAGAATTTCAACTCAGAGCTCATCCAGCCACGGAAGCCATTCATCCCTCTCATTTCATAAGATACTTGATATCTTGGGAGGTAAAGTTAAAAGCTATTTACCGATACGCAGTTACCAAGAGAATTTCCTATGCAGTCTAATTTACTGTGTTAAACTGAGTGTCAATTTTCTGAATTTTTAAAAGTAATCCAAAAGAAGTAAAAAGAAGTAATCCAAACCAAATAATAGTAAGACATTATTCTAATCTCAGGGGAGAGGCAATGTTTCCCTCCAAATTTAGGATACTATTCCAGGGACAATACTGATAACAATCTTCTAAATTTCTATGAAATTTCCAAACCATAAAATACTGTGAAATTCTACTCTATGTTCTAGATGATGATCTACTCCAAAAGATGCTAGATATAACATTTTACATTCTACTACTACAACAACAGAAAACTTCAGCTACCTCATGGAACTTAGTATATAAAGCCTATATAACAACAACAACAAAAATTATAAGAAACTTAAATATTCATCAAAATTTCTCAGCAATGTCAAAACATGAATCCTTGTGAAACCCATGTAAGCCAGTACAGTTATTGAATCCTTTTCCCATCCCTTTTGAGTATGCTTACTCTCATGAAAGGTCTATCAATTTCAAACACTGATTTTTCTCTCCCTTTCTTCTCCCTCTCTGTACATGTATCTTTTCCATTCTGTAGCTGCCCCAAAGCCTGTCTCTTATAACTTTCAAAGCCTCCCCCCAAACCCAACCCATGCTCCTTTCCCTATTTCCTGCTTTCTCTTGTCCTAGACACATTGCTTCTTGCTCTGCTCTTTTCACTGTAAATCAGTCAAAATAATTTCAATGATACCTGATTCTTTTCTCATTCATCGGCCTGATTCCCTTGAGAGTTTGATATTCATATTTCTCCTATTACATATGAATAATAATACTCATCATAAAAGATTGGTTGTAAACTACAGGAAAAGATATATTTATGCATATCCTGGACACAGATTTTTAAGAGTTTTTGCTTCAAGAAACAATAGTAGTGAGATGGGAAGCAGGATACCATTAGGCAAAAATTCTGCACCCTTCTGGGTGCAACCTCTCAATTTCCCTATTGCATTCCCACTTAACACCTTGAAGTCAGAAGGGAGTAGGGGAAAGGAGAAGGCTAAGGATGACAGGAAAGAAATTAGCAGTTTGAGAGAGGAGTAAGTGTAGAGAGGAACAGCGGGGCTTAGTGTGTCTGCTTGCTTCATGAGCTGAACTGTGTATTTGCCAGGTGGTAAGGAGGGCAGAAGCCACCACTGAACTCCAGAACAGCTGCTCCATTCTCTCCTTCCACTCAACATTTGAGAGTCTGGGCAGTTTGGGGGCAGCCACAAGGGAGCAGCAGCAGATGGCTGCCATGCTCTGGAGGTGTACTCTTGAATGGTGAGGGCTCCAGTTACAAAACGCAGGGATATTTATATGCCTTAAGTATAATCTATGAGAAGGCGGCAAAAAGACACATTCATGGAAAATTATCATTTTTAATTGGAATTTTTAATTTAGCTCTCTAATTTTAGTAGCAATTTTATATTATATATCAGCCATAGTACAGTTATTAATATTAAAGAAAAATAAAACTTTAAAAATATATTTTTGACTTCTCTTCCAGGTCTTATGTATTTGAAGCAGGGGTAAATAATCAAGTGACAAAGTTTATGAGGGAATTTTTCAAATTCAATCCACAATGACTGTGAACTTAGACCATGTGCCAGTGAGAAGACCAGAATTTTCCATGGGCATTATCTTATGTGAAGCAGATGAAAGTCTTTTTTCCAAGTAAGGGTGAAAGATCTCATTAAAACAAACAAACAAACAAACAAACAAAAAAATCAGGAAACAAAACCCTAGACGTTCATTTCTGTTTAAATGAATGCCAATCCAATTCTGACCAAATTTTTACTCATTTCAAAATATGTCAGAAATTCTCCCAAAGAATGGGACAGAATTGAGTTTCGGACTTTTTGTTTGTTTGTTTTTAATGTGGTTTTGCGTGGCTGGTATTTTTTATTCAAAATTATTACAGCCCTCACAAATAGTAGCTTATAATTCCATGGTATTTTAAAGTTCACTAACTATTTTCACACACAAAACTCTTGACCTTTACAATTAAAAAAAAATAAGAACCACTAAATAATAGAAAACTTCAATTCATAGATGAGGAAAGATTTCAGAGCAGTAGTGTACTGGCTGGAGTTGGCTTCCATACTGGAGAAGCAACATGTTCATAATCCTACAGCTGGCAATAGACATTACAACTAGGCTTTTCTCTAATGCTGGCAGGACCACTGTCCAACTGTTTTATGGAAAGGGCAGAAGTAGTCATTACTCCAGGGAAAAAAAATCCCATTGCCTGTCTTACAGAGTGCCTGAGAGTACCCACCATCCATCAACCAAACTGAAGCTCAGCCCCTGTCTCCTGAATTCACCCACTAAATCATTCACTTATGAATTTTAAACTGTGGCATTGAAAGGATTAGTGAAGATTATTAACTTAAACAATGAGATAATTATTTGATACTCTGCTATGAATCATTGTTACAGAACTAATTACTAAATAAAATTTTAATGTTGCTATCCCTGCCTCAAAGGTCCCTAAATTTCTTAAAATAAGATCAGCTCAATATTAAGTTCAAGAAAATACCACAACACAAATTAAGGTGTTTTATAAAATGAATACTAGCTTATTCCAAATAAAAAACTAAAGAAAAGACTATGGTTAGGATAAAAGATGAGGGGTTTTTGTTTATTTGTTTGTTTGTTTTCTTTTCTTTTTTCCAGTAAATAAGCTATAAGTTAAGGCATGTCTGTTCACTCATATTTTGAATGATCCAATAGTCCTGGTAAATTGTGATTGTCTCTGAGGGTCATCTTTTCTAATAGACTGATACACTTAATCTTCTTAATGTGCAGTTGACATTAGGTCATTTCTTTACAGTGAATGAGACCAGTTACAATGTAAAATCAATATTTAAAATTGAGATCAAATTCTAAAATTTGTTTCATATAGAAACCTTCTAAGATTTTGGTTCCTGTGCTCTCTATTCCTCAAGGAAATTCTGACATTCCCTCTTTCTGCCTTAGTGCAATCTACTCCCTACCCCTGGTATGTCTTGCCTTCCTATACCTTATCCAGAACATTCTAGAGCCATCAAAACAAATCTGACTTCCTTGAACCTTTCCTTTCTTCTAAACTCCATTCCTCTTGTATTCTTACCTATTTGAAATCATTGTGTTCACCACCTTCTACTGTCCAAACAGTCATGAACTTTTCCTTGTTTCTAATTCTCTGATATTCCTAAAAGCATGCACACAGGAGTCACATACATATTTATATATGTTCTTGAATTTCACCTGTGTTTCCACGAGTCAAGTGAAACACAATAAGTAACTAATTGGTAATATTAGTTTTCTATAAAATGGCCTTTCTGAGAGTCCTTAACTCCCAGGGTTATGATTAGGATCAAATGAGTTAATAAGTTTAAAAGTCAAGGTAGGTGGAAACTTCAACTTAAGCCAGCATTTCTCAAAGCATATTTCAAGGAATATGAGTTCTGCAAAACATTGCTTGAATAAAAGGGAGTTTGAGGTTAATACATTAAATTGAATCCAGTACATCTAATGTACCCATCTCAGTCAGTTGCAATGTACATTAGCACTTTTCAGGCTCTAAACTGTCTCACAGGAAAACAAAGCAAAAAAAAAATTTTTCCTACCATCCCCTAAACTTATTTGTTCACAAAGCTTTTGTGTGCATATATAATAGCTATTTTAAAGCCAGCTGAATTGGTGTTCTAAGGAAAGTTTTGAGAAAATGCTGATTTGGACAAGAACTATAGTTTTCATCTTGGAAAATATTTCAGACTCAGGTTTCTAACAGTTTTAGTTTTTGTTGTTTGTTTGTGTGTGGTTTTTTTTTTTTTTTTTTTTTTTTTTTTTTTTTTTTTTGTTAAAGAGACCATCTCCAAATGTTCAGAGTCATCACAAACCCTGAAAATGAACCAAATTTTATCTCTTGGGTAGCTATGCTACAAGGTTAGCAGAATAGTACTGACTTTCCAAGGCTCATTATTTCTTAACAATAACTCAACAACTTTAAGGTTATGAAAATGTTCTGTTTTTCACGTGATATTCAACAATTGCTTGTCCAGCCAGTAGCAGATGTGAAACATCATCTCAGGAGACAAGTTCAACACACAAATATGTGAAAATGTATAAAGAATGGACAGAAATTCTCGAGAGTCTCTAGAAATGGGTAAGCATAGCTGGTAGTTCATGAAGGAGGCAGAACTGGGATGTGGTCACTAAACCTGTGTTCTACTATATCCATCTCCAAAAATCAAATTCTTTACTTCTTTACAGTATTCGAGGTAAAAGGGCAATAAACACTTGTGCACTGATTGTCTCAATGTCATAAGCTGTATGCAACCAAATTGTGAGGGTACAGTGGGAATTCTGAATTCACTTTATTTTATTTTATTTTTGGGGGGAACAAAAATAAGCTGAGCTTCCTTTTATTGCCCATTCATGGCTGGCTCTTCTCTAAGCTATCACATCTCCTAATTCCTCACAAATATAGACCTTAACTCTCCTTTCATTTTCACAAAATAGTGTTTTTCCAATAAATTAGTATTTCACAAATCACATTAGTCATTTCTACTTATCCTCATTTGAATTCAATATACCTAATAGGACATCAAGCTTTCCTATTATAGAGCCCTATTTTTTTCAAAAAATGTGTTACAAAATCATGCTTTTGTGAGAGCAAAAGTAATGACAAAGTCCTTTCAACAATTTTTATATTTTTTTAAAAAACAACTGTCAGCTAAATTATTAAGTCATTATTATTTTCTTCCATTTTAGTTCTAGTTTTCTTAGGCTGGAAGTAGTCATATTTCTTTATAATAAATACCCCAAATTTTATCAACCATAAATGGAAGACCTCTGAATCCTTAAACACCATGAGGTGTAGCACCATCTACATAGATAAATGAGGTCATAAACATATCAGGATCCCTTTTAATTCTGAACAAAAAAAAAAATAAGCAGAGAATTACATTCTAACCTAACTCTTGATATCTAAAATATCCAATTAGGAAAAAAAAATAGATCAGGACGAGATTTTAGTGAATAACTATAGCAAATTCCTGATTTTATAAACATGAAAATTGAAGCTCTAAATATTGAATAACAGAGTATGAACCCATCTGAGGCTTAGTCTTCTAATTCTCAATTTTACCTTCCACATTTATCACAGAGTTCCCAAGGGTCTCTCTCTGAAGAGTGAGGTATTGATTCCAAACTGAACAAAGCTTTCAGAAGTGATGTTCAACCCTTATATTTAATGTAGAATATGTTTTAGAAAAAAGAAAGGATTGCAAATTTCTGCAACTTCACCTGGAGCCAAGGGATCTATAACCTCAGTGAAATGGTATATGGAACTGAAGAATTCCAGCTTCTGGCTGTTTCCCTTCCCTCAGTCTTGAGGAAAGATGTCACATGTCTCATTAGAGTTTTGGCTCAGTTGAGAGGTAGAGCAACTTTGTTTTGTGTAATTTCATGCTCTAACTAGTAGTAAAGGACCTCAACCTACAGCTGGGGGCTACATGCTTTATTCATATAATATTTCAGTTCTTAGTTATAATTATTTTGTATTTTGTATATTTTATATAACACTGAAGAGCCCTCTGAGCTTTTAAAAGTACCCTAGGTATGATATAGAGCTCACATTTATTTTAGTAAATCTGCCATTTAAAAAAAATTATTCTTTACCCATTATTTTTCCATTCTAGAGTAACATTTTATGTTTATAACCTTATTTACCCTACTTAGTCTACTCATCATGGCACAATTGTACTCACTTTGCTCCTCAAAAGGTTAAAATTAGGATTAACATACCATTTATGCTTATTTTTATTACTTTATTATTCTCATAAAAGTCTAGAAGGACCATCTTCATTTATCCTTCTTTGAAACTCATTTAAAGAGACATTTTCTAATTTATATTATTTTCTTCTTTAAGATACCTTATGTTCTTTCATTTGTCTTTTCCAATTTGACCTCTATCATCTTTTTTTTCAGGTTTCTTTTTCTTTCTGAGTTATCTTTATGATTAATTATCCAATTAAGCTCTTTTCCCATTTTTGTACTACTAACAATTTTTAATATCCCATTTTTTCCTTAATAAACCATCAAAGTCCTTCAATACTAGTAGATTACCCCAGGAAACTACCTCCATCTGGATCTAGATAACCAAATTTAGCTTCTCAATTACTAATTGGATTCAGATCTGATGTGACAAATTATGTATGTTTTTAAAATAGTGAAGCAATTATTTTACTTACTGTAAAAAACAGTCTGGAAGAATCTATTGGTTATTATTCTTGATGAGAAAAATCAAATCTATTAACTGAAATTCACTAAATCTATTTCTTCTTCCCCACTTTCTCACTTGTTTGTTCACTTTTTTTTTTTCCTATTATGATAAATGTTCCATAGTAAATCCCTTTAAATAAGTTATGGAAGAAGTCTAGAACAAAGATAATGACTAGATGAAGGAGAAAGAATCACACAATTAGATAAAATAGAAATGAAGTTAATTCTTAATTACAGTCTAATTCTTAATTATAGCTAATTCTTAGTTACCAAATTCATGGTAACTAAATGAATCCACTTTTTCTCCAGCCAATATTAACTATGCTGCCAGAAACATACTCCTAAAGTTTGAAGATAGGGCTATCTCTTGAAAAATTCATTGTATCTTAAAACATACTAAACATGTTCTCCTGGTTTTTGAGACCCTGTAAAATTTAACTTGGAGTCATTTCCCTTCATGTCCCACATGTTCTCTGATCAGATTATCCTCTGCTCTAGAGCATCTCAGGATCCCTTAGTTCACTAAAGAAATGGCATCTTTTTCACTTCACTATGGAAAGCATAGACAACAGTGTTCAACCACATCATCGCACTTACATTTGCATTATGAAGTCCTTGAATAGGCAGGATAGTTCTGCCCATCCAATGGTACTGTTCCTCAATCATAAGAGGCTACTCAGAAACTCTAAGGCCCTCTGGAGAACAGGAAGTTCTACAAATGGTGTGGACAGGAAGAAGAACCAGTGGTTACAGTACACCAACTCCTATAGAATTTTACCTGGCTCCATAGATCCATTCCCTTGCTCCCATGTATGATTTTGAACTTCCCTGGGTATTTCATCTGGCTAGATTACATAGGCCTGGTCCTTGGATATCTTGATAATGTAACCATCGTGTCACAGAGGACCTCCAATGGGTAGATCAATATTAAATCAAGTGGAGGCAGTATTTGAAAAGTTTGGTTTTTATGCTGATGTTCTGAATAGAGAATAGCTGTAAAAAGTGATGACTGTACCAGGATAACTTTGCTGTGACCATTCAGTAAACCCAAAATGTGTTTTTATATTTTAAAATGTTGGCTCTATGACTTATATGCTTTGGAGAAAAACCCAGAAATTTGAGCAAACTTTCCAGCAGAATTTCACTTCATTAAATCAGTCTTTACCTCATACTTGTAATATAGTATCTACCACATGGAATTCTGATTACACGTTTGACTTTTGCAGTAGAGGATCAATCAAATACATATATATTATATTGGGACTTCTTTGACTTCCTTGGAATGCAGAAAGAAATAATTCCCCAGGTTTCCCATTTTTTTTTAGGAATTTCTGTTCTGGATAAATGTCAAAAGTTTTAAGCCAAAATCATTATATTCACTAATTTAATAAAGGAACAGCTTTTATATGATGAAGGATAATAACATAGTCCTGAAGTAGTGATTGATTGAATGGAGTTGAAACTGTTTGAGGGAAGACCTGTTTGCTTAGGAGTCATGCATTTTCTTTTTGCCTCTGTGTCCCTGTTTGCAGATTTGCTTGCATTTGAAAATACTTTCTTATATTATCTTTATATCTATCTATTTATCTATCATCTATCTATCTATCTCTATCTCTATCTTTATCTCTAAATCTATATTTATATCTATATATTTATCATCTATATGATAAATATAGATGATAAATATATCACTGTGTGAAATAATAATTATAAAAATAACTCCCTTTCCTACATGTATGAAAGTCAGTTCCCTGAGCTCTTTCTTTACATTCTGTTAGAACTTTAAATACTAAGCTAGCCTGCCTTTGTACTCTATCCTGAAAATCTTTTGTTTGCCTTCCTTTCCTGTAAGAAGACGATTAATCTTCAAAGCTGTATTTTTTTATTAGATGCTAATTTATTCTTCTCAAAAACTCATTTTGGTATCATTATTTATATTTCTATTTATGAGCTAGCAGACATTTTGAATAAACATTAAGATGATTAAATTTTAACCACATTCTTGCCAAGTCCTAAGTAGACCCTTGGTAAGCACTAACTGAGCATATAGTGAATAATATCCTGATTCGAACCAAATTATGATTGTCATACTCGTTTTACACTTAATATGTGTCAGGCTATGTTACAGGACCTTTATAGATGCAATTCATTTATATCAAGAACACTATGAAGCAGATATGACAGTTTCTATGCAGATGAAGAATTTGAGACCAATAAAGGTAAAAACAACATGACTGGGGCCACACAACACATGAAAGGAAGGTCAGAATTCATCTTTTGGACTTTGAGATCTTGTTCTTGGCCATTATATTATGATGCATTTAATATTTATAATAAGCCTATTATTTTACTTAGCAGATGGGAAACCTGAGGCTTAGCATTCTAGAGTTCATCAAAAGTTACTTTTCTATGGAATGACCCAAGAAAAATTTAAATCAAGTTCAAGGAAGCCCCTTTCCTACTTGTCATTCTTCCAATTAACATTGTGCCAACTAATTGTGGTTGAGACACAATTGTGGAATTACTATTCTTCACTATTTTTATTTATCTCAAAGTTATTTGCTAAAGAAAAAGAAAAAAATATAACTAATAACATTTTATGCATGTCTCATTCCTACAATAATCCAGAAAAATTGACTCTGGTTGAACAGTATAAAAAAAGTGAGCCCTGAGTTATTTTTGGTCCATCCAGTAACCTCAATACACCTTCTCCCTATGGACTCAGCAGCATATGGCTGTGCTTCTCACGGTTCAGGCTCTTCTGTTTATTCTGAACCTCTAGGTTACAATATGTTTTGTAATCATTAATAAGGACCACCTGTCTCTTGAGAGATTTCACCATATAAAAATAGAGACCTAATTGTTCAAATTCACTCTCAGGTAGACAATACGTACTTCGTGTGTGGACCAAGATTACTGAATAGAATACCTAAATGAAAATAAATTATACTAACTGATTATAATTGCTAAATTAAAAACATACGTCCTTTATATAAAAAGAAAAAAGAATAATATTTGGAACAATAAGGGCTATGCTTTGCAGGATATGAAATGCCTTAGACATTTTCCAGAGAAAAAGAATAATGTGCTGGTTTAAAAAATTTATTCAGTTTACTAAAATTTATTCAGTCCAAATTTGCTGCATTCAAGTATGCTTAACCATATAGTCTCTTGTGTAAAATCATGTTTAAATTCAGCGCCACACCCCAAAAAATCAAACAAACAAACAACAACAAAACCCTGGCTTTAAAAGCAAGCAGAATTCAGCTCAGTAAATACAGTCATTTACTGAAATTAAATAATAATTTTAAATAATTTTATAATAAATACATTATACACAAAAAGTTTTATAATAAATAAATTAACACAAAATGTTAGCAAATGCTAACATTGAGAGTATAAAACCAATTGTAATTCTGGTTTAATAGAATAAGAAGAAATAATGCATATGGAAATAAATTCTCCTTTCAGTACCTTGCTTTGCTCCGTACCACAATTCCCATCAGGCCACATAGGAACTTGTCCCTAGGCTTCCACTGCAAAACTATGTCCACACCTTCATCAGCATACCTTTCTCGCTACAGGAGAACTGTTGGTTTGAGGGTCTGTCTCCCCTTCTAATCTGGGACTGCCCTGTGAGCAGAGACCCACAGCCTCTAGTCTCAATCCCTAGCAATTTGTACAAGCACAGAATTAACTTAATAAGTCTGTTAAAAATAGCTGCCTGTGCCTCTTGTCTACTTGAAACATTGTACTATTTGACCACAGATTGGTTACTGCAATAAATAATGCTTCATTGTGTACTTCAAAATTGCTGAAAGAGTAGATTTTAAGTGTTTTCACCATACACACACACACACACACACACACACACAAAATGACTAGTATGAGAGAAGATGGATTTGTTCATTAGCCTGCTTTAAAATCATTCCATATTGTAAACATATATCAAAATACCACATTGTACTATATATATAATATTAGTCAAATAAAAATAAAATTTTAAATGTGTTTTAAGAAAGTATTGCATGGTTTAAACATAAAAACTTGAAAAGTAACACACACACACACACATAACTGCCTAAGTGATAATTTCTATTCACAAAATACTATAGAAAAATAAACAATGTGTTTACATTGTGTAAAGTTTAGTTTTAAGGTAAATATCAAATATCAAAGATAGGCAGAAACAACTAACTGTGGGGACAAAAGATTAGCATTTAAATGGCAGATTCTTGGAACTTTATAAAGCAAACTCAAGTACTTCTTCTAAAAGGACCTTCACTTCCCTACTCAACACACTTATTGTCACATCTCTCACTGATCCCATAGAATCATGAGACATGGAGTAATTGTGTGCCAGACACTTATTGTGTTATTTGTTTTAATTCTTATTATAACCATATAAGGTAGTTGCAATTACTATTTCCATTTTACTGATGATGCAACTCAGGCAAAGAAATTGGTGCCTCACCTAAGATCTAAGCATGACTTTTAAAAACCAGTAGCTTTCCAGGCAGGTATCTGATCCAAGGATAGTTTGTTTGCAACGATAGTCCCCAAAATTCAATCCATGATTTATAACTCTCTCCACGGCCTCATTCACTGTTCTCTTCTGAGAGTTGCATTTTCACAGTTTCAGTGAAAGTAGCACTACAGTATAGTTATAAATGATCATAATCATGCATGAGAAATAATTCTTATAAATTGTTTTGATATATTTTATGAACGATAACATGATCATAAACATAAAACTTTCATGCATCATTAAATGTACATAAAAGAGAAGCTTGAGATAAAATATGAAGTTTTACAATAAATACAATATACCCATATAAATGTGTGTGGGGGCACTTTGTGAATAACTATTTAGGTGTCTTATTACTATATACTAGTGCATGTATTTTTTAAACAGTGAATTTTGTTATGGGAATCCTTAATCATAAGAATGTAATAGGCAATTCTGGCTTTGATAAAAGTCAGAGAAATGTAGCTTCTCTCTTTAAACTCTTGTCAAATTTTGTCATGTTGAATAATTTTATTTCACATAAATCTACTTCCAAATGAACATTTCACAAAAAGTTAATAATTTTCATGTAATTAACAACTTATAGAATTTTCTATGCATGTTTCAGTAAATCAGTTTGGATTCAGAACAATGTATGTTTCATGAAGCACTTACATGCAGTAAATTGTAGACACATTGTCTTACATACTCCAATAGTTGGAAACATGAACTGTCTCTGCATGGCTGAATGCAGAGCTATGATAATTATCAAGAAGTCATTTCAAAGAAACTGTAAATCATACTCTAGTTTTATTTTTTCTCATTATCTACTTCTTTGCTGAGAATACCACGACAGATGCTGCCAAAATGTATTATTTCAGGAGACATATTTGGACCTACAGAAATAGAAATTTGTAAAATACTAACTGATGTCTTTTAAATGGGTTCAAACACTAGAAAGCCTATGCACCTCCCAACAGGATTACCATAGCTTAGAGAACCAAGAAGAGGAGACAAATTTCATTAGAAGAAAGGGTGAATTATTTACACATTTGAACAACAGAACAATGGAAGATGCTCCTAGTTTAGTATAAGCATTTTAAAAGCATCTTAAGGTCTACAGAGGAAGCATTGCTGCTGTTGTAGTGATTCCTTGGCCACTTTAATGTCTGAAAACAGTCCTATGTTTCTGAGGAAGAGAGGCTGTATGAATGATTTCCCATTCTTAGCCAACACATTTGGGCACACTCTCTATACCCAAAGAAGCCACATGCCCTGATATAGCAAGAGCTGTTAAAATGTGAAATGACTCTTAACCCATTGGTAAACAGATGCTGCTCCAATATTTCCCTACACCTTAAACCCTCCATACCCTGCCATGCCCAATCCAGTGCTCTTCTCCCTGCGATTTCCGAAGCCTCCCTTATCCATCAAGTTCTTTATCCAGAACACTTTAGAATTGGTTGGTAAAAGTACCCGATGGTTCTCGCCCAAGTCCCTAAAGACAAATGCCCTCTAGGAGTACTTTTGGGCTGCCCACTAGCCAGGCACACCTGCTGAAACTCCTCCCTGCTGCCATCCACTTGTGTCAACCTCACTGGGTCCCTGCCAGACACCTGCAGAAAGAGCTGGAGCCTCAGGAGGAGCATGGTTCTCTAGCAGGCAAATGTCCAGCTACCTTTCACAACACCTAAAGGCCCTGGGATCCTGCTTAGGAAGCTTAGGCCAGGGTTCTCCAAGTTATCCTCATATGGCTACTTACAGAGCTATAAAATCTGTGGTGCTTGGACTGAGATAAGGTACACAAAGGTACCAGGCAGCAGTAAGGGATGCATAATAATCTGAAGATCACCCTGCACACATCAATTTCCCCTAGTGTTGTAACTCAAAGAGGTAATATAAATATTGAGTATGATTTACTTCCATCCATCAAGTATAGCCATTAGGTGTCACCTTATGATGTGGCAAAGGTAGACTTGACAAATTTACTACACATTTTGGCACTCCCACCCCATCTCTCTCTCTCTCTCTCTCTCTCTCTCTCTCTCTCTCTCTCACACACACACACACACACACACACACACACAAACACTCTCTCTCTCTCTCTCATACACACACACACACACACACACACACACACAAAGTGTGCAAAAGACATGAACTAGCAAGTTCAGAAAAGGGCAAATTTCTCTAAGCATATAGCCAAAGAAAAGATTCACTAAATCTTTATAGATTTTAGGAGTTTTTTTTTCTACAGAGGTTGAAGTTATGTATTTTAAAATAAAGCATCCCTCATTGAGAACCATATGTATTAATGCATGTTTACATTGATACTTGCTTTTAGATGAAGCTGATTGGTCCAGTGCCTGATGACTTTGTACTCTGTACTTTTGTTGGTTATTTGATACTGGAAGATATCATAATGTCCGGGAGCATCTCCATTTTCATTAAAAGTGACAGGCGTACCAGCACTGCCTATAAACGTTTAGAAAACAGTGTTAATAAAGTTTGAATAATATAGTCCATTGGGATTATATTTTCTCTAAAGAAGAATGGTAGATAAAATATATTATGTGTTTTAAGTGATACGAAGTTTGTAATCCATACAAGGTCATTCTTGATAGCAATAATATTTTTTAAATGAAAATAAGCCAGATGTAAGAATAGGAATCAGATGTGCTTTATTATGCACATTAGAAAGTAAATGATGAAAAAGGGAGTTCATAACTCACTTGAAGCTAATGTATGCTAATGTATGAAATATGATATGTCAAGAGCTTTGTAGGGTTTTGAACAACCAATAAAAAAAAAAAATACAGTGAAGAATAAAAAAAAAAAAATAAAAAAATAAAATAAAATAAAGTGAACATAAAAAAAAAAAAAAAAAAAGAAAGTAAATGATGAGCATCCAAGTTAGGCAATGTACAGAGCAGCTAAATAAATATAAGATGATAGACTGAATATTCATTGCTTGCTACACAGAACAGTAGAGAGTTAATAGAGAAAAATGTAAATGTCTTGAAGCGTGACAGCTATTGTACAATTCGAACTTCAAACAGCAATTCCAAATTGGCAGGAGAAGATTCCAGCCAGAATCCTTGGAGTTTGATTTCATCTCAACTTCAAATCCACACTCAAGCTGTTGCCCTTTCTAATTCCCCTGCCTCTGCTACCTCTGCCCAAGAGAATATCAGCTTGGGCTGCTGCTGGGAACCTCTCAATGGGTGAGGCAGCAAGCCTTGGGAAATTCCATCTCTGCTCAGATCATAAAAGTCCCTTGATTCACAGGGATGAGTGTGACAGTATTAGAGCAGCACAGAATGCAAAAAATGCAGTCTTTCCTAAACTCCATTTCTCTCTGAAGCTTTCATCTTTCCTCTTAATAGCTTTGGCTCACTTTTACTTTCCATCTTATTGACTCTTCTATAATTACGGGTGTCTGAGTGGAAAGGGATCACCACCCCAGTGTTGTCTTGCTCCATCCAGTCTCACTCTACACAGACTATCTGTTCCTTTAACAGCCTTTAGACCCCTTCATCTTCATGAATTATTCTTTCCTATCTCAACAAATTCACCTGACACCCATCCTTTTTCTTGCTGCCTATCTTCTCTCTACAGGCCCCCTTCCCTGAATTTCTCCTTTGAAGATATTGGATTTAATTTCTCTTTTGTACTAGAAAGAAAGTTTCCTCTCCTTGCTATCTCTTTTTCATATTATATTCTCCAAAATCATATATTATTCTAAATACACCAACTTAATATATTTCCATCTGATAATGAGTTTATTTTTTATGTACAGTTGTTTACCTAATGATCAATAATTACAAAATTCTGAAACATTTATCAGGCTAAAGAGGTAAAATTATCAAAAAATATAGTAACTTTGCAAATAATTACCATCACAACAGCAATTAGAATACTTAGTATTTAATGAAAATGTTTAATATTTGTTTTCTTGATTTTTTCTAAAATTAGAAGATAAAGTCTCTAATGAAACCACAGATCCCTGATATTCTTAAATACTGCTGAGCCAACAAGAGGTAGCACAGCCTAGAGGAAAGGTTACTGATCTGAGCGCTAACTCCATTCCCCATTTACATTCACAATCTGTGTATATCTCTTTTTTCATTTATAGTAGAAACTTAACAATGAATATAATATATTTTTGAAGTTTCTAGAGAACAGTATCCATGCACATCATCATTCTTTTTATTAATTCATGGAGGAATTGACTTTATGAATCAATGGAAGACTGAGGAATTAGGGGGGAAGCAGGAGCTCTCTAATCAACCAGTATCATCTTACCACTTCTAGATACTCAAGTGGAAATCCATTTGCTTTTTTTAACCAACACCTTTACCAACTTCTAATGTGACATTGAGGTGTTAACCTCTTAAATCCTCAGTTTCTTCATCTACAAAGTGGGAGTAATAGCACTTTTCTCATAGAAATGTTGTAAGAATTAAAAGAATCAATTCTTATGAAGTGTTTAAACCAATGCATGAGATAATTAAATATTTTGATTCAGTAAATATTTAGATTTAGATTCAGTAAACACCAGTGTGTGTGGATAAAAAGAACAGAGGCATCTTTAAGCGATGCCTCAACAAAAAATAGTTGACAATTCCAATGGTGAAGATCTGACTAGAAAAACACACATTATGAATTTCACACTATCATCAATTCCTGACATTTATATATCACTTTGAAATTTTTGAATGTCACATTCTCTACTGAATAAAATGATATTTAATTTTCTCTAAGTAGAATTCCCAATGTTGTCACCTCCTTGACCAAATGATTCCTCATCTCCTATAATAGCAGTTTCTGATTATTGTGCCACATGATACTCAAGATGGAAGAAAGTCGCTTGTGTTATACACTCCCTTGAACGTACTCTGGGTTCTACAAAATTTCTAGTGTGACAGCTGTTTCTATATATCTTTTCTCCAATTCAAGAAAGCCTATTGGACAGCAAGTGAACAAAGACTACATTATCACAAAAATATAACTCACAACTTTGATACTTTACATATCATTCGTAGTATCAAGTTACACTAAATTTGACATGGAATTTAGGGGAAATATAGGATTAGGAGTATGAGTTCTGAGTATGAGTACAAAGCCCCAGTTCTGCCACTTATTAGATATTACTATTTTAAATTCTTAATTTCATTATATTGCACTTCAAAAATGGGTTAATAGTAATTTCCACCCCAGAGGGATATGTAAGTATTAAATGAACCAATCTATGTAAAGAGTATTATATGAATATTTTACATAAATATTTATATAAATATTATATGAATATTATATAAATATAAATATTATATAAATATTATATAAATTTTTAACTGTATCTTTTCATTTTGTTGGTACATTATAACTATACATAATAGTAGAATTCACTGTTACATATTCAGACATGCAAATAATACACTTTGTTTAATTTCATTGCCTAGTAATACCCCTATAGTAAATATTATTTTTTTTCCCACACCAATGCTATTTGAACCCCCACACCCTTATTGATGTAAGAATACTTGAACTTCTCAGGGAGCAAATACGGTTTTCATGACATCTCTCTTACTAATCTTTATACTGTTTTAACAAAATGCCACATAACCTAAAATCCCATTCCTTGCATCACCATGCTCTACTTGCCATCCTGCCTTTGCATGTGCAGTTCTAAATCCCCTTCCTGCTTCTTCCTAATCATTCCTGTTCATTCCATTCCTCTGAGATGTGGCTCAAGGGTCAAGCTCTTCTAGAGCATGATCTTCCAGACCTGAAGCCAAGACCCAAGTACCACTTCCATTCACTTTACTCTGCATATTTTTATTATTGATCACATACATAACTAACATCCATTCAACAGATATTTCTTGAGAGCCTACCTGGTGCTCAACACTGAGTTGATTCTTCCTTCCTCACAAAGCCATGGTCTCCTTAGTAAAGGTGGGATGTATCTATTATCTTTGTAAGCACTGCACCAAAGACAGTGCTCAATATTGAACGATCAATCAATAAATTACAGGCAAGCATAAAAGGGGCACTCCCTCATCCTCTCAATAAAAGCCATGCTCAACCGCTTCATAATATTATGAACTTTAAAATAATAAATATGTAAATAGGGCTGGGGATATGGCTCAGTGCTTAAGTGTCCCTGCATTCAGTCTTTGGTACCATAAATAAATAAATAATAGTGTGAGCTTCATTTGTATCACCTCTCTTCTTTTATATTCACAAATGAAGAGATCAAATCAGTCCTTTACTCATTATTATCAATGTGATATTAGAAACCAAAGCAAAACTTTGGCATATCTCTAAATGAGCCCTGAATTGATTTCTGGTAGCTGAAGAAGTTTTCATTGCTTATTGCTTTAGCATCTTATTTTTTAGAATACGTTTTTTGGTCATGGACTAGACTTGCAGTTGAATTACATCAAGCCTCTCACATAGAGAACTGACTGTTGCACATTGATGTATCTCAAACTATTGCCCTGGTACTCTGGTCTACATAACAAAGACATGCAAATAATATACTTTGTTCACCCTTGAATACACATGAAGGACTCATTGATGGTTTACTACTTTATACATGTTTGTTGTCTTTTAAAAAGATGATCTTTTGTACTGAAATTAGCCACTCTGTGAAAAATAATTAAGGAAGATTTTGTCTAGGACAAAATCAAATGGTAAATGACTCTGAATATATTTATTAATTTATCATAACTAAATTACATAAGTAAATATAAAAAATAAATTTGAACAGGGAATAATCATATATATGATATATATATATATATATATATAGTATATCATATATAGAATTATATACATATAATACTATAAATCATGCTCCATCAAATTTTCTTGTTTTACTCCTTTCCCTTCTACACTTTAGGAATCTCATTTTTAAGTGCATTAAATTTTTAAAATACTTTTTCATCCATGTATGCTAGTAAGAAATGGAAACAAACTCATGAAGTTGTGAAGTCATTTTTACTAGTCAGGTACTGCCCTCAGGGTCCACACATCTCCTGGCATATTTTCTGTACAATAAGTAATGTATGGGAAAATTATATTTTTATTACTAGGCATCTCAAGAACTTGCAATGTGGTTGTATAGGAAAAATTATACATCCAGTGAAGATTTTATTTGAAAATGCTGGGTCTTTTGAGTTTTATGTGGGGAGAGATTATGGGCTTGGGATTCAGGTACTAAAGTTTGATTTTTGGATCTGCCAATTACCTATGTGATCTTGGCAAGTTACCCTCATTAGGCCTAATTTTTCATCTGTCAAGTTTGCATAATGACCCCAACCTCTCTGGGCTATTTCAAGGAATACATGAGATGACACATGTAAAGCATTTATTGTGGGCTTGCATGAAATAAATCACAATGAATGAAAACTATCATCATTATTATCCTTTCCTTTGCCATTACATGTATGTTCCCTTGGTCTACATTTTTTTCTTCCCACAATGCAAAAAGCAATACAAGAATAATTCATTCACCTCCCCGTGCAAAAATTACACTTTCATATATTTATTAGAAGTGCAAGCTTCTCTATTTATTTTCAAATTTACTACTTTTCTCCCTTCTCTTTGCTACCCAAACTTCATCCATTAGCCCATCACCATCTCCAACATATAAGAATTGTGAGATCAGTTAATTTCGCTTTTAGCAACCTTAGATAAAGAATGACTGTATGAAATTTAAGGCATTGACTAAAATGCAATGGAAAAGAGCAATTTTCAACAGAACCTCAGTTATTCATGTTCTTCTTTTCCTTATCTTCTTCATTTTGTCAAGTATTTATTACAACCAATAATCATTACTGTGTATTTGAAAAACTCACTTAATAGTTTACTTATTTAGGAATCAGTCTGATTACTCTGACTCACATCCAGTACTCAGCCCCATTCTGACTCACCGTATTTTTCATCCACATTCCTGCTGTTCTTTCTGGAATTCTTACTACTCACCTGGGTGATTCAACATCCTGGCCTCTGCATTAACTGACATCAATTAGAATTTTCTTTTTTTTTTTTTTTTACTGTCTTATAATCTATGATCATGATCAGTCTTAAAGTTGCTCCATACAATAATGATGTCATTTACAAACTTTTCCTTCTGGACAACAATTTTTACCTCTGCTACAGAAATTCTATGTGCCCCTAAATTTACCAATTCACTCCTTTTGGCCACCATACCTCATCCCCATTATACTTTCTCTCCTCTTCTTTTACTACATGAGTTCCATGATCTTCCTTGCCTATACCTTTTGTTTTCATGTACTTCTCTCTGTTCAACTTTGTTCTTCTACCAATCACAGTCATGGTTAAACTAAATTGTACTCAAGCAGCTGAATGTTGTTAAAGAAACAAAAACTCTACTGTCTGGAAGGACAAGACTCTGCTGAGGCAAGTGTTGTACCTAGCGCATGACAGAGGGTGTCTGTCTCCCTAAATTTTACATGCAGTTAACTTGTATGCTTTAGCTAATGAGGAAACTGCTATCTGATCTTACCTTAAAATTGCAACATCAGATTTCACATGTGCAATCAACATTGCTTTGTAGTCCTATCATACTTTGCCAGTCAGACCTCTTCTTTCTGGATATTTGACTATTTAGCATCTTATTTTCACTCCTTGCATGTTCAATACATTCCATTCCCTGTCATTTTAGCTTGTCTCACACATTCTTACTGAGAAAAAAACAGCAATAAAACAGAAATTCCTGTCACTCCACTAGAAAACCTGCATCCACACTGGTACCCTGTTTTCCCTGCTGTTGCAAGACACCTTCCTGATCCAATCAAAGGCACATTCCTTACCTGGTGTCCGGCCTCATCTGCTCTCACCCTCTGCACTCTTAGGTCCATAGCTAGCTCTTTATTTTACATCAACAAATTTATAATTTCTGTAGAAGTATACCCTTAAATTTGGAAATGAGTTCTAATAGTTCTCCTCTTATTATGAATGCAAGCAAACAAATCCCATTACTCTAATCCCAGTCCCAGCTAGCTACTGCCTTCCTTTCCACCTCCTTCACAAGAAAACGGTGCTTACTTTCTATTTTCTTATTTCTAACTCTTCAACCAATTTTGATTCCAAATTTAACCTCCTACCTCCATTGATGAGTTTTGAATTGGAATATCCATTTCTGAGTGCACTATTCCAACTATCTGCATTTCCACTGTGTTGTTTTATAATTATCTTAAACTTCACATTGCAATCTTCTTACTCAGATACCATACTTGATATTTACACATTTCCAAACATGAAGAGTCATGTAATCTGTCTCCTCTTAGTCAGCACCTATTGGTCATTCATTAAATCAAGTCAGAACATAAATCTATACCCCATGACTTACAGTACCACATTTGGGGTGAAGTGTTGTGAACTCTGGACTTCAATTTGTAACAATATATCCAAATTGGTTCTTTACCACACTCATGAAAGATGTTAACTGGAGAAATGATGTAAGAGGGTATATATTATACTGTATATTTTATCCACTCAGTTTTTCTATAAATTTAATTTCTCTTAAAATATCTTAAAAAGTAAAAGAAAAAGGAGAAATCAATTATTACAATATATTTTTATGAAAATATATGCAAAATATCATGTCAAACTATAAGTAATATATGAGTATTAATGAGGAAGCTTTTACCTTTTCTCCTAAGTCTCCAAAATCCTAGGCATATTTTATGCTTACAGCATATCACAATTTGAATGAGCCTCATTTCAAGTGCTCAGTTGCCACCCATGGCTACTGGTGACTATATTAAAACAGCACTTTAATACTGTCTACAGGGCAATTCAATTGGCCTCTACTCCAATTGTAATGAACCCTCTTCAGTAGTTTTTCCCCTAAAAGTATATGGGTTCACCCAAGTCTGACCTAGGACTCAGAGGATGCCAGATGGCAGCAGTGAAAATTTTAAAAAGGCAAACAAACACATGCCGTATCTGGTATCATCAGATTCTGTCTCAAAAACATCCACAATTTTCCCATTCCATTTCCTTTCCCACTAGCTCAGTCCAGACTACCATGCCATCTCTCCCTGCCCTAGCTAGTACCCTGCATTCACACTTATCAACAGCAAGGTAGTTACTCTCTACCCTGGAGCCCAAGTGATACTATGAAACAAATCAAATCATGTCACTCCTCTTTTTAAAAACCATTTGCCGGATTGCCATTTCACTTATAATAAAATACAAAAGACTTATGATGGCCTTTAAGGCCCTCTCATTCTTTGATATTTTGTATTGTATCCATCCCTGTTCTGCAAACATGTAAAGCTTGCTCTGTCTCAGGGATTTTGCATTTTCTGTTCTCTGTTCCAGTGTTCCTCCCCCTTGGATCACCTCACTGGCTTCTTCTCATGATTATATTCCAACTCAAATATCACAAAGAGAGGATATGTCAAATAATTATAAGTAATAAAGCCTGTCACTCACTATTACCCATATTATCTATTTCTTTCATAGTACTTGTGGGTATTCAAAATATATCATTGATTTAACTGATTATTAAGTATTGTTCAATTATATGCTTATGACTGTGGAGACATGTTGACCATCATATGTGTACCAAAGGCTATTGGATGAGCATCTCAATCTACAGTCTCTCCTGGGAACAGAGTTAGGCTATATGGCCATTCATTGTACTTAGATATGGCCAAATGATTAGTTATAGTCAATCAAATATGAGAGGTGATATGTACTACTTAGAAGGATCTTTGAAAGCCCCCTAAGTGGGCCTCTGTGTTCATTTCTCCTTCTGGGTGGCTAGAATGGAAATGGCATGCAGGATAACATAGGGATCTGGTCTACCTGGTAAAATGGCAGAGCTTGGCATTATCCTGCATTCCCAGTGTATATGCAGAAAGTCTGTGCTACTAGTTCATCCACCATTTACCCACCATTTATGTGAGTTCAAAACAAACTACTGTTTGAGTCATTACAGGTCATGAATCTTCTTACAGCAGACAGCCATAACCTCTGAGTATCTAGTAAAGTAGAATCTCAATTAATAACTACTAAATAATTCAATATAATTATACTAAGTCTGGAAATGAATGCTTCACTTATAAAGTTTTAAGAACTCAGCAGAGTTTTATAACTGGCTAACAAAAATACAGGAATGGATGAGTAATTGACTTCTGACTCTCCTTAAGAGTTAAAACTGATTACTGCAATGTAGACACACATACACACACACACACACACACACACACACACACACTACAAGGTGGAATGAAGAATTTGCAGTCATATTCCACAATTGCAGGGGAAAAGTATTCATGTTTATTAACCATGGCTAAGGCACTCCAATTGAATGTTTTCATAAAAACTACATATACAGATATTTTAAAATATGTGTCAAATTTTAGTTTGAAATGACTTTATTTGACAATTTGGGTATGTAATGAAAGAAAAACACAATGAGGTATATAGCTGAATGGCATTTCTAATTCTCTGAGCTAACACTTATTGATTTTTTTCCATTCAGAAATTGAGCTGAAAGCACTATTTCCTCTTGTGGAAGTCTCTTTATGATTTGGGGATTAAAGGTGCTTTATGATTGCCAAGAGTCATCATTATTAATGAATAGCACCAGTTGAGAAATAGAAATACAATCTATAATTGCATTTATAGTACTCAGATAAGCTGATTGAACTTTCAAAATAAGAAAAAAAATCCAATACATAGTGATACACATCTCAAGGAAGCAGATGAATTAAGAAGCTTAAATAAAATCTCTTGTAAGAATAGTGACCAAAGAGACTATTAAAATATCAAATGATTGAATAAAGAAAAGAAATGGGAAAAAACATATTGCAATTAGGCAAATTTTAGTAATACATTTTTTTCTTTTTTTTATTTTTTATTGGTTATTCAAAACATTACAAAGATTGCAGAATCACATCGGTTACACATCCACATTTTTACATAATACCATAATAGTAACTGTTGTATTCTGCTACCTTTCCTATCCTCTACTATCTCCCCTCCCCTCCCCTCCCATCTTCTCTCTCTACCCCATCTACTGTAATTCATTTAGTAATACATTTTATCTTAAAAGGAATTGGGGAACAAACCAAAGTATCTTACAATTCCCTGAATTCAATATATCTTTATTTCCTAACAGAAATCCTTCCTTTATCTCGTGCAACTGAAGCCCTTTATTATTACTTTTAAGGGCATTAAACACTTTTTACATGAGAATTTTAATACATTACTTCCATTATAAGAAGGACTATGCTTCATGAATCACTGTATTTCTAATAGTGGTGAGTACATACATAAGAGGTGTGTGTGTGTGCGCCGCATGAGTATGCATGACTGTACACAAATGCACATACACACATATATTCCAGCCTTTCAAATTTGCTATATTAGGACGAGTGTCCACTGTGATGCTTGAAAACAGTTCACTGTGTTGCGAGCAAAAGATGTTCTTGCTATTTAAAAATACTCAAATTTATCAGTTTTTACAATGAATGCTTTCCAGTGTGTGTAGGAATCTTTTTATTCAAATGTCTAAAAATTGAAAGTTTATACTTTTTACTAAGAATTTTAAAATGTTTTCTTTTGATAAATACATTTTTAGTTCACCTGCAGTTGACGTATTGTGTGAGTTAGGGATGCAATTCCACTTTTTCATAAACTGATAATCATTTTTCAATTTTTTATTAAATAATTTACCTTTCAGTACTGACTGCACAGATGCTCCTGCTTTATACTTAAGATCTGTAGAGGTGTAGGACTACCTGTTTTTTTTCCTGTTCCAGTAGCTCCTTTGTCCACCCTTGACCCAATGTCATATTATAGAAATTACTAAAATTCATAAGAAGACTGAAACTGGTATGACAAATCCCCTATTCTTTATCCTAAGTGTTCTCTGCCTTCTCTTTGGTTTATTCTTTCCTACATGAAATTTAGAGCCATTTTATTAAGTTCTGTCAATAATATTGTTAGGACAATGATTGGAAAAATAATAATGTCTTAAAATTAATTGGGAAAATTTTGTTATCTTCGTATTATCTTCCTATTCAGTAGCACAGTTTGCTTCTCAGTGATTTAGATTTTCATTCAGAGGTCTTAAACTATTTTATAATTTTATTTTATTTTATTTCTTCTGTTTTTGCAGGGGGAGGAGAGAGTTCTTGGTGTTTGATGCTGGGGATTGAACCAGGGGACACACATATGCTAAGCACACTCATTCACTAAGCTACACTCCAGGCTCCAGTTTTAAAATCTTTTTTCCACAGCACTTTATCATTTTTTTTATATGTGGATTTATTCCTAGGTTCTTAGTATTATCTGATTATTATTATCTGATTATCTGATATCAATATATATAGTTATAAATATATAACTCTTAAGTATATATATATGTGTGTGTGTGTGTGTGTGTGTGTGTGTGTGTGTATCTTAAATTGCACTACCTACTACTTTTCTGCTATTATTTAAAATGCAGCTGACTCATTTCTGTGAGTCTTATATCTAACCCATTGGTTTTCTACTAGAGGTGATTCTTGTCCCCCAGAAGATATCTGGCAATACCTGGAGATACTTCTAATACTTACAAGTGGTGAAGTGATGCTACTGGCAAATAGTGGAAGAGCCTAGGAGTGCTACTGAGCATCGTACAAAATACAGGACAGCTCCCTACAACAAGAATTTATTCAGTACAAACATCAATAACTTCAAGGTTGAGAAACCCCTGAATAACTGTCCTAATACACTTAGTAATTTATCATACTCAAAAGTAATAGGACTGGGCATAGTGGCACATGTCTGTAGTCCCAGTAACTTAGGAAGCTGAGGCAGGAGGATCGAGAGTCCAAAGCCAGCCTCAGCAGATTAGTGAAGCACTTAGCAACTCAGCAAGTCTCTATCTCTAAATAAAATATTAAAAAGGGCTGGGGATGTGGCTCTTAGTGAAGCACTTAGCAACTCAGCAAGTCTCTATCTCTAAATAAAATATTAAAAAGGGCTGGGGATGTGGCTCAGTGTTTAAGCATCCCTGGGTTCAATCCCTGGCACCAAAAAAAAAGAGTAATATCAATCTATAATATTTTTTTCTTATAATGGACTTTTTAGGGTTATATTTACCTCAAATAATGATTTAGAAAATAGCTCCTCTTTTCTATTTTTCGCAGAATTCTACATAAAATTATGAAAACATATTCCCTGAAAGTTTTATAGAATACATCTGGGATCCTATCAAATGCCCAGAGGAGACTGAATAAATCAATTTTGGCATATGGCATATTCATACAATGAAGTATTACATTATAATCAAAATGAATGAACTTCTTTCCACAGTGTTTGCACCAATTTGCAGTTCCACCAGCAATGTATGGATGTACCTTTTTCCCCATATCCTTACCAATAGTTATTATTACATGTAGTCATGATAATTGCCATTCTGACTAGAGTGTGATGAAATCTTAGAGTAGTCTTGCTCTAATTGCTAAAGATGATGAATATTTTTTCATGTTTATTGATTGTATTTTTTCTGTGAAGTATCTGTTCAGATTCTTAACCCACTTATTGATTGGGTTACTTTTTTTTCTGGTGTTGAGTTTTATGAGTTCTTTATATAGCCTGAAGATTAATAATCTATCTGAGCTGTGTGGGGAAAAGATTTTCTCCCATTCTGTAGGCTTTCTCTTCATGTTATTGATTGATTCCTTTGCTGAGAAGAAGCTTTTTAGTTTGAATCCATTTCATTTATTGATTCTTAATTTTACTTCTTGTGCTTTAGGAGTTTTGTTAAGGAAGTTAGTTCCTAAAACAAGATGATGAATATGTGGGCCTACTTTTTCTTCTATTAGGCGTAGGATTTCTGGGACTGCAAATTGATGCAACCACTATGGAAAGCAGAAAACTTGAAATGGAACCACCATTTGACCCATTTATCTCACTCTTTGGTTTATATCCAAAGGACTTAAAAATCAGCATACTACAATGATGTAGCCACATCAATGTTTATAGCAGTTCAATTCATAATAGCCAAACATGGAACTAGCCTAGATGTCCTTCCATAGATGAATTGGTAAAGAGAACAAGGTACATATACACAATGGGATATTACTCAGTCCTAAAGAAGAATGAAATTATAACATTTTCAGGTAAATGAATGGAGCTTGAGAAAATCATGCTAAGTGAAATAAGCCAAACTCAAAAAACCAAAGGATGAATGTTTTCTCTGATAAGCAGTTGCTGATCCATAATGAGGGGAATGAGGGCAGGGAGAATGAAAGAACTTTAGATTGTGCAGAGGGAAGTGAGAGGAGAGGAGGGGGTGTAGAGATGGGAAAGATAATGAAATGAGATGGACATTTTTACCCTATATACATGAATGACTACCCTACTGGTATGACTCTATGCATGTACAGCCAGAGGAATGAGAAGTTGCGCTTCATTTGTGTACAATGTGTACACAAGATGCATTCTACTGTCATGTGTAACTAATTAGAACAAATTAATTTTTTTTAAATAATGAACCACAGAGATAGCCAGAAATGTAGATGAACCTTAGCATTGCAGTATTGAGTAGAAAATCTTAGCATTGCAGTATTGAGTGAGAAAAGGAAGTACACAAAATATAATTTACAAAAGTATAAGCAAACATTTTTTATTTTATTATTAGGGAAATATATACATATGAAACACAATGTGTTCTAAAAGGTGAAATAATGTTGTTGATTGTTCAGCAGGAACAATCATGAGCTGGTGATGAATATAGCTTTTCAAAATTCTAGATTTGGGTGCTGGTATTATGGCTTGGTGATAGAGTGCTTGCCTAGCATATGTGAGGTACTTGGTTCAATCCTCAGGACAAACAAATAAATAAATAAATAAAGTTATAAAAAATTCTATATTTTGGCATTAGGAGTATTTTCATTTTGTTCCTTAAAATAACCAAATAACTAAATAAAGTGAAGTTTGCATGGATGAATGATGAGTATGTGTGATAAGTCAAGAAGGGACAGGGGAGAGAGAGAAAGATAAAGTAGAAAATAAAGAAGGAGAAGGAGGAAGAGGCAGAGAAGGGGAAAAGAGGGAGGGTTTTAAATGGGGGGGTGGGGAAAAGTGGAATAAGTTAGAAAAAGGGAAGAAAGGTAGGAATAATGAATAAAAAAGAAATAAAAAAATTGAAAAGAGAGAAATCCACTATGGAAAAGAAAAGGGATATTAGAGACAGTGCTTTAATATTTGTATAATTCCATGAATCAAATGAATGCTAGCCTTATAGGCCTATTATTATGGCATTGGAGAATGTGAATCTTCCCTGTAGGTCTATGAATCCAAACAAAATAGGTCACATACAGAATTTCCTTCACCCAGTTCTCCAAAGCAGCTATTTTATATATTTTTAGATTTTACATTTGTCAAACCTTCTGTCAGAATATCTAGTTTATGAACTATAACTGTCTGGGATTAAAATCACAATATAATTTTAAGCTACAAAGCCCATTTTTTTCCATTATGAAGATTTTTAAATGAGTATAATAAGGCTAAAATTTACTTCTTCCCAGTTGATTCATTATTTAACTCCTGCTGAGTTTCAAATTGTTCTTTTATCACGTGTTAGGAATGACTCTGTAATAATTCATTGTTTGAAATATCACCAATGTACAGTCTTTCAGCATATTTCAGAATTAATTTTTTTTAATATTTGCAAAATTACTGTAAAGTTATCAAATACAAAGAATCTTAAGGAATAGATGCCAAAGTGTCTAAAGAAATTAATAAAATATCAAACTAGCAGAGGGTGACCCATCTCTGACAATAATTTATGGATTGAATTTTAAAAAGATATAAATCATTTTCTTATAATAGACTTGATTTTCTGTAATTATATGAACTGTCAATGCATATTAGGCCACTGTGATAAATGTAAATTATCTATGTTACTATGGTGATTTTAGATTCAACAGTAAATGCCTAATAATAAGGAACATAATTAAAGGAAACAAAATATGAAGAAAAGTTACTATACATTAAAAAATAAAAATATAGTGTGACTTTCACATATGCATTTCAGAAGATGACCTGTCAAGTGACAATAATAATTATTGAATAACATTTTATTTTCAAATGTACATGAAGAATTTACCAATTATTTTTAATTTAATCATTTAATATGAATGTTTTCTGCCAAAAATAAAATGGTGGCCAACATCATAAATTAGACATCTAATTCATATTTTCTGAGCACTAGGACTCACAACTTTAAATTTTTAACAAAAACCTTAGTAATATTAAAAATTTTTATTTTAAAAATGCTTAAAAATCAACAGTCTGAGAATTTTAAAAAAATAAACATTTATTTAAGTTAATTATTTAATCAAAGGGAAAATTTAAAACTACAATTATTATAGATTACTACTTAACAGTATATTTCAAAACCTAAAGGATGCGGGACTGGGGCTGAAGCTCAGTGGCAGAGTGCTTGCCTGGTTTGCGCAAGACACTGGGTTCGATCCTTCACACCACATGAAAAAACTAAACAAATAAAATAAAGGCCAAAAACAAAAACAAAAACAAAAACCTAAAGGACTGGGCCAATGCTATTCTCAGAGAAAAATTTAAGGATATAAATGTTTTTTTTACGGTTAAACAAATGTGTATACACATACATGGACTCACAAAAAATATTGAAATAAAAAATGTTTTTAAAGCGTGACACCAAATCAAAGATATGAGGGAAATAATAAGTGAATGACATAAATATGTAAATTTTCAGAATTTTATAAAATCAATTGAATGAAATAAGAATTGATTTCTAAAAAAATGCATCAAGCAATCAATATTCCTAACATACACGGAGCTCTTCTAAATCTTAAAAATGTAAACCTCCAACATATTTGGTGAACATGAAGAGAAAATTCTATGAAGAAAATATAAGAATTTACAGTAAGTATACAGAAAATATTCACAATAAATAATAATATAACATCAATAGTCGAGAATGTTCAAATTCAATCCAGGATTAAATGTTATAAGAGAAAGGGGTTAAAATGACACTTCCATTCTTGCTGTTATAATTTAAATTCATACCACCATTCTTGAGGCAAATTTTCAAGATGTATCAATGCTCATTTAAAACATGCTTATTCTTTGATTTAATAATGAACGTTTATGTTCTAAAAATGGGCAGAGGACTATGACAGGTACAAAGTGTACACTCAACCACTGTAATGAAAAAAAAGGTTGAAAATCTATGTGGGATACAAATATAATCCCATTTTGCTGAAAATGAGAAAATAGAAACAATATAAAAGTATCAATGGGTGCATGGATCAGCTGTGAAATATCATACAATAGAATGCAATGGAGCCATTAAATTATGCTATAAATACATATTATCAATATGGAATACTTCATGGAATAGTTTTACTTTCCAAAGGATCATATACACCCACGAGGGTAGCTATATTTTGAAAAGTGGAAATGATGTGTTAGTGAAGAAATGGAGAACTTGAAACCCATATACATTGCTAGTGAGAGTAATAAAATTGTAGAGTCACTGTGGCAAAAGGTTTGCCTTTTCCACAAAACGTAAAATATAGCCATCGGTGCAGATGTTTTTGTGTGAACATGTGTTTTCAGTTCTCCTGGGCATACGCCTGGGATCTCTTGGTAAACAATACATATCTTATCGATGGCTACTAAACACAGATTTAGCAGATAGAAGAAGTAGCTCTTTAAGCTGCTAACTGCAGTATCAGCAGGGAGAGCCTACCTCCCTTACTCTGCTTCTGTAAAAAGAATTTCAATTCATCAATGAGGTCTGTTCAGGCCAAACAGGTAGTTCATCTTTGATAAATCCTCCAAAAGCATGCCTGTATTTTTGTCTAAGAGATCCTAGCATCTAGAAAAGAAAGAGAGAAAGATGTGTGTTCAGTTATTGTTGCTAGCTAGTACTGATATTTCTGAAGATTGGTCTAGATGTTTGTATTTGCATATATAAACTAATTGGAACATCCGGATGAGAACTTTTTGATTAAAATTAAAATAACTTTTGTAATAAAACAAGTGATTAAAATAGTTTTCATTTCAAAATATTCTTGTATAATTTAATATTATATTTTGAAGTCCTTTAAATGATTAAAAATGTATCAGGCTTTTGGGAAAGCATCAGTAATTTTTAAATCCATATTCAAAAATAAAAATTCTTTGTATGTAAAAATGCCCTCTTCTTTTCAATAACTATATGGTATATAGAAGTGTTCATGCAACCAATTAGTTCAGTTTAACTTTTGTGTTATTTAAAACAGAACAAATATTTTGTCATATTTTCTAGTATGTTTATCACAGTACAGAAGAGAATGTGTATTTTATGTTAAAACAGTTCTATTTTAAATCCACATTTATATGAGTTTTCAGACTTTTATTACCATTTACTTTGTAATACTATATAGAAATTACAATCAATTAGAAATAAAGTTACTGGTTTCTTTTAGAAAGAGAAGGGGGTATTTTGCCCATGATTATTAAAGTAAATAACTTGTGATTTTAAAATTATGAAAACATCAAGTCTTAAAACCAAGGAATTGGGAGTAATTAGAAGTAGTTTTAAAGCAGTTTATAAATGTATCTGAAAAAAAGTTCTATGCCTAAGCTATCATCGGGCATCCATTGTTGATTTTTCCTAGAATTCTCATATCCCAGTCCACAGCACAACAAAGTCACAAGGAATATCTACCAGCCATGTGGAAATGTATCTAGGCCATGGCTAGTCACCTCTTCTCATTCATCAACAGAATGGGTTTCTTGACTCCCTGGGTTGTGAATCCTGGTTTCTCATTTTCCTTGTTTCCTTTGCATTTCACAATTTACTTTTAGACTGTTTAATCTCAGTGTTTACTTAAACCCCTCTAGGGATCTACTTCTCATATTTGCTACTGGCTGAAAACTCAAAATCAGTATTAGCACTAACCTCCTGAACCCCTAGAATTAGCCCCTAGTCAGCCTTCTCCACCAGACTTCCTGTCTTAGAGTTGTACATTATCATCACCTCCATTAATACTATCACCAATATTACCAAACCATTATTAAGTTCCTATTATTTGCTGAACATTGTGGATATACAGAGATATAAATGCATCTTATACTTAAGATCATCCAGAGATGTTAGTGACTTTATCATTATGCAGTGATGTTAAAGCAAATGAATGTTAAAGGATGCTCTGAAAGTTATGACCAGACAACCCCCAGAAGGGTAAAGGGGTTAGTGGTAGAGAGAGCAGAGGCTTCAGAGTCAAACCTGCCATACTTGTGAGAGCTCTGAGAGGCTCTCATTGTGCTGGTTCTCTCTTCTGATTGGGGAAAATATCCACCATATCATAAAGTGACTGATGTATTAAATGATACAACATTTTATAAAGTGGTATTCTGTCGATGGTTGTTATCGTCTTCATTCTTCAGTGCTATCTATGTCCATGAAAGTAGAATAAATCAGTAACTTTTTAAATCAATAATTTTGATCAGCTGAATAATTAACTCAAAAAAACAATTTTATCTTTTTTGTGTCCATTGATTTGATCAAGAGTGTAAAAAATTCAACCAAGTTGATATTTCATTTTTGTCAACATGAATTCCCATTTGAAAAGCGTTAATGCCCTATAGCTATTTATGTTCATATTTGGTGATTAATGTCAACTACCAATATTTCTCTCTTGAGCTAATTGAGAAATTGATCTGCTGAATTCAAACAAATTTCTGAAAACATAATCATTAAAGCATTAAACCCTCATGACCCTCTACTTTGAGCTTTGTTGACTTCTGCTGAGGCCCAAGTTTAATGAAGTTTCAATGTAATTATTTGCTCCTGTGAATAAAACTAAAATTTGGGCATACCATGGAATATATTCTTTCAAATGGAAATGATTTTTAAAAACCAGATCCTCAGGGCTTTTTTTTCTATTAAATGTCTCACAATTTTTAATCTACCTCTACCAAAGAACTCTGGCACTTTGTAGGCAAAGTAGCATACCATGAATGGCCTACCTGTTTGTTATCCTATAGAGAGGAAATCTTGCCTCTTGCATTGCTTAACAGCCACTTGGCTCACAGATTCCTGTTAGAGCCCTAGACAAATGTGATTCAGTTTAACCAGTTGATCACTCACTATAATAGTAAGATGGTAAAATAATGAATAATAATCACCTGAATACACACAAGCATTTACATGTCATAAATACACTAATGAAACCAGAAACCTTCCTCTTAGGAAGGTAACTCAGGTTAATGAAGACAGTTACTCAGATTAATGAAGATGATACTCCAAACAGTTTTATTTTTTTTTAATTCAGAAGGTGATATCCTATATGTCCCAAAACAACTGTCTGAAAAGAATAACAAAATTATTATTGGGAATGTTTATCAAACTCTCTCTCCTTTTCTTCCTTTGAAATAGCTAAATGTTTTATGGTTTCTGATTTAAACGCCTTCTAAAATTGAGTTCTTGGAAGTTGACTGATGCATTATTTTTATGACTAAAACACCCTTAGAAACTCATGTAAAAGATACTTTGTGTGTTTTCAAATCCTGAGAATAGCCTAGGAGAAAGGTGTATTTAAATAATTGCTAAAGAACAACATCCTGCATGGCCCTTTAACCAGAAGCCAAAACAAAATCAAAAGCCAAAATTGTGTGTTTGTTTTACTTTCACATAAAGCTTATAGGAATTATATTTATTATATTAGCTACCTTATTAATTAATTTATTCTTGTACTTTAAATTCAAATACAAGATGGGAAATTAGAGAAAAATAACAGAAGTGCAATACTGAAAGCAACTTTAATAAGTGGAATGCCTTATGGCTTTTTAATCTTTTGGTTACATGATACTTTTATAACTATATTTCTGTTCATTCATTTTTCATAACCTTTAACTTTGATAGCACTAGTTTCTAAAGTTCATCATCTCAATAGTAATGATGTTATTGAAATAGTCATATCATATCTAAAGAGTAGGTTGCAATGTTACCTTGTAACAACCAATAATCAGATTATCTCATTAGGAAAGAGGGAAACATTAAAAGTCTTTCTCAATCCATCTAGTCCACTGTGTATCAGGAGAAGAAAACTATATCTAAGGACATCCAATTAAGGCATGTTCTATCTGTCTGTTGCCCTTTAAAGCCAAACTGATTTAATGCCCATCTTTATCATTGAAAATAGGAGGAAAGAGAATATCATCAGATAATAGAAGAAAGGAGTTGAATTTTTTAGATTTAGAGAACAATGCTATTCTTATTTTAACTTAAAATATCATTAGAGATATTCATATTATAAAGTAAATTTAAATGTAGAGATAAGCAAAAGAAAGTTGAATAAAAGAATAAAGAAAATACTTGTCTACCATCTTATTATTTTTAAATGCTTGAATCTTTTTATTTGTATTTGTTCATTATACATTTCAATGGCTATTTCTCGTTATCATTGTTTAACGATAACCATTTTTATTGTTTGATCTACATTCTTTCTCATTGTATCTAGAGCTATGTAGTTTCTTTTACTTATTCATTATTTTTTCCTTTATTTAAAAAAAATTATAATGTAGAAGTATATAAAAGTGTATAGTAGGTAAAATACACTTTTAGTCCTCCCCTTTAGTAACATCTTCCATATTCTCCAGAGGTATTCAGCTAACTATTTGGTGTGTATACTTTTGGACAAATTCATAAGCCTACAAATGACATATATTTACATACCTGTATAACTGAATAAATTTTCCTAATAAGATCCTACCTGTTATCCATTAGAAACCTCCTTTCCCAAAAACTTACTCTGGTTTAGAGTAAATATAGTTTTTAAAAACAGGAACATATAATTTATGCAATTTTAAATCCTTCCGTTTTCAATTAACAGTGTAACTCTATATAGAAAACTCTGTATGTCAATACATGAAGATCATTACTGTAACTTAATTGGCTACACATTATTTCTTGTATGAATATATCATAATTTACTCTACCAATCTCATAATGGTGGATACTTATGAGATTGCTAATTATTTATATAAAAATAATGCCACAAGATCATAGCAATTTTTAAACACAATTTTTAATACTCCAAAAAATTAAGTGCTTTGATATATATCTAATAAAACATGTATAGATCTGTAGATGTACATGTTTATATACAAAATACTGATGAAAAAAATTCAAGAAGGTCCAAGTAAATATTAGACATGTAATGTTCATTTCATGTCTATTCCTTTATCTAGTAGTATTTCTTCAGCTGGATTTGTTGACTGTGAGGGCAAATCCTGATGTAGATAATTTACTTTTGGGAATTCTATATCTAAATAGTAGCATCTATGTGAAAGTACAGATATTAAAATAGTGTGAAAAAGATTTAAGAATTATTTCAGGATGTAAATTAAACACACACACACACACACACACACACACACACACACACACTTTGCTTTATGGCCTATATGGGTATAGTTGATAACATGCATACAAATCATTGGGAGCTTTTTTGTACATTTCAGAATAATAGTAAGTTTGGAGTTTCTTTGATGTTTGTTCCCTATTAAATTGAGATTATGCATTTTAAAAAATTCAATCCACATTTTAATTTTTTATTGATGCATTATAAGTACAGATAACACTGGGATTCATTGTGACACTCATACATGCACATGACATACTATGGTAAATTTCATTCTCCAGTACTTCCTATTCTACTATACTCCTCGCTCTTCCTCTTCCTGTTTCCTTACTCTAATGATCTTCCATCTATTTTCATTTTTTCCTTTCATATTTTTCTTTTTTGTAACCTCCACATGAGAGAGAAAACACATGACCCATGACTTTCTGAGTCTGGCTTTTTTTGCTTAACACAATTCTCTTAAGTTCCATCATTTTCCTATAAATGACACCAATTTTTTTCTTCTTTATGGCTGAGTAAAACTCTCATTGTGGATCTCAAATTTTTTTTCTGTACTAGCCATTGAACCCAGGGTCACTCTACCACTGAGCTATATTCCCAGTCCTTCTTATTTTGAGACAGGGTCTCTTTAAGTTATGGAGGCTGACCTTGAACTTGTGATCCTCCTACTACAGCCTCCCAGGTAGCTAGGATTACAGACATGTGCCACTGTGTCTGACAAATCTGAAAATTTTTTAGAGGGCTAATTCTGTCTAGTGGGATCATCATGAAGCCCAAGTATGTGCATTTCTAATAAACTCCCAGGTGATGAAAATGTTGCTTATCTGCAGAGCATTATTTGAACAAGAACATACAAGTCTGAAATTATATCATTACAAGACCACTGGAAAAAAACTGATAGAGAACATACATTCTATTGACTCCTGGAGGATTCATAAATGAGTTTTATGAAAATTGTATGCCACCTCTAACATAAAACAGTGTGCACATTGAGAACAGGATCTATAATCATGATAGGCAGACAGGACCTGGATTGCAACAATTCTGTATACAAAGTGTCTGATGTGCCAGACCCCTCCTGGTCAATCATGGGAACAAACACATGAATAGCACATCATCAATATCCTGATGGGGGGAGTCATGATTACTCAATGTATCATTCTGATTGTATAAAGAAACTCTCCTCCTCCAAAGTCTTCAACCAATAGCTTTAAAAGTCACTGCCAGCTACATCAGAGAAACACCTAGACAGTACTATTAGGGGGATCCTCCCTTTGTGGTATTTGCTCTTCCTCTCTAAGAAAAGAAATAAATTCTGTCACTTTACCCTCCGTTGTCTATGGGTCTCTTTTGGATTTGTGAGACAAAAATCTACACCTAAATTGCTGTGCATCTTAATATGAGAACTCATTATTCTAGAGACCACAATTACTTTAATTCAAAACTCAAAGGGATCAAGATACTGAAAAGCTCATTGATTACTATTTTAATTTGCTCTGTGAAATGAATAGCAAAACTGACCAAGTTGAGCTCCATTTTCCCATCTACATTCTTCCCTCTCCCCAAAAGTCTTTCCCAGAGAACACCTTCTCCCTTTATTCACTGCTGGAGATGTGGCTTACATAGGTAAGCATGTTACGTTTTCTCTAAGTGCATTTGTGTGGAAGGACACAGGTAATCTAAAGGTAGGTATTTATGTATTCACCTAATAAAGGATTAAAATTGGAAGTTATGGTTTCACTTTTCCTGTAAGGAAGAATATCAATAATTTTAATGCAGCCCTACTGACACTGCTGGAAAGCAAGAGTTCCTGGACTCAGTGCTGTTGACTAGGAATTGCCTTTGGCATAAGAGACTCACAACTGAAGCAGCAGCCACTCAATTCTGGAGAAGCCAGGAATCCCCCAAACCCTTTCATTTTTAAATTGGGATGCCATTCTGATTAGTGGAATGTGTGATTTATCTTCCTGAGAGAAAACATATTATAAATTGAAAACCTATTTTGGAAATAGTCATAAAATATGGGTAAGGGGAGAAGGTTGTGATAGTCACAAAAGGATAAAAATAAAACCATGTTTCTTTGAGTATACAGAATCACATAAATGAGAGTGACCAGGAAACAAAAATAAGGACACTTGCTCTGGAGATGAGTGGTGTGGACGACCTTTAAAAATGATTAAAATGATACCTTTTGTAAGGTCTATTTTACGAAAATGTAAAAACAAAGAAATAAATTCAGTACCAAAAGAAATTCATATGTAAGCAAGGGCTCCAGACATCTCCAGATAGCAAACAACTAAGGGGCAAATGCAAAAATGGTTTATAAACTGTTGCTGTGCTCAAAAATGCCTGTTTCTCCTTGCACAGAAAATTACAATGTAGAACATTAATGTGTCCCCAAAACATGTGGCTAGAAAAGAAGCATTAGCCTGTTGTTTAGGCCAAATTTAATTTGGGTAATTATGTTCTAGCTGCCTGGAAGTCCCTGGAAGTCTCCGATAATCTGTGTCACTTCTAAACTTAATCTGTTTACAACAGTCTATGCTCTTTCAAGTGGTCATTACCATCTGCCCCTGAGGTGGCTGCATTTCAGCAGGAGGGAACCCAATTCCTGTACTGCACAAGTTTTCAACCTGAACAATTTTACCCCTGAAGTTTGATGATGTGAATCTACCTGAGAACATCAGTGGAAGGAACTGGAATCTTTATAAAAGCAGGTTATTGTTAGCAGTGATGACCTCCTGCTCCTTCTATCTCTTGAAGTTTGTTTTCATCAACACTTTTCAGGAAGGAAGTCGGTTTTTTTTTAAAGTAAAATAAATCAAAGCACTATATAACATACTTTCCTTTAACTTGAGAATATATTATATGACATTTTTTAAGAAAGCATGCATCTATATTCTGAAACTAAACTTTTATCATGTATTAAAATATATTCCTTTTGTTTTGTAATCCTATGTTGCTTGAGTATCACTAACTGACCTTTAAAATAGTTCCTTTCCTGTTAGATATCTAGAAAAAGAGAATTCCTTTCATAAACAGAAGGAAGGTACCTTGTATGACATAAAAGCCATCAGATATCATCCTACTTCTCTGGATGAAGCAGAAGTCCCAGTATTCATGTTACTATTGGGATCAAGGGGGATTTTAGGTATAACGTGCAACAGAATTGCTCCTAGAGGTTTTCCTGGAACACACTAATATAGTAACATAGACAATCTTATCTGTTCATCAAGCTAGCACAGAATTCTGGTGGTGTGGGGTAAATAGACAAATAGGTATTTTAGAAAGGAAGCTCAGAGTATTGGAAGAGAATCCTGGGTAGGCAGTTTTAAGACAGCCAGCAGGTAACACAAAGAATGAGAAGAGACACCATACCTGTTGTCAAGGTCAGACAGCAATAGCCATGTGCAGATGACTGCTGTGTGCCTAAGACAGCATTTTCCTGCCTCATCACTGAGCCCATTTTGCTTCTCTGCTGTATAGGTGCTAGAACACTGTAGAACAAGTCAGCAGAATGCCAGTCTAGACCCCAAGATCACTCTTTGCCTGAATATTTATATCAGATTCTTCACCATGTACAGCCTTCAACTTCTGAATGATTTCCCATAGAATATTTCCTTTATTCCATGACTTTATTTCTTGTAACCTGATATAATACACAATCTTTGGAATCAAAATTTGTGGTCCTCCACCAACCCTGTGATGGTTCTGAAGCACTCATGAAATTATATTGCTGAAAACCTCTGTTGCCTCCCTGTACCAACAGGGTAAAAGCCAGTCTTCTTCAGCTGGCATCCAGTAGTCATCCCCTGTCCTATGCTGTACTCTGGCCTCAAGGTCTGTTTACCTCACTTGCTACTGACTGTGCAGTCTCATTTAGCCACATATTCCACTTGCGCTACACACAAGATTCCCCAGGTCCACTAGCCAAAACTCCTAAAGCTCTTCAAACAACCCCAAAAGCATTTCCATCTTTTCTTCTGCTAACAAACTTTCAAATTCCTGTTCAGAGGCCAACTCTGGGGTTCATTTTCTTTTCCTGTCAATTGGAAATAACTTTAACACTTTGCTATGTTTCTCTTACGGCATCTATCTCATTTTGCATGAAAGTGCATATACCAATCATGTAGTCCGTTATCTTTCACTATGAACTGTATGAGGTAATGTATCTTCCCATCATGTGACACACTGATTTAGCCAAAGCAGATGCTCAATGACCACTTATTGAATTTATTTCCAACATTAGAGAGTCCAAAATTCCAGAAAGAAGTACCCTGAGTGTGTAAAAGGGGAAAAGAAGGGCCATAGAGACAATGTGTCTCAGGTATTCTGTAGATTTAGCTCTCACTTCTTTGTACCCCTCATGAAAATTTTCTGAATAGCCTCACTACATTAGTAAGGGATCCAAAAAACTTCTAGAAGCCAGTATCCAGCAGAACCGAGTCATCCTGAAGTCATCCAAAGCAAGAGGGGCACAGTCAAGGAAAGATTCCTTTCCTTTCTAGCATAGGAAGCTGTTATGTGTTGTTCAAAAAGCAAAAGGTCAAATTAGGCTAAGCTAAAACAGTATGACAAGAGTACAGACAGGTCACACTACAGGGATTAATACCAATCATGATAAAATGAACTATGCAGCAATGTCTAAATTGTCATTAGCCAATTCCCATGGTAATAACTTTGTGTTCGGTAGGCTCAGAAACTGGGGTGTGAATGAAGCCTTCCACCAGGAACTAAGCGCTCTCTGGGCTGGATGATGTGAAGGATCATTAACCACATCTTGCTGAAGAACATTACAGGTTATAAAAATGTCATCTAGAACATGCCGACAAGCCCATCTGTATTTAAGGCTGAATCCCTTTGAGATAAAAGCACTCCATGTGGCTCAAATGGGGCTGTTATTTCAGATGTCAGAAAACTATTTACACATAACCAGAGCACAGGAGCCATAAGAGAGCAGTTGAAGAATGTGGGATATGAAATCTTTCCAACAGTCACACTTAGAGCTCAACTCATTAGAAGAAAACATTTTACAGAGAGAGAGAGAGAGAGAGAGAGAGAGAGAGAGAGAGAGGAGAACAATCTTTCATAATACATCAATACAATTAATAGGAATCTATGCAGGTACTTTGCAACTGATGGTTAGAGTTTTACTTGGCAGAATGTTGGAGAGGCCAATATATTTATGATTGGCCTTGGATTCATTCTACCACATGTTGGGGTAGGAAGGCAGTATTTTGTGAGGATAAATGAGAGTAACTGAAGAGAAAATATTATTTAAACTGGGAGGAAAAACAAGCTTGTTTGATTTTTAGAATACTATCAATGGACTAGACTGATGTTTGAGAGGAAACAACTTGAATAATCATACATACTAATTATGTATAAAAGTGAATATATTACCAATCTCTCTCTTCTCTCTCTCTCTCTCTCTCTCTCTCTCTCTCTCTCTCTCTCTCTCACACACACACACACACACACACACACACACACACAAATATATCCTAAGGTATATATACATATATATTCTGCACTTTGGGAATCTAGAGGAATTCAGGAATTCTGACTGGATTTCCCACCAATAGGTGTCTCTTGGAACTGCTTCTATCCCTGTCATTTTCTGAAAGTGGAGAAACTGTTCTGGGCTACACTTTGCCCTATACACTTTCCCCTTTGTCTTTCGTCTCCCCTCCCTCCTGTTCCCATCCTGCTAACTTCAGGTATACACAGGTGTGAACAGCTCATGAGAAAGGAGGCTCTGTTTGAATTATTATTTAGATCCCTCTTTCCACATGCTATTGTTTTAATAGGGTTGTCCCCTCTAAATTATGTTGGGAATGTCATTGTCATTGTGTTGATGTTGGGTGGTGAGTCCTTTAAAAAGAGTTCATTGGATGGTTAGAGGGATTAATGTCTTCCTCAAGGAAAGAGAGAGATCCTGTTGCAAAATAATTTTTTTAAACAAAAAAAGGGCTGGAGATGTTGCTCAGTGGCTAAGCCTCCTGGGTTCCTGGGTACCTGTGTGAATCTCAGGTACCAAAAAATAAATGAATGAATAAATAAATAAATAAGAAAGAAAGAAAGAAAGAAAGAAAGAAAGAAAGGTCTATCAACTGCTTCATTCTTATATCATTGGTCTCTGCCAAAAGACTCTATTATTAACTGGGTTAATTCGGTAGGTAGTTAGTGGGTTCTCTCTCACACAGGATTGGATTAGCCACTGCAAGAGCAGATTGTTATAAAGGGGGCCACTCCTCTGTTTGCTAGGTCTCCATCATGCTGGGTCTCAGGATGAGGCCCCTGCCAGATGCAGCTGCTTGAGTTTGGACTTCCAGTCTCCTGAATCATGAGCAAAATACAGCTCTTTTCTTCATAAATCACCTGGCCTCAGGTATATGGTAATATGGCAATTTCAAGTGTAATTACTTCTAACCAAGAGGGTTTTTCATTCTTTAGTGCAGATCAACATATTTTAATTCTTTTTTTTTAAGCAATTATTATAGAACCAGTATGAATGTCCCTTAAAATGTCTATCAAGCCCAGTGTGGTAGCACATGCCTGTAATCCCAGTGGTTCAAGAGGCTAAGGCAGGAGGATCACAAGTTCAAAGCCAGTCTCAACAACTTAGCAAGGCCCTAAGCAAGTTAGTGAGATCCTGTCGCAAAATAACTTTTTTTTTTTTAAATGGGCTCAGTGGTTAAGCCCCCTGGGTCCCTACATACCTGTGTGAATCCCAGGTACAAAAAAAAGAAGGAAGGAAGGAAGGAAGGAAGGAAGGAAGGAAGGAAGGAAGGAAGGAAGGAAGGAAGGAAGGAGGAAAGAAAAACGTCTATCAACTGCTTCTTTCTCTATATCTTTTGGTCTCTGCCAAAAGACTCTATTATCAATATCAACTTATATTTCATTTTTGCATCATACCCTTCAAGTATTCTGTTACAATGGAAATACTTCACTTTTTTATATTTCATTTTGCAACATACCCTTCAAGTGTTCTGTTAGAATGGAAATACTTCACTTTTTCAGAGTTTCTCTAGCATAGACTATTTACTTACTCTCTTTGTCCCTGGTGCAATGACCTGTAACTATTCAATAAAACCTTTTAAACTGACAGTCTTCTGTTTGAACCTAAAACAAAGAAAAAGTCTGCAAACCTGTGGAATAAATTCAGGTTGGCTTAAGCTGTACATACAAACTATTTTATTACTAACTACAAATACTAACTATGAGGAAGATCAGTGGCCTCAAGGAGCTTTCCTTTCTTTGGTAAGAAAGATACAGATATTATTAATCAAAATAAAGAAAAAAAAATAGTATGTGACATGGAGTAAGCATGATACAGAGTTTCCTCAGGGGAGGAAGGGCAAGACTATTTCTGCTGAGCACGTAACAAACTTCTTTGAGGAGCTACGCTTTTTTCCCAGTACCGGATAAGGCAACTTTCACATTCTTGTCCTTAACCCTCGTATCCCCTAACAAGTAGGTAGTTTTGCTATTTTGCAGTGATAAAAATGAAGCTCAGCAAGATTCACTAATTTGACTAAAAGTACCCATGTCCATTAATCCACAGGCTGCTCTCTACTCCTACATGAGATACTGCAGCCAGACTGGAAGATGGCAGGCAATGTGCACAGGTGAACTGCATGGACTGCACAGCATTAGCTGAGCATAAGCTGAGGCTTAAAAGAAAGAGAATCCATGGCACCCACCTTGAAAAAACTAGGATTTGTCCCTCTCATGGCAAAACTTACCTCCTTCCAGTTACACTTCATCGGCCAGAACTATAGCAGAGAGGGCCATCTCTACCTGGAAGTTAGGTAACCACCTTGCTACCCCAAAGGTAGATGGGATTGATTGAAACTGAACATATTGAGTGTATATGGGTGGGCACTTGCATCATCTGTCATACTTCGCTAGTCACATAGGAGGCAATGAAAAAGGTAACTCTAAATATTCTGAATTATTGCTACTACATATCATTGAGTCTTAGAAACACATTCTCACATACTAACATTTCTTCAATCAGTGTACACTTTAAAATGGAGGTTAGGGCAACCTTGAATAATATGGCTTCCCAGTGAAGCTATTTGATGCTACATTGTGTCTCACCACGGTGTTGTTACTGGTAGTACCACACGTGCTTGGACTTTACATTTTTAATTCTACTTGTAATTGAAAATGGCATTTAAAAAGTTGGTGCAATGATGCAACTATCAAGCTAAGGATTGTATACCAAACAGAACAGAGAGAGGTAAAGGAAGCAAACATTTTCTAAGAGGTAGTATTGCTAGTGGTCAAGAATACTGTTGGAATCAGAATGCTTCTTCTGGTTCTATCATTTAGGTGTTGGGGTGACCATAGGGATGGATGTCACTTTAACTCCTGTGGCTCATCTGTAAAATGAAGGTAACAATAGGGTCAGTGGGAGGATTAATATGAGCTAATAGTAATAGTCATACGAATTCCTGAAACAGGAAGCATTTCATATATGTTAGATATCATGATTATCAATCTTTTTGAAACAATGTGTCACTATAAGAGAATAAATGCACTTCATAGTATCTTTTAAGGGAAAAAACCATCCAATTTTTAAGAAAGAATATGTGCATATGCAATTAAAATTCTGTGTATGTATATGTGTGTTTTTGGAATATTTATATACATGTGTAGTTATTCAAATAATAAAATCACCTAAAACATATGTGAAAGGATCATTAAAGGCAATAGAAATTGTCAACTACCTTGGAATAGATTATAGGATTTTAAAAAGCAAAGAGAAGTTCCAGAGTTATATGAGACTAAAACTCAGTCACTGTCAAATAATTCTGGCCGATACTCAGGAGGAGTTTAATATCCAGCAAAAGATACTTCTATTGTGGAAAAATTGAAATTGAGAATTCAACCAAACAGCAAATGCAAACAAAATCTGGTGCTCTTTGATATGTTTCAAAAATTATTCTGTCAAACCCAAGGCAAGTGAAGAGGTCAAGATCATGAACACAGGCTTTGGGAGGTGGCACATCATTGTGCAGGCAAAGGCCAAAGGTGACATCAATTGTGCATCCAGTGAAAACAATGAAGGCTCAGAACTTTTGATTGTGATCTACACAAGTCAAGTGAAATAAAATCATTGGAACAGATATACAGAAAGATGTGTTTGTTTGAAAAAAAAATGTAAATTCAATATACTGTCTATTCTTTTCCAGAAAGATGCTTATTAATAGTGAATCTTTCATTAGATGGTATCTTGGAACAATGTTACAATTCCAAAATTTTTCCATAAAAGCTAACTGCAAATGGACAAATTCAAACTTTACCTTTAGAATGAAGTTCAATGTTAACATATTTTATGTGTGAATTGAAAGTTCTAATCCTAAGTACCTCACATCAACAGCAGCCTCATACTTGACCAATAAATGTTACCCCTCTTTTTTAAAAAAAATGTTTGTTTAGTTGTAGATAGATACAACACCTTTATTTGTTCATTTTAATGTGGTGCTGAGGATCTAACCCAGTGCCTCACACATGTTAGGCAAGCGCTGTACCACTGAGCCACAACCCCAGTCCTAAATCTTCCCTTTATTATCATAATTTGGTTGGTTTTTGAAAGGAACATAGCCAGTGTGAAAATTCGCATCCTCCCATGAATTTTATACTTTAAGATCTAATTTTCAATGATTAAAATTGTCTCATATCATGGCCATATGGCAGTGTTTTCCACACACAGAAATGATATCTCTCCAAGCACCTAAGTCATGCTGCAAAAGATGTTTTTTTTCCCCTTTTGAAAATTAGTCTATTCAATCAAAATCTATTCAATCAAAAACAGTGGTTAGTTTCCTCTGTGTAGCTCACACTTCAGTTGGAGCAAGTTGTTACCTAAGTCTTGCCTATTCTGGGAGGCCAAACCTACCACCAAGTATTACATGCTATGACCAATATCCAAATGCCTTCCAACTCCTACAGCAGGGAAAGAACAATTGACAATCTAGTCTATGATTTCAGTTTAATATTCAGTTCTCAGGACAAACAACTGGTTGTTAAAGGCAAACCTTCTAGATTGATACCAATCCTTAATAAATACAAATTCACATCTATTGTCATTTTCATAGATACTTTATAGACAGTGAACTGTTAAACCAGAATGTCTTGTTTAATTATTTTCACAAAAGGAAAAAATGTAACGTAATGGAAATATTTACTTATTTTTTACATTTTTTTCTCCTCTATCAGCAGTGACTCTTCATTTGCCATAATGTTTGCATTACATTGAGTACTGGCTACACGATCTATGTTTAAATACACCTGCATACACTCGACATAAATTAATTTCTCAAAGTGATGAAGAAATTAGATTGGATATTGGAATATGGGTATATACTGGAAAATAAATAATGAGATAAAAAAGGGGAGAATTTCAGAAAAAAACAAAAAGCTCACTGGGCCTTTCTTAGCAAGACACACCTAGTTTATTGCATTATAAATGCCTCTGTATGTTTTTGTCTTTAGTTATCTCAGTGCCTAGGACATAAATTCTCTGGAATGTTAGCCATGACCAGTTTCCACATGATCACAGCCCTGTAGCCATATCCCAAAGGGAAAGACATTCTCAATGAGGATGCTAATGTCTCTCTGCTTTGAGCCTTATTCATTCTCCAATCTGTTCTCTACACTCCACCCAATATTAAGGTTTAAACGTGTATTTCTTGTGGAGAGAGAGAAGGAGAAATAAACCACAGGACTTGCCCTGTTAGTATCACTTCTATTTCATGATCATTAACATCAGAAATACTTAAACACGGCTTGGAAATCTAACTATGTTTCTCAATAAGCTGGCTTTCTCTCATTCTGATCAACAAATATTGCCCAGCATCCTTCTACTAAATCTCCAGCTTTCCCCTCCTTCCTCTTGCCACAGCAGATATTCTTATCTCTACAATTCACTGGAAAAAAAAAAAAAAACAGAAGTGATGAAGCATAGCCCCTAATGTATTCCTCAGCTGAATTTCAAAACCATTTGCTTATCCCTCCCTGCCTGTCTTCCCAGCTAAAGCAGAGAAAGTAGCCCTTGAAAAGTCAGCCTCCCCAATGTACCTTGGCCATCTCTCCACGTACATGCTCAGGGCCTCTCACATCACTGCCTTCACCTCTTCTTCACCAATAATGCTTGGCTAGCTGTATTCAAATGTATACTAGCTTATTTTTAGGACTAGTAGAAGAAAGAGATGAGTACAGGGAGGGAGAATGAGAGGAGCAAAGTGAAAACATCCTTGTTACTTGATACTTTTTTAAGTAACCTTATCTTTTGTGGCTTTTCTCAAAAAATCTTGAAAAAGTTACCTTAAAAAAGTCTCTCTCCACTCACCAACCTAGCTTCCTTTAGTCTGCAACTGCCCTTAATCTCTGGTCTCCCTCAGTGCTGAAGCTTACTGTGTGCTATAGTTTGGACCCTGAATGTCCCCCAAAGGCCCATGAGTTAAAGGCTTGGTTCAATTGGGAGGTGGTGGAATCTTTAAGAGGTGGAGCCTATGAAAAGGAAATTAGGTGACTGGAGGCAAGCCCTTGAAGGTATTTAGGGAGGGGTTCCCTTTATCTATCTTTGCTTCCCTGCCTCTATAAGATTAACATCCTCCTCCACCACATGTTCTTGCCATCATGTACTGCTTCACCATAGGTCTAAAAGCATTGGCACTGACACACTATGGTCTGAAATTTCAAAAACCATGAGGAAAAAAAATCGATCTTTTCCACTTTTAAAGCTAATTAACCCAGGCATTTTGTCCCAGTGAATGCAAAGCTGATTTCCAAACTTGGAAAGATTGTAATTGTATCGATGTTGCCAAGTCAAGAGATACATCTCATTTTCATGGACCTTCAGCTGGATGATAACTACCCATATGCTTAAAAAAATGAATATTTGAACCTTAAATACAAGGCCCATAACATTTATTTATATCCTTTAATAAATCTCATTTTAGAGTAAATTAGTCAAATTTGGCTTTTAATACTTGCAACTAAAATTCCTGAGAACACATCCTAATAAATCAGTTTATTTATCTCTTCACATTTCAGATTCACATATTCAATTCTGCCCTTGACATCCCCATTCAGATATTTCATAGCCATTCTAAACTTAACTCATATGGACACAAACTGCAGATCTCCTCCTCCCCCAATCCCAATCTGGTAACTCCACCTACATTGCTTACATGAAGAAACTGGAACCGTTACTGGATGTTCTCTTTAATATTTTCTGACAGTTTTTGTCTTCACAATTTACCTTGAATTTGTCAACTTATTTTATCTTGACTTGTTATCACTAAACAAAATCACAATTATCTCACAAATGGAAGCAAAACAACTGCTTCTATAATTCCTTCATCTTTTTCCACTTTGATGCCTTCCAATGCATTCCCATGGCAAAATAAACTTCTAAAAATAAAAATTTTATTATCATTCCACTGAAAATGTCTTAGTGGTGTCTTATTGCACACTGGAAAAATTTAAAAGCCTTACTATCACTTCCATAAGAAAGAACAATTTGGATTCTGGCTACCTCTCCAGCTGCATCCCATGCCCGTTTTCCCCTTGAGTTCACCAGTACCCTGCTTCGTTTCACCCCCTTAAAAGATGGGCTTTTCTGTTTCAGAACCTGCACACATGCTATCTCTCTGCAAGGAAGGCTCTGCCCAATATGACCTCAGTTTGAATTTCAAAGAGAGTTTTTCATCCTGCCAGTACACTGTTCTTAAACTCTCTTGAGCCATGCTATCATACTTATCATAGTTGGAAATGATCTATTCTTGATGGGATTATTTATTAACTATCTTCCCTGGTTGTGTGATTTCGATAAGGATGACAAGTGATGTCGTTTATTTCTGATATTCTATGCCTAATGTAGTGTCAGGTACTCTGAATTGCTGTTCAAAAATATCTGCCCAGTGTTTGAATTAAACATCTTCCATGGTAACCCCCTTGATTGCTCTGCATCCTGTGGTGATTGGTTTGGTTTGGTTCCTGTCTTAGTTCTAAATAGAAGAGTAGGAAAGCTAGCACTGTCCCACAGGAGAAGTTCCATAGCTGAACGCCCCATACCAAAAGCCAAGTCTGGCTATTTTATCATATGACTAGATGTAATTATGACTCTGATTCAGGAATAAATATTTCTGTTTTTTACCAATAAGTTGGGAATGCAGAAATTCTATTACCTCAAACATACATATAATCTCAAACAGAAAAGTATAATATGATTAAAAGTCATCTTTAAGTTAACCAATGCTGAACAGTGACCCTGATGTTTAAGATCTAACAGAACCAGGCAATCCTCAGAAGGAGAGCATAGGAAGACACCATATACTCTCAAGAGTTAGAGGAGTGTTGTAGAGACACCATGATTGATGGATTTCAATTGGAAATCACTGAGGAGAGGCCTATGGGAAGACACCCTTGAGCTCAGAGACTCTGGATTATAGAAGCCATGTTAGCTCAGCACATTTCTTTCAAGTAAATCATATTGTGTTCATCTATGTCTAAAAATGTGGATCCCAAATGTGAATATCCATATGTGATGGCAGAGAGGAAGGAGGAGACTAAGCTTAAGCAGGCTTACATTCTCTGTGTGCCACCTTTTCCCCAAGATCAAGAATCCCTGTAGCTTTGAAGGATAGTTTTCCTAAGTGATACATGCATCTCAGTTAGTGACCAAGACCAGGAACACTGACCTTATTCTTACAGACTTCCTGAAGATGAAACTATTTCCAATTGGGTCAAAACACCTAGTTTTCCCTCAAATCATATTAAATAAGGGAAATCCAGCAGAAATAAGGAGACAATGACATTGATTCTACAGACAAGAGTGGCAGCTTCTGAAAGCACATAAACCTCACCAATCACAAACTGGTTCACTTTTCAGCTGCCTCTATGGCTTACAGTTGAAAAAGGGATTACATCACATATGGAAATCTCAAAAGAAACAAAACACAAGTAAAATGGTAGCCCAGAGAGAATCATTTGTAACAAGGATATTCATGAATATTCTATTTATTTTAATACCATTCTATTCAAAAGCATTGTTTTCTTTATAATTGAAGAGCATCTATTATTCTATTTATTTTCCTCAAAAGTAGCAAAAGAGACACTCCTGATAATATATATTGTAGTAAGAAGAGGAAATAATTGGACCCAGGGCGACCTCAGACAATGCAATGGTATCCTTTGATAATCAGTGATAGATCCTACCACACAGATTGTAAACAACTGCAGTTTAAAATTCAGAAAGGGTAGTCCTAGAGTTCACAACTGAGCATAAGAGGGTAGAACTTTCCCTTGAGCCAGGAGAAAATGTCATCCATTAGAATTAAAGTTAATTCTCTTCAGGATCATTTCTAGAAAGAACCAGAGCCCTCAGCAGGTGATAGCAGGTGATTTGTGTGTGTGTGTGTGTGTGAGTGTGTGTGTGTGAGTGTGTGTGTGTGTGTGTGTGTGTGTTTTATCCTTCCTGCACATCTCAACCTATGTTGGGGGGAGAATAATAAGACTGGTTTTCTAGATGACCTGGCAGGGTCACATGGCTTATGTTCAGAGTGAATACCTCTGGTGACCAGAGTGTGGACAAATCCCAAACAAGCCAAGTTCCTGGGTTGTCCTCAGGTTCTGCTGGTATCCAGCTCTGCAAACTTCACCTGTGTGGGCTTCAGTTCCTTCTTCTGTACACTGAATGGAAATAGGATACTTCATCTTTAAGATCAAATTTCATTTCCAAATTCTTAATCAGAAAAATTATGACAGGTTTAAGAAGATAATTAATGGTCTACAGAGCTGAAATCAAAGAGACTTGTTGAAATAAGCAACAAAATGTGCAAAGAACAATGTAAGGTACATTTTCTTCTAGACTGGGTAAATTGTACTGAGTATTTATATGGACTTGAAAATTATATATGCTTTCAATAAATATAAAATGAAGGCATTTAAAATTATTAGCTGCTTATCAGCATGAAACACAACGAACCCTGAAGTGTGGAATTTTTGCAGCGAAATTCACCATTAACATCACGAACAACACCACCATTTCTTTTCCCCTATGCAATCACACCATCTCCAAGGCACAATTTTAGGTTTAGCGATTTTAAAACTGGGTAAGACTAGGGAAGATGAGCAGGCAAATCAAATGATTAAGTTTAAAAAGTTTTACAGGTATTTAAGCCTTGGGAAAGCTTAATTAAAGTTAATGAAGAATTTAAAACAAGAGTGAAAATTAAAGCAGTAGGATATGTTAAAGAAAATAAATAGTACACCATTGAAAAAAAATCCTGGGAAAGCCAAGGGGAATGGATGCTAATTATCATTGATTGGAGGCACTGGCTCTGGCAAATGCAGGGAGTGACCTGAAGAAACATTACCGAGGAAATGTAGCCAGAAACATAAAGGAGATAAATAAAATGGAAGGTGAAACACATATTTGATTTTTCACACAGATTAGTAACCCTATTAAATCTGCTTTTTGTAACTTTCATATCACCTTAAAAATAATCATGATATCCTTAGCTCTTCATGTTCGCTCACTATTCCATCCTTCAATCATTCATTCAACATCAGATTCAGAACTCAGTCTATCAGATCCTCTTAAGTTCTATATCACCATCTTCTCTATCTTCCTATCCTACGAGAATGAGAATAGGTCCCAATTGAATCACATAATCTTATGAAGTAAAATAGAAAATTTAAAATATCTCCTTCTTCTTCATCACAAATACTGGTTATTCTACTTGAACCAGGCTCATCCCTGACTGAGAGAGACTACTACAAATGAACACAAGATGACATTTTCTTGGATATTTTATTGCAGACATATATTGGACATTTGATTTAGTGTTATGGTATCAATTTATCAGATAATGTCCAGAATGTATAAATGACAGAAACCAAATAGCTGGTCCAAATCTAATGGTTATTTATCTTGCTTAATTACAAAAGGAATTATCCACCCATCCACATGTAATGTAATCAATTCCCAAGATAGATATGTGGGGAAAAATAGAGCATTAAGATAAATACACAGAAAAGTTGGCTAACTTTGGCACTCTCTCCTACTGGGAAATAGGTAATGTGATTAGCCATTTCCTCACAGTTGACAATGAAACATCAATAACAAAATGAATCTTAAAGAATCTACCAATTCTCAAATTCAAAGAACTTCTCACTGAACTTTTCATATTGGTTTTTTGGAAGATTGTAAGAAATGATGCAAATTATAAAATAAAAATAATGATGGTAAAATAATGGGGCATTAAATGCCAAAACTTTAGGATTTGGAGAGAAGGGTCAGTGAGTTACTAAGGAACTGTGGCACCATCCTGTCCTTTTCTGGTGATCAGAACAGTGACCATATGAAAGAGGAATGTTGCCTATGGCCCTCTTAGATTGACTGACATGGGAACTGGTGAGAGCCCCTACTCTTGCCATCATTTTGGAAGCAACATCTAAGAAGCAGAACACAACTGCAACTTCTAGAAGGGGATCAGCAGAGGCCAAGCAGATGTGAAAGCCTCATCTTGGACTTTTAGTCTCCACAACTGTGAGCTCAATAAGTTTCTTTCCTTTTTAAAGTATCTATCCTTACAGTATTTTGTTATAAGAACAGAAAGTGAACTAAGACACAGGTCTACTGATAAATTTACATGTTTTTGTTTGTTTTTCTTTTGTCAGGCACTAACATCTATTCAGGGCAAGGGGGTAAGCACTGCCTTCTGAGGGAATGGAGGATGTTAACCGAACTGCTATCAGTGCCACAGTGTTACAGAAGAAATTCAGAACCAGAGCACATATTGTTCAGATCATTAATAGAGTTATCTTAATCATCCAGCTTTGCACAGTGATTGTATTAAGTAGGAGGTTGGCATAGCACAGATGGAACAACTGGAATTTCACAATTTCTAGACAACTAATGAACAGGAAAACTGCTTCATGTGCCATTATCTAACAGAGAGCATGCTGGACCTAAAGAAAACCAGGAAATCAAGAATTTAGTATAATGAAAAAAAAAAAAGGCTAAAGACTACCAGAATTGAATATATCATGACTCTGCATTCTATTAATAAATGATTTTTAAGAAACCCTCTTTCTGTAAGAATGTCAAGTAATCTTTCTTTGTATCTCAATTTTAATATTTCCAAGTACTTTCTCATTCATTAGTACACTTGATTTTCATAACAATGATTCACATTCATTAAGTCAGTTGATGCTCGTATTCTAATAATGCTAAAATTTTAAAAAGTTACCATAATTTACATATTAGAATTTAAAAAGTTGAAAGAAATGAAACATATAATTTAATAAGGGTGGTGGAGGGGCCTCTCAAACTTCAGTCCTAATTTAGTTTATCCTGCTGAAAGCCTTTCTTACATCAACCTGCTATATCATCTAATGAAATGAAATTGTCAATTACATTTATTTTTAATGTTCAGTCAAAAATGCAATTACTCTAGCTTTCAGACACCTAAAATCCAGTCTAACAAAATTTCAAAAATGAATTTCATTTTTGAACTAATCATACAAAACAAAGGAGGACATAATGTTGTCATTTCCCCAAGTGGAGACTTAGTTTTATATCCTTAAATCAAAATTGCTTCCTAAGAATAGTTAATTCATTTTTCTGCTATTTTTCCTACAACATCTCATAGCTTGATTCCTCCTTCTCCTTCCCACTCCTTCCATCCTTTCCTCTCTCTCTCTCTCTCTCTCTCTCTCTCTCTCTCTGTGTGTGTGTGTGTGTGTGTGTGTGTGTATCCTGTGTGTGTGTGTGTGTGTGTGTGTGTATCCTGGAATTACATTTCCAGCACAGGGGGCAGTGCTGGGCTCTCCATTGCAAATATTTCAAGATATAATAAGAGAACCCAGAAACAATAAAATGAGTCAGCTAGATTTGGAATCAAGTTTGTCACAGCTGATCCCAGCCACAAGCCCAGAATGTTGGAGGTGGGCTGCCTTATATTGCAAGTACACCCAATGCAGATGGTGGGACCACAGCGACCTTATTAATTCATACTGCTGGCTCATTTGTAGTTATTATCTTACTTAATGTCAGTGATTATTATATGATAAGTTTATTTATTATTATACCAAATATGGAAGGGATTTCAGAGCTGTGTAGTCAGCACTAGAATCACTAGTAATTTTTATAAATAAATGGATTCCTTAGTTCCCCCAAGGAAATCAGTATATCCAAGATTTTTTTTAGTTGTTTCTAGTATACTCTCCCAGTAATTTTGTATAAAATGATATTGGAAGACCTTACAGTATAACCCTGATTTTTATTTTCATTATTATAAGATCTAGAATCAAGTCCAAAGAGTCGATATAAGGTTTTGTGAGGTTTTATTGCTGTCAGAAATACTATAAGAGGTAGAAAATTGCTATCATTGTCCCTGTAACCAAAATCCCTGACCAATCATGGGAAGATAACTAAAAGAATATACCAGGTAGAGACATCTGGATCCCTCTGAGGCAACCAGTCTGGCAGAGAACAGTGATAATAACAAGCAGGCTGACTGTCTCAGTCTGTTTGGACAGTCCTATTCCATGCCTGATGTCTTATTATAATTATTAGTTGTGTTATCTGTTCCTCTCTTAAGTGTCCTTATTTGGACAATTAGTTATATGGTCTTGCTCACCATACAGAAAACCTGTCAGAGACCAATGAGTATTCTCCAGTGAGCTGGGGGCAGATCAATAACAGGTAGGCTCTATCTTCCACTCATTCATTCAATATAGCAATGTATTTGTGTCAGTTTTTACAGATGCCACGTCATGCATAAACAAAGAGAGCTTATTTCCTTATAGAGCTTATTAGGCTAGTAGTAGGATATTCATAATATTTACATAAAAAATCAACAAAAAGATAATTAGAGATTACAATAAAAATTTTTACAGGTAAAACCAGGGTGATATGTATGATACCATTTTATCAGAAGAACAGGTAAGATGGGGGATGACTTCTGCAAGACCATCATCTGCCTCAACCTCTTTTTTTTATAAAACTTCTTATACGCTATAGAAAACTAAAAGTTGTCTTTCTCACCCTCCTTAATAGAAAGGGTTCCATAATTAGCCCCTGCCAACCAGATATACCTGTGTGAGGCATCAATGAATAGGGAGGAGAAGGCATTGGCATATGAACATTTTCACTTTGCTTGTGTAGACGCCTGGCCTCCTGTCAGATATCACATAAGGTATTGCATTCCTGCAGCTAACAACCCTGACCCAACCTCCTAGTCTGCTGCCCATGGTTATGGTGGCACAGCACTGAAGCCAGCAGATGGAATAGTGGTTTCCCAACTTCCCAATTTCCTGGTGAGGCAGATCTGGTGGATCAGTTCTGAGGTTGTTCTTGGAGTCAGTCTCAAAGCTCTGATCTGCAACTATTCTCAAGCCATTACCAGTAATAATAATAATAATAATAATAATAATAATAATAATGATAATAATAATCACTAATTTGGTAAATATCTATACTAAAAATGGAGCAATTTCTGTTATCTGTCACAAAGTGATAAGGAGCTGAAAAATGAAGAGGAAAAATGAGATAAATCAGGGAAAATAATTCTAGGCAGGTGCAAAGGTTCTTGAGATTGCAAAAGGTCTTGACATATTCAAGAAATAAAGGAAAGATATTTTTGCTGGAGCAGAGCTAAGATATGGGAATGGGAAGGAAGAGACATTGTAGGAGGCAGATCAAGATCATGTCCATGACAGACAAATTCAAACTTTATCCTAAGTAAATTGAGAATTCAATTAGGCATGATATGGTTTTAAGAATGTTATTCTGGACACCTTGTGAACATAGAATTGAGGAAAAAAGATTAGTTATGTGTTATGTTAGTAACAATGATAGGGTAAAGGAAAAGAGGAATTCAAGATGAGTCCTCAGCTTTCAGCTGGATCAAAAGGTAGATGTGGTACAGTTCACAGAAATGGGATCAATTTTTTGTTTTGTTTTGTTATTTTATTTGTTGTTTTGTATAAGTCTTATTTGAGATGCCAACTGGTCATCCAAAGAAATATGCCCAGGAGAACGTAGTGACAAGAGTCTAAAAGAGAATATATGAGGTTCTAGAGAACATCTTCTATACTAAGTCAAGTTATTTTAGGATAAAAGTCAGAAAAAAAAAATTTTGACTAGGCACTCTGTAGCCCAGTCACATTGATACCAAAATTGGCCATCAAGTAGTTCAACATTCTTCTTCCAAGTTCAGGATCTTTTGTCTTTACTCAAACTTCAGACCAAAGAAAAAAATGAATATGAATAGTAACAAACGCAGAGAGAAGCTGAACCCTTTCAGGGCATGGCGCTCAGTGACCCATCTCCTCCAGTCCTGCCCCACCTGCCTAAAGGTACCCTATAGTTACTATCCAGTCAGTCCATTCAAAGTAGGATGGACCAATTAGGCTATTGCTCTCAAAATCTAATCATTTCACCTTTAAATATTCCTGCATTACCACAGGATCTTTTGGGATACACCTCATATCCAAACCATAACTTCACATGATCTCTCTTTCTCATACACACTACTGTCATGATTCCATCTACCACATGAGACACAGCCAGGGAAGCCCTTGCCAAAAATGGTGCCATACTGTTTTGATTTCCTAAACTCTAAAACTATGAGCCAAATAAACTTCTTTATAAGTTACTAAACCTGGAGCATTTTGTCATAATAACATAACATGCATACCTTTTACACATTGAACATTTCTTTGACAAATATTTTTACTTACTTATTTATTTTTAATTTTATTTATTTGTTTGTTTGTTTTGGTGCTGCGGATTGAACCCAGGGCCTTTATGCATGCAAGCCAAGCACTCTTCCAACTGAGCTACACCCCCAGGCCCTTGACAAATATTTTTAAATTAAATAAATAATGCCCAATCACTCACTTCATGAAGCTCAGAAACTAGCAGAAAGTAACTTAAGGAGAGTATCTACAGACAGAGTACTTACTTTATTCCAGTTTTTGTGCTTAACATTTTTCATAGTTGTCATTTAATTTTGACAATCACCACCTCAAGTAGTTTCTCTTATGGTCTCCAGTTTATGCATGAAAAACTTAAACAATAGAATACTTGAATAATTTGTAACCAGGCTTTGCAAGCACATTCCAGCTCCAGAGTCTATAACCATCAAATTCTACTATGAAATGTACTAAAGAAGCTTTTTCCAGAAGTGAATGAGAGTCTAAATGAAGAGTGTCATAGGAATTAACATCATTAAAAGGTAACTCCCCTCTTTTTTATTTATCTGCTTGTCTCTATCCTTATTTCTCCAAGGCCAATATTCAAATAATGCAATAAGTAGGCTAGGCTCCTATCCATGTTGCTATATCCTACATTTTTCTCTTCTAGGCTGAAATACCATTGTTTCTCTCTCAAAATATTTTTCTATCCTTTCCAATGGCTTTTCTTTTCTACTTCCTTTTCAGATAATTCCTGCCAACACTGAACTTCTCTTTTTGCACCACTTATGGGTAATTAACTAGCATATATTTTCATAGTTGCTTAAAATCCAACTCTATTCTCTGATTTTTTCACATGCATAAATCCCTTCACCTGAAACAAATTTTATATCACCTTGTCAGAAATACATTTGCATCCTCCAGAATATCTAGACTTACAGTAGATGTTTAACAATAAATTATTCCATAGGATTAAATTAAGGAACAGTTAAATTTAGGCATACAAATTGAATAATCACATGAATTCTTTCTCTCTAAATGTCTAACCTGGATTCTTTTTCAAAATGGTATTTTTTTTTCATTCCATACATACAGTTAAGGTTTAAGACTTCTAACTTTGCAGTCTAATTGGCCTAATTTAAAAACCATGTTGGCAGCAACAGTTTCTGTAACTATCAAGAGTTATGAAGCAGTTAGCCAGAGAAGTGTATTTGACACCTGAATTATTTTTCTCCAGAAATGCACTGAAATTTGAAAAGGGCTCAGTTAGTCTTGTAATTTTCACTGTTTTTTTCTAATACCCTTTTCTCCCCATGGTGTCTGCCTATATCATTCCCCCAGGATCCCAAACACAGACACTTCTATAAAGTACCTCATGATACATCATACCTAATATTTCAATAATCCTTTGTAAAATGTCTCTATGGAGTGCTGATTCTCACATCCACCCTCTTGTCTCACAGCCCTACTTTATTCAAAAATTTATAGCATTGTCTAATCCATCTGTGCCTGTGTCCAAACCTTCAAAAGCCAAGAACTTCCATCCTCCCTGAGGATGTTTGTAAGGATTACTCTGTTCTCATGCACACCAAGAATTATTTAGAATATTTGCAGAATAAAGTATCAGCTATAATGGAGAGATGCAGAAAATGAGAGTAATTGAAAAAGAGGAGCATGAGAGAGAAGGATCATGGACATGAGTGGAAGGATCTTATAAAAGAAACCAGAGAATTCTTATGACATGAGTAAGAAGGGATAATTAAGGTATAAAAGAGAGCAGAAACAGGATAATGATTTCTTAAATTTTTTGAGGTGGAGAAAAGAAGCTACATTAAAAATGGCCATAGATAGCCATACATTTTTCCTTAAAAGAAATTGGGAGTAAGATCACTTCCTTGGCGCGTTTCTCTAATATAAGATAACTGTTATTATGTGGGTTAGACTCTGTGTCCTCTATTCTGTACCATTGGTCTACTAGTCTATTTTGGTGCCAATATCATGCTGTTTTTGATAGTATTACTCTGTAGTACAGTTTAAGGCCTGTTATAGTGATGCCACCTGCTTCACTCTTCTTGCTAAGAATTGCTTTAGCTATTCTGGATCTTTTATTTTTCTAGATGAATTTCATGACAGCTTTTTCTATTTCTATGAGGAATTTCATTGGGATTTTGATTACAATTGCATTAAATATGTATAGTTTTTTGGTAATATGGTCATTTTGACAATATTAATTCTGCCTATCCAAGAATAAGGGAGATCTTTCCATCTTTAAAGGTCTTCTTTAGTTTCTTTCTTTAGTATTCTATAATGTTTGTTATAAAGGTCTTTCACCTCTTTTGTTAGGTTAATTCCCAAGTATTTTTTATGCTATTGTAAATGGGATAGTTTTCCTTGTTTCCCTTTCAGAGGATTTGTCCCTGAAATATAGAAATGTCTTTGATTTATGGGTGTTGATTTTTGTGCCCTACTACTTTGTTGAATTCATTTACTAGTTCTAGAAGTTTTCTGATAGAAATTTTTGGGTCTTCTAGGTATAGAATCATATCCTAAGCAAAAAGTGCTATTTTGAGTTCTTCTTTTCCTATTTATATCCCTTTAATTTCTTTAGTCTAATTGTTCTGACCAGTGTTTCAAAAACTATTTTAAAAAGAAGTAGTGAAAGAGGGCATCCCTGTCTTGTTCCACTTTATAGAGGAAATGCTTTCAATTTTTCTCCACTTAAAGGCATCAAAAACATACATTGGATAAAAGGTAGCCTCTTCAATAAATGGTTCTGAGAAAACTGGAAATCCATATGTAACAAAATGAAATTAAACCCCTACCTCTCACCATGCACAAAACTCAACTCAAAGTGGATCAAGGATGTAGGAATTAAACTAAGGATCCTGAGTTTAATAGAAGAAAAAGTAGGCTCAAATGTGAGATTAGGCCCCAACTTCCTTACTAAGATTCCAATAGCACAAAAATTAAAATCAAGAATCAATAAATGGAATGAATTCAAACTAAAAAGCTTCTTCTCAACAAAAGAAATAATCAGTGAGTTGAATAGAAAGCCTATATCCTGGGAGCAAATTTTACCACTCGCACATCAGAGCACTAATCTCTAGGGTATATAAAGAACTCAAAAAGCTAAACACCAAAAAAAAAAAAAACAATCAATAAGTGGGGCAAGGAACTGAACAAGCATTTCTCAGAAGATAATATATAACATATACAACCAATCAACAAGTATATGAGAAAGTGTTCAGCATCTCTAGCAATTAGAGAAATGCAAACCAAAACTACTCTTAAGATTTCATCTAACTCCAGTCAGAATGGCAGCTATGAAGAATACCAACAATAATAAGTGTTGGTGAGGATGTGGAGAAAAAGGCATACTCATACATTGCTTGTGGGACTCATATTGGTACAGCCAATATGGAAAGCAGTATTGAGATTCCTTGGAAAACTGGGAATGGAACCACCATTTGACCCAGCTATCCCACTCCTCAGTCTATACACAAAAAAACTTAAAAACAGCATTATACATGGCACAGCCACATCAATGTTTATAGCAGCACAATTCACAAAAGCTAAACTGTAGAACCAACCTAGATGCCCTTCAGTAGATGAATGTATAAAGAAAATGAGGTAAATATACACAGTGGAATATTATTCAGCAATAAAAGAGAATAAAATCAGGGCATTTTCAGGTAAATGGAGTTGGAGAACATAATGCTAAGTGAAGTTAGCCAATCCCAAAAAACCAAATGCCGAATGTTTTCTATGATATAAGGAGGCTGATTCATGGTGGGGTAGGGAGGGGAAACATGGGAGGATTAGATGAATTCTAGATAGGGCAGAGGGCTGGGAGAGGAAGGGGGGCATGGGGGTAGAAAAGATGATGGAGTGAAATGGACATCATTATCCTAAGTACATGTACGAAGATACAAATGATGTGAATATATTTTGTATACAACCAGAGATATGAAAAATTGGGCTCTATATTTGTATTATGAATTGTAATGCATTCTGTGGTCCTATATAACAAATTAGAATAAAAAATAAATTAAAAACTAAAAATAAAATAAGATTGGAATTCATATATTAAAAAAAGATCACTTGCTTGTAAGGGGCAGTGGAGTATGAAAAAGACTCCTTCCTCAGAAATGTAATCGGGTATATATAAGAAGTTAATAGCTGCGGTGAGAGCCATGTGAAAGTTACTGGCACAGACCTATAATGTTGTAGTCACTGGAACTACATGGCTCTGGGGCAAATCTGGACAGGGAAGGGGTAGAAAACACAGACAATGGCACCAATCATGGGGGCAAATAATTCTGGAGTGATGGAAATGGAAGGCATTGGCATGGCTGACTAGAAGGGTCAGGGATGGAGGGTGAGAGAGGAGAATGGGGGGTGAAAGAGGAGCTTGCAGGGCCTGCATATGAGTGTGAGCTATCCAGGGTCAGTAGAGATGGGAGTGACAGAGCATAGCAGACACAGACTCCATTGCCCTCTTTATGCTACAAGAGGTCAGACTTGACTGGGACATATCATTATGAACAAACTTCCACAAAGAGAGACAATTAGGAAAAACAGTGGAGGTCAATAACTATGCTTTCTACATACAGTTGAAAGAACTTACATCTCTTAACATAATCTGTGTTTCTCCTAAAAACAACCGGGGGATCTAATATTTGAAAATATGTATTACTTGTGATTACATACTACTATTTTGTAAATAAAATTTACAAAATATCTAAATAAAATTTGCAAAATTATTTATTTAATCAAAATTACAACAGAACTTAAGTGACCAGCTCTTTTGGATAATATCTAAAAAATTTTATGGAAAAACACAAAGAACATAAATTTAAGATCAAACTATTTACTTTTTCTGGATGTAACTCAAAAGAACATAGTTAGGTGGGTTCTTTAGTTGGATCAATGATGCCTGTCATAACCTTAGTTTTCTGTGCTATTACTCAGTCTTCCACAGGGAAGGGTAAGCTTGTTCCATATTGTGAGGCTAAAAAAATGTATTCTTCAGAGACCAATTGTGTCTATACCTGATTATTTCAGGCTCAAGTTCTAGAACAGGGAAAAATACTTGATTCACAGAAGTTTAAGGTTTGATTCAACCTGGGATGAGTCAGAGTTATAGAATGTACTCATGGGCTTTGCCTCTATGCTGGTGACCTGTTTTTCTGATGCGTGGTAGAGGCCAGCACTTACCTCCACTGGCTACTTTGCAAGGTTCGTGGCCAAGATAAGAGTCACGGCAGATGTAATCAGAAGTGAGCTTTAGATTATCCAGTTACTTTCTATGACTAACACTCCAGGATCATTTGCCTCTGAGCTCAGCTCTGATACCTATGCTTTCTTTCTCTTTCCTTTTCAGAATTCCCTGAAGGCCACAGAACTCCAGTGAGTTCATCATTACACACCTGTACAAATGCATTTCCTTGGCCTCTCACCAAAATCACTAACTCCTTATGGATGCCCCACATATTTCTCAGGAAGGTGACCCAAAGTCTTATATAATCTGCCAACCATTCCAATCAAAAAGCCTCATCCCCTACTTCATTAAGGAAAAATCTTAGGCTCTCTATGATCATCTTTCACGTACTTTTATCTACTTCAAAAAATCCTTACTGTGTAATCAATATTGTACATTGTGAGAGAATGGAAATGCTTGGGTTGTAAAGTCAATCAGATGTGAGTTCAACCTAAATTAGCTTCCTAAAAGGCAGGAAGATTTAAGAAAGTTATTTTACCTCTGTGAACCCCAAATCCATGACCCAAAACATGGTAATTATAATAAGATATACTTAACAAAGCTAAGGACAGAATAGATTAATAAATAAGATAATTTATTAAAACATTTTGCAAAATTGTGGGAACATAATAAATTGTCACAATATATTAGTCATTTTTAAAACCTGATGAGCTCTTCAATATGGATATTTTTGAAAGCACTTGTTTTTAACATAAATGCAGATTTCATTTTCTAGCCTATATTAAATAATCAAAATAAAATACTTACTCAATAAAGCTCTGACTGGTATGAATATTCTAAACTCATAGAAATTCTACTATAATCTACTATAACCAGAAAATAAGAAGGAATGTTTCAGAAGTTGAATTAAAAGGAGTCATAAAAGAGGTTATGGAGGATTTTTGTCAAATTTTCATCCATTGCCATGTATGCTAACATGGCCTGTGACAATCAACCTGTGTGACATGACAAAATGGGCATTGGAATCACCCAGATACCTTATAGTTGTGTGGGAAAAAAAACAAAAACAAACAAACAAACAAACAAAAAAACTAGGATAGCCCAGCCTGCTTCCAGACATGGCATTATTTGATTATTGCTTTTCCTTCTGGGAATCTTCTAATTAAGAGACTTGTCCTTGTGCTTTCAGCCAGAAGATGGTTCCACCAAGAGACAGAGGGGTCAAACATTGAATGTGACCCAAGCAAACCACTCCCTTTCTCCTTTAGGAGGAGGAGGAGGGAAATCAATGAATAGGAGAGTTTACTTGCCCTAGAAGCCCGTGACAGCCATTAAACACAACTATTATCTGATGTAGTTTGCTGTTCTATACTTACCACCAGCTACAATTATAATCCGGAAAGCATTTGCAAGACAAAACACTTCCTACACTTCCTCAGTCTTTAGTAGTATCATGTTCACAGTGTGAACTTCAACAAAAATGCTTACTTATTAAAATTAGTACTTCCCCAAACAGTAGGATGTAGCACAGGCTCATATGGAAGACATGCCTGAACGCTGACCACTATGACATCAGCTCACAGGTTTCCATGGGTTTCCACTGTGTTTACTAGATGATATGCCATCTTGACCTTGAAAGAACAGTCATATACTGAGAATTTCAGTAAATAACATACATTTTAACAAAAAAGGAATCTGATTACCATGACAGAAGAATTTATCATGGTGTTTGAACAAATCTTTTCTATCTATAAAGGTTTTTTCCCTGCCCCCTCCCATCATTTTGTTATTCCTAGGCTCTTATTGTTTTTGTGATTCAAGAAAAACTGGTGGAATATTTTTTGACATTTTTAAAATTTGATCTTGCAAGTGAAAATCAATATTTTGGAAAACACATATGTTCCCCAAATCTAATTAGGCTTTTCTGTTCTAACTCTTCTAACTACATTGGTGTGGATAGTTGTAACAAAGCAACTGTAGTGTTATTATTTGATAAAATATTACAACATTTTAAAGAAAAAGAGGACTCAATTAATTCTAGTGATATTCATACCTACTCAGCTCTACCATCCTCTTCTCACAATCTTCTATATTTAATTATGGTAATACTTCTCATGCTGTTATTTGCTTTTTAACAAACTGCTGGCTTTATTCAACAGCATTCTTCTGAGGGCAAGGACTGTGTTATACTTGTCCCATTCCTAACAAAGACTGATTCATTGCAGGCATTTATCAATAATCTATTGAATAAATAGCTTGGTAAATGAATATGGACATTACTGGCTACCTTCAGAGCAATATCCTATTTTGTCTTTTTTGATATCTGAATTATTAAATATAGAACTAAAATTCTACATCTAGTCCAAATTCCTTCACTTTCTATGAATGAGTCTTAAATATATTACTTAACTTTTATATGCCTTTGTTGTCAAATGATATAACAATACTCACTTATATGCCCTACCACATGGGACTGTTGGGGTTAAGGAGAATACACATATGTAAACACATGTGCAAAGAGCTATGCAGAAATATATATATATATTCTTTAAAAAGAAATGCATTAACATGGCTGAAATTATTATTATTAGTAGTAGTATTATTATTGTATGCTGAAATTCAGGGTAATTAGGAACCAATAATATTCATCATTGATGAGTTTTGAAATTATCATCAAAAGAAATCTTGCATGGAGGTGCAAAATAAAAAAAAATGGGGCATTTTTTAGGGTTGTCTACCATTGAACACACACATTTGTTTGCATATAATTTCCAAATAAGATTATTTTTCAACTCAAACACTAATAGAATGGTTGTAAATTAAAGTGTATGATGGGTACAGAAAAAATATATGCCATATAGTTTAAAGTGATTTAATTTCTTTCCTAAACACTACCTAATTTTATGTAACCTTTTCTTATATACATTTCAAGTGATTTGAACCCATTAATTTTATGTACTTGTGACACTATCATCTTTGCCAGGAACTCTGAAAAGTCTTTTCAAACATAGTGATTAAGTAATCGTATGCACTTGTCCATAAAGGGAAGTATTTGAAATCTTAGAGATATCTCACTAGATAATGACATAGCATTTAACAGTTTATTCCTAATTCAAATCAAATGATAGAGATGGGTAGGTGAACCAGGTATTATTATTTCCATGAACTCTTGAAATACAGAGTTAATTTTTCATGTTAAGCTATATCTGTAAGCCCATTCCCTTATGATATCAAATAGGATCACCTAAGCTTGCATATGTCAATCAAACACAGGTTTCCTGGTTATCAAGAATGAAATACGATATTTCATTGATAAAATATTACAACATTTTAAAGAAAAACAGGAGGATTGTGAGTTTCAGCCCACCCTGTCTCAAAATAAAAAAAAATTAAAAAGGCTGAGGATGGGGGCTGGGGATGTGGCTCAATGGTAGCGCGCTCGCCTGGCATGCCTGTGGCCCGGGTTCGATCCTCAGCACCACATACAAACAAAGATGTTGTGTCCGCCGAAAGCTAAAAAATAAATATTAAAAAAATTTTCTCTCTCTCTCTCTCTCTCTCTTAAAAAAAAAAGGCTGAGGATGTATGAATTTGGACATCAACTTTACATCCTTCATACAAATTAACTCTAAATGGAGGGTATGGAGAGTAGGCCTATTGGTTTTATCAATGAAATAACTATATTAAAAATGCTTATCAGATATCACTAGGGAACTCCAAGTTGAAATGAAAATGACATACTACTTATGAAATACCACACTGTAATGTACTTATTACAATGGACAGAATCTGAAACACTGGCAACACCAAATCCCATCAAGCACGTAAAGCAACAGAACTCTAATTCATTACTGGAAGAAAGACAAAATGATAAGGCCCCTTTGGAAGGCAGTTTGGCAATTTATTACAAAACTCAACATCCTTTTCCTGTATGATCCAGCAATTAAGCTCTTAATACTTACCCAAAGAAGTTGAAAATTTGTCTCCACACAAAAAACTATCCCTGGATCTTTATAGCTGCTTTAGTCATAATAGCCAAAACTTAGAAGCAATCAAAGTGTCCTTTAGTAGGTTAACTGATGAACTGGAGCACATCCAGAAAACAGAATAATATTCTATGTTAAAAAAAAAAACTACCATGCCATTTCAAGACTTGGAGAATGTCTAAATATACATTACTAAGTGAAAGAAGCCAATCTGAAAAGGCTACATATTGTATAATTTCAACTACATGACAAACTGGAAAAGTCAAACTATGGAGATGATAATAAAAAGACCAGTGACTGTCAAAGGTTAGTAGAGAGGAAGTGATGAACAAGGAGACAGAGGATTTTTAGGGCAGTGAAACTACTCCGTATTATAGTAGTGCATTTTGGCTTCATGTCATTTTACATTTGCCAAACCCCATAGAAAATACGTCCATAATGAACTCTGATGTAAACTATGGACACTCCTGTACTTTCCACTCGATTTTGCTGTTAAGCTAAAATTTCTCTAAGAAACAAAGTTTATTATTTTAAAAGATGATGATAGCATGCCCAAGATGAGAAGACTCTTGACAGTAGTATTTTCTTTACTGATTTCACAGAAATTATAGGTATTTACACTAAAAAATTAAGTCTTCATATATTCAAACCTCATTAAGAGATACCAAATGTTATTATTTCATAAACTAATTTATTGGACTTTAAAACTTTAAAAATTAAATATCCAACAAAGTCAATTTGAACAATTGAATCTAACATTAATAGATAGACATAATAATGGAAATGTGCTTTACTTCCTCTATAGTAAAAATTGAAGTGAAATGAAGCCCCAGACATAAAAGCAATTTCATCTATATAAGTATAAAGGCAGACAACCTCAGTCTATGCTGTTTAAAGTCAGGAGAGTGACTTCCCAGAGAGGGGTGTAATAATGGGAAGGGAAAACAGAAGAAGTCTGAAGTTTGGGAGTTTGGTTCAGTGTTCTGGATGCTGGTTGGGTGTGTTCTGAATTATGACCTGGAGGTTTTCAGCTTATTATGAAAATGCACTGAGCTGTAGACTCAACATGTGCATTTCTGTATTTAAGGTTTACTTCTTATAAAGTAAAAAAAAGGCAGTAAGCATGATTTGTTGTTTTATTAAGTGTTGATTAAAACAAAGAGAAAATAGAGATAAAGGTATATAAAATTTCACACAATCCTCAGGTTTACATAAAAATAGACAGGAACATAAAGACACCAAGAGGGCTTCAAGAAGGTGAAAAGAAAGCCCTTTTGAAATTATTTCCATGACGGTCAGAATTTCTTGGCATTACTCATGAACTAATATAAACCACAGGGTCATCTGTATAACCACCACAGCCAGCAAAGAAAAACATAAAATCTGGGGAAAAGTAGAGCTTCTTCAGTAGGATAAAGATTAAGTTAGAAATTAATGCCTTATTGAGAGACTTGCACTACAACCCCTTTACCTGCATATATATATATATATATATATATATATATATATATATATATATATATATTACACATTTCTAGTTGAATGATTTTACAAAACAAACAGAGCTTATGACTTTTAACCAATCTTATCATGGAAGTTCAGTTTTCATTGCTCTGTGAGTATAGACACGATCATGCACTGGTGCAAGTATTCTCTGTTGAAGTGGATGAGATGGAAGACCTCCAATTATAGAGATCATTCATTTCTGTTCAGTCCATGAATAGATGAGTTTCCAAGGATATTCTGAACATGGGAAATGTGGTTCACTCTAGGACATTCCCTGAGCTCCCCTTCAAGCAACAGTTTCTAACTCCTTACCTGCCCGGTTACTGAACTCTAGGAAAAATTGATTAGTATGAGTTTTATGCCTTCTTCTTCCCATATCTCACCTTAAGGTTCTAATAATAAATGAACAGTTCTGACAGCACTGCAAGAGAAAAGGGAAAGGGAAAACTAAAATGCCTATGTAGTCTTGAGAACAAATGAATGAAACCTTGAAGAAATAATAAGTTAATATTAGACCACAGTAATACTGATGAAGGAGATTTATCACATTCTGAAATCTATGTTGAAAAATTATGCAAATGGGTGCATATTTGGGAAGTGTTTATGTGTGTCTGTTTGAAATTCTGTAAATATATTCAGAGGTTTATGCCTCTCAGGGGCAGGAAAAAAAAGTAAGCATTACTATTACCATTTGTTGATTATTCACTACATACAGGCATTGTGCTAAGCCCTTAAGGAAGAATTAGCTCATTAAATGCTTATGTAACACTATACAGTAGTTATGATTACTATTGCTTCCCAATGAAGGGAACACACAGGCTTGTAAAATCTAACTGACTGATCCAAAATGTCATGGCCTAAATGGAAGAGTCAGGATTTGCCCTCATGTCTATCTTTCCCAAGCTCATGCCATTGGCTACTTGTCATCGTCTTGGTTACTGAAGGATCACAAAGCAAGTAGAGAAATATTGGGAGAAGGAATAAAAGAGGAAAGAAAAAGAAGGTTAAGATATAAAGGATAATAAGGAAAAGAAGTGAGAAACGGGAGGGAATACAAAATACCAATGGCATAATTTAGACACATAATAAACATTGATAAATATTTGTTAAATGAACATGTTTGACATATTCATATAAATTCCATAAATATGCACTCATGATTTTCTACAACAAAATTTGTTAATTGTTCACTTAGCTAGAGACAAAGGTAGTTCATAAGTAAAGTTATTTTATAGTCATATGTTTTTTTAAACACATCCAAAAGACTAAGAAATCAAAGTCCCCAAACTGTAATGATTTAACCATCAGCATTAACATGAATTTTTTCATTCATATCCCTCATTTTCAAACTAACTTTGTGATTAAACTTAATGTAATTATAAGAGTTAATAACGTTAAAGAAAAAATAATAATCAAGGCTCCATTTTAATGTTCAGGTAGATTCTTTCTGAAGTGAAATATCACCAGAAAATAATTACCCCTAATAACATGGGAGCTATTCCATTAAATACATTTCTTCATTTCAAAGAAAAGGTATGTAATTTTTGAAGAAAACAGAGGAAATAATGAAAGAATGAGCCCCATTTGGTCTACTCTAGACTCATCACATGCCCATCTCAATGGTAATGCATTTTTCCATTTGCTTTGAAAGTGGAAAAACATTCACACTCCTGTTCCTATATCCAAGAGGCTGGCACTGCTGGAAAAAAACTTGCTGATTGGAGCCATAGCAGAGACATCCTTTCCAAAGTCTTCCCAGTTTTCACTTCCACTACTGGTCTTTGTATGCGGTGCTTTTTAAGTCTGTATCTTTCTTAAGATGTTCAAGTCCTCAATCTCAGACTACCCATCTCATCAAACACTTACTTTATTGTAGGTCTATTGATAAAATATTCTCCATGTATTGTACAATTTGTCTATCTCTTTGTTAAGTACTAAGTATTAATCATCTTAAACTTATAGGAACCCTGAATATATATATTCTTCCCCCAAGGTTACACACACACACACACACACACACACACACACACACAGTACATATACTGTTATCACTATTATTTCTATCAGAGATGAGGAAATAAAGATTTGGGGAGATTTGTTTCCTTGGCCAAGATCATAATATAGTAAGTAGTAAAACTGCATTCAAACACTGAATATAAAGCCTGTGTTTCTGATCATTGTGAAAAGTACAAGCCATTACATGTACACTCATTCAGAAATTTTTCCCATCACCTCAGAACCTCTCAGCTCCTTCATCTGTTTCCTCATCCTTTTTTTTCAGTATAATTGATTTATTTTTTCATATCTTTGTATATAAAGTATGTTCATACCAATTCATGTCTTATTCATGTACTTTTTTTGGAATTATTATTACACATATGTACCACAATTTTTTATATCTCTGTTTGTATATAAAGTATGTTGACACCCAATTCGTGTCTTCATACATGTACTTTGGATAATGATGTCCATCACATTCCACCATTCTTGCTAAACCCCTGACCCCTTCCTTTCCCTCCCACCCCTCTGTCCTATCTAGAATTCATCTATTCTTCCCATGCTCCCCCTCCCTACCCCTCATGAGTCAGCTTCCTTATATTAGAGAAAACATTCTACATTTTTTGGGGGGGGATTAGCTAACTTCACTTAGCATTATCTTCTCCAACACTATCCATTTACCTGCAAATGCCATGATTTTATTCTCTTTTGTTACTGAGTAAAATCCCATTGTGATATATGCCACATTATTTTATCCATTCATTCACTGAAGGGTACTCATCCTTCACTCAAGGCTCACCACAGCATCTCTATTTAGACCCATGGTTCAGCCCTCAGTCCTTAATACTGTGATCATGGCATCCCATCTGTCTCTGGGATTTTCTTATCATTTATTCCTTTGTTTTTAGTACATAATGAAGAATATCATAAATAATAAGAATAAATGATGGATAAAAGAAATTCAACCTAATGGGTGAAATTGAGCAATTCCAAAGAAACAACCAGAACATATCCATTGATTTGTTTCAAGCTTTTCTTCAAGGCTGGGAAAATCTTGGCATGTGTCTCTATTTTAAGGAAGGAAATGATAAAATAGTAAACTTCATCCTTCATGACTATGAAAGATATTAGACTTTAATTCCCCTTATAGTCTATCACCCTACTCAGTTAGAAAACAGAAGCAGAAGTATAATTCCACTCCTAACTTTCATGATAACTTAATTTATAAGTTCAATACTTTATAACAAACTTGAAGTCCTTAATCAAAAATTTAAATACTTAATTTCAAATCGGACTGCTTATTTATCTTTAGGTATTCATTATTAATATATACTCTGTTAACAAACTTTTCTTAAATTTATAAGTATTTCCAGGAAATACATGTAAGCTCTTAGCTTTGAAAAATTAATTATATAAAATACCTTCAAATTATCGTTGACTTCCTCCATTTTATTTCAAATGAGGTGATTATCAAAAAGATACTACTTTGTTAGATAAAAATTAATTATGAGAAAATTATGCATCATAACCTCAAGCAATGATATTTCATCAATTTTTCCACATACTGATCTAATTTTCTACTTACCAGAAGTAGATGAAACAAAGGCAGTGTGAATTTCATCAGTGGTATATACACTAAAATAATGAATCAGTAATCACAGTTACAAAGAAAGATCACTTGAGGAAGTTAAGCTATTTCTCAACATCTCTTGGTTTCTGGCAGAGCACAGTGGTAGTACAGAGCCAGGTTTAAAACAGTTCTGTGCCTTTCCTATCCTCTACTATCCCCCCTCCCCCCTTCCCTCTCCTCTTCTCTCTCTACCCCCTCTACTGTAATTCATTTCTCCCCCTTATATTTTCCCTCCTTTCCCCTCACTTCCTCTAAGCCTTGTACACTGAGCCACATCCCCAGCCCTTTTTATTTTGAGACAGAGTCTCAAGTTGTTGGCCTCAGATGTTTTAATCCTCCTGCCTTAGCCTCTGGAGGAACTGGTATTATAGGTGTGTGCCACCACACCTAGCTGAAACCCTCTTGAAATCAGCAGAAGTGACTTGTATCATATGAGGGATCCTCAGTATCATTTTCAGCAGACTTCTTATCAGAAATTTTGGAGGCTCAGACTGGTAAATTTGAGTTGCTTAGTCCCTTGCTGTTGTGGAGGCCGGCTTTGAACTTGATTTCCTCCGGCCTCAGCCTCCGGAGCTGCTGGGATTGCAGGTGTGTACCACTGCACCTGGCAAGCTAGTTTACCTTTTAACTCCTAATTTCCTGGTGTGGCTCTTAACCCCATAAGATAGAGAGCTGACTTGTTTATCTTGTTCTCCTTATTTCCAAGGGGGTCCTGTTTCTCATGGGGGTCCCCAACTGTGTCATTTTGCTTGTAGAAAGTAGAAGGGTAGTTGCTGCTCTCTATTGGGTAGGGTGAGGGGAGAGGTGGATGTGGCCTTGTTTAGTGGTGTGGAGCTTCCTTTGTGCACAGATGTCGAGGCCTCTGGTGGGGACAGTGTGACGACTGAGTATGAATGCTGAAAAGTGGCCAAGATGCCTAATTTTATGTTGTGTGTATTTTAAAATACAGTAAGCACATTTATTAAAAAAAAAAAAAAAAACAAAACTCTAGCCAGGTGTGGTGGTGCACACCTATAACCTAAATACTTGGGAGACTGAGGTAGGAGGATCATAAGTTCAGGGCCAGCCTGGGAAACCACAAGACCTTGTCTCAAAAGCAACAAAACAAACACCAAAAGGCTCCACAACTCCATGGACACTGAAATTTGAATTTCATCTAATTTTTATGTGTTAATGCAGTTCATGAAGAATTCCAACCATTTACAAGTGTATGAAGCAGAATGGGGGTGTAGCTCAGTAGAAGGCTCTGGGTTCAGTCCCACTACTGAAAAAAGAAGCATTAATCTTTCTAAATTCACAGGTTTAAAAAAATCATAGGCTGGACTTGACTGGTGTGGTTTACTGACCCTTTTCTACCTCCTGTAGTCCAATCAGCATGCGACCCTGGCAACATGCCTCTCCCTCATTTGGTGACTTGTTTCCATGGTAACTCCAGCCAGGTGCTCCTCTTCATAACTGTGGCTTCCTTGCCTGTCTGTGGATGTTGTTTTCTGGGTACCTTCATGTGCTGTGGAAGAGGGTGGGCGATCAGGGGTGTGCCATTCATTCGTGCATTTTCTAGGGGAAGAAGCACTGACCTTATGCCTGTATCCACTGGTGAAGATGTACTTTTGTGCTGTCTTGCACACTCTCTCCTTCTCTTTCTCTCTCTCTCTCTCTCTCCCCCTTCCTCTCCCTCTCCATCATCTCTCTCTCTCTCCCTCTCTCTTCCCCTCTCTCCTTCCTGTGACTACTACCTGAGCTACTCTCTTCTGCCACACTCATCCATCATGATGTCCTGCCTTGCCTCGGACCCAGAGCTGTGGAGTTGGCCTACCTGTTGTGGACTGAACCTCTGAAATCAAGAGAATTCGTACATAAAGGGTAAAAAAGAGAAACTCAGGAGAAAATGGCAGTCGTTAGTTGTGGGAGCAAATGTAAACTCTACTGTAGCATCACCAGAAAACTAAGGGAGTTAGCTTTGGAATCCCTGTGGAATGTGAGCACACCTCCAAGACCAGAGTCTGCCTCCTGGAAAGCACTGTGTTCACCAGCTCTGAGTCTCTGCTCCCCATCTTCTCACTTCACTGTGCGTGGTAACCTATACCTTGCAGTGGGATAAGTAGAGGAGCTTGACCTCTGGGAAAATGACACATCTCCTTTATATTATAGAATTATTGCAAGTGACCATGATCATTTATATAATCAACCAACCTCAGATCAACCAACTTTGAAACAGGCTGTTGGCTCCTGACCTCTTTCCTTAGAACATTTTAGAAAAATTCTAAATATAAATTCTAATTATAAAATTCCAGCCCCTTCCAGATGTAAAACTCTCTTAAAAGCTTTTTGACAGTTTTCTAATCCAGGAATGTCTTTCTCAAGGATCTGGGAGCCATTGTGGAAGTGTAATTGTCAAGGAAGACAGTACCTCATCCCCCCGTCTCTATGTCAGGACAGGAGCTTGACTTCAGAAGTGCCCGTGCTTCAGGTGTAAAGATGGGAGAACACACTTTCTTTTGCTAAGGCCAATTAGCAAACCTGGTGGCCTCAACCTCCTCCCGCTTAGTTCTCAAAAACTCTCCAGCACTTTGTTTTTGTGGAGTGGAGCTTATTAGACGGAGTTCTGGGCCTGTCTCCTATTGCAATAGTCTTAAACAAAGTCTCTTTTGTGTTTAAAAAAATGTATTTTTGTGGAATCTACTATATATTTGTATCATATAAGCAAGGCATTAGCAGGATAAAGATGCTCCCAAAAATCTAAAAAATAAACAAAAGTAGATAAAAAAAAATAAAAAAAAATAAAAAAATAAAACAGTTCTGAACCCCTTTCTCTGTAATTCACTTATCTCCATTTCATGTGTACTTTCATTTTCCCATTTCAGATGCTATTCTCTTACCAGGACTGTTGGAGCCCACTCTTAACTTACCATCTCCTGCCTTCAATCTCACTCCCTCCCATCTTTCAATTACTTCCATAGTTATTTTTCTAAAACACTTTCTCAGCACCTACTTAGCACTTCATCATCCTGCTCAAAAAGCCTCCCTGGTTTCTTTTTGCTGGTTGTGTCGCATTCAAACAACAGAGCTTGGCAAGACTTCAAGCGGGCCCAAGCTTACCTACCTAGCTCATCTTCCAGGATGCACCCCTCTCCCCTCATCTCTGCAACCTATTATCATGCATTCTTCCATTATGAAAGCTTTACTTTCTTGTGTAGTGTGTGTTCTTCCCTGTCTTTCAAAGATTATTAAACTGTTTTGTCTGTCAAGAATTTCTTATCCTCATCTTATCCACCTGATGAAATGTTACTTTCCATTTGTAACTCAAATCAGATATCATTTACTCTCTGTGTTGTATTCTTTATTCCTCTTTTATATTGTTTCCTAAATCTCAGCATTCTGTTGTTTGTGAAATCCGTGTCTCTATCATATCACTAATCACTTGAATTATTGTTAGTGAAATGTTTCTGTACCTCTGTTAAGCTATGAAATTTGACAATTCACAGGTCCACATTTTATTAATATTTGTGCTCTTGATGCTTAGCTCAGAGCTCTTTCATTAGGTTCCTTATAAGATTCCCAATAAAATGTATGTGGGATAAATGATTCATAAGAGATAAAAGTGAACATAAACAGGAAAGACAATAATAAAAAAATTGATAGACATATATGTTTTTAAAATATGCCTTCACCTTATAAAAATAATCTTTATCATAAAAAGGAATATGTAGACAATTTAGAGCTGGAAGAGAGCTCTAAGCTCAGATTCAATCATTTTATATAATGCTTCCTTTTAAAAGATGAGCTGAGAGATTGGAATGGGCTCAACACCACAGGAAGAGGGTGGCAGAGCTAGGAAATCCAGGATCCCAGTACCCAGTCAAAGTGCTGTGCCACAGTACAACATATCATTTGTAGGTTTTAATTAAACACAAAACAAAAATATGTTTGGCTTCCTTATTTCTTCAATAAGCATCTGAAAATACACTTATTTCAAATAATTTCCTTAGAATATATTCCTAGAATTAAGAAAATAAAGATTTAATATGCTATGATCAAATTATCATTGAAAAAAATCACATTAATGCTTACTCTTAGCAAGCATATTTGAAATACCCAGGATAATCACCTTTTAATAATTACTATTTATTATTACTACTATTTTTATACTCAAGTCCCATTTATTATAGTAAGATGCCAAAACAAAGAGTTAGCACCACCATATGTATTAGAAACACTGTATTATACCTTGCACATGCCTGCTCACCCTTGGAAACTGGAATTCAACTGATAATTAGAATTAAATACCAGCTATCACCTGTTTTATCATTGATGATTGAATAAGACACCTATTGTTCTCTCTGTTAATTAATATCTAGTGATTAAATTTGAAGGCTGGGTGTCAGGCATCTGTACTCTTGGCAAACTCCAGGGTAATGAACATGTTTTCCTGTTAGTTGACTTGTTTCTTAATCTTTTAAAAATGTTTTTATTAGTGTATTATAGTTATACATAACAGTGTATAGCATTTTGACAATAATTGTGCATTCATGGAATATAATTTGCTCCATTTCTATCCCCAGTACTTCCTCTTGCACTCCCCTCCTGCTTTCACCTGCTCCCATTCCTCTCCTCTATTGACTAACTTTTAAAATTGTTGCTTTATAAGATATACATAAAGACAGAATGCCCTCTACAATAAAAATTATTATTAAGTCTTTGCAAATTTGATACATGGAAAACTGTTTCTTTGTTGATTAATTGGTTTTTCTTTTATTATTCATGAGGCTTAACCTTTTCAAATATTTATTAACATTTATAAGTTTTGACAATTGGTACCTTGGAGATGTCATAATATCAATCTATGCTTCTGTTTTCTATTTGATATAGTAATTATTTGACATGCCTTCAATACATCATCCCTACTTTGTTTTAAAACTATGCTTATGATAATTTTTAAGATTCATTTAGCACCTCAATATTTTACTAATTTTAAGCTTATCCATAAAGTTTAACTAAACCTAAAATAAACTCCATCTTATGTGAAGAAATTGTCTCTCTCAATTTCACTGAATTAAATAATAGAAAAAAAATGTCCTTTCCCACTGTTTTCTTTTTTATTTATTGTTTTTAGATACACATGACATTAGGGTATATTTTTACATATTATACATATATGGGTGCAACCCATTACAATTTTGATCCATTCTTGTGGTTGAACAAATGTGAAGTTACACTGGTCATATATTCATATCAGAGCATGGGAAAGTTATGCCTGAATCCTTCTACTATCTTTCCTATTCCCCTCCCCTGTCCCTTCCCTTCATTCCCCTTTATTCCCCTTTGTCTAATACAATGAACTTCTGTACTTCCCCTCCCTAGCTTTTCTCACTTACCTCTTTTTTTGGGGGGTCATGGAAACTTGACCATTAAGCCATATCCCCAGCCCTATTCTGTATTTTATTTAGAGATAGGGTCTCACTGATTTGCTTAGTACCTCACTTTGCTGAGGTTGGCTTTGTACTCATGATCCTCTTGTCTCAGCCTCCTGAGCCACTGGGAATACAGGAGTACACCACTAGGCCCAGCTTTTCCCACTTACTTCTAAAGCTATAACATAATAAATTCATATGTAGATGCATATGCATGTGTAAAATTATTTATTTAGTGTCATTATATACTTTGGGCTATTTCTGTTGTTGGGTGGTGTGTGTGTGTGTGTGTGTGTGTGTGTGCACGCTGGGGATTGAACTCAGGGCCTCATGCATGCAAGGAAAGCACTGTAACAAATGAGCTATACCCCCAACCCTCTGCTTTCATTTTTATGTCTATTCTGGTACTAGTTAAATACTAGATTGATTGTTATAATTATCATAACTTAACATGTTGCTTAAATGTTAAATGTTTGGTAGGAATAGTGTTTTCTTCAAATTCATCTTTTTATGCACTTATTCTCATCATTAAAATTTAAAATAATATTTATCTAAAATTCCAGAACATACTCCTTTTTAATTTTTTTTAATTGCACTAAGCACAAATATAAATTTACTCAGAAAGGATTAACATTTTTTATATAATTAGCTCTGCATCCATCAACAAGGACTCTCCATTTTTCAAATGTGTTCCACATCTGTCAACAAAGCTGTCTTCATATAGGTCTTTCACATATTTCATTCAATTTGTTGCAAAATACTTTAAATATTTCCTGCAAAGGAAACAGAGCTCAATTACATATAAGTCAAGTCAATGACTTCTTACTGGTACATAAGAAAGTTCTTAATATTTTCATATTAATTTTAATATGGATTGGATTATCTTTCTAAAATAAGTAATTTTAATTTTTTAAAATTTATTATCCTTAGAGCAGATTATTTGAATATAATAATGATACTATTTTTCCTTTTTAGTAGTAATTTTTGTTATTTTTGCTTCATGCTTTATTATATTGGTTAAAATATATAGAATATTAATAATAGGGTTATAGTTATAATCCATCTATTTAATAGAAACAGCTATAAGTATATATTTATAGATGCAGATATACTTTATCATATTAAACTATTATTCCCTTCCTAGTTTGTTTTGTACTTATAATAAAAATGAGGGTTATATTTTAATTAAATGACTTTAAATCATATTATGAAATGCTAGTTATCTTATTTGACCCATTAGCATGGTTGTAGTACATTTCCCAATATGGAGCTATACTATTTCTTTAGATAGCTTAAGTGTATTTTATGCAAACGCACTTCCTTGAGAATCAGACTAAAGTGTTCAGAGGACTCTCAAAATTGTATAACTCAACATTTTGAGCTAAGTTTTTAAAATCAAAAAGGTTTCTTAAGAAACAAAAAAAGCAAATGTTGATAAATGCTCTCTTTGTATCAGTCCCTGAGGTCTAGAAGATTGAGCATTGAAATGGTGGGACAGGATTTAGGGGCTACCTCACCTCACTTGGTGTCAGGAAGTTCAACGCATGTGAGGCTGACCTCACATACCCACAAAGCTGATAGCTCTCTGGTGTTCTCACAGATATTCTGATTCTTAAAGGGGTTTTCATTAATCTTATGAAACTCATAGGGCCTCTGACCCTCCTTGCTTCTGGTAGGAAGGTACCAGTCCTCTTAGTTTTCTACCTCTCTGCTCCATCTGTTATAACTTTCCCCATAAATTGCTTAGAGGAACTTCCAAAATAGCCTCTTCATCCTCAAGGCAGGACCCATGACAACCAAATTTGTACTACTTGCTCCTGGCCACTTATAATTTGGAGCAAAACTGATACCCAACCAAAGTTTATTAATGAGATTCAAGCTTCCACATAGTTGTAATTGAGAGTTTGAAAAAAGTGTTTAGTGTCAGCAGGTGTCCTGAACCAAGAATGGCTAAATTCTAGCAGTGTAGGTTGGCTCTGTGCGGCAACAGAGAGCTAAAAGTAGAGAGAATCAGTACAAAGAGAACCAGATGGTGCAGAGACACGTTCAGAAAGATGTTTGAGTTTCTTTCAGGTTTACCTTTCCTAGAACCAGTTCTTTTCTTAGACCATTTTATATTCTGCTATATTTTTTCTTGATACATACTCATAAATTCTATCAGCATAATTAAGCAAGCTTAAAATTGCTTTTTGTACCTGCAATCAAACAATCCAAATTAATAAGCCATTAGGCTTGACTCACTCCAGACATGAGCTCAACTATAGGTAAAAGGAACAGAGAGATATCTCAGGAATTCTGCCCAACACTTTTTCTTTATGATAAATAAGGTTTTTGTAGCAACAGAATAATCTTTGATTCCATACAAGATGTACAGTATTAATATTTTATTGCCTTGGAGTAAGGAGTTGACATAGTTGCTTAAGTTCCTTAAAAAAAAATCTGAATTCCTTTTCTTTATGTTTTTCTTTTGATAGATCTTAGGATTTAAAAAAATTATAGAAATAGCATTTTGTTCAAATAGTAGCAATAAAAGTAATCCTAAAAAGTCAAGTAGTTGTTTTCCTCTGGCTTCCCAAGTAGAGAAGAGAGGTTGAGAAAACTTGTAAGGAAAACGCGAGTGATTCTAAGCCTTTCATGATTCTGAATGTGCCTGCAATACAGATTCAGGAGATGGGAAAGTAAAATTTTCCAGCAATAATAAAAAAACAGTTTGAGTATTAAAAATCAATCAAACCTCCAATGTAGCTTATGTTTTTGTGGCCAAAAGTAACTTAAGTTTTTTAGTTTAGTAATCTGACTAAATATTTCACCTTTAGTAATTTCTGAGAGACAAATTTTGAACTGAAATACTAATGTTTTATCATTAGAGTTCTCTTACGCTCTTCACATTGTCAAACAATACTCTGGAAGAAACATGATTTTTTAAACTGAGTGTCTTGAAACCACTGCTTAAGTAGGCATACCACATCCCTGCTTACAATCTCAGCAAGACTAAATTTTAAACATGATTCCCTTTTACACCAATGGTCTGTGCAGCATTCAGCAGCTTGTACTGCTTTATCTCCTGCTCTTATAAACTAGAAGTCTTCCTTGAAACATGACATAGTTTTACTATCTTGACTAGAAGGGACCACAAAAAGCGATATATGTCCATATTAATGTCAAAAAGAAACAGTTTAAAGCCCTCATGTTAATGTGAAATAGTTTAACATCATCCACACAGAAATAGCACTTCAGCACAGTCACTATTCAATATTTAACTGGGCACTGCTAAATAATTTCATGCAATGGGTTAAGTTTTTTTTTTTTTTTTTTTTTTTTTTTTGAGAGAACATCATGTAGCTCACTGATCCTGAGAGGAACTGGAAGCCACATTGTACAACACTGGAAGTAGCCCTGGGAAGCCCATTGTTTGACAACTGATAACAGTATGCTAAGACCTTTCCAGTGTATAGTATATTTTTTGTATTATGTAGGGTAAGCAGCGCTGGGTCTAGTTGAGCACATCTGGGCTCTTCAGGAAATTAAAAGTGGTCCTGAGGAATACGTGGTGTGGCCAAACGCCCCTGCATTTCCAATCTTTAGGAAATAGGCTGGCTGTCCCCCAGATGAGAACAATTGTTGTCACCAACACAACCAACTCCACAATGATCCAGTGAACAATGCAACATAGTCGTTTGCTAGATTTCCAAAAACAAATTACAAACATCTACTTACAGTACAATTCCTGCAAAGAGCAATGATATGTAAGTCTGCGGGACAGAAGTAAGTTCCTTATATAGCTACTGGGACCCTTCAAAGTAACACCAAGTCCAGCGAGTAAAACTGAGAAGTGTATTGGCCAGGGTTGCACCAATCCCTTCAACCCAGCAGCTCTTATTTCAACTGATCAAAATGTCAGATTTATGAGTAGGAAGTTAAAATTTTTTAAAAAGAGTATAAGGAAGATGTTCTTCATTTATTCTTCTCAGAGTACAGTTCATCCCACATCATCAGAGTGCAAAAGAGTTACAAATCTAGATCAAGAAAAGGTCTTCCTCCTCCTTGAAAACACCTTTAATGAAGTAGCTTTGGTATTTCAAACATTACATTTCTTAGTTTTGATTGTGGGTACAGGTGAAACATAGCTGAAGAGAAGGTTTTGACTTTTGCTGTATGATTTTGTTAAATAGCATTGCTCACTTGACTGTCAAAACCCCATATGATTCTTTTTCTTGTAGAAATAATTTCCAAGAAAATTTATTCTCTCTTGAAAAACAGATAGACTTGTTCTTATCACATAATTTTCATTGCAAGTCCCTTTGTGCTTTGACTGCATAGGAAGCTCAGAACTAATACAGGCCCTTATTTGGGTTACAATATTCATTTCTTCCTCCTGTAATAGTTTTCATGATGATATACTCCTATTCTCTTTTATTTTTAAATCATAAACAGGCAAAATATTAATGATGAATAAACATTAATAGATAAACCAATAATGAAATAAAATAATGATGAACATCCTGAAAATTGAGGAAAATCAAGAGAATTATATAGTCCATGATAATTTGCCTATGTTCAGGCCTCTCTCCCTTTATCATCAGCTATTGGAATACAGGCAAATCTAAAGCCTTGCAAAATAAATCTCTAAGGAGCTCAAAGAAATTCAAGTTCATACAGTAAAATTCAAGTATTTTCCATGACTCTTCTCCATAGTGTACTTAATATTGCATCAGACAGAGTACTGTTGTATTCAGTAGGTTCCTATTATTTTTCAGATTAAGAGTAAACATTAGGAATTGCCTAAAAGACCTCATATGGTCTCATATCACTCTGTCTATGGCTCCACCTTAGACATGAAGCCCCTTAAGATTTCACCTGTTTATAACTCCCTAGATCAGAGAAATTTCCCTCACTATAAATACTAATTCCAGCACCTCTCCCTTTGCAGCATTCATTGTAGGTAATATAATTATAGTTTGGGAGTGTTTACTTGACTGGTTATCTAAGTTCACAATCAATCCCCATGACTCATCAGTAATATATGTTTAGCACCTATCATATTGCTGAGCAAAGTATATGTGCTCAATTAAACATCTTGACTGAATTAATGAGGTGTTATATTTGCTTCTCTGTCCATAGTGGATTAAAAGAAAACAGATTATGGAAGAAATCATGCCTAAAGGCAAGAACAGCAGCCAAACTCTAATAATCTAGCAGGGGAAATAAAACCTGTGCAATGTGGACAGGAGAACTCAGAGATCATTGGTGTCTAGAGGCAAATTCTGTTAATAGCCATTAGACATGCAGACATTCTTTAATAATCCATAATAGCACAATTATATTATAGTTTGGTATAATAATTGGAGTATCAAGAAAGGGTTAGGTTTTGATCTATGGTTAAGATAAAAGGGAAATTAGTAATTCACCTTTAAAATGCTTTCATCAGAGCTTCTTGAAAAGATTTCCCTTTCTGAAGGTGAGCCTCACTAATTGAGAAAATTTCCTCATTTGTGTTCTACTTCCTACTTCCTAACACTAATGGATAAATGAAGTGTTCCCAACCTCACATTAGGGTAAATAACTTTATACTGTAACAATCCTCTTGCTCAGTTTGATAATTGCATGAAAATTATTTTCAAACTTTTCCTTAGTGTTTATATTAACCAAAGAATTAATGCCATGTAATGATTCTCAAATATTTCTGCTAGAAAGGAGAATATTCTGTGTTGAATGGAAACCAAATTCTGTCTTATGTTGCCTGAGAAAAAGCAAAATAAGAAGTTTCCACTTGAGTTCTAAATTGAAGATGACCTTGTGCTGTTTTGAGAAAGACTGGCAGCTGAGATTTGACAAACTTACAGCACTGAATTCCCATTTGAGAACATTAATTATCTTCTGAACATATTCAAATCTTTTGGAATCCTCAGTAACAATATATCACCCACATTATTTATTTTTAAGTTAATGCCTTGATATTTCATATTTTGTAGCTCTACAAAAGAAGAATATTTGATTTGATTTGTAATTGGTTATTCTTGGCATAATTCATAAATTTTGATTCACTTTTAATGCTCAAAACTTTATTCTCCTCTTCTTTAAATTCCATGCCTCCCAGAAGGCACAGATTAGGTCATGTTTCTTCTATATGACAAAGAAAAAATGCAAAAGAGTAATGGTTCCAGAATGAGACTGATCAAGATTTTAGACCCTGCTTTGGAATCTTATATTCTTCACTCATAAAATGAGAATTTCTACGATTTTTGTGTGTGATGGTTGTGAGAATTAAATGAGATAATATAGGATATCCAGGCCATTATGTAGTAAATAAATAGTAACCATTATAAAATGTTATTTTTAACTTCTATAATGTGCAACATTTTTCCAACCACACAAATGTAAAAAATCACAACAGAAAGTGAAACCAGGTATACAGATTTGTATATTCACTCAATAAAGAGGAAAAAAGGTAATTTAGGTTAGTGGTTAGGAACACCCACTCTGAATCCCATCTTCCTGGGTTCAGATCTTAGTTTCACCATTTACTAGTTATGGGACTTTGAGTAAGTCCCTTAACCTGCTATGTTTCAGTTTTCTTATCTGTAAAATGGGGATAATAGTGATACCTCCCCCATAGGATAGGTTGGCTGTCATAATTAACTGAGTCAATGTATATGACAGTCTAAAGAGGATGTGGAAAGCCACAGGCACTACATAAGAGGATGCCATTTTTCTTATAATTATCTTACTATCATCACTCATTAAGCTTTGTGATATACTAAGTACCAAGTGGGATACGGTAGTAAGCAAAACCTGACCTGTCCCTTGGGTCATAGAGTGACACCAGGGCTAAGATCTGGAGGATAAATGGGAGTGAATTAAGTAAGCAAGGTACATAGAAAGAATACAAAAGTAGATGACAGCAATGGCAAAAGCCTAGTAATGGGGAGCAGAAAAGCACAAAGGGTCAAAACAAGGCCAAGGAGGCTGAGACTGAGGCAGCAGGCTCTCTCAGAGGAGGGCCAAGTGGAGGCCAGACAGAGACCCTTCCAGCTACACAGAGTCAATTTATCTTCTTTCTAAGAACAATGGAAGCCATAGAAAGGTGGCATAACCTGATTCCCTATTCAGAAATAGCACTAGGTCTGGAGACCAGGTAAGAAGAAGGAAAGCATAGATGGGATGGTCATTCGGGAGGTTATTTCATAGGTTGGACAGGAGTGTACAGTGGTGATGAAGTGGCATGGGGTCAGGTGGTGATGAAGAAGGAGAAATATGAAAGCACTTGAGACTATTAGAAGATAAAATTAACAGGATTTGGATATGGGAGCTGAAGCAAAGAGTGGTGCTAAAAGTGACTTCTAGGTTCCTGGTTTCTATATTTGCATCAGTCCTGATGCTGTTCAGTGAGCTGGGCAAGACTGTCTACACCAGAAACATGGTGTCCCAGTACGAACTTCACACTGACCTAATGGGCAATCAACACAGTGTGTCTCTTCCTATTGAGACAGGTCAAAGAACTTCTACTAGCTTTCTCTTCCTACAACTCTGGGTGCTCTCTTGACACTATGAGACTACTCTGTCTGACTTGTAGCATTTGTATGTTCAGATTTAAGGATCCAACATTGGGTTGTCCTTAGTCAATTATTAACAAACTTCTTGGATGTAGGGTATGGTGCAGGAACTGGGGAAGAAGGTGGCATAAGAGTTGTTTCCATGACAGACATGGTTCCATGGCTGACTTCAGGGTGGGGAGGCAGCTCAGGGATACAGCACTTGCCTACCATGCATGAGGCCCTGAGTCCAATCCCCAATGACAATGACACACACACACACACACACACACACACAGAGAGAGAGAGAGAGAGAGAGAGAGAGAGAGAGAAACAAAAGAAAACTGACTTCAATCATCTCATTTTCACATTCCTAGTATCATTCTCTTACTAAATATGACAGTCTGCCTTTAATATAAACATAGAAAAATACAACTCTTCTCTCCACTCTAATTCTATGTTCCAAATCCTCTACACTGTTGTTCGTTTTCAAATGTTGTCAACAATGAAGGAATATCACTGCAGAAGACATGTTACCAGAACCTAGAACTGGTAATTCATAAAATAGGAATGCCCATGAAAAATGACTTAGAAAACCATCCCCATCTGCTTTCTCTATACTTTGTGACATACCCTATGAGTGTTTCTTGAAATCATTGTATAATACATTTTCAAAATTAAGTGAAATCAAGCACATCACAAAGAGTAACAGGAAGCAAGGTTTCCTAAAACCTTTATTTCAGTAATGAGATAGGTGTTTTGTGTTGTCATACACCATAAATTATTAATCTGGAAGGTAGTTTTAAAACATTTGAAACTCACTAACTTGTTTTAATTCTCTTGTTTTACAAATGCTGAAACTTGGACCAAGAGACCAAGTGAGTTTCCCAGTTCCAGCAGATCACGGCAGAGCCAGGAAAGGACCCCCAAGTTACTTAATACCATGACTTTCCCTTTATGACATGGTGCTTCTTTTTGGCCACACTTTCTTTCATGTTGTAATTACATTCCATAAATGATAAGCAAATTTAAAGGGGTCTCTAAATGAGATTTCCTTGAAGGAATAAGTGAATTATGGAGAGATGAATAACAGGAAGGTATAAGTTATGTGAAAGTTGTCTAAATCCAATGGGAAACTGTATCAGGGAAAACTTAACAGCAGAGAACCATGTTTTTTTGGTTGACATGGCAAAAAAAATCAAAGAATTTTGTAATAAATACTTAAATTTCAAAAGAACAAAGACTAAAAATAGATTAAATATAAGATGCATATACTTTAAATTAAAATTTGACAGTATCTGTGTGTAGTACTGGAGCATTCAGATGAAACAGGAAAATAATTGTTGAATGTAGAGCACAGTCAAATCCTCTGGATGACTGACTAGGTCTTTCACTTTTCTTCCCAATTTTAGGGGTCACTGCACAGGCATAGGTATAATGCAGCGCCTGATTAAAGCGGGTCACAATCTGTCTGAGAGTGTTTCAGTGCTATCCTTCACGGGGACAGGGACAGACAAGATGACCTCTCTTGTTGCCTTCCAAATTAATCCAGGTGGCCTCTGCTTCTATCAGACATCTTCAGGGAGGATGCAAACTGAACCCTCACTCCAACTCCTCAACAGGGATCAGTCAACGCAGAGGCTGCAGACTGTTTAGTGGATAAGCAGGATTCATCTTGCACTTATAATTTTTTGATTTATAGCTTGTTTCCAAGTATTAGTTCCATAATAATCTAAACCCCATGGAGGACAGAGGCTGGATCTAACTCCTCTGAGCTCTTGCTGGTCCTGGTACAGCACCCTAATACATCTTAGACTAATGTCAATGTTTGTAAACGGACCTGAACTGAGTTTCTTGATAAAGAAGTATATATAAATAAGATACCCCTAATTATCTTTCTATAGGCTCTTGTTCACTTCCAATATTCTATGAAGTACCATGCTAGGAAGCTATTATAAGACATATTAAAGTACAACTATAAAACATTGGCCAAATAAACTAAATCTATACCTTCTATTTTTATTTTCATAAATGGTAGTCAGAAGGAGTATTTATTTTTGTTTGTTCTTTTGCGGGGGGGCGGCAGGTGTTCCTCTTCAAATGGACTAGCAGGACAATTTCCATCATAGGGGAAATAGATCATCTGAGACTAACCGCCTTAGACAGTGTTGAAAGAACAGATCCAAGATGAGGTGAGTGCTCACATGACAAACTCTCATAAATCAGCAACCTGTGGTTGTATTTCAACACTTCCCAAATAATCAATAAAACATCAGTATTCATTAAGCAGAATATATACATAGCACTACCTATGATCAAAAAGTGAGGCTTTTGACTAAAAATTTAACTAACAATGGAACTGGAGTGAATTAATTTGATGAGTCTTTCCTAAAAGGAAACCTAACTAATATAAAATGTGATATTCTTCCACAGTACATATGAACTAAATTATAGCCCTTGGTTTACCTCTAGGTTCCATAAGGACCTAGAAAACATTCCAAAACTGAAGTATAATTCTGGCCCAGGAAAAACTGAATGAACAACCCAGAATCTATTCTAACAACAAACTCTGGTTTCACCTTGAGAGATGGAACAAGACCTATGAGACTCTTTCATTATTACCTTTGTATGCAAATATGGAGAAAAAAAACTGAAAATATTTTCATTTTAAACTTTTATACATGCAAATTCAAAAAAGAATTGAAAATATTTTCATCTTTTAACTTTCATCACATGCTTTGAAAATCAAAACGTATTTTGTGAGAAAAAATTATAAATAGAAATTTGATGAATTTAGAATTAATGTGAAAATCATAGCCCTAGATATACTTTAAATTTATTTCTAACAATTCTGTTTTCCTCCGTGATTTATTTTTGATACTGAAATTATGTTACTGGCACCAAGGACTAGATAGAAAATAGAGAAGGCTTGATAAAATTACATTTAGATATAAAGGCTCAAGTATATAAATGTTCAGAAATAGCCTTCTTCTTAGAAGCTGAAAGAAGACCTAAGATTTATAGGAATCTGCATAAGCCAACCACCATACTAGACAAGTTGGAAATGTTGTTGCATAACTTGAAATAAGTCTGGGAGGCAAGATTTATTATTTCCATTTTTGTATAAGAAAACAGTCTCAGAAAAAAAAAAACAACCTGCCCATTACCACAGACTTAGAAGATACACAGTCAAGTGTCCATATTGTGTGTATCTCTACTTCAATTTTTCTTCTTTTTCTTATTACAACTAATATCTATATAAAGAATAAGCCTACAGATAATGTTCTGAATAGACACATCTCATTTAACACCAGTCCTTTAAGCATTTGCCTTTAACATTCTATTATAGTCTTGTGTATTCAGATTCCATATAAAGTGGTATTTTGTTTTAAATTTGTGAGTTTTCCAATAGTCAAATGCTTTTAGGAATGAGACATCTCAGGTATTGAAAACATCTGGTAAACCACTCACTGCTTCAGAGCCAGGCTTCTTAGAAGACCATTTGTGACCCTACTACATCATTGCAGTACACATCCTGACTCCTGCAACCTGACTTGAGCCCATGGCTACCTGGGTGGAGATCACTGGTTGTACCTTGATACCAATCCACCACTTCTTACAATGCATTAAGACACCATATAGCAGGTCTATAGCAGGACACAATGCTGACCAGATCAAGGACTTCATTTTCCAGCCTCCTTTGCAGCTAATTTTAGCTGCCAATAGGACATAGGCCAATGTATAATGTGGCAAATTTTATGAGCCTTTCTTGAAAGACACAGTTATATAGCGTTTGCCTCTTTATCCTTTTTCATCCTTTCCTCCATTCTGCCACCTAAAATCCTGATGTGATTACTAGAAACTCACCTGATGTCTAGAACCAAGAGCAATTAGCACTGGACCCTAGAGATGGCAAAGCAATGAACTAGAAGGAGCTGTGGTCCCTGAGGCCTGTGTAAGGCAGAACCACCCTGTCATTCCTGGACAGCTTCCTCTGAATTGTACCAGGCAAAAAAAATAAGTTCTATCTTGTTGAAACAGGTGTCATTTCCACTCTCTGTTATCTATAGCTGGGCATAACCCTAAATGATGTAAAGCCAAGCTCTTTCTTTATTTAAGCCCAAGGACAGTGGCATGTTCATCCCCACATTTTGACTTTTATTTCTACTAGTCTTTTGAGGTTGCCTAGTACAGTAGGAAAAACTTTAAATTTATCATAAAAATTCCTCTGATATCTCTGTTAAGTCTGACAAATAATGTAACCTCTTATAGTTTCAGTGTCATCTGTGAATGAGGGGATAATGACCCCCTACTTCAAAATGCAAAACTTATAATTTCTACAGTATTCTTGACCTATTTTCATAAAAGTCATTTAAGACATTTAACTTTAAATGCCTTTTAACCTGAGTACCTCTATAAATTTGCCTCCTCACTGAATCAATGAACATTCTTGTGCCTTCAAATAAACCAATTACTGTTCAACTGATGAATGGATAAAGAAAATGTGTTGCTCATACACACTTGAATACTATTCAGCCATAAAAAGAATAAGATCACGTCATTTGAGGCAACATGGATAGAACTGGAGATCATTACATTAAGCAAAATAAGCCAGGCACAGAAAGACAAGTATGACATGATCTTACTTATATGTGGAATGTAAAAACATTGATCTCATAGAAGTTGAGAATCAAATGCTGGTTATCAGAATCCAGGGAGAGGAAGAGGGAGGGAGGGACAGGAAGTGTTGATTTATGGGTACTGAGTTACAGTTAGATGGGAACCAAAAGTTTTGGGATCCTATTGCACAGTAGAGTGTCTATAGATTACAAAAATGTACTATATATAGCAAGAAGCTAGAAAAAAGTGTTTTGAAATGTTTCATCATAACGAAATGGTAAATGTTTGAGGACATAATGATTAATTTGATTTAAATATTTCACAATGTTACTTGAATTGAAACATGATATCCCATTAAGATGTACTATCTTTATATTTTTGTATATGTTAATAAATAAATATATAAGGAAGAAAGAAAATAAAGACCTTTAAAGACACTCTCCCTTTTTTTTCCCAAAAGTTATCTTTGCATCCTATTTAATTCAAAGCAATGCCTTTAATGGTCCACACAAGGACAGGGACTATGGTTATTTTAATTTGTTTCATCTCGAGAGCACACAGTAACATCTCACCAAATGTTAGTGCCCCCTCTTCAAACCTCCATATTAGTCATTTCAGTGGCAAAGGGTCCTTCCCTTTGCCACATAATGAAAAGCGACAAGTAGAGTTAGGTCTTACCTTTATAGGCCACCTCATGGCAACCTTTTGTCTTTTATTTTCCAGCTATAATCCTAAAGCGACAAGTAGTTATTCTATTTCACACTCTTATAATCTCATAATAAATACAGTAAATAAATAAATATGACTCAAAGTTCTCCAATATGGTTATAGTGGGCATGTATGGAATTTCAGTCGATTTGTTGGATGTGATACCCTAATTTAGAACTAGATCAGTTGAAAAAGGTTTCTGAACTGTGTGACTATTTTCCACTTTTTCCTCAATTAACTTCATATGGTAATTTTCAGTGCCATATTTTTTTCAATTTGTAAATGTTACTTTTTGACACAATATTGGCTCTTCCCTGCCCCCGTATTTAGTACATGTCTCACCCAGAGGAAACAAAGTTGGTCTCCAATGCCTCTTGCTTTTGCAATTCTAGCTCATTTTTCTCTTCTGAAGAATCATCATTCAGATATTCTCATTCTTGCCCAACAAGTGTCCCACACCAGCAAGGCAGACTGCTTCACACAGAAGTTTTAATGATGAATGCTGCCCCAGGGTACCAACCAGAGAGTATTCTATTAACACTTATTCACTTCTAGACTCTACACCATCAGGTCCACAAGTTGTACATATATAAGAAAGAACAACCAAAAATATATGGGCATGTAATTTAACTATGCTGAAGATGACCCTCTTCCCAGATTGCTAGGAGTCAACAAGAAGAGGAAAGAAAATGATTGTACAGTGTTCTCTCAATAATTGGATACCAGTCATTTTAAGTTAAGTGAGCACATTTAACTTTTAAGCAATTTGTTATGTTCTACTCTGCTAATGGAAAGTATCTTTCTTCAAAAATAAAATTTCACATGAAAAAATATTATGAAATGAATTACTTTTCCCTCCCAAACTAAGAAAATGTCCCCCAAGATTCCTCTATTCACATTGCACTTATAAAATACTTACAAAATAATAGTTGCTATTCTGGCTGAGAAATTTATTAATTAAATTGGTATTTATTAAGGTTTTGCTCCATTTTAACTTCTTTATAAGCTTTCTTGTTTTGGCTTACTGTAACATCGACTTGCATACCTCAATTTAATATAAACCTTTCATTTCTATTTTTGGATACTTGATATTTTCTTACATATATATGTGTGTGTGTGTGTGTGTGTGTGTAATTGATATATATATATATATATATATATATATCACTGTGTCTCAATTATTCAACTTGTGCAACTAAGGAAAATTCCACTGGGATTCAATTTTTAGTTAATTTCATTAGTATTCAGAGAAATTTCTAAAATTTTTTGTTTGTGATCAGTTTTATTCTCTTAGACAAAAGATATCACCTGAAAAATCAAACATACCACAAATACCTAATGACAAGGGAAATCCCTCCACCTAATTCTTTCTATCTGAAAGTATCAGCCTTGAAAATGGACTTTCTTCTTACTTTCTGCCATGAAACTTCAGTCAAATCCAACAAAAACAGCAAGTTGCCTGAACATTGTAACATTTAAAAATCTCCTTCAGCCAGGCACAGTGGCGTACACACCTCAAATCCTAGTGGCTCAGGAGGATGAGGCATGAGGATCGCAAATTCAAAACCAGCTTCAGCAAAAACTGAAGTGCTAAGCAACTCAGCGAAATCTTGTCTCTAAATAAATACAAAATAGGGCTGGGAATATGATCAGTGGTCGAGTGTCCCCGAGTTCAATTCCAAGTAACAACAACAACAAAGAAAAAACCTCTTTCAAATATTCTTTGCATTTATTTTATTCATTCTCCACCATCTTCTTATTATTTACCTATTTTAGTCTCATTTGATTAGCTCTTATGTCCTAGAATGTAGACAAAATTCATTTTTCCTCCCTACCTATTACAATGATCAAAAAAGTACTATTATATTAGAAGACATAGAAAATCAATTATCTTTTACCCTACCAAGGACTTTATCATAACTCTGCAGGTACACATATAATTACTAGCATACCAAGAAAGCATTTGGACTAATTAGACATATACTGTAGTAAATGATCCACATATTATGCCTTTGAGAAGGCGATCAGTTTGGTTAGGTCAATTTTTAAAGCATCAATTGAGAGAGAGAGAGAGAGATAAAAAACACTCTGTAGCTTTGTTTTGTAAGCAACGTAAATGCATCCTTAGTGGAAGACAAGCTATTTTTCACACAGAAATAGATTTTTCCTATTATCCAGAATATATGTGAAACCCATAATATCTGGCATTCTAACTTTGAAACAGAGTTTTTCTTAGCTATCTACATATTATCAGGTAAGAGAGAAAAGTAGAACAAAGAGCAAACAGATTACGAATGACTACAGATGGAGAAACCAAACATTTTGTTTCAAGTATATGTGTCATGTCTCTACAATATGATTTATAGCATGTAGTAGGATAATTGCTATAAACATCTTACATATATTACACGTCTTTTGCATTTCTTCCTTGCCAGAAGCCATACTGAAATCTAAAATAGCCTAATAATATTCAAAAGACCAAAAAAAAATCACAATGATACACAAAAACAGAATAATTACTATTCAGTGGGGAGGACAACAGAGGGATTTTCTCCAGCTGTAATCAGTTTATAATTATGACCCTGTAAACAAGGCAACATATAAAGAAACAGCAAGAAACTCCTATTTAGCTTCAATGTTATAAATTTATGGCAGCTTCGAGCTTTTTATCTTCACGGCCCTGACAGATGATGGAAACTCTGCAGTTCTTAGGCGGCTGCTCTCTTCATCAGGACCAACATCAAGTTATACAGGTTAATGTTCCACAGAAGTTAATTTATTTTTTAAAAATGTTGAAACCCCATAGAGCATGACAAATAACACAGGTTAAAATATAAATAACTAAAACTGAGCATCAGGAGAAAGTAGTTCCTTATTTGTTGGTGACAAATAACAAGCTTGAAGAAATATGAAAAATGCTCTCCCTTAAATAGATGGATATTATCCGATATCATGACTGGTTAAAATTATGTCATTCCTAGTGGAACAGGAACTACAGGTCGCCTTTGCTATTCCAGCAAGTTACTTCTTCTACCCTATGAGTGACTTTGGGAACCAAGCTTGCTATGTGGGTTACATCATATAGATCAGATCAATATCTCTGCAAAAGGAAGAAGATGAAGTGATTCAAAGACTTGAATCACTAAACTGCTTCCCAGCTGGCACTTTGTAATAGGAAATGCAAATATTTTATTTGTTTAATTCCAAAACCTGTCTGTATGAGAATATACACTGAAAGTCATTATAATGATAGACTACATTTTTTAAAAAAGCAAACAAAAATGGATATTACTAGCATGATAAGTGTATATTAAGATCTCGTACTTATGTTTATGTCACTTCATAAGGATATGAAGTGACATAAACATAAATGATAAACACAGCCATTCACACCAAAAATTTAAATTATATGTTGGAAATACAGTTTTGCATTAGTAATTATTCATATTGTTGTATTAGCCATTGTTTTAAACTATTACATTAGCATTTTATTTAAAAGTTTACTGTTTCCTTAAGGACTAAGTCCTAGAGGTAAATCAGCTACTTTCATATGGCTGTGCTAAAAAAGTCAGAGAAGAGTTATTTGCCAAATCCGAGACTATTCTTGGACTCAGGACTGCACTAATGGTGGCAGGAACATATGGTGAGAATAGTATAGATTACAAACAGGTGAAGGTGAATGAGAAAGAGCAGCAGCAAGGTCCCATAAAGTGTGTATACAGACACGAATGCCTGGTGGCTCAGTTGGTGAGAATCTGGAGCTTGGAGTAGAATAACTTGCCATGAATGTCAGGGAGTGCCCGCTGCTTTGCTAGACTGCAATTGTATCAGATGCCTTTCCTGTGAGGAAATGTGAGATTCTCATTAACTCTGAGACCTCTAGGGTGCAATTTGGTAAACAACAGTGCTGGACTTCTACGTGGGATCTAAGCATCTGTTGAAATGAACATTCATGCTAAAGTGCTCATCTTACTAATATAGACTGTTACCCACCTGAACAATGTGAAACAATGACTTCTACATCTGATATATGCAGTTAGAGCACTAAATGGACAGAAAGCAAGAAAAAGACCTATTCAGATATGGCACATGGTTCTTCAGAATATTACATGACTACATTTTTAAAGAAAACAACAACAATCTTACATGGAGATGGCATGCTTAGATAATTAAACATCTTGGCTTGCCACCACCTTTCTTTGCCCACATGTACTTTATGACTTCTTTCAGAGTTCCTATTATCTTTCTACCTTCCGCACTGTATTCAGTCCCGAAATGCAAAGCATTGTCTGTATTGTTTCACATGAGGCAGCTTTCCCAGATTGGTTTTTTTTTTTTTTTGAAGTCCTGAGAGGTTGCCAACTTGAGGTAGTGACTCACCCTTTGAGCTCTGCATACATTCAGGCACAGAAGCAGCAGAGCTCTCCTTTCTCCTTGCTCAAGAGTTCAGAGTGGTAATACAGTGTGCAGGCCTGGGCTCAACACTCAAGCCTTTAATGATCTTCCCAAATGTTTTGCCCATGATTATAATTTGTCTCCATCAAGTGAAAAATTGTCTTTTGGGCACAGCTTGTGGATAAAAGAACGATAGGTTTGGTTAAGTGAATTCCATGGAAATAAAAATGCAACTCTAAAACAGATAAGCATCTGTTTTAATCAGGCTATTAATCACTATCCTGAAATTAACATGTAATTGCAAATAAACAGGGTTCTTCTGGAAAGATGGAGAGATAGAAACAGAGGCTGAATAGGTACATCTGTGTATTCTCTGCTCCTTCTCATCAAGGGTGTAAGCTTGCTGATGCTGAGTTTGCCTCAGAAAACAGGAGTGCCCGGTATTTGTGAATATTCTTTCAATGAAAACCCATAGATTTTTTAAGTAAAAATTTCCAGAGTGGTGATTTAAAAGATTCATGGTACATGCAAAATGCTGTTCTTATTCCAGTATCTGGCAGACAGTACTCTAGAGAGTAAGGTTCAAAGCTTCAGGATGCCCCTAAGGAACAAAGACTATGGGAGGTCAGCAGGAGGATTATACTTTATGCTGGTTCTGGGTCAGCATCTGTTTTCATGATGGGAATTCAAAGAGCTTCAGAGTGAATGGTTGTGTTTCTTTTAACCAATATCCACTGCTCCTGGAAATCCAGTCATCAAAGCTATATTTAAATAGTAGTCAGCAACATGTGGTCCTTGTACCAGAACAGCAGCAGCATCCTGACAGGGAACTTTAGGAAATTCTCAGGTCTTACACCAGCTCTACTAAATTAGAAGCTCTTGGCTAAGGTCCAGCAATTTGGATTTTTAGCAAAGTGATTCTTTTTTTTGTTTGTTTGTTTTTTAATTGGTTGTTCAAAACATTACAAAGTTCATGACATATCATCTTTCATACATTTGATTCAAGTGGGTTATGAACTCCCATTTTTACCCCAAATACAAATTGCAGAATCACATCAGTTACACATTCACATTTTTACATAATGCCATATCAGTGACTGTTGTATTCTGCTACCTTTCCTATCCCCTACTATCCCCCCTCCCCTCCCCTCCCATCTTCCCTCTCTACCTCATCTGCTGTTGTTCAATTCTCTCCCTTGTCCCCCCCTTTTCCCCTCACAACCTCTTACATGTAATTTTGTGTAACATTGAGGGTCTCCTTCCATTTTAGCAAAGTGATTCTGATGCACCCTTAATTTTGAAGGCCAGTGGCTTCAAGGTAAACAATTAAGTGCAGTTATTCTAAATGACTCTTAGCTTTAATCATTGATTCATCTGAACCTGATTGCCTTCCCTGATGTTACTACCACAGCCCCTTCAATTCAAGTAGTTTCAGCCTGCAATACATCTAAAGTTCTGGAAAACAGCCATTTTTCCAATTGAAACCAAAAAGTCTTCTACATAGGTTATCAGGTGATTTTGTCATTGTTTAAACTGTATCAGTGGTCATGGGGAATCAAACGACCTGGACTTTCTACAGCTTTGGACAAGATTTGTGCCCCATCCATCAGCAGGAAGACAGGCTACAGGGAATGCCCATTCTGCACTGCCCTTCTGCGATAAGAGATACAATATCCTTCCTAATCCTTCTCTCATCTTCCCTACTGAAGTCCATACTATAGAATTCACATCTTCTTCTAAAATATAATTTAAACCACCGAACACACTTTCACATCTGTGCCAATCCCTTTGTACCTTCTTTTCCCTCCCAGAAACAGAAGTTGGAAGAATATATTGAATATGATTGTGCTGCTATGTGACCTTTTTTTCATGAGTTTTCCCATCAGCTTGCTTTCCAATCTTATTTTTTTTTTCTGATTGACATAAAAAGTGTTCACTTTTACTACTTTCTTTCTGATCAATACTTTTAAAAAATAAAGTAATAGTTTTCTCCTTAAGAGTAACCCACCCACTGTGCTTTTCTATTATTTTGCCTGGTTTGGTCTGTTCTAATAAGAGCTGTTTAGGATGGTGTGAGAAGGGTGTGAGTCAGTGGGTTTGTAGTCAAGGGACAGTTCCAGTACTTATGAATTCATCAGCACATGCCACTTTGAACACTGAGCTAGAACTCCTGAGCTAGAAAACGGGGTTGATAATTACCCCTGCCCTGCATATCCCATAACAACTCTTGAAATCAAACTTAAAAACTATGTAAAGTCATTGGTACTGTAGTAAAGATCTGAATAAACCTGAGCTACTCATGTAGGTGAGAGAGTTTACTAGGCTCGGAATTACATAAATAGAACTTAAGAAAGGGATCACAAGTTTTGTGACAGTAGCCATTTGGTGTACAGGTATAATGCCACAATTTATACCAGTTGATCCAATTCACTAGCTAGTAAATGTTAGTAATAAAAGCAAATAGTAATTGTTCTGTTTTGCTAAAATAAAATTCTAAACAGAGATACTTAGAAAATATGGCCTAAATTATTTCCAAATTGAAGAAAAATTGAAACAAAAGGAGTAAATATGCCAAAGACCATACTACCAAAAAGAACCATGAAAGGGGGTTCTTGGGGGATCAATGATCACGTATGAAAATGCTTACTCATAAAAAATGGGCTTTGGCACTAATCAACAATGCCATGATAAATTATGAGAAATAGTTGTACCCACAAGGAATTACTTTGGATCATTAATACCAGTATAGATTTCCATCAATTTAAATGACCCTTGAAAATAAAGCACAATATTTACTTCCCTGGCTTTTCTTCAAGTCTTAGGAAAAATATCAATTTGGAACTCAGAAACCACCAAAACTAAAAGGCTAAAATAAGACAGAATGTCTTTGCTCTCTTTATTACCAAAACCACAACAAAAAAACAGCCCTCGGCACCAGCAGTGTTAATTATCTACATTCTTTTTCCTGGTATACAAACTTGAAAAAAAATCAGACTATTAACCTTGTAAAGTGTGTTTTCATAGACATTTTGCTCAGCATGAGTTTACAACCAGTCCCAAATTGTGTCAATTCCCCAGGCTCTGTGTCTTCAAAGGTCACTTCCTCCAGTTACTAAAGATTAGAGTCCTTAAAAAAGTGTAGCCTTTAAAGTCAACATTGTCATCACAAAGATCCCACTTTCCAATTCAGAAGATATACTCCTTTTATTCACTACATGAGAAATTATAGCAAACAACAGAACACAATCCATATTGATTTTTAATATTCTTCTGAAAAATATTTTACCAATCCATATCATTTGTTCTAGTATATGAAAATAAATGTTCATTCCTAACCAGTGTATTAGACTATGTTCTGGGATTTTATTATTCTGTGATATTTTTTAAAATAATAACATAAAAGCAGCATAAAGCTAATGAGAGAGAGAGAGAGAGAGAGAGAGAGAGAGAGCGCGCAGTGCTTGCTAATTTGCCCCAGTGGTTGTCAAAGTGTGCTCCACAGACCTCCTGCAACCAGATTTAACTATGATGTTTGCCAAAGTTCTTCAACCCCATTCTAGTGAATTAGATGGGAGAGATGCTGGAAGCTGAACTTCACAGACTGCTGGGGACTTCTATGTACAGTGCACCACTGTATCAACCTAGCCTGGGGTTCCCAAATCCATTGTACTCACTTGGGGAATTTATGAAAACACCAGTGGCCAGACTACATCCTAGATCAATTACATCAGAAGCAACATTACCAGAAAAACCACAGGTCATAGTTTTTTTTTTTTTAATTTACTGACACTAAAATATTATTTGTCTGAAGTTTAAATTTAATTGGATATCTACATTTTTATTTATTAAATCTGCCAACCCAAGATCTTGGGCCTAGGCACAAGATTTTTATAAAGTTTCCATCTTTGCATCAACTGAGCATTTGGGATTGAGAATTATTGAATCTAAACCCAGGCTCTAAAGAGGTGAGAACATATCCCTCTTCAGAAACACTCAGGTAATGCAGACCTGAAGGGAGAAATAGGAACACTAAACCTAAAGTAAAGTAGCCTCTTTTTACATGGTTTATTTTCTACTAATAGGAATTTGGGAATTGTCCAATGAATAGGGAATTCAGGTAGAATAATTATGGGCACAAAAATAATCATTCACAGGTTTGCACAACAAGGGAGAAGATTCAGGTTACTAAATATATGTTGCTATAGCCACTGAGTTAGAACAGTAAGATTAACAAATAACAATCCTAACATTTTATTTATATTATATATATATATATATATATATATATATATATATATATATATATTAGTTTTAGTTGGACACAATACCTTTATCTTATTTATTTATTTTTATGTGGTGCTGAGGAGTCAGCTATTAAAATTTATTACTAAATAAATTTTAGCAAGATGTACCTTTGTATTGCCACTTTGTAAATGAAGAGAGAGCACAAATTGATCAATATAGAAAGGCGCAAGCCCATTTTCAGCTTTCTTTCTCATAATTCATCTCTGTCTCCATGCTCTCACTATCCTATCAACACACCAGATCATATCAAACACATTGGGAAGTCATATTCCTGTTTCACAAAACAAAAATGCGATTTTAAAGTTATCCTGATATCTATTAGTATAGCTCCAGATTTGGGGATAATTAACCCACCTCTTCAAGATATAGCATTTTCCTAAAGAGGGAAAGATAAATGGTCAGTGAATGATTTAAATAATCTTCACTGAGTTGGGTCCATGATGATATTGATACAACTGGTAAGTAAGCTATCATAGTGACTCACATATCACACAGGATTTGGTAGAACTTAACAGGGCAATCCTAATGACCAATTATCATGGCCCTAGTAAGTTATTTCCTGACTAGATAAAGAAACCTACTGATTTACTCTTTGTACCCCAAATTCCTATTACTTGAAAATAAACCATGTAAAAATAGGCTACCTTACTTTGGGTTCAGTGTGCCCATTTCTCCCTTCAGGTCCAGGAGGGCACAGACCCTCTATGAATGCAAGTCATTGACTCTCCTGTTAAAGCACCCTTCCATGAGAACAACACTCTCACCAGGAATACTATATTTATTATTAGCAAATAAACATCATCATTCCCAGAGACACTTTTGAAGGACCCACCGGGTTTACCTCTACTCTAGGCATTATAAAACCAAGTCTTATCTTCTTATCTCACCATCTTGTCTCTCTTCAGGTCAATTAAATCTGAATTGCCAGATTTCACAAATAAAAATACAAGAATCCCAGTTACATTTAAATTTCAGAAACCATACAGAGGTGCTTCATTCTCTCCTAAACAGAAAAACCTAATTGGGCATTTTATTTTATTTTATTTTTAAAGAGAGAGTGAGAGAGGAGAGAGAGAGAGAGAGAGAGAGAGAGAGGGGGGGGGGAGAGAGAGAGAGAATTTTTTTAATATTTATTTTTTTAGTTATCAGCAGATACAACATCTTTGTTTGTATGTGGTGCTGAGGATCGAACCCGGGCTGCACGCATGCCAGGCGAGCGCGCTACCACTTGAACCACATCCCCAGCCCCCTAATTGGACATTTTAAAATTATAATTCATTGGCTGAAAACAAAGAGTTCTACTGTACTATAGACTACATAAATGGTCATTAAACCTCAAGTTTCCTACCCCAACCCTATGAGTTATTATCAGATTTGCAGTTCATTAATTCTTGAGATATCCACAGTTTATAGTTCTCTTTTCTGTCAGTATAAAGATTTAATCACTTAGACCTCTTAATTTTTACAAATACTTCATCTGCATTATGATTAGCATTATTAACAACTTAAATTGAATAGCCTAACAACATCATTTGTGGTTTATCATCAATTATTTACATTGTTTACACGTAATCTAGAACTAAAAGTATAATGTCACATATTCTTAATTTTAAGTTATTTTAAAAAAATATTCGACCACCAGTAACATCTCCAACTCTATTTAAATTTTTGTAAAAATCACATTTGAATTCCTCTAAATATCAAGCCATGCTCCATGGTCCATGAATATATTCATCAGGACCACAGCCAGTGGTGTGCAAATTTATCAATAACTTGCAAGTAACAGAACTGAAAGATTGCCCCAATTTGAAGTCTACTGACAACTCTCTGAAGCTAAAACCTTTCAGTCTATCAAGCATGGATTTATTCATGATTTTTGACCTTAAGAGATTTAGGGAAAAAAACACTAAAAATTGAAAGGTCTAATTATTGGATAAAAATTACTCATAGAATATGAAATATTATTCTAAAATCCATAGCCAGCACTGATGGTATAAAACAATAAAGACATTCAAAAGTTGCTGTCCCCTCCCTTTTCCTTTAAATAGCAACATAGACTTTTTTCTGGCTAGACCTAATACTATCTAAAGGTACATTTTTATGTCCCCATTAAAAGTAGGATTAAGGAGACCACAAATATTGGACAAGTCTATTATAGAAATATATCTAACCACCAAAGCACTCGGAAAAGATTCAAGATTATCTCTTTTGGGGATAAATCTATATCCCCAGAAACTGTACATGAAGAAAATGCCTCTGAAAAGAAGTAGATGACATCATGGTACCCTACATTCTTCATTAAACAAAATCTCAGATTTCTTTTCAGATTTATATAGAAACAAGTCCAGAGTTTTCAACTTGTCATACATTATATTGGGATTAATATTTTAGAACATTTTTCCCATTGTGCAGTGTATTATCACCTTCATATCAGCAAAGAAAATGACCCAGGTAGATTCAAAACATATAACTAAGTATTAAGGGAAAGGGCTTTGGTGTTTCCATTTTACCAAGTATAGCAAAGACATCAAGGAAAGTCCTGATGGGGAAAATGTGGCTCCTGATAAGTTAGTCTGGAAATTTAAAGCAAAGGAAATCTGGGTAAAACTATGAACATTTTCCTTTACTTCATGGGAAAAGAATATACAGTTATTCCCACCTTGACATGTTCCCATGGCTACATCTAGGGTTATTCTGAATGATCAGTAAAAGTTAGAGATAACTACAGAGATGGACCAGACACCACATCCTGTGCATAAATAGGGATAGTAAAGCAAGCTCTGACTTTTGAAATAGGGCCATGCAGTCTCCAAGTCAGCCTTGGCTCCTGCCTAATAGAAAATAAAAAAGACAAAAGAAGACAGCTTACTTCAACAAGACTAGTTTTACTTCACTGAACTTGTTACCCTGCATGGTGAAGTTGCAGGGTTTGCTGCCCCTGACATATTACCAAGGGCAGATGATTGGCATTCTTACAGGAAGCCAGAGAGGAGGGAGCTTTAGAAGGCTGGGGCTATGGGAAAAAGGCTCACCTAGGAGGTGACACAGGAATTGGAAGGATTACAGTGATGATAACTAGGAGCAAAAGTTTGGAGGAAAGGCCTATGTGGCACTATAGAAGAACACTCCAGAAACTGAACTGCTTCAGAGATGTTATGTAGGGAGCTTAGCAGAGTCAATGGAAAGTTGAAAGAAGCCAGAAACACAGGACTAAAATGCCATAATAACTAGATTAGACACCCTAGACCCTTGCTACTTGAACTCTTGATATATGGACCAGCAGCATCAACATCATCTGAATACTTGATTCAACAGACCTCTTGAATCAATTGTGCATTTTGACAAGATAGCCAGAGGAGTCTTACGTACACTGATATTGGAAAAGCACTGCCCTATTGTTTTACTCAGTTTTTTCTCTGCTGTGACTAAAAGACCCAACCAGAACAACTGTAGAAGAAGTTTCAGAGGTCTTAGTCCACAAAAGACTGGCTCCATTCCTCAGGGCCTAAGGTGAGGCAGAACATTATGGCAGGAGATTGTGGCAGAGGGAACCAGCTCAGATGATGATCAGGAAGCAGAGAGATTCCACTCTCCAGATACAAATTATATACCCCATAGCCATGCACTTCCTCCAGCCACACCCCCCTGCATCCAGTTACAACTCAATTAATCCCATCAGGGATCAATTCACTGATTAAGTCAAGGCTACAACTCAATCATTTCTCCACCAAACCTTCTTTCATTTCATATATGTGAGCTTTGGGGAGACACCTCACATTCAATCCATAACACCCAGTATTTGGTCGAATCCCCAGTTACTAAAGCTGAAGGTAAGCTCTGAAATGTCTTTGAAAGAAACACCCCAAATTATACAAAAGAATAGAAAACCCCAAGCAATAGTTAATAGAGACATTAACCTGAAGAAAATGAATAGGATGGATGTAAGAGAAAAGAAATGAACTTCAATCACTTGAAAGATAGTAACAATAAATGTAGACATGACTTTAATCAATCTCTTTGAATCTCAGTTTGATGTGAAGAAACAAAGGATGTATTAAGCATCAAGAATCTCTCCTTAATGTTTTTCAAAAGACTAGGAATGGAACCACAATATGACCCCAGCTACCCCACCCCTCAGCGTTTATCCAGAAGAATTAAAATCAGCAAACTATAGAGATATAGGCATTTCCGTGATTACAGCAGCACAATTCACAATAGCCAAATTATAGAACCAGCTGAGGTACATATCAATAGATGATTGGATAAAGAAAAATACACACACAAACACACACACACACACAATGGAGTTTTATTCAGCCCTAAGAACAGAATTATGTCCTTTGCAGGAAAATATGTAGAACTTGAGAAATAAGTGAAACAAGGCAAACTCAAAAAGTCAAAAGTCATGTTTTCTCTTATATGTGGAAGTTTAAAAAAAGTTAGGAAAAAAGTGGGTACAGGAATCTCATGAAAAAACAAGGAAGACCTGTAGAGGAAGTAAACTGGTAAAGGAAGGAGTGAGGGGAATGGGGAGGTCCTGAGGAATTAAATTAACCAAATTATGCTTGTGCATGTATGACTATATATATCAATGAATCCTAGTAATATGCATAATTTTAATGCATCAATAAAAAATTTGTAAAAATTAACCAGCTGTAATCCCAGCAACTCAGAAGTCTAAGGCAGGAGGATTTAGAGTTCAAAGCCAGCCTCAGCAAAAGCAAGGTACTGAGCAACTCAGTGAGACCCTGTCTCTGGATAAAATAAAAAATAGGGCTTGGGATGTGGTTCAGTGGTTGAGTACCCTCCAAGTTCAATCCCCAGTACAAAAAAAAAAAAAAATCAACCAGAAAAAAAAGAAACTCTCCTTGTGCAGTCACACACTGCATAATGACATTTTAGTCAATAGCTGACCACACATAGCAGTGATCTCATAAAATTATAATAAAGCTGAAAAAGTCCCTAGTGACATCACATCATTAGCAGCAGAGCATCAAATCACATGCATTACTCATGGATTTGTGGAAATGTTGGTGTCAAACATACTGCAGTGCCACTCATATAAAAATACAGCACATACAACTATGTACAGGACATAAGACTTGATAATATTAATAAATGACTATGTTAATAGTTTATGTGTCTAATATCACATTAAATCAATATATTAGAATGTATTCCCTATACTCAAAAAGGTACTTAACATAAAATAGCATGTTGCTTTATGCACCAGCCTCATACATCTTGTTTACGTCCTCTCTTGATTACATCAAGAGGCTACCGTGAGTGACTGACCTACACTATCTGGGTTTATGTAAGGACACACAATAACAACATCACCTAACAATGCATTCCTCAAAACATGTTTATGCAAAGTAATGTGTGGCTGCACCTAGGAAATTCATTCCAAAAGTAGCTCCATCCCTTCTTCCTCCATCCCTGGACTACAGGAAGCAGAGTCCCTGGCTGGGATATTTGGCCACTAGTAACTAGAGCTCTATATGAGGAATACTCCGAACCCTGGAGAATAGCATGAATTCCACAAGTGTGGTTACTGTTGTTATTATAATAAGAACAATTACTATTAAGAATTGTTACTGACTGTGCCTCTGACCTATCCAACCTGCTCCCTCCAGGCTGCGTTTTCTTAGCTCTTTGGGATTTTCAGGAACTTGAGTGAGACAGACCTGAACTTGAGGCAAACCAGCGGCAAACTGCAGAATCCAGCCATCTCCTTCCCCATCCAAGGAAAGTAAAGCCAGGGAAAGGAGCCAATGAGTCTTAATGTCTGTTTAAAAGATGTAGTTCAATCATCTCACTTTACAAAATTAGAAAATATAGGCATCCTCTTTGCTTAAGTTCAATAATACAATTATCATTAAACACAAAAACACATCTCTAACTTTCAAATAAATTGTCTTTTTTTTTTTTTTTGAGATGATGACAATGACGATAATGATGACTAATGCTGCTGAAAATATTCTACCCTGGCAAATTACTCTGTGGTACCTTAAAACCATAAGCTCTACAAATCTCATCCCATCCTAATGCATTGCTCTGTACAACCCAGGAAGGAGACTCGCCTTCATCATTCATCAGGCATCTTTTCTAATGCAGTCTGGGTTCGCACACTGGTCAGGCTGCCTTCTCACATTTCTGCCCTTAGTAGATTTTTGCTACTGTTTTTCTCATTTAAATATTTATAAGTCTAATGCAGTTATGCTCCAGATCATCAATACTAATTCTTCTTATATTTAGTGATGGAGAAATGTGAAACACTACACACTGAGCTAATGTTTCCATCTCTCTTGCTATGTACAAATTTCTTTCTTGGACCAGCCCCTGAGCCTGCAGCCCACATCATCCCCACTCTGACACTGAGTCAATATTTGGAAGGCGTGAAGCTTCTTGGAATGCCCAGCTTCCTGTGATTTTCTATGTGATGTCCCAGCCAAAGGTTTGGGGGAAAAATGTGTTAAATCCTTTTCTCAAATCTACACCAAAATAAACTCTGATGAAGGCAACAATTTACATTTTTACAAATAAAGTACTTAAAACACGACAGAGTGCTGATATTATCCTGACTTGAGAACTTTTTAAACCAATCAGAAAACTTAAAGACAATGAATATTTAACTGAATAAAAATACAAAACCTGTGAAATGCAAAACAGTAATATATTGTTAGTAATATTAAACTGCAAATAAATATCTGGGGTAAAAACTTGTAACATTAACATTGAATGTGGATAAAGCTGTTTAAAATAAATTAGAGGTAGCACACACCTCTAATCCCAGCAGCTTGGAGGCTGAGACAGGAGAATCGCAAGTTCAAAACCAGCCTCAGCAACTGTGAGGCACTAAGTAACTCATTGAGAACCTGTCTCTAAATAAAATACAAAATAGGGCTGGGGGTGTGGCTCAGTGGTTGAGTGCCCTGAGTTCAATCTCCAGTATTAAAAAAAAAAAAAGAGAGAGAGAGACACATTTGAAAAAAAAATTAAATGTTAATGATAAAGATTATAAAAGGAATATTTGGGAAAATAAGGAATATAATCAATCAATATGCATATGAAAAGTATTTAATCTTCTTTGTGTCAAACAAATACAAATCAAAGTCATGCTTATAGCACTGTATTTTTCACCTATTAACACCCATTTACTGATAGTAGTAGTATTGGTAGACCCACATTTTCTAGATAGCAACTTGCTGATATTTAAAACTGTGTTATGTTTCACTCAGAAATGCCACTTTTAGAAATATATCTTAATTAAATGCAAAGTTATTGGTTATTAAAGCAACCAACAATGGAGGGTATAGATAAAAAGGAATACAACTGCAGCCATAAAAATTAATGATTTAGCTCTTTAATTGTTAACTTAAAGGTTGTTCATGATATATTGCTATCTCAGGGGATAAAACAGGCTTCTACATGACAGCTTTTCTTATTTACTTTGTGTAAACTGAAATGATGATGTGTATCTGTTTGTGTAGGGAACAAAAATACAAAAGATTTTTTACTACATTTTATATAATTTTCTATCTTATTGTAGAATAGTTATTCTACTATATGCTGATTATAATTAAAAATAAATAAATATTTACAATTTGGAAGTGAGGAAAGTAGGTGAGAGGCAGTACACAAAATATTCAGAAGAATGGGCTTCCTCTTAGTAAAAAGTGAAATAGAGCTCCGTTCTTTCACAGTGGCCCATTATAGGGGGAAGAAAGATGAACTGCAGTACTGCTGTCTCCTTTGCTCTGAGGAGGATTCCATTGCTTGGTCCACTTTCTTAACTATTTGAGGAAATTTAAACATCAACATGGGCTATATCGGACTTCAAGCAACTGAGAGTTTCCTAGTGGTTTACTTAGCTAACATTGGCAATGTATGTCAATCTATTATTTATGAAAGATTTGAAAGAACTGTGCTAGTTCTATGTTTCTTTCATTTTGTTAGAACTTTTTAATTGACAAATAAAAATTGTACCTATCTACGGTGTACAACATGACGTTTTGACGTGTATAGCTATTGTGGAATGGATAAATCAAGCTAACATATGCTTTCATTTCACACACGTTTTAAAGGTTAGAACACTTAAAATCCAGTGGATTGGCAATTTTGAAATATAAAAACAGATTTCTTAAATTTATTTCTCCTAATTTTACATCCTTGGACCAATGTCTCCCTGTTTCCCCATCTTCTAGTAGTCACCACTTTGCTTTCTACTTCTCAGTGCAACTTTTGGGATTCCCCAGATGAGAAAGATCAGGCAGTATTTATCTTTCTGTGCCTGGCTTATTTAACCAACCTAAAGGTGCATCAACAAATGAACAGATTTTTTTAAAAATGTGGTATATATACAATGGAATGCTATCAAGCCATAAAAAGGAAAAAAAGTCCCTGTCATTTGGAACCACAAGGAGCCTAGCAGACATTATATAAACAAAAATAAGCTAAAAGAACTTTTGAGTGTGCCCCATACTGGTCATTTTTTTCTGGCCAGCCTTTACATTGGCCTTTTCAGAATGCCTATCCTAAACATGCCTATTTCGAATTTAAGTATAATAACAGTATTACCAACATGTGCTATAAACCAGAAAAAAAATTGTAAAATTAAAATTTTAAGTTAGAAAATAAAAGCCTTCATCATTTGAAAATCAAAAAGATCAAAATGAACAGAGACTATACTGAAGACCAGGACTACCTGCTTCAAGGAAGAAGGATGTTCATTTACATAATTACAACAGCATCATGTGAATGAACTAATAGACTGTGGGCATGGACCTGGACCTACCATAAATTTTCAGGTAGCTCTTAGCAGGGTTTATTGGGGAGGAAGGAGAATAAGAAGCAGTACACAAAATATTCTGGCACCTTTTATAGAAGCAGATCAAAGAGGCAGGTTTCCAAAGGATCGATTAAATGAAAATCCTCTCTGAATGAATTGGCAGTTTTCTTGGTGCTCAAGGGGCTCAATATTATTTTGGTTTTCATTTAAAATGTTTAGAGTGTCATGATTTCTTTGTCTTATTTATTTATTGGTTCTTTTTATTTACACATGACTTTAGAACCCATTTTTATATAAGTACACAAAAGTGTGGAATATATCTTATTCTAGTTGGGACCCCATTCTTGTGGATGTACATGTCGGTGGGATTCACTGTGATGTTTTCATATTTGTGCAAAGGAAAATTATGTCAAATTTATTCAAATGTCTTTCCTTTTCTTATCCCCACTCCCTTCCCTCCATTCTTCATTGTCTAATTCATTGAACTTCTATTCTTCCCCTGGACCCTTATTGTGAGTGGGTTACCTTCCACATATCAGAAAAAAACATTTGGCCTTTGGATTTTGAGGATTGGCTTATTTCACTTAGCATGATAGTCTCTAGACCCATCACAAATTCATTTTTATTTATGGCTGAGTAATACTCCATTGTGTATGTATACTACATTTTCTTCATTTAATCATCTGTTGAAGGGCACCTAGGTTGGTTCCATAGCTTAACTATTATGATTTGAGCTGCTATAAACATTGACATAGCTGTGTCACTGTAGTATGCTGATTTTGAATCCTTTGTAATATATACCAAGGAGTGGAATAACTGGGTGGTTTCATTCCTAGTTTTTTTTTGAAGAATCTCCATACTGCTTTCCAGTGTGGTTGCACCAGTTTGCAGTCCCAACAGCAATGTATGAGTGTGCCTTTTTGTCCACATCATCCTTAGAGCCTTGTATTCTCTATAATTGTCATTCTGACTGAGATGAAATCTCAGTGTAGTTTTAATTTGCATTTATCTAATTACTAGAGAAGATGAACATTTTTTCATATATTTGTTGACCATCTATAGTTCTGTGAAGTGTCTGTTCAGTTCCTTTGCCCAGTTTTTTACCAGAAACTCTGCACCTACTAGATGAAAATGTAGGCCCAACTCTCCAACATAATGGCTCAGGAAATGACTTCTTTACCAAGAGTCCTAAAGCACAAGAAGTAAAATTAACACTCAATAACTGGCATCAAACTAAAAAGCTTCTTTATTCACAGCAAAGGAAATAATCAAGAGTGTGAAGAGAGAGAGCCTACAGAATAGGAGAAATTCTTTGCCACCTGCATCTCAGATAGAGCATTAATTTCCAGGATATGTAAAGAACTCAAAAAACTTAACACCAAAACAAAGTAAAACAAAACAAAAATTCCCAATTGATTCCTTTGCCTTTAAATTTCCATCTCTAAGGTACAGGCCCTTAAATAGGAAGGACCCTGGAACCTTGTGCCTGCAGTTTAGAGAAGTAACCAGCAGATGGCAACATTGGCTTATTGAGTTATGTCACAGGACTCAGTCTCCAGGCAGGGCTGTGACCAACCCCTTAGAGATTCTCCCTACAATGTCTAGTTTAACTTTTTCTTTAAAAAAAAAAAAAAGAAATGAAAGAAAAATAAAAAGAAGAAAAGAAAATAAATTACGAAGACTTTGGAATTAGTGGAAATGAAGGACCCCTAATACCACTAAGTGTATGTAAGTATTTTTAAAAGGTTATAAGAAATGCATTTTCTTTTTCAAATTTTGAAATTTTGATCTATAGGTATTTTGAGTTTCATAGCTAATGTTACCAATTGATTTTTTTTTGGTAAATTCTACAATAAGACTTTATATTTTTCTGCATCCTCACAAGTGGCTTTAATTGCCTTTCTTCGAGTCCTGCATATTCTAGTTATAGTGAGATTTCAGCATTGTTGTATGACCCTCACACTCAAGTAAACTGATATCTTTAATCATCTCTCAGCAAGGATGCTGACCACAGTGGTCAAGAGTTCTTGGTCCTGGTGTCAAAAGAGCTATGGGCTTAAATTGTTCACCCGTTACTTGTTAAACCTAAGTAAAATAGTGTTAACAATATACCTATCTCACAAAATTAAATAAGAGAACTTGTATTTAAAGTGCTAAATTTAAAGTTATTTTGGGCCTGTCTCATTCGTGCTATTAATCCTTATAACATGTCCTTGATTGGGCACTTTTTCCTCTAGTTTATATGGTCAGATTAGGAAAAAATAAATAAAATGGAAGTAGCTAACTCACCATAGCTTCCTACCTTAATCACAAAAGAAGGACAAGGCCAACATATTGGCAGGGTGACTAGGTTTTCCTTTTATACCTGACTTCAGTCTCCTCTCATGTCCTCTCAGGTTGCATCTTTGCAGAGAAAGAGCTCATCTTTGTTGTATTCCATAGTCCTGCTTACCAGCCCTGTGGCTTTTTCTATAGCTGTATGGAAGGTGGGGTTTTGTTTGTTTGTTTTCTCTCTTTCCTCCATATCTACTATTTTAAAGAAATCTCTTACTTGGCAAGATCATTTCTTTTAGTTTTCTCTCCAAATATGTTCAGAACATGAGAAAGACTTACTGAAATGACGGGGGCTTCATCATTTTATTTTCTACAAATTCCCTCCAACTCTACTACATTTCATTTTTCTCTTTCCTTACTTTATTCTCTTGTCATAACTGGCCAAATTAGCAAGCCAGTTGCAGTAAACATTATGCCATTAACCTACTAACCTCAGAACATTCTGCATGAAAAACCTAGGTGATGATCTCCCTGCCTCCTCCCTCTTCTGCTCTCTCTTTCTCCCTCCCCAGCCTTTATCTCACAGTCACAGCTTACAGGGAAAACCTAGTTTAAAATTCCGCTTCAAAATCCATTCAACAAAGACACCTGCATTTTGTTCTCACTGTGGATGAGTTGTTCAGTTTTATAAGCTGAAAACATTGCAGCATAGCTAGGAAGAACGACCCTTTCTTTAGAGCCTCAGTTCAGCAACTCAGCTCTGGGAGCCAAATTGCCTCTATAAGGGAGATGAAATGACACTGCCTCCATCTAGTTTCCATTAAGGTCTACCCTATCTATGCTGAAGCTGGTTAATAATTTTAGAATCCTAACCAGTTTTATTCTATTCTGCTAGAACCCTGACCTCTTACTTAACAAATAAGTAAATGGTAAGAGGGAGTTCCTTGCCCACAAAGTGGTCCTTTCACCACTTGCTATCCAACAAAAACCCATTCCAATATTCAGCTTCCACTTAAGAGCCTGAGTTTCCAAACAGTAATGGCCACACCATAAATGGCAATAGAATTCTAGCTCACAATCCTCCCAGTAATCAGCCTAGGAATCCAAACCATAAACTTCTGCAAGAATCAGCAAAGAAAGTTCAGGACTTGACCAAGTCAATGACTGCCAGTTTCGCTATTTTTTTTTCTCCCTTCTTTTTTTTCAACTCAGGACCAAACAAAGAAAGCCAAATACATTTGCTCCCCAAATGCCCCTCCTGTAATTAGCCTGCCTACAGCTTCCTCAATGTCCAATCAGAGCATATCTGGATCTATTTATCTCTCTATAAAGTTTTCCTACTCTCCTGCCTTTCAGTCTCTGCAAGTGGTAGCTGCTGAGTGCCTTGCTGTGGTAAGCTCTAAACAAATACCTCTGCTTGATCTCACCTGCGTAGTCTTTGTTACTTCACAGTACTTCTGGAAGTTCCTGAGATAGGATTTGCATTATGTGTCTCCCCTGCTATTAGGTTTCAATCAGGTGCATTATCCATGCCTTGCTGCTTGTGGCTTGTTGAGTCCACAAAAATGTGGTAAATTAGCAAAGGTCTGAACTCTGCTCTCTTTTGAGTCCCCTGGCTATTTGTTCCTGGTTTGTTAAATAAGTCTTATTATAAGTTACCATTTGTTTAACCTTGTTGCCTGGCCATTCCTATCATTCCCTTTTGTTTTCTTTTGTGCTTCTGTTTGTATTACAATATTTAAAAGTGTTGTTTATCATGAAGAGGAGAATCACAGGAACACAGGTATGGACACTGTAATACTTCATGCCAGCCTCTCAGACTGCTGAGATTTGGGTTCTCACTAGACCAGTTTCCATTTGTAAAAACTTTGCTGTGGGCCACTAATAAAACTGAATGACTTCTTGCTTCCAATTCAGTTTTTTGTGCTGAGAGTTTGGTTTGATGCAGACAGGGTTCTGTCTGTTTTTCTGCCTACCAACGGGTACACATTGTCAACTCTGCATTTATAAGAAGCTGACTATATGGGGACCTGAGACATGAAATATCTATATAAACATAACTTTTTTATTGGCACTGAGGATTTAATCCAGGCCTTATAACATGCTAGGCAAACCCTCTACCACTGAGAGTTACATCCAAGACCTTTTTTTTTTTTTTTTTTTTTTTTTTTTTTGAGACAGGGTTTCACTAAATTGCTGAGGCTGGCCTCAAACTTGCCATCCTCCTGCCTCAGCTGGGATTACAGGCAGGCACCATCACAACCAGCCAAATGTCACTTTCCACCAATCATTGTCAGGCCTCATGGGTCATTAAGTCTGTCTTCTCCTCCAAGAAAAACTCCTGATTCTTCTATGCACGTTAACTAAAATCCCAATTCTTGAGCATATATTTTTAAATAGCACTGGCTGACCAAAATTTGAGTCTTCAAATGTTACTCTGTGGAACATTGGTCTTGAGCAAAATTGTTCCACTTGAGAGGGGCCTCTGGAAAAAAGGGAATGATTTCTCAGACCCAATGGGCAGTATTTTTCTATTGATGTGCAGAGGGCTCCAAATGAAATTCTCATTAAAAATTGCTTCACTAAAAGATCCAGTGGCCAAAACTAATGAAAAACTTGACAGACTTAAGCAAGTAAAGTTCATTTCCCTAGTAAATTCTCTCCTTCTTTATCCTTCAGTTCCCTTCATACATCAAAGATTTTGCTATGCCCCTTTCTCACTCTCTCTTCTCTGTCTTATCCTCTCTCCTCTTGGCCTTGTCTAGACCTTTTCCAAATGACTCTCCTAAAACCCCAGAATGTTATTTGCCTCTAAGGACCCATTTTTCCCAGACTCAGGTATACAGGCAACATGAGAATTTATATTTCTGATTTGAGCTGAATTACAAGCTACAATCAAAGATTTACCTCAACCCAGAAAGGACCAGCAGGTACTCAGAAGAATTTATAATCATTTGAGTGAATACTTGACCTATGTTAACTTAGACACCTTGGTGGAATCTCAGATGCTAAATCCTTGATGGAAAATGCTGATTAGACCAACCCAGAAGAGACCTATAGGATTCCTCTTTTCACCATAAACCTAAGGATTGAAATAGGACTAAAAATTAGTCCTGTATCTGAAACATTTCCAACAAAAATTGATTGGACTGTAATTCAATCATGCAAACAGGGAATAGATGAAACTGTACAATGTTTTCAGGAGAGAATAGAAAATTCCTTTTGGCAACATTTGAGAATTAAGAAGGTGTTGATGTAACACCAACCCTTCCATCTAATTTTTGTCAATGAAGTTATACCTGAAAATGTAGACTCAATTTAGAGACAGAAATTAGAATGGAAAGTAGCCCCTTTACCTGAGTTACAGCATCCCAGAGAACAAAAGGGCTTTAGAACAAAACCAAGACAGAGCCCAAAATAAACTTATAGTTCTGCAGATCAAACAGCCAGGTATCTCTCTCTTTAACTGATCACAAACCGACAAGAACACTTGTGCACAGTAGCAGAAAAGACACTGGAAAAAAAAAAAACATAAAATAGATCTTACAAAAGAAATACCAATACAAAAAAAATCCCTCAATGCATATTGGTGAGTGTGTTCTGAGGAAGAAGAATGCATCCAATATCCTGCCTTAAATCCTCAAGATGAATTCACTGCAGTATAGGTGGTCAACCTCCAAGCAGGTACAAAAGCTCTTCTCTCTTCACTGAACTCTGCCAACTTTGTCTGGATTCTTCCTTGAAGTAATTATGTCACATAGGTAGCAGGTCTTTCAAATAATGCTCAGATTTTCCCTCTCTCAGTAAAACTGTAACTCTTAGCCCTTGAATAAAGAAAGTCCCTACCCTAGGATGCCACCTTGCAAATTGACTAGAAAGAGACTTTGCAAATGAAATTGCAGTATTAAATGCAAACCAGTTGGACTATTCTTGAGGTTCCAGAGAACTGCTTTAGTTGTATTTGTGTCCACCCAGGTATCTTTACTCCTTCACTGGGTCTCAAGCACATCCCAGAAAGAGATCTGGACATATGCATCAGTTCCCAAACTGTCACAAATTTAGTGGCTTAAAACAATGCACATCTATTGCTTTACAGATCTAGAGGTCATAGTGCAAAATGGGTCTTATTGGGATAAAATGCAGACTCAAAGGGAGAAGCCACTTGCTCTATTTTTCAGCTTTAGGGGCCATTTAAATTCCTTGGCTCATGGCCTCTTTTTTCCACCTTGAAATTGAACAGTGGGATATCTTGAAATCTCTAACTCTGACCTCCTTCTTATCCCCTTAAGGACCACTGCGATTACACTGAGCACACCTGGACAATCTTGCATTATCTCCCCTTCTCTAAGTTACCTGATAAGTAACTTTCATTCTACAGATAGACTTAACTCCCCTTCCTACAGAGCACAACACAGCCAGTTTCTGTAGAGTGAGATACGGGCTCTTGGGAAGAGAGAGGGGAAACTATTGATTTTTTTTACCATAACATGATTCCTGACATTCTGTGGACTAAACTTTTCACCGACATAGGAAGTCACAGAGAAAGAACATAATGAAATTCAGATAGTTTTATCTACCAAATACTTACCAAATTTCTGTAATATCCCTTGAAGCCAGAGACAAAGGAAGAACTTGATTCTGTGAGGAAAGCCTAATATCCAAAGCCCTCTCATTATCCTGCACTAGTGTCTACCACATTCCTGACCTTCCAGTAAAGGAATCAAACAAGTAAGGATATTGATTTTTCAAGACTTTGGAGACATCAACAAGATTATTAAACTTCACTCCCCCACAGTACCCAGCCCAAATACCATTGACTCAATCCAAATTAAGCTTCTTGCTGAACTCTAGTGGATCTCTGCTCTGCATTTTTTAAGTGTGTCTCTAGACCAGTGAAGTCAATACCTTTGCACCAGGTGAGACCTGGGGAGGACACCAGTACACCTGGACAGTCATGCCTTAGTCATGAAAACCCTCCCCTGTTTTTCTGAAATGATCATATAAGGCTAAAATGATGCTTTCCTTCTGATTCAGTTTTGTAAACTATATGGATGATCTGAAATAGCTCATTATGAATTGACTAAGGCTCAGGAAGTAATGCTCTCCTCTGAGACACCAATCATGAGCAGCCCTCCTGAACCCAAAGATGACTTCTCCTCCTCCCCCACCTCCACCCCCCAGAGCTGGGGATCATACTCAGGTCCTCTTGCATGCTAGGCAAGACAAGTACTATATCATTGAGTCACATATCCAGTCCAAGAATGCTCTTTAAAAGCTTCCTTCTCTAGGCATCCTTGATTCTAAGAAGTCTTTTGCTGTGCCTAAGTGATCTGCACATGGTGAGGTTTGAACTCAACTTCAAGAGAAAAATCAAAAACCTATTGCTTACTACAGCCTCACCCTTGTATGCCCACAAGGAGACATCAAAAGGTTCTTAACTTATCATCCACTTTAATTGAAATTTCAGTAGAGGTAAGAAACTCCTTTGTCTGAAGAGCTTTCCAAAGTCATGTACTACTCCAAAAGCAATCTAACATCTGTAATGTACATTTCATCTCTGTTTTTTAGCTAAACAGTAATCACCAGTGTCCTTGTCTCAGGACAGAAGCTACAGCTACAAAATTTATCAGTGTTTCAGAATTAGTTCTCAGCTTCCCACCTGATTTCATGGTTCCTCACACAATGATAGTACTATGGATTGAGAGCAAACAACACTTTTTAGTCAGTCAACCTCTTATGAGTCTGTTACTCTCCTCATATTACTAACCTCCCTCAGTACCCTAAATCCTGCCACTCTCCCACTGCTACCAGAGGAAGGGAAACTTTACAAGCATCTTACCTGAGTCAGGGAACCTTCTGTACTTCACTCAGGGTTACTGGAGATCCCCAGTGCAAACCTGATCTAATATTATTTACTATTAGATCAAATCTCAAGATAGAAAAAAAGGAGGTTATCAAGCAGTGTGTCATCAACAATTCAAGTTATTCCTTTGAATGTTGTCTTCTAACTGAAGTATTATCAGTTCAGGTGGCAGAATTTATTATGCTTACTAGAGACTATAATTTAGCAAAAGACAAGAAGCTAAATGTACATAGAGCATATTGCTTTGGGAGTAGTACATAATTTCTGGAATACTCTGAAACCAGATTCTTTCCTCTACTGAAAGGTCCATCAAAATTGACAATAAGTTAAACTTTTCAATGACTCCTAAAGAGCTGGATATTATAAAGATTGAGTCCTTCCCACTCTATGCAAATAAAAGAGATAATATAGAACCTATAAGAAACGCCATAGCAGTTAATTCTGCTAAATAAGTAGCCTTCACCAGGGTTATGATCATAATTAAATCTCAAAGGGCTTGACTCTCTATGGGGATTCAAAAAAGGCCATTGAGAAATGCCAATATTAAGTCCCTGAAAAAGAAAAATTGGAAAAAAAAATTAGTCATTCCATTTCTCTCAGATAGTCTCTGGCATTCTGAGTAAGAATGCATGAAGGCACAAAATCGTTTTCAAATGTTTATTAGTTAAACTTCTTTATGAAGTTACTCCCCATGATATGGACAAATTGGTTACAACCCCAAGTCTACCTGGTTGTTGGGAAAATTCTACAGGAAGCTGAGGTTATTTTCAGGTCATATGTCATCCAACCTGAAATGACATAATCAATAACATAATCCTGGAAAAAAAAATAAAGATGGGACATGGCCAGGAACCTCAAGAACCTTCTAAACATCTTCAGATGGATTTTATCCAGCTTCTGATCTCCATGAGATTTTAATTGATTTTAGTTATTGTAGGTGTTTATAGGGTGGGTTGAAACTGTCCCTTGCTATAGCTTTCATAGTCACTAAAAAAAACTCCTTGTTATTATTATGTGTTTCTAACATGGGGCATACGGCTTTACCCACAAGGGATAAAAGGGATAATGGGAAACAGTATAAAATAAATTCTATATGCAAGGCATGCTGTACTCAAAAATTACACTTTAACCCTAGTTATTGCTTAATTTAAAGTGAAACATAAAAATTGCAAATATTAAGGGGTTAATATGTAATGTTTTGATACATATATACATTGCATGATGCATAAGTGAGGTTATTCCATATCTATCTTCTCAAACATTTAGCATTTAATTATGGTAAAAACTTTCAAAATCCTTTCTTCTAGATTTTTGAAATGTATAGTACATCATTGTCATCTATATTTACCCTCCTGTGTAACAGTATACCAGAAGGTCTTGCTCCTATATAAGTATAACTTAATACCCATTAATCAACTTTCTCCTCCCTTCCTGCCTCCCCCATTTCCTCCTATTCTGCCTATTCTCTGTAACTACCATTTTTTACTCTCAAATTCTATGAGATCAACATTTTTAGATTCCACATATGAGTGAGAGCATGTATTAGTATCTGTGCCTGGCTTATTTTACTTCACATAATGATCTGCAGTTTCATCCACATTGTCAGAAATGACAGGATGTCTTTTTAATGGCAGAAAAGAATTTCATTGTAGATATGTTTCACCTTTTCTCTATCCTTTCATCAATCAATGGAAAATTAGTTTTCTACCTATGATATGGTAATTGGAAAGCCCATTTATTCAGGGACTCCCCTCCAATACCAGGTTCTTCCCTAATGCTCAAAGATGACAAAATATCACCAGGACTCATGCAATGTACCCAGTCTCTTCACAAACAAGACTGAATTTTAACTTGTTCAGCGCATCTTCCTCAACTGCCTCTTTGTATCTTCAACCAAGAGATTCTAACTATTGGGGCGGGGAGTGGAATCAGAATAAAATTAAAAGCAATTTGGAACTCTCATTGAAAGGAGTTACAATAAAAACAGACACAAAACTCCAGGTAGTCAATCCTTGGGTCTGTGTTGAACAACTGAAAAAAATCAATTTATTGTTCCACACAATTGGAAGACAGCCCAACAGGGGTCTCACACTGAGGATTCTCAGAGATACTACAGAAGCTGTCGCCAGTCTTCAAAATCAGATAGCTGATATGAAACCTTCAGAAAAAGGAGAGACCTCAGATAGTAAGCACCTTCTGCTCTATGCTTCTGACCAAAACCCCTGTCTAATTCCTGTTTGGATTTTATTTTTGCTTTGCATCTTTGCTTATAACAATTCTTCTCATGTCTTCATAGAGATGTTTGTCATCAACTCATGTCTTCTCTTTATTATAACTGTCAGAACCTACTCATTCTCTTTCCATACTAAAATTCTCTGAAATAGTAGCTATTGCCCTCAATTTTATCAACTGCTCTATATGTCATCAATAATCATGCCCTAATAAAAAACTTCTGAGCAATCCTGATCTCATCAAATGACACCATAGAGAATTATAGCTGATGGCATTTCCACTTGCAACTCCATGGATGAGAGACCTTACACAAATCATCCTGTGACTTTTCTACTGCTCCTATAACCCAGGAGGAGAACCAATTATTATCATCTATTCATTAGATAATTCTAAACTTAAATTCTAAAGTCATCACTGGACAATGAGTAGATTACTTGCTAAGACAGAAATAAAGTTTCAAATACAAAGCCCAGTTAATATAAGACAATGATTCCAACCTCGTGCCATAAAGATCCTTTGCTCATTTTCATGACTCTCCATATGCCCTTTTACTGTCTGATATGGAATCACCCCCAAAGAATCATGAGTTAAGGATTTTTCCCCAGTGCCACAGTCAGAGGTGGGGCTCTTGGGAAGTGCTGGATCATGAGGGTTCTAACTTCATTAGTAAACTAATCCATTGATGGATTAATAATTTGGTGGCATTATTGGAAGGTGTATCTTGTCCCTGGCCCATTCCTTCCCCCATCTGCTCTGCTGCCATGAGGTAAGCAACTCTCCTCCACCATGCCCTTATGTCATGATGTTCTGCTCACCTTGGGCCCAAAGTCATGGAGGCAACCAACCATGGACTGAAACCTCTGAAATCATGAGCCAAAATAAATTCTTCCTTTTTTTTCCCTTAGGTATTTGTCACTGTGATGAAAAGCAGACAAACACGTGCTCCATTGGTTACTACTTCCTCTGTGACCAGGATGCCTGGTCCCGTTTGCCTCAGACTAATACCTCATGTCTGTTAGGAGTAATATTTCAAGACTTTTCTATACAAAGAGACCTTGACTCTGTCCATCAGCAAGGCTGGAAATTCTGACTCATGCAGTGCAAAAGGAGGCAGCCCTTGATTATTCAGATACTCTACCTGGGAGAACTACTGATTCATTGTTTATGTGAACAGTGTTCCCCAAAATAGGAATCATCAATATAGAAACAACTGTAAGAAATTTACCACTAATTCTAATAGAAGTTATTAACAGTATCTGACCTAGATGTATACACATCAGTATCAATTCACTGGCAGTAGTAATGGAAACTCTACATGCTCTAAGCTTCTTGTTGGCTAGCTATAGTGGCATCTGTGCTGTTGCTAATACTGCTTGTTGTACATGGATCAATGAAGCAGGCAATGCACACCAGGTAATATTCTGCCTTAAGAGAAGACTACCTGGTTTCCTGCGGTGATCCTTATGCTCTGTGGAATTTGTTCTCGTGACCTGAGGTGGATCATTATTGTTCCTGGCTGAGGTTCCTGGTCACAAAGCATCTTACAGGGACTATTAATTATTCTTGTTTCTGTAATCCTGATCAAGATGCTAATCTGTTGCACTCTATCTAGAGTCCTGAATGCTTCTGTGCAATCATTTGCTCACAATATGATAGCCATGATAATATAATAATAAAAAGGTCAGGAATACAAAGACTATGCCAGCAACTGAACAACCTTTACCTGAAAGAAAAGGTCTGGATCTCTAGCCATCTGTGAATTTGCTAACTTCTCACAATGAGAGAAAGACTTGAAGGCTGAACTGAGAGTCTGAATCTACAAATAGACAGTGGCCAGAGTTAATGACAACAGAGCACTGACTCACCACTGCTGTATTAAGCTACAGCCAGATTCCCTGTTCTTCTTCCCACTTCCAACTCAGGACAAATCAGAAAAAGCCAAATAGGCTCCCTAGACCAATCACATAAGGCTCACCCCTTCTAGTTAGCCTACCTTCAGCTTCTCCATGCCTATGATGTCCAATCATAGCATCTCCAGTCTTTTCTTTTTTTTTTCTTCAGTCTAATGTTTTCTCACTCTTTTGTTTATCTTTGAGTCTCAGACAGATATACATGACTATGGCTGGAGCTGTAACAAGTTCTGAATGAATGGTTTCTTATCATTTTGTTGAACTTCATTTATTTTCACACATTCATATACTGCCTACAGGCAACACTGCACACTGACCTCTACTGAGTATACTGACAGTGTAGAAAAGGCAATATGAATTTAGTTATTACTAGTTCTGCCATTCAGTGTATGTCTAATCTTGGAATAGTTAATATCTCTAAGTCTCCGTTTCTTCTTCTGACAAATCAGGATAATAATGTCACTTAGGGTACAAAGATTAAATGTGATTTAATGATTAATTACGATAAAGCATGGAACATACTTATCCTATTGTCTGGAACATAGGTGGTAAATAAGCAATAACAATGACAATCATGATGATAATGGTGGTAGTAATGATGACAATTTCTCACAGTTGCTTTGTTCTACAATCTGAATGGCAATTGTATCGCTATTTGCTATCTCACAGTGATACTGACAAGTTGCATCTATGATCTACAGAGTGTGTGTGTGTGTGTGTGTGTGTGCGCGTGCTTCATACATCTATAAAATTCATGCATATACAGAGGTACATAGTATTATGAACCTTGATATATTCATCACACAGTTTCACCAATTATCAATTCAGACAATATTTTATCCATAAATCCCCAATTCTCTCTTCTACTTCATTTTATTTGAAGAAAATTCCAAGCATCATTCTCATTTCATTAGTGATATTTCATTTTATATACATTTTTTAAAGTAAGAACTCTTTTGTAAAATATAACCATAATATCATTATCACTCCTTAAAATTCCTTAATATTATCTACCCAATTGCTTGTGCTATGAATATAATATATGGTAAGAAGTTCAATGCTGATTTTTACATATTTCTATTGTTTCCACACATTTATGGCTCCTTTTTTCATTTTTACTTTTCTTTTAAATGGTTTTCATTAAATCAATGGTTACTAATTGAATCACTTATATATTTTTGTTAAGAAGAAGGATTTGGAATAGAACTGAATTTTGTCTCTATAAATATCTATCTTTACTACCTCTTGTGAGTTTCCTTTACAATTTCTTGTTATTTTAATTACAACCAACCTAGAGTGGTCTATGTAATATTTGCTATTTAATTCACTTTAGTACAGTAAAGAGAATTACAGTGAAATGATGACATGGAGACTTTGCATGAGGCTTCACTTCATGCCATAAATATCTTTTCAAATATTTTCAAAATATTTGCCGGTACCCTCAGAAATAATTTACTTACGGGATGATAAGTTTTTACTTGTCTGATTCATTTGTAAGGTTCGGTTTATTTACTGAGGATTATTGACAAACTGTTACCAGTAAATTTAGAAAATATCCTGTGGGTTGCATATTTACGAAAAGTCCTTCCCTGTCATTCATCATCTGTAAATATATCCTGACCACTTTTGCCATCATCAGTTTTGAGCAATTGATTTTCAGAAGCAGACATTTGAGGGGAAAAGATAAGGGGGAGGTCATTCGAAATGTTTCTGTTTTTATGCATCCATAACTCACTTCAATGAAAAAGATTTAATTTTACTGAGGGTAGCAAACTATCCCTTTAAAAGGATAAATAGAAAATACCTTAGATTCATTCTAAATAATTTATCATTTAATTTCTTTTCTTTCCTCATGACACACTTATTTTCCCAAACTCTAATGTGTACTATAGCAAACCTTCTCTTGTTTTTTTTTTCTGTTTTGCAGTACTGAACAAACACTACCACTGAGCTACTTTCCAAGTCTTTTTAAATTTTATTTTGAGACAAGGTTTCACTAAATTGCCAGCTCTGGCATCAATCCTGGTGCTTCAGCCTCCCAAGTAGCTGGGGTGACAAGTGTGCACCCCTGCACCCAGGCCAACCAAAATTTTCTTAAGTTTTATGGAAAAACAACATTTAGAATCAAAGGTAATTCAACTAATGAGCTACTGCACAAAAGTCTTAAACTTCATATTCTTTATGTCTTTCCAGAGAATAGAAACAATAGCTAAATAAAATAAGAAATCCTTAAGAGGCATCTTTTTCCAGATGAAAAAATTAAGGATGGTAAAGGGAAAATAATTATCTAAGTGTATCATCTTTACATCTTAATAGAAAATGAATTGGTCAGATGCAACAGTAACAGAAATGTCTAATTTTCACCTGTCAAATAATAAAATTGACATGAATGAGATGTTTGCCTTTTATGAATATTAAATATAACTCGAAGTTGTTAGTGGGAACATGCTCTAAAACCAGTGAAATCTAAATCTAATTTCTGTGGATTGGCTTAGGGCTTGATTATGTTCTTTAAGTGAATAACATCAACTGCTCTGTTAAATACTTTTCCAAGAAGAAAAAAACAAGACGACATAATTGCAGGACACAAAGATAATCTCTTCTTGATTACTGTCATTAAACTAACATTCAGATCAGTAGTGCCAATGGAAAATATCAAATGTCAAATCTCTCAACTGTAATAATTCAATTCTTGGTTGATTCAGTCTGCCTCAAATTCTTTAAAATGCTCTGTCATATCCTCAATAATTTTTAAAATTTGTAACCACAACATTCTTTTATATTTGAGAATATTTTCAAATACATACACTGTAAATTATTTCTTTTTAAGTACAGAAAAAGTTGAAGCTCTTGTAACTCAGTCCAGATACAATCACAATCAAAATGAGATCTGTTTCCAGAAACCAACACATTATAAGAACAGAACATTTTCTATGGACTGTCCTATGGAATCCTTTGTTCAATTAAAGTGTGGTGGCCATTTTTCTTTGTACTACATAATCTTACCAGAATTCATCTTGGCACTCTGGTAAACCCTGGTAAGTACATATTTCCTCAGTATTAAGATACTCTTCTAAGCTAAATTTCAACTTTATCCAAACCTAGAAAATCAAACCTAGTTATGTAGAACTCTGACAAGCAAATGATATTAATATGGTAAGGGCATATTGCCACATGTCAGTGGTCCTGGGCATTCTTGGCCAAACCTGGGACATACATCAGTGCATGAGTATACCTTGGCAGATCAATCAGCAATTCCCCCCAAATCCAGTAATGACCAACGCCTGTCAGTTCTACCTTCCAAGACTCTCCCTAATTTCCCCACTGCTGATGCCTCAGTTCATTCAGGTCCTCTTCAACTCTCAGCTGAATGTAACGGGAGTGGCCATCTGAGAGCCCGCCCTGATTCCACATCTAACCAATCAATAACTGATGCTTAACTGAACAGACAGGAGAGCTATATTCTCAGAGGATGGATTTTAGAATGGATCACAAGCCAGAGTGTCACTCACAAAACATTGCACAATTTAACTCCACCACACTTAACCGTGTTTTCTCCCTTCACTTGTTCTCCTCTCCCCACAACTGACTAGACACACACACAAACACACACATGCACACACTGCATGAACCTTATTCTCTCCACAACTTCCAAAACACAGAGCCCATTTTGACAGCCTTAAAAACCACACCAGACTTTGTCAGCCTCATATGAATATATTCACACAGTATTATAAATATCCGTTCTATCTATTTCCTTCCTGCTAAACAACAAATTTCATGAGAGAGTAAATCATATCTTAGTTTTTTTTAAATTAATCTCTTTGATAAATATTCATCAAAGCTAAATTAATTCTAACAGGCAAATCAATGTAAAATAATGACTATCCAATAAAAACTATGAATATTTAAATACTCATTACATGTCATATCAACTTCATTTAACTTTTGGGGGATTTGTAATAAAAAATTTGAAAAAAGAACAAGACCTTAGCTCATTTAATCAGATATAGTACCAATGAATCTATAGATAAATAACTTTTTTAAAATAACTATAAAAATATTAGAATTTTTTAAAATTATATCACGCTGGAAGATGGAAAAGACCTTCCTGAGCATAAATACAAAGGCAAATGTCAATAAGGAAAGTAGCATTAACTTTTCTAATTTTGAAAAATATTAATATAATATAATATATATATAATATGCTTTCTAATATAACTTTTATCCATGATCAATATATTTCATAGTTACACTGTCTCACACAGTATCCACTAACTACACATAGCTACTGGGAACTTGAAACTTAATTAATGAAACTATAGAATTGTATTTTTACTTCTATTTAATATCAATCAATTTATAATTCAAATTATACTTAAACTTTATAACCACTTGTAGTTAATGACTGATGTTTTAAATAGATAGCTCTATCTAAGTTCTAGATACCCAAGTAAAATCTTCCATAAGAGGGGGCTGGGGTTGTAGCTCAGGGGTAGAGCACTTGCCTGCCATGACTGAGGCACTGGGTTTGATTCTCAGCAGCACATACAAATAAATAAAGGTCCATTGACAACTAAAACATTTAAAAAAGAGTCTTCTGTAAGAAAGTAAAAATACAAACCACAACATTGAGAATATAACATTTGAAATAAAACTGTTGATAAATTCATCATATTCTTAAAATGAAATTGCTCTATTTCTTACAAATTAGTAATGTTCTCAAATTTTGAGAAAAAAATCACAGATGATATAAGAAAAGCAGAAATATAAATGGGCAACAAATATATGAAAAACATTTACTGCTCACAGTAATCAAAAGAAGTGCAAATGAAACATAGAGACTGCTCTAGTTCTTCCTTATCACCCCCTCCTACCTTCACTTTACTCCTATCAGAGCTTTCTTAACAGCATCTTTCTTTCCTTGATGAATAACTGTCTGGTGCCCACGTGGCAAAAGTCTGACCTCCCTGGATAAATTCAACAGCGTACAACATGGACAACAGAATATTCCACAGAAAGCCATGCGACTGCAGGGGCAGAACCACTGGCAGGTACAGTCTCACCACTGGCTCTCAGCACAGCCTGGCCACCCTCTCTGTTCTTTGCTAGCTCTTTCTCCACATTGGCTACTCACAACCTTTCCACTCTCTCAAATTTCTGTCTCTGCTGTCTTCCAACTGACCATCAGCTGGTGGTCTTAGATCCTACTTCACAAAGAAATTAAAGACCATCTGGGAAGAACTCTCGACTTCCACCCAGGATAACCTACCCATTCACTACCTTCCCACTTAGTCCTTAAGCTTTCCCTACTATCTCTGTGGCTTCTGCGTCTGACACCTGGGGTCCAGCTACATTTACTCCACCCACATGCTGGGTTTCACCCTGGATTTTCGAGCCTCTCTCCCTTGTATTTTCTATTTCTCCTCATTTAAGAGCATCCATCCATCCAACATTTAAATATGCCTAATTCTTTCCCATTTTGAAAGAAGATGTAATAGTGACTTAAAAAGTCAGCTTCAAAACACTAGTTCTGTAATTTACTGTTATGCGATTGTGTTTAGCTTGGTACATGACTCCCTTATATGTAAAGTGGAACTGGCAACAAGAAAATGTTTCCTCCAGCGTGTGGTCATGAACACAGAATGAAAAACTTCCACAAAGCACTGAACATTTTACCTAACATATAATAACTAGAAATATTGTCAATCATTTTATTTCTACAGTTCATTTTAAATTTCCTACAGCTTTCTATTCTTTCCAACCATCCCCCATCTCACCCCTTCCCCTTTAATCAAAGTGTTTTGGGAACCAATTTTAGACTCACAGAAGTTTCGTAGCAGTACCGAGTTCCCATATACCCTTCCCCAGCTTCCCCTAAAGTTATCACATGACACAATCCTGGAACAATTATCAAAACCAGGAAACTTTTTCATATTTCACCAATTTTTTTCCACTAATCCCATTTTCTATTCCAGGGTCCAGTACAGAATCCCACATTGTAATCCGTTGCTATTTTCTCTTAGTGATCTATAATAGTTCCTTTGCCTTTCCTAGGCATGATCAACACTTTCCAAAAGAATCGTTTATTTTGTAGAATGTCCTTCAGTTTGGCTTTGTCTCATATTTTTTCATGATTGAAATTCAAAAAATTTGTTTTAGCAAGAATACCACAGAAATGATATTGTATCCTTCTGAGAGGATCATATCAAGAGATTCATGATATCAATATGTCAGGCAAAACTTTTTCTAAGAATTATCTCCTCTGACTGACTCCCCTTTATCTCTTCCCTCCTGTTTTTAATCCACTGTTCACTGGCTTCCGTTCCAATCAGCCCATCAGAACTGCTCTTGTAAAGAACATCATGACCTCTCTGGTTATTCAACATAAAATAAACATCTTGACTCTTTACTCCTGGCCCACATGGTAGCCTTGACACTGCTGAGAACTCTCATACTTCTTATACCTCGACTCAGCTGCCACAATGCCACCCTTTCCTACTTATCACTAACTTTGTTCGCTCAGTCTCAGCCCTTCTCTGGCTCCTTCTGCGATACTTTACCTCTAAATGTCAGAGTACTTATTTCTAACCACACAATATTTCTGAACAAAATCATCTGCCATCCTTATAGGGAAAATTCCCACATTGATAACTTCAACACATTTTTCTTTGCTAATCCTTAACTCATACATACAACTGTATTCCCAACATCCCTGTGATGCACATTAGAGGAATCATAAACTGAGCATACCCCTCAACCAACAATAAAACCCTGAGTTTAGCCCTGTGACCCTGATTACAAGTACAGAGCACCACTTAACCCTATTAACCCAACCTATATGTGAACCCACCAAAATAGGGTAGTTCAAAAAGTAGTTCACAATGTCATGTGTTCTTTGTAATAAATTTTATTAATATAGTCTCAGATTGCATTAGATTCTGTGGTGACCATGTCATAATTAACACTTACTGAACTATGAAAGAATAATCTCTCAATTTTCAATCTATATTGCTCTACCTGTTTTCACAATCCTATAATTGAACAGATAAAATTTAGTCCACACCTTCCACTCTGTTAAATTTGCACTCTGTTAAATCATTGCAGCCTGATACATTTGGGGATCCAAGTGCAGTAATTCAATTAGTCATTAAATCAAGATACACTGAGCAAGTACTAGGTTTGCAGCTCTTTGTGAAGTGCTGGAGAGAGAATAGTGGGGTAGACAAATGGTTGTCCCCTCAATCATTTCTTTTCTTCTTCCTTAATATCACAGTTTTATTTGGTTCCTGTTCACCAGAGAGATGCAACACTATCTGACAGAAATGTAATAGGAGCCTCATACAAAACTAGTTTTTTGGTACCACGTTGAATAAATTAAAAAGAGTTGAAAATAATTTAGGTGCATTTCTTGATTATCCCAACACATCCAAAATATTATCTTTTCAAAATGTAATTGAGATTAAAAAATTAATGAGAATATTTGCCTTTTCATATCATTCTAAGTCTTTGAAATAAATGCATATGTTACACTTAGAGCACATCTTCATTCAGAACAAACAAGTTTCAAGGGCTCGATAGCCTTATTTGTCCAGTGGTTACTGGATTGCATAGTTTAGAGGTACAGAGTTTGCATTTCCCAGTAAGTTGCTCTTGCCAGTGGAAACTGGAAGCTAGTTACACTTGCAACTTATACATCATTTACCTATAAGAAAACTACTTACATTTTGGAGTCTCTGGTATAGCAGTTTAAACCTTTTCTGGATGTTTCCTTTCTCAAGCTTGAACCGTTAGTATTATTTTGGTAGATGCTGTAGAAAAGAAAGAGTGCCTTTGAGGAGTGAGAAGAACAGAAGGAGAAGAAAGAGAAGTTTTGAGGAGAGACCAAGGCGTGGAGGGAAGGCAGGGAGAGAGAAACGAAGTTACTTCTTGTCAAACTGAAAGAGAAACGATGACGAAGGTGAGAACATGGTGGATGATACAGTGAGAATGAGGTGGAGATCTTTTAAGGATGGCTGTGCTTGGTAGGAGTGGATCTTAGTGTCTTTCTCAGCTCCAGAACAAGTTTCAGGATCCATTGCGCTGGTGATTTGGAAGGGGAATTTCAGGGGACTGTTAGAATCCTGACAGAGACAGTGCCACTGGAGGGTGACTTTGATAGTCTAAAAGTTAAACATCATCTTTTTCATTTTCCTTTTTTCTTTCCAGATCCCACATATGAGAAAAAAGATATGAATTGTGATTTTCTGATTTTGCCTTATTTTTCTTAAACATAAAGTCTCAAGTTCCACTTATTTTTTTCTGCAAATAACATAATTTGATTCTTCTTTATGATTAAATAAAATTCTGTTCTTTCTATATATCATATTTTCTTTATCCATTTACTTATTGACGTATACCTGGGCTGGTTCCATTGTTTTTTGACTTTGCTGCTATAAATATGGATATACATGTATCAACACTGTCTTTAATTCTTTTTTAAATATTTTTGGTTGTCAATGGACCTTTATTTTATTTATTTGTATGTGGTTCTGAGACTCAAACCCAGTGCCTCACACATGTTAGACAAGCACTCTGCCACCAAGCCTCAACCCCAGCCCCTTGTCTTTAAATCTTTAGGAGAAATAATGAGGCATGGTATAGATGGAGCATATGGTAGTTACATTCCTATTTTTTTGGAAACCCTAAATATTTCCATAGTGGTTGTACAAATTTGTAATTTTGCCAAAAATGTAAAAGTGTTTTTTTTTCTTCACATCATTTCCAGCATTTATTATTGTTTATGTTCTTGACAGATGTCATACTTACTGGAATGAAATGAAATCTTAGGGTAGTTTTCATTTGCATTTCCCTAAGTGCTTAAAATATTGAACATTTTTTAAATATTTGGCTATTTGTATTTCTTTTGTTGAAAAGTTTCAGTTTAGTTAATTTATCCATTTATTAATTGGATTTTTGGGGAAGTTTATATGTTATTTTTTTTCAGAATTTTACATATTCTGAATATTCTCTGCCAGAAGAGTAGCTAGAAAAAATTTCCTCCCATTCTGTGGGTTCTCTCTTCACATACTTTATTTCTCTTTTTGGTTTTTATTAGTTGTACATGACAGTAGAATGTATTGTAGACCTACTATACATATAAGTAGTATAGCATCATATTCTTCTGGTTGGACACGATGTGGAAATATTGAAAGAATTCACAACAAAGAAGTCAGCACTTCAATAACTACTCAAAGACAAACTGAGCACAGAGAAACTCTAAAACAGATCAAAAACCTCCCAAAGATCCCAAATTTATGAAGACCACTAGAAGATCAATCATCTAAATAAAAATCAATATAGAATTAAATATGGTAAATAAAAATGGAAGGAAATTACAAATACTTATCCATAATAAAACTGATTGTAAATGGTGTCAACTCCCCAATTGAAAGACTTAAGATAAACAGGATGAATCAAAAACATGATGTAACTATATGCTGTTTGCCAGAGATTCATCTTATTGGCAAAGATACTCATGGTAAAAGAATGAAAAAAAATTCTACTCAAAGACTCTAAAAACAAACAGGAGAAGCTGTTACTGTAGCTGACAAAATAGATTTCAAGCAAAATTAATAAAAAGACAAAAAGAAGCCTATATACCAATAAAAAAACACAAGAAAATATAATGATAGCAAATATATACCTTAAATATCAGCACATCTGATTTAAAAATATCAGCACATCTATTTAAAAAAAATAGTTTATCATTAAATCCCAGAGATACCATCATACAATAACATGAGAAGATTTCAAAATATCCTTATTACCAATAGATCATAGATCATTCAAACATAATATCAATCTATTCATATTAGGGACTTGTGTAATACTGTAAATCAATCTGACATAATAGACATCTACAGAATATTTCATACAAAAACAGCTGAATTTACCTTCTTTTCAGAAGTGCATGAAATCTTTTCCAAATCAGAACATAGTCTAAATAATAATGGAAGTTTAGCAAACACCAAATAAAAACAATAATCACATGCATCCAATAAGTTAATAAAAAAATTTAAAAACAAGAAAAATAATGGAAACCACATAAAATATGGAGTCTGAAAATACTCTTTTAAAAAAATAGATCATAAAAGAAATAAGAAATAAAATCTTTGAAACAAATACAGATTTCAACATATGAAAATCACTAGGACATTATGAAAGCCATTCTAAGAGAAAAAAAATTATATCACTGAGTGCTTACATTTAAAACTAGATCTCAGGAAGGTGTGATAGAAAATGGCTATAATTCCAGGCTTTATGGGGCTAAGGCAAAAGGATCACAAGTTCAAGGATCACAAGTTCACTCAGCAGTTGAGTGAGATCTAAAGCAACATAGTGAGACCCTATCTCAAAAATAAAATAAAATAAGAAATTTAAACAAAAATAAATTGGATGTGAGTCAGTGGTAAAGCAACCCTGTGTTAAATTTCCAACAAACACACACATGAACACACACAAAATCATGAACACAAATAGATCACAAATTTGAAACATTATTGCTTTATCTCAAGACCTTAGGATAGGAAAACAAAGAGATTCCAAAATCAGTAGAAGACAATAAATAATTAAGACAAGAGTCAAAATTAATAAAATTGAGAATTTAAAAAATATACAGAATTAATGAAACCCCGAGTTAATTTTTTGAAAGGGTAAAAAAAACTAACAAACTTTTAGTCAAACTAACTAAAAGAAAGAGAAGACACAATTTAATAAAATTTGAAATGAAAAAAGAAGATATCAACTCAGACACATTAATCCAGAGTATCAATAAAATCTTTTGAAAATTTATACTCAAATAAGCTAGAAATTATACAATATATTGAAAGGTTTTTAGAGGCTTATGAGCTACCCAAATAGATCCATCAATATATAAACACACTACTATTAAGTAATGAAATTGAAGCACCTATTAAAAGCCTCACAAAAAAGCAAGCCCCACGTAGACTTGTTGTTGAGTACTACCAAACCTTTTAAAAAGAACCTTTGCCAATCCTCCTCAAGTTACTATAATACAAAAACAAATTAAGAAGATAGTGCACCAAGATTAAGTGGGTTTCATCCTAGGGATGCAGGTTTTTGGTTCAAAATATATAAATCAATAAATGTAATTCACCACATAGAGTGCAGGATTACAACAAAATATACAGAAAATATATTTGACAAAGGCCAGTAAATTCATTTTTGTAACACTAATAAAACTAGGGATACAAAGAAATTACCTCAAACTTATAAGCTATAGATGACAAACCAAAGGCCATCATAATACTGAATGCAGAAAAACTCAAAGCATTTCCTCTAAAAGCAAAAACAAGGAAAGCAAGTCCACCCTCACTGCTCCTATCTAACATGGGCAGTTAAAGTGTAGCCAAAGCAATATTAAAAGAAAAGTAAATGGATACAAAGAGAAAAAGGTAAATCAAATTATACTGCTTGGTGTTGACAAAATCCTCTATTAAAAAAGACAAAGAATTTCACTAGAAAACTTCAAAACATATTTAGAAAAATAACAATGCAGCAGGATGTAAGATCAACATATATAAATCTACTACTTCCCTTTGCTCCAATAATGAATCTGCAGAAATAAAATTAGGAACACTCTCCCATTCAAATAACCTTAAAAATAAGAAAAATATCTAATCAAGCCTCCCCCTTTGACTAAGATGACCATTTTGTAGTTTTCATTGGGATGCATTTTGCTTCACAAAGTTGTGTTACTAGAAACCCAAGATAAGAGCAAATCCACACTGGTGCACTTTCCTTTCATATAAATTGCATCTATTAGATGGATTGATATCTCAACATCTGATGAATTTGGGGTGGAGAGTCTGCATGGCACTTGGTGAGGCACCCAGCCACTGCTACAGGCAGGCCTGCCCCTGTCCACTGGCCCACCTCTTCCTTTTCTGCATAAGATATTATCATGATAGCTTGATGTTTACTCAGTTTCCCCAAATCAGGCTGACCAGGGGATTGGAAAAAAGATGAACAAATATAAAAATAGAGTAAATAGAGAATGTGGGACCTGGTATTTCAGCAGACATCTGATGGAGGAGGGCTGACTATGAGCAGGCTCTGCACATTTATTATATAGATTGTTACCTAAAAGCAATTCATTTTGAGAAATTATTTTAAAACAGAATGGAGATCAAAAGTTTGAACCATCCAATTCGAGTCATCAGCTTCTGCCCACAATTCTCCACTTGTGTGTGGCTAGCACCTGAACCTTAGGTCATGAACTGACAAACTCCATGGCAACCACTGAATTTCCCTTTAAACAGGGTGTCACTATACAACTGGGCAATTTTCTTGGCATGGAGGTATTCTCAAGAGAGATGTCAGTCTCTACCTCTGAGATGTTCGAAGACCCATAATTCATTCACTGCTCCCAACACAGTGTTATGAAGAGAATACCATAGAACATTATGGTCTCCCATACATTCTCAGATATGATTTCTTCAACAATTGCCAAATTCACCCCCCCCCCCCAAAACACACACAACCACACACCAGAGGAAGGATTCCTTCTGGTCAAGATCACCAGATAAAAGTAAGTCATGTCTACACTGGCTCAAGGAGGAGACTCTCCCTCCACACTGAGTCAAGGGGATCCAGTCTGTCAGCACTAGGCCAAAGCAAGTGAATGCTCTATACTATCTAAAGCCAACTGACCTTCTACTCTAGCTCAAACTATTGTCCGCATTTATTCTGGTAAAAGTGAATGTGCACTGGAGAGGGAGAAACAGTGGCCAAGGTCTTGGAGAGAATGGCTGGTGGGTTCCTGCCTTCACCCTGAGGCTCCTCATTTTTAAAATCAGACTATTTTAAAACCTTTGGAACAATAATTTTATTACACAATTTGTCTGAAATAAATTTATTTTTAAAAAAATCTCAGAAGAATGGGAGAAATACAGAGGAGTAGGGCAGGGGGAAATGTCCCAGGGAAAACAGTCTCAGATTCTCAACCACAGCCTATGTTGGGAGGGAATAAGTAACCCTCCCAGCTGTGGGCTGACTGGAAATGAAAGTCTGAAAAAGTAGTTTTATTGAGAAATAAAAGCAAAGGATGCAGAAAAATATATATATTTTTTAAAGTGAGGGTTTCACAGGTGAAAAAAGAACTGACAGTTCTGTTCCTAACAAAGGGGAAAAGCCCACAAATGCTTTCTTTATAGTAAAACACACCAAAGGAATTTATTGTGCGGAAGGATCCTTTAAGGTTAACAAAAGGTGAGAGGCTGTGGGCAAGTTGGCCTTAGTGGGGTCTTACCACTTGCACAATAATTCTTCTCCCTCTGGGCAGCTGGTGCCTCAAGGCTGGTTGGGTGCACTGATATCTCTTTGTACTACTGGACAGTTGTGTTTAAACCTAGGGCTGTCTGAGCCATAAAATACTGTGTTATCACAGAATTCTCTGAGAATAGGACATTTTCCAAGACAAAGAATCAGTCTCAGATGGGTGAGATTACACAGAAAGTTACATAAGGAGGACACCTCTGCTTAATAGTTGGCTTAGACAAACCCACAGTTCATTTCTGGCTTCCAACAATGGATGTTTTTCGCAGGCGGGGGCAGAGAAGACTACTGATGTCCTGGTAGATCCAGAAGTCCTCCCACATGACCCATGCCAAGGCTGAGATATCAGGGTCCACTAAGCATAGTGTCCCCTGGCTGTCTACTGTTGGATTTGGTTTTAGCTCTCCACTTCATCGGAGCCACATTCTTTATTTATATGGACATTTCTTCCCTCTTTCAGTAGAGCCACCTTACTGCTGACACATGGTATGCAACAGCACAATTTTTAGACACAAGAAGCAATTCCCCTAACCACTCACTTCCAGAGCTTCCTGTTGGCATGTTGTTGCCCAGAGTTAGACTGGGAGGGTATATCAGGTGCAGAGGTCCTTGCAGTCAAGAAATGGAAATGAATAGACAGAAGGCTGGCCCTTCTGACAGCTTTCTGCACTACCTGTTTGTCCTCCTCAGGTAGCTGAATCTCACAGGGCATAAGCATGGGGGAGGTGGAAGCACAGGCTCTTTAGGACTCCTTTTGGTGATGCCGGTGAAATAGGAAAGACCCAGAAGGCATGTGTGAGGCTTAACCCTAGGAGGCACCAACTTCCCATGAAACATGCAGCCTGTCCCCTGGCTTTCTGGTGCTACAATATAAGGTAAATGTCACCATGGCTGTTTTAAATTTCCTAGTGGCCAGAGGCATCCAGGTCTTGTATGGATCATAACCCAGATCAAACAGAATGGTCATTATTTCTGGGTCTGGGTGTTTGGTGAGTGCCTCAGTAAAATGCTAGGGTACATACTGCTCACCCTGGGTCAGCCATGGGTGCTGAAGAATTTGCTTGGCTGTGGGCCGCTTCCTGGGATTCAGGGTCAGTATTTAAAGGATAAGCTGACATGCAGCTACTGGAACGCGGTGAGGGATGTTGTAAGTTTCGAGCATGATCTGCCTCAGTAACTCCTGAGTGGTGGGCCCCATAAAAGGGGGGCTCTCCATCAACAGAAAATACAGCATGATGCCCAGGCTCCAGATGTCCACTTGGAGGATGTCATGTGCTTGCTTCAGGACCTTTTCTGGGGAAGATGTAAGAGACTGCCCCAGAAGTGGCTGAGATTTTGGCCAGAGATAAACCAGGTGCTGATACCAAAGTCAATAAGTTTTATGTTGCCTCTGGCATCCACCATAATGTTCTCTGGCTTCAGGTCACAGTGCATTATCCCCTTGTCATGGCAGTGGTCTACCATACCCACCACCTGTTTTAAAAATCCATGGGCCTCTTCCTCCTGCTTGGTCAAATAGCTGTTCCCCATCTATATTCCATTATGATGTAAATATTTCTCTGGGTTTCAATGTCCTGAAATAACTGAATGATATTCAAATGATCTAGGCTCCTCATGATATTTGGTTCTGAGAATACTGGGATATTCTTGGCTTCTTTGTGCACCACTTTGAGTGCCACCTCTGCTCCAGTGAGGCGATGGCAGGCTAGTTTTATCTGTCTAAATCCGCTGCCCAATGACCCATAGAAATTCATAGTGGTCATTGACCACCATCTTCTTGCAAGAGCCTGGGCCCCTACAATACTACACTTGTCTAAATGTTCTGACTATGCATCCTCAGAAGAACAACCAAGAAGGATTCTAGCCCCAAAAATAAAATAAAAGGTATTCAAAGACCCAGACACCAACTGCCGACCACTAAATCCATTATCTGGGTATCTGACAGGTCACAACCAAGAGCTTCCTGCACTTTTTTTTAACATCATTTCTGTTAAATTTATCATCATTTTTTATTATCATAGTGGACTTGTTGTTTAATGGCAGCAAACAAAAATTCTTACTGTTTTGCTTAAGGATACATTTTCTATCTAGGTCTTCTTTTTTATGTAAATTTTTTATTTATATATGACAGCAGAGTGCATTACAATTCTTATTACATATATAGGGCACAATTTTTCGTATCTCTGGTGTATACATAGTATATTCACACCAATTTGTGTCTTCATACCTATACTTTGGATAGTAATGAACATCACATTCCACCATCATTAATTACTCCATACCCCCTCCCTTCCCCTCCAACCCCTCTGCCATATCTAGAGTTTGTCTATTCCCCCATGCTTCAGCTCCCTATCCCACTATGAATCAGTCTCTTTGTATAAAATATTTGGCATTTGTTTTTTTGGGATTGGCTAACTTCATTTAGCATTATCTGCTATAACTCCATCCATTTACCTGCAAATGCCATGGTTTTATTCTCTTTTATTGCTGAGTAATATTACGTAGTGTATATATGCTACATTTTTTTTAGCCATTCATCTATTGAAGGGACATCTAGGTTGGTTCCACAGTTTAGCTATTGTGAATTGTGCTGTTATAAACATAGATGTGGCTGTATCCTTCTAATATGCTGTTTTTAAGTCCTTTGGATATAGACCTAGGAAAGGGATAGCTTGGTCAAAAGGTGGTTTCATTCCCAATTTTCCAAGAAATCTCCATACTTCTTTTTATATTGGCTGCACTAATTTGCAGTCCCACCAGCAGTGTATAACTGTACCTCTTCCCCACATCCTCACCAATACTTATTGTTGTTTGTATGCATAATAGCTGTCATTCTGACTGGAGTGAAATGAAATCTTAGAGTGGTTTTGAGTTGAATTTCTCTAATCACTAGTGATTGTTAACATTTTTTCATGTATTTGTTGATTGAATATACATCATCTTCTGAGAAGTGTCTCTTCAGGTCCTTGGCCCATTTATTGATTGAGTTATTATTTGTCTTTTTTGGTGTTAAGCTTTTTGAGTTGTTTATATATCCTAGTGATTAGTGGTCTATCTGATGTGTGAAGGGGAAAAGATTTGCTCCCAAGATGTAGAATCTCTATTCACCTCACAGATTGTTTCTTTTCCTGAGAAGAAGCTTTTTAGTTTGATTCTGTCCCATTTATTGATTCTTGATTTTAATTCTTGTGCCACAGGAGTCTTATTAAGAAATTGGGGTCTAATCCCACATGATGAAGATTAGGGCCTACTTTTTTTCTATTAGAATAAAGATTCTAGCTCCCCAAAATAACAGAATAAAACAGTATCAACAGACCCGGCCACCAACCACTAAATGCATTATCTGGGTATCTGACAGTCACCACCAAGAGCTTCCTGTACTTGTGGACAAAAACTGCCTCAGCCACTTTCTTATATACCTTGCTATTTGAAACATTTTAGAAATGGCTTCCTGTGTCAACATCAGAGCAAGGAATCACCCCATCACACCTGGCCATAAGCCCCAGTGTTCCTCTCCCTTTGGGCCTTCAGAGTTTTTCTATTTTCAGAATAAGAACAAAGAAATTCTCCATTTTTTTAAGTTGGTTATAAGACTGACATTTGTTTAAAAATTAAAATTTGTATGGAACTTCAACATCTCTTTTATTTTCTGTCTAAAATTCTGTAATAACTTTTTGCTTTGAAGACCTCAATGTATCTACACTCAAGGTATTTATTTTCTTTTTCTTCCAAACTCAAATAACTAGTGTCAAAAGGACTGTGGCACCTCACTCATGTGGTGATACTGTATCAAAATGATATGTTCCCTAGGACACCATAGAGCACAGCATAAACACCTGTGTGGATGAGAGGGAGGAAAGGTTCATCTTAATTTCCCCATAGAGTTCTACACACAATGCATATGCATTACATTTTGATACCAGTAACTGAGGGGAATGAGGTAGAGATATATAAGAAGAGCATTTTCTGTTACTGAATATAGGTTTAAACCAGAGTTGTTTCTTCATCTTAGGTTAAAGGGAATGTCCAAATCAACTTAGCAGAAATACCTGTACAACATACTTAAAATGAAAGGGATGGAAATTCAAATATTTCATGTAAAAATCTATTAGATAGGAAAGAAGATACTTTTTCATGGATACAAGGCAGAGTGAATCAGGAGCTTGTCCTGCTCTCCTTAAAAGAACACAAGTGCCACTGAATAAGCAGTCTTCCCTGCATTCACTATTAGGGCAAAAGTGCTAACTGAACCAGCAGCCTACCTTCATATCCTTATAAGTTCACAAGTCACACTGAACCAGCAGCCTGCCCTGTTCTCCTCATAAAAATACAATTAATACTGTAACAACAGCTCATTCTACTCTTATGACACCCATCTTAGGTAATTACATCATAATAGTGCCATTCTGAAAACAATGTCTTATTCCTAGATTGGGATTAGAATCTAAAAATGTTCTCTGAGAGATAGAAATAGAACATGTTATGGTTGAATTATATTTTTATACAACTTTTTTCCATAGGTGTTGAATTTTGTCATATAGTGTTTCTACATTAGGACTTTCTGGGCTTATAAAGGAAGTACATATTTTTAGTGGTTATGGTTTTGTGAATTTCTGACATCCACTTACCCAATAACCTTTCATCGGGTCCACCTCTTAAAGATTCCACCAACTATCATAACCCCACTGAGGACCAAACTGCTAATACATGAACCCTTGTGTGGGGAGGCACATTGTATCCAAACCACATCAACACAGTTTCCTTATTACACTATTAACGTCTTCAGGGTCTGCCATAAGTAATATTCCATTTAATACTTGATATTGAAAATTTGTCTATTCTTTCCTTCATCATTGTTTTTACAAATTTGAGAGCTTTATTAATCTTTTCAAACAACCAGCTCTTTATCTTACTAATTTCTTCCACTGTTTCTATTTTCAAAAAATTAATGTTTGCTTTTTGTTCTTTATCCTGCTTGATTTTGGTTCATTTACTCCCTAGCCACCCCCCCCCACTATTCAAGATTTCCCAGGTGTAAAAATTATTATCAACTTGTGCCTTTTTTCATTTCTAATGTGTTTTTAACGCTATCAACTTCCAAGTTCTAATTTAGATGTATTCTATCAATTTTTCACTAGGTGCAGTGTCCTTATATTTTCTTGTCCTGTAGATTACTGAGAATCGTGCTTATTTTCCAAGGATTTGGAGATTTTTTTTTTATCTTGCTCTTTTCTAGTTTGACTCATTTATGGTGAAAGACTACACTGAGTGTAATTTCAATTCAATTAAATTTGTAAAGTTGCTTCATGACCTTGGATAGGGTTTATACTTATTTATGTACTTTAAGAAAAACACATGAATCAGTATTCTGTTATTGGATTTAAAATACTATAAATATCTCATATTCCTTCCTTTGAAGATGTACAGCTTATATTTATTTGCTTTGGACATTTTAAAAGAATCTGTATTCTGTTATTCAGTTTAGTGTACTATAAATATCTTCTGTATCCTTATCTTAGAGTGTGTTAAGTTCTCCTCTATCTTTGCTGTTTTCTGCCATGTTGTACTTCAAAAATCTAAAGGTTTAAACCCTCACCTCTTACATCTCACCCAACATAAATACATAAATAAGTAAATCATGACAATAATAACATTATCCATGTTCAATACAAAGATAAAAGTGGATCAGAGTCAATAATGTGATATTATCTTCATGCCCTACACTATTTGGTGGATATCTTTTGATTACCAGAATCTTGAAAGTATTTACATGTATCTCCTCAGAGTTACATGTTGTTGTTTTTACTTTTCCTCTGGATGATGTATTAAGATAAATTCTGTTTCCTTACTGGAACTTATGATACTCCCAAATTCCTCCATCTGACCTTAACCTTGAAGTAAATTTCATGTTATTTTCCAAATCAAGATTATTCAGACATATTTGTAATTCATCAGCCACTGGAATGAAGATTAACCATGGATTCTAAGGTCCATTACCATTTTTCTTATACACCATTTCCACATTTCTCTTTCACAGATGAGACAGGAGGAAAATCTGAGTAAGAAAGTTTATTTTTACAAAAAGTATTCTCACACTCAACTGAATTTAGGGCCTATTGATTTTCATCAGTATTTGCTTCTATGTTCCAACCTCAAATGGGCCTTCAAGGTGGCTTCTTCATATTTTTACTCACACACCATTTCCTTCTGTGACTTTTGACAACTCAAGGGCTCTTTCCATAACAATCTTCTTCTCCACCCACTCTTCACATGATGTGTCCCTTACTTCACTGAGAAGAATGAAGCCAGGCACTAGAAATTGGTAACTACAGAGTATTTCATGAAAATGTAGATGAATTTAAAGTTCTTTTAGCAGCTCATGGAATCTTTTTTGAAAATTAAGCCATATTTGGCATAACCCATGTAAGTTTTAGCAAATATAAAAAATAATATTATAATTCCATATTTTATCAGATAATAATCAAATGAAACTAGAAATCAATAAGAAAAAAGAAACTACATAAAACAGATTGAAAATACTTTTTTAAAAAAATAGATTATAAAATAAATAAGAGAAGAAATCAAGAAAATCTTTAAAACAAATGATAACATAAATACAACATATCAAAATTTCTGGGACAGTATATAAGCAGTTTGAAGAGAAAAAAATATATAGCTTTTTAAGATAATTCAATAGTCTTGTTATTTCAAGTTTAAATATTTATACTAACTTTGGCATCTGGAAGGCATCTTCCTGTCAACATTCAAGGCATTCAATTACATTTTCTTCCAAATAATTCATATCAAAGTATAGTAGTGTCTCACTCACATCATGATACTATAACAAAATGCTCTGCCCCCTAAGAAGAGTAAAGCCTTAAAACTTGTGAGGTTGAGAGGGAGGAAAGTTTCATCATACTTTCCCCATATAGTTCTTACCAGATTTTTCATTAGATACACTGGAATGCCTTATTTTTCTGTATCATTTCATCTTCTGAAAGGCACCAAGTTCGATTCCATAGTTTTTCTTATGAATTAAGCTGCTATAAACATTGATGTGGCTGCATCATTGTGGTATGTATATTTTAGTCCTTTAGTTACATACTAAGGAGTGTAATAACTTTGAAAAATACTGGTTCCATGTCAAGTTTTCTGAGGAATATCCATGCTGCTTTCCAGAGTGTTTGCACCAATTTGCAGTTCTACTAACAATGTATGAGTGTACATTTTACTTACATCGTCACCAACTTTAATTTCCATGAAATGTAATCTCAGTGTATGTTTTTGTTTGTTTGTTTTTTGTTTTTTGGTCATAGATTGTTTTTAGTACCAGGGATTGAACCCAGGGGTGCTTAACTACCAAGTCAAATCCCCAGAACTTTTTAACATTTTATTAGAGACAGGGTTCCACTGAGCTGCTCAGGGCCAACCTAAGTTGCTGAGGTTGGGTTTGAATTCATCATTCTCCTGCCTCAGCCTCCCTAGTCACTGGGATAATAGGCATGTGCCACCATGCCTGGCTTCATTGTAGTTTTAATTTGCATTTCTCTAATTGTTAGAGATGTTGAATTTTTTTTTACATATTTCTTGACCATTCATATTTGTTCTTCTGTAAAATATTTAGCGATATCCTGTACCCATTTGTTGTTTGGGTTATTTGTTGTTTTTCTTGTTTTGTTTTTTGGTGTGAGTTTTTTGGTGTTCTTTGTATAACCTAGAGATGATTTTCTCACATTCTTTAGGTTCTATTTTCATGTTCTTGATTGTTTTCTTTGCTGTGAAGAAGTTTTTAGTTGAATACCACTCCATTTGTTGATTCTTCATTTTACTTCCTGTACTTTAGGGTTTTTTTTTTTTTAGGAAGTTGCTTCCTTAGTCAACATGATGGAGAGTTGGGCCTATTTTTTTTTTCAAGTAGTTCTAGAGTATTTTTCTAATGCCTAGCTCCATAATCTATTTTGAGTTGAGTTTTGTGCAGAGTGAGCTTTTTGTGTTGATTTTCTCTTCTTCTCATTCCTTTTAATTTTTCTTTCTTCTTTCTTTCATTTTGTTTTTCTCTTCCCTGTAATTATTTTAGTGTAAAGTACAGTATTGGAACTAGGTGTCAAATGGTGATATATGAAAAAAGTCAAGAGATGAGAATTTCATATCTACAGTTAAACAACTTCCCACTGTATACAGTAACTTTCTTCAAAATATTAAATAATGGATAAGGATTTAAAAAAACAATACTTTTCCATCAAAGAACCTATATGTACCACTCATATGATGTATGAAAATGACACTTTATATCTGAGATTTTCCTGGTAAACACCCACAAACCTGACTTAATTATGGGAATATAGCAAGAAAATACCAGTTAATTGGCATTTTGAAATAATATTTGTATTATGAACTCTTAATACATAAAAATGTACAGATCTGTACTGTTCAATATAGTTACTTCTGGCCACATATGATCATTGAATGCTTGAAATGTGACCAGTATGAGTTAAGATGGACTATACATGCAAAATAAACAACAGGTACCAAAGAATTAAAACAAAAGAAGGGATACAATTAGTCATTAAACACCGATTATGTACTGAAATAATAATTTCTATATTTGAGTCAAAATACATTATTAAAACTAAATTTGTTGATTTTTATTTTTTACTTTAAAATGTTTAATCAGCACATAAAACTATATATATATTCAGGTATGCAAAACGATTGTATGTGTGTATACACACAGATATATATGCACATATCATGTATGTATCATGTATTGATCACCAGGGTCAAATTAATTAATATAGCCATTACCACTCAGTTACTATGATTTCCAGAATTTTATATGTAGTAATTGTAACATTTCAAATTACATATGGTCCATGTTCCATCACGGACCATATCTATTTGATAGCTCTATACCTAACTTATAAATCTTAATTTTCTTTACCATGTTAATTGGATCTTTATAGAAATCTCATAAAACATCAATCTGTATAAATGTAAAAAAATATCAATACCTTAAGCATACCATATTCAAACTGTGGATAACCAAATATAAATAAAAATAAATTGAAAGAAGTTCTATTAAAAAAAATCACCTTAGCTCTTTAGGAGCAAGCATGGAATTTATCAGACATTGCTAAGAAACCTTACAAATAAAAAAATGCAGCAAAATATTTAAAGCATTGAAATATAAAAACCACCCACTTAAAATTCTGTATTCAGTAAAATTATCCTTCAAATGTGATGCAGAGATCAAGACTTTCTCAACAAAAATTGAGGTATTCTTTGACAGTATACCTGCCCTGCAAGAAGTATTAAAAGGAGTGTCTCAGAGGAAAAGAAAATAACACAGCTTAGAAAACAGATCTACATATAGACATGATGAGTATTAGACAAAGAATAAGTGAAAGCAAAATGCAAAAACAAATTTTTCCTTATTTTTAATTAGTCTGAAACCATTGTGCTAATACTAATTAGCTGTATTTAATTCGAATCTATACAATTTTACATTTTGCTCTCCAGCCCACATGAAACACCAACCAAATCAAACCACATTCTGGACCATAAAATACACTTTAACAAACATACAGTAGAAATTACAATGCCTAATCTCAGATCACAATGAATAAACTAGAAACTGACAATAGGAAGATAGTGAAAAGCCCTGAATACTGGAAAGGTAAAAAAAAAAAAAAAAAAAGAACTTCTCAAGTGACATAAGAAATCTCAAGAGAAATTTAAAAGCATTTCAAAATAATCAAAAATCAAATTACAAGTTATAAAAATTTGTAGGGAACATTAAAAACAGCAGGAAATTGATAATGTTGAATTAATATAAAGAAGAAAGATCTGAAATCAATAACCTAAGCTTCTCACTTAGGAAACCAGAAAAAGGAAAGCAGACTAAATCTTAAATAAACGGAAAAAAAAATAATTAAAATTTGAGCAGAACTCAATGAAATTGAGAAAAGGATACCAAAAGAGGAAAATTAATGAAAAAAATATGGTCTTTTGGAAAGATAAAATTGGTAAGAATCTAATCAAGATAGCTAAAAGTGTGTGTGTGTGGGAGAGAGAGAGAGAGAGAGAGAGAGATAAGAAGAGGAATCATAAATTACTAACATTGGAAATGAAAAACAGGCCATTCCTACATTTTCTCTGAATATTAGAAGGATAATAAAGTAATATTATGAATATTTATGTAATCAGAAACTTGAAAACCTAGATGAAATGGAATAATTTCTTGAAAGACAAAATCTACCAAAATGCCTTCTACGAAAATAAGTAGATGATCTGAATGGTACTGCATATATTAAAAAAATTGAGTGAATACCAACAAAGTATTATTGTATTTTAAAGTTAAAACCAATATATTTCTCCATTTTTCCCATGTTTAATGCCTCTCCACTATGGATCAGCATCCACTTATCAGAATATTCCACCTTTGGCTTTTTGGGATTGACTTATTTTATTTAGCATGATATTGTCCAACTCCATCCATTTACATGCAAATGCCATAATTTTATTCTCTCTTAATGCTGAGTAACTTAAATTGTTGAGGCTGAGGATATTGCTTAGTCTTTGAATGAAAGAGGTAGAAATGATACTTCATCACTTTCTATGGGGACACACAATAGAGGCCAAGATCCTGGAAAGTAAGAAACTGCATAGACATCTACCTTTCTCACAGGTGCCACAGGATAATCTTATCTTTTAAATTATCAAATCTTGGTCAGAATGGTATATCCCATTCATGAGAACCTTATGTGATAATTCAATCAAGTATGAGAAAAAATTCCTTCATGTTCTCAGAGTAATAAACTAAATATGAGGTAAAGGAAACTGCAAAAGACATGGAAAGAAAATGATGAAATGAATGGAGAAACAAGGAGGAAAATATTAAAATTTTATTTCTAGCAAAATTAGTTATTACATTAATTATTCAATGACTATTTAAGTTCAAAGCCAAATAAGATATACTTTAACTTGTGAGGAAAAATCCTGATAAAACTAGATTAAAAATATTTGGATTAAATTTTAATCATAGGATGAAAAACCTGTTTATGTGTATAAGCACATGTAAATCAAGACCTGACAGGTTACATTTTTCAGGGGTTCTTTTTGTCTTCCCTGCATATTTTTTCCTGGTTCCTCCTGAACTTAGTACTAGCTACACCTACATTTTCTTACATCAAGGATCCGGAAGCCTAACTTTCAGATACCTCAACCATAGATATACTGGGTTTTGAGAAAAACAATTTTCACAAGAAAGACAAAAACATCTTTTAGATTTGTCAATAACAAGAACAACTACAAAAAGCAAAAACTCACTAAGAACGTTCAAGACTTGGGGTGGGGGTGGGGGGCTTGGGTTGTGGCTCAGCTGTAGAGCGCTCACCTGGCACGTGCTAGGCCCTGGGTTCCATCTTAGGCAACGCATAAAAATAAATGAAATAAAGGTATTTGTGCAGAGCAGCACACCCCAGCAACTCACCCTAAATGTCTTTTTCTTTTAAAGGTCTTCTCCCACAAACGCGAAGAATGGAATCCTCAGGCCAGATGGATCAATGTGGATCACAGATGGATCACATTGAAGATCAATGTGGAAGACTCTCAGTTCAACGCACTGCGTGAGGATGGGTCTTCTTTTCTGCCGCCATCGTCTTCTTCGCCGCTGTCTTCTTCTTCCCCGCCGCCATCGTCATCGTCTTCTTCTTCCCTGCCGCCGTCGTCGTCGTCGTGCAGCCGCCGCCGCCGCCGCCTTCTTCTTTTTCTTCTTCTTCTTCTTCTTCTTCTTCGCCGCCGCCGCCTTCTTCGCCGCCTTCTTCTTCTTCGCCGCTGTCATCTTCAATTACCTTCTGCGAAGTGTGTCTGGCAAGAGGTCTTATATAGCCCTTGGGTTACTGTGATTGGCTCAAAGTTATGCTAATTAGGGTTTGAAAAAATGTACCAATGCTATTGGTCCAGACTTTGGCCAATCAGGTTTGGAAATGATCTAATGCTATTGGTCAATTCTACATTCCCACCATTCATTCATGTCTGCCCCACTTCCATTTTCTCAATGGAGGTTGAGTAATGGGAAATTGAGGTTGTGGGCCCAGCTGCAGTGATGCATTGCATGGGCTTCTGCAGCAGGCCTCCCTGCTGTGCCAAGGCCTGGCTGCTGCACATGACAGGTCTGACAGGTCAGGGAGCCTTGACTCCCTAGGCACTGGCTCCAGGCAGCAGCAGGGCCGCTGGAACTCTGACCCACCCAGGCCAACACCCCACCTCTCTTGCTTCTTGGCAGGGATTAGTAGACAGCCTGTGTGACTTTGTAGCCAGGGCCATCAGTGCTTAAATACACAAAGAAGATAGACTTTAATTGCAGGGGGAAATCCTGATAAAACTGGATATAAAATATTTGGATTAAATTTTAATTATATGATTAGGTGTATAAGCACATGTAAATCAAGACCTGACATGTCTTGCAGAAAATGAGCAACAACACTGGGGACAAAACCAGGCACAGTATTGGCACTCAATAAATTTGAGCTATTGGGTATGCACGTGTATCTGGAATGTTTTCCCACTAGAGGAGAATGTTACAGTCAGTTCTTGCTGTGTAACAAGACAACTTAAATTTTCAAGGCTGAAAACAACAAACTTTACCATTTCTTACATTATTGCTTCTCGTAATTCAGTGGGTCCAGAATTCAGGTAAGGCACAGCTAGACAGTTCTGCCCCATGTGGCATTGGTGGGATTCAGGTAAGGCATAGCTAGACAGTTCTGTCCCATGTGGCATTGGTGGGGTTCACTAACTGCCCTCAGCTGGTGGGACCTTCCAGGTCCCACTGGGCTAGAAAGTCCAGAAGGCTCCCTCATTGCCTGACCCCATGGTATGTTTCCATGTGGTTGCCCCTTCTTCATGGATGTCTCATCATTCAGTCATGGTGTGAGTTTTTTCACAGCATGACCTTGGCTTCCAGAAAGATGGTGGGAAGAGCCAACCATGTTCATAATGAGGCCCCAAACTGGCAATTTGTCAATTCTGCTGCATTCTGTTGCCCAGGAAGCCACTTGATACAAAGTGCCAGAAGATGTAGCCCACCACTCCTTGGGTGGAGCAGTGAGTGTTTAAAGAGGAAGTCATCAACAGTGAGTGTCTTTGAAAGCCACATCCCACAGAGAGGATCCAGAACTTTCCTGACTATCCAAATGCTCCAACCTATCATGCCTCTAGCTCTTGGAACAAGCCTTTCTCTCCCCCTGCCTCGCTTGGCCTGACTAACTTGTCCTCACTCTCCCTGGTCCTGATTCAACCACCCCTGCCTCTAGCAAGGCTTCTGTGTTCCCCTAGATTGACTTGGTGCTCAATAGCTACTTCTCAAACATCTTGTCCTCTCTTCCTGAAGTAAGGTTAGCACTCCTGTCAGTAATTATAAGTCTGGTACCTGGAACCTTTCAAACATGGAAGACATGGAGTACAGGGTCATCTATGAAGGATTTCATTCCCAGATCCTGATTCAGGGCCCAACACCATAGAAATAGACCACAGATGTCATCATCAAGAGTGTTGACTCTTGTGTTCTAGCCTCACCTTGGTCCCTTCCTCCTGGTATGGGTTGGAGGTTGCAGATTCCCCAGGAAGCAACGTCTGGGATGGACAATGTTCAGGACATTTAGTGGGATGGGAGGGAGGAAAAGGATTGGGGCTGGAGGCTGAGGATGTCACTCAATGGCCGAGTGCTTTCCATGTGCATGAGGCCCTGGCTTCTGTACCTAACAGCAGGACCCCCCCAAAAAAGCAAGTATCATACTGAGAGAGACTGGGCTGTGATGAACCTGAACAAAGCTATCAGCCAACTCTGAAGATGGGCCATCACTCTGATTGTGGCCAGTGTCTGTGTTATTATTACCAGGCTTTACCAGGCTTTGGAGGCCTGTTGTTTTTGGAAGAAGATGTAGCCTTGAGCAGAGGGGACACTTCAGTGGAAGCCAGTGCCTGGAGCAGGCTGGAGCTGAAAATATTTCTCTGACACCATGAGTGCAGGGGAATATGTCCTTTGTCCTGAACTGGATCTGCACAGCCTGCAAGAGTGACACTGGTCTAATATCTCTGGACTTCCTGTTGTATTTTGGTGATGAAGAAAAAATTGTACACCTTCTTCCCCAACTCCCAAGAAGGTCTTACAAATGAACCTGGAAATGCCACTAAGTTTCTTGGGCTGCTGTGCCAACATTTACACAGACAGGCACCATCTGGCTTGGGAGGAGGCACTGCTGCTACAGGAAGGGATACCACACCCTACAAACATGAGGGGAAAACACAGTTTTATCTTGATGGGAAGCCCCTATGCATGGGTTCAGTACCCATTCTGGGTTCTCCAGGCTGACAGATCACAGTGGAAGAACTGAGCCTCCTGCTTTCAGATCTATGGATCCTTGCTAAGTCTTCTGCTTCTAAGACAATGATATAGCTAAGGTGCTTTGGTGGATATTTGTGTGACAGTGACAATGTTTCCTGATCACCAAGATGCCAGTGGCTATTGGCCATTCCCTGACATGTCTATCCAGGCAGCAAAGACAATGAGAAGTTTATATCATGGGGAAGAATCTGGGCAGGAGAGGCTTGTAAGAGGCCATCCATGGGTGATCTGTAATAATGGCAGCTTTCCCAGGCTGAGACCAGTCTGTTAGTTTTTAATGATCATGTGCTATGTACCAGGCTCTAGGCAAAGTTCTTCAAGTACTTTGCCTTGTTGAATCCTCAATACCTTCCTCCCATTTTGCTGACAATAGAGCTGAAACTCACATGACCTCACCAGTGGCAGTGACTTCAATGGGATTCAACTTTTGGAGATCTGGATCTCCAAAGCCTAGGTTAGCTCTCAGTCACTAGATGCATCATGTATCCTGGCTAACATCTGTACATTGAGGAAGTTCTAAAGTGAACTCGGCCCATCTTGTCTTTAACTGGCTGGCCATGTTAAATGACAATAGCATTGTGACACTGATAACAATGCTATAGATGTTTCCCCTTCTTCCTGCACACTCTTTCCTCTGTCTCTAACTCTCTCCCTCTCTTTCTTCTCTGCTCATTGATTGAAGGTCTATGTTATGTGAGACACTGCAGATGTACAGAAAATGAAGTCACTTGTCCTCTCCTCTCTCTGTCTTCTGGGAGCTGCAGTCCTAGGAAAACCAGACACACAGGCAAATGTTTACAAAGCAGTGAGAACTGTGAGAATGCAGAGATTCAAAGAAAGGTCCTCAGGAACATGCAAAGGCAACTTAAAAGCCTGGAAAAGCTTAAGCAAGGAGTCTCTTGAACTTTGACTTGACCTGGGTAGACAGAGAACCCACTGGAAAAAAACAAAGGAGTGAGGGAGACCTAAGCCAAAGGAAGGCCCAGTACCACAGCAGGTGTGCATCCATGTAGAAGCAAAAGAACTGGCAGGCTGGGGGGACCTGGGCTTGGGTGGAAGTCTCAGATGTGAGGGAAAGATGGCAGGGCTCCAGAGAAAGCTCTTGTGGTCATGACAGGTCTGGAATGCCATGCTCAGGTGACCAGACTTAGGACTGGGGATCCATGACAGATATTTAAGTGAGAAGGGATCAGATGGGTTTCATGGCTTGGAAAGATCAGTAAAGAGGTGTGTGTAAGCCGAACAGAGGACAGAAACAAGCTGGGGAGAAACTGGAGCCAGGGAAATGAAGCCAGAGATGGCTCAGGCGGAGGGGGGTCTTCTGTTCCCCATGGCCCTGGCCTCTGAAAATCTGTGTGTGCCAATGGGTTCAGCAGGGCCTGCTTTGCCCTCTGCAAGCACTTGCCTGTGTGAATAAGATGGGGCTAGGCAGCCCTGGAAGAAGCCATCCTAGGGTGGGCTTTCAGGCTGCCCAGTCCATAGAGACGTTTCCAAGTTCTTTGAACACTCTCAGAGACCACCACGTCTTCCAAGCTGACCTTTCCCGAGTTCTCTGTGTCTTTAACTTTATTTCCATCAAAGACCTTCACTAGGGTCAACAAACAGGTTGGGCCATATGGAGTCCACCCCGTTATCTTATTGAGAAGCCCCATAGCTGGTTTGTCCCCAGCAGAGAAGAAAGTGTCTGGCAACAGTTTCTCTCTTCCACCCTGAAATAAAAGACAATGTGGCTGATGTTTTTCTGCTCTCAATTTCTCCAGCCACCCGCACAAGCCAAGCCTCAGTCTATATTAATACTAGTACTTGGGATGACATTTTCTTCTACTGTCTTTTTTGTCTTCCTCCTTCATTTTCTAATTTGCCTAATGTGCATAATTCAAGCCAGTGTATCAAGTCATCCACAAAACTATCACATTACTAAGTTCCTTCCTCTCTATCAACCCCATCTCTGTCTCTCACAGAAATTAGAGGCAGGTGACTGCAAACCTGCAAGGGCAGGAAATAGAATTATGAAATGTGTTAATTGAGATATCAAGTCTGCTTTTATTCCAGGCACTTTCATCCCTAAGCCACTTTGAAGCTTACCTTTCTGACACTGATTCTCATTAGATGGTGCTGTTCATGGTGAGTGGTGTTTACACATGGTATACATATGTCATGCCTAGGCCTTAAGACTGGTGGGTCCAGATGATTGGTGGGTCCAAGAGGAGGACGAAGACAGCCAAGAGGGTCCAGGTAGTAGAGGGCAGAGATGGCAATGAGAATGGGCATTAGGGAGAAAGCATGCTGGGGAGGTGAGGTGTGGGCTACAGAGATTCCACCAAAATGCATTGTTTTAAACTTTCCCCTTTGCATGAAGTTCAGGGTCTGCAAGTTCATTGGCAAAATACATTACTTTATTTTCCTCCTTCTTTTGTATTCTCCTCATGCTCTTCCCAGTCAGACATGGACCTGCTGCCTGCTAGGCTTCTCAGGAGTCTAAGTCAACACCGTGCAAAGTGGTTGAAATGAAAGTTTGTGCACATTTAAGTGGGTGAGGGTTTCCCATGGAGCAATGGGATTTACAGTCAGGCATAGGATAAAAATCTTTCTCTCTGCCTCCTGGTAGGGCTTAACATTTTTCCATAAACCTACAGTCATGGCAAAATGACAACAAGACTCAGCCAATATGGTGCCAACTTGATGCTCTGTGGAGAAAACTGAACTCTTCCCTCCATTTGCTGCTTAGCACTGGAATGTGGCTCTCTCTTCAGAATGACTTTGTCACAAAAGGCACCTTACAGTCTCTGAATTCTGGAAGGCTGAAAGTAGGAGACAGCTAAGCATCAGCAAGGCGACCAGGACAGAAGAAGAGCTGACAGTGTATCTGTTGGAAACATTCCTCAGGATTGTGATTTATTACTTATGTTCAACTTCACTTAATAGAAGGTCCAAGTGGGCAGGAACTATTTTTGCTTCATTCACTGTTGTGTCTCCAGAGCTCCTGGCCCCAGTGCTGGCTCTTGGTAGATGATGTAAAACTACTTGTTAAATGAATGCATCAATATACATGTGCCCGATTGATGCTCCCAGCAAGATCAGGTATTATTGTTCCAATTTTCCTGGTCACAATATTAAATATTTTAAATAATGCTGATTCTCTCTCTCTCTTTTCTTTTGCTGACAATGGTAGATGAGGGTGGTTACATTTATCATTTCATAAGCTACAAGATATTGAAACAGGATCACAAAAGAATAGAAGACTAAACAAGAGCCAGGAAGTATATGCATTTGTGGCTAATTGCATTCATTGATAAGATATGGATTATTTCCCTTCAGGGAGAAGGTGGCTGTCTCTGTTGGAACAGGAAAATGTGGTTATTTGGGAAGAACACATTGAAAAGTATAAATATGTATAATATATATATATATATATATATATATATATATATATATATATATATATATATATATACTGGCAAAAGGGTGGGCTGCATTGGTTAAACATTGTGCTTGACTGCCTGTCATTTACAATGAAATTAAAGTGTGTGTCCTCCCAAAATTTATATGTTGGAATCATAACACCTGATGCAATGATATTAGGAGGCAATGGCTTTGGAATGTAATTAGGTCATGACAGTTATAAGACCCCAGATAGCTTTCTTGCCCTCTTTCTCTGAGATGAGAACATAGTGAGAAGGAGGTCATTTACATGCCAGGAGAGAACTCCCATCAGAACTTAACCATGCTGACAATTTGATTTGGGATTTCCCAGCTTCCGGAACCATGAGAAATAAGTTTATTGTTTAATCAACCCTAACCATGGTATTTTCTTACAGCATTTGTTGTTTCTTCCTAGCTACATTCTATCTTAGTTTTCTTATAAACAGAACCAGAGATGGGAAGTTATGTACTGAGGATATGTTCTCAAGCAGTGAGTGAAGAAAGCAAGATAGGAGATGTTATGGTTTCTGTATGAAGTATCCCCCAAAATCTCTTGTTCATGCAGAAATGTTCAGAGATAAAATATTTGGATTATGAGAGCTATAACCTAATTAGTACATCCAATTTGAATGGAGTGACTGGGTAGTAACTATATGCAGGTGGGCATGGCTGAAGGAGGTGGGTCCTCGGGGCATGTTCTGGAAGGGTTCTTCTTCCAGTGGGTCCCTTTCTCTCTCCATCTCTCTCTTCTCCTCTCTCTCACCATCTCTCCTCCACCCTCTGTTGACTTCCCATGAGCTGAGCACCTTTCCTCTGGTGGGCCATTCCGCCATGATGTGCTGCCTCACCTTGAGCCCAGATCAATGGAGTCAGGCATCTATGGACTGAGTCCTCAGATACCACCAGTCTAAATAAACTTTTCCTCCTCTACAATTGTACTTGTTGAGTATTTTTAACACAGTGACACCAAAGCTGACTAAAACAGAAAGAGAGAAACAGAAAAGGTGTGTTTTCAAGAGCAGTGTCACCTCACCTGTTCTTTGGGGAGCTCTGGAGTATGATCTGTACCACAGGGTCATTTCCTCTTTGAGATAAAGGAGAGAGATCTTTGGACTAAATACCTAAGATGTGGCTGCATGTCATGCCAGGGAGTGGGAGATAAAGAAGGACATGTCTCCCAAATACCTCCAGGGAAGACAATGTACATCACTATGAACAGTTCTCTGGGAAAGATGACAGGTGGGGACATGAACAATAGCTCCCCCAACAGACAGTTCAAAGGCTCCAGGGGTCTGGGTGGGACAATATATTTGTTACATTTTGCTGGGTAATAGCTCATTCCCAAACTCAGCTTCTTAAAGCAATAGTACATATTTATTTTGTCTCACAATGTTTGTGGGTAGATTTTCTGGGAGTGGGTCAGCAGAGATTCTGACTCAGAGCCTTTCATGAGGCTGCAGCTTTGGTGCCACTGGGGTGCAGTCTCATGTGGAAGCTTGGCTGGGGCTGGGGCATGTATTTCCACAGTGATGACTCTCACACGGCTGGTAGGTCCTTGCTGGAGGAGGCCCCAGTTTATTCTGCCATGGGCTTCTCCACATCTGGCTGTAACATCTTGTAAGAGTACAGCTACTTCTTCAAGAGTGGGTAACAAAAGAGATCAAAGAAGAAGAACACTGCCTTCAGAAGCCACATACCCTTTACTGTGCCATCATCCATTGGTTGTGCAAATGAGCTCTGGCTCAGTGTTAGAGTGACCTATGTTAATAGCCTAAATACCTGGAGGTAAAAATCATGACTCATGGGTATCCTCAAGGAGTGTGGTTGCCACACCCAAATTTGATTTCAAGTCCTTACCTTATGCATGGGTGACCAGGTAACTTCAGTTGTCTTCCTTTCTCTACAGGAATTAAGAAATATAAATAAGCAGGAAATAATCATATGTCCTCAGTCCAGCCAGTCAGATACCCTCTCACAGATTCCACATCCTGGTGAGTTAATGATGCAAAAAAAGAAGAGTTCCAAGCTATGGGCCACAGAAGACAGAAGCTGAGCAGAAACTCCTCCCACTGTAGCTAAGACTCCAGCTCCATCACCTCCTATGGCTTCTACGATTCATTTTCACTTTCTAAACCTAGTTTGCAAAACCTCCTTCCAATTCTGGGACATATAGGCTATGCATTGAATAAATTAAATTTTGCTTAAACCAGTTGGATGTGGCTTATCCTTCATAACAGTCAAACCCCCTAACAGAGAAGCTGCTTTTTTCATGTTTTCTGGAATGAATATGTGTTTCTTTTATACTTGGGTGGGGGCAGGATGTAGAGAAAAGACCTTTGAAAATACTAAAAGACTCAGACCAAATTAAAACTCTTCCTAAACACATCTTTCTTCTTGCCTGAATAATATATTTCTCACCTCATTCAGATGTAGATACACACAAGCCCACCACCTTAGGAAGAAGACAGAGGGTGTGAGTCCTGTTCAGTTTGGGCAGTGTGTCAAATTCCATCCAGTCACTTTATGGTCACTGATACTGTGCTTCTTTGAACACCAATAGACATCGCCATACTAACAGCTAGAGATGGGACAAGATCCCTGAGACAGGAAAACAGTCTCTTGCCCAGTTGTCTACCTTTTAGGATTCATGTTGTTCATAAGTCCAAAGCCAGAAGATCAACTGAAGGAAGCTGTAAAGTCTGTGGCCCACTGAGATCTGGGTGTTAGAAAATTAAGTACAGTGGTTTCATATATAAAAAAAAAATGTAATATAAGAAAATCCATCTCTATGCTCTGGGACAGAGGAGAAAGGAGAAAGAGCTGGAACAACCCAGCCTGCTTTTCTACAGGCAGCAATACAGGCTCCAGAGTCAGTGTGAGTTGGGAAGATGAATTTGGTCCTCACCCAGTCAGAACTAATTCCAGAAAGGCCTGATGTGTGACCATCCACCACATCAAACTTTATTCTGGTGTCTAATATATTTGTTTTGCATGCAATGTCATGTGAAACACATCCAGCCAATTTTTCTGGTTCTTAAATACAGAAAATGGGCAAATAAAACTGTCTCCCCTGGGATTACTGAGAGAAGAGTTGCTGCTTGCTGCGCCCCTCCCCTGACTCAGGCAATGGCAAGGCCCTACTGAGGTGGATGGCGCAAGGCGTCCATCCTCTGGAGGAGCGCAGTATGTTTCTGGGAATGGGCTGATTTGTTTTTGTATTCCTTTAATAAGTATACTTGTGACTTCTCATATGACCATTAAGTATGAAGGAAAAAACATGACTTTCCCAATTAATACAACTACTTCTAAAGAATGGATCTGTTTGCTCTAAATGCAATGATTCAGCTGTGGAGTGTAAATTGTTAATGTCTAATGAAAAACTCCCTGTATTCCTGTCAAGGAAGTTTTTGAGAAATTAAATTAAAATCTAGAGAAGAAAAATTAATGTTAAGAAGACAGATTAGTGCTTAGTACTGGGCAACTTGTTCTTGTTCCTGTGCACAATGGTTTGTGCTCTTACTCTTGTTTGATTAAAACTAATAACAAGTCAACCACTTGCCATAACCATGGCACCGGTTCCAGTCAGTAAGTCAAGAAAGAATAGTCAAGGTATAGGCCAATAGTTTGGGACATTTGTAACTATTATTAAAAGTTAACTAAGCAAAAACAGCTCAAAGCAAAACACGAACTGAAAGTACAAATGTTTGCTTATGTATAAGCCAAGATACATTCTTCTATTCTGATTGTAGCTAGGTAATATTTTGTTTCTTTGAATAATGATTCCTGTTTTGTAACCACAAAGTACTGTGAGCCTGCCAAAATGAAAAGTATATATGATCAAGTTCACAAGTAAAGATTGGGATCAACACCTGCACTTTGGTGTCTGTGTTGTTTCTCCACCCCTCTTTCGCCGACTCCTCACCATCCGTTCGTCTCCTGAGACCCCCTGTTGGAGCTGGTCTCCGACAGCTGCTCTTTAAGAAGTCTCCTGAGGGAGACTCAGGGATGCCTGTCCTCTACACAGATTCTGCTGTCTCTCTAAAGGCTCACCCATATGCAAGCAGAAAATTCACCTGTATTTTTATTTTTTGTTGATTTTCCATAAACTTCTGTTGTGACTTCAGTTCCTCAGAGACTACACATCAAATGAAGTGAGATTGAGTATTGGAGGTTCCCTGTTAACTGGAAGTAGTGATTTCTCTCTCTCTCTCTCTCTCTCTCTCTCTCTCTCTCTCTCTCTCTCCCTCTCCCTCTCCCTCTCCCTCTCCCTCTCCCTCTCCCTCTCCCTCTCCCTCTCTCTCTCTCCTCCCAATGCCCCCAAGGAGATGATTTTAATAAAGAAAGACATTTCTGCCTGCTGGGATGGTACACTGTGGAAGTTGAGCAGCTATAAGTAGGGGAGAGAGAGAGAGAGAGAGAGAGAGAGAGAGAGAGAGAGAGAGAGAAATTTTAATAGTGAGAGGAAGAAATAGAAAACTGAACACCATCAATTGAACACCATCATTCAAGCATACGAAAATCTTCTAGATAGTTCAGTGATAAGCAGGAAATTGCTAATAAAGAAAGAAAGAACAACGACCTTCATAGAGGAGAATATTGCAGTTAGAATGGTTTTTTATTCTTTTTGATAGTTGGGCAGGTAAGCTAATAGCAATAGAATTTACTTTAAAGATCAACACTACAGATACTGCTGTTTATTACTGATAGTAATGTGGCTCCAGTAAGGGGAATATTAATTCTCATAAAAGCCATTGCAGCAGTCCATTTAGGCCCTGTCTGACCTGCACACACATGGGTTTCCCACTGTTGGTTCACATCTCTGGCAGGAGTTTTGTTTGGATTATACCAGGACATCTGCTCCTTGAAAATCTGTGAGAACCATTTCAGCTGCCGGTTTCAGTTCTATGGCTGATGGAACTGGGGGTGACCTTTCTCAGAATTATTTTAGCATGGAGTGATTAATTAACTCATCTGGATCCTGAATATATTTGTGTGACATAGGTGGGAAGCCAAGTGTGATAGATGGGACATCCATCCCTCTGGAAATTAGTGAGAGATAAAAGAAATGATACCCTAAGGCACTTGGCTCAGTGCCAGGTGAATCCTGAAAAAATGCCAGCTATAGAGGGAAATGGTGAATGTAGCAGATGGTGCTGGATTTTGCACTCAAAATGTCAGGGTTAAAAGTCCCAAGTCTTGTGTTCTCATAGTTCCAATATATACCCACAAGATACTTAATTACACAGAGAAGAAGTAATCATTTTGCAGTGGAGGAGCATGCAGGCACCACCTGAATGATAGGTTCAAAGCTCCCTGAGCAATCACTGTGCTGACCATGCCTCCTGATACAATGCACTGAATGGGACGCATGACTGTAATGCCAGCAGCATGGAAGGCAGAGGCAGAAAAATCACAAGTTCAGAGCCAGCCTCAGCAACTGAGGAAGTCCCTGAGCAACCCAATGAGACACTGTCACTAAGTAAAATATAGAAAGGGCTGGGGATATGGGTCAATAGTTAAGTGCCTCTGGGTTCAATGCTCAGTGCCAAAAATTTAAAACAACAATGTGCATAGCAGAAATCCTGTGTGAGGAATCTACATTGATAAACATTCTACCAAACAACCAGCCTGTGCTCTTCAAAGCTGTCACAGCACTCAACAAATGTGAGTCAGAGGACTCTTTCAGATGAGCAGACACTCAAAAGTCATGACAATCGAATACATGGTGCAATTCGCCATTCCTCTTCTTCTCATTCCTTTTACTTTTTTCTTTCTTCTTTCTTTTATTTTGTTTTTCTCTTCCTTTTAATTATTTTAGTGTAAAGTACAGTTTTGGAACTAGGTGTCAAATGGTGAAATATGAAAAAAGTCAAGAGATGAGATCATGCTAATGTCTCTACCAATATTGATCTTCTCATTAAACAGTGATGTTCATGTTGTGCAAGAGACTATTCTTATTTTAGGAAATAAAATGTAATTCAGAGTTAAAGGTGCATAGGACTTAGCTGATTCTCAAAATGGCTTAGGAGACAAAAAATCAGAAAACATAAAGCAAATGGGCAAAAACACAAACATTTGGGGAAGATGTATAGAATATACATGGTTTTGTTGAACTTTTGCACAAAGTATAAAAATTATAGCAAAATGAAAAATAATGCTCAGCCCTATTGACTCAGACCTGAGGATGACTTGGCTTCTGTGAACCTCAGTTTACCTATTTCAAAATGGGGACTTGGTAACAGCATATAGGACATTCTGTCTCTGGAGATGAAGAAACCAGCAAAGCATTAACTCCTTCTGGAGTTAGGAGATTATTTATTTAGCATGCTCAGTTGCCAATTCCCTTTGTCATTGATCTCGTACATAGAATATCTTGGAACCATATTTCCCTCAATGTAAATTGCCCTTAAAACATTTTCAGTTTTAATTTAGATTTACCAAAAACCACAGGATTAGAATCCTTCAGGGCCAAGTCAGTGATGGCTGCACCACAGTGAAATACAAAGGCCACCTTGCTGTTCAGCTGCTGTGGGCTTAAGATTGTTAAGGCACCTTCAAATGTCTCATCTTTTTTAGGTTGTCAGTAATTACTGCTTGTCATAACTTTGGGGGCACTAAACACACCTGAACTAAAAATTATTTCATCTTACCCTTTATACTCACTTTAAAAATCAGGCATCCCATCTAAAACAAATAAGTACCTAGATTGAAACTCCTGCACTTCCCCCAACAAGGTCAGAAATAAGGGGAGAGGAAAAAAAAAAACATTGACTAATGTTGGGAGAATGAAAAAAGATCACTTTTTCTTATAGACAATATTACCCTTTTGTAAATATTGTAACTGGTGAGTATAAAGTAGAAAATGTATAGTTAAAATATTTGCTCTCTATATAACTGCTAACCTTTAAAAATATAATTGCTGCTAAATATAGCGCTCTTATATTTCAGAAAAATTGGTGCCCTTTTGAAAATGAGAACTTGTGCCATTAAAGGCAGCTGAACTAAATATAAGCATAGTTCACAAATTAATGCTGTCAACGGAAAGATTAAAGTAGAAAAACTTAACCAGTGACATTTTATCCTAAATTATGTAGTACAATCAAATGTGATCATCAGAATTTTTATATTTTTCTTTGTACAGAGGTTATGTATTCTGAGTGTTTTTAAAAAAGGAAACATTTTAAATCCCACAGATTTGTATCAATCACCAATGGACTTAAGATTTTTTTTCTCAGTAATCTCTGAAATTTGTTTAAATTATACACTTAACACAGCAGACAAACTGGATTGTTTTTGTATATAAGAATGCTTCCACCTGAAATGCTATCAAGAGTACTTGGGGGGTTTATCTTGTACATGATATTCTTAGAGGTAATAAAGCATGAACTTATTTTATAAACTCTTGAACTATATATTTGACATATAAAAAATGTACAGTATTAATGTCAACCATCTCTTAAAAGTTAGCCTATAAATATTGTTGTATAATTTTCTTTGGTCAGAAACATTTTGGTCTAAGTAGTGCTGTCAGGATTTTCTTCAGTGCCATTTAGCAAAACATCTGTCATTCACCTATGCAACTAGCAAAAATGTGTATAATACTACAGAGTACCTTACAGTTTCACTTTTAAAATTTCTTCACTGTTCTTGTGGAACCTGATCTAGCAAAATTAGAGGAAAGCCCCAAGGAAATTTACTTGAAAAGCCAACATTTCCAGGTTAAATAGTGGAATCCACTACTAAAGATAACCAGTAAAATGCCTACCATCTCAACCCTCCAAAGTTTGCAAGGTGTTGAGGCTGTTAATTGTGCTTATTTGTGGGGTAGTTGAATAAAATTGGGCACTTAATTTTTCGGTTCCTTGTCCCTCATGAAAAAGCAGTTACTGTAAATTTGACTTGTAGACAAAGTAGAATCTGCCCTGCATGTTGTTTTGTAAAGATGACATTTTTCCATCCAAGCACATACTATCCAATTTCCTGTCTATCACACTATTGTATAAAGAGCAGCAAAAACTGGAGGGAGAAGTAACTGCTGTACACATTGAATTGCTCTGCATGGTCTTATTTGAGATAATTGGTGTAAGAATCTTGACTTTTTTTATATTTGGAAACATCAAATAAAAATGGAAACAAAAAAAAAAAAGAGATAAGATCACAGACATTTCTAAATGTGTCAAAAAGATCCTACAAAGATACATATAGCTTTATATTGTTGTCACGAGAATTTAAACTATAATTCCCAAAGGGTCATTTATGCTACTTCTTCCTGGAAAGTTTCTTCACGTCCTGGCTCAGGGCACGGACAGGGCCCTGAATGGAAGGCTGCAGCAAGCATGGGCGGCCACCCTCTTGGCTCTTGGTGACACCTTTTGCCCCTGAGGCTCATTTTTCCTACCACTGAAGCAGGTCTGCTAACTTTCTTAGGTACATATTTTTATATGTTCTTTTTGAGTTTTCTGTGCCCTTATTTTTGTCCTATATGTGCCTCATAAATAGAATACGGCTAGATTTTATGTAATAAAGTTTCTTACATCGAGTTTGAGAATCTTTTAATTGAAGTGTTTAGTCCCATTTGCACTTACTGGTTATTGATACTTTTGAATTTTTAAAGATTGTATTCATTCTGTCTACTGTTTTAGCTGAATTTTTTTTTGGACCCTTCATTGTACCAATCCTATTTTATTTTTTCTTCTTTTCCCCCTTTACATCTTTTTTTTCCTTCTACTATAATTCCGATGTGATTTACCCTTAAGTTTTTAATATATATTCTAGACCTAACAAAGTCAAGTGTTAATCAGCACCTCCCCAGCAATATAGGGAATGACTCAGAATAACTTAGCACCCTCTCCTACCTTACATGTCTGTTGATAGTCTCTAGCATTTTATTTCCTTCTCATTTGTTTATCTCTGAAAGTTGCAGTTGCTAATATAATAACTACTTTATATAATCATTTTTCTGTTTAGATTTACCCAGGCAGTTGGCAGTTCTCACCACTGCTATTGGTATTTTACCCTTCATCTGGATCCTGTTTGCTTCTTGAATTTCAGTTTCCTTGTTTTGTATTCTTTTAGTAGTTCTCAGTTCCAGTATAGCATTAGAACAGGACCCTGAGGCCAAGGGCCAGTGGATGGCTTATGAATTCCATGAGGGTAAAGGCCATGAGTATGGGAACCAGACTTTCCATGGGAGGCAGAAAGAGTGGTTTGCTTTGAGCCCAAAGAAAACCCACCAGATGAGCCAGAAGCCCAAGTGCAAGAGTTTCTAGGGCCTGATCTTTGAGGACAGGAGGCAAGAGGGAAAGTGTGGCAGAAACTGAAGTTGACGTAGTGTAGCTAAGTACACATTGTCAGGGTTTAGTGCTTCCTTAGAATCATCATCTTATGCTAATGTTCTCAGGCTTGAGAACTTGGAATTATTTTAAAAAGTGAAACCACATACACATTTATTGTAAAATGGGTTATAGAAATCATCATTGTTTTCATCCTCAGTGATAATCTAAGTACATATTCTATTTCTTCTGCTTCAGTACTTCTCCTTGCTTAATGGAATTCTTGATCTTTCCTTTCATCTATTTTCTTAGACCAAGTTATCATTATCTGGTGTCTGAATTACTACAGAAAGATCCCATCTTTCTCCCTTCCTTGAGTACTTTTCCTTAATTCACCTTGCATCCTCTTCTTGCCCCCAGGATGATCTTTGGCCTGGGAGGCTTTCTTAATTGTGAAGCCAATGTGTTTTTCTTCCCTTTACATGGAGCCTAGACTTTATTCTCTTAGTTCCTGTAGGGAATTCTGGAAGGCTACACTGGGAAACACCTTTTCTGAGCCATATTTATTTTCAAATGAAATATCTCTGCTCTTTAGAAAAAAAGGTAAATCATATAAAGAAATATATATTTATTGGTTACCACATGTTTTCAAGTATATATATCCATTGTGGAATGGCTAAATCTGGCTAATTCACAAGCATTACCTCACATAGTTGTGTTTGTGGTGAGAACACTTTACATCCACTCTTGTGACATTTTTTTCCAAGAATATAATATGCACCATTAACTATAGTTGCCATGCTGCACACTAGATTTCCTGAACTTGTTCCTCATCACTAACTATAATTATGTGTTATTTGATACTCTTATAGGCTCTCTGTCACCAATAACCCCACTTGTGGTGCATACTGTCCTACATTCCACTTCTGAGATTGACGATTTTAGATTATACACAAGTGAGGTTTATATGGTGCTTTTCTTTCTATACCTGGCTTATTTCACTAAATGGACTGTCCTCTGGCTTCATCCATGGTGTCACAAATGACCATATTTCCTTCTTTTTATACTGAGTGCTATTCATCATATGTGTATAACCACCTTTTTTCTCCATTTATCTCTGGGCTGTGTTGGTTGATGCCTTATCTTGGCTATTGTGAATAGTGCTGAGTAAACATAGGAGCACAGATACTTCTTTCATGAACTGACTTGGTTTCCTTTACACATATACCCAGAGTGGGATCATAGGATCATAGGGTAGTCCTGCTTTGAGTTTTCAGGAACTTCCCCTCTGTCTCCTATGATAGGCTGTACTAGTTGACAGTCTCACCAGCAGTGTGCCACGGCTTCCTACTCCACACTTTTGATCACAGCCATTCTTACTGCAGTGAGGTGATACTTCATGTGGATTTTTGTTGTTGTTGTTGTTTGTTTTGATTTGCATTTTGCTACTGGGTATTGAACTCAGGGGCACTTGAATACTGAGACACATCCCTAGCCCTATTTTGTATTTCACTTAGGCAAATGGTCTCACTGAGTTGCTTAGTGCCTCACCATTGCTGAGGCTGGCTTTGAACTCGCAATCCACTTATCTCAGCCTCTGGAGCTTCTGGGAAACAAGCTTGTACCATCCAGCCTAGCTGTCATTTGGCTTCCATCTGCCTTTCTGTGATGATTTCCGTGATGATTACTAACACTGAGCATTTTTTTTACAGATGTATGTTGGCCATTTGTATGTCTTCTTTTTGGATGTGTCTATTCAGGTCTTTGGTTCATTTTCCCATCAGGTTTCTTGTTTAGTTTATTGAGTTTCTTATACATAATTTACAAATATTTCCCCTGATCTCTGGGTTTTTTTTTTTTTTTAGATCTTCTGAAGTTGGCTTGTTTTTTTTTCAGCTGATTTATCAAATGTTTATTTAAGTCATTTAAGTTTAAAAGGTAAATTAATCTTAACAGTTGTAATTTATGTTACTATTCACTTAACTGTACGCTAATTTGAAAAGAATTCCTTAAAAAGAAGGAAGACAACATACACCATGTACACCTGTATAAACACATACACGAAATCTTATAGCTTGCATTTCAGGAATTTAGTTGTAAGACAGAAGAACATTAAACTTAACAGTTTATAAAAATATATTTGGTTCCAAGTTAAATTTTTAATTTTTTTTAAAATTTTTATTCCCTTTAGTTATACATGACAGTTGAATCCATTTTAATATGTTTCTACAAACATGACACATATTTTACTCTAGTTAGGATCTAAGTCTTGAGGATGTTTACAGTGGTGAGATGCACTGTGGTGTACTCATATATGAGCATAGTAGAGTTATGTTAGATTCACTCCACTGTCTTTCCCATTCCAACTCCCTCTCTTTCCTGTCCACCTCCTTTGTCTAATCCACTGAATTTCTATTCCTGAAGCTGTTTCCATGTGTGGATAGTTGTTCGGAATAATATTTCTACAAATGGAGGTTCATCCCTGGTGGTGTCTGTTTTGTTACTTGGCTCCACCTTCTTTTGCTTCTTTTCATTTGGAAATTATCTTCAGTCTGTCTTTGACTTTTATGGCTTTGATATTTTGGAATTACACTGTCATTACCAGTTATGTGTTTAACAATTTTATTAATGACAGACATATCTTTTAATTTTTCTATTGGAGATGGACCCCAAAAATACAGTTACTGTATTTTTATTCAGTTCTGAGGATTAAGCCCAGTGCCTCACACATGCCCCACCTCTGAGCTACAACCCCAGCTCCCTAGCTAGTTATTTTGTAGAGTCTCTCAATGTGAATTTCCTCCTAATTAGATTCAAGTCATGCATTCTTGCAGAATACCACACATGTGGTTGTGAGTTTTTCTCAATCCATTTTATATGCAAGCACATGCTGTTGATATAAAAGGTATTTTAATTTTGACCCTTTGTTGAGAGGATATTTTTTTCTCTTATGATTTTTTTCTTATGATGTTTTTCAAGGGAAGATACTTTAAGGGTATGCAAATTTTTGTTTCTCATTTAAGTTTCGCCCATTTTTCAGCATGCATTGATTCTTGCCTAAAGTAATTGCTACTAATTATAACAGTTCTTACCAACTGATGATCTTTTTTCTCCCAACTTTCCTCCTGTATTTATTGGAGTTTTTTTTAGGATTCTTCATGCTTTATTTTCTCATTTGCTTACATAGACATGAATTCTTAATATATAATGGATTATACCATTGTTCTTTCATTGTACTTGTTTAGTTTGTTTCTCTCAGTCACTATCCTGCAAATATAATATCACCCCCATTTCTGTCACCAAACCTTATTGATGCTTGTTTTTTTTTTTTTAATTTTCTCTATTCAGAATCATATTTGCATAGTCTTTTTTGTCTTTTGCTCAATCTTTGAATTCAGTTTTGGGCATAGCCTTAGTGAATACACTTTACTGCTTTGCTTAGTATTTCATTGTAGTGAATTTAACATGTTCCATTGTAGGTGTACATTTGGGATGTTTCTAGTCTTGCTATTACTCATAGCTCCACTATAGATACTCTTTTGCACATGTCTACTATGCACGCAAGTATGTGTTTTTTGGGGGATACACCTGGGAGCAGAATGTTCAAGGTCATTAGATACTATTAATCAGTTTTCCAAAATAGTTGTACCTACCAGTGTTTACATCCACAATCAGCTTAAAAATTCCTGTTGCCAAATGCCATCTTCAGCACTCAGTGTAATTAATCTGGTTAGTTCTATGTGGTGAATGTTCAAACTGTAACTTGAACAGCCTTTCCTTGATAGGTCCTGGTCTTCAATTTCTCTACTTCTTCCTCTAGGAGATGTGTCAGTTTCTTTAAATTCTCCCAGCCACATGTACTGGGATTGGGAGGTACCTTGGGAAATCACAGCCTCACTTGCTGAGATCATCTCTCTGAGTCCCCATTCTCTCTTATCCTAGCCCTTGATTCTTTACTGGTTGTAAATGGAGTTGAACCTTAAACACCCAAAATCTTGTACTTTGATCCAGCTTGGCTCTGTCTTCTCAGGAGGCAACAGGGCCAGGCTATTCAAAAAACTGCAATCTTAGGTGGCTTCCAAGGAACAGCTATATTAGAGATTACTTTCAACTACCCAATGGAAAGACAACTTCAAACTGAAAGAGCATGAAAGTGCTATGCATCACAACTCTGTAGGCCACCAGGGCAATTCGGCAAGACCCTGTCTTAAAATACAAAAGGCTGAGGTCGAGGCTGTAGTATAACCTACTGGGTTTGATCCTCAGTACGGAAAGCAGCAAATTGAAGGCGAGTTTTTTGAAAATATTGCATTTGACATTGTCAAGATGGAAGAGAAAAAGAATATGAGTGTCAAGTAGAATTCATTATGAAACTTTAAAAAAACGCCACAAGCTACTGTGTGCCAATAATTTAAAACCTGAAAAAGTTAACTTTTCTAAAAAAAAGAATGATGTTTAATGTGATGAGTAGCAGGAAAATTATTAATCTTGATCAATTTAGACAATAGAGTTGAAATTTTACATCCTTTCTAGTGAAAGGAAGAAAAATTCACTTAACATATAATTAAGTTTATAATATGATAAGAAAATATGTTTCCCAAAACTTCCTGTAGTTACCCTTATGGTAAAAAAAAAATGTGTTTTTTTTTTCTTTCTCATTAAATCAGGAACAGACCAAGTGGGAGCCCAACTTCCTAACAGCTTAGTGTCCTGCTGGAGGTCATGTGTAATGTGGGGCACCTTGTAAGTCAGGTGGTTTCTGTGAACTCCCAAGATTGTTTGCCCAGAGTTCAAATGGTACTTATTAGTGGGTCTCTAAAAGAATAAATTGGGTCAAGAAAAGTATTTAGCAAGTGCCCTACATATAAAGGTCATCCTGCAAATGGTGACTGTCCTAATCCTGGTATCCTGTCAATACTTTCAAACTATCCAGGTTAACTTCACACTAACTTCCTAGAAATTGAGTCATTGGCACAAAGAATTTTGCACACTTAAACATTGGTTGCACATTGCCAAGTAGCCAATCTTATAGCCTTTTTCTTTCACCCCCTCATAGTTATGGGATGGAATGTGATTCTACACCTTCTGCTTTCTTAGAATCCAACAGTCACTTAATAGACACTAGTTTATCAGTGTTCCACCTTGAGATGGTTCTCAGTTCTCTTATCGTTACTCTGTCTTAAAGATATTGATGTCTGCTTACTTTCCAGGTGGTTTGTATACTGTCCAATGGTGGGAAAAACAGGTACGATGAAATTATGTGTATATATATATATATATATATATATATATATATATATATATATATATTTATGTGTTCAATGCCTGACTCAAATCCAGTGTGTGGTAGTACATCCCATGGACAGAACCTGGTCATTACTGACTGTGGCCACAAAGGTTGCCTAGCAGATGATTTGCAAGATGGGAGGAGCTTTCTTGAAGGTGGAGATAGGTATGTAGGAATTTCATTAACTTCTCTTCTATTTGTGCATAATGAAGTTTAAAAGTCTACTTTTTAATCTAATAATTAAGTTTTTTTCATATTTCTGTTCTGAATTTACTTTTTTCTGAAAAAAGTTGGAAAAACAACGTTCACTAGTATTGATTGTTTCTATGATATTGTTAATCAGTGGAAGTCAATAGCAGGATTTGTGGCAAGCATGGATGAGGGATTAACCAAGTAAGTAAGCCTTGGCAGACATTTAGTTGTCAGCTGCCTGGGTACCAAACAGAAGAGGTGGACCTGACTCATATTTGTTTGGGGTTTATTCAAGTAGTTCTTAGCCATGAACTGTCCCAAATTTCTGGCAAAGTTATACTCTCTACTTCAAAAATATTTTGCAGGAATGATTGGGTTCATGTTTGATTTTGTTATTGCTGTGCTTTTTTTCTTTTCTGACAGAGTGCTAAAGTAGCAGCTGACAACTCCTGCTTTTGTGTAGTTCTTTGTGTGAGACAGTTGTTACCACAGGGCTCTCAGGACATCATGAAATAGAAATGAAGATGTCAGGCAAGCCACAATCTCTTCTAGAGGCTTGTGGTTCTCTTCCAGGCTCTTCTGGGTGTGGCAGAAGCTATTTCCTTATGAAAGTAGCACACAGGTCCCAATGCTTTGCTCTCTGTCAGCTGCAGACCCATCTCAGCTCTTAGATATTGTCCATGTTCCTTTCCACACACCTCTCCCATCTTCCAACCAGCCAGGGCACATCAAGTATTTGTTCTTCTAGAGGCCTGTAGGTATAGAATTCTGGCTTCTTTAGGCCTTTCTATGCAATCTACCCATAAATGAAGATGTGCCTCCATTTTCACACCTTTCCTTTTCTCCTGGAGCTACTTTTCCTCATCCTTAGAGTGAAAACCACACCACACCTACAAATGAGTTTGTAGTCCTTAAGTATTTAATAAATGGCCCTCATAGATGCCCCTCCCCTTTGATGTTTGTGACCCAATTGAGGATAACTCCAGAGTGTTCTTTAGGGAAAATCTATCTTCCATTTCCACAGAAGGCATAATATTCCCTATTCTCTACTTGAAAACAGTAAAATTATTTGGTACAGCTTTTTTTCTTTGAAATTAGAAAACAATGTTGCAATAATGGGACAACAGCGTCACCACGCACTGAATGGACACTCTGAAGTGTTTTCTAGGTTCAGCAATGAACACATAGAACCCAACGCTGAATAAGGTATCTCATGAAGTTTAAATTTTGATAAAGAGGCAGACAAATAAATACAGCACATAGTGTCAATGGTCAGGTGTGCTAACTCTGAAGTAAACATTCAGGGGATAAAAACTTGAGACATTTTATAATTTTTTGGACATGTTGTACTTGTCATAATAGCTGTCACTCTTGCAAAGCAAGATGCTCCCTCATATGATTATCATGGATGAGCCCTTGCCTAAGGTACTGACCCCAAAGGAAGAATATCTGGTAACAGCGTTTTCAGTTGGTTCCATTCCCCAGGAGGTGAAACTACAGTAGTCATGCATGTTGACAACATCAATAATTTGTAGTAATTTTAACAGTTCTTATTTGTGTGTATTCAAAAACCCTTCTAAAATGCTTAAGATATCAGAAGAGACTGATACCTTGATCAAAGTACATATGTGAAAGAATTGATCCTTAGTTGGATTCTTTGGCTACTGCTGTGAATATGTATGTGTGTATAAATACACATGTACACTCATGTACATATTTTTTGTCATGGATTAATTCAGAATCCAAATGATTCTGAAATTTTAAGATTCCACCTAATTTATTTTTTTCTGCAAATAGGTGGTACTCTGAATGTAACTTCCAGGAAGTGGGAAAGGAGATTGTGGATAGATTGAAGAGCTCTTTGCAAGGTCAGCCTTGGGGTCGGTGTACCAACTGTACATCCATAGTCCTCCACAAGTGGAGACAATGCCCACAGAGACAATTTGTTCGTGACTGAAAATACATTTTTGTTGACACATTGGGATGGTGGTATGCTGGCATGTAGTCCAGTGGGTAGAGAACAGAAATGATCCAAAATACCCCCCACACAACACAATGATACAATCACACCACCAAGGGTTATCTGTCTCAAATTTCAATGGTATTGTCATTGAGAACCCCTAGACTAAAATAAATAAATAAATGAAAGAGACCTCTGGACTAGTCTGAATTTGGAGTCTGTGAGTGAAACTGTCCTGAAAGCTACAGTAAGGTGAACCCTGATATTGTAAAAAATAGCAGAGGGCAGTTTGTCCCAAGTTGAGGTTTACTTACATGTTTCCAGGTTCCCTTCAAGTGCCTTGAGTTCCTGGTTTAGAAGCGTACCACATGCACCACAATCTATTGTGGTCTATTAGGATAGAGTGGGAGGTGGTCCGGTTCAAGCTGTGCTTGACCATGACTGCACACACAGGTGAACACATACATTTAGATGATGTAAGCTGTTCTGTTTAGATGATGTAGGCTGTACTGTGAAAAATCTGTTCTCGGGGAGAAGAAAAAACCCTAAGTGACATGTGAAGAGAAAGAAGGAGCTTGTAGACTTCTGTGGCTGGGTGGGTAGATAACAGCCTCAACCCTTTGACTTTGTGGTTTACCCTGAGTCATGGTACATATTGGAGTGTCATGGCAATATCTTTTCCCTTTTCCTTTCATGGAGTGCTGTGTGGAGCTCTTTTAAGCCTTAGAGATTCACAGATGTCCATGAACACACTGTCAGTGTTTCGCAGATATCACTACTTTGATCCCAGAGTTTTTAAGTCTCTGGGCTGGGGTTCCCTCCCAGCTTTCTCCTCAGCCTCATCTGTTTGTAGGGCTTGCTGCCCAGGAGAGACAGCAGGACTCTTCCTGAGGTTGAGAGGAAAGGTCCCTTCTCATAGGATATGAGTGGCTCTGAAGAGACTCCTCCTCTTACTCCCCTACTTTGGTGCATGCAATCAAGACTATAAACTGTGCTGTATGGATGGGTGTCAATGTCTTCAAGCTTTTAAACAGGTGCTAAATGTGTGATGTTCTAGCACTCTGAATCCTTCTGAGATGAGATTCAGTAAACATCTTATCCTAATTTTTAAAATATCAAGCTAACTTTCATTACAGGGAAGAAATGAATAAATTTAAGTTATTTGTTTTTGTCGTCCTTCTTGTTGAAAATAATAATCGTCTTGGAAATCCATCTCCAGGAACTGTTATTGACATGGTGTTAACCAGGGAGCAGTGATGAGACAGTTTTATTTTGACATCTGAATCTACAACATTCTCAGTTCACCTTGGCCTAATCACTTAATCCCAATAACTTCACCTTAGAAACATTTTCTGAACCTTGACGACTAATTTGGTCTATATGTTTTTCAATCATGACCAGGGACTCTTCATTAGGATTTAGAAATTATGATTGGTCTTGTGGTTAACTTTCTTAATCAAATATTTGTGTCTGTAAAAATAAAGGTTAATTTTACTGTGGCCCTAAAATGCCTTTAAGCATAAATATGAAAGTAGCAAATTATGTGTTTGATAGCTTGGAGCATCACAAAATTAATATGAAATATGCCTTATCAAAATGCTTATTTATGTAATAGTCTGAAGAGGTTTTCTGTTTTTAAAAACATTTTTCTGCTTTTAAAGGGAACAATATTTAAAAAAACAGTTTCTATTATGACACTTATCCTATAAGAACCTGGACAAATGATGCATTATGACAACAGGATGAGACATCCAAAATTCTTAGAGAATGAAATGGTTGCAAAAACTCCATATTAAAATATGCATAGGGCTGGGGATGTGGCTCAAGTGGTAGTGCACTTGCCTAGCATGTGTGAGGTACTGGGTTTGATTCTCAGTACCATGTAAAAATAAAATATTGTGTCCATCTAAAAATTAAAATTAATATTAAAAAATAAATAAATAAAATATGCTTACAGTGGAAGATTATTTTTTGTAGTTGAAGATTTGCGGCATGTCTCTATTTTATTTTCATATTTATATGTGGTGCTAAGGATCAAACCCAGTGCCTCACACATGCTAGGCAAGGGATCTGCCACTGAGCTACAGCCCTAGACCTGGGGAAGACTATTAAAGGAATAAAAGTCATTAGAAAAGTAAATAAGAAATGCTGAATTAAAACATCAATTTAAATTTGGATAATTAATAATGATAAACTTTACAAAAATGAAGAAAAATTGGAGGAAGTACCAAAGAGCAGTTTACACAGAAAGAAAATGGTTAAATAGAAAATACATTAAAATATCTGTAATGCAATGGTAATCCATAAAGATATAGAACATAAGAAAAAAAAAGCATTCAGGAAATTGTAAGTCAAAATAAGACTTGTTGTATATCAAATAAAAGTTTCTGTATAAAAAATGTGGGAAGGAATAATAATCAAAGACAGTCTCTGAGCTTTGGAATGAATACTCATGTTTGAAATTGAAATGAAAATACTCATGTTTGAAAAGAGTCTCATTCCTGTGGTTGTGAGTGTGTTTAAAAAAAACAAACAAGGTAGGTCTCTGATAGTATAATAACATTTACACAGGAAAGGGCTATAAAGTTAAAACATTTTAAGGTCCCCAGTTATTGGGGAAAAAAAAGATTCTGGTTAAGTTTACACTTAGATGTTTTATTTGCATAATTGAGTTGTGTGAAATCACAATGGGAAATAAAATATGATATATATCAATAGAAGGGAAGAAATGAAGTAGCATTAAGGAAGGGCAGAAACCTGGATCAATATAGTCAAATGTAGGAAAGAACGATTTTAAAAAGCACAAGTAGAATAACCAATGCATTACACAAGACTCTACATGTAAAAATAAAATTCTGTATTTACAACAAATGAAAATAGATTAATGTTACTAGTGATGTCATTTACTGAGTTTGAGTGTATTCCACCATTTCTTAAGGAGAAACAACAAGCCTCATCTTTGAATTTTTGCATCTAATTTCTAATTGCCATGCAAATATGCCAATTCTATTTCTTTCCCTAAGCATCAGTACTTACATTTCAAGTCTCAATCTCAGGAGACTTATTTTCTGCCTGCACTTAATTGTCCTTTATAGATTCGCTTTATCAAATCATTGTTAATTAGACAGGCTTATAAATCTGTCTATAAATCAGATTTCTGTAAATGAGCAAATGAAAAATTTTCATCTGATACTAGGATTACCATATTTCTTCTCTGAAATAAGCTGACACCCCCGTGTTCTGTAATTCAAGTTATGACTTTTCATTGTGAATCAGTCTTCAAAATATGGTACTTTTACTTCTGCTCATTATTGATGTTTTCTATGACACCATCTGCTTGGACCTGGATACAGGACAGAGTTTAACTTACAAACTGTACCACATGAACTACAATTTGCCAGTGAGTATTTTGTTACTGATTTGCCTTCAGATCTCTAAAATGTGTTGTTCAAAATTGAGCAACTTTCAACCTTTGAATTGATATCTATGACAGTGTAAACTTAGAGAATGTAAATGTAAGTTTGAGATGTAAAGTATATATTTTTTTCTCTACTAAAGGGCATCATCTGAGTTCCTGCTCCTTGCCACAATACCCATAAACTGGCTTACCTTGTGGGCCAGAATAGTCACCAAGAACCAAATAAATCACAGTCCAACTCTATTACCTTTGAGCTGCAAAGGAAGAAAGACCTGATGTGATGTTGAAAACCACAGTTTGTACTTTGTTTGTTTGATTTAATTTTTTTATATTTGGATATCTGAAATAGATTCTTAGCAAAGTTTTAATCATTTGTTATTGCACATGGGAGAATGTTGACTAGCAACAGAGATACAAAATCAAAGAAAAAAAACAATATATACTCAAAAGAAATTCAGAAATATGACTCTGATATTTGGGATTGCTTATTATACCACATATTCCACAGGAGGCAATTGAGTGGGAAGTTGGATGTATGTTGACAGATATATAGGTCTGTGTTGAGAAGATGGGGTCCAAATCAACTGTGCTTTCTACTCAAAATATTACCACTGATTTGACCCAAGACCTTTGCAGCCTGCAAAGAACTGCAAAGAACAAAGTATTGTCTTGCAATTTCCTTTTCAGAGTTGAAAAGCTTATGTAACTAAATGTGCCCAATGGGTTCATTCCAAGTAGTGCCACTGATAATTGAAAAGAATCAGACATTTATCATCTACGGATTGTATCTTGAACAAATGTATATTTGGAGAGGTAATAAACAGAACCTGGCAGATTGGAAACATGGAAATCTTTTGCCACTTTTTCTGCAAAGGATGAAATTATTTCATCTCTCTTAGCCATTTTATTGGGTTGATGTTCCAAGTGTGATACCATGTTAACTGCACCATCATCAGCAGAAGTTTTGAGTTCATGGTTTATGTGAAACACACAGGTTGCTCTTTCCACTTCAGAGGATTCTTTGAATAGACTCAGGAAACAACATATAAGAACTTTGTTTTCTTTTACTCCTCTAAAGATAGTGATATTTGGGCAGGGAGCAGACATTAGTTGCAAATATAACTATACTAGGAAATAATTTGCTTGGATTATATGGTAATTGATTTAGGTTTGCAATTTGTGCCTATCTCATGAAAAATGTCAAAGCATTTAAGAAAATTTTTGTAACACAGTTAAAATCCTACTGAGAAACAAGGCCAACTGTGATGAATATAATAGAGGAGAAAGGCCCATAATTATACAAGAGCTAAGGCAATTAGAATTAGAAATTGGTTTATGTTAAGTGTCTAGAAATCTAAACGATTAATTTGGAAGGAAACAGTGGAACATTTTTGTAAAAAAACTTTCTGAATGTTCCCCATAAATGAAATAGATAACAAATATCATTCTTAATGCTATCAAACTTAAAAATTCATTGAATTGAGTGTCTCAAAATAGGTTCTACTGATTAAATTGATGTTTTTCTAAGATAAAAATGGAAATATTACTGAAACTAGAGCACTGTCTTATTCCAATATCCTATTAGTCTTCTGAAAAGGAAGTTGGGTATGGCTTTTATACAATGATAGGACTGGAGTGGGGAGGTAACTCTCCCTAGACCCTTTTGCTGAGCTGCTCATGGAACTCCCTGTAATGATGAATATCCCTCCTCAGATAGTTACATACTATAAACTCCCAGCAGTGAACTCAGAGCATCATTCCTCAGCTAGCGACTCCCACTGTGAACAGAAATCTTTCCAATGCTGAATTTCAGTATTTTCAACACTGAAGACAAGCAGTGATGGATCTTGGATTGAAGGAAAATAGTTGTGACTAGCAAATATCTAATTCCCATTGCTTTGTTTTTTATTGATTTGATCATACTGGAAATATATTAATTTTCACAAAGCAGAATGCAAAAAGATAACTTAAAAGCTGGTGTTTCAGGCTTAATGGGGACTTTTTGTCTATCTCAAGAAGAACTTTGAAAGAAGTAAAAATCTTCCAATGTGATGAATTGGTAAGACAGATTTTCACGTCACTCAGGGCTAAGCTAGGACCACAGGTTCGGTTCCCCTAATCCCCCAAGCTGTTAAGAAGATCTTCCATCCTGGGGAGAGCTGGGTGGCAGTTGGGGCTTCAAGACTCAGACTGGGATCACTTCATCACTTCTCCCTGTGCCTCCCCAGGGCTCCATGTCATATTTATGCTGCCCATGCTCCCTACTTGTAACTGGGGGCCACCGAAATTGAGAGCAGCCTTCACTGTAAGCCATTAAGAAATGATGAGGCACAATTAATAGGCCCATAATTTGATATTTCTGTATTCTGTTCCCAAGGGTTCCCTTCTAAGTTATTACCTAGGAAGAAACATGAAATTGCACATTAGACTGTGTATTTCATAGAAACAAAAGAATGAGCTCTTTTTTCCCTGTACCTTCCTGTAATTTAAGGCAGTGTGTCTTCCTAGCTAGAAATGAGGTTGCTACTCACAGATCAGAGATGTTGCCTTCACTGGCTTGTACCGTTGGGATGTGGACATGTGTAAAGGGCTGGCTGCAGAATTTGTGTGTGCTGGTGCAAAATCAACATGTGGGACCTCTTGTGAAAAACCTAAGGAATATCAAATCTTCAGCCAATGATCATTAACCAAAGGTGGGGAATTTCTGAGTAGATTGCTGGGTTGCTGCAGAGATGGCATGTCTGCAGAGCCAGGTCTGCACAGGCAGGATGCTCTGAGGATCAGAAGGTCAAGGCCTCCAAGCAGACTCTTGTCTTTTCCTAGCCTCTGCAGACAATAGAGGTTGTAAGAAGATGAGGAGAAAGTTTAGGGTGGCTTCTTTGGGAGAAGGAGGGGTGGCCAAGGACAGATTCCTCCCTAGTGGTTCTCCTGGTCCTGATGTGCCTGGAGTTGGGTACTAGAGGGCCCAAAGATCAGAAAATAGATAAAGACAGGAGGATATTGGAAGGGAGAAAGGATTTAATATGCAAGAGCATGCTGGGATTGAAGAAGAGGTAGACAAAAGGCACGGTTTCTGGGCAGGGAATTATCCCCATTGTGTTTTCATTGAATCAACTATATATGTATTTGTGTGTGTGTGTGTGTGTTTCTGATTTTACCATTTTCATTATTAGGTAATGAATTAGGTAATGAGAATTCTAATCATCTTGATTTAGCAATTTTGAAAAAAATTATATGTATGGTATTTCAAAAGTTAGAAAATAAACAAGTCTATCAATAATACAAAATGCTATCTATGCCACACATGGAACTCTGATTGGCCATGGTGTATATTAGGGGCTGGTGTAGAGAATGGACACTGGCAGTAAATACCTAAAGGACTCCACTCAATTTTCAATGACTCTGCAAACCCTGCAGGCCTAGGCACTGCTTTCAGCCCTCAGTTTGGCAGCTGTATTTGAAATCCTACCAGCAACATGCTTACCAGGCCTCCCCTTCCTGTACAGATAGTGGACTCTCTAGAAAAAAGACCAACTAATCCTTCTGGCCCATAGGTGCAGCATGTAGGGTCATAGTCACTAAAAGGACCAGTGAAAATATCGTAAGTTTTTTTTTTTTTTTATCGTGTTCAAATATATTGCCTTTTTGTTTGTTCTAATTAGTTACATATGAGAGTAGAATGGATTTTGACATTTCATATATAATGGAGTATAACTTCTCATTCTTCTGACTATATATGACATAAAATTACAGTGGTTGTGTTTTCATATTTACACATGAGGTAATAATGTGTGATTTATTCTCCTAACCCACCTACTTCTGTACCCCATCCTCTTTTATTCCCCTGTATCTAACTTAAAGTGTCTTCATTCTTCCCTAGACACCTTCCCTTACTGTGAATTTGAATCTACATATCAGAGAAAATGTTTGGCCTTTGGTTCTTTGGGATTGGCTTATATCACTTAGCATACTGTTGTCCAGCTGTATCCATTTACCAGCAAATTTCATCATTTCGTTCTTTATGGCTCAGTAATATTCCATCACGTATATATACCACATTTTCTTTATCTATTCATGTGTTGAAAGGCACCTAGTTTGGTTCCATAGTTTAGATATTGCGAATTGAACGGCTATAAACTTTGATGTTGCTGTGTTACTTTGGATATAAACCAAGAAGTGAGATAACTGGGTCAAAAGGTGGTTCCATTCCATTTTTTTTCTGAAGAATATTCATACTGCTTTCCATATGGTTGCACCAATTTCCAGCCCCACATGCACTGTATGAGTGTACCTTTTCCCCCACATCCTCAACAAAATTTATTGTTGCTGATATCCTTGATAGTTGCCAGTCTGACTGGAGTGAGATAAAATCTTAGAGGAATTTTGATTTGCATTTCTCTAATCTCTAGAGATGTTGAACATTTTTTCATATATTTGTTGATTAGATTTATTCTTCTCTGACATGTCTGTTCATTTCCTTTGCCCATATATTGACTGGATTATTTGGTTTTTAGGTGTAAATTTTTTTGAGTTCTTTATATATCCTGGAGATTATGCATATGATAACTATTTTCTCACATTCTGTAGACTCTCTCTTCATCTTAATGATTGTATCCTTTGCTATTAAGAAACTTTTCAGTTTAATTCCAACCCATTTATTTATTATTGATTTTACTTCTCATGCTTTAGGAATCTTGTTAAGGAAGTCAGCTCCTAAGCCAAAGTGGTGAAGAATTGAGCCTACTTTTTCTTCTATTAGGCACAGGTTCTCTCTTCTAGTGTCTAAATTCTTGGTTCACTTTGAGTTGAGTTTCTCACAGGGTAAGAAACGTGTTTAATTTCATTTTGCTACATATGGATTTCCATTTTCCCAGCACCATTTGTTGAAAACACTATCATTTCTCCAATATATGTTTTTGGCAACTTAGTCTAGTATGAGATAACTGAATTTATGTGGGTTTGTCTTTGTGCCATCTATTCTGTACCATTAATCTATATGTCTGTATTGGTGCCAATACCATGTTGTTTTTGTTACTATCACTTGTAGTATGATTTAAGGTTTATTGATTTCCTATAAACATCACTTTTTTTTTCACCAGGGATTAAACTCAGGGGCACTCAACCACTGAGCCACATCTTCTGCCCTATTTTGTATTTTATTTAGAGACAGGATCTCACTGAGTTGTTTAGTGTCTTATCATTTCTGAGGCTGGCTTTAAACTCACCATCCTCCTGCCTCAGCTTCTATAGCCACTGGGATTATAGATGTTTGCCATTGTGCCCAGCTAAATATCACTTCTTTAGGGATCCCTTTTCTGCTGTGCTCAGTGATGGCTCTCACAGGCCCCCAGACTGCTCTGCAGCATTCATCACATGAATCTGTCTTCTCATACCTGTCCTCTCCAAAAGGACAAGTATTCTGACCTTGTATACCTAATGAGGGGCCTGACATGGAGATGGAGTTCCCATCATTATATAACTGATATATTCATACATAGTCAGCTTTAAGTAAGTGAGTAAATTCACACTAAAATACCAATCCAGAGATTCCAGTAATCATGGATGGTGGGGTGTTTGCTTCACCAGAGCCAATCCTTTATAAGAAACATAACTTGGTCAGAAAATGCCACTCCAGGCAGGCCTGACAGAGTCAGGAAGCCAGGTTCCCAGGTCAACACAACAGAACACAGCGGGTATGGAGCAAATGTATGGCAGTGCAGAGGGCAGGAGGAAACCCCAGGGGAAGGAAGGAAAGTGGTATTAGAAGGTTCCTTGGCTCAGGGCCACCTGAGTTGTTTGTCCTCTGGCCCTGGCAGCTCCCCACCCTGTCTTCCCCACTAAGACCATCTGAGCAAGACATGACAGGGTCAGTGCCCTGAGAAGACCAACACAGGCCTAAAGGTGGGGTGGCTTATTTTTGTGTGATCTTTGTGAAATAAAATACATATGCAAAGTACATGAAATGTATCTGTGGAGATTGATGAATTATAGCATGAGTGGGCTGACACCCATCTCCCCAGTCAGGACGTACAGCATCCCCAGCACCTTAGAATCACACACATATTATTCCTGACCTCCTTGCTACATCCCTAAGGTGGCCTTGGCCCTGGATTTTGTCATTACCATGTCCTCACACCCCTAAGAGTAATTGTATGTCTCCTGGTTTTGAAGGTCTTAAGGATGGGAACATAGAGCACATTTTGTTCTTTCCACTCAGTATTTTGTGAGTCATCTTCTGGTTGTATGTAGCCTGTTTACTCACTGTTCCTGCATTAAACTTTGTGCCTGAGAGTCTCATAAGCTATGCATCCTGATTCTGTTGATGGACAGTTGTGCTATGTCTGGCTTGTGTGCATTCTGTGTCTTAATGTGAGGCTATCCTGGATGACTTGTAACATTGGAGGGAGGTTAGAGGGGAAGGGAAGGGAGGAGACACAGGAAGCATCTATATTCATGGGGAAAGGGTAGGTGTGAGAGGCCTGGATACAGAATTGAGAGTGGGCCTATGGGCACCATGAAGAAAAGGCACTGCAAATCTCCTTTGATGTTCACTCCTGAGACTGGACTGGGATCCTTCTCCTAAAAAGATTTGGTTGTTATGGGCACCCCGCAATCCTGTGGACTGGGCTACCTGACCCCTGCAACCCTCTGGGGTATAAACTAGTCCTATATGCATAGAGAACCCAGGCAAGACAATCTATTGCAAAACACTGCCCATGAGGGACAGAGGAAACACCACCAACTGGCCAACAACTGTTTCTCTTTTCCCAAGATGGGCATATCTCAAGAGGTTTCTGTTTGGGAGATTCAGGGATTCACTGTCACACATCCAGGTGCTGGCCTGCTTAGAGATAAGGTAGCCAGAACCCTGGAGTGAAAATGCTTACACAGCTGGCCCCTCCCCACACCTCAGCTGTGCTGGGAACCAGGCTGCTCAGTGGAACCCAACTCGTGGAGACTTCTGATAGCTCAGGGAAGAGCTCCCCACCTTTTCAAGAAAAGCTATCTCAGCATCACCACAAATCTATTTCCTACTGGGGACTCTCCTGGCCAAAGATGGCCAGGAGTCTCTCCTGTCGTATGAGACTGGGGTGGGGGGGGCGGTCTAAAGCTCCAAACCCCAGTTCTTCTGTTCTGAAGAAATAAGACTTTGAGTCAGTCACTGAAAACCAGAAAAGAGAATTTTATTAGTAGTAAAACTAAATTAAGACTCAAACAAAGAGCACTCCCAGCAAAGAACAACAGGAAACAGTGCTATCTCTGAATTTTTGGGTGTTTTGTGGTTGCCTTGAGAACTGGGTCTACCTTCAGCACTCTTTGCCAATACGGTGTTCTCCTCCTTTGTGTTGGGTGGTGGAGTTTTAAACTTAGTTGGTCCTCTCCAGAACTGTCATGATGGCCTTCTTGTTCAGAGGACTTCATCTACAAGTCAGTTTTCTGTTAATATGAATATTCAGGTTAATGACAAGGCAGAATTCACCTTACAGCCCCTGCACTACTGAGAAAATTTTTCTTCTGAAATATATTGGGATATTTATGGCCATAATTTCTAGCTTTACAATGACCCCAATTGACCCTGTCAAGAGTTAGAATCGCCCCTGTTAATCTTTCTTTCTGGATGTATTTCTTGTTTGGCCCTCTTTTCTCTGTTTATTCTTTAAGGTTTCCACACCTGCTGTTTTTCTGTAAGTTATCTGTTTACCCATTTGCCTTAAAAGTAACGTAACGAAAACCATAAAAGTAACTTTAAAGGAAACCCATGACCTTGCCATGTTATTGGTTTGCATTTCACTGGTCACTACTAACTGCTACCTAATACCCCCTGCCAAGGTTCAAGACCCTAAATCATATCTGGGACAAGGGTGACTAATACCTACTTTCAGCTGAAAAGGGTAGGTATCTCCCATACTTGCTGTCAGTGAAATGCTCTCGATTATGAGTTAAGCTCTATCCAGGGGGCCTCAATATCTGAAATAGAGGAAATCATTTAGAGGCAAATGCCCTATGAGAAAAACAACAAGATACAACTATCACCATAAAATTGATATACCAAGAGACAGAGAAATATTAGATACATTGAGCTGTTCCAAAAACCAGAAATTTCCTCCACCAGAAAGTGCTAGAAAACCCCCAACTAAAAACTTGTCTCCATGGCAAGGGTGGTGAGGACAGAGCGTCTTTGGGGGAATGCAAATCTGGTTTCTATGGTAGGGGTTACCAGAGACTGAAGTCAGGGGAAACTCACCACTAAGCAACTTCCCAAGTCATTTTTATATTTTATTCAAAGACAGGGTCTTCCTGAATTGCTTGGGGCCTTGCTACTTTGCTGAGGCTGGCTTTGTACTTACAATCTTCCTGCCTGAGCCTCCCCAGCCACAGGGGTTCAGGCATGTGCTTCACCTTCCAGTGGCTTCTCCTGCCACATACAGGGCAAGAAGTCTTTGGAAGCCTGCCCTTAACTGGGCAGATTTTCTTCTAGTGCCCTCACTTTCTGTAATGATGACAGACACCCACAGAGGCTCAAGGGTTCTGTGGGGAAGAAAAGAGGGTGGCCATGAAGAGCTGCAGTCAATAATTGTATTGGTCTCTTGGCCCTCTTTTCTCCTTTCTTAGGTCCCAACCCCTGATCAATTGAGCCAATGTCATAGAATCGGTTTCATCCTATTATTTTTAAGTGCTGCCTTGAGACAAATGATCAGGTGATCTCTGTATCACTTTCAAAGTGATTCATCATAACTCCAATGAGGATGCTCAGTTTGAACAGCAGAAGGGCCCACAAGGTATAAAGTGTTAGGAAAATATAAATCATCCTCCAAACCTTAGCAAACTGAGGTCTCTGTTAGAGTTTGACTCAAAATTATTGTTATATCTCTCCAAACTCAAGGCCTGAGTTTGAATCCCTCTATATATTTATCAGGGTCATCAGCAAATCTTCCTAAATCCTGTTGGTCCTGTTTTAGATCTTGCATAGAAAAAGGTACCTTCATTCTTACCAGTCAGTATTCTCCATTTCCCTCTTGTAATGTGTATAAACTGGTAGTAGGCTAAATAGGGACAGACTCATGATGAGGGAAATAGGGTTGCAGGAATGGGAGCAGGTAATGGTGGGTACAGAGGAGAGTGGGAGAATTTGATATTGACAGATGAGTGTTAGGTACATGTTGAGAGGAAGGAAGGTGTGGTTTGGGGGTCCCTAGGCCAGTAATGTTTTGACTCATTTGACTAGAAAGACCTCCTCAGAGTAGGATGGGCATGATATTGAAAAGTGGGGGAGGGGAGCAAGAGTTTTTGTGTCACTCTATTGGAAACATATTCCAAAAATAACAACAGGATTACTGACATAGAAAAGAGCAAGTATCATTGTATTCCTTGGCTTTCCTTTGGAATAATAAATGGGAGGGGACATGGGGTCCATGCAAAGGCACTATAGAATAAGGACCATGACTACCACTTTGGTGAAGAAAAGATACCAACTGAGAATATATTTCTTAGCTATGAGGGATCTTCAACTAGTTCCCCATGAGAAGATTTGTAAGTAGATAAAGGTGGTTAACTCATTGCCCTCCAGATTCTGGAAGTAACCTATAAAAATGGTGGTGTGATGCCCATTACTGAAGAGAGACAGGGGGACACCATACGGCAACAGCCATAACAGTGGAGCCTCATTGCCTCTCTGATGGCTGCTCAAAAGAATGCCACAAAAAGCAAGAGAAAGTGTACATCTATATGTCAGCAGGAAAAAAATGTCACTGTTATTAAGAGGGAAAAAAAAGATTAACAGTGACAACATAAATGACATTAGACAAAGCATGGGTGTGACATATGGAAGAGGTTTCAGGAGAGGAAAGTGTAGACAGAGAAACTAAAGCAAACTGTAAGATATCAGAGGCTAAGCTAGACATAATCTCAACCAAAGCTGGGAGAGGAATAAGGTTAAGTTTAAATTCCTTCCTGTAGATGGCTGTGAATCTGATTCAAGGCACTTGATTAGATGTCGCTGGAGAGTGGGGAGTTGAAACTCCAAACCTCAGGTATTGTGTTCCAAAGAAAGAAAATTTGAAGTCAGAAACCAAAGATAATGCAAGATAACTGATTCTTAAAGTAAAAATAAAGTAAGGCTCAAACAAAGAGCATTCTCCAAACAGTGGTTCACTCCCAGCAGAGAACAATGAAGGAAAGAGTGCTGTCTCCAAATTCATTGGTATTTTATGGTTGCCCTGATAACTGGGTCCACATTCATCACTTTTTGACAATCAGGTGTTCAACTCCTTCATGTCAAGGGGTAGAGGTTTTACTTAGTTGTTCTTCTCCAGAACTGACATATTGGCCATCATATTAAGTGGGGGGGGCTTCATTTACAAGTAAATACTATGTTACTGTGGGTATTGGGGTCAATGACCAGAAAGAACTTAAGTTTTTTCTCCTGTAATTCTAAGAAAATGTCTCTTCTGAAATTCATTGAGACCCTTATGACCATAAATTCTAGCTTCGCAATGACCCCAATTGACCCTGACAAGAGTTAGTAATAGCCCCATTAATCTTTCTTGGTGTATTTCTTAATTGACTCTCTTTGTTCTGATTATTTGTGTACCTGTTGTTTTTCTGCATTATCTGTCTACCCACTTGCCTTAAAAGTAATTTAAAGAAAGCCTTAAGAGCAACATAAAGAAAACCCATGACATTGGCTGTTATTGGTTTGCATTTCAGTGCTCACTACTAACTGCAATCTAACAGCTCTCACCCACTGAGAGAACTGACAATGGCCTTCTTTGGTTTGGCAGGTAGAGGTCAGAGGAGAGTCCCTTTGCCTTGGAGCTGGCAAGTCGCATGGCAGATGAACAAAATCCCCTTGCCTTCCACAAAGACCATGAAGGAAAGCAGGTAGAGGGTAGGGGTCAGTCACAGAGCTACCTTTGGCAGGATGTCCCTCCTCACGCTGTACAGCAACCAGGCTTCCTAAAACTTGGTGAAGTTCTTCACTGATCTTCAACAGCCCCATGTACAGATTGGACACAAGTCCTCACAGAGAAGAAATTAAAGCAGAGCACAGCTGTCCAAGTGGCCCAAACATAAGCACTAAGGGGGTTGGACTTCAGGTCCCACCACCCTTGTTCAGGGCTCATATCTATTGGGTGGCAAAGAGCCAGGCACACATGGGCACTGGCCTGGGCAGGCACCAAGATGTGGTTTCACCAGACTGAGGTTCTGATGAACTTGGTGTCTGGTGCAAAACTTTAATTCAACTGTTAGCTCTAAAAACAGGAAAGCGTATGTTCTAATCAATAAAATTTTCCCTTTTTGACAATATTATGGTACAAAATTCTGATGTCTTTTTCAGATTTAAAAATGTAATAATAAAATCTAATATTATTACAGCATAGTATTTAAAACAACACAAAATGCAAGCATATCTTTAGATTTCTCACAAAACATATTTGCCCCCAGATTTAATTTTTTTCAAATATATCATTTATATATCTTTAGGGAGTATATTATGGCAACTCAATAGACGTATTCAAGTTTTATCATGCAACTTTGATATTACATCCAGGAAGTCCCTATAATGAAACCTGAATTTAGTTTCATTGTGATGAATTACTTTTCCTAGAATTCATACTGTGACAGAGTCTGAGAGACTGTCTCTTCAGGCCCTTCAACAATTAGGACATTCTAGCATTTCAAGCAGGCACTGATGCAGGAAAGATGAATCTGGACACCTGAGGAATTTGGAAGAAGCAGATTTATTTAAGCTGCAGCGATCCAGAGGGGCTAACACCAAACAAGCTCTGGACCCCAGGTCTGGAAATTCTCTAAGATTTTAGAGGGTGGTTACACAGCACAATGTTTAATATAACTTAATTTTGTACCACATTCATAGGTTGGACAGAGGTTTCACAATTTTTTACACAGAAAACAGAAATTTCACACATCAACAAACTTGATTGGAGACTTTTTTTTAGGTTGTAGAGGAGCACAATACCTTTATTTTTATGTGGTGCTGAGAATTGAACACCAGGCCTCACATGTGCTAGGCAAGTGCTCTCTCACTGAGACACAACCCCAGCCCTGCAGGCCTAACTCTTCCAAGAAAGAGAAACCTGGCCTTTACAACAAAAAGGAGCTCAAAGCACAATGAGTGCTCTGGAAATTTTGCTGACTTCTTAAAATAATCTCTCCTTGATTAGGAGTGAGACTTGTGTGTTACAATTAAGGAGGGAGTCTTTTGGGAACTGCAGCATTACCCCCTTTGATGCTCAGTATTTAATCCTGTAAGTCAAAGGACATTATTATCTTCTTGGCTTAAAGCTTTATATAATGTAATAACATAGTTGTTGTTTCTCTCTTTTTTTAAAAAAAAAAAAACCTGCTTCTATTGTAGAACCACTAGTTTTAATGTAAAGAGGAAACAAACATGAAAACAACAAACAAGTTCATAGCATAATCCATGCTATGTCAATTAAGCTTTTGAATCCACCAAGAAAAGGAAAGCATCCTCCAAATAGTGAGCTTGGATTTCAACTGCAATGCCCTTTCAGGATTGAACTGGTACATGTGTTTGTTTTCTGATATTATTAACTATGTGTTTGATTGCTATCAGTCCTAGAGTCAAGACAAAACAAAGGACTCTGTGTATGACAGAAGTGTGGCAATGACAGTATAAGAGCTGTCTTAAGGAGTGAAACAGTCCATTTGCCTTTTGGTTAGTATATCTTTCACCTTGTACATCCAACCCAGAGTGGCTGAAGCAGGGCTGATGTTTCCTCAAGCTTTGGGCACATTCAGGCTGGTCAGCTTCCAGAGTGACTTGAGCAGGGTTGGTGTCCTTCGGATCTTTGAGTTTCTCTGGTGTTTCCTTCTTCCTGATGCTCAGCTTAAGGGGTACATATTAAGGAGGGAAAGCTGCAAAAGAATGTACGTAAGAATAAGAGACTTTATTTTCAGGAGGTTCCAAAGCAGGCTAAAAGGAACAAAGTATTACCTAATGTATATCTCTGCATGTGTACATACATGTATCGACATATTTGGTGACACTCTAAAAAGAGTAAGGGATTGTAGATAGTGCTCTATGTGGGGGTGTGACAAGAGGGGGGATATCCCAGGAGGCTTGAACTATGTAAAGTTAACTCAATGTAACTTTAAACAAATTTGAAAACAGCCTATAATTTCACAAGCCTGACCCAACAATGGCTTATGATCTTCCATATATTATTATTTCATCTAAAAAATGTAAATTCAACCGCCTGCTCACAGGTCAGTTGCCTTCCAAAGGTGCACCTCTAAGTGGGTTGACTTTAATCTCAGAATATATTTCTGCATGGAAATCATGTCAAATGCCTTCCTGGCTCTCAAAGTTTAGGTACTGCTCAACAGCTTAATTTTACCCCTGGCTTATCCTCCTCACCAACTTTACTTTACCAGATGCAAACCCAAGGTTGTACCTAGTTCTGCACCCTGGTCAAGGTCACCCAGTTAAGAGGGATTTAAATCCAGCTCTACCCAACCTGAAGTCTTTACTTCTCCTCACACTACCCCTTAGCCAGACAAATTTGCTTACTTATCTTTTTCCTTTCTTGGTAATCTCTTGGAAGAAGCCAGTGTTAGGCTAAATTTGGTAGATCTAGGAGGGTATTTTCCCAATAGGCTATTTTCCCTACAAGTCCAGGTATGGCCAGTCTGGCTGTCCCCAGCCTGCTGCAATGTACTGGGGCCTCACACCACTGTCCAGAGACCCTGTGCCCAGATGACCCTATGTCCAGGACACTAGAGTCTCCTCAGGGAAGAGTGGAGGAGTAAGGGAAGGAGACACCATAGAAAGTTCAAGAGAAAGGACCAGAAGGTTCTTCCAGGGCTAGACTCCCAGAGCAGCCAGAGATCCCTCTCTATCTTGCCCTACAGGATCAGGTCTAGACCTGGCCAGCAGCTCCCAGGCTCTAACCCCACCCTCTCACGAGTGAGCTGGACCCACCTAGCCCCACCCACTGCCTGCTGTGAGGACTGCAGCATTTATTTAAAGTGCTCACTTGTTTATTTGGATGAGTTCCGTGAGTTAGAGCCACAACTCCTCAAGGGTCCTGAAAACTGGTGGCTGGTCCTGGGGTGACAAAAGGCAGGCAGCATGCAGTGGAATTTGGTGAGGTGACTGTAATGGAGAATGATCAGTTTCCCAGCTCCTATACATCTTGAGCAGAGAAGCATCCTTGGGGTCAATTCACTGCAATGGCACCATCATGAAATGGTGGCATATGGTGGCAAGAGCAGCATCCAGCTCTTTTGGGCATAAGGCATCAGGCATCAAAAGTCAGGAGTTGAGTATTGGCGTGGGGTGGAGGTGACTGTGGTGGTGTCAGCATGCAGCTGTGATTTGGGAGTTCCTTGCTTCCTACTCATGGTGGCGGTGACAGTGGAAGAATCCAGAAACAGTGGTTGTAACAACAGATGCATCCAGCCATGAGTGTTTTCATCTGCCATAGTGACAAGGGTCTGCCTGCTGTTGCAATGAAGTTGGCCCCAGTACTGAGTGTCACTGTCTATTATCCATATTAAACTCTGGTGGCAGCTGGGTGGAGCTCCAGAGTCTGGCAGGGGCAGGAGCAACATGCAGCTGCATCAGGGGTCCAGCCTCAGTATAGGGGTCGGGCACAAGGTGTGGGGTGGGCAGTGTTGGAGTCCATCTGGAGTTTGGAAGTTTGAGTGCTGCACAATGGTGGTGGCATCATAAGAGTTGAGAAGCAGGGGCAGCAACAACAGGCAGTGTCCAGCAGTAAGCATCTTCATCCTGCAGAAGTAACTGGGGTCCAGCTGCAGGGCACTGAAGGTGGCATCCAGTGGCCATGTGGGGAGTCTGGTTGGCTGCAAAAAACAGCTCCAGGCTGGCATGGCAGCAAGGGCATGGGATAGTGGGTGTCAGAGTGAGAAGGTAACCAGTAGCTGGGATGTCCTCTGTGGTGGAGACTCCAGGCCCTGGTCTTGCTCCTGGTGGCCTGGCATGCTCAGGAAGAAACACACGGGAGGCGGTGGTACCCAGGAAGCTGCCCAGGACCTTATGCTGCCCACAGCTGCCATGTCTCGCTCTGGCCATGTGCCCACTGGATGTCTGCTCACCCCATCACCTGATATAGCCTCTCAACTGAAGAACTAGGCTGTCTGCCAGGTTGGGGCAGTCTTAGGAGAGAACTTCACCATCCCCAGACACAACCTGCATGGACTGTGGGTGCAGAAAGCAGAGGTCCTAGGACAGCATCACCCCAAAGTGCATTTCTGTGGCTGGGGGTGCAGAAGACCAAGACAGAGAACTGGTTGCCTTTAGACTCCCACTGCCACCTGTGCCCTCCACCCTTGTCCTGCCCCAGGGATGCACTTGGAGGGTGAGGATTTTCTAGGCCCCCCCACCTCCCACCTCTGCACTCTGCTACCACAGCCCAGGGGAGATGTAGCTGGGGAGGGTGGGTGTCTTCTCCCAAGGTTGCCCCAGCTGGCAGCAGGCCTACTCATCCCTCAGAGGCTGCAACTCAGGGAGGGGCAGGGTGAACTCAAGGATTAAGTGAGCAGCCTGGTGGACTCAAGGCCAATGCCAGGCATTGCTGGAATGGGCAGCATAAGGTCCTCAGCAGGTGTGGCAAGATGGATGCTGCTCTTGCCACCATATGCCAGCAACTCCTGCGCCCTGCTTCATGAGAAGGCAGGCCCCACAAGGAGCAATACCAGTTGCCTGGAGGTGCCACTACAGAGGCCATCACAGCCTCTAGTCATCCTCTGACTCTGAGGCCTGCTGTCCCAAAATTTCACCATCACTGCTAACAGAGCTCAACACTGCGGCCACTGGAGTCCCTACAGGGCCACTAGTGATGCCACAGCCACCATCACTGCACTGGGACCAGACTCCTGCCACTGCCACAGGATGAGAATGCTCCTCTCTGGATGCCTGGCTTGACGTTGCCACCTACAGACTCCTTGGTTGCCTTTGCCACCGCTGCCATAACTGAACTTCAGACACCAATACCTCCACAGATTCCAAACGCCAAGGCTTCACTGCCCAGGCTCCTGCCCATGGCTGTCCTCCAAGCCTGAGTCCAATTCTCCATGCTGCTACTGATACATCTGGGCTCCTCAAACTGCCTTAAGACACCTAGGCTCGCTGTTTGACATTGTCCCCACAGATGGATGCTGACACTGCTCCTGGTCACTGGGAACCTCCAATGTGAAACCCTGCTGTGGAATGCTGAGGTTGGCTTCTATATGCTTCATTCCCAGAAACCAGACTTATTTCACAGCCACTAGATGCCTTTGCAGGTGCCACCTATACCTCCAGGCTTGGGAAGGGTCCAGCATATGCCCTTTTATGCATGGTGCCTGTTCATATCCGTCGGTGGAATAAACCATTGATTGGGTTAAAGCTCTCAGAACTGAATCATTTCACTGATAATCCTTGTATTGGCTCACCCATGAGCTTCTGGGGACACCGACGACCTAAAGCACCACACATCTTCATCGAATAGCTTAGCAAGACCTTCTAGAAGACTTGCAAGGGCTAATGCATCAGCACTTGTTTCTTTGCCTTGCACTTTTATTTTATGGAGAGGGGCCTCTTGCCAAAAACATAATGGGCCAAATTCTGGCACCTTCAAACTTCTTCTGCAGCTTTCTCACTTCTCTTGTCAGTATAACAATCTAAAGTGATGGCCTTATCTGGATTTGGCTTCATCTTCATAGAACATGGGTTGTTTCTTCTTTTCTTCAGAATATAAAAAGTTTTTCCAGATCAGCAATAAGGCTGTTTTTGCTTTCTAGTCATTTACATATGCCCTGGAGCAACACTTTAATTTCCTTCTTGAACCTTTCCTTTGCATTCTCAGTGTGACATAGTAGTGTAAGATGCACAGCTTTTTATTTGAAGTGCAAAACGTAAGACTCTTCTTTTTATTTAAACAATACAGACCATTACTGAGTCATTAATGGTTCTAACTTCCATATTGTGTCTTGAAGAATAAGAGGATGATGAGCCATGATCTGTGGAGAAATAAGAATGTACATATTAATATTTTTATCTTATATGAGTGGGATTTGTAGTGCCACATGACAGTTAAAATAGATCATAGTATGCGTTATAATGGCCTAAAATCTTCAACACTCATTAGGCAGTCCCTTCTGCTCCATAACAGGGGCATCTATCTCACCTCCTCCTGGATGGCCTGTTTGCATCCTCCCTCACAGCACCTATGAGTTCTTCATGGGCTCCATCAGCAGCTACTCAGTACTGGTGGTGGCACCGTCTGGTGATGGATTAAGCACTTTTAGGTCAACATAAAAGAATGCCACTAAAAAGACTTACAATGCCATAAGAATTAGCCTCACAAAAAATAAAATAGATAATCTCAGAGGGGAGGGGAAGGATAGCTGTGCTGGGGGTTCTGGTACTAGGTAATGCTCAGGGGCTCACATGTGGGAGATGCCATTGAAAAGTTTAGAACTAGGGAAGTGAGGATACATACTAGTATATGTGGAGGGCTGTGGCCTAATAGTTTCCTGACCTCCTGCCTCTTTTGTTTTGGACCCTGAATTTATAATTTATATTGCTGCCAGGAAAGGTAGCTCTCTTTCAAAGGATGAGATGGCAGCTTGGAGCACCATATGTACTATATACACACACACACACACACACACACACACACACACACACACACACACACCAAGTGGAAGATAATGTTCAATATCCACTGAGTTGCTTATTGGCAGCTAAGCTTCCTCCTCTTCTTGAAGGTTCAGTGGTTGGTGTCTTTCAAATCTTTGAGTTTCTCTGGTGTTACCTTCTTCCTGGTGCTCAGCTTAAGGGGTACATATTAAGGAGGGAAAGCTGCAAAACAATGTACATAAGAATAAGAGATTTTATTTCAGGAGGTTCCAAAGCAGGCTAAAAGGAACAAAGTATTACCTAATGTATATCTCTGCATGTGTATATACATGTATTGACATATTTGGTGACACTCTAAAAAGAGTAAGGGATTGTAGATAGTGTTCTATGTGGGGGTGAAACAAGAGGTGGGGGACATCCCAGGAGGCTTGAACAAAGTAGACTTAATTCAATGTAACTTTAAACAAATTTGAAAACAGCCTATAATTTCATAAGCCTGAAAAACATTGGCTTATGATCTTCCATATATTATTATTTCATCTAAAAAATGAAGTAAATTCAACCGCCTGCTCACAGGTCAGTTGCCTTCCAAAGGTGCACCTCTAAGTGGGTTGACTTTAATCTCAGAATATATTTCTGCATGGAAATCATGTCAAATGCCTTCCTGGCTCTCAAAGTTTAGGTACTGCTCAACAGCTTAATTTTACCCCTGGCTTATCCTCCTCACCAACTTTACTTTACCAGTTGCAAACCCAAGGTTATACCTAGTTCTGCATCCTGGTCAAAGTCACCTAGTTAAGAGGGATTTAAATCCAGCTCTACCCATTCTGAAGTCTTTACTTCACCTCACACTACCCCTTAGCCAGACAAATTTGGTTACTTATCTTTTTCCTTTCTTGGTAATCTCTTAGAAGAAGCCAGTGTTAGGCTAAATTTGGTAGATCTAGGAGGGTATTTTCCAAATAGGCTATTTTCCCTACAAGTCCAGGTATGTCCAGTCTGGCTGTCCCCAGCCTGCTGCAATGTCCTGGGGCCTCACACCACTGTCCAGAGACCCTGTGCCCAGATGACCCTATGTCCAGGACACAGAGCCTCCTCAGGAAGAGTGGAGGAGTAAGGGAAGGAGACACCATAGAAAGTTCAAGAGAAAGGACCAGAAGGTTCTTCCAGGGCTAGACTCCCAGAGCAGCCAGAGATCCCTCTCTATCTTGCCCTACAGGATCAGGTCTAGACCTGGCCAGCAGCTCCCAGGCTCTAACCCCACCCTCTCACCAGTGAGCTGGACCCACCTAGCCCCACCCACTGCCTGCTGTGAGGACTCCAGCACTTATTTATAGGAAAGGTAGCAGAATACAACAGTTACTAATAGGGCATTATGTAAAAATGTGGATGTGTAACCAATGTGATTCTGCAATCTGTATTTGGAGTAAAAATGGGAGTTCATAACCCACTTGAATCTAATGTATGAAATATGATATGTCAAGAGCTTTGTAATGTTTTGAACAACCAATCAAAAATAAATAAATAAATAAATAGATAAATAAATAAAGTGCTCACTTGTTTATTTGGATGAGTTCCCTGAGTTAGGGCCACATCTCCTCAAGGGTACTGAGGACTGGTGGCTGGTCCTGGGGTGACCAAAGGGAGGCATCATGCAGTGAAACTTGGTGAGGTGACTATAATGCAGAATGATCAGATTCCAAGGTCTTATACATCTTGAGCAGAGAAGCATCCTTGGGGTCAATTCACTGCAATGGCACCATAAGAAATGGTGGGATATGGTGGCAAGAGCAGCATCCTGCTGTTTTGGGCATAGGGCATCAGGCATCAAAAGTCAGGAGTTGAGTATTGGCGTGGGGTGGGGGTGACTGTGGTGGTGTCAGCATGCAGCTGTGATTTGGGAGTTCCTTGCTTCCTACTCATGGTGACGGTGACAGTGGGAGAATCCAGAAACAGTGGTTGTAACAACAGATGCATCCAGTCATGAGTGTTTTCATCTGCCATAATGACAAGGGTCTGGCTGCAGTTGCAATGAAGTTGGCCCCAGTACAAGTGTCACTGTCGAATATTCATGTTAAAGTCTGGTGGCAGCTGGGTGGAGCTCCAGAGTCTGGCAGGGGCGGGACAACATGCAGCTGCATCAGGGGTCTAGCCTCAGTATAGGGGTCGGGCACCAGGTGCGAAGTAAAGTGCAAAGACATTGGGGCCTTGGTGGGCATTGTTGGAGTTCATCTGGAGTTTGGAAGTTTGAGTGCTGCACAATGGTGGTGGCACCATCAGAGTTCAGAAGCAGAGGCAACAACAACAGGCAGTGTCCAGCAGTGAGCATCTTCATCCTGCAGAAGTAACTGGGGTTCTGGCTGCAGGGCAGTGAAGGTGGCATCCAGTGGCCATGTGGGGAGTCTGGTTGGCTGCAGTGAAGAGCTCCAGGCTGGCATGGCAGCAAGGGCATGGGAAAGTGGGTGTCAGAGTGAGAAGGTAACCAGTAGCTGGGAAGGCCTCTGTGGTGGAGGCTCCAGGCACTGGTCTTGCTCCTGGTTGACTGGCCTGTTCAGGAAGAAGCACGCGGCAGGCGGTGGTACCCAGGCAGCTGCCAAGGACCTTATGCTGCCCACAGCTGCCATGTCTAGCTCTGACCATGAGCCCACTGCATGTCTGCTCACCCCATCCCCTGATATAGCATCTCTACTGAGGAACTAGGCTGTCTGCCAGGTTGGGGCGGTCTTAGGAGAGAACCTCACCATCCCCAGACACATCCTGCATGAACTCTGGGTGCAGAAAGCAGAGGTCCTAGGACATCTTCACCCGCAAAGTGCATTTCTGTGGCTGTGGGTGGCAGAAGGCCAAGACAGAGAACTCGTTGCCCTTAGACTCCCACTGCCACCTGTGCCCTCCACCCTTGTCCTGTTCCAGGGATGCACTTGGAGGGTGAGGATTTTCTAGGCCCCCCCACCTCCCACCTCTGCACTCTGCTACCACAGCCCAGGGGAGATGTAGCTGGGGAGGGTGGGTGTCTTCTCCCAAGGTTGCTCCAGCTGGCAGCAGGCCTACTCATCCCTCAGAGGCTGCAACTCAGGGAGGGGCAGGGTGAACTCAAGGATTAGGTGAACAGCCTGGTGGACTCAAGGCCAATGCCAGGCATTGCTGGAATGGGCAGCATAAGGTCCTCAGCAGGTGTCTGGGTACCACCAGCTTCTGCCCCTTGCTTCCTGATCAGGCAGGCCCTACCAGGAGCAATACCAGTTGCCTGGAGGAGCCACTGCCAGGCCATCACAGCCTCCATTCGCCCTCTGACTCTGAGGCCTGCTGTGCCAAGCTTTCACCATCACCGCTAACAGAGCTCCACACTGTGGCCACTGGAGTCCCCACAGGGCCACCAGTGATGCCACAGCCACCATCACTGCACTGGGACCAGACTCCTGCCACTGCCACAGGATGAGAATGCTCCTCTCTGGATGCCTGGCTTGACGTTGCCACCTACAGACTCCTTGGTTGCCTTTGCCACCGCTGCCATAACTGAACTTCAGACACCAATACCTCCACAGATTCCAAACACCAAGGCTTCACTGCCCAGGCTCCTGCCCATGGCTGTCCTCCAAGCCTGAGTCCAATTCTCCATGCTGCTACTGATACATCTGGGCTCCTCAAACTGCCTTAAGACACCTAGGCTCACTGTTTGACATTCTCCCCACAGATGGATGCTGACACTGCTCCTGGTCACTGGGAACCTCCAATGTGAACCCTGCTGTGGAATGCTGAGGTTGGCTTCTATATGCTTCAGTCCCAGAAACCAGACTTCTTTCACAGCCACTAGATGCGTTTACAGGTGCCACCTATACCTCCAGGCTTGGGAAGGGTCCAGCATATGCCCTTCCATGCCTGCTGCCTGTTCATATCCATCGGTGGAATAAACCATTGATTCGGTTAAAACTCTCAGAATTAAATCATTTCACTAATAATCCTTGTATTGGCTCACCCATGAGCTTCTGGGGACACCGACGACCTAAAGCACCACACATCTTCATCGAATAGCTTAGCAAGACCTTCTAGAAGACTTGCAAGGGCTAATGCATCAGCACTTGTTTCTTTGCCTTGCACTTTTATTTTATGGAGAGGGGCCTCTTGCCAAAAACATAATGGGCCAACTCTGGCACCTTCAAACTTCTTCTGCAGCTTTCTCACTTCTCTTGTCAGTATAACAATCTAAAGTGATGGCCTTATCTGGATTTGGCTTCATCTTCATAGAATGTGGGTTGTTTCTTCTTTTCTTCAGAAAATAAAAAGTTTTTCCAGATCCGCAATAAGGCTGTTTTTGCTTTCTAGTCATTTACATATGCCCTGGAGCAGCACTTTAATTTCCTTCTTGAACCTTTCCTTTGCATTCTCAGTGTGACAAAGTAGTGTAAGATGCACAGCTTTTTATTTGAAGTGCAAAACGTAAGACTCTTCTTTTTATTTAAACAAAACAGACCATTACTGAGTCATTAATGGTTCTAACTTCCATATTGTGTCTTGAAGAATAAGCGGATGATGAGCCATGATCTGTGGAGAAATAAGAATGTACATATTAATATTTTTATCTTATATGAGTGGGATTTGTAGTGCCACATGACAGTTAAAATAGATCATAGTATGCGTTATAATGGCCTAAAATCTTCACACTCATTAGGCAGTCCCTTCTGCTCCATAACAGGGGCATCTATCTCACCTCCTCCTGGATGGCCTGTTTGCATCCTCTCTCACAGCACCTATGAGTTCTTCATGGGCTCCATCAGCAGCTACGCAGTACTGGTGGTGGCACAGCCTGGTGATGGATTAAGCACTTTTAGGTCAACATAATAGAATGCCACTAAAAAGACTTACAATGCCATAAGAATTAGCCTCAGAAAAAATAAAATAGATAATCTCAGAGGGGAGGGGAAGGATAGCTGTGCTGGGGGTTCTGGTACTAGGTAATGCTCAGGAGCTCACATGTGGGAAATGCCATTGAAAAGTTTAGAACTAGGGAAGTTTATGTTAAGTTATTTTAGAATGTAGTTTAGAACTACATTCTAGTAGATGTGGAGGGCTGTTGCCTAATAGTTTCTTGACATCCTGCCTCTATTGTTTTGGACCCTGAATTTATATTGCTACCAGGAATGATAGCTCTCTTTCTCTTTCAAAGGATGGGAAGGCAGCTTGGTGCACCATATGTACTAATATATATATATATATATATACATATATATATATATATATATATATATATACCAAGTGGAAGATAATGTTCATTATCCACTGACTTGCTAATTGGCAGCTAAGCTTCCTCCTCTTCTTGAAGGTTCAGTGGTCGGTGTCTTTCGGATCTTTGAGTTCCTCTGGTGTTACCTTCTTCCTGATGCTCAGCTTAAGGGGTACAAATTACGGAGGGAAAGCTGCAAAACAATGTACATAAGAATAAGAGATTTTATTTTCATGAGGTTCCAAAGCAGGTTAAAAGGAACAAAGTATTACCTAATGTATATCTCTGCATGTGTATATACATGTATTGACATATTTGGTGACACTCTAAAAAGAGTAAGGGATTGTAGATAGTGTTCTATGTGGGGGTGTAACAAGAGGTGGGGGACATCCCAGGAGGCTTGAACAAAGTAGACTTAACTCAATGTAATTTTAAACAAATTTGAAAACAGCCTATAATTTCACAAGCCTGAACAACATTGGCTTATGATCTTCCATATATTATTATTTCATCTAAAAAATGAAGTAAATTCAACCGCCTGCTCACAGGTCAGTTGCCTTCCAAAGGTGCACCTCTAAGTGGGTTGACTTTAATCTCAGAATATATTTCTGCATGGAAATCATGTCAAATGCCTTCCTGGCTCTCAAAGTTTAGGTACTCCTCAACAGCTTAATTTTACACCTGGCTTATCCTTCTCACCAACTTTACTTTACCAGATGCAAACCCAAGGTTGTACCTAGTTCTGCACCCTGGTCAAGGTCACCCAGTTAAGAGGGATTTAAATCCAGCTCTACCCAATCTGAAGTCTTTACTTCTCCTCACACTACCCCTTAGCCAGACAAATTTGCTTACTTATATTTTTCCTTTCTTGGTAATCTCTTGGAAGAAGCCAGTGTTAGGCTAAATTTGGTAGATCTAGGAGGGTATTTTCCAAATAGGCTATTTTTCTACAAGTCCAGGTATGGCCAGTCTGGCTGTCCCCAGCCTGCTGCAATGTACAGGGGCCTCACACCACTGCCCAGAGACCCTGTGCCCAGATGACCCTATGTCTAGGACACAGTCACCTCAGGGAAGAGTGGAGGAGTAGGGGAAGGAGACACCATGGAAAGTTCAAGAGAAAGGACCAGAAGGTTCTTCCAGGGCTAGACTCCCAGAGCAGCCAGAGATCCCTCTCTATCTTGCCCTACAGGATCAGGTCTAGACCTGGCCAGCAGCTCCCAGGCTCTAACCCCACCCTCTCACCAGTGAGCTGGACCCACCTAGCCCCACCCACTGCCTGCTGTGAGGACTCCAGCACTTATTTATAGGAAAGGTAGCAGAATACAACAGTTACTAATAGGGCATTATGTAAAAATGTGGATGTGTAACCAATGTGATTCTGCAATCTGTATTTGGAGTAAAAATGGGAGTTCATAACCCACTTGAATCTAATGTATGAAATATGATATGTCAAGAGCTTTGTAATGTTTTGAACAACCAATCAAAAATAAATAAATAAATAAATAGATAAATAAATAAAGTGCTCACTTGTTTATTTGGATGAGTTCCCTGAGTTAGGGCCACATCTCCTCAAGGGTACTGAGGACTGGTGGCTGGTCCTGGGGTGACCAAAGGGAGGCATCATGCAGTGAAACTTGGTGAGGTGACTATAATGCAGAATGATCAGATTCCAAGGTCTTATACATCTTGAGCAGAGAAGCATCCTTGGGGTCAATTCACTGCAATGGCACCATAAGAAATGGTGGGATATGGTGGCAAGAGCAGCATCCTGCTGTTTTGGGCATAGGGCATCAGGCATCAAAAGTCAGGAGTTGAGTATTGGCGTGGGGTGGGGGTGACTGTGGTGGTGTCAGCATGCAGCTGTGATTTGGGAGTTCCTTGCTTCCTACTCATGGTGACGGTGACAGTGGGAGAATCCAGAAACAGTGGTTGTAACAACAGATGCATCCAGTCATGAGTGTTTTCATCTGCAATAGTGACAAGGGTCTGGCTGCAGTTGCAATGAAGTTGGCCCCAGTACTGAGTGTCACTGTCGAATATTCATGTTAAAGTCTGGTGGCAGCTGGGTGGAGCTCCAGAGTCTGGCAGGGGCGGGACAACATGCAGCTGCATCAGGGGTCTAACCTCAGTATAGGGGTTGGGCACCAGGTGTGGGATAAAGTGCAAAGACATTGGGGCCTTGGTGGGCATTGTAGTCCATCTGGAGTTTGGAAGTTTGAGTGCTGCACAATGGTGGTGGCACCATCAGAGTTCAGAAGCAGAGGCAACAACAACAGGCAGTGTCCAGCAGTGAGCATCTTCATCCTGCAGAAGTAACTGGGGTTCTGGCTGCAGGGCAGTGAAGGTGGCATCCAGTAGCCATGTGGGGAGTCTGGTTGGCTGCAGTGAAGAGCTCCAGGCTGGCATGGCAGCAAGGGCATGGGAAAGTGGATGTCAGAGTGAGAAGGTAACCAGTAGCTGGGAAGGCCTCTGTGGTGGAGGCTCCAGGCCCTGATCTTGCTCCTGGTTGACTGGCCTGTTCAGGAAGAAGCACGTGGGAGGCGGTGGTACCCAGGCAGCTGCCAAGGACCTTATGCTGCCCACAGCTGCCATATCTAGCTCTGACCATGTGCCCACTGTGTGTCTGCTCACCCCATCCCCTGATATAGCCTCTCCACTGAGGAACTAGGCTGTCTGCTAGGTTGGGGCGGTCTTGGGAGAGAACCTCACCATCCCCAGACACATCTTGCATGAACTGTGGGTGCAGAAAGCAGAGGTCCTAGGACATCTTCACCCCCAAAGTGCATTTCTGTGGCTGTGGGTGGCAGAAGACCAAGACAGAGAACTCGTTGCCCTTAGACTCCCACTGCCACCTGTGCCCTCCACCCTTGTCCTGTTCCAGGGATGCACTTGGAGGGTGAGGATTTTCTAGGCCCCCCCACCTCCCACCTCTGCACTCTGCTACCACAGCCCAGGGGAGATGTAGCTGGGGAGGGTGGGTGTCTTCTCCCAAGGTTGCCCCAGCTGGCAGCAAGCCTACTCATCCCTCAGAGGCTGTAACTCAGGGAGGGGCAGGGTGAACTCAAGGATTAGGTGAACAGCCTGGTGGACTCAAGGCCAATGCCAGGCATTGCTGGAATGGGCAGCATAAAGTCCTCAGCAGGTGTCTGGGTACCACCAGCTCCTGTCCCTTGCTTCCTGATCAGGCAGGCCCTACCAAGAGCAATACCAGTTGCCTGGAGGAGCCACTGCAGAGGCCATCACAGCCTCCATTCACCCTCTGACTCTGAGGCCTGCTGTCCCAAGCTTTCACCATCACCGCTAACAGAACTCCTCACTGCGGCCACTGGAGTCCCCAAAGGGCAACCAGTGATACCACAGCAATCATCATTGCACTGGGAACAGACTCCTGCCACTGCCAAAGGATGAGAATGCTCTTTTCTGGATGCCTCGATTGACGCTGCCACCTACAGACTCCTTGGTTTCCTTTGCCACCACTGCCATAACTGAACTTCAGACACCAATACCTCCACAGATTGCAAACGCCAAGGCTTCACTGCCCAGGCTCCTGCCCATGGCTGTCCTCCAAGCCTGAGGCCAATTCTCCATTCTGCCACTGATACATCTGGGCTCCTCAAACTTTCTTTAGACACTTAGGCTCGCTGTTTGACATTCTCCCCACTGATGGATGCCCCTGCTACAGGATTCTGACACTGCTCCGGGTCACTGAGAACCTCCAATGTGAAACCCTGCAGTGGAACGCTGAGGTTGGCTTCTATATGCTTCAGTCCTAGAAACCAGACTTCTTTCACAGCCACTACATGCCTTTGCAGGTGCCGCCTATACCTCCAGGCTTGGGAAGGGTCCAGCACATGCCCTTCCATGCCTGCTGCCTGTTCATATCTGTCGGGGAAATAAACCATTGATTGGGTTAAAGCTCTCAGAACTGAGTCATTTCACTGATAATCCTTGTATTGGCTCACCCATGTGCTTCTGGAGACACCTACTACCTAAAGCACAACACATCTTCATCGAATAGCTTAGCAAGACCTTCTAGATGACTTGCAAGAGCTTTTACATCAACACTTGTTTCTTTGCCTTGCACTTTTATTTTATGGAGAGGGACCTCTTGCTAAAAACATAATGGACCAAACTCTGGCACCTTCAAAATTCTTCTGCAGCTTACTCATTTCTCTTGTTAGTATAACAATCTAAAGTTATGACCTTATCTGCATTTGGCTTCATCTTCATAGAACATGGGTTGTTTCTTCTTTTCTTCAGAATATAAAAAGTTTTTCCAGATCAGCAATAAGGCTGTTTTTGCTTTCTAGTCATTTACATATGCCCTGGAGCAGCGCTTTAATTTCCTTCTGGAACATTTCCTTTGCATTCTCATTGTGACAAAGTAGTGTAAGATGCACAGCCTTTTATTTAAAGTGCAAAACTTAGTACTCTTGTTTTTATTTAAACAGTACAGACCATTACTGAGTCATTAACAGTTCTAACTTCCATATTGTGTCTTGAAGAATAAGAGGATGGTGAGCCATGATCTGTGGAGCAATAAGAATGTACATATTAAGGTTTTTATCTTATATGAGTGGGATTTGTAATGCCACATGACAGTTAAAATAGATCATAGTATGAGTTATAATGGCCTAAAATCTTCAACACTCATTAGGCAGTCCCTTCTGTTTCATAACAGGGGCATCTATCTCACCTCCTCCTGGATGGCCTGTTTGCATCCTCTCTCACAGCACCTGTGAGTTCTACATGGGCTCCATCAGCAGCTACACAGTACTGGTGGTGGCACAGCCTGGTGAATAGATTAAGCACTTTTAGGTCAACATAAAAGAATGCCACTAAAAAGACTTACAATGCCATAAGAATTAGCCTCACAAAAAATAAAATAGATAATCTCAGAGGGGAGGGTAAGGATAGCTGTGATGGGGGTTCTGGCACTGGGTAATGCTTAGGAGCTCACATGTGGGAGATGCCATTGAAAAGTTTAGAACTAGGGAAGTGAGGATACATTCTAGAAGATGTGAAGGGCTGTGGCCTAATAGTTTCTTGACCTCCTGCTTCTATTGTTTTGGACCCTGAATTTATATTAGTGCCAGGAAAGGTGGCTCTCTTTCAAAGGATGGGATGGCACCTTGGAGCACCATATGTACCATATATATATATATATATATATATATATACATATACCAACTGGAAGATAATGTTCAATATCCACTGACTTGCTTATTGGCAGCTAAGCTTCCTCCTCTTCTTGAAGGTTCAGTGGCCACTGGTTGCTCTATATCGTCCTGTGTGGTCAATGCTGGTGTAGGACCAACCTCTGATTTTGAGGGCCATTTCTCCTCCTTCACAGGGAATGTGATAATATGTTCACACAAATGTAAGCAAGTAAAATGGGCCACAGCTGCTGGAGGCAATTATATCACTTGATATGGTGCTAGAGCTGCAGGAGAAAACACCCAACATGTCTGAATTTCCTTGGGCCTTTCCCAATTCACACCAGAACCCTTCCTCTGAGAATAGTCCTGGCCCTCCTCCACAATTGGCCATCTTCCCAGACCAGGTTCCACCAGCTGAAGGATGTTAGCGTTGTGTGTCTTGGAAACATGGCAGATCCCAGGGGCACCAGCTGATATTCCTCTGCACACACCTTCAGTCATCCGCCCCAGACCCCATCATCAGAGAGCTCAGACTTACAGGATCTGTGTTCTTCAGCTGGGGAAGGACATGGAAGTTCCCCTCTGATTCAGGCATAATGACAAACAGGAAGGTCCTGAAAAGCTTCAGGTTGTCCAAGTCTTGGGACCTCAAAAATCTTCTGGATAGAGGTTCAGCTGCATTTTGATGATGGAGCAGAGGGTGCTGTGGAATGTGGAGTGAAACAGGGAGTCATGATGGACAGGGCCTCTCTTTTCACTGGAACCTCCCATGGTCCCTGCATCATGGGTTCCCAAAGAGTAGCCAGGCAGGTCCATGCACCCAGATCAAAAGGGCAACCTGTGAGGCACATGTGTGGGTAAGGGGCTCCCCACACTTGTTCTCCGGTCTCTGTACAGAAAAGCATGGGCAACCAGGGTTTGGATTGGCTGTGTTGGAAAGAGATCCACACAGGGCTTGGCTCTGAGGCCCCAATCACTACTCTGTTCCTTTGGTGCCCAGAATCAAATGCAGCACAATATGTTCTTTTTACAGGGTAAACCCCAGAGTTGAGTCCTCTGCTGGAAATCACACAGGGTGGAAATTGGGGTTTGCCCAGCCATCATTTATAACAGCTCCCCATGAAACAGGAGCCCTCCTGACTGACCCAAAGACCACTCCCTTCTTTCCTTGAAGCTACTCCTCACAAACATCTGGCTGCAGGTTTCTATCCCTAGAGATGGTGAGGAGGCTGACACCTCTAACATCCTGTGCCCCTCATTTGCTAAGATGGCTGGTGGGCTTGACTAACTTCCTGACAATATTGGAACTCCAGGAGGACTAGAAGGTTTGTCTGCATTGATTACTAAATAATAGGCCAAATGATGGCCCATGGTGGTGCTAAACATACATTTGAGTGATAACTGAGCCAAACCACCTACTGCCTAGCTATTCAGGGCCAGGACCCTATTCGTTTCTCCCCAAGTGTCCCTATTCTGGCTACATGCATCATGGAATGCTCCCAGATGCAATCCACAGACTCCTTTTAAATGTGGAAATTGCTTTTCCTGAATCCTCAGTGTAGTGAGGTCTGAGGCAGAGAACTTTCTCACAGGGAGGGGATATACCCACAGGGTAAGGCCAGAGCTATAGGCTGCCTATAGTTACACAGAACCAGACCTGAGGCAGATACTCTTTGGGCTCATCCTACTTGGTTTTCTAAACATCCAGGCAGGCTGCTTCTCTGAAAACACTACTTTCCCCAGAGCTGACTGAGTTCCCAGAATTCCCAGCACCAAGCAGGAGATGGCCATGTGCCAGGGCTTGGAAGCAATACACATCTTTTACACAGCAGCTCCAGCACCTTCTGAGGAATGTCCAAATTTTGGGAGGAATACAGTACCTTTCAAAAATAGAAGACAGTAGCTGCTGCATAGTAAGTGTGCATACATTTGTTTTAGTAACACAACCTACCACTGTGTTTCTGGCCCATGTTCATGGATATGGTTTCTTCAACTCTTCATGGTAACTCAATGAGATGGGTATATCACCCCTCTATAGATGAGGAAACTAGGTCATGGTCAGATGAAATGACTTGCCACAGAATACTCAGCTACAAGTGCCAGGGTGGGAATTCAAATCCAGGCTGTCCCACATCAAGTCTGGAAGAGAGTACCATTATTCACTCACTCAACAAACCCCTATGGGTGCCTCCTGGAAGTGAGTGCTTTCTGTGTAAGCCCAAAGATTTATAGCACCCATGCAATGTAGGTGTCACTTTTACCATTCCTAAGTTTCCAATGAGGCTGCTGACCTAGGAAGGCAAGGCCCATCAGGCCTGTGAGGAGACTGCACTTTGCATCAGTGAAGCTCCACATGGATTCAGGTTGCTCTGTCCCGATGGCCAACGCACCTGCTTCAACAGATCACAGCCAATAAACATCATGGTCATGGCCAAAGATGGGTTCATGTCATTCTACAACTGTCCATTCCCACAGAATGTGCATCAGCAAGAGTAAAGATTAAGGTAAGCTCCAGACTCTAGGTGACAAGGATGTGAGTTTCTGAACTGGAAAAAATGTGCTTCTCTGGTGGGTAGTGATGGTGACAGAGGCAGAGGTTGGGCAGGGATGGGAGCATTTGGGAAATCTCTGTTCTTCCCCTTAATTTTGAGCTTAAAAATGCTCTAAAAAGTTATCAAGTGAAAAACAAGAGGAGAAAGAAGTGTGCTTTGTCACTCTGCACTGGGAGAGGCTGAGGGCAGGCAACCAGAGCTTGGGGCAAACAGACCCAGCACCTCCTTCCCAACCTGCCTCTCTCCAAGCTCAGCACAGCATGGTCTTCAAGGGGCTTTGGGGTCTTCATAGAGAAGCTGTCTGATGGTGACAACTCAGAAGCCCTGCCTGACACCTTCTCTTAAGGCCTTGTGGGGAGACTCAGATTTAGGGTGGCCCACCACTTCCTCTCTGTCCCTGGGCTGTCCCTACTTATCTCCATTCCACCCCTGCTCCCTCAGAGGCTGCCAGCTGCTTGCTGCCTGATCACCTTTAAGCTGCCCTTCCCACTTCTTGCCCCAGCAGCCCCTGTCCATCAATAAGCTCTCAGCTCTCATGACACTTCCTCTGAGAAGCCCATTCTGACTGCCACCTAGGAACACCCTGACCCTCTCTCTGCTCTGTTTCCTCAACCATTTCTGAATTCATCCTATCTCTTCATCAGTTTACTTGTCCTTGCTCGGTCTCTCCTTCTAGACTGTGGGCTCCAAGAGGGTAGGGGCCTTCCTTGTGCTCAATATTGTCTCCCTAGTCCCCCAGGATTGGAAAGGAGGGCTTGGAAGCTGTGGAAAAGTCATAGGGTGAAGATATAATGAGAAGTGTGTTAGCTGCAACCTGAGGGAGGGCCCTCACCATATCCTGCCATCCTGATCCCCTGATCTTGGCCTGCCAGCCTTCAGATCTGTGAGAAATCAGTTTCTGATGTTTCAAATCCACACAGTTGATGGTCGTAGTTACAACTGCCTCCACTTTTTCATACCTAGGCAATCTGGGCCAGGCTTGGGTACTGCACTCTGGACACTTGGAGGTACCCAGGAAAGCTGAGCATGCTCTCTCCATGCAGCAAGTTGGTGTCTGTTTGTACAATATCAGGGTCTGCTCACCTGATGCAGTGGACACCTGGCAAATAGTGAGCCTGCAGGCAGCACTTAGGACCAAAGACAGGCACAGGGGCAAAATCAGCCACCTCTACTGCAAGGGGCTGTGTTCTAAATGCAGCTGCTCTCACCCCTTCAGTGGGGACTTCTGTGGCTTGCCTGCTTGGCTTTCATCTCCCTGTCTCGTCATTTACCCTTGAATATTTTGGGTGACTCTTTCTTTCTCTCACACAGTGATTCAGACTCTCCAGGCTTGTCCACTGAGATCAATCCATCCCTCCATTATGGGCAGAAAGAAGCAGTGACCCAAGCTGGCCCACGACTTTCACTATCATCGTTAGGACACTGTCTTTTCTTCCAATGCCAAACTAGAAGATTGTGTCTCTAAAGCTGCTTGGCAACATGCCACCATCCCAAGAGACAGTGTGGGCAAAGAAGGCATGGCAGGGAGATGGAGAGAGGCAGTGTCCTGATGATGACACTGCAACCTCTGGATAAAGCTGTACCTGAATCTGTTGTGTTCAGCCCACAATTCCCAAACCTGTGAACCAAAGCAATCCACTTGTCAGCCTTTCTTTCTCCTGTAAAGTTATGCTTGTTTACTTATTGATCTAGCTAACATTGTTAGGGTTTATCCAATTTGAAAGGTGGACCACTTTGCTGCTTCACAGCTGTGTGGCCTTGGCTCAAGTCCTTAAACCCTCAGAGCTTCAACTTCCTTGCTAATAAAGAGGAGTTGCTACTTTCACCTACACAAGAGGAAGTTAGCCTTGTAGATTATATGAGACAAAGCAAAGCACTTAGGATTGATATTTGATCGACTGAAGATTCTATAATTCTAGTCTACTAATTAAGCATAATTGACTGAAGAATAACTTCAGGGAATGCTTTCAAAGACCCAAGTATCACTGAGTGTCTGACTCCTAGGGCCTCAACTATCTGATTTTTCAATGTGGCCTCGGTATGGCAGCAACTGTCACATTCCTAAGAACACCCTCAATCTGAGCTCCTAAAACATCAGGCACAGAAAAAGCATCAAAATATGGATCTTCCATCTTCTCATATCACTAAAAGAAAATCACAGTGACCCATCTGAATTTAGAACTCTGAAACCCCTCACCCAAGGACTCAGGACAACTCCATGGCAGGATCAGGAGGCTCCCCAAAAAGAGCTTGTCCCTTTGGACATCAAGCAATACCCCTTGCATTCAACATATAGCACAGCTCTGGGGCCTGCAGCACCCCTACCAAGGGCTTACCCAGGTGATCAAGCTCATGCTCTGAGAGCATCTGCAAAGTCATCTGTGAGCACAGGGCAAAAACTGACCCCCTGCAGCTGAGTCCATCTTGCTCCCACTGGAGTGAGTGAAGCAGTCCTTCCTGCATACAGATGGCACCACTATTACAGGTCAGCAACACTGCTGCACAAGGGAAAAGAGACTGTCATTCCAGAGGTTTAGGTGCTACTAAATAGGCAGGACCACAATTTGAACCCAGGACTATCTGATTCCAAAGTCTGGCCCTTTGCCAACTCCAACTCACACTCCCAGCATAGGTCACAACTACCTATGGGCTGTTGGTTGCAGGTGCAGAGCAACGTAAAGCACAGTTTGCAGCCAGATCCCTGGGTGAACCACTCACTATCTCTGTGACCTTAAGCAAGATACCTGCCATGTCCTTGTCCCAGTTTTCTAATGCACCAGTGAAGGTGTGTTGTTCACTCCACAGAGCATGGGGGTGGTTAAATGAGATTGTCTATTGAACAGCTAGGTATCATATGGTAATTTTTTGTTTTGTTTGTTTGTTTTTATGCCTTTATTTACTCAGGATGTCTTTAACTGAATCCTGGGCTTCCTTGAGGGGAGCAAGCCTTATCAACTGCTGTTTTATTATATCTTAGGTATAGCCTTGGCAAATTCCAGAAGGGGCCCGGTCACAGAGCGTGGTGCCAGCTGGTGGCTAGAACCTGGGGCTCACCAGAGGTGGTGGTCAGCTCTGGAACCTCCTGTGCTTACAAAGCAGGAACAGGGGGATGTGAGCAGGGACTTTTTAGGAATCACATGGTTGTTAGGGACAGAGGCCTGGGAATAAGGACTCAGGCCATGTTCTGTTGCATCAGGTGCCTGAAGCCTTAGCAACTTTGCAGGCCCATGGGGGTGACAAAAGTGCCCTTTCCTACTGGTTAACCCATGACAAAATGCTCCCACAAGCTACTACAGCACCTCATGAGGCTTCTGCAGGGAGACCCAACAGCATGGCACAGGAGACACAAGCAAACAAGAAAGCCAGGCCCCTCTTGCCACTCTCACTACTGATAAACTAGGGAGATCAAGGCTACCACACACCCAACAATATCCAAAGCTCCCAGGAGCTGTGCTGCCAGAGTCCTGAAACAGCCTCAAAACACATCATGTGGGTGGGACTGCATTATTCATGAGAAGTTCTGCCCCCATGAGCCCACACACAGGCTTAACAGAGTCAATCCTACAGGACTCAAGGGACCCAGAAATGTCTTTCTTGGAAGTTCTGTGCCCATTTAATGAACAAGGATTCTGCAACCCCTACTCTGAATGCTGAAAAGTGGAGGCTGAGCCTGGGGTTCCCAGCCCAGAGGCAAAATTCTGAAAAGAATAGGCCGAAGTTTCTTCTTTGGCCTGATACCCTAGTGACCGTGCTTCCTTGCTACTGATCCCTGATACTTCCATGTTCCTCCTCTGATCCAAACCCCCCCAGGGCTCCCATCTTACCCAGAGTAAGGGCCAAAGACCTCAGCAGCCACAAGACTCTGCAAGGTGGACCCTGTTCTTTCTCTGACCTCATCATCACTCTCCTTCACTCTGCTCTGGTTTCATTGGCCACCTTGCTACTCGGTCTTCCCAGCTCAAGATCTTGCAGGTGTTGATAATTCTGCCAGGAACACCCTTCCAGAAGAAGTGTATGTCCTCCCTTCCTTCAATGCTCTGCTCAAACATTATCCCCTCAGTGAGGCCAAGCTGACCACCCCCTCTGGTGAGCCATTTCCCTGTCTTTCTGACCTTTATTTCTGCCATGGAACTTATTATTTATCTACCTGTCCTCAGACTGGATTGTACTCTCAATGAAAGCATGTGAGTAAGTGCTCAATTTGCATCTGCACGGGGAGGGTAGCCTCAGTGGTGCTCAGTTCGACCACCACATGATGCCACCCCTAACACACACACACACACACACACACACACACACACACACACACACACACACACAGTCCAGGCTGGCCCAAAATGTCTACACCATACAAGATCTCGAGCTGACAGCTCACAAGATGCAAACATGGCTGCAAAGGGGTGCCAGGCTGAGCAATGGTGGGGGATGACAAGACAAGGGCAAATATCACACACACACATACACACACACACACACACACAAATCATAGCCTTATTTATTCATATATACTCATGCAATACACAAAACAGACTCACAAAAACAGTTCACACCGATTCACATGCAATGTCTGGAAATGCACTTGGACGCCTGCAGACAGATGCACATACATTCTCATACTCACGCACTGCAGCCCAAACTCCACACATATGCACACCACACACACACACACACACACACAAGTACACACACACACACACACAGCCATGTGTGCACCCATGCACACTCAGTCCAGACCTGCAGATGCCATCCTTAGCCCCGCCACTATAAATGTTCCGCATCTCTACAGGGACCTCAGAGGTGACTAGCTATAAATCCAGAGGCTGGACTAATCTCCTCCATGGCCCAAGGGACAGTAAATGGGCAGCAGGGCAGCAGAAGTCTGTTTGTCATTCTCCTGTTTAAGGTGGTTTAGATGATGGGACCCTGCCTGCCAAAGGAGCAGTCCACAGAACTGAGACCCCAAGAAGTGGCCTCTGTCTCCTGGTGGTGGTGGCTCTGGGGACTGCGAATGTGTGGGTGCAGGAGGGAGTCTTTTTGTCCCCAAACTGAACCTCTCCTTTGCTGAATGCTGGGCCCTCTTTGGCAGGCCCACTCAATATGGACCTCCCCAAACAGGCCTACCTGTCCCCAGAAGCTTGTCTCTCCTTTAAGGCCCCCACACTGAGACCCACACAACTGTTCCTGCACAACAGGGGATCCCAACCAGACACCTCAAGCTAAGCCCCCAACCTGGAGGATCTTCACACCGCATCCACCCCTGCACACAGCTTAAAGACACCACAGGTACCCCATACCTCCAGCCCCAGAACCCTAAACATATGGGTCACCCCTCCAGCCCTCCAGAGGTAGATGCTCATCCTGGGTGAGCCTGCCTACAATGTGGCAGCTCCTGTCACAAGGGAGCACCCCTCCAGGAACCATTGCCCCCCACCCAAGTTGGCTGTGCCTTCCCAGATGTGTGTCCTGCACCTACCTTCTTCCTCAAGGTCAGCAGCAGCTTCAATACTCTGCAACAGCTTCTGCCTTATGCCAGGTCTTCATCTCTAGGGGTCAAGCCGGTGGGCATGGGTGACCACATGGTAGGTGCATCCAGGGCTGTCCACTCCCCAGCCCACCTGGACCTTCCTTACCTGAGGGAGCAGCAGCCATGGCTCTCACAGCATCCTCTGAACAGAAAGGGATGGGGGACCCTTGTGAATATGTGCCTGGTAAGGGCAGTGTGTTTGGTGTGCTACAACTCAGGTGGGCATGGTTAGAGGCAGGGACTGCCAAGTTCTGAATTCAGAGTCAGGTGCCTCCCACTACAGTTGGACCATTCACTAGGAGGGCACCATCACCTAAGTTCAGCTTGGAAAGTGTTGGGAAATTTTCCTGGAGACCAAAGCCTTCCTCAGGATCTGAGGATCTCCTCACCTGATCCACGCTGCCCTCACATGGACTCATACCAGCATCACAGAGCAATGTGATGGTGCAGTAGCTTAACCACAAGAGGCCTCTGCTTCCTGCAGTGTCACTTCAGCGCCCTCTACTGAGGAAGCCGACATCATGCACTGTGTAAATGGGAAATGGTGTAAAACCAGGCTATGGTGGAGGAGCAAACACTGAAGGAAGGAAGGAAATAAAATCGGAGCCAATATTAATGAACTTGACAACAAACATAACAACACTAAGGACCAATGAAACAGTTGTTTCTTTAAAAGGGTAAACAAGATTGATAAGCCCCCATGCTAAAATAACCAAGAGAAAAGGAGAGAGAAGCCAAGTGTATAAAATCGAGATTAAAAAGGTGAAATTATCATAGATATCACAGAAATCCAGCGGATCATTAGAGACTATTTTGAAAACTTGTACTCCAATACATTGGAAAACCTAGAAGAAATTAATACATTTCTAGATAAATAGGATCTACCAAAACTGAATCCAGAGCAAAAGAAAACCCAAACATACCAATGCCTTGTAATGAGATGGAAGGCTTTTCGTTACTGTCTCTAACAAAGAAAAACTCAGGGCTGGATGGACTCCCAGCTGAGGTCTACCAAAAATCTTTGAAGAAGAAGTGATGCCAAAAGTTTTCAAATTACTCCATGAAATACAAAGGGATGGAACACATTCCAAATTTATAAAGCCAGCATCACACACATACCCAAACCAGATAAGGATTCACATCAAGGAAAAAAAAACTTACACATCAACATCCCCAAAGAACTTAGATGCACAAATATTGGATATACGTTTTCTCTGATATGCAAAATATAAAGAACAAAAAGGAAAAGAAATGTGGGAAAGATGAGTACAGAAAAGGGACCAAGGGGTAGGGGTAGGGGAGCTGAGCCATACTGCATCAGTAAAAATATGGGGAAAATGATAAAGATTTCTAGGAAATCTTGATACTAACCCCAACAACTGAGACAACCAGTCATTAAGGGAATGGAACAGCTCTCAAAAAATGAGAGGTATCACATTTCACATAAAACCACTGTTTATTTGCTCTGGGGGGTGAAGAGAGAGGGGACTTGTCTATTAGCCTACCCTTTAATATAGAAAAAATGCCACAAGATATTTGTTTGATGACATCGGAGTAAGCCCTAAAAGGAACACCAACCCAAGTCTTCACAGAATTAAGCCTTCTGAGGCAGGCAACATGGCTCTCAGTAAATTAAGTGTCCTGGTAGAAATGTGAAGTGATCCAAATCAAGCTAAATGAGAGCTGGAATCCTAGAGGTGATGACCCAACCAAGAGCTGCTCCTGGACACTACATTCCCCCACCCCCACTTTTGGTAGTAGTTATGACCATTTCATTTTCCCTCATGAAATTTATAAAATAGGTGCAGAATAACCATCTTAGTGTATTCTACTGTGATGAAGTTTTTTGTTCACACAGAAAACACTCTATTACCATCCCAATTCCAGAAAGTGGGAAGATGTACTCAGGGGGCACTCTTCCTCTGTCAAAGTAGAATGACACCAATGCCTCAAGAATATGTTATACCCTTGAAGTAATTTTCCCTAGGTTCAAAAAAAAGTGAGTTTTCTTTTCTTGTTCTTCCTGGCCCAGGTGTTCTGATGCCAGGCCTGCACTCTCTTTTAAGATGTTCGTGATGGTGATTGGCCCAAGACTCACAGACTGCACAAAGGATCAAAAAGAAGAGGCCACCTCAGAAAGGGCAAAGTGTGGACAGTGGGGCCCCTAGTGGATGTGACAGATGACAGATGATGCAGACCCTTCAAGACCAAGGAAGTGGGTCACAGGTGGCAGCTCATACAGCAAGTGTGAGTCTTCCCTTTACACTTATAGATGGAGCACTAGATCAGGGGCCAGCATCCCTTCAACTCAAGAAATATTTTGAATAGGCCAGAAAAGGGGATGCTTTATTTTGCAAGAATGCATCTATAGGCCAAGGCACATGGTCTCCTTTGGAGTGATGGTTGCATTCCACATCTTTGGGGAGCCCAATCTACTCGGTGGAGAGTCCCACAAAAGTCATGTAGTGTACCAATACATGAGGTGGATCTCTCACCCATTCATCTTCTCCTGCCAGTAGCCATCTGGCTCCATTACCTACCCCATTGCCTTTGTCTGGAGTGGTGTCGAATCCTTCTCTTTCTAGAAGAGACATATTTTCTCTTCTCAGCCTTGATTTTTAACATGTCAAGATTCTGCTGGTTAGAAGGGGGAAGGAGGCATTTTCGGTTGAGCATGGCAGCATCCCCCCCTGATCTGAGCCAGTTAGGAAACTGCTGCCAGGTACTTTGAATGGCTGCCTGAATTTTCCAAGTTAGTCAGTGTCCAGCAGAGGGAGCTCTCTGAAGTCCCAACCATCTACCTGATGATGGAGATCAGAAACTGAGAGCCCAATCTGTAACCAGGTGGAAAGGAATCTGACCTGGATTGAGGGAGGGATAGAGAAGGTCAAGAGGAACAGTAATTGAACACATGAAAGCTTGGTATGTTCCATCTGGGGCTTGTCTCCTGAACAGACATGTGAGATTTGTAGAGGGGTTGTCAGCTAACCAGGGACTATGGATTCCCAGAATGAGCAGGACAATCATCTTCTGGTGGTGTCCTTCCTCTTCAGATGTGGTGAGTGAGGGTTAGAAAGGTGTGAGTGCGTGGTTAGGAGAAATTCATGAGGGCCTGTCCACTTATCCATGAGTTGCACTTCTGATCTCTGGCTTTTCTATGTCTGAAGTAGGATTGAGTCTCCTGCCTAGAATGTATGAGAAGGGTCCTGAGGAGAGGGTGTGGTTCTAGAAGAAGGAAATTCCTGCATGGAGGTCAGAATTAGTTTCAGCAGCTATAAAGAACATCGAGTGCTGTCTTCATATTTTCAAAATGGAGAATACATTCTTCTTAGTGAGGACTGAATGATCTCATAAGGGTTCAACTGCAGCCCTATTCTGGGGACAGACAGGATGTGGAGCTGGGCAGTAGGTAATATCATTTCCCATATCAATCTAGTTTTCTGAGATAGTCTTCAGTTATTTTGTGACACACACCATGGAATTGACTGCGTTCTTTGCCTTGTTCATCCATTGAAGGAATTTCACAGACACAAATAGTGAAAGTGTGAGGGCAAAGTGTCAGATTATACAAAAACAATATAAAGAAAGCAGAACTCCTGCATGGGTGGGGTCCCAAGAGAGGGTTGCCAATGAGTGGCAATTGTCTCAGGTTTTATAAGGATCTAAGGGTTATGAAAATAAGCCTCCAGCCCACTCTTGGTAAGGCATTCAGGGACAATGTGCACTTCATGTGTCATTTCTTCCCCTCATGTTAAGGTCACTGTGTTGAAGTTTATCCCTTTTTAACACATGTCTCACCCTTTGTTTGAAGCTCAGCCTTGCATCTGTGGTCTTTGTATTCTGTTCCACTGTCGTCTTTCGGTTAGGAGAAACTTGACCTTGGTGAGTGCAAGTCTCCTATCTGCCTACCCAGCTCTTTCCCTACCTATATTTTCGGGTGTGAGTCATATTTTGTGTGTTCCATGTTGATTGAGACTTCAGGCATCACACAGTCTCCAAAGAACTCCTCTTGATTTACTCAACTGGTGAATTACTTTGGAGACAAAGGTGAGAACATAATTACATTGAAGGAGTCACCTGTACTCTCCCTGTGGAAGCTGCCTCCCAATAGTCACCCTCAGGGTGCTTCTGAGCCCCTTTCAATTCAATTTTCTACCAGTCTTGGACATTTAGGTGAAGTTCATTGCCAATATTCAAAACAATATGGCCCTCAAATTGGGCCCACTATTTTTGGCAGCTCTTTCATTTTCAGTCTCTTTTGGACACAGAATTGGCATCTGAAACACATCTTTTTTCTGTCATAAGCATTCCAATTCCTCAGAGGAGCTGTCTGGATAATTGCATACACATATCTGTTCCAAAATGAGATTTTAAGGGACAAAACCAATGTCCATCAGCGCTCAAGAAAACCTCTTCTAGTGGTAGGCACTTCCCTACCAACTACAGGAGGAAGTAGAGTGGCATGACCCACAGACACTTCTGTCTACATCACACCACAGGAACACCAGAGGCTCCCCACTCTCTTGACAAACAGAAAACTCCACTCCTTCACACTGTGGAACTCAATGTCCAGGGTCAGTCCTCACTAGTCACAGCTAGAGATGCAACAAGGAATAGAAGCAATGGAGTGCATCTGGAGTGAAACTCAACACCACACACCAAACCATCCTCAGCCGACTGCACCAGGAGAAGGCAGATGATAAGAATGGATCCAAAACAAATGTGAGACACAACTGGACATGGCAGTGCCTGCCTTTAATCCCAGAAGATGGGAGGCTGAGGTAGGAGGATTGAAATTTCAAATCCAGCCTCTGTAAAATAGTGATGCCCTATCCAAATTAGTGATAGCTTCTCTCAAAATGAAAATGAAAAAAAAAAAAGGCTGAAGATATGGCTGGCTCAGTGCTTAAGCTCCTCTGTGTTCCATCCTAGATTAAAAATATATAAATAAGTAAATAAATAAGTAGCAGAGACACATCCATCTCATTGGCAGGGCAAATTTAGCACAAATACAAGAAATTTCACAATACAAGGAAACCTGACACCTCCTACATTCTATAATTTTCTTGGCACTGATGCCAAATATTTGAACTTGCCAGACAAACTATGCAAAACATTAATCTTTTAAAAATATTAATGGAATCTGAGAGAATTCTGCTGAAAGACTGAAGGGGTTTAAGGCAGAACATGAACCCAAGAGAGAGAATGTTTGAAAAAGAACCAGACTTTAACAATGAGTCACAATGGCCGCCAGAAGGAACTTTGATTTGAAACCCTCACTGAATTGGACAATTTTTGTTGCTGGACAGGAAAGTGGGCAAAAACATTCAGGCTTTTTGAGATATGATCCTGTCCTTCCCTCTACTCTCTGCTCTGTCCTCCTCTCTGTTCTATCTGTTCTCCTGCTCCAGTCTTCCTTGCTAGGAAAATCCCAAACTCCTTCCCATTGTTCTTCAATCTCTCTTTCCACATCCTCAGAAACACCCGAGCTGCTCTCAGCCCTACCTTACCTGTCTTCCCCCTCCCAATACACACCAATCTGCTCCTGCCACCCCTCTTACCCCTCCAGTCCTCCTCCTGCCACCACAGTTCCTCCTCCCTATCTCCATACAACTCCCTCTTCTCCTGCAGCCAAGGCTCCTCTGCCCACCTCTTCTACTGACACAACCGTTCCTCTCCCCCTCCATCCCTCTCACCCCCCCTTCCTCCTCTCCTGAAGCCATGATTATCTCCACCCACTCACCCCTCTTTTCTCCTGTCAGTGCCCACACCCAGTCCCACCAGACCCTCTTAACAGATAATCCAAAGTTCCTTTGTCCCTTCAGGGAAGTGGCTCATGCTGAAGGGAGTGTCCCAGTACATGTCCCATTCTCACTTCAAGATCTTTCCCAGATAGAAGAGCACCTTGGGTCCTTCTCTGCTGACATTTCTATTTATATTTCAAAATTCCAATACCTCTCCCAGACTTATGATCTTATTTGGCATGACATCTCTGTTGTTCTGTCCTCCATCCTTACCCCCATGAGTGAGCCCGCATCTAGCAGGCTCAATCAACCTATGATATCAGAAAAAGCTCAAACAAGCTGAGGAGGGCCCTCAGAACCCTATCCAATATCTGGTGAAAATGGCCTTTAAAGTTTATAATGTCCAGGAGGAGTCAGCTGAACTAGCTAGGTAGGCTCAATTACAGAAAAAGGTAACACTTCAAACCCAGGCCTTACCAGAGCCCTGAGGCCTACAGCTCAAGCAAGAGCTCCATGGAGGTTCCATCATGCCTCTACACCAGGTACTTGCTTCAAATGTGGATGCAAAGGTCACTGAAATCACCAATGCCCAAAGCCACACCCTCCTTCCAGGCCATGCCCTATCTCTAAGCAGACAGAACATTTGAAGTGTGACTGCCCCATGGTTGGCCCTTCCTTGGTGCCTCTACATCAGAGTATGACCAGCTAGGTGGTATCTTCACTTAAACTATTGGGGTTCACAAAAGACTGAAGAAGCCCAGACTTGAGGACCCGCATTACACTCACGGAACCCAGGATAACAGTTCAGGTAGTGGTTAAGTCCACAACCATCCTTGTGGACACAGCGGCTACCTATTCGGTCTTGCCTGCCCACTCTGGGCCTCTGTTTTCTTCCAAGGTCTCAGTTATGGAGATTGAAGGCAAACCCTCCTCCCCAAACTGAACTGCTCAGCTGACCTGTGCCCTGAAGGGACACCCATTCACAAACTCTTTTCTAGTCATTCCATCCTGTCCGATTCCTCTCCTAGGCAGAGATGTTCTCCAATTACTAGGAGCCATGGTCCAAAATACATCCAGAGAATACTACCACCCATGTCCTTCTGCCTCTAATCTTTACCCTCTCTAATAACCAGACAGTATCTACTGTGCCATCGTCCCCTGATCTAGTTGATTTCTAGGACTGGGACATCTTCAAGCCGGTCATAGCCTCCCACCACAAGCCAGTACATATTTAGCTGAAACTGCAAACTAAACTTCCTTTATGTCCCCATTTTCCCATCTCCAAAACCTATAGGGAGCAATTTAAACCCATTATAGACTGCTTACTTGCCCAGGGACCCCGCTTTCCTACTGACTCCACCTGCAACACTCCCATATTGCCAAGATGCAAAACCTCAGGAGCCCATCACTTAGTCCAGAATCTCCGCCTAACGAATGAGACAGTTATTCCCATCCACCTGGTGGTTCCCAACCCTGACACTCTTCTTTCTCATGTCCCCCCTTTGAGCACTCACTTTATTGTCCTGGATCTTAAAGATGCCTTCTTTATAGTGTCCCTCCATCCTGACTCTTATTAGCTCTTTGCCTTCACATGGAAGACCCTACATCCTTTAGGTATCATCAGCTGACATGGACAGTCCTACCCCAAGGCTTCAGGGACAGTCCCTATCTCTTTGGGAAAGGCTTGGCATGGGATCTAACTGCTGGTGACTTAGGGGGCAGCACACTCTTACAATATGTGAATGACCTTCTATGCGGTTCATCATTCAAGGCTTGTGAACTCACACTGCTCAGCTCCTCAATTTCCTGGGGTCCCTGGACTATTGGGCCTCTCCAGTCAAAGCCCAGCTTACTACCTCTTCAGTTAACTATTTAGGTACACTTCTCACTTCAACCTCTAAAAGCCTGACATCAGACAGAATTCAAGCTCTCCATGACCTACAACCACCCAAAACAGTGGACTGCATCCTCTCCTTCCTGGGTCTGGCAGACTTTTTCAGGCATTGGGTTCCTTACTTTGCTCTTCTTACCAACCCCTTGTACAAGGCCACTAAGGAGACCCCTCATTGGACCCTCACCTCCCCTAAGCTACTAGCCAATTCCTTTTACAAACTCAGGAATGCTCTTACATATTCTTGCACTCTCTCTCTTCCTAAGCCTAAACACCCTTTCCACCTCGTTATGGATGAAAGACAGGGTATCACCACTGGCCTCCTCGCTCAGCCAACTGCACCCTCCTATAAGCCAATGGGATACCTCTTCAAGTAGCTTCACTCTATGGTTCACGATGACTACTGAGAAATGTTATAAAATTTTATGTTCTCCTGAGAAGTCAACTTAAATATATTTCTAAAAGACAACAAAGAGAGCCTAACTTATTTAAAGTTTAAAAATGTTTTGCCTCTTTCCCTTAAGAGGGAATTAAAAGCTCTCTTACCTTGTCTGTTTCATGTTTCATATATAATGATAAATTATGTTCACTAATTAATATTAATTTAAAAATTATGTATAATTTTTTTATAAAATAATATTCAAGTAAAAATTAACATTAGTTTCAAAATCAAAACATCTTGCCTAAGATTTAACAAGTGGCCACCATACCTAAGTTATAATTCTTTCATCTCATTCCAAGTTAAGACAATTATTCAAGTTTTTTTAAAATAAAATTCAGAAGATAGGCTTTTGTTATAAAGATTACTATATTCCTAAATAAACAAAAACACTATATATAAATAAGTAAATGTTTCAAATTATAAAAATTATATTCCTTAATTTATAACTATTATAAAATTAAATCTTTTACTCTTATTAGTTTTATATTGTATTATCCTTACAAGTTTTAAAACTATTATCTCGCAAAGCCTTATGCAAGTACAAATTTTCATGTAACAACTGAAGGTAATTTATAATAATAAGATGATTACTTATAAGACAAACAAGTTGTAATACTGTATTTTAGTAGCTGGCCTTGGAATTGCTCCCGTGGGCTGTTGTCTCCATGACCTTGCTTCACTGGGGTGGATGCCCTGGCCAAATTGAGTGCGCTCACAGATGCCCAGTGGCCCCATGGAGTGGAGGCAGGGCCAGCTGAGGCCCCGCTGAGGGCAGTGGAGGACTGTTGGGATCTAGGCAGTGTCAGTCCTTAAAGAAATTAGCATCATCCTATCTGGGTAGGGGGGCTGAAGGTGTTAAAGCCCAAGTGTGTTCTTAGTGCTTTCTTGCGCTTCTTGTTTCTCCACGTGGGCTGATGACCATGGCTCCAAAGGCAGAGATCAGATCTGGGAGCCAGTCTGGGCTCCCAGGCCTCATAGATGGACTATGGGTGGACGTCGAAGTAGAGGTTGATTTTGAGGATGTGGTGCTGGTTCCCCCAGGAGAGCTTAAGCCTTTCTGTGTGGGCAGGTTTTGGGGGATGGCAGTAACTGTGGCCACACCAGAGGTTGCTTGCCCTGGGGTGTGCCTTGCTTTCTGTCCCTTGGTCCCCATGGTGGTGCTCTGGCTAGGGGCACTGGAGGTGTTCTGTTCTAACTGTGCCCCATGTTGCTGCCTGTTGCTTGGGGTACCTCCTCTTTTGGAGGAGATACACAAGGCCTCAAAAGCTATAATGAGTTCAGGGAGCATGTCATGGCTCCCAGATCCTCTCGATGTCATTGGGACCAAAGGGTAACCAGAGGTATCCTTACTGGCTGTACTGCTTCTCCCGCAAGGTGAGCTTGGGTGTTTCTGGGTGGGCAGGCTTTGAGGGATGGCAGTCAGGGTAGGAACACGAGTGTTTCCTTGCCCCTTTGTTCCCTTTTCTGTGTGTTTCCCCAGTGCCATGGTGGTACTCTGGCTAGGGGCAGTGGAGGTGTTCTGTGCCCCATGTTGCTGCCTGTTGCTTGGGGTACTTCCTCTTTGGGAGGAGATACACAAGGCCCCAAAAGCTGTAATGAGTTCAGGGAGCAAGTCTTGGCTCCCTGATCCTCTTGATGTCATTGGGACCAAAGAGAAACTAGAGATACCCTTTGTTGTGCTTGTCTCCTGAGGTGAGTTTTGGTGTTTCTGGGTGAGCAGGCTTTGAGGGATGGCACTCAGGGTAGAAATTCTACTGTTTTCTTGCCCCTTTTTACCCTCTTTTGTGTTTTTCCTGGGTGCCATGGTGGTACTCTGGCTAGGGGCACTGGAAGTTTTCCGTTCCAAACTTGCCCCATGTTGCTGCCTGTTGCTTGGGGATTCTCCTCTTTGGGAGGAGCTACACCAGGCCCCAAAGGCTGACATCATTTCAGGGAGCAAGTCTGGGCTCTCTGATCTCCTTGAAGTCACAGGGGCCATAGGGAGACTAGAGATACCCTTTTCAGTGGTAGTACTTGTCCCCTGAGGTGAGCTTAGGTGTTTCTGTCGAGGCAGGCCTTGAGGGATGGCACTCGGGGTAGGAACTCCACTCTTTCCTTGCTCTTTTTTACCCTCTTTTGTGTGCTTTCTGGGTGCCATGGTGATGCTCTGGCTAGGGGCACTGGAAAGGTTCTGTTCCAACATTGCTCCTTCTGGCTGCCTGTTGCTTGGGGTTTCTCCTCTTTGGGAGGAGCTACACCAGGCCCCAAAGGCTGACATGAGCTCAGGAAGCAAGTCTGGGCTCTCTGATCTCCTTGATGTCCCAGGGACTGAAGGCAAACTATAGATACCCTTTTCAGTGGGAGTGCTTGTCCCCTGAGGTAAGCTTTGATGTTTCTGGGTGGGCAGGCTTTGAGGGATGGCACTCGGGGTAGGAACTCCACTCTTTCCTTGCGCTTTTTTACCCTTTTCTGTGTGTTTTCTGGGTGTCATGGTAGTGCTCTGGCTAGGGGCACTGGAGGTGTTCTGTTCCAACATTGCTCCTTCTGGCTGCCTGTTGCTTGGGGTTTCTCCTCTTTGGGAGGAGCTACACCAGGCCCCAAAGGCTGACATGAGCTCAGGAAGCAAGTCTGGGCTCTCTGATCTCCTTGATGTCCCAGAGACTGAAGGGCAACTAGAGACACCCTTTGTAGTACTTGTCCTTGGAGGTGAGCTTTGGTCTTTCTGGATGGGCAGGCTTTGAGGAATGGCACTCGGGGTAGGAACTCCACTCTTTCCTTGCCCTTTCTTACCCTCTTTTGTGTTTTTTCTGGGTGCCATGGTGGTGCTCTGGCTAGGGCCACTGGAGGTGTCATTTCCCAAACTTGCCCCACGGTGCTCTCTAGTTTTGGGGGTTTCTCTACTTTCTGAGCTGGATATTTCCTTGCGTGATGTCTGACCCAAGGACAAGTCTCTCCTCCCAGCTGCCTTTGAGGTCACTGAATGTGTCTGGGTGCTGCCAGGAGGACCCACAGTGGAGTTTCTATTTTTGTCAGACCCAGGGGTTGAGTAGTTTAGGCTGCCCAAGGTTGTTGGGCCCACAGTCAAGGGTGGCATCGGAGCTGCCCCTGGACCTGGAGCTCCCACGTGTCCACGCTGATGACAGCTGACAAAGCTAGGGGCTCCAGGCTTCATCCCACCAGAAACCCCAGAACTTGGTGGGATGGTGACTCCAGGGGTGAGAGGCTGCTTACCCTGCGGACTGTGTCCTCGCACTCTTGGAGCTGGAGAGCTGGAGCTTGCTACAGGTGAGGTCCTGTGAGTACAGTAGGGCTTTGGGCCCTGGTGAGAGCCCGGGAAGCTCCTACCCAAGGTGGAGGGAGGCCCCAGATGTGGGGGCTGTGAAGGCATAGTGGTGTTCAAGGGTGTGACCCCAAAGGGGGCCACTGGCTGTGCAGCCAAGCCTGCCAATGTGCTGAGAGAGGGCCTGGGAGGAAGGGCCAAAGCAGCAATTGGCAGGCTGGGGGAGAGCGGTCCTGTAAGATTGGTGATGGGAGGATGGCTCTGGGAAGAGACAGCAGAGCTGACCCACACTGGGGTGTGGGCCACCATGGTTGTGCTGCTGGGGGGATGGGGAAAGCTCTGGCTGAGGCCCACTGATGCCAGAGGCCTGGCCCCTCCCAGTGGAGCGGGGACCCCCCCATGGGCTTGTGGGGCCATGGCACAGCTGTTCCCAATGGCCTGGGTCTCACCCATCAGAAGACGGTTGATGCGCTGCAGAGCTTTCTTCTTCTCCCTGTCTAGGTCCTCAGCAGTCACTGCACAGGCCAGTAACAGAGGCGGTGGCAGCTTCAGAGGTTCCCGTCGGCGGCATTGCAGGAGAGGAAACTTGCGTTTCCGTGGCCTGCTGGTGTCTCCCGTGGGTGAGATCTTCCTCTTGGGCAATGGGTGTCCCGCCCTGCCTTCTGCCACCTTCTCACCCTGGGCCTTCTTTGGGGGAATCCCTGGGGATGAAGAACATCCCAGGGGCGGCTCCCCGTTGGATGGGTCTGGAGCCCTCCTCTTCAGGGCTCGGAGACCACGCGTGGAGCTGTAGGAGCTGCTGATGGGGTTTCTTTTGGGGCAGGAGCTCATGCAGATGGCCCGGGAGCTCTCAGCTCTGTCTTGGGAGCTCTGGGTGCAGAGGTTTCTCCACAGAGGCCCAGGCCTGGGCACAAAGGCAGGCACACAGCTATGGGTCCCCAGGGGCCTAAAAGCAGATACTCTTCCAGTGACCTGAGGGCACCCCCTCTGATGTTCTCCATCTACAGGGTGCTCTGCTTGGTCAGCCACCACTTGGCCACTGTCTCCAGGGGCTGTGATCACAGTCCTCCCTGGGCAGGGTTCTTGGGGTGCTGGAAGCTGGCAAGGAGCCACTTCCTGCCCCTGCACCCTACAAGGCGGCTGTCTGAGTCTGCGGCCTGGGATGCAGGAATTCATGAAAGCTGCAGTTGACAGCAGCGTCCTCTTCAGGAGACCTGGCATGCGGAGGGAGGAGGCAACATCCAAGTCTCCGAGAAAAGATCGAAGGGTCCGCAGGACCCTGGAAAAGCACCGGGCAGGCACTTTTCCCAACCGCTGAGGAGCAGTTGCAGGATGGCGGCAAGATGACCTGCGAGTGATGCCACCAGCCCAGGAAGCCCTTAGTGTCCACCCAGTATAGGGAAGTGGGCGTGGCCCATGACCGGGCTTCTTGTGGGACCCTTCTGGCAGGTCTCTGCCCCTCAGCGCCGGGGGCAGGGGTGAGGGACAACACTTGCTCTGCGAAGTCTCCATGGCAGTCTTAGCGAAGGCGCCAGTGGGCGCTAGATGGTCTAGCGTCCATCGCAGAAGGCCTTCTTCGGCTGCTCACGCAGCTTCAGGTGAAATGGCTGTCAGACCTGTTGCCAGGGCGCAGCTGAGGAAGGAATGAGTGGAGAACACGCGAGCACGTGAGAAAAACCGTCAATACTGGGCAAGAGGCAGGCTTGCGCCAGGAACGGACAACGGACACGCACGTGCAAATTCCGCGTGCCCGTGCAAAGTCTGCATACACGTGCAAAGTCCACGTGCTTGCACCATTGCGGAAGAAATAGGCAAGGGAACCGCGTGCCTGGTGCGTGCGTGGGTCCTGGGGGCACTGTTGAGTGCTGACACTGGGATGTGATTCAGATCGCGCTGGTCCACCCACCTCCTGACCCAGTGAGGTTTCCGGATCATCTTGGAAGGGTTGTAGATGCTGGGTTTGAGGGGTGGGAGCTATGGCAAGGCCAGGGATCTCTCCCCTCAGACTGGTGCAACGACCCCGCCCCTCCCCAGAGGCAGCCAGGATGGCAGCACAGATGGGCTGAACTCCAATGGACGTGGGGGCAGCCAGAGGGCTGAGAAGGCTCTTGCTGCGGGTTGAGGGTAGCTCTTGGGGCGTGGAGCACGTGCGGACTAGGGTGATGACCGGGTGTTTGGCTGGCAGTACCTGCACCTCCGGTACAGGGACAGGTCGGTGCCTCTTCAGGAGTGCTCTTCTCTGAAAAGGCGGGAAGTGGCATGGCCCCAATATAAGCGCCCCCCATGCCTCCAAGCTTGGAGCAGGGGGTAGCCTCCCTGGGCCTCTGAAGGGGAAAGCAATGTCATTAGATAGGCAGGGCACCAGCAGGTGAGCAAGTGGTGGTGGCATCTCCAGGATCTCGCTTGCTGGGGTTGGGCAAGCACACCTTGTCCTCCCTTGAAGGTGTGAGCTAGTGTTTGTATCTAGCCTTGCTCTGCTGAGGGTGGGCGGGACTTAGTTTGACAGCCAGGAGCTCTTGCAATGGCAAGAATCCCTCAGCTCATGCCCCGCCCCTGAGCTGTCAGAGTTCTGTCTGCTGTCCTGCCTGGGCCTGGCCAGTCAGAAGGGGAACTGCTGGGGGGGCAATTTTCTTGACTGAGCAGCATTTTCAGGTGGTGGCAGCTTTGGGATCATGGCCTGTGTGTCTTCCTGCACTTCCTCTGGGAACAGTGGAGGGAACAGCTGCTGAGAATGCATTTAAGGCATCCCCCAGAGTCTGGCTGAGGGGTTCAGCAGGGCAGGCTGGGAGGGAATGCTACCCTCTGTGCACAGTCCTTTCTCTTTGTGTGGAAACCAGAAAAACCCAGCTGTGTGCTCACAAAATCGAGTTTTATTCATATTTGGGTTGCTTTCTTTGAATTTTGGTTATCAAGATTCTCCAATTTTTAAATTTATTTTTTTAGTTGTCCACAGGCCTTTATTCATTTCTGTGCAGTGCTGAGAAAAAACAAAAACACAAAATGGCAATTCTTATACAATGTAAAAGTGTTTTCTTTTTGGTTCCCATTTTTCTTGGACAGTGTGTTCTGTCAAAGATTGATTATCTAGATATTAGTAACCATTCTTTACCTTGTACATGACATTTTTGTCCATGCTGGGTGAACAAACAACAACAACAAGAAGTAACATTGTCTTTAAAGTTACCAATGCAGTTTTGTTTCTAGGTCATCAAACAGTTGTTGAAAAAATGTGAATGTCTATAAAATGTCTAATATCCATTGTTTCTAGGATTTTTCCTCAACTGAAAAAAAATGATACTGTTCAGTGCACTTCTCTGATATCTTTGATTTTAAAAAATAAGTAAATTTTATTTAACATATATAGAATTAATTTTAAATAATTTTGTTAGATACAAGTAATTGGCTTACAAAGTTAAAATGTTAACTGCTAAATATAACATCAAGTACTCTTGACTCTGAAATTTTATAGGGTAACATACTTAAACATTAAAAGTGTTTTCCTAAATTGATAAATAAAAATAATTTAAAATTATTTTGTGTTGTCACTAAAAATGTGTTTTTCATTCTGCTTATGATTTTAGATCTCATGACATTTGTTTATGGTTTTGAATTATACAAAGAGCCATTATTATTCTTTAATGTGGTTTTGGACTACAAAATGTGTAATCACACCCCGAGTGGGGGTTGAAGGGTATAGATTTGCAGCCTACCTATCCCTTGGATGGTGCATCTGGACTACCAGCTGGTGAATAAAGTTTCCAACTCCTGCTTTAAAATCAACTCAGTAATTTATTGCAATGTCACCTTTACAATATATGCACATAGAGTAATAATTTGCAATTCATTCTGCTCTTCTTCCTCCCATCATACCCCTCTCCCCTTTCACTCCCCTTTGTCTAATCCAAAGTATTTCTTTTTTTTCCTAGCTCCACTTCCTTATTGTGCATTAGCCTCCACATATCAGAGAAAAACATTAGGCATTTTGTTCTTTGGGATTGGCTTATTTCGCTTAGCATAATATTCTCTAGCTGCATCCATTTATTGATAAATGCCATAATTTCATTCTTCAAGGATGAGTAATATTCCATTATGTATATGTATTACATCATCTTTATTAATTCATCTCTTGAACAGCACCTAGTTTGGTTCTATAGTTTATAACTGCTTTGCAAATGTAACCTCATGACATCTTCACCTTGTCATTGTTGAGAAGGTTCATTTACTAGGCCCATTTGCTGGATGAGAAAACGGAATCTCAGGGAATTCCACCTAATTATTCAGAGATATTTTTTAAAGCAGAAATACAAATCTAGTTCCATTATCACCCCCAATGCATCCTACTTCTACACAGTTCATGGCTGACCTTATCTTACCAAAATCTTAGCCACAATCCATCCTGAGCAGGTCCCAGAAGGAAATCAGGCTGGCTCTTCCCAGAGCCCTCTGGACAGAGGTTGGCCTCCTCCACTCTTAGTGTTATTTTTTTTCTCTGATTGCCTGGCTCCTCTCCAGGCTCTTCAAGCTGTCCTCTTTGTTGTTCAGTGACATCACCTGTCATTCATGTTTTTATAGACTTCTGAGGAAGAGAAAATCCACATGGATTTCAGAATGGCTCAAGATGTAAATGACTGGTCATAATTGGACACCCTAAAAGGGGATGGTATTGATGGCACAGGGGTATAAATATCATCATGGGCCAGAAAACTCATTTACAGAGCAGCCAAAGGTTTATATAGATTCATAAAATGGCCACAAACAACCTGAAATCTAGGTAGTAACTCATCTGGAGCAGTCATAACCTCTTTCTGCTGAAGAAATATCAGTGACTTCTTTTGGAATTGAATTAGGTGTGAAAAATAGCTTCTATGCCATTTGGCAAGGAAAAATGTTCATGATGATGAAGGTGATAATGCAATAGCTTATATTCATAGACCACTTTGCATACATTATTTCATTGAATATTCACAAAGTCCTTTCACTGACTGTCCTAGTCAGTTCTAGCTGCTACAACAAAATACTCTAAGCTTAAGAAACATTTATTTCTCCCCATTTGGGAGGGTGGGAAGTTCATGGTCAAGGTACTGATAGGTTGAGTTCTTGGAAAGAGCCCTCTTTTTGCTCATAGCTGGCTGCTTCTTACTGTATTCTCATTTGGTGGAGAGCAAGTAAGCCCTGGTCTCTTTTTCAAATTCTGAGAACACTAATCTCATCTTGGGAGACATGCCCCCCCACCCCCCCAGCCTATCGAAATTTGATTACCTCCCAATGGCCCCACTTCTCATGCCATCACATTGGCATTAGGGCTTCAACATAAATTTGGAGGAGACACAAGCATTCAGTAGGGAATGCATTGTGGAGTCTTGGGCATATTCTGTATCTTCTCTGTGCTTCTGCTGCGTCATAAAGAAAAAGGATGGCAATAACTCCTGATCAATGTGCTTGTGTGTGTGTCTGCATGTGTGTATGATTACATTGAATTAAAAACAGGTGATTAGATGATATATGCAAGTAACCCTCAATTTAAAAAAATAAATATGCAAACACAGGTGTCAAAGAAAAAGCTGAAACCAAGTTTAAGAAAAAATTTCAGTGTGGGAATAGAAAATATTTCACAGGAAGAGGATAAAAATGGAGTTTTTTCCTGATGATATCAACTTTTTAGGAGATCTAATAGATATTTATGAAATTTAACATGATAATTTAGAAACAATGATATATGCTTATATTATACATGTATTACTTTATTCTGATTCCACATTTAGAAATCAATTTTTAAATATGACTCATAATAGTTCTCTCCAACATTGGTGTTTTTTTTTACCCTCTCCAAAACAAATTTGGAGTCTTAAAGGCAGTTTCCAGGACTTGGGTTCTGTTCCCTCTAAGGCGAGGGAAAGACGGGTCCTTGTGAATCAGGATGATCTTGACAAACCACAGTGAGGCCTTCATGTGGCTTAGTATATTTACAAGTTCATCCTACAGGTGTATGTTTGTGACCACCACAATGTGTATTCCTTTTAAATGACTGAACAACACTTGTACACAACACTATCCACAGACTCAAACCAAGGCCACATTCCAAGGAATTTTAGCAATCTGTACTTTCTATCTGATCTACCCCAAGCATGAATTGCTGATTTAATAAGAAATAAAACAAGCAATAAAGACTGTGTTTACCTTTGTTAGTAGAAAATAAAGAGTTTGGCCAACCTCAGACTCCAGGACCACTCAGGTGTGGCCCACATTTGGTCACCCCGTCCATCAATGCAGTCAGTACCCTGACTCCAGAGGCAGGCATGATCTAGGAGGGTGTCCATTTTTCCTTCCTATGCAGCAGGAAATGGTGACTGGAAGAGGAAACTGAGAATTTCCCAGCCCGTAAGCCTGTGGGGAGGCCTATGGTGGGGGCCATAAACCCATCTTCCAGCCATTTTCTCAAAAGCACTATGATTTCATGACACTCGGGAAGTGAAGGAGCTTCTGGTTCTGGCCACTCCAGAGGAAAGTTCAAGATAAGTGCCAATTCAGCTGTGTGGCATGAGGAAGGACCTAGACACTGAGCCCCAGGACCATGTTCTTGGCCACCCAAATCCAACTTTGTCACCCACTGCAAGTCTGTGCTGCACTGGCCCATCAGGTGGTTCCATTACTTCCAGGACCCTGATTCCCAATGCAGCCTACTGGGCAGCACCTCAAACTGGGTTCAGAAGGATGCAATGCCAGGAATTATCCCACCAGGAGAGATGAGCACTGCCACAACCTCACCCAGCGGCCTTCACTGATTACTGCAGGTCCAGTGGACCCAGAAAAGGCCATGGGCAATGGAAGGAGCCCAAGGAGACCCACTTGGGACAACAGTCCCAAATGAGGCTCCCTCCAACCTCAATCCTCCAGATCCCCACTCACTGATATTTTGCCCAGTACAGAAGCAAGCCCAGAACTCCACCAGTGAGGAGGAGGGACAGTTCTTAATAGCTGAGCATGGAGGAGCATGCAGGGATGCTTAGTGGGTTATGGGAAGCTTGAGCTTGAAACCTCACAGCTAACTCTGTCAGGGTGCCCTTCCATCCAGGAAAAGCCAAGACCCATGACAACTGGAACCTCCCAAGAGTGAATGCTGAGTGGATCTCTGGGTCTGTAGGTGTCTGTGTTGGATTGCACTGGTGAAAGGTAACATATCTTGCATGGTAGGAACAGTAGGAGGCCTAGTATTGTCCCCAGAACAGCTAAGCAATGAAGACAGTCAAACAATTGGAGAGCTGGGGTTGTGGCTCAGTTGCAGAGTGATTGCCTAGCACGTGGGAGGCACTGGGTTCAATTCTCAGCACTGCACAGAAAAGAATAAAGGCCTGTGGACAACTAAAAAAAAATAAATTTAAAAATTGGAGAATTGGCCTTATCTGGATTTGGCTTCATCTTCATAGAATGTGGGTTGTTTCTTCTTTTCTTCAGAATATAAAAAGTTTTTCCAGATCAGCAATAAGGCTGTTTTTGCTTTCTAGTCACTTACATATGCCCTGGAGCAGCACTTTAATTTCCTTCTTGAACATTTCCTTTGCATTCTCAGTGTGACAAAGTAGTGTAAGATGAACAGCTTTTTATTTGAAGTGCTAAACGTAAGAGTCTTCTTTTTACTTAAACAGTACAGACCATTACTGAGTCAATAACGGTTCTAACTTCAATATTGTGTCTTGAAGAATAAGAGGATGGTGAGCCATGATTTGTGGAGCAATAAGAATGTACATATTAAGGTTTTTCCCTTATATGAGTGGGATTTATAGTGCCACATGACAGTTAAAATAGATCATAATATGAGTTATAATGGCTGAAAATCTTCAACACTCATTAGGAAGTCCCTTCTGCTCCATAACAGGGGCATATATTTCACCTCCTCCTGGATGGCCTGTTTTTATCCTCTCTCACAGCACCTATGAGCTCTACATGGGCTCCATAAGCAGCTATGCAGTACTGGTGGTGGCACAGCCTGGTGAATGGAGTAAGCACTTTTAGGTCAACATAAAAGAATGTCACTAAAAATAGTTACAATGCCATAAGAATTAGCATCACAAAAAATAAAATAGATAATCTCGGAGGGGAGGGGAAGGATAGCTGTGCTGGGGGTTCTGGCACTGGGTAATGCTCAGGAGCTCACATGTGGGAGATGCCATTGAAATGTTTAGAACTAGGGAAGTGAGGATACATTCTAGGAGATGTGGAGGGCTGTGGTCTAATAGTTTCTTGACCTCCTGCCTCCATTGTTTTGGACCCTGAATTTATATTACTGCCAGGAAAGGTGGCTCTCTTTCAAAGGATGGAATGGCAGCTTGGAGCACCATATGTACCATACATATATACCACGTGGAAGATAATATTCAGTATCCACTGACTTGTTTTTTGGCAGCTAAGCTTCCTTCTCTTCTTGAAGGTTCAGTGGCCACTGGTGGCTCCATATCTTCCTGTGTGGTCAATGCTGCTGTAGGACCAACCTCTGATTTTGAGGGCTATTTCTCCTCCTTCACAGGGAATGTGATAATATGTTCCCCCAAATGTAAGCAAGTAAATTGGGCCACAGCTGCTGGAGGCAATTATATCACTTGATATGGTGCTAGAGCTGCAGGAGAAAACACCTAACATGACTGACTTTCCTTGGGCCTTTCCCAATTCACACTAGAATCCTGCCTCTGAGAATAGTCCTGGCCCTCCTCCACAATTGGCCATCTTCCCAGACTAGGTTCCACCAGCTGAAGGATGATAGCGTTGTGTGTCTTGGGAACATATGGCAGATCCATCTGAGATTCCTCTACACACACATTCAGTCATCTGCCCCAGACCCCATCATCAGGGAGCTCAGACTTACAGGATCTGTGTTCTTCCACTGGGGAAGGACATGGAAATTCCCCTCTGATTCAGGCATAATGATCAACAGGAAGGTCCTGAGAAGCTTCAGATTGTCCAAGTATTGGGACCTCAAAAATATTCTGGATAGAGGTTCAGCTGCATTTTAATGATGGAGCAGAGGGTGCTGTGGAATGTGGAGTGAAACAGGGAGTCATGATGTACAGGGCCTCTCTTTTAACTGGAACCTTCCAAGGTCCCTGCATTATGAGTTCCCAAAGAGTGGCCAAGCAGGTCCATGCACCAGATCAAAAGGGCAACCTGTGAGGCACATGTGTGGGTAAGGGGCTTTCCACACTTGCTCTCCGGTCCCTGTACAGAAAAGTATGGGCAACCCGGGTTTGGATTGGCTGTGTTGGGGAGGGATCCTCACAGGACTTGGCTCTGAGGCCCCAATCACTACTCTGTTCCTTTGGTGCCCAGAATCAATTGCACCACAATATATTCTTTCTACAGGGTAAACCCCAGAGTTGAGTCCTCTGCTGGAAATCACACAGGGTGGAAATTGGGGTTTGCCCAGCCATCATTTATAACAGCTCCCCATGAAACAGGAGCCCTCCTGACTGACCCAAAGAACACTCCCTTCTTTCCTTGAAGCTACTCCTCACAAACATCTGGCTGCAGGTTTCTATCCCTAGAGATGGTGAGGAGGCTGACACCTCTAACATCCTGTGCCCCTCATCTGCCAAGATGGCTGGTGGGCATGACTAACTTCCTGAAAATATTGGAATTTCAGGAGGACTAGAAGGTTTGTCTGCATTGATTCCTAAATAATAGGCCAAATGATGGCCCATGGTGGTGCTACACATACAATTGAGTGATAACTGAACCAAACCACATACTGCCTAGCTATTCAGGGCCAGGACCCTATTCATTTCTCCCCAAGTGTCCCAGTTCTGACTACATGCATATTGGAATGCTCCCAGATGCAATCCACAGACTCCTTCCCAAATGTGGAAATTGTTTTTCCTGAAGCCTCAGAATTGTGAGGCCTGAGGCAGAGAACTTTCTCACAGGGAGGGGATATGCCCACAGGGTAAGGCCAGAGCTATTGGCTGCCTAGAGTTACACAGAACCAGGCCTGAGGCAGACACTCTTTGGGCTCATCCTACTGGGTTTTCTAAACATCCAGGCAGGCTGCTCCTCTGAAAACACTTCTTTCCTCAGAGCTGACTGAGTTCCCAGAATTCCCAGCACCAAGCAGGAGATGGCCATGTGCCAGGGCTTGGAAGCAATACACATCTTTTACACAGCAGCTCCAGCACCTTCTGAGGAATGTCCAGATTTTGGGAGGAATACAGTACCTTTCAAGAATTAAAAACAGTAGCTGCTGCATAGTAAATGTACACACATTTGTTTTAGTACCACCACCTACCACTATGTTTCTGGCCCATGCTCAGGGATATGATTTCTTCAACTCTTCACGGTAAGTCAGTGAGATGGGTATATCCCCCCTCTATAGATGAGGAAACTGAGTCATGGTCAGATGAAATGACTTGCCACAGAATACTCAGCTACAAGTGCCAGGGTGGGAATTCAAATCCAGGCTGTCCCACACCAAGTCTGGAAGAGACTACCGTTATTCACTCACTCAACAAACCCCTATGGGTGCCTCCTGTAAGTTAGTGCTTCCTGTGTAAACCCAAAGATTCATAGCACCATGCAATGTAGGTGTCAGTTTTACCATTTCCAAGTTTCCAATGAGGCTGCTGACCTGGGAATGCAATGCCCATCATGCCTGTGAGGAGATTTCACTTTGCATCAGTGAAGCTCCACATGGATTCAGGTTGCTCTGTCCCGATGGCCAACGCAACTGCTTCAACAGATCACAGCCAATAAACATCATGGTCATGGCCAAAGATGGGTTCATGTCACTCTACAACTGTCCATTCCCACAGAATGTGCATCAGCAAGAGTAAAGATTAAGGTAACCTCCAGACTCTAGGTGACAAGGATGTGAGTTTCTGAACTGGAAAAAATGTGCCTCTCTGGTGGGTAGTGATGGTGACAGAGGCAGAGGTTGGGCAGGGATGGGAGCATTTGGGAAATCTCTGTTCTTCCCCTTAATTTTGAGCTTAAAAATGCTCTAAAAAGTTATCAAGTGAAAAACAAGAGGAGAAAGAAGTGTGCTTTGTCACTCTGCACTGGGAGAGGCTGAGGGCAGGCAACCAGAGCTTGGGGCAAACAGACCCAGCACCTCCTTCCCAACCTGCCTCTCTCCAAGCTCAGCACAGCATGGTCTTCAAGGGGCTTTGGGGTCTTTATACAGAAGCTGTCTGATGGTGACAGCTCAGAAGCCCTGCCTGACACCTCCTCAGAAGGCCTTGACAGGAGACTCAGATTTAGGGTGGCACACCTCTCCCTCTCTGTCCCTGGGCTGTCCCTACTTATCTCCATTCCACCCCTGCTCCCTCAGAGGCTGCCAGCTGCTTGCTGCCTGAGCACCTTTGAGCTGCCCTTCCCACTTCTTGGCCCAGCAGCTCCTGTCCATCAATAAGCTCTCAGCGCTCATGACACTTCCTCTGAGAAGCCCATTCTGACTGCCACCTAGGAACACCCTGACCCTCTCTCTCTCCTGTTTCCTCAACCATTTCTGAATTTCTATTTCTTCATCAGTTTACTTGTCCTCGCTCAGTCTCTCCTTCTAGACTATGGGCTCCAAGAGGGGAGGGGCCTTCTTTGTGCTCACTGTTGTCTCCCCAGCTCCCCCATGATCGGAAAGGAGGGCTTGGAAGCTGTGGAAAAGTCATAGGGTGAGGATATAATGAGTAGTGGGTCAGCTGCAACCTGAGGGAGGGCCCTCACCATATCCTGTCATCCTGGCCCCCTGATCTTGGCCTGCCAGCCTTCAGATCTGTGAGAAATCAGTTTCTGATGTTTCAAAGCCACACAGTTTATGGTCATAGTTACAACTGCCTCCACTGATTCAGACCTGGGCAATCTGAGCCAGGCTTGGGTACTGCACTCTGGACACTTGGAGGTACCCAGGAAAGCTGAAGATATTCTCTCCATGCAGCAAGTTGGTGTCTGTTTCTACAATATCAGGGTCTGCTCACCTGATCCAGTGGACAGCTGGCAAATAATAAGCCTGCAGGCAACATGTTGGACTAGAGACAGGCACAGGGGCAAAATAAGCCACCTCTACTGCAAGGGGCTGTGTTCTAAATGCAGCTGCTCTCACCCCTTCAGTGGGGACATCTGTGGCTTGCCTGCTTGGCTTTCATCTCCCTGTCTCGTCATTTACCCTTGAATATTTTTGGTGACTCTTTCTTTCTCTCACACAATGATTCAGCCCCTCCAGGCTTGACAACTGAGATCAATCCATCCCACCATAATGGGCACAAAGAAGCAGTGACCCAGGCTGGCCCATGACTTTAACTATCATTATTAGGACACTGTCTTTTCCTCCAATGCCAAATTAGAAGATTGTGTCTCTAAAGTTGCTTGGCAACATGCCACCACCCCCAGAGACAGGGTGGGCAAAGAAGGCACTGAAGGGAGATGGAGAGAGGCAGTGTCTCGATGATGACACTACAACCTCTAGATAAATCTGTGCCTGAATCTGTTGTGTTCAGCCCACAATTTCCAAACATGTGAACCAAAGCAATCCACTTTTCAGCCTTTCTTTCTCCTGTAAAGTTATGCTTGTTTACTTGTTGTTCTAGATAACATTGTTAGGGTTTATCCAATTTGAAAGGTGGACCACTTTGCTGCTTCATAGCTGTGTGGCCTTGGCTCAAGTCCTTAAACCCTCAGAGTTTCAACTTCCTTGCAAATAAAGAGGAGTTGCTACTTTCACCTACACGAGAGGAAGTTAGCCTTGTAGATTATATGAGACAAGGCAAAGCACTTAAGATTCATGTTTGATGAACTGAAGATTCTATAATTCTAGTCTACTAATTAAGCATAATTGACTGAAGAATAACTGCAATTATTTTTTGGAATGCTTTCAAAGACCCAAGTACCACTGAGTGTCTGACTCCTAGGGCCTCAGCTATCTGATTTTTCAATGTGGCCTCAGAATGGCAGCAACTGTCACATTCCTAAGAACACCCACAATCTGAGCTCCCAAAACATCAGGCACAGAAAAAGCATAAAAATATGGATCTTCCATCTTCTCATATCACTAAAAGAAAAATACAGTGACCCATCTGAATTTAGAACTCTGAAACCCCTCACCCAAGGACTCAGGACAACTCCATAGCAGGATCAGAAGGCTCCCCCCAATGGGCTTGTCCCTTTGGACATCAAGAAATACCCCTTGCATTCAACATATAGCACCGCTCTGGGGCCTGCAGCAACCCTACCCAGGGCTTATCCAGGTGATCAAGCTCATGCTCTGAGAGCATCTGCAAAGTCATCTGTGAGCACAGGGCAGAAACTGACCCCCTGCAACTGAGTTCATCTTGTTCCCACTGGAGTGAGCGAAGCAGTCCTTCCTGCATACAGATGGCACCACTAGAAGAGGTCAGCAACACTGCTGCACAAGGGAAAAGAGACTGTCATTCCAGAGGTTCAGGTGCTACTAAATGGGCAGACCACAATTTGAACCCAGGACTGTCTGATTCCAAAGTCTGGCCCTTTGCCAACTCCAACTCACATTCCCAGCATAGGTCACAACCACCTATGGGCTGTTGGTTGCAGCTGCAGAGCAATGTAAAGCACGGTTTGCAGCCAGATCCCTGGGTGAACAACTCACTATCTCTGTGACCTTAGGCAAGATACCTGCCATGTACTTGTCCCAGTTTTTTTTTTTTAATTTTTATTGTTGCTTGTTAAAAACATTACATAGTTCTTGATATATCATATTTCACACTTTGATTCAAGTGGGATATGAACTCCCATTTTTGCACCAGTGAAGGTGTGTTGTTCACTCCACAGAGCATGGGGGTGGTTAAATGAGATTGTCTATTGAACAGCTAGGTATCATATGGTAATTTTTTGTTTTGTTGGTTTGTTTTTATGCCTTTATTTACTCAGGATGTCTTTAACTGAATCCTGGACTTCCTGGAGGGGAACAAGCCTTATCAGCTGCTGTTTTATTATATCTTAAGTACAGCCTTGGCAAATTCCAGGGAGGACGCGATCACAGAGCATGGTGCCAGCTGGTGGCTAGAACCTAGGGCTCACCAGAAGTGGTGGTCAGCTCTAGAACCTCCTGTGCTTAGAAAGCAGGAACAGGGGGATGTGATCCGGGACTTCTTAGAAATCACATGGTTGTTAGGAACAGAGACCTGAGAACAAGGACTCAGGCCATGTCCTGTTACATCAGGTTCCTGAAGCCTTAGCAATTGCAGGCCCATGGGGGTGACAAAAGTGCCCTTTACTACTTGTTAACCCATGATAAAATGCTCTCCCAAGCTATTACAGCACCTTGTGAGGTTTCTGAAGGGAGACTCAACAAGATGGCACAGAGACACAAGCAAACAAGAAAGCCAGGCTCCTCTTGCCACTCTCACTACTGATAACCAGGGAGATCAAGGCTACCAGACACCCAACACTATCCAAAGCTCCCAGGAGCTGTGCTGCCAGAGTCCTGAAACAGCCTCAAAACACATCATGTGGGTGGGACTGCATTGTTCTTGAGAAGTTCTGCCCCCATGAGTCTGGCTCAACTGAGTCAATCCTACAGGAATCAGAGGACCCAGAAATGTCCTTCTTGGGAGTTCTGTGCCCATTCAATGAACAAGGATTCTGCAACCCCTATTCTAAATGCTGAAAAGTAGAGACTGAGCCTGGGGTTCCCAGCCTAGAGGCAAAATTCTGCAAAGAATAGGCCAAAGTTTCCTCTTTGGCCTGACACCCTAGTGACCGTGCTTCCTTCCAACTGGTCCCTGATACTTCCATGTTCCTCCTCTGGTCCAAACTCCCCCAAGGCTCTCATCTTACCCAGAGTAAGGGCCAAAGACCTCAGCAGCCAAGAGACTCTGCATGGTGGACCCTGTTCTTTCTCTGACCTCATCGTCACTCTCCTTCACTCTGCTCTGGTTTCATTGGCCACCTTGCTACTGTGTCTTCCCAGCTCAAGATCTTGCAGGTGTTGATAATTCTGCCAGGAACACCCTTCCAGAAGAAGTGTATGTCCTCCCTTCCTTCAATGCTCTGCTCAAACATTATCCCCTCAGCGAGGCCAAGATGACAACCACCTCTGGTGAGCCCTTTCCCTGTCTTTCTGATCTTTATTTCTGCCACATAACTTATTATTTATCTACCTGTCCTCAGACTGGATTGTACTCTCAATGAAAGCATGTGAGTAAGTGATCAATCTGTATCTGCATGGGGAGGGGAGCCTTATTGGTGCTCAGTTTATTCACCACATGATGCCACCCCTAATACACACACACACACACACACACACACACACACACATACACACACACAAACACACACAGACCAGGCTGGCTACACCATGCAAGATCTTGAGCTGAGATCTCACAAGATGCAAACATGGCTGCAAAGGGGTGCCAGGCTGAGCAATGGTGAGGGGTTACAAGAGAAGGGCAAATCTCACACACACATAAACACACACCCACACACAAATCATAGCCTTATTTATTCATATATACTCGTGCATTACACAAAACAGACTCACAAAAACAGTTCACACAGATTCACATGCAATGTCTGGAAGTGCACTTGGACATCTGCAGACAGATGCACATACATTCTCATACTAACACACTGCAGCCAAAACTCAACACATATGCACACCACACACACACACACATACACACACACACACACACACACACACACAGCCATGTGTGCACCCATGCACACTCAGTCCAGATCTGCAGATGCCATCCTTAGCCCGCCACTATAAATGTTCCGCACCTCTACAGGGACCTCAGAGGTGACTAGCTATAAATCCAGAGAAAGGACTAATCTCCACCATGGCCCAAGGGACAGTAAAAGGGCAGAAGGGCAGCAGAAGACTGTTTGTCATTCTCCTGTGTAAGGTGGTTAAGATGATGAGACCCTGCCTGTCACAGGAGCAGTCCACAGACCTTAGACCAGCAAGAAGTGGCCTCTGTGTCCTGGTGGTGGTGGCTCTGGGGACTGCGAATCTGTGGAGGCAGGAGGGAGTCTTTTTGTCCCCAAACTGAACCTTTCCTTTGCTGAATGCAGGGCCCTCTTTGGCAGGCCCACTCAACATGAACCTCCCCAAACAGGCCTACCTGTCCCCAGGAGCTTCTCTCTCCTGTATGGCCCCCTCACTGAGACCCACACAACTGTTCGTGCACAACAGGGGGTCCTAACCACTCACCTCAAGGTATACCCCCAACCTGGAAGATCTTCACACTGCATCCACCCCTGCACACAGCTTAAAGACACCACAGGTACACCATACCTCCAGCCCCAGAACCCTAAATATATAGGTCACCACTCCAGCCCTCCAGAGGTAGATGCTCATCCTGGGTGAGCCTGCCTACAATGTGGCAGCTCCTGTCACAAGGGAGCACCCCTCCAGGAACCATTGCCCCCACCCAAGTTGGCTGTGCCTTCCCAGATGTGTGTCCTGCACCTACCTTCTTCCTCAAGGTCAGCAGCACCTTCAATACTCTGCAACAGATTCTGCCTTATTCCAGGTCTTCATCACTATGGGACAAACTGGTGGGCATGGGTGACCACATGGTAGGTGCATCCAGGGCTGTCCACTCCCCAGCCCACCTGGACCTTCCTTACCTGAGGGAGCAGCAGCCATGGCTCTCACAGCATCCTCTGAACAGAAAGGGATGGGGGACCCTTGTGAATATGTGCCTGGTAAGGGCAGTGTGTTTGGTGTGCTACAACTCAGGTGGGCATGGGTAGAGTCAGAAACTGCCAAGTTCTGAACTTAGAGCCAGGTGTCTCCCAATACAGTTGGACCATTCACTAGGAGGGCACCCTCACCTAAGATCAGCTTGGAAAGTGTTGGGAAATTTTCCTGGAGACCAAAGCCTTCCTCAGGATCTGAGGATCTCCTCACCTGATCCACGCTGCCCTCACATGGACTCATACCAGCATCACAGAGCAATGGTGCAGTACCTTAACCACAAGAGGCCTCTGCTTCCTGCAGTGTCACGTCAGCGCCCTCTACTGAGGATGCCGACATCATGCACTGTGTAAATGGGAAACGGTGTAAAACCCAGGCTATGGTGGAGGAGCAAACATTGAAGGAAGGAAGGAAATAAAATCGGAGCCAACATTAATGAACTTGACAACAAACATAACAACACTAAGGACCAATAAAACAGTTGTTTCTTTAAAAGGGTAAACAAGATTGATAAGCCCCCATGCTAAAATAACCAAGAGAAAAGGAGACAGAAGCCTAAAAGGAACACCAACACAAGTCTTTACAGGTGTCAGCCTTCTGAGGCAGGCAACATGGCTCTTGGTAAATTAAGTGTCCTGGTAGAAATGTGAAGTGATCCAAATCAACTAAATGAGAGCTGGAATCCTAGAAGTGATGACCCAACCAAGAGCTGCTCCTGGATACTACATTCCCCCAACCCCACTTTTGGTAGTGGTTTTGACCATTTAATTTTCCCTTATGAAATTTATAAAATAGGTGCAGAATAACCATCTTAGTGCATTCTACCGTGATTAAGTTTTTTGTTTACACAGAAAACACTCTACTACCATCCCAATTCCAGAAAGTGGGAAGATGTACTCAGGGGGCACTCTTCCTCTGTCAAAGCAGAAAGACACCAATGCCTCAAGAATATTTTACACCCTTGAATTAATTTTTCCCTAGGTTCAAAAAAAAGTGAGTTTTCTTTTCTTGTTCTTCCTGGCCCAGGTGTTCTGATACCAGGCCCGCACTCTCTGTGGAAGATGTTCCTGATGGTGATTGGCCCAAGTCTCACAAACTGCACAAAGGATCAAAAAGAAGAGGCCACCTCAGAAAGGGCAAAGTATGGGCAGTGGGGACCCTAGTGGATGTGACAGATGATGCAGACCCTTCAAGACCAAGGAAGTGGGTGACAGGTGGCAGCTTGTACAGCAAGTGTGAGTCTTCCCTTTACACTTCCAGTTGGGGCACTAGATCAGGGGCCAGCATCCCTTCAACTCAAGAAATATTTTGAATAGGCCAGAAAAGGGGATGCTTTATTTTGCAAGAATGCATCTATAGGCCAAGGCACATGATCTCCTTTGGAGTGATGGTTGCATTCCACATCTTTAGGGAACCCAATCTACTCGGTGGAGAGTCCCACAAAAGTCATGTAGTGTACCAATACATGAGGTGGATCTCTCATCCATTCAGCTTCTCCTGCCAGTAGCCATCTGGCTCCATTATCTACTCCATGGCCTTTGTCTGGAGTGGTGTCGACTCCTTCTCTTTCTAGAAGAGACATATTTTCTCTTCTCAGCCTTGATTTTTAACATCTCAGGATTCTCCTGGTTAGAAGGGGGAAGGAGGCATTTTTGGTTGAGCATGACAGCATTCCCCCCTGATCTGAGCCAGTTAGGAGACTGCTGCCAGGTACTTTGAATGGCTCCCTGAATTTTCCATGGTAGTCAGTGTCCAGCAGAGGGAGCTCTCTGAAGTCCCAGCCCTCTACCTGATGATAGAGATCAGAAAATGAGAGCCCAATCTGTAACCAGGTGGAAAGGAATCTGCTCTGGATTGAGGGAGGGATAGAAAAGGTCAAGAGGAACAGTAATTGAACACATGAAATCTTGGTATGTCCCATCTGGGGCTTGTCTCCTGAACAGACATGTGAGATTTGTAGAGGGGTTGTCAGCTAAACAGGGACTGTGGATTCCCAGGATGAGCAGGACAATCATCTTCTGGTGGTGTCCTTCCTCTTCAGATGTGGTGAATGAGGGTTAGAAATGTGTGAGTGCATGGTTAGGAGAAATTCATGAGGGCCTGTCCACTTATCCATAAGTTGCACTTCTGATCTCTGACTTTTCTATGTCTTAATTAGGATTGAGTCTCCTGCCTAGAATGTATGAGAAGGGTCCTGAGGAGAGGGTGTTGTCCTACAAGAAGGAAATTCCTGCATGGAGGTCAGAATTAGTTTCAGCAGCTGAAAAGAATATTGAGTGCTGTCTTCATATTTTCAAGGTGGAGAATGCATTCTTCTTAGTGAGGTTTGAAAAGGACTCCCCTGTATAATCTCATAAGGGTTCAAGTGCAGCCCCATTCTTGGGACAGACAGGATGTGGAGCTGGGCAGTAGGTAATATCATTTCCCATATCAATCTAGTTTCCTGACATAATTAGTCCTCAGTTATTTTGTGACACACACCGTGGAACTGACTGCGTTCTCTGCCTTGTTCATCCACTGAAGGAATTTCACAGACACACATAGTGAAAGTGTGAGGGCAAAGTGTCAGATTTTACAAAAACAATATAAAGAAAGCAGAACTCCTGCATGGGTGGGGTCTAAAGAGAGGGTTGCCAATGAGTGGCAATTGTCTCAGGTTTTATAAGGATCTAAGGGTTAAGAAAATAAGCCCCCAGCCCACTCTTGGTAAGGCATTCAGGGACAATGGGCTCTTCATGTGCCATTTCTTCCCCTCATGTTAAGGTCACTGTGTTGAAGTTTATCCCTTTTTAACACATGTCTCACCCTTTGTTTGAACCTCAGCCTTGCATCTGTAGTCTTTGTATTCTGTTCCACTGTCGTCTTTCTGTTAGGAGAAACCTGACCCTGGTAAGTGCAAGTCTCCTACCTGCATACCCAGATCTTTCCCTACCTCCATTTTAGGGTGTGAGTCATATTTTGTGTGTTCCATGTTGATTGAGTCTTCAGGCATTACACAGTCTCCAAAGAACTCCTCAAGATTTACTCAACTGGTGAATTACTTTTGAGACAAAGGTGAAAACATAATTACATTGAAAGGAGTCACCTATACTCTCCCTGGGGAAGCTGTCTCCCAATAGTTACCGTTAAGGTGCTTCTGAGCCCCTTTCCATTCAATTTTCTACCAGTCTTGGACATGTAGGTGAAGTTCATTGAAAATATTTAAAACAATACGGCCCTCAAATTGGGCCCACTTTTTTTGGCAGCTCTTTCATTTGCAGTCTCTTTTGGGCACACAATTGGCATCTGAGACACCTCTTTTTTCTGTCATAAGCATTCCAATTCCTCAGAGGAGCGGCCTGGATAATTGCATACACATATCTCTTCCAAAATGAGATTTTAAGGGACAAAACCAATGTCCATCAGTGCTCAAGAAAACCTCTTCTAGTGGTAGGCACTTCCCTACCAACTACAGGAGGAAGTAGAGAGGCATGACCCACAGACACTTCTGTCTACATCACACCACAGGAACACCAGAGGCTCCTCACTCTTGTGACAAACAGAGAACTCCACTCCTTCACACTGTGGAACTCAATGCCCAGGGTCAGTCCTCACTAGTCACAGCTAGAGATGCAACAGGGAATAGAGGCAATGGAGTGCATCTGGAGTGAAACTCAACACCACAAACCAAACCATCCCTAGCCAACTGCACCAGGGGAAGGCAGATGATAAGAATGGATCCAAAACAAATGTGAGACACAACTGGGCATGGCAGTGCCTGCCTTTAATCCCAGAAGATGGGAGGCTGAGGTAGGAGGATTGAAATTTCAAATCCAGCCTCTGTAACACAGTGATGCCCTATTCAAATTAGTGATAGCTTCTCTCAAAATGAAAATGAAGAAAAAAGGCTGAAGATGTGGCTGCCTCAGTGCTTAAGCTCCTCTGTGTTCCAAGCTAGATTAAAAATAAATAAATACATATGTAAATAAATAAACAAACAAATAGCAGAGACATATCCATCTCATCAGCAGGGCAAATTTAGCACAAATACAAGAAATTTCACAATACAAGGAAACCTGACACCTCCTACATTCTATAATTTTCTTGGCACTGATGCCAAATATTTGAACTTGCCAGACAAACTATGCAAAACATTAATCTTTTAAAAATATCAAAGGAATCTGAGAGAATTCAGCTGAAAGATTGAAGGGGTTTAAGGCAGAACATGAACCCAGAGAGAGAATGTTTGAAAAAGAACCAGACTTAAACAATGAGTCACAATGGTCCCCAGAAGAAACTTTGATTTGAAACCCTCACTGAATTCAACAAGTTTGTTACTGGACAGGAAAGTGGGCAAAAACATTCAGGCTTTCTGAGATATGATTCTGTCCTTCCCTCTACTCTCTGCTCTGTTCTCCTTTCTGTTCTATCTGTTCTCCTGATCCAGTCTTCCTTGCTTGGAAAATCCCAAACTCCATACCATTGTTCTTCAACCTCTCTTTCCACATCCTCAGAACTACCCGAGCTGCTCTCAGCCCTACCTTACCTGTCTTCCCCCTCCCAATACACACCAATCTGCTCCTACCACTCCTCTTACCCCTCCACCCCTCTTCCTGCCACCACAGCTCCTCCTCCCTCACTCCTTACAACTCCCTCTTCTCCTGCAGCCAAGGCTCCTCTGACCACCTCTTCTACTGACACAACCTTTCACCTCCCCCTCCATCCCTTACACCCCCCTCCTTCCTCTTCTCCTGAAGCCATGATTTCCTCCACTCACCCTTCTTTTCATGCTGAAGGGATTGTCCAAGTACATGTCCCATTCTCACTTCAAGATCTTTCCCAGATTGAAAAGCACCTTAGGTCCTTCTCTGCTGACATTTTTACTTATATTTAAAAATGCCAATACCTCTCCCAGACTTATGATCTTATCTGGCATGACATCTCTGTTGTTCTGTCCTCCATCCTTACCCCCATGAGTGAGCCTGCATCTAGCAGGCTCAATCAACCTATGATATCAGAAAACAGCTCAAACAAGCTGAAGAGGGCCCTCAGACCACTATCCAATATCTGGTGAAAATGGCCTTTAAAGTTTATAATGTCCAGGAGGAGTCAGCTGAACTAGCTAGGCAGGCTCAATTACAGAAAAAGGTAACACTTCAAACCCAGGCCTTGCCAGAGTCCTGAGACCTACAGCTCAAGCAAGAGCTCCATGGAGGTTCCATTATTCCTCTACACCAGGTACTAGCTTCAAATGTGGATGCAAAGGTCACAAAGCCACACCCTCCTTCCAGGCCATGCCCTATCTGTAAGCAGACAGAACATTTGAAGGGTGACTGCCCCATGGTTGGCCCTTCCTTGGTGCCTCTACATTGGGGTATGACCAGGTAGGTGGTATCTTCTCTTAAACTATTGGGGTTCACAGAAGACTGAAGAAGCCCAGACTTGAGGACCCGCATTACACTCACGGAACCCAGGATAACAGTTCAGGTAGTGGTTAAGTCCACAACCATCCTTGTGGACACAGCGGCTACCTATTCGGTCTTGCCTGCCCACTCTGGGCCTCTGTTTTCTTCCAAGGTCTCAGTTATGGAGATTGAAGGCAAACCCTCCTCCCCAAACTGAACTGCTCAGCTGACCTGTGCCCTGAAGGGATACCTATTCACAAACTCTTTTCTAGCCATTCCATCCTGTCTGATTCCTCTCCTAGGCAGAGATGTTCTCCAATTACTAGGAGCCATGGTCCAAAATACATCCAGAGAATACTACCACCCATGTCCTTCTGCCTCTAATCTTTACCCTCTCTAATAACCAGACAGTATCTACTGTGCCATTGTCCCCTGATCTAGTCAATTTCCAGGACTGGGACATCTTCAAGCTGGTCATAGCCTCCCACCACAAGCCAGTACATATTTAGCTGAAACTGCAAACTAAACTTCCTTTATGTCCCCAATTTCCCATCTCCAAAACCTATAGGGAGCAATTTAAACCCATTATAGACTGCTTACTTGCCCAGGGACCCCTCTTTCTTACTGACTCCCCCTGCAACACTCCCATATTGCCAGGATGCAAACCCTCAGGAGCCTATCACTTAGTCCAGAATCTCCGCATAACTAATGAGACAGTTATTCCCATCCACCTGGTGGTTCCCAACCCTGACACTCTTTTCCTCATGTCCCTTTGAGCACTCACTTTACTGTCCTGTATCTTAAAGATGCCTTCTTTATAGTGTCCCTCCATCCTGACTCTTATTAGCTTCTTGCCTTCACATGGGAAGACACTACATCCTTTAGGTCTCATCAGCTGACATGGACAGTTTTACCCCAAGGCTTCAGGGACAGTCTTTATCTCTTTGGGCAAGTCTTGGCATGGGATCTAACTGCTTGTGACTTAGGGGGTAGCACACTCTTACAATATGTGAATGACCTTCTACTATGCAGTTCATCACTCAAGGCTTCTGAACTCACACTCCTCAGCTCCTCAATTTCCTGGGGTCCCTGGACTATTGGGCCTCTCCAGCCAAAGCCCAGCTTACTACCTCTTCAGTTAACTATTTAGGTACACTTCTCACTTCAACCTCTAAAAGCCTGACATCAGACAGAATTCAAGCTCTCCATGACCTACAACCACCCAAAAGCAGTGGACTACATCCTCTCCTTCCTGGGTCTGGCAGACTTTTTCAGGCATTGGGTTCCCACTTTGCACTTATTTCCAACTCCTTATACAAGGCCACTAAGGAGACCCCCTCATTGGACCCTCACTTCCCCTAAGCTAGTAGCCAATTCCTTTTACAAGCTCAGGAATGCTCTTACATATTCTTGCACTCTCTCTCTTCCTAACCCTAAACACCCTTTTCACCTCGTTATGGATGAAAGACAGGGTATCACCACTGACCTCCTCACTCAGCCAACTGGACCCTCCTATAAGCCGATGGGATACCTCTTCAAGCAGCTTCACTCTATGGTTCATGATGGCTACTGAGAAATGTTATAAAATTTTATGTTCTCCTGAGAAGTCAACTTAAATATATTTCTAAAAGACAACAAAGAGAGCCTAATTTATTTAAAGTTTAAAAATGTTTTGCCTCTTTCCCTGAAGAGGGAATTAAAAGCTCTCTTACCTTGTCTGTTTCATGTTTCATACATAATGATAAATTATGTTCACTAATTAATATTAATTTAAAAATTATGTATAATTTTTTTATAAAATAATATTCAAGTAAAAAATTAAGATTAGTTTCAAAATCAAGACATCTTGCCTAAGATTGAACAAGTGGCCACCATACCTAAGTTAAAATTCTTTCATCTCATTCCAAGTTAAGACAATTATTCAAGTTTATTTAAAATTAAATTCAGAAGATAGGCTTTTGTTATAAAGATTACTATATTCCTAAAGTAAACAAAAATACTATATATAAATAAGTAAATGTTTCAAATTATAAAAATTATATTCCTTAATTTGTAACAATTATAAAATTAAATCTTTTACTCTTATTAGTTTTATATTGTAGTATCTTTACAAGTTTTAAAACTATTATCTGGTAAAGCCTTATGCAAGTACAAATTTTAATGTAACAACTGAAGCTAATTTATAATAATAAGGTGATTACTTATAAGACAAACAAGTTGTAATACTGTATTTTAGTATCTCTACTGGCCCCATTTTATACTTTTATTGCTTAACCCATTAATAGAGACAAAGGGAAATCATAAGACTCATAAAAACAAACAAAACAACAAAACTCTAGGCCTTATTTTGCTGTGGTGCCCTCTTTAGCTCCACAGCATGGACTTTAACAATCCTCCCTTGCATCACAGTTCACTCTTGCTAATTTTCCTGGGCAAATAAAAATATGCATTATCACTTCTTGCTGTTTAAATACTTGTACAGTGCTGGGCCATTCTCTAAAGCTAATGGTGCTCCACCTTATATCAACTTTTTTCTACAATTTTAAAAATAAAAGGGGGGAAACAAAATCCCATTTGGAGAGCTAGTGGTCAGGAGGCCTGCTTGTACTGCGATCCTTAAGCAGGAACAGCAAGGAGAACTCATGAAATCTCCCTATCAAGCCCTCCTAGGGAGATGCCATGAAGGACCTGGGCTGTCAGGGAAGTTGCTTCTTGTATTATTCACATGTTCACTGGAGAAAGACTCTGCCTGTGAATTCAAGGATTTGGAAATGTTTAGGTGATAAGCCAAATAATAAGCTGAAAATAATATGGACTGTGTTGATCAGCTTTCCATCCCTGTAGCAAAGCACCTGATATAATCCACTTTAAAAGAATTAAGGTTTCTTTTGACTCACAGTTTTAGAGGTTTCAAGGGATCAGTCAGTCCTTGTGCTTTGGAGCCAGTGGCAAGGCAGCACTACATGCTGGGAGCACAGGGAGGAGGAAGCTGCTCAGCTCAGGGAAACCAGGAAACAAGAAGAGAAAGGGGGAAGAACAGGGTCCCCATCGCCTGTCAACTTATTTTCAAATCTTTTGACCTGCATGCTCGTGTGTGTGTGTGTGTGTGTGTGTGTGTGTGTGTGTGTGTGTGGTGTTGGGTAGGGGGTTCATGCCAGAGAATTTGACCGTAGCTTGTCAATGCACTTACTGAATCCTCCTCGTACTGTGCAAGTCAAATGTTGCACAAACACCTGCTTCTTGGTCTCCCTAGGGTAAGCAGCACTGTTCTGCCCTGACCTCCCGCCACGGTGCTCTGCCTCACCAAACAAAGTGGAATGAAGGGATCATGGACTGAAGGCCCTGAAACCAGGGGCCAAAACAAGTCCTTCCTTCTTATAAGGAATCAACTGACAAGTTGATTATTTTGGGCATTTTATTACAGTGATGGAAAGCTGACCAACATAGGTCCCCAAAAAATGATATTGGGGGGACACTTGAGATCCAACCATAGCAAGTGGGCTGGTGAGTTCCTCAGCATATGTGCTGGTTTATGTTTGGTTACTGTATAGTCCAACAAGGTTTGGACCCACAGAGTGATGGACAGAGTGAGAGTGGTATTGGCCTCAGCTCCAACCCTCAGTGACCTCAGCTCCTCATGAAGTGTGAGCGGCACACAGGTTTCTACTGACTGATAAGATCCCCAGCCAGGGTTAGGGTCCCCTGGCCTGGACAAACAAGGACTAAATGCTGCCTTCCTGCACTGCCACTCATGACTGCACAGCTGACCTGAGACTCCAGAAATGTGTCCTGCTGGTGTTCAAGCCAGTGCTCTGCTTCCCATGAACACACTTCTGTGGAAGTAGATCCTAGAACAGTGGCTTCCTGCAGGTTTCTCACCAAGGGAAAAATGATGGGGATCCAAAGTGAGAATGGGCTGGCAGAGACAAAGCATTTATTTCCAAAATAAACCATTAATTACTCAGGGCCATCTCAGCAATGGAAACTAAGATGAACTAAAGCTGCAGACAACTGAGGATGCTCAGGCAAAGCCCTTCCCTCCTCCTACCATCCTCAGAGATTCCCGGTATGTCTTGATGGACACCCTAGAGGCTTACTCTATGCAAATGTGCTCTATTACCTAAAATACCACAGTGCCTTGAGTTCTGTTTGCCTAACTAATGCTGTTGTAAAAATAAATCAGGAAAATATTTTGAGTGGCATATTATGAATCCCACAGAAAAAGCCAGATGATTTTTTTGTTTTTAAATGCTAGGCTTGAAAGGATTTAATTATATTGTTGTGACTGTCCACAAGCAATGCTCTGAAAACAGTACTTATTGTTTTGGAAGAGACTTTCTTAATAGATTACTTCTAAATCAGTTTTAGCTTTGCAGAGAGTATAAAAAGTTTCTGTTCATTTCTTCACCTTCTGCCAGCTACCCTTTTATCAGCATAATCTTGCATAGACCTGTTACATTTGTTCTAATTTTGAGCTAATACCATTGCATCATTATTACCTAAGGCCCCTAGTTTACAAGAGGCTACTCTGTTGGTATCATACATTGTGTGGACTTTGAAAAATGCCTTGTGTCCTGAATGCACCATTAAGGTACCTTACATCATAATTTCTCTGCCCTAAAAATCCCTGGACTCCCCCTATTTATTGCTTCCCCCCACTCCTTCTAACCCCTGCCAATAGATCCTCTTTATTGTCACCATAATTTTGTCTTTTGGAGATTGCCGTATATTTGAAATAATGTAGTATATAACCTTTAGAGATTGACTTATTTCACTTAGCAGCATGCACCCACATTTCCTCCATATCTTCTCCTGGCTCCATGGCTCATTTTTATACTTGAATAACAGTCATTGTGCGAATGTAAATAGTTTATTATGGTGGCATGGCATAGAGGTTTGAACTTCGTATGGAAGAGTACAGATCATTGGACTTAGCTTTCTCTCCTAAAATAGAATGGAAAATGCTTTCCAGTTTCTTTAATACTCTTTTTTTTCCCACCCTTTCAGCTGTGAGCCCTGGTCTAAGCTTAAATAAGCTTAGATTAATGCCCATTAAATTAATTTGAGGTACCTAACTCAAAAAACTTAACTCAAAGACCAAAAATATGCTGAGATGTATTCAAAGAATGTGATTTTATATTTTATTTATATTGTTTTATTTAACTTAGCAATTTTCAGGGAACTTATCACCCCCATGTAGACACTTCAGCTTCCAGTGAACCAGCCCCCCTTACCAGAATAGCTCAACACACTACATCAATGGACAAAGAAATTGTATCTTGTTAGCACATAGAAGAGCAACTATGTTCCATCCTGTCTTGAGGGACCTTGAAGGATGAGGTCCTAGGAGAGAAAGAAAGTGTCTTATGAAAGTCTTACCCTTGGAGCAGGGTCCTGGGTGGCCAGGGAGGTGAGGCTGAGGTGCCAAAGAGAAGAAAAGTGACATCAAATAGCAGAGAAGCCAGTGGAACTCTCAGCAGACACAGTTTGGGGAACACTAAATATGGAGGTGGGTGGCTGTGGTCAGCATTTGAGAGAGAACAAAAGTGCAGAGACATGACCCTGCCAGTCTCCACACACTGACTCTGGAGAGAGCTACTCACTTGTGCTGAATAAGGACCCAGAGGCAAAAGATTCCAGCATGAGGTGGCAGCTAAGAGTCTGAGAATTATTGGGCACTTTGCAAACCCTGGTGCAAACAGAAAGGAAAAAAAATGGGCTCAGGGCCCCATGGGTGCCCACAAACAAAACTTGTACCAAGTGGCCACTCCCTTTAGAAAGGGAACGTGAGACTCCACAGGCCCTATATAAACTGAAAGCCAGCCTGAGGCTTCTCCATAGAGAAGCAGGGAATACATGGCCAGATACATGCCAAAAAGGGATTTTTAAAAGCCAAGTACACTCCCTGCTTTATTCCTGCAAGGACTACTCAGGGACTGTGACTGCATGTGCCACTGTGTTTAGAGAGGGGATGCTTCCCAATAGAGCACTGTGGCCTGCATCTTAAATAGCTTCAGAAAGGATCTAAGTTTGAATTTAAAACATTCTCAAGCTCATCTTGCACACATCCATGTTTATTCATGCCAAATGCAAACATCCTGAAGGACAATTTTGCATTTAGGGTGTAGAAAGGAATATATCCAAGACCAGTTCGAAAAATGCTAAGAGTCCACGTGGACATGTTTGAGTTTGCCTCACCTGTAAAGCTTATACCTGCTGCTTAGAGAAGAATTAGTCTCACAGCCCCTGTCAGGGAAGATGAGCCAGAGGCTAAGCCATCGCCACCAGGTAAGCAGTGAGTTGGTACCAACAAATGAAACACATGGCTATGTTTGGATATGGTGATCAGGTGGGCACTTCAACTAGTGTGGACCCCAAAGTACACACTCAGGGTAGATTAAACTCAATGCATAGTGTTTATTTCCCACTGTGAACCAAACTGTATGCTGAGTCACAGATATTTAAAACATAGTGGTACATACCTGTGACCCAGATACTCGGGTGGCTGGCACAGGACGATGGCAAGCTCAAGGTAGCCTCAGCAACTTAGCAAGACCTGGTGTTAAAATTTTTTAAAAAGGGGGGAGGCAGGGGACATGACCAGTGGCAGAGCACTCCGGGTTCATCCCTTCAAACAAACAAATCTATGAGGTGCCAATTGGAGAGCCTGGGGATTGGGTGGGAAGACACAGAGGGTGTGGACAAGACTCGAGCACTAGGTCACTTCAGGGAGACTGAGTGTGACGTTGGGCTCTTTGTGGATGGACACCCATGGATCCCTAGAGGGGACATATCAGGTGGAAGAGGAAACAGGATTGGAGGAGGGGTGGTCCCCTGGTGAGGAGGGAGGATATGGGAGGTGGCTCTCCCTGAGTTAACTGTTTGTGCAGGGCACTGAGACAGCAGGATGGGAACACAGGGTGGTGTGCAGTGTCGGGGAAATGGGGCTGCTCAGTCTTCCAATCATGAAATGATTAGCCTAGACTGCAGGGGTGTCAGCACCGAGGCTCTCCTGCCTATGTCTGGCCTCACTGATGCTCCCAAGCTAAGGAAGTGCTATTACCTCACTTCCTGTGTAGTCAACCTGAGATCCAGAGGAAACGTGGCTTATTCAGTCACCTGGGGAATCGACCACCAAGCTGGACTCTGAGCAGAGCCCAGGACAAGCTCAGCTCCACAGCCAGAGGACAGGTCAGAGCCCGAGCGCTGGCCCTCTCCACTGGGGGGCGCCAGCGGCACACAGCTCTCTGTGCCAGTTACCTTCTCTGTGAAAGGGGGTGGTATTAGTATCCTTGAAATAAATGAAAACTTCTAATGGAGTGTGGTTTTGGTAATAGGGATTGGACCCAGGGCTGCTTAACCACTGAGCTACAACCCTAGGCTTTTTATTTTATTTTTATTTTTTTTATTTTGAAACACTGGCCTCAATGTTGGGACCCTCCTGCCTCAGCCTCTTGAGCTGCTGGGATTACAGACATGTGCTACCACGCCCAGACCTGAATGGAGTGTGTTAAAGATGCTCTAGATACTAGTGGACATCTGCAGAGACATTTAATAGTTACTGCAGATGATGCCTCGTAAGGCCAACATCCTCTCTCTCTCTCTCTCTCTCTCTTTCTCTCACACACACACACACACACACACACACTCACACCCCCTTCCATCTTGGGCTTTTTAGATAACATGATTCCCACTGTCTGTCCTTGGTTAATATCTCCTATTGACTTGGGTGGGACATCCTCAGGATGAGGTTTGATTTTGCTGTGGCTGCAGGTGTGCCTGATTAAACACGGCTCCTGTGAGACCCCACGACGAGGCCCACAAACCTCGGAGACACTGCTGCCATGAAGAAAACACACAAGGGAAATTCCAAGTGGTTCCATCATTGGGCACAGACAGTGCCAGTGTGCGCTTGGGTTTAAGAGGCTCTTGTGTTTCCTGAAGCGGGCACACAGCCCCTGATTTCCATGTAATGAGCATATGCTGGGATTAATCAGTGTGATCAGTGCTGAGTTTATTAATTCGTGCATTAGCATCTGTGCTGGGTGGAGGCTCAGCCAGAGTGAGGCAGTGCTGGTCTCAACCCGGCCCCTCACAGTAGTCAAGGCCAGGACGGACGAGACTTTGGAGCCTGCAGCGTTGTGTGCAGGTAAAGCTGCGTCAAAGCATCTGGTTTAGCAGACCAGGACTGTTCCTGGTGGCAGAGGCCCCGGGTGCCCTGGAGACTCAGCATCTTGGGTCCTGTGGTCGGTCATTTCCATCCCAGGTGGCTGAGGGCAGCTGCTCCTGATGCAGCACCAGCCTGGGTCCTGCAGGTGCAGAGGAGTCCAGGAGGAGAGGACAGGACCCAGGTGCTGTCACACCAGTGTCACAGGACCTCTGGGTGAATGGAGAGCAATGGGCATGTCTCTGCAGCCAGTGACATCCAGCCACCTCCTGCTGGACAGGGAGCTGGACCCAGGGTTGAGTGCCGGGCACACCACCTCCTTAGAGCAGGGGCGGGTTAGGGTTCTGTCTCCACACATGGTACAGAGGACGCATCTGTGTGTACCTGGGGAGAGTGACACCTGTGCCCGGTGCAGTGATGTGAGTGGCCCTTAATGACAGTGGGATGAAGTGTGATGAAGGTAACATCAGGGGTGATGAGATGGAGAAACAGGGTGGGGACGGGGCTGGCTGAGACAGCGGGGGCAGGGCAGGCTCCCCTGGAGGACATGGGGACACTGTGCTCTGAGGAGGAAGAGGCCAAGGTTGGGGAGCCCTGAGGCAGGAGCAGGCGTGGCCATCTTCAGGCACAGAGGAGCCCGGGTCACCCTGGTGAGTGCTGACTGGCTTGTCTTGTGCCAGCAGGGCCCCAGGAGGTGGCTTTGCAGCACTAATCTAAACCAGCTGAGCGGCAGAGCAGTCTGGGAGATGCGGGGTTTGCTCTTCTCTCACAGCAGATGGAGGCCGATGGGTCCTACAGCTGGCCCTGCTGACATCAAGGAAGCAGGGAAGGTGCTGTGTCCAGCTGGGACTCAGCTGAGCTGCAGAGCAGAGCTGGGCTCTTGGGAGGGGCTGCTCCCATTTCACATCAAAAGTGCTGTGGGCCGGCATGGGGCTGTCCATGTGGCCCAGGGAATTGTGCACCCAGGCAATCCCACGGTCATTGTCGAGCCCCTGTTTGCCACTCTTACCCATTCACAGGGCAGCTAGAAGCTTCTCTGCTGCCATTTGGATCTTGAGTGAAGGCAACTGTGTTGAACCCATGGTCCCAGCCTGTGGGGACCGTCTGCAGGCAGCTGCACCTTTAAGAGGCAGGGCCTGGTTGGAGGAAGTTAGGTCATTGGCTGCACCTTGCGAGGATAGGGGAGTCCAGCCCTTCCTCTTCCTGCCTTTGCTTGGTGGTCAGGTGAGGAGGGCATCTTGCTCTTCCATGCAGCCCTGCCCTGTGCTGCCACAGACCCCAAAGCAGCAGGGTCCACTCACCATGGACCAAAGCCTCCAAAATCCTGAGCCCAAATAAACCTTTCCTCTCTTTAGGTTCATTATCTCAACTATTTTGTTATAGCAAAGGAAATCTGGCTAATACATTCATGTTCGCTTTTTTCAAGTTTTCTCATATTTTAATTCTATCTTTAGTTTTAAGAAAAATTTATGTCTTCCAAAATATCTGTGGTAATTTATAATTTAATATTGACTTGTGTCATAATAAAAGCTTACTTCATCTTTTCTAGTCAATACTTCAAATTTCCATGCCATTGGAGGAAAGACTCAGCTTTTAGACAAAGCCAGGTTTTGTTTTTATCTGTTCAGCTGCTTAAATTAACTACTGCAAAACACTCAGGTGTATCAGAATCTTAGCCATGGGTCCTTGGGGTCCAAAATAATCTAATTAGAAGGTTGATAAGCTTAATGGAATTTATTAAAAGTCTGATATGCTAATATTTATGGCATAATATGTATGCCATAAATCTAAGTTCAAAAAGGTTTAGATGTTTAGCAGAAATATGATGATATGAATAAATACCTCTAAATGAGATGATGGTAAGGGTTTTTTTATTCTTTAGTTTTTGAAAGTGTACTTTTTGTCCTTAACAGTGTACTTCAGCATAATGTGTGTTTCCTTGGGAAAGCTCATGCTGACCTGAGGGGCAGAGTGGGATTCACTCAGTATTTCAGTACCACGGCCTGTGTGCTTCCCCTGAACATGGACTTCTCTTTCCTGATGATGGCCGACCTTTATCACCTGGAGGCACAGTCTTGACTTGGGGAGGGGGTTCTAGCTCCCGTGCACAGCAGGACGCTCATGATGAGTTGTGGCTATGGTGAGAAGCCTCACTGAAGAGTCCTATGAATGGAACAGGGAGGCCTGGCTAGACCGGGCTCGTCCCCAGCTGAACTGGGCTGCTGGCAGAGGTCACTCTAGTACCTGAGCCTTGTGAGCAAAGAAGAGCTTCTGAAACTAAATCCAGTAGTTTCTGTGGCGGTCTGTGAAACTGTCCCTGCTCCCAGACAGTGCCCAATCTCTTTCCAACAGGAGTTTGACTGTGGCCACACCCACCACATCCACTGCACCTCTTGACCCACAGGAGATGTGGTTAACAAGTCACATGCCGTCTGAGGTGTGAAACAGCCACTCTCTCTCTTCCAAAGCCTTGGAACACATTTTCAAAGCTGAGTGAATTTGGAGTCTCCTGGATTGCAATCTTAGTAAGCATTAAATAAATGTAATTTTTCTTTGCACTTAACCTTATCTCAGTTGACATGAAACTGTAAATGGCACTGACAATGTAATTAGCTCTCCTTTATGAGACAGTAGCTCATTATGACTCACATTTCCCTCCCTTTCATCAACAAGCTCATCTGTTTTTCTGACAGAGCCCTCTCTGTGCTTTGGAGGGGGGCCTTTTCCCAGAGAGATGTCAGGGACGTGGGTGGATAGGAAGCGGGCATTTGTGGTGCTGGTGGCAGCACCCAGTGGAGTGAGTCCCGAGTGGGCCTGCACCAGCCAGAAGAAGCCAGCACCGTGGGACGTCTGGAAAATCCATTTGACTCCTGGTTACTGCACTTGCCTGAATTTCAGGGCAATAATAACAAATAAATTATTGAACTGACCACCTCGGCTAATCTGCATCTTCATTCAGAGGCAAAAGGGAAAGCCAGGCTGTGACCCCAATAGCCTCACCAGAGAGCAGCCAGGGGCAGCCATGTGAGGCTACACTGTGGAGAGAAGCCCTCTGCCCTGGGTAGCAGGAGAAGGCAGGCTGGCAGAATGTCCTGCAGTGTGTGCCAGGCCCCTTCCAAAGGCTCAGAACCTGAGGGACCCATTAGGAGTCCTGATAGTCACCAGAGTGGGAATGAGCAAGGGATTTGAGAGACACCAGCAGTCTGAGAGTCTCTGTAGAGGGGCACTTCATGTCCCCTGAGCCCACCACAGTGACATTTCTTCCTACTCCCAAGAAGTGCTCTAGATTGGGCCTGGGGCATTGAGAAGGGCAGCCAAATACAGGTCAGAGCTAAAATCTCCGCTTCCTGTTAGTTGGAAGCCACGCCCTGTAGCTCAGGTAATTGGAGCCCTGGAGAGTTGTGCAGGGCTTCCTCTAAGGAGGCACTGCAGGTGTCCTGGGTGTCCTGTGCAGCAGTCCGAGGGCCCAGGGTACACAGAACCAGTCAAGATTGCATTCTGTCCCTGGTTCGTAATAGAACTGAAAGTAGTGGTGACTCTGAGGTTGCGCACTATTTGCTTGTTCGCAGATGAGGATCCCCAGAGACTGTGGCCTCTTAGGACTTGCCAGGCCCTGTTACAGGCCCAGACAGGCAAGGTGGCCTGTCCTGCAGTGGTCACAGGTGGGGACATTTGCATCAGTCTGGAGATGTTGGGTTCCTTGATTCTGGTTAATCTGCTTAGATGTTCTCAGTCACTGTACCTCTCAAGGTTGTCCCCAAAGTTCTCTAGAGAGAGAAAATCCCTCTCACCAAGATCTAAACAGATTTTCTAAAGCTAAGGAGCCACCTCAGCCTTACTAGGAATCATCAACAACTGGATTTTTGTAAGATTAGTGGTTCTCTGGTCTGAGCATCCCTTTTAGGAGTTGCTGTGTGCTGTTGTAAGTGCCAGAGAGGGTGCCCTGGACACCCTCAAAACATGGCCATTCTCAGGGAGTGGGGACTGAACGGACAGCTCAGCTTCCAACAAGCATTGGCTGTTCCAAGAATGAGGACAAAGAAATACGCGGTTGTGGGGTCCGGGGAGAGGGCAAGGGGAGAATAGTTCACAGCAAAAATAATAATAATAATAATAAAAGATATGTTTATTTCAGATGTGTGCAAGTCCTCACAGTTTTCAATCAAGCTCCCTAATAATAGGTTGGTTGGTGTTTTTTATTTGTTTTACTTCTTTTATTTTTTTTATTTTTTTAAGCAGTTCTATGCCAAATTGCCACCATCTCATGATTTAAAATGACACAAACTGACGGCGTTACAGGTCAGTGGTGAGAAGACATACCCGGGCCTCTGGGTTGAAATTGGTGTCAGAACGCCAGGTAACTTTTAGAAGGTCAGGAGAGAATTGCTTTCCCCTTCAGTCTTGTAGAAGCTGTCTGAACCCCACAGCCCACCCTCCAACCTCAAAAGCCAGCACAGCCTCAAGCAATGTCTTCTCAATGCCTCCCCAGCCCTGGCCCTTCCACTGCTCCCATCCATAACTCTCTACACTAAGACATTTTAGCCATTGAGATAGTTAGGCCCACCTAGAAAATTCTAAATAATCTTTCCCTTTTAATGTCAGTTGGCCAGCGTCCTGAACTCCATCTGCTGCATAGTGCCCATCTCAATCTACAGTAATAAAATAGACTTATAATCAATTCCCAATGTGTACTGGATTAAGACCTGGGCACCTGTGGGGGGTGCCCCCTCCATGCATTTCCATCCAATACCCAACTTCTCAGCTCCTCCCCTGAGCACCAGGTCTCAGCTCAGATGCTAACACATTTCTTCCTGCATGGAGACCAACACCCTTTCTCATGCAGAAGACAACTATTCAGCCAAAGTGGGGCAGAGATCATCAGAGTGGAACACACGGAAGGCTGTGACCATCTGAAGATGATTTTTTAATGTTAGAAAGCTTCAACCATCAACAACCCCCTGACCTTTATGGCCAAACATGACATTTTCACCATTGGAAATAAATGCGCTCAGAGGCATTGCACAGTGGGAAAACAACCAGCTTTAAGGGGCTCTAATGTCTTTTGTACTTGCCTCATTAAGACTTTAGCACTTCTGAGATTTTTCTTTTTTATATTTAAATATAAAGGTTCTTTAGGCATTTTCAGTAAAAATGCATGAGTTACAGGAGACCTGGTTGCAGCTGCACTTCTTGTGTTGAAAGCTGACTCCTCACTGTCTGTGCCCCTTTGTAGTGATGGAAGGTTAAGGCCAGTGACCACAAGGAATGTAAGGACAGCCTCAATGAACTCGCATTCTGGACTCCTGTGTTGAGATGCTCACAGCACAAATTCCTTGCACAATTAAAGCTATCAGCCTCTTTCTTGATGTGGATGTGTCCTACATCCTAGGTTGCACTTGATAGAAAATGACCTCAAGGCCAAGACTGAGGTAATTCTGGAATGACCTAACTGTTGTGCTTTATTTAAAAAAGATAACATGATAATTTATATGTAAAAACTTCAGATAAAAGTAACATCTTCTAAAAATGATTGAATCAGTATTAAAATCATCAGAGGACAAATACTTCAATAATGCATTTTATAAACTACTTAAAATGGCTCAAAACTTTGTGAAGTCTTTGATACATACCTTTTGTAGAAATTGAATATTTTAGAACCGCTAATTTTGAAAAATCCAGATGACCCATTTTGATTTTATGTGACCACCTCTGGCTAAAGCACACTGTGTTTCTCCACAACCCAAAGAAGAAAATTCTGTTAATCATTGTATCACCTTTATCTGGTAGAAATTAGCATCAAAATTGTACCTGATTCTGGGGCTGGGGATGTGGCTCAAGCCGTAGCGTGCTTGCCTGGCATGCGTGCAGCCCGGGTTCGATCCTCAGCACCACATACAAAGATGTTGTGTCCACCGAAAACTAAAAAATAAATATTAAAAAATTCTCTCTCTCTCTCTCTCTCTCTCTCTCTCTCTCTCTCTCTCTCTCTCTCTCTAAAAAAAAATTGTACCTGATTCTAAGAAAGTGGAAGATTCAAAGACTCATCCCAAATCCTTTGGTCTTATGTGCAGAGCTGGGACTTCAACTGGAATTCTGCTGAGTTGGTAGGTTTGTTTTCATATGTATCTTGCTAATTTTTCATATTTTTAAATGTATCTCCCAAATAAGAAGTAAAACTCACAACTATATTTCTTGTTTGATTAACCTTAGGAATACGTGAAGCAAATGGTTTTTGATCCACAATCTTATGCATCTTCCCAATGGATAGTTCTCATTTTTTCTTTTTCTATTTTTTAAAGAAAACATTGTCTGTGCCAAAGAAATGAGATTTTTTTCTGTAAAAGCATAAATAGACACTTTGAAATTTAGCCTACATCATGGGAACAAATTTTTACTCCTCACACTTCAGATAGATCCCTAATACCCAGAGTATACAAAGAACTCAAAAAATTAGACAACAAGTTAACAAATAACCCAATCAATAAATGGACCAAAGACCTGAACAGACACTTCTCAGAGGAGGACATACAATCAATCAACAAGTACATGAAAAAATGCTCACCATCTCTAGCCGTCAGAGAAATGCAAATCAAAACCGCCCTAAGATACCATCTCACTCCAGTAAGATTGGAAGCCATTCTGAAGTCAAACAACAACAAGTGCTGGTGAGGATGTGGGGAAAAGGGTACTCTTGTACATTGCTGGTGGGACTGCAAATTGGTGCAGCCAATTTGGAAAGCAGTATGGAGATTCCTTGGAAAGCTGGGAATGGAACCACCATTTGACCCAGCTATTGCCCTTCTTGGACTATTCCCTGAAGACCTTAAAAGAGCATTCTACAGAGATACTGCCACATCGATGTTCATAGCAGCACAATTCACAATTGCTAGACTGTGGAACCAACCCAGATGCCCTTCAATAGATGAATGGATAAAAAAAAAAATGTGGCATTTATACACCATGGAGTATTACGCAGCACTAAAAAATGACAAAATCATGGAATTTGCAGGGAAATGGATGCCACTGGAGCAGATTATGCTAAGTGAAGCTAGCCAATCCCTAAAAAACAAATGCCAAATGTCTTCTTTGATATAATGAGAGCAACTAAGAACAGAGTAGGGAGGAAGAGCAGGAGGATAAGATTAACATTAAACAGAGACATGAGGTGGGAGGGAAAGGGAGAAAAAAGGGAAATTGCATGGAAATGGAAGGAGATCCTCATTGTTATAAAAAATTACATATATGAGGCTGTGAGGGGAATGGGAAAATAAACAAGGAGAGAAATGAATTACAGTAGATGGGGTAGAGAGAGAAGATGGGAGGGGAGGGGAGGGGGGATAGTTGGGGATAGGAAAGGTAGCAGAATACAACAGTCACTAATATGGCATTATGTAAAAATGTGGATGTGTAACTGATGTGATTCTGCAATCTGTATTTGGGGTAAAAATGGGAGTTCATAACCCACTTGAATGTAATGTATGCACTATATGATATGTCAAGAGCTCTGTAATGTTTTGAACAACCAATAATAAAAAAAAAGAAATTTAGAATATACTAAAGAAAATATGTATAGAAACCTTTTAAACAGTTTTTTTTTTTTAAAAAAAAGGGGGGATTTTGCATTTGGTGAATAAAATTGCCTGGTTTAAGTGTAAGAAACTTTCAGAATTTTAATATTAAACTAGATGAAGTATAACAGAATAATCTGAAACCAGTGGGAAAAATAAAATTGAATATAGCAAATTCAATGGAGGTTTTAGAAAGCAAAGAAGGAGGGAAAAGTGATTATCTAATAAGCACTGCTTCTTTAGGCGTCCAAGTCTGTTTCTGGGATAGAATCTTTCAATCCATAGGTCACAGCATATGACTGGCTCTAACAGGTTAGATATGAGGTGTTCCCCAAAAGTTCATGTTTGAAACAATGCAAGAATGTTCTGAGGTAAAATCACTAGGGTAAGAGAGCATTAACCTAATCAGTACATTATGGGAGATAAAAACAGCAGAGGCCCTTATTATAGATCATAAAAATAACTATGACAGTAATAATAATAATAATAATAATAATAATAGAAACATAAGAAAATCCAATAACAACAACCAAAAAATTTGCCATGTGACAGGTTCCCATGTACTTTGCATAGATTATCATTTAACTCTGCCAACTCAAATTTATGGAGTAGATCCTATTATTATCCTAATTTTAGAAATTAAATATATCTTTAGTAAAAGAAGCCAGGGAGTTTAGAAACCAAATTCAGAGATGGATGAAGGATGGAGGGTCTGTTACTTTCATACACTTAACTATTCACCTGTTAGTGGGTTTACAGTCTCTTCCCTGATCTCTTGGAGACCAAAGGCTGCTCCACTTTTGAAAGCAATGGCATGGAGGAGATGTTACTTTAACAACGGCATCAGCATGATCTATTGATGTCCAAGTTCTTCATCCCCCCAGGTAACACACGCCTGGCCTCCACCCATGAGAATGTGTGTTCCTATTTAGGGGCAGCTCCAATGCCTTGCCCACACTTCTCTGAGCTTTATAAGAGACCCTGCCCCCAGATGATGAGCAGACCAAATGGGAGAAACAATTTTCTGGAAGAAGTTGGAGACATTGGCTATGAGCACAGGATGTGACAGAAGTGACACCTGTGGAGGGTAGCTACCACTCATTAATGGGTTCTTTCCTTCTTTAAAGCACATGAGCATCGAGGTCAGAGTCTGTGGTTGGCATGCAGCCACTGTGGTATAGTCACGACCCAAAGGGACAAAGCCTCTGTCCCCATGGGGCATATATTCAATTAGGGAAAGATGGTCAATAAAACCAATACAAAAATACAAGATAACAGCTCTCCAGGCAACGAGTCTGCTCCGATGGGTCATAAAGCAAAGGATAAACTAGACCATCTCTGGGGAGGCAGAGTTTTAGTTAGAATGTCATAAAAGCCCTTTCTGTGGAAGCAATATGTGTCAGAGTCCTGAATGCAATGAGGCCGCGGGGAAGGATTCATTCCCGAAGAGGGAAGACAGACTGCACCTGCCTTTAGTGCATTGATGGTGACCTCATCAAGTAAACGTGTCCCGGAACTGTTCACCATCTGCTCCTAGCTGCAGATACTCATTTGATCTGGGAGTCTGACACCCGAATGCCAGCAATAGCTACCTCGGGGGAGTGGAGTGCTGGGAAAAAGGGTTCTCTTTCCCTCTCTGTGCATGCTAATGCCTTTGAATCTTCTCCTACAGTGTCATCATCACGCTTGCAGATTGAAAGCATGGAGGGACTTGTTTTATTTGTGGATCTCGCTTACTCCTTTAGATTTTTGCCATGAGTCTTGATACTGGATGAGCACGTATTTCCCAGACTCCTCTTCCTATAACCAATGAGGAAAACCTTCTGGACATTTCTTTAAGGGAAAGGAAACTATTGATTCTTTGAAAACTCAAACCATTATATTCCCATGTCTCGAGGAGATAGATAAAATCACCCTCAAAGCACGGCCCCTCAGCCCCTGGCCTCTGAGTTTCCAATGTGATTGCCATGGAGACCCCTATATACCAGGTAGCAGGGCAGAAGCTGCAGGTGCAGGGATAAGAGAGATAAGCCTAATTGTGGATGGGCCAGCAGAGGACGCCAGGGTCTGTAGGTGTGGGCATTCGGCCATCACTTGGAGGAAGTGCAGGGAAAACCTCTCCTGCGCATCAGGAGTCCTGCCCAGCTGCAGGGTGGAGCCCAGGAATCCCACCAGGAGGAACGCTCACCCTCTCCCCTTGCCTCCAGGTCCAAAGAGGACACAGGGAATGAGGGCCAGCTCCAGGAATATCACCTAGTGACCACAGTCTTCATAAACAGGGACATTGCAAGAAGAGACAGCTCTTGTGATGTGGACTTGTGTTTTGGAAATCTATGCAGAAACAGGGTTTGAAACTCTGAGAATTGTGGGTCATCTTTACTCTGGTGGGTTTTCCAATCAAACATGAATCTGTGTTGAAATGTTTCTGTCTGCTTCTGGAATCACTTTCCTATTTAGTGTGCAGAATATATAAGGAACATAAGAAAATCCAATAACAACTACCAAAATAACTCCAAATAATCCAATTAAAAATTGGGCAAGGACATGAGTAAGACTTCTCAAAAGAACAAATTCAAATGATTTATGGGAAAATGCTCAAATGAATTAGGGAAATGCAAGTCAAAACCATAATGAGATATCATCTCAATCCAGCAAGAATGCTTTTATTAGTAATTAAGAAAATAACAAATGCTGGAAAGGATACGGAGAAAAGAAAGGGACTCTCACACAGTGTTGGTAAGGACAGTTTGGGGGTGGGGTCACCCACATCATCCTGCCTTATTCATAACAAATGCCTGTCAACAGATGAATGTGTAAAAACAATGTGGTATGTATTCACAGTGGAATATTATTTGGCCATAAAAAGTGTTATCCTATCATGTTAAATGAAATTAGTCAGAAAGGCAAATACCAGATGTTCTCTCTCCTACATGATTATTAAGAAGCAGAAGTCAGTTGGAGTGTATGATAGTGATTACTAGAGGCTAAGAAAGGCAAGAACTCGAGGAGGCAGAGGGAGACCCAGTTCTCAGACACAATGGCTAGAAGGAATAAATTCTTATTCTGCAGAATAGAATATTTTAATAATTTCATATAATTTCAATAATAAGTTCATAATTTCTGTTAGATAATTTATGAATGCTTAGAAGACAGGAGCTCAAAGCCTTAAAACACTCTGTAATAATAAGGAGATGGAAATGTTAATTACCCTGATTTGATCAGTATATATTGTACACGTGTTGAAATTTAACACTTTTCCATATATATATATATATATATATATAGAATTATTACAAAAAATTCTTCTAAAAATGTTTAAGAGGAGGGAACAGTTAGTGACCCTGACTTGGTTATTACACACAGTATGCATGGATTGAATTAATACTGTATCCCATAAATGTGTTCAGTTAAAAGTGAAAAAATAATTTAAAATTAACATTGATTTTACTACCAGCAAAAATGAGAAGGAGGGTCATATCTGGGAAGAGGTGAAAATGCCCCAAAGTCAAGGAGTGGAGCAATTATCTGCTCAGCAGCTGCCAAGCATTGAATCTGAAAAACCAACTAATGCTCAGGTGTTGTTTGAGTGGTGACTAAAATTTGAAGCAGAGAAAAATTCCAGTGTTGTTAAATAACAAAAGTTCTTCAAGAGCCACATCAATGTTTATAGCAGCACAATTCACAATAGATAAACTGTGGAACCAACCTAGATGCCCTTCAGTAGATGAATGGATAAAAAAAAAATGAGGCACGTATACACAATGGAATATTACTCAGCAATAAAAGAGAATAAAATCATGGCATTTGCAGGTAAATGGATGGCATTGGAGAAGATAATGCTGAGTGAAGTTAGCCAATCCCCCCAAAACAAATGCTGAATGTTTTCTCTGATATAAGGAGGCTGACTCATAGTGGGGTAGGGATGAGGAGCATGGGAGGAGGAGCATGGGAGGAATAGATGAACTCTAGATAGGGCAGAGGGGTGGGAGGGGAAGGGAGGGGGCAGGGGGTTAGCAAGGATGGTGGAATGTGATGGACATCATTGTCCAAAGTACATGTATGAAGTCACAAATTGGTGTGAACATATTTTATATACAACCAGAGATAGGAAAATTGTGCTCTATATGTGTAATAAGAATTGTAATGCATTCTGCTGTCATTTACTTAAAAAAATTAATAAAAATGGTCTTTAAGTATCCAGAATTCAAGTAGATTCCACTTACATACTTCCTACTTCAATACCAGTTTTTACTCCTTTAAAATATTTTATTTTCTCAGCTTAAAAGAAATGACATAGGGGTGGAATTTCAGTAAAACAGTACCATTTCAAAGGCTGGTCAGAGTAGGGGACCCTGTGGGGTGTATGCCGACTCTGCACTGAGGTCTAGCTTTCGGGACCCCACTAGGGCTTTGAGGTAAGCATCCCGACTGCACACAGATGTGCGCCCAGGGACGGTCTGCAAATAGCCTGTGGATGGACACCATGCCTGAGCCTCTGTTGACTCGTGCAGTCTGGATCCTGAAGACAGTGACCCGCAGGCATGTTAGGCGAGCACGCTACCGCTTGAGCCACATCCCCAGCCCCAACACCTGGATATTAATATGGTGAGATCTGTTGGTCTCTAAACCATGCAAATGTATAGTAATACATTGGTGCTCTTTTAAGTATCACAGAGTGTGGTGATTTGTTACCACAGCAATTAAAAACTAAATTGAATGTCATCTCTCTCATAGGTGGCTGGGAGGATTAAATCAATCAGTCATGTGTATTTCAAAAGACTGTGCATGACAACGTAATAAGTCCCCCATTGAGGTCAGCCATGTGGTTAGCTGTTATGTGGCGAAGGGACGTGTTACCTCTGTTCCAGGCCCAGAACATGGAAGATGACGGATAAAGTGTAATCGTTATTATAAGAAGGAGATCTATAGGAGATTGTGCGACATTGTGAATATGAATATTAGGCCCTTGGTCCTGCTTGTTTTCATAGGGAATGTTGAAAGTTCTAACTGAGCTAAGAACCAATCATGAGTTAAAAGAAAATTGTTAAAAATGATGTCATATTTGGAATTTTTAAAAAAGTAGGTCAGATTGTTTTATATGTGAACTTCCTTGACCTTGAGACATCTGTGCTGAAAGATCCAGGAACAGGGCAGGCAGGGTCAGGCTGAGTGACTGAGTCCCGGCCTTTGCAAATGGTGTCACACTATAAAAACACAGCCCAGCATTTCTGAATAGAGCTGACCTGAGGACATTTGCCTTACAACAGTTGAATAATTAATTACTCAGTGCCTCGGCATCCTGCTCCAAGTTGAATATAAAGGATTTATGTCCCTCTTAGCCACCGGCACATTACTCAAGAGCTCTAAAACCCGCAAAATAACCAGGGTGTCCTGCCCAACCCTTGTGCACATAATCTTTGAAGCATATCAGCTCCTGGAAACAAATGTATTTAGTCAAAATAATCTGTACATCAGCAAGTAAACATAAATCATGGTTTAATGGAGCTTGAAATGACTTCCTCTGTAATGCCCAGCAGGGAGGCTGCACACCCGGGCAGGCTCTGTCCACTGTTGCTGCCCAGACCCCACATGGAGGTGTTACCAGGGCTGCAGAGCACACCCTGGGCAGCCCCATCTGTTAGAGAACATGTGCTCCAAGTTCCCTTTCCCTCGCTGTAGCACCCATCACGGGTGCAATGAAAAGTTACCCTATGCAGTCCTGCAGGGGGTCTCAATCAGCAAAGGATGAGTAAACAAGGCAGGAAGACAACAATATGCACACTGGAAGGTTTGTGTACACCCTCTGTGGTGACTTCTGTCACTTTAAGAGGTGACATGTACCTATTTCATGGATAAATAAAAGCTCCAGAAAGGAAAACTCCTACTCACAGAATATTAGTGCCACTGTCTTTGTAAAATTAGCTGAACCCTGAAATAAGACTAATTGCATCTGACGAGCAATTATCTATCTGAAATCGTAACTGGCAATAGGCTGAAGTAGAAGCTGAAGTTTAAGCTGTGAGTCAGGGGCATCCCATGCCCCTGACTCACGAGACAGCCCAGGAGCCTTGCCATCCTGCTACCTAGTCATGGGCTAGCTGCGCTGTCTATGAAACTGGCGTACCATTCACCAACATGCATTCATAATGCACATCAGTGTCTTGTCTTCAAACGTCCATATATTAAAATAGCTTGAATCGTGTAGTGATGACTCATTGGACCATCCATTAGGAGGCACTAGTTGAAACTCCTGACTACTTTTCCTGGAGTTTATGAAGTAGGAGGCAGTGAGGGCAGATGATCATGGAGCAGGTAAAGGAGTTGCTAGTGGACAGTTTAGACAATGTCCAGGGGTGCAAAGAATTGTGAGAGGGCATTTACTCTTTCATGAAGAGCCATTAAAGTGGGGAAATGTGCAGAGACTTCAATGGCAGAGACAAGGAAGGGCACAGAGCAGCGAGGCACAGCAGGTGCAAAGTGCACTGTGAGACCCACACTGAGTGTGCTGGGAGCTGTGAAAAGTGACATTTTGAAAATACCTGAAATCTGTTATATTTAAGATGCAGTGAAGTCACATAAAATAATACTTATTAAATGTTCTAGGCAAGACAATGAACTCCTCTCAGAATTGCCCCTCAACAAAAAATAAGGGTTTAACTCTTGACAAAAGCAGAGGGTCCCCTCACTCACTAACCCTGCACCATGTGCACTTTTCTTGGATCATTGAGTTTAGAAAATGTTTTGGTCCTTGCTTGGTGTATGGAAATAGAGTTGTTTTTAAATGCTCAGTAAGTCTCCTCCAGTTTTAAGTTGCTGCATGTCTCCCTGGAGGAGCCAGGGGGTCCTCTCTTTGGAATGCAGCTATCTGGGAAGACAGGGCCCTCTCCCCCAAGTTCCCTGGGACAGTCAGGACCCCTCTCTCCAGCCACAGAACTACCTCCTGCCATGAAGGTAACACTCTGCTTTTCCCTTGCACAACCCAAGCAGCTAGCACAGTTGGCCATCCCAAGCGCAGGTGAGCTTAATGTGCATTCTGTGACTAAAGGACGAGTTGTCACTTCTCTAGAGAACACATGCGTCATGGATGGTGCTGCCTGGCTGTGTGAGAGGCTGAGGCTTCCTTCTGCCATGGCCACCTCTGAGCAGGTGCCCTTGCATGCCTTGCTTGCTGGCTTAATGCCCATTCAGTGACAACGCTGTCTTCCTTCTCTTTTAGCTCTGGGGACAGATTCTCTGGATTGGGAAGGGGTTCTGCTTAGCTTTTAGTCTTATTTCTCCAACACAACCCAGGATGCAGCTAATTTTATAAAGACAGTATGAAGGAACAGGAAACACATTCAATGACCCTAGGGTAAATTCTGATTTCATAGATACCCGGGGGCAAGATGCACAGGGTCCATTCTGGGAGCTGTCAGCCGCCGAGACCACCCATGGCCTGACAAGAGGCATCCATGTCCCACTGTCTTGATTTCATTGCTCTGCCTTTTACTCTTGTGACCAGAAAGGACTGTCAGGTACTGCCCCTGTGCACTTCTGAAGGCTTGTGAATCACTTGTAATTTAGACAGTAAGAACTAAACAGAGGGGAGAGAACATGCCATTGCTCCCCATCCTTGCACATCTTCTGAGATACCTATAAGGTAAAACTCAAGTGTAAATAATAAAAAAAATCACTTTTAAAAAAAATGTTTAATTCCACTACTTGCAAAAAAAATGGCTGATAGAAGCTAAGGGTTTATAATGCTACTCGTTTTCTCCTCCTCCTCCTCCTCCTCCTCCTCCTCCTCCTCCTTTTTTTCCCCAAAGCCTTGGAAGGATGCTACCTGGTTTTGTATCCAGCCAAAGCTGATGTAAACTTGTCCCTAACAGTGAGAAACCCTGAGCATCTAGGTGAAAGATCCTTCCTTCCTCCTCACTGGAGGATCATTTGAATTCCACTGAGCCCCTGGCCAATGCAGAACTGGAGTTGTGAAGGAGCTACCCCAGATAGAGCACAGAGCAGGGGAAGGAGGATCTAACAGGGCAGTGCAGGAAAAGACGCTTTGAGCTGTCGCCCTTTAAGAAGGAAACAAAACTCAGCAGTAACTCTTCCTGTGTTTGGAAGCAGAACAAGGACCACCTGTGGCTTTAGTTACTCACTTGTGTCATGTCCCAGTAAGGACAATGACTGAGAAGTATCAGTTCTATTACCAACTGACAGGTCCACATTGCAAAAGGGGGAACTGCAGGAAACAGAACATTGGGAACTTGGGGAGAAGGGACACTTAGGACGGAGGAGGGGCTGGTCATTTCATCACTGATATTATTTCTCAGATGAATGTAAATTCTTATTTCACAACAATCACTATCGCAGCCAGGATATTTTACGTGAATTTGTACTAACCCGAAGATGAACCTAGAAGTGATTAGAATATACTTCTGTGTTTATTCAGTTTCATTCGGCAGAATAATTACAAGAAAATAGATAAAATGACTAATACACTTAGGGATAATTGTCAAATTATAAGAGCTCAAGAAATACTAAGTAAGAGAGAAATGAATGAACTTTAATAATCTTTGTAATTCTGGGAAGGCCGACACTCCTACTGAAGCTAACTGGAAATAATGTGGGCAGAATAAACAAAAACACAAAAATTTAAGAAAAAATTCATTCATGAGTCTGCAGGGACCTAAGAACTCTAGGCCAGAGGCTGGGACTGCAGAGAGCCCTGGGGACAAGCACAGCATGGCAGGCCTTTGTTCTCACCCTGAAAGACAAGGAGGCCCAGACTGGAGCTGAGGTCCCCTTCCGGTTAAGGTCCCCCCTTGTCTGAACCCCAAAAGCTTGTGTCCTAAGGGCCAGAGGATGCAGACGAGACCACTTCGTCACTGTCCCAAACTTCAACCTCTCCTCCAGGCTGCTCCCACTTCTGGAAAGGGGGATGACCTCTGGGTGGTAACTGCCCATCAAAATGTCAGCAGGGGTATCTATCATACCACTTCCTCTCATTATCACTGCTAACCATAGAGTGCACTTTCCAAATGTCATTAGCTAAGCTCCTCCAGCTCCCTCAGCAATATTTTCAATTCATCCACTCACAGAGCTGCTCCTCTCTCCACCAGTGCACCCTGTTAATGGGCAATTAGTGGGCAGTGGCCGATATTCTCTCCAGACAGCATGTGGCTTGGCAAGGACCCTGATTTACACACAGCCCGGTGAATTATGCAAACTGCTTCCCCAAGTTGTCGGAGCACTAAAAGACACCCAGAGATTTCACAGCCATCTTTACATCTCAACCATCCCCTGGTTTAGGGGGGAAAAGTAAATTCGTATAGATATTTATTCTTTTCTAAAGCTAACTGCAGTCCTGGAGTGCAGAGGTGGGGAGGATCGTAGTGAAGGCTGAGCAGCAAAACAGGAACAGCCCCAATTTACCACCTTGGGATTTTCTCGCATCAACTGGAGATGTGTGTTTTATAGACGTCTCTGCTCACAACTGCTCCACCCTCCCAAAACAGCCCTTTGGCAGAGGTTAGAAGCTTGACTAAATTGCAGGTTCACCTGGGTGGCCAGACATAGGTAGAGGAAGACACTGAGAAACAGGGACGGGCTGAGCTGACCAGGACCCCAGCAGGAGGGGACACTAGGCTGGTGGAGCCCAGCAGGAGCTGAAAGTGAGGAGGACCTACCTACAGGGCTGAGTAGCAGAGCCAGCTCTGGAAGGGAGAGTCCCAATTTGAGTTCCTGCCTCCTTCCCCTGTGAGAGAGCCAACAACCTACCTGCCCTTCAGCTTCTCCAACCATAGGACAGGGAGGGGAGGACAGAGCACCTGCTTCATGTAGCCGTTGGCACAGTAGTGGGCGATGCTCCTGCCAGGTGTGTCTGATCAGCACAGGTGCCACCTCCCTGCCACGCAGGCATTCTGCCCTGGCTCCGCCTTCTCAGGGGCTCCTCCTCCAGCCTGCCCAGGTGTCTCCACTCTCCCTCCAGAGAGTCCTGGCCCCAAGAAGTTCGAGGCTAGAACAACGCTTGCCCAGGTTTACTGTGGCAATCACACCTGCCCGTTTCTGGAACAATGTCACTCAGCTTGCCAGCCACAGCTCTGTCACTCCCAGAATGGAGCACCCTGACAACAGGGGCTGCCTGCATATCGTGCAGCTCTGCACACCCTGGGGCCTGGACTGTGCTGTCACAGAGCAGCTCCCCTGTCCCTGAGCAGTGGAAGCCTTAGGTGGGCTGAGGAGTAGACTGGGGGATGCAGGAGTCATCGGAGCCGGGGGTGAATATGTGACACTGAGGAGGCCACATTGGGGGTCCACCCTCCCCTGTCCACTGTCAGGAGTCTTTGGAAGCCCTGCCTTGCCCAAGCTCCTTCCTTCCCGTCCAGCCTGCTCCTGGCTGCCTGACTTTGGCACCTGCTACTCAGATCCCTGGGATGAAGAGCTGAGGCATGGGTGGGACATCAGAGTAGCACCTCCCAGGCATGGTTGTCTCAGACCACCTGTGCTCCTGGTCGGGGTGAGTACAGAGGGAAGCCTGGCCAGTGGACAACAGGGACTTTGAGACAGCACTGTCTTCCTGCTAACATGACCTCATTTCTTCCCACGTGGCCCCAAAGTGGCTACTAATGTCATCCCCAGTTTACCAGGAAAAGAAACTGGCTCCCTAGAGATCTGGAACTTGCCCAAGATCAGGCAACTGGTAGGAATCCAGGTCAGGATTCAAATGCAGGCAGCATGACTCCAGAGCTCTGTCATTAACCATGAGCAGAGACAGGTGCAGGCACCTCACGTGGGAGGAACACTGGGCACTCTGCAGGTAACAGGACCCGCCCAGGATGAGAGAATATGAAGACACTCCTGGGGGTTTGCTTTGGTCTGGTTTATTGCATGGGGAAGTGAATGCCTGCCAGAGCTGGGGGACTCGGAGACCCTGGGAATAGGAGCAGCTCAAGTCCCAGCTGGAGGTAATAGATACTAGGGCCCGGTTTCCAGGTAGAAATGAAATGCCGCTGTGGGTAGATACTGTTGTTGCTTCTCAAGAGAAGACAAAAACTGAGGATTTGAAATGGAATTCTACTGTGCCCTCCATTTTAAATTGGCAACTGACTTTGTCCTGGTAAGTCACCGAGCAGGCCGACACGGAAGCAGGGGCGATACTGGGAGCACACATGGTCTGCAGCGATCAGGGGCGGGGTGGCTTGGCTTTGAGCTGACTCAGTTCTTCCAAGTGAGCTGTCTGTTTTCTGGGTACATGGAAGTCCGGAAGCCCCGTTGCTGTGAATGTTTGGAAATTCGCCACACTCGTGGTCCTGGGATCTGCTCTTGATCCATAATATGTCACTCCCCATGGAAGAAGGCACTTGCATAATTAAGGGGCAGTGCATGAAGCCCTCAGGCACACTGGGGACACCAGCAGCATGGCAGGAGAGACACTGGTACCCATTCAGGTCTCAGTCCTGTGGGGAAGTGGACCTCCACTTGGAGATAGGAATTCTAGAGTGGCACTAATGTCAGGGAAGGGCAATCGTAACCCTCCCCTTCCTCCTGCTGGTGGGAGTCCTTCCATTAATCACCAAGTCACAGGTGCAGGTGGAGCCCCAGGTCAGGGCTGGATGACCACAGTCTGGCTGTGTGTTAACCCTGCCGGTGTAGTCCCTGTCCCTGAAGAGACTCAGGAAATGTGCTTAGCAATGTGACAAATTAAACTCTCAGCTCACTGAAAGACATATGGATTTTTCTACAGGAAAGGAGGAAGCAAATTTGTTTTCTCTTACCTCAAGCCATTACCATCCTCATGCAGTTTGATTAAATAATGACACTCCAAATACAGAAAAGAAGCAGTTTCGTCAGGGAGGGACTGAGTCACATTGAGAGGCACTGTCCATTTAGCGAAGGAGAAATGTGAATCAGTGCAGGTAAGAACTGTCTTCGGCAGCAAATGAATTTTGCTGTATTTGAAGAGATCTCCATGTTTTGTTTGTCTTAAAAATAGGTTTTGCTGGGAGTGGTGGTGCCCACCTGTAATCCCAGCAACTTGTGAGGCTGAGGCAGGAGGATGGCAAGGCAAGGCCAGCCTCGGTAACTTAGTGAGGCCCTAAGCAACTTAACGAGACCCTGTCTCAAAATAAAAAGGGTTTTGGGGGTGGCTCAGTGGTTAAGCAGCCCTGGGTTCAATCCCTGATGCAAAAAAAAAATTAGAATGGTAGAAGCAGCTAAATAAAACTGCTCATGCTTTATTAATCACATACATCTTGCATGAGATTGTTTTCCTTGCAGTTTCCACTGAAAGATTCTTTGATGTAAATGTGGGTATATTTGGTTGGTGACAATTTATTGTTATTTTCTTAAAATCCCAGGTTTTCAGGGGCTTTCATGTTCCTCTTCACTTCTCTGCTGTCAGCTCTAAGCCTAGTGCGCACCAGCTGGGGATCCGGGAGCAGGTTGAAAGCACTTCCAGTGCTGGCCCAGCAATTCCACCCAGTACAGTTCACGTGTCCTCCAGGTTCACGTTTTCTCAGCTAGACCTCAGAATGAAAAGGCTTCTCTTACTTGGATATCTGAAGGGAGGAGGGTTCCCATGACTTCTTGATCTATACTCTGATCAAGGTTGGTGCGCAGGGAATGGGCTAGCAGCTCATTTCAGGGACTCATAATCATTGCACCTTCTTTCTCTGATATTCTCAATTTATTGTGTTTTGATGTTATGAGTGCTAACTCTTGGTCATACCATGGCTGCTGTTGCTCCAGCATCACCAATGTATGATAGGAAGAAATGGATGAGAGCTGAGGAGATCCAGGAGACAAGGGAAACTTTTTTCCCAAAAGAAATCTCTGAATCCATGAAGAAAGTCTTAGGTGACCCTCCAGCAGGCATCTCCTTGTATTTGTTTAAACTGTGCCATGTGAGCACCTTACCTTTAAGGGAGGCTGAGAAAGCCAATATTTAAGCAATCAGGATTCTCCTCATGTGGCTGGGAGGATCCCCCTCCCCTGAGATCAAAGGGGCTGCGATTGCTACCTGAAGTCAGAATAGTGCTCTTCAACCACAGAAGCTGTGAGGTCTGGACACTTGGGTTGACCATCCTAGATTGTCACTGGGAGCAGCTCCCCTGCTGTCCTGGGGACGTGGTCTCTCACCTGTGGGATGAGGCCTCAGTTTCTTCTCAAGGCCAACGGTCTCCAGTTTAGAGACTAGATCCCTGCTACAACCAGACAGGTGCAGAGGGTCCGGTCCCAAGCCCAGGTCCCAGTGGAGGGGCTGTCACTCAGCTGACTGCAGGGCTCTGAACAGGGAGGACGGGGACATCACTCTTCCCTTCCAAGAGGCAGGTGCCCACGCAGAGATCAATCACCATATCCATGCAGTGATGGGATGGGATTCTAGTCTGTGGTTGGATTTTCTATGTCCCTCCTGCAGGAGGCACAGCCCAGCTGGGTCCTTAGTAATCAGACAGGGAAGCCTTGCAGGTAGGGTAGAGGCATGTGTTACAGCCCTGGGGCACAACATGGAGGTGAGCACAGCTCAAGGCAGATGTCAGGTCCCAGGCTCTGGAGCAAAGTCATCAGGAGAGTGAGCAAGGAGTGGGGTGTGGGGGCAGCAGAGGGGAAGGCAGCCCGGCTCTGAGGGTGAAGTGTGCCCTGGGATATGCAGGACACACTCAGGCACTGTGAGGAGACTTGCAGTGCAGTGGGGAGGAACAGAGTAAGATGAGCATTTGGGTTTGCACTGTAGGAGATGCTAGAATAGCAGGTGGGAGGCACTGGTAAGACTAAGAGTGAAGGATGCATCTAGAGTAGGACATATGTGTTCAAGGTCACTTGTAGATGGGAGCCATCCAGCTTCAGAAGCCACCTCTGCCCAAGATGTGTGTCCACTGGCAATGTGTGCACTAAGATTATCTCCAAGCAGTGTTTGGGAACTCTGTTTCAGCTGGTGGGAAAGCAATGCCTTTGTGCTGTCTACTCTTGAATTGTACTGTTGAGCCCAGGGATGCCCCAGACATCTCTGTTTCCAAGTTTTGGGACCCGTGATCATCCGATCACAGTCACCATGTACAAACCCAAGATCAAAGCGCCCCCAGCTCTCTGATTGCTTGACTCACATTTTCACAGGGTTGGGCTGCTTAAATGTGTTCTGTGTGGGCATCGCAACCTCTTAATGGGCAGCACTTATCATTGAACATTCAGAAGCACATTTCCCATCAGCCTCACCGTGGTAAAAATAAGCTTCAGAAATAATGCGCTAATCCCTCTTTGTAGGAGTCCAGCACTTGGCCTTGCTCTTTCCCACCCTGTACTTGGCCTTAGTTTTACCCCAAAGCTCACTGGACTTTTATCAACCAAGATAATTAAAGAAGCTCAGAAGGAAGGTCTTGCTTTTGTTAGTAACAGCTTTATTTAGATGTGGCCCACACGCCCCAACACTCTCCGCTTAAAAGTACATGAGTCATTGCTTCTTAAAGACATTCAGAGACTTGTGGACGGTCTCATGTATCTAATTCCAGAACATTTCATTGCTCCAAAATGAATCCCCTGCCCCTGGACACTCACTCCCCCCTCCCACCAGCTCCTGGCCACCACTCATCCATTTCCTCTTTGTGTGGGTTTCCTCTTACGACAATTTAGATAAATGGAATCATCGCAGGCTTGGCCTTTGTGTGTGGCTTCATTCACTCAGCATCCTGTTCAAGACTCTTGCATGTGACCTTAAGCCAGACTATCACATAGTCCTAAGCCAGCTGCCTTCTCTTTGGTGTTAGTGCATTAGAGTTCAGCACAATTATATTATGCATCATAGTGTATTAGATCATGTACAATCCTGGGGCTCATTTTGACAGAATCATATAAGCGTGGGATATAATCTGCTCCACTTCAGTCCCCAGTACTCCCCCTTTCTCTCCCCCCTACCTCCCTGGCTCCCTTTCCCATACTATCCTTGGCCTTCCTTATTTTATATAAAATTCAATTTTTTTTTGCTTTATAGATACACAGGTGAAATTCCCTGTGTATATATGAATATATATATATACACAACACTCTTGTGTCAATTTTATCCCCTGCTCTTCCCTTTTTCCATCCCTCCTGCCTCCCCCTCATCTCTCTTTCTGCTCCACTGATCCCCCTTGAATTTTTGTGGGATGCCCCCATCCCTTCTTGTTTTCCTTATTTTGGTCTCACTTCTGCATACTCCACCCTTGATTTTGTCTGGTTCACTCAGCACAATGCTCTCCAGCTCCATCCACTTACCAACAAATGCCATTCCTTTCCCCTTAGTGACTGTGTGGATCTGCCACAGTTCCTTTATGCACTTGTCTACTGACGGGCATCTGGGCTGGATAGATGACTTAGCTATTGTGAGTTGTGCTGTTACACACATTGATGTGGCTATCAAATTAGCCTATGCTGATTTTAGCTCTCTTGGACACCCAGGAGTGAGACAGCTGGGTCACATGACGGTTCCATTCCATTTTTTTTCAGCAAACTCCCAAACTCCTTGCCAAAGTGGTTGTCCTAATTTGCAGTTCCACCAGCAGTGTATCCCTTCACCATCCCCCCCAAAAAATCCTTGCCAGCTTTTGTTAATATTTGTATTCTTGTTAATTGCCATTCTGACTGGCATGACATAAAATCTCATGCTAGAGCAATTGAACATTTTTTCATATATTTGTTGGAATTTTGTATTTTTTTTTCTTTTGAGAAGTGTCTGTTTAGTTCTCTGGCTATCAGCTGGGTTGTCTTCTGGGGTTAAGCTTTTTGAGTTCTTTGTATATTCTGTATATTAATCTCCTGTCTGAGGAGCAGGTGCCCAAGACCTTCTCCCTCCCGCAGACTCTCTCTCTCCACACTCTCGTTTCTTTTGCTGCCCGGAAGCTTTTTAATTTGATGCCGTCACACTATTTGATTCCTAGTTTTATTTCTTGAGCTTTAGGTTTCTTATTAAGGAAGTCAGTGCCTGCACCATTATGCTGGAATGTGGAGCCTACATTTTATTCTAGCAGTGACAAAATTTCTTACCTAATTCCTAGGTCTTTGATCCCTTTGGGAAGAAGGACAGACAGGGATGGAGTTTCATTCTTTGACATGTGGACATCTGGTTTTCCCAGTCATTTGTTACAAAGGCTATCTTTTCTCTAATGTGTGTTTGGAGCACTGTTGTCGAGTCTCAGATGATCATATCTGTGTGGATTGGCCTCTTCTGTTCTGTTCCACTGGTCTTCCTGTGTGGTTGGTGCCAGTGCTATGCTGTTCTTCTTACTATAGCTCTATAGTTGTTCTTAATAACCTCATTTAAAAATATTCATTTATAAGGTACTTAGCCACAGGACTTACATAGTGCTTTTAAAACCATTTTTTATATCTTTAATTTGGGAGCATTAATTTTTTTCCAGAAAAAAAATGTTTGTCCTTTGCTCTCCTTTCTCATCTCTCATCTGCACCTGGAGAGAATCCCCACACCTCTTTTTCACCAGCTTTCTCTTCCAGTAGGACATCTGTGTGCTAGCAACTCCAGCACCCTTTACCTCCCACTTCAAGAGAGGAGAACCAGGTCTTTAAATCATGGTTGGGACCCTGGTCACACATTGCTTCTTGCTCTAGGAGTCATTTTATCTGGAGTTTCCAGAAATAAAGAGAAGAAAACATGGACTTTGATCCTGGCATCTCCTATTTGAGGCTGTTCCCTTCTTCCAAGGGAAGACCCCACACAGGTTTGCAGCACAGAGTAATGAGCTGTGCTTTGAGCTTGGTTTTGAGATGATTGAGTTCTATGCTACGTGACTCTGCAATCTTGAGCAAACAGGTCTCCCTAATTGGTAACCACCAGGGATCTCCAGGGATCACCGCTGACATGATTGATGGGTAATGACTCTATGAAGAGCTGGGTTGAAAATGAAAGCCAATGGGAAAGACATTCCAGGCTGATTAACAATGTCTGCCGAGGTCAGAGGAGATGCACATGGTGCCAAGCAACTATGGCAACTGCCCTCTCAGGAGACAGCCTCTGTGTGATCTGTTGTATTCCAGTTCCAGTGATGTCATTCTTCATTACTTTAGGGCAGTGCATCTTGCTGATGAATTCACTTATATTTTAATAATGTTGGCAGACCCAATCACTGCATTAAATCCTATATATTAGGTATATCACATATTGTGTTGTAGATATTATGTAATCAATATATTCACAGTGTGTATTTATAAGAGTGTGTATAGTCAATGCTGAATTATGGTATGTAGTACTTACTATATGACAAACAATATAATTTCTACATATCCTGGCTCGTGTCCTCAGCATTAGACTTCTGTCAGAAGGATATTCACTTCATGTTGAGATGAGGGCCCTGAGGCTATATTACAGAGCATGCGTGAGGTCCCCCACCTAATAAGGCCTGGCATCCACACTATCCATCAGGGATCTGTGAGCCCTGTGTGAGGTGGCCTGTCCTGCTAGGAGGGCAGGATTCACATACCCTTCAAGTGCCATTGTACCATGAAGTTCAGTTATCATTATGTAGCACCAATTGACATCAGCAGGCAAATTATTCTTAGGGTCCCCACTAAATTTCCTTATGACCTTGAGTTTACAGTCATGAATAGAACCACTTTTTGTCTCTGAAGCACATCTTATGAATAATATATTGCAACACATCTTGAATTTTATTTTCAGTTAGATCTTGAGTTTTATTGATCTTCATCTAGGACTTTTACATAAAGCATTATTACAGGTTTTATTCTAGCAAGTGCGGGAATGGGTTTTATCTTCTGAGTCTGTTTTTCTCAAACTTTCCCCTTTCTTTTTTTTTTTATTTCCTCTTTGCCAAACTTGTTACTTTTTAATCATTTTTTCTATAGGAAAAAGATGTACTGGCTGGTAGCCTGAATAATTTTTAAAAATCATGCATATCTAGGACCACTAAGGCATTAACTCTGCCCACCTATTTATGGGCAAATGTATACTTGTTTAGGTTAAGTATCTATTTCAGACCAGAATTCCATTTATACAGAGCCACCTGCACATGGCGCATTATGTCAGATTATGAAACTCTGAGAACCAGCACAGTATCCTTATTCAAGACAACATCTCTTTCTCTCGCTGTTTAAAACTATTCCTCTACAAGCAAGTGACAAATCCTTGCATACTTTTGGGTTATTATACCTTCCTTTCTGACTAGTTCAGAAGTCAATTTTAAACATTTGGTGGTGCATAAAGCAATTCAAACCCAGGCCACATGGGCACATCCTGGGTCGTCACATTCTGTCTATCTGCCTGCAGGCCTTTGTGCATTGAGGATGATACCATCTGTACCTGTTAAGAATGTTGGGAAGAATAGATTCAAACATGGAAGTCTCTCTGAACAGTGCACACTGCCGCAGTCTGGCTGGGCACAATTCACTAGCCACTTGTCAAACAGAAACAAACTTTATTTTTAGAACACACACACTGCATCACACAGCTCTTCAGGAATTCCCTCAGATCCCAACTGCCTCCACCGGCTTCCAGCACCCCCACTCCTCCTCTCTTGAGGGTGATTGGCTGGGTCACATGGGCAGAGCCAAAAGTGTCCCCCAATGAGCAGCTCCATGGTCTGAAAGGGTGGGGAAACAGCCCAATGAGCATCACCACAGAGGAGCCAATCAGCTGGCAGCTGGAAGTTTGCTGGGACCATGGTGAGCCAATCAGCTAGAAGTTTGCTGGGGCCCCTTCGGCTGTGGCTCTCAACAGCACACCAGTCAGGAAATGATGGTACCCTTCCCACTTTCTGTAAGGCAGGAATCACTGTGCCTCTTTGGGGACCTGCTAAGGGGCTCACCAGAGATAAACACCTGGTGTAAATCACCAAACAGTCTGGCCCCCTATTCGCACTGGTAATGAGCTCAGGGACTCCCTGTCTGCATGCAGAGCTGCATGGAGAGAAATGGGATGGATTCCCTGGACCTAGTGTGATCCCATCCCAGCAGTAAAGATGCTGGAGTACTTAACAGCCCTTGAGGTGGCCCACTGATCAGGAAAGTGCTCCTTTCCCCCAGGAAATGCAACAGACACGAAGCCACTTTCAGCCCATAGTTGCAGCTACTCCAAAGGCAAAGGAGATGCCAGCTTTCAGCTGGAGGCCCAGTTGACATTAGCCATTGCACCTTCCTCCTTCATCAGAAAACTTGTGGGCAGACATTTAGGGAAATCTCCACTTCCAGGCTTGGAGGGTAGCACCAAATGAACACAACAAAGCCCAGTCTGGGTCAGAGTCCAGGGGGATCCATGTATCCGAGATGCTATTGCTTGAAACCATGCGTGGGGCAGGCTCATCTGAGAGCAGTGGCAGGCAGCGTTAGCTCCCTGTGGTCATCACATCAGATGATGTGAAACATTTCAGGACACAGCAGATGCCATTGCAGACATTCTTTGGCTCAGCTCCCTTAACAAGCTGTGCTGGGGACCCACAGGGGCTTATTTACTAATATCACCATGTGGACCTGGAAGGCCAAGCCACCAGGCCAGCAGAGGAAAAGAAAGTCATCAAACCATGACTTTGGTGGCAACAGAAATAAGGTAGTGACAGAAGGTAGTGACAGTTGTGGTGACAGGTTTGTCAGGGGAGCTTTCTGTGTCAGACCTTTGCATCTGGGGTCACACTGACCTGCACTGACCCACAGGTACATACTGCACATGTTGCAGATCACCACAGACCCACCAGGACATGCCAAGGGGCAAACCCGGATGAGCAAATGAGGCTTGGGAAGCTGAGAAGCCCTCCCCGTGTCCTCTCACCATGGAGAAGTGGTCCCAGCCCCAGGCAGGGAGGCTGCAGGCCTGCGACTCAGTTCTCCACCAGGGGGAGCTGTTGCCCCCAGTGCCTTCTTGACAGGAGGGGTTTCAGAAGGAAGCTGGAGCACCCCACCCTGAGCCAGCCTGGTAGGCCTCCTGGCCTCTCTCCACCCTCACCTGTTGGGGTTCCCCATGGCTCAGCCCCCAGTCACATCCCCGTGCCCACCTGGTCTTGTGCGTCTCTTGGCTTCACACCTAAGATTCTGTTTCCATGTTTTGTCTTGTCTTTCGGTTCAGTAGTTTGTCACCTCTGTGACTTCAGAGAAGGAGTCCACTGTCCTTAGAGCTGGTCTTCCTCCATACCTGATGTGTCACTTGTCTCTGCTCTAGTACTTTGTCATGGTTGCTTTCTGTCCTTGGAACTGGAATCACGATGTGTCTTGCCACGGAGTCTTTGGGTTGATCCTACTTGAAATCTTTTCACATTCTTGAACCTTAAGTTCTCCTCCTGATGCCACGCTGGGCAAGTGCCCGCCATTACTTCTTGGTGCACCACTTCAGCCCCACACTCCTTCCTCTCCTTCCCTGATGCTCTGCTCACTGGCTTTCAATCTATTTGCTCTCTCATTGGGATAGAATAAATTCTCTTTTCTGTCTTCAATACGAGCGATTTTTTCTCTCTCTCCCAGTGTTGCTGTTTGTAGCAGGACATCCTCCCAGGGCCCATGTGTTGAGGGCCTGGTCCCCACTGGTGGTTCTGTTGGAAGGTGGTGGAAACTTTCTGGGTGGAGCATAGTGGAAGGCCTGGGGCCATTATGGTCATACCTGCCAAAGGAGCTATGGGACCCGGGGCTCTTCCTCATTTCTTTTGATCCTGGCCTTTGACATCAATAGTTAGTTGTGCTGCACCCTGTGTTCCCTTCATGATGTGCTGCTTCATCAGAGGCCCAAAGCAATGGGGCCAATTGGTTATGTACTGAAACTTCCAAATGCTGTGAGCCAGGGAAAACCTTTCTTTTTTATAAGCTTATTTATCTCAGGTATTTCTTGCAGTGATGGAAAACTAACACATTTCCACTCTACTCTTGAATCCATCCAGCTCATCTCTTTTCTTTCACTGTGTTTTCATAGTTCTCTAATTTTCTTTTGAGTGTTTTTTCTAACTTCTGAAATTTTGTATGTTTTTCATTTATCTCAAAAGAATTTTTCACATCTTGTTAAAAACATTATTTTATGATCCCTGCTTTAAAATTCTGCTTAAATAATTCCTAAATCTGATTCATCTCAGTATTCATATCTATTGATTATATTTTTCTTAGACTGGCTCATGTTATATAGACTTACTCTTTTTTTAAACCTTTATTGAATCTGTTCATTTTTTTATGTGGTACTGAGGATTGAATCCAGTACCTCACAAGTGCTAGGCAAGTGCTCTGCCACTGAGCCCCAGCCCCAGCCCCTGTAAACTTATTCTTCAACATATCCAGGAAGTGATGGTTTTATATTAAATAACACTGGGTCCTATTTAATTTTTTTCTTCCATCAGAGAGTAACTGCCTCAGGTTTAGGTGGAGCAGGGAAGTTGTGGCCTGTATTTTGCTATGTAGTTTTAATGATACCTAAAGTCAGAGCACTGGCCATGTCTCTCTGTTTTGCTGTGTCCTTCAGATGCTGCTGCGCACCCACCCAATTTCAACTGGTCCTGCCAGCGTCTACAAAAGTACTTTCCAGAGACACCTGCTGTGCAGACACTGTTGCTCCTTGATGTACGGATGCCACTGCACGTAGCCCCAGTGGTGAGGGAGCCCAGAGGGCCTCACTTCTGCTGCTGTCATCCCACTGGGGCTCCAGGTGGCAGCGTGAGTGGCTTGGACCACAGGTGCCCTGACATGCTGCAGGCAGAGCACCCAGTGTATGCCCAGGGGCAGAGTGGCAGTGGGAGTGCCCACCAGGCATCTACAGACAGCCCCTCTCCCAGGCCTCTGGTCAGGGAAAGCAGACTTTCCTTGAAGGTTTTGGCTGAAACTGCTGGTGGCTCTGGATGGACAGCTCTCCAGTGCCCTCCTGAAAGACAGGTGGGACGAAAATAAAACATAAAGAGCAGCCTGTCCCGGGCCTGGGGGCCCAGCAGGTCTGCCTTCTTCCTGGTACATCTCAGATCCTTCTGTGCTTCTCTGTGAAAGCCTCGCCAGGATTTGGTGTATTTGTGGGTGAAGGGAAGGGGACAGTGAATATCTATCTCCTTGCTGTGAGATCTATATATTCTACATACTCTTAAGGATCCCAGGGTCTCATCTCTTTGTTTTACCTGTGAACCTCATTTTCAATATTCACTCTATGCCGCACAGCCAGTGAGAGGTGGGGTCCTCAGAGCCGAGCCACCTATTTAAAATTGACCTGTAGTCTTCACCCCACTTTTGTGTTATTTTTCACAGATAAAATGGTCTCTCAATGGTAAGACAGTGTTCTGAGGACACAAGGTCCAGTCCAGGTGCTGGTCTCAGAATTTGCTCCTGGTATCTGGCAATACTCCTCTGTAATCCCATTACAAACAAACAAACAAAAAAAGAAGCTTTTTTTTTAGGCCACTTCTGTTCTGAGTCGAGGATTACTTTGGTAAGGAGAAATATGTAAATTGTCCTTCCATTTCTGTCTAGTGACACTTGCATGGATTTATTACAAAATACTCCCTAAACATCTCATGTCAAGTGTTGGGCAGGGGACTCCAGTCTCCTCCATGACATAGCCTTGGTGCCGAGGTCCTTGAGTCTCCAGGGGAGGACCCAACACACAAGCATGGCCCTTTCCCAGGGTGGATGCTGGAAGGATAGTGATGGAGCTGTCAATCTGATGCCCAGGCTCTCAGGGACAGGAACCCCTGTCCTCCATGCTGTGGGTAGGCCATTCCTGGGGAAGGACAAAGCCAAGGCATCTCCCCCCACCCCGCAGAGGTGGTGTGTCTGCAGTGGGGAGCAGGAGAAGATGTGTCCCTTCCACCTCAGAACCACCTTCCCAGGGGGGAGAAGGGCGGCAGCTGCTGACTGCACCTCCCTGTCTCTGGGAGCAGGTGATGTAAGGGTGAAGTGTGAGCATGTGCTCCTGCTGGGGGAATGGAGGCTACTCATTATGTTTCTCTCTTGTAACTATTTTGCAAGATCGCCTACACTGGACCCAGTGTGTTGCAATATCACCTGTCCTAGGCCACTGTAACAAAGCCCCACAAATCACATGATGTCAAACAGTAGGAAGTTCTCTGTTGTTCTGGAGACTCGAAACCTAACATCAAGGGTCAGTGGCATAGTTCCTCCTGGAGACTGAGGGAAGGCTTCCAGAAGTCACTGACGGGCTTTGTTGTCCTCAGTTAGACCCATCGCTCCCAACAGGCTGCCATCCTCAAATGATGTTCTCCCTAGATGTGTCTCTGTTTTATAGGGACAGCCTCATAATGGATTAGGGGCCCATCCTACTCCAGCATGACCACGTCTTAATTGCATCTCCAGAGACTCTGTTTTCCAAATAAGATCATATTCCAGAGGTGCTGGCACTTGAGACCTCAACAGATATCCTACTGGAGTCACAATTCAGCAATAAACATATAATTTTAAATAATATTTTTACATGGATCAAGTATATGTAAGTAGCCTGAAAAATTCCACAGACAACGGTGTTAAAATGGGATAGGTCTCAAAAATAAACAAACAACAACAACAAAATCCAAGAAAATGTGTTTAAAAGCAGGCTAATAATAAGAACACAATGTCACTTCTGTGGATGAAAACTGTGTTCACCACCTAATCACTGCATATCTTCCAAGAACAAATATGTTTTTATGCACAATATCTAATAGGTCAGAGCAGTACCTCTGGGGGAAAGGAATGATGGGTGGGCTAGGGATGGGTTGTGTGGTTTCCAACGATTTTCCCGATCCTTGGCATTCCTCCTGTGGAGATGCAGGGTCTGTGTTCCTTGCCCTCAGCTCTCTGACAGCCTCAAATATTAATATCAGATCCCCAGGCAATAAAATGTCATGTGCATCCCCAGGGCTCTCTTGGGACACTTTCCCTGGGGAAGCTAGCTGCCCCATTGGGAGAGGCCATGTAAGTTTGTAAGTATGTATATTGTAAGTCCCCAGAGAGCCACCGGCTGAACTAGAATGGCCAGCCAAGTGAGCACCGCCTGGGACCTGCAGCCCAGAGGACTTCTGATGCCTGCCGCCAGGGCTCATGGCTGGTGTCGGTTGTAAGAGAGTCCATGCAAAAGCTGCCCCACTGAGCTCTTCCTCAATCCCTGACCTACAAAATCCTGAGAAAAATCATGGTTATTGTGAGTTGGTATTTGTTCCTTAGAATTCTTAACTAGAACACAAGTAGAAAAAAAGAAATAAGATTAAAAGGGAGAACGTGAATGGACCAAATGCCAATATTGCCCTATTACCAAGGACTATGGTTAGTTATTTGGGCTCAGCAGAGCTTGGCTGGCAGAGGTTTGATTGCAGAGGGCAGTGCTCATGGTTAGTGGGTTGATTGCATATGGGATGTGTTGGTTTTCTTCAGCTGTCATAAAATTGTTGGCTTATAACTGTGCCCCAGGGCTGGAAAGGTTGGGCACACCCAGGTTATGACAGCCTTACCCCCTCATGACTACAGTGACCATGTTTCATGTAAGACTGTGCTCACAGGGTCCCAGGATCAGGACCTGATAACTCCATGCAACATTATTCTGTGTACCACCAGTGGGATCGGGCAGAAAATAAAATGCATTAAGAAAAATGGAAGCCAGGCTCTGACTATCAGAGAAAGAAGCTGCACATATGGAATGGGAGAATCCATGATAACCTGTGGGATGTTGAAATGGGAGACATCAGTGTGAACACTCAGTTCTTAATATGTGAGTACACGATGCATGTGGACATGTGGGGCACATTCCTCTTGCACCAGTAGAACCTAGACTTATCGACCTCCCAGGAGCAGTGAGAACACCTAGCACTGAATCTGTGACTCCTAGATGGGAACTCTACTGAAAGGACCCAGACTCCTTGGAGAGATGACTGATTCCAAAGATGGGACAGCAGTGGAAATCCTGAACCTCAGGCGTCATCTTATTGTGCCAAAAGCAAGGAAGTGATAAAACACAACAAGGACACATGGGTGCATTTGAGGGGACTCTTGGCCATGGGTGCCTCAAACATAAAAAGTAGTAGGGCAGTAGTTCAACCTTTTAAATAAATGGGAATCCTGCTACAAACAGTGAATGAATAAACAAGTAAATGGAGGAGAAGAGAGGACACTTTTGTGTAATAGAATTCCATCAAACAAATATAGAAAAGGATTTGTGGAACTAGAAACCGTTCAGCAACCACATCGCCATAATTGATTAAGACAAGCACCACCACTGGGTGCTGAACTTCACAGGTAAACAATGATAAGTGGAACACACACATAATTCTAAGTTATTTTTCCACAGAATGTTTGTTAAATTACTTATTAACTAATGAGCACAGAACACTTCCTTAATTAACTATAAAATGGAGAAATCTGGTGGACACAATCTTACACAAGGACTAAAACTTAATGTTTCCAACAATGGGGCAGCTGGTGAGTACCCTCCAAGGTGGCTGGGAGGCCCAGTTTCCCATGCAAGGACTGGACAATATTGCTTTCTATTTCCGTCAGTCATGCAACACCTGAAGCTGATGCTCAGAAGACATCAGAGAGCCCCACGGGGAGGGGTGCCCTACAAAGTAGCTGACTTCGGTTCTTCCAAAGAATCAGTTATGAAACCCAAAAAGGCATGAAGTGTCATTCTTATTAATAAACACACAAGAATCATGAGGACAAAGGAGATGTATGCTCCTGCTTGGGTCCTGCACTGGAAATAATAATAAGAAAGAAGAATAGTTGTTCTTCTTTATTGTTGGCATTGGCTTAAGAGCACACTTGTGACCCACAGGCCAAACTTCAATGGGGTCTTTTGATGAGACGGAAGCCCCATATCAATGTTGGTTTCTTTCTTTTGATGTTTGTCGTGTAGCTGTGTAAGCAAGTGTGATTTAAAAAAATAAAAATAAAAATAGACACTGATATATCTAGGTGTCATGAAGCATTATTTCTGCAATTTCCTCTCAAATGATTCAGAGAGGAAAAGGTTCCCTATCTAGAGCACGTGCTTTGGGGAGGGACGTGGCACAGCACATGTGCAATCTGTCAAGGCTTCAGTAAGAAAGATAAACACGGTGAGAGGGTAAAGGTGTCACAGGGCTGTTAGCTTGACTCAGAGGAGGTGAGGCTTCAGCCCAGGCTGACTGACAGAAATACCAGTGGGCAGGAAATTGGCCAAACCCACCAAGGCACAGGCCTCTCGATGCGAGCAGCCGGGCACAACTGGACCCAGAGCCTCGGGCTGTGCGGGAGTGGGGGAGTCCAGGGGCAGGATGAGGGAGGAAGGGTGCGCAGGCACAGGATTGGCACACTGGCCTGGCAGGGCCTCCATGCTTTTCTGAGGAGATGAGGAGCACCTGAAAAAGTTGGAGCTGGGGACAAGAAACTCTGAACTGTCATTCAACTTGTTCTGAACTCTTTGTGTAGAACACACTTCGTTACCCTGGCTCGTTCCTTGTCCAGCTCTGTGGCTTAGTTTCTTATCTTTTTTTCTTCCCTCTTTCTACATTTTTATTGGTGCATTACAGATATACATAATAATGAGATTTGTCATTACATATTGGAACGTGCACACAATGTGACAATCTAGCGTGGCCAATTCCCCTCCCCACCACTTCCTCCTTCCCTCCCCTTGGTCCCTTTCCTCTGCTGATCTCCCTTTGATTGTCATGAGATCCACCCCCACATTTCACTTCTTTTTTCCCCCTTAGCTTCCACATATGAGAAAAAATCATGTTTGGCTGTTGTGAATTGTGCTGCTATAAAAATGGGTGTGCATGTATCGCTATAGTATACTGACTTTAATTCTTTAGTGTAAATACTGAGGAGTGATATAGCTGGGTCATGAGGTGGGTTCATGCCTGGTCTTTTGAGGAACCTCCACACTGATTTCCATAGATTCCTATTGATCAAGTCACTACCTATGTACAGGCACAGGTAGTGACCTGATCAATAGGAATCCTAAAGCTCAGGAAATGATGCTGTCGAATTAAAAAGCATGAGGTTAAAAAGCATCTGCATAGCTAAGGAAAGAGGAATGTGAAGAGAACACCTACAGAATGGGAGAAAATATTTGCTAGCTACTAGAATATATGAATAAGCTCAAAAACTTTAACTCCAAAACATCAAATAACCCAATTAATAGATGAGAAAATGAATTAATCAGTCATTTCTTGGAAGAGGAAATACAAATGGCCAGCAAATACATGGAAAAAAAAAGAACTACACTGAGTTTTCATCTCACAACAGTCAGAATGGCAGCCATCAAGGATATGAAGATAATAAATGCTGGAGAGAATGTGGGGGGAAAGGAGCAATTTCACAGTTTCTGCGTCTTGAAAATGAAAGGGTTGGAGAAAGAGGAGCCCCTCTCCCTGATGGCACCAATGTCACACTGCATCCTGGTCACCCTGAGCCTCTGGGTGCCCCCTTCACTCTGCTGTGCCCACCAGCTGGACCCTAGGGAGAACGTGACCTCCCTGGCCTGGGACCCTTCAGGACCAGTTGAGGCAATCAGAGAGGCTGCCATGGGATTTGCAGCCCTTGGCACCTGGGGGGAGGAGGGCGGCAGTGACCGCAGCTTGAGGAGCAGCCAGCTGTCGGTCCACCATCCTCGAGCGGGTCCCTGCAGCACTGGCTGCAGCCTTAATTGGGAGCAGCTGTGTAATTGCTGCCATAAACAGTACTGTCTTGGTGGTGTGGCCAATTATGGAAGATGGATGATTAGGGAAACTCCACCGTCCCAACGTAGTAGAAGCACTGCCCAGAGGGGCACAGAAAGGAAGTACTCAGGTTCTTGTGATGACAGGATCAGCACAGATGGAAAGAGGAAGACGACCCCCATCCAATTAGCCACAAACCCTGGTCCGCAGACTGCCAGCACTGTGGTCACCTCTGAAGGGAGGGGGCCAGCGTGCCACCATGACACACCTCTAGGAAAGGTGCATGTGCAAGGCTCCACTCCCTGCCCCCTCACCTAGCTTCTAGGGGACTCACTGGAGATGGCTTAGAGACATGGATGAACATGAGTAAACAGGTCAATGACATGAGGACACTTCCACTTCTCAACAAATGGACAAACCTGTGGCTTTCTTCCCTGTCCCCATGGCCCACAGACATTCCGTGGACAAAAACGGGCAGGCCCTGACAGATGGAGAGAGGGCCACTGGGAAGGACCTCAGGACCCAAGGGAAAAGGTGGTGGTCAGTCCCCTGGGCTCTCCTTTCTGTTTTCTATCCTAATCTTGGACCTGAAGGAGCCAGAAAATGAGAATCCCTGATGAGCTCAGGCAGAGAAAGGAAGGAGGGAAGAAGAGGGAAAGGGAGGCAGAGGAGGGAGGCAGGGAGGACAGGGAAACCATCCTGATAAACATGGTCACTTAGAAAAGGAGACCCTGGTGTGAAGACACAGTAGACCAGAGGACTCCACACCCATCCAACAGCCCAGTAAAATCCTGTGCCCATGCCAGACCCCCAGACCCAGTGCTCAGCTCCGACTTGCATGCTCACAGGACTGTATCTAGGTGCCTCAACACCCCTGTTGTGCTGGGGTTAGAGAAGGCCAGGTGCTTTCCGTCCTGAGACCTCCCTCCATCCTGCCGGCTGGTAACAAGCCACCGTCCCCATCCCTTCCTAAAGCCTCCCTGGGAACTGCGCAGGAGGAGGTGACTGCAGCCCCCCCAGCAGTAATGAGATATTCTCCCCATCTCTGCCTGCCCACTCAGGCCCCAGCGGGCAGTGAAGAATCCACTACTGCCCACAGTGATGGGACCACCTTACCCCAGTGGTGAAAGCCTGTGGGGAACTGGGACTCCAACCCTTTTAGAGTTTGTATCTGGAATGTTCCTAAGGGCTGCTGGGTTGAGGGCTTAGTTCTCACTGGTGGCACTATTGGGAGCCATGGGAAGCCTCAGAGGGTGGGTTTAGCTGAAGTAATTAGGTCACTAGGGGTGTGGCCTTGACATGTGTAGGAACTTGGCATTGTCTCCCCCCTACCCCTCTCTCTCTCCTCTCTCTCTCTCTCTCTCTCTCTCTCTCTCTCTCTCTCTCCTTCTTGAATGCCATGAGGTGAGCAGCTCTATTCTGTCACATGTGTCCCCACCATGGTTATTCTTCCTCTCCCTGGGCCCCTACAATGGGACCAAGTGACTATGTATGGAACCATGAGCTAAAATAAATCTTTCCTCCTTAAGTTAATTTTCTCAGGGATTTTGTCAAAAGGAGAGAATGGTGACTGACACAAACCCCCACCAAACAGTTGAAATGTGGCCTCCTCGGGTGTCAGCAGAGACAACCTGGGGTCGTGGGTCTCCCCTCAGGTGCTAGTAGAGGACAAGAGAAGCCATGGACTCCCCCTCGCTGGGGTCCTGGACTTCCACCTCTGCATGGCAGACACCAGGCAGTATTCCCTTCTTTCCCCAACAAGGTGTGTCAAAGAAAGTCACTTAGGACAGGATGTGTGGACAAGACAAAGGGCTTCTGAGCTTAATGCCCCAAATTACAAGCTACAAAGAAAATCACTTGCCAGAAAAAGAACCAGGAAGATCAAAAGCCAACTGAAGAAAGGACATCTGCAGGCGCCCAGGCAGAGAGGAAGGAGGCGCTGGACTGTTGGACTGAGATTTTAAAGCTGCCCTGATCCAAATGTTCCCGTGAGCAATTACCACCATGCTCCAGTTAACACAGACAAATAAGAAGCCTCGGCCAAGGAACAGTCTCAGCCGAAGTAGGAGATACAGCGAGGAATTAAATGGAAATTCAGAAGCAAAAACACAGTAGCAACAACAAAAACCTCACAGATGGGCACTCGATGGTAGATGGTAGAGTGGTGGCGGGGGGGCGGGCGGATAGAAGGACAAATGGGTAGGCTGGAGCAGAACAGCACCTGCCACACAGCCAGAAAAGCAGAGGCTAACAGAGGAACCAAGAAATAACCACACTCTCGGGGGCCCAGGGGCTGTGTGAACGTCTACTGTCCTCAGAGCTCCGGGAGGAAAGGGGAGCGGGTTAGAGATAATTGCAGAAATGGCTGAAAACGTCCTGAGTTTGCCAAGAGAAATTAAAACCTGCAAATTCAAGAAGTACACCTGTGAGCCCTTCTCCACCTCCAAAGTTCCTCAGAGAGCCAGCCTCTCCTACCCACTGGCTCCACTACTGGCCACCACAGCCACCTGAGTTATTGCAGAAAAGCCTCACCCTCCTGTCCACACACGAACCAGACAAGACTTTAAATACAGGACACCTGATCTCATTCCTCTCATGGGAACACCTGACTGGCTCACATCCTATTCAGAATTAAACTTAGGTCCTCACAATGCAAAGCCCAGTCTGCCAGTCCCCAGCGTGGCCTCTCCACCCTGTAGTCTGTCACTGCTGCCCCTTTTCCATCCCTGTGGCAGTACCCAGCCTTCTCACTTGTCCCTGAACAGACCAGCCCCAGATGGCCTCCACCACTCACCTGGTTTCAGTTTTCCGCATTGTTGCTGCCTAACGGAAGATTTTGCTTTCTTGGTTTCATTAGTTCTCTGATTCGCCTAGTAGAAAATAAGCAACAGGAGAATAAAAACGTTTCTCTTTTGTTTAGTAGGTGACAGCCAGAACAGATCCAGAGATCAGGCACCTAGCAAATACCTTTGAATAAATGAGTTGAAGATGACTGCTAAGCCCATGGACCACAGCTTGTCTCCACTTTTATCAAGTGAGGAATTCTCACGTGCGAAGTGCTGCATCTCCAGTTCCCCCTAAGCGTCCCACACAGAAAGTGATACTGTCATCTCCCTCACAAAGCTGCAGCAATTGAGAACTGGAAAGAAGAAGAGCGAACAAGTTCACAAAGCTAAGAAGTGACATTAAGGCCCAGGCATGGCTCTGAATCCCGAGTGGTGGCTTCTGCTCCTGGTGAAGCAGTGTCCCTCCTGGCTCCTCAGCTTCCAGACATGGGTATGAAGTGTGGATGGGGGTGGGGGGCATTGCATATTAGACTGGGGAAGCACAGTGAATCTCATGGTGTGTTTACCTTTTCCTTCAGGCTTGACATTTTTCCATCAGTAATCTGATCCCTGGAGCCTCTTATAGACAATATTTATCAGAAGTTGCACCTCCAGCCACAAGATGCAAGTCTTCCAATAAAATCAGACACTTGTAAAAGGGCAAAACTTTTGGTGCATCTAATTCTAGAGAAGAAAGGCAGGGCAGGTGCTGTCACACGGCTGTGCATCCTCTGGCTCTCTTTGCTCAGCAATGGACCCCACATGCTGTGGTCGTCCCCTAAGGCTACACTGCCTAATGCTTCCCCAGCCTTCTCAGTTTTCTATACCTACCAGAGATGTCTGCACAGTGATGCTTTCTTCAGAAGGAATCTGTCCTTAGATTAAGGCCCGACAGTGCCCTTGCAAAACAGCCAGCAAGAAAGTGTACAGGCCTTGGTCTAAAAGGTGAGCCTGAGTTGGAAGCGTCCTTCTTGAACTAGACCGGCTAGACGTCCCCCTCCACACTCATGAGGTGTCTTTGCCCCTCCACCAACTGCAGTCCCACTTGGTGGTTCCCTGTGTCCGAAGCTCCAGTCGCCTTCACCAGGACCTCAACTCTGACATCTGTCACCTCAGCCTTCCCCAGCATAATGTCCAAGTTCCACCCTGTAGCAAGGCAACCTGGAGGGAGACCCACTAAGGCCCTAGTTCAAGGTCTTTCCTGAAGGCCTCATGGTCACATTGGTCATCCTGGACCTGTCCCAGGGGTCAAGTAAACTCTTCCCAAAAGGAACTCTGGAGAAGCGATTAAAGGATGCTGTGTGCATCCGTGGTCAACTGCCCCTTGGTGGAAAGCTGGAGCCCCCTTGACCTCCCCCCACTTGGCCTACTGCTAGTCCTCCTTCCTTCCTGCTCCATTTCTGGTTTTTAGTCACACTTGCTGCCTGAGAATCACACTCTACAAACCAACCAACAAAAGTGTCAGGACTTAAGTTTTACCTCAAGATATTTTTTCAGCAACCAAATTCAGTTGATGAGTCGGAGCTCCCAAGGACAAGTGCTTGTCTTTTCTCAGAATCTTCTGAGTCGCAAATGTATTTTATGCTATTAAGTAATTATGAACTATGAATGTTATATAGTCCTTTTATCTCAGTCCTGGTCTGCTTTGTCCAGCCCAGGATTCACTGCACAGGAAGGGTCGTCCAGGGTTTGCATGGCTCCTGTCTCACCTTTTGCACAGGGAGGCATATGATACAACAGATTAGAGCAGAGGCTTTGTCCTCAGGGCAGTCAGGACACGAAACGCAGTGTTTCCTAGAGAGAATTCTAGAACAGGAAGGGGGCGTTGGGTAACTCTAATGAATCACAATTCAATACAAACTTTAGCTACTAATCACATCAACATTGGCTGAGAGATTTTGACCAATAAGCCACAGAGGTGTAAGATGTAAGATGTAGGAGGAAGGAGGCTATGCATCTGGTAACTGTGTCGACTCTGTGCAACTTTTGTTCGAATCTAAAAATATTCTAAAGGCCAAAAATCATGTTTTAAAATATGCAAATCTCAGATTTTAATAATCAGTGGGTTATTGATTTCATTATATCCGGTAGGACTATCAGTCAGTGTTTGTTTCTATTTTTATTCCAAGTTATATTCTGTTCAACTCATTAATTCCACATTTATTTAGTAACTTAAATAAAATGAGCCACTGTATTAGTTCCTAGGGTATTGAGTATATTAAAATTTCTTCTTTCATGAATAAAAACTTAGGTTACTCACTTTCTGCTATAATTTTTCTCTGAAACTTAAAGAAATACTTAAATGTATTTTATGCTATTAAGTAACTATGTACTATGAATGTTATATAGTCATTTTATCCACACAACCAAGGCCAGGGATTTGAAATCTGGAATTACAGTAGTTAATATTAAGAGGGAATATCATCAAGTAAAATCTACTTCCCTAATTTATTTTCTGAATATGTTGCTCCTTTTCTACAAAGTAAAATTTGAATTCTATGACTGAGCCCCAGCTATTATAAACTAAATTTTTTATGTGTATCCAAGAAATAGAAATGTCAGTGGCATGAATCTTCTGAGTTCCAAACTTTTAGGGCACAATATCCAACAAACCAAGCTGCTGGCTTTGGCAAAGGAGCCCCTCCCACATCATGCTCACCTGCTTTCCTAGATGGACAGAGTTTCTGTGGGTTTACCTTTCTTTCCTTTTTTTATTGGTACTGAAGACTGAACACAGGGGTAGTTAACCATTGGGCCACATTCCCAGCCCCTGGTTTGGGGGGTTCTTTTCCCCCTTTAATTTTGAGAGTGTCTCACTAATTTGCTTAGGGCCTCACTCAATTCTGAGGCTAGCTTGCAATCTTCCTGCCTCAGCCTCCTCATCTGTTGGGATGACAGGCAAGGGCCACCCCGCCTCGCTAGGTTTGCCTTCTGTAACTGGCAGGACAGAAGTCTGGGATAAAGGTTGCCCAGGGAGGAAGGATGTCACTTTGGAAGTCCAGACTGAATTGCTTATGGAACTCCTGCCTTCTAAATCCTGTATCCACCAGGGTGTAAAAAGTAAACCACGGCCCCGCCCCTCCTCGCACACACTGGTTAGATTACAGTCTCAGCTGCCCATGTTAGGATTTCCCACCACCAGGGCTGCCTCCATACCTAGCACAGAATAGAAAGAAGCCAATCTGTGCTCCATAGGTCTCGATGGCATTGACTATTATTATTCTCCATGGTGGACTTTTCTCTTATGGTAAAAAAAGCTCCAGAGGTAATTGAGTGCTACCTAATTCTGACATGCACAGCTGAAACAAGAGGGAGGGAGGGGACAATGCTGCTATGCTCAGAGGCATTTTCTGCTTAAACAAAAGTACAAGCCACAAATTCATGGGATTAAATGCAGAGAGCTGTGCAATTATGTGCACATTAATCCTGTAGGATCTTATGGCCCATCCCACATGATCATTTCTCCCCTATTCCACTGGCCAGATTTAGTCACATGACCCAACCTAGCTGCAAAGGAGCTGGGTCATGCAGGCTTCCTACAAGGTAGGGTGAAGACAACATCTGCACCCATTGCACAGTTCCCACCACACCCCCAGGCTGAAAGCCCTGTTACCAGGGTCCCCTGGGGAACTAAGACTCCACATTCAGGTTTATTTTATTTGTGAATCTTTTCCCAGAGTAACAGGGTGCTTCTATACCAGCCTGATTCTGGGAATGGCTTACCTCCCCATGTGCTTCATCTCAGCTTGAAGAAAATAGAGCTAGTGGTGCCTTGGAACAATGGACACTTCTCCAGGACCCCAGCCCTGGCAGACTACAGCATTCCTCAGTGATTTAAGTAAACAACAAAAGGCACGAACAATGGCTTAAAGTAGTGGAGTTAATTTCTGCCTTTCCTCTCAGCTTTAGTTTTCCAAATGGAAAAAAGAAAAGAGTAAAATACAAAATGTACCCTTGATCTTCAGGCACACATCTGGAAGTACAGTCTCCATTTACTGTTCATAATTATCTCCATTTCTTAGTCTTATCAGATACAGATAATGGGCAAGGCAAAAGGAAAAAATGGATTTTAACTTTTGTTTCACCAGATGATTATGATTTCATACCAAACACTTTCCCACAAAGGCAATTCTGCAAATGGAATAAATGAGAAACATTTCCAATAACAGTTTTCCTATTTTTTTTCTTGTCTTTGAAATCCAGGTGCTGGAGGACATTTGAATCTGAGGTCCATCACACTTTCAGTCCCTGGTGATCCCAGCACCCTCACAGATCCCCTGCGTGGTTAATGTCTAATGTATTTGCTCCCTGTTCTTACGCCATGTCCAACAAACTGAAGTTACACCCAAGCAAATCCATTTGCTGCAAAGAGATTTCTTGATGCTAGGGGATTTGAAGACACAAGCAACCTGGTAGCTATTTTTACCAACATTATGCTTATAAGGTCTTTACTTAGAGTTTCTATATTACTGGGGACACCAGACCATGGTCCCACATGGTGTGATGTTACCACTCACATCCCTCAAACACAAGTGACTTTTCAGCTGATTTTGATTGAGTTCAGAAATATTCGCTGTCAGTTGATGGCACCTGGGACATGCAATTAATATGTTTACCACGTGATTCTCTCCCACTGAGAACTGGGTTTATGTTCTTCCTGTCTTGCTGGGCCACTTCTCTAGGCTGAGTTTTGTGGTTGGTACTGATCTTTCCCACATTGTTTAATAATTACTAATCCAGGTTTGCATTTATTTCTGAGAGTGAAGCATATTTACCACTGAGTAAATATTGGGCTGTATCTTATGCACTTCTACAACTCCACCCCTACCTACTGTAGCAGATAGTGCACAGTGGACACCCACAGGATCTGCCTGGGGTCTCTGATACACCAGGAAGTCACCTTGTCTCACCTGAAGAAGAAGCAGGCTAAAAATGGCATGTATGTCATTATTACTGACTGGAAGTGGTTTAAGAAAGTTGTTTTCAGAATAAAATTGCTTATAATCGGTTAACTTGGCAAAACTAAATCAATAAAGAAATCAGAAGATCAAAAAATTGAATGACTTTTACATTTTACAAAAATTATTCATATACATAAAGACAATAGGATTTCAGTATTCAGAACTAATTTGTAAAAGCAAATATTTCTCCTTTAAGAAATGATTAATCATCATGCTAAGCAGTATTTACTTTCCAACTACCCATAATATTGCAATGTCATTTCAAAAAGAAAAAAAAAACATCATTTTTACCTTAAAGTAATAAACAATAACTGAAGATCTCACTGAAAGATAAATAAAACAGGAGGGGAAGCGTATGACGTCATGGGTCTGACCTTACTTTGAAGGGTTCTCTGTTTGGTAGATTCTCAAGTGAGAGAAGAAAGCAAATAATGAAGGAAGCAAGGAGGACTTGCAATGCCACGGGGCATTTAAGCCCCTACATCAATACTGCCCAGTGTTTGGAGAGCTGGTGGCCTAGGGCATGCACGTCCATGTTGAGTTCCTAATTGTCAGCCGGCCTTATGCAAATTGCAACCTGCAATATTCCTTCCTCAAATTGGGAGGCCAAAAACCACTTCCAGGGGGACGAGGGGGGAAGATGAGTTAATTTATAGAAAAACATGCCTGCAGAGGGCATGCAGATGAGCTGCATAGATGTTTTTGAAAGGAGGGGATGGTCACACGCACTTGAAAATTGAGTGCTAGCATAGCAGAATCTCTGCTTTCTAACTGCCACCATAAGCTGTTGCTACGCCTTAAACGTCTCTGCAGAAAGATTGGGATAGACATCTGAGCAAATGTGAATGACCATGTTAGGACCACAGTTTGAGGATTCCATCATCTACTATTAAGTAAAACACTACATGGTTAAAAGCACCCATCTCCACTGTGGCTGGGAATGAGAACTATTTCCTCCTTCTCTGCTGATCCACATTAGTTTATGAGTCATTGTTTCTTCACCAAGAACATTTACCATGATGCTTCTTCATTTTTACTTTGTACCCCTGTAAACTTGACTCTGAGGATTAAATGGAATGTTTATTAGAAATGCAATATGTCCAATTAATGGAAATCCCCCTTCATTCTCTTTCATTTTCTTTAAGCTTAGGTTATAGTTTTAGAATAAATGATAGAAAAAGAACCACCTCACGTGAGGTTAGTACATACTAAGAGGACATGTCCCTTGAGATCTATGCTATTAAAATTAGAAATAGTCTCCGGTTGAAGGTAGGATGCTTTCAATGCATTTCAGATGTGCTATTTAAGCTTTTGGTTCTTTTTTGTTCCAGTGCATTGCTTTTGAAAGCCCCATCTCTTCTCAGGCTCAACTTGCAAGCTGTTTTACAGAAGCAGCTTGTGAACATTGGTGGAAATCTGTGGTGGCCTCAGAAGGACCCAGAGGGAGAGTTTTATATCTTACTGTTTCATTTCTTCCTTGGGAACTTGCAAGGAAACTTTGGTGGGAATAACAAGTTCTACAAAAGCTGTTTATGCCACGTATTTGGCAGGGGTGGCAGTTTACCAGATTTCGTGTCATCCACGGCAAGCAGGACATTTCTTTGCATGGTGTTTGCAGATGGTCCCAGGGCATGTTGTGCTTTTCCACTGATTCTCCAGCTTCTGAGCACCATAGGGATGGTCCATGTTGGAGCCAAGCATGGTCTTTGGAGCTTCAACTCTTCCACTTCCAGCCACTAAGAGAGATTAAGGGGATCACTATTGGGAATAGGCTCAGAGGCGAGAGGCAATGGGGTGACCTCCTGGTCAAGCTCTAGTCTTGGTCGCAGTAAACTCTGAGTTGAAGGGAAGATGATGCCCTCAGGCTTGGGCACTCCTGTGGTGCTGTGGAGCTCTGAAGAGGGTGCCAGGCTGACCAAAGCAGGTATCTTCCTATCTACCAAGGAACACAGTGCCTTCTGGACTCCTCACAGCTACAGGAGGAAGGAGGTTTGGGATGAATGGGTTCAAGAGGCATCTTAGGAGCACCTGAGGTGGTCAATGGAGAAGAGGTAAACTTGGACATGCCGTCAGCAGTGCAATGAGGATTTCAGATGGGAAAAATAAACAGGATTTATTACCCTAAAGAGAACATTTCTAGATATCAAATACATCTATGCATGCATGCAATTACAAAAATGCACATATCTGCCTATCTCACATCTGGTGTGGGTGACAGAATGGATTCCCATCAGAGAGATGGGCCAGCTGCAAAATAAAAGCTATGAAAGTAGAACCATGAAATAGACACCAAAGACCAGGAAAAAAAAAAAAATATATATATATATATATATATATATATATATATAAAATTTTATTTTTTAATTCTAATTTGTTATATGTGACAGCAGAATGCATTATAATTCATATTATACATTACACATATAGAGCACAATATTTCGTATCTCTGGTTGTACACAAAGTATATTCACTCCATTCGTGTCTTCATACATGTACTTAGGGTAATGATATCCATCTCACTCCACCATCTTTTTACCCCCCTTGCCCCCTCCCTTCTCCTCCCACCCCTTTGCCCTATCTAGAGTTCATCTAATCTTCACATGCTCCCCCTCCCAATCCCACTATGAATCAGCCTCCTTATATCAGGAAACATTCTGCATTTGTTTTTTTGGGATTGGCTAACTTCACTTAGGATTATATTCTCCAACTCCATCAATTTACCTGCAAATGTCATTCTTCTTCTCAGCAAAAGAAACAATCAATGAGGTGAATAGAGAGCCTACAGCTTAAGAGCAAACTTTTACCACTTGCACATCAGATAGAGCACTAATCTCCAGGATATATAAAGAACTCAAAAAGCTAAACAGCAAAATAACAAATAACCCAATCAACAAATGGACCAAGGAACTGAACAGACACTTCTCAGAGGTGATATACAATCAATCAACAAAATATATGAAAAAATGTTCAACATCTCTAGCTATTAGAGAAATGCAAATCAAAACTACTCTAATATTTATCTCACTTCAGTCATCATGGCAACTATTAAGAATACAAATAACAATAAATGATGACAAGGATGTTGGGAAAAGGGCACACTCATACACTGCTGGTGAGACTGCAAAATGTTACAGCCAATATGGAAAGCAGTATGGAAATTCCTTAGAAAACTGGGAATGGAACCACCATTTGACCCAGCTATCTCACTCCTCGGTTTATACCCAAAGGACTTAAAATCAGCATACTACAGTGTCACAGCCACATCAATGTTTATTGCAGCACAATTCTTAATAGCTAAACAGTGGAACCAACCTAGATGCCCATCAGTAGATGAATGGATAAAGAAAATGTGGTATAGATACACAATGGAATATTACTCAGAAATAAAAGAAATATATGTTAAACAGCAGGGACAGTGATAGGTTAGGCTTACCAGAAGGGTATGGCTTCTAACAAAGATGGAGCCAGGCTGGCTGTGGTTTATAGCAGTGCAGATCAAAGGTCTTGGTAGGTATGAGGTGGGAGGAGTCTTGTCTCTCTGCTTGCTTCTTCACAAAGAACAGGGTACAGGTGGGGAGAAGCAGGCTGTTTGGCTCTCAGCAGGTCACTCCCTGGCTGTGCTTGAACATGAAGGGTGAGCTCAAACAGGGCACCACAGGAATCAGGCTTTCTCCAACCAGTGGAATCAGACTGGGAGTTCCCCAAACCAGGCTTCCCTGCCTAGTGGCTTGGACATTGCTCAGTTCCCACATGGCTCATGGATGGCTCCCCGCCTGCCTGTGTTGTGGACACACACATACACATGCTCTTATGTGAGACCATCCATCTCATGTCAGAAAAGAAAATGTGCAGGGCACTAAGAGTCCCCAGCACTTCCTTCCACTGCTGAGGAGGGCGAAGGCTGGACCCACCATGCCCAGCAATCACCACCTGCTGGACTCTCACAGCTTCCAACACATTAAAACTCTTCCATGAGTCAAGATAATCCTAGAAGCAAGTAAAATCCAGGCAACATGGGCTAATTTGGCTTCAGTGTGTCATTCCCAAAAAGCAGAGGGTAATTTTATGAGTAGGGCTTTTATTATTATTTAAGTTTCCTGGAGGCAATGTTATAGGGGTTGCTTTTATTTTTCTATTCAAATGTCCTGTCTTCTCTTTGTTTCTAAGAATTCCTTAAATTCCTTTTTGCACTCAGGTTGGCTGAGAGTCAAATTTCCCCAGGGGAAGCTGCTGCAACACCTAATGTTTACATAGATCCATGGGACAGTCAACACCCAGGAAACAGGCCCTTTAGGACCCCAGATCAGCGGGCATTCAACTCTCTGTGCGTTAGGTGACAGCTCTTTGTAGAACTCATTTATTTCAGAGTCCCTGTGGGCTGTTCTTTCTTAAATCAAGTTTTCTATTCTTCCTGATGTTTAGATCACAACAGTCTTGTCATTTGTCTATAAAATAATTCCAAATTTGCTTCTTACCTGCTCACAAAGCCACAGCTAAATGAGCCATGAGCCGTGAGTGAAACAGACAACGGAGGAGAAGAGGGAAATGGCTGGTGCCACCTTCAAGCATTGATCTCACTGTCCAGCCTATTGGTGGCACCAGAATATGGTCACTGTGACAGTCAGTGACTGTGACCATGAGGTTGCTGCCTATTGTGGCCTTTTCTACTTACTCACAGAAACCAACAGAAAAGATCTTCTTTAAGGAACAAAGATGGCAGTAATCACCCAACTGCATGAAAGAGGATTTCAGAGGATATTAATAATATTTCACAAGCGGGGGCACAGTGAGGAATCTCTATGCTTTGGGTGTCTGGGCTCAGTGTATTTAAGGTGAAGTTTTCAAAGTCAGAACTGGTTGAATTTGGAGTAATTTTTTGGTTTAATTGTTTAAAACAGGTGGAGAGAACCAGGTCAGGATGTTAATTAGTAAACTATTGGCTGATAAATGAACTTGTTTACTCAGGTGAGCAAATTAATTGCCTGGATAAATGGTTTTGCAAAATGTTCTGACCTAATTAGTAGTTCAGGGTTGGCTGCAAAGTCTTATTTTCCAGAAAAAAAAAAACCTGGAAAAACAGTTATATGGCTATGAGTGGTCTCGGTTCCAACCTGGAATGAATTCTCATTCCTTGATCACTGGCTACGTGGCTAGAAGCAATCCCTCTAATCTTTCAGAGATTCAAATTCTTTAAATATGAAATGGGGATTTTTAAGAGTATTTATTTCATCATGCAATGCTGAGGATTAAATGGCATAATCCATGTGAAACACTCAGAAGAGTTTCTGCCAAAAGATATCTCAGGATAGAGAGACAGAGAGAGAGAGAGAGAGAGAGAGAGAGAGAGAGAGAGAGAGAAGTAAAGAAAGAAATAACTCAAGTGCCATGGAATGATTTCAAAATATCCTAAAAGCAACAGTTACCAATCAATAAATATCACTCTGGTAAACAGGCATTAGGGTCTCCATCAAGAAAGAAAATAATGTGAAATATTTGCAATCTGTAGAGAAAAATAGCTTTAAACATCTTGAATTAAAGTAAATCTTTTCAATCATATTACTGTTGCACACCAAAGGGCCACAAACACTTTAGTAATGGAATATCAAATTTTGATTATGCAATTGATGCTATAACTGTCTTTATTTTGTTTGAAAGAATCACAAAATTGTGACCAAATTAAAGTATTTGGTCTTTATAGTCTTACGACCAACTTAGCTGATTGCTGAACACTTTTAATGCAAATCTAATACCTGCATGGCTAGGATTCTAACTTTTCAACATTACACAAAGTCCGTATCTGGCTATTAAATCTCCCAGTGGAGAAGAAGTTGAACACCACGTGTGGCAAACACAATATGCTGGTAAGCTTTATCCAGTCAACAGCCTGACATCATGGGGTATTGCCTGTCATGAAAAGGAACATCACTGAGACTGAAGACTGAGTTTTGTGGATAATGGGCCATAGAATAAAGATTACCAACTTACTGGGAGGGAGTGTAATAAGTCTTGAATAAAATCAAGCAAATGTCATAGAGAAATCTGTGTCTACAGGGGACTAGAATCTTCTAGAAACTCTAAGACAATTTCAGCACAATAAAGAGATCAATTTTTTAACAGAAACCCAGAGATCAAGTGTAACACAGGCAGGCATGACCATTTTTGTAGACATTGTGAGATATTGCTGTAGTGAAGTCACTAGGATAGTAGTTGCTGCTTTGCTTAGTAATGGGTTTAGATTTGGGTTTTGTTTTCCATTTTCTAAGGCTGTTCAAAGACTTGAATGGGATTAATTATTTCAACCCACACATTTAAATATAACACAATGTGGTAGTCCTTCCAATCTATCCATAGCATAATAATTTCATTTTTTAAAATTAGCTTCCCACCCCCGGGTACCATATTTTCTCTGTAAATGGAGAGGTAATTTAATTTGAAAATAAAAATAATAAAATGAAATTATAAATGCATGGCTCTTTATGATGTTAAGAATGGGTAAAATCTCCCTGGCCCTTATTTTGATACAGTCAAATTCATTTACAGTCTTAGATTTTCAAAAAGAAGACTGGCAACTTTGCTTACAATTTATCTGCTCTGTAGAATAACTGACCCCAAGTCCTTCATTTCTAAATCAGTTGTTCTCTACACTAATTAAAGCTGTAATTGCCTATTTTATGAGGGCTTCAGGAAATCCTTAGGATATTAATGATATTAGATTTAATTTTTCAAATAATTTCTTATTAATCACATAGCAACTTGTGTTTTTTATAACACTCCACTGATAATTAATTACAATGCCTGCCTTTTTAATTGCAGATGAAGTACCCACATATGTTGGAGAACTTTTCATTAAAACATTCCCAGAAAGTGTGGCAAGATAGTCATTTATTTATTGAGTCTCATTGGAGTATGCATCAATCAGAACAGCTGCTCAACCCAGCGGCTCTTTACAAAAAAGAACAAAATATCCTATGGAAGAAGGTGTCCAGTGTCCAGATGGACCTAGGAAAAGTAGACCCCAGGGCTATCTCTAGGTCTGCTTTAGTTAATTCTAAGACACCGTGGCCAGCATGCGTGGCGTTCCCAAGCAGAACTCTTCTATTTCTTAATAATGTTCTTCCCCCAGGCTAATGGAATCACACCTGTTTAACTTAACAACAATTCAATTACATGCCATTTGACAGAGAGCAAGGGAGAGCATGCACTCGCACAAGAATGTGAGCAAACACGCGAGCACATCATCAGGGTCCAGGTAGGGTCTGAGATTCTGTCTAGATTTTTCTGCTGAGTTTGTCCTATCAGAGGTGAAGTCATGAGACGGGGTGAGCAAATCAGTGACTCTCTCCATTGCTATAGTCCCTCAGGCCCCTTGCTGTGGGAACATCTCTCAACAGTGACCAAAATTCTGATGTTAATGATGTGCACTTTTAATCTTAGAAATGACATCCTTTCTAGATACACATAGACTGCAATGAGTCCAACCAATATTTTCCTGACCCTCTCCCACCTTGCCTAGCTGGTTTCCCAAGACATTTTGAGCACAGTATTTTTGAGATCTTTACATCCAAACACAGAAAAAGTCATGAGACTTCATGATCCTTCTACCATGTCCAGGACTCTCTTGGTTCACTTCTCCTAAGAAAGACACATTCTGAAACATATTCCACAGAAACAATCAGGCACTTTTATTTTCTCTCCTTTCTCCAGGAGAACTGGGTTTGGTTATGGATGAAAAGACTGAAAAGGGAGATGTTGGTTCTAAAGGTGTAGTTAATGGTGGTATTTCAGGCATCCTAGGAAGGGTCTCTTGGTCACGTCAGGCCCAGGATCTAAACAGACAGCTGAGCCCATGGGGCTGGGGTTGGGGAGAAGGCTGGTCACAGAATCCAGATGGTACATGTGGCTGGTGGTGAATCCACTCAGGATGGCTCCTTCCATTCCTCTCTTCCCTGTTTCTCTCCCCTGCAACCTCCTCAAAGCAACACACTTCCTGGTGGGAATGCCTGATACACACTAGGCTATTTTTCTCACTTGTACTTGGGAATGCTTTCTGGTCTTACACAAAGGCCTTGTTCTGCTCTCAGGGAGAATGTGCAGGCAAGATTCAAATGACCTGGAGGAAGCTTGTCTCAGCAGCAAGTGTTCCCCAAAGAGACTTCTGTGGCTACAGAGTGACTGTCCAAAGACTCAGCAGGCTATAGGCTTCATGGTGACTTACACTGACCACCTGCCCAGGTAAGTAGGATTTTGACTGGTAGTATGTGGATCAAATACAAAAGTTAAGATGTTGGGACCAGAATTTTAAAGCCCTTATTTTAAATTTTAAGTCCCTTATGGTTTAATTTAAAAGTTTGCTTAGGGTTAGAGCAGAGGGAGAACTGTAACTCAGGTGGAGACACACACTGCCAGCTGTCCGCCTGTCCAGCCATGCAAGGTAAAGATTTACCATATCTCCTCTGGGGATGCAGAGACTTGAAACAATTAATTAGGAGCAAGTTTGCTACAAAAGCAAGTGTCTTCAATAAACCCAGATAGAAACAATTTTGGAAAATGTGTTGCTCAAGGACTGCTCCTGAGTCCATGCCAGAAACCAACTGGCTCTGGCTGCAAGAGCTGACAGGCAGAACACTCACTTGAGTCACGCCGGGGGGTCTCAGATGAAAACTCAATTTCTTAAAGCTGCAGAGGTGGCTCAGAGGCAAACAAGAAAAGGAAAGGCAGCCAGTAGACACAGTTCAGGAGCACAGCAGGCGGGAGCAACGTGCAGCAGGAGAGCAAGGAAGCCGGCGATGGAGTTGCATCGGAAGGACAGTGGACGCTGGTTCCTTGGGAAAATAATCAGATGTGCTAGAGTAATAGTAAGGCCAAGTCTCTCTAATAGAAGCATTTGACAAACCAGGACTGTATGCTGCCATTCCCTTACCACGAGGCAGCACAACGCGTGGGTCTACGTGTTTTTCCAGGGATGAAATATTTCCACGTGGGTCTAGCTCTCAGTTAATATGCCACGAATGCACACAGGCCACACAACTCTGTGTCCACGCTCTTTGCCAAACGCTGGGGCAGCAGAAAAGGAGTAGACAAACAGAGGGACAGAAAATGGCTCAGTGGGGCATGGGGACAGTTTTTACTGTGAAGAGGAGGCAGCTTCCTGGTACAGAGAAAGGTGGGAAGCTTCCCTCTTTGCCACTTTGCTGCTCAGGCTTCCAAGAGACAAGGCAAGGAAAGGGCCTGGTGCAGGCTCTAAAGCAAGCATGTCCTGTCGCCTCCTCCTCGAATCTCCCCATGTCCTGGGAGCTGGAGAGCTGAAGGCTTTGTCCCTGTGGGATGAAAAGGAGGCAGAAGCAAGGTCTTGGGTGGAGCTAGAAGGTTCCTTCCAGAGCCCTCATTTCTGCTCTCCTGGATATTAGGCTTGGAGCCGGAGAGGGGAAATATGCCTCTTTTGCTCCTTGGGATTGACATATCTAAACACTGGCCAAGAGGAATGAATTATCTTAAAATCATCTCTTTCATCCAAACCCTTGAAATCTTTTCTTCCCAGCTTCACATGTGCCTGGGATCTCTCCTGCCCGCTGCCTAGATAGATCCCACCAGCAGCACCCAACTCAAGCCACCCGTGGCTCCTCCCCACACTGCGTTTTCCCAGACTATCCTGCACCCACTTCATCCTCTGTAAGAAAGCCCCAGTCCCCTCCCAGCAGATGGGCACCCTGGGTTAGGTGATACTGACCAGTCTCACTGGATCATAAATTCTAACACATGAATGATGAAGAATGACTCTCTGGGCAAAGGCAGCTTGGGAAGTGTGGGGAATGGAGGGGGTCCCATGTGAATACAGTAGCCCCTCTCCCCAATGCCATACATCATCCCGACTCTTCTGTGGCCCTCAACACCCCTTCCTCCTCCAGGTCTACCCTCCAGAACATGGAGCCCCAGAGTTGACAATGTATGGGGGAAGAGAACTGGAGCAGGGGGACCACAGGACTATCTTTAAGGGATGACTTATAAGTGGCTTAACTCACTTCTGCCCACATCCACTGTGCAAAATTCACAGAGATCCAGTCTAACTGCAAGGGTGGCGGGGAAGTGCAATTTTCCCATATGACTGCGGAAAGAAATGGTGGGGACTTGTTTTGTGTCTGCTAACCTGTGTCTTCCAACACTATCTGAATTTGAAGCTAGTTCTGGAGGTGGAAGGAATAAAGGAGACCTGACAAAGTCTCCTCCTGTCATATCCATGGTGGAAGGAAGCCACAGCTTCATTCTCCACACCTCCTGACAGATCGTAAAAGGATTGCTCCTTTCCCCTATTGCATAGATTCCGCCTCCCCTAACGGTACGGATAATTGCAGTAATTTAGCTTAAAGACCCTAATTGCTTCTAGAATCAGGCAACACTTTATTCCCCCCAAAAATAGAGTCTGCAATCCAAATGGCTGAGCACAGGAGCTTTGTTTTACAGCAGGAAGGAACTGGAAAAAACAAAAAAAAAAGTAGACTGGTCATCTCAAAGTCACCTTCCTTATAATATGGTGACAGAGAGATAAAACAATAGAAAAAAAATGAACTTGTTAATATCAGATTGCTACAGGTCACTTGTAACGAGGTAAGGGTTAAAGCACTGTCGTGCCAGTTTGCCTATGTGGGAAATTTAACAGTTGCCTCTTTTTACTTGATTTCTGGGAGGGTTGTACAGTTGGGTGTGGGTAAAGGCACTTCCTCTGTGTCATCTGGATGGTGGAGCCTGTTTTCCTAAGATCCTCTCCTCCCTCTTTGGGTGCAGCTCTTGCTTCTGCCCTGACCTTTCTGCCACTTCCTTGTGTAGTTGACTCTGACTGTGGCTCACTTTGCTTCCCTATCTTCGCTGTGAAAGGTTGGCACTACCTTAGCCCCGCCCAGGAAAGAGAAGTCTCTCTGGACAGTATGCAGGGTGGTGAGGGTTGTGTTATCAGCACAGAGGACCCCCTCCTGCCTGCTCCATCCCTGCCCTGGCCATGAACTAAGTCCTGTTTACTTGGGCTTGGGTTTCTCTTCACCTGTGTGACTGTTACATCATCGTGATCTGCTCAGAATGATCACAATGGAGCAATAACACACCCCCCAGAATAAATTGAGCTTGATCACTATCCTCAACTATGTTCTGATGAGATACTCCAATATTTTTTCCTTTCCCCACTTCTTCTCATAAAACAAAGCTGTGCCCACTTGCCTCAAGGACAGCTCAAATCAAGAACAAAGCCCAGCTTCCTCAGGGTGGAGAAGTCTCAGAGATCAGCCAGTGCAGACTTCTCACCTTACACTGAGGATCTGGGTCTCCTGAGGTTAAAAGACGCCTGGCCCACAGTCTCAGAGCTGGTTCATGGAAAGCCACATGGATAGAGAATTCGACAAAACCCTGCATCTTTAGTAATTCCCCTGGACAAAGATGAATGCTGAGACCAACACTCTGACCTTGGATCCCTGCCTATCAACAGCTGAGTGATGTGAAAATGTGGTGCCAGAGTCCCTGATCTTAACCCACTGCGAGCTCCGCCATCTGCAAACTTGATAGAAAACCATGGGTGTTGGTAGCTGAAAGTTGAAGCTGCTGCTTTTTCTTTTACTTTTCTTTTACTTCCAGTCCTAGTAGTTTTTTGTTGTCATTGTTTGTTTGTTTGTTTTTGGCTGATAATGGAAGGCAGAGGGAAACCTGGAGTGATGTATAAAATCTTTAACCTCCATTTTCCCTTAATGTCCCTGGGCACCTGCTGCTGCCCTGGGCACCTGACAACTAAGGAGCAGGAAAGGCTTTAGGAACCAGCAGAAAGTGAAATTTTAGGGATCACAGCCTAGACTGATTCCCATTAAAAAGATGGCGCCTCTGGGAATCTCTGGGATCTGTCCTAATTACAAAGGCAGCAACTTTGTCCCAGGAGAAGGGAGCCTTCTCTTTTGTCTTCCACACTCACAGTGAGTGACTTTAAACAATTAGAAGAAATGGATATTTCTCTGGGGAGGAATCAGCTCTTTAAGATGATCTGGCCATTCAACTTCAGCTACAAATTTACTGTTGAAATGGGAATATTTTTAAGGGTGTCTCCATTTTACTTGTGTGTAGTGCTGTGTATGTGTGTGACTGGCTTTCTCACCTGTTCTTTCAGATACTATTTGTATTTGGATTAGTCACATCCCACAGAGGAGGGAGTCAGTGTGAGAGGGACAGATGTCCAGGCTGGAGTCTGCAGGTTTGAATGGCTGAGGCTGCTTGTCCTCTCCCTGGGCACTGTCCCTTCCTGAACTTGGCACTGTCCCTCAATGAACTTGGCACTCTCTGCAGAAGTCACTATTCCAAACACCAAAGTAAAGATCTTTTTGGAAATTGAATCCCCATAGGTGGGTTCCTTCATGGAACCCAAACCAAGGGATCTGTCTCACTATTTGCAGAAGAGAATAAGGTTTTGTCTCTTGGTTCCAAAACTTCCTAGTGTGGAATACACTTGGAATTGAGAAAAACACTAGTTGACACAGATTATAACTCACGGAAGGATTCGTGCTCCTAGAATCAATTCAACCTAAGAGCTTTGACTTAGGAAAACGGGACAAGACCCTAATTATTTACCAGTTTCCACTTTAATGAGGGTAAAAAATTTAACAAAGTGTAGGGAGTGAGGATGGAAGTTTGGATTCCTCCTGTGAGTTTGAAAATAAAGCTTGGAGACCTTATAGATCAGCCCTGTACAAACATTAGAGTTCTTAGAAGTTACTTGGGATGTTGTCAAATGCAGATTCTGATTTAGGCAGAAACTTGAAATGCTATAAAGAACTCCTGCAGCTGGCCTTGGACCACACCTAGTGTAACAAAGGTGCACGGCTATGTGTTGTATCACCCTTAGTTCCAAATCCCGATTCCCTCCAGGCAACTTGTATCTTTGGACAAATTACTTCACCTCTGTAGGCTTCCACTACCCACCTACAGCCTTACTTCAGTTTCAATGATGTGATTGTAACAACATCACTGAAGTCACTTAAATGAAGCCTAATTATCACCTTTGCATATTCTAAGTACACATTAAGTACTAGCCACCCTCATCATTGTTATCGGCATTCATTGTGTGAAGTTTGGCAGGTTTGAAATCAGAAAAGTTCTGCCCATCTCCCTGCTCTGTGTTCTCCTGTCAGCTCTTCTTACCCTCCTCTCTGAACCTGTTCTGGAGAAGCCCTGCCTACACTCTTGGCTAAATGGCAGCCATTCATTTTGCATCCTCCTAGCGTGGAGATGGTCATGGCCAGTTCCTGTTTAAAGCCCACCTGCATTTGCTGAGTCCCAGGGGCCATGTCCTTCCATACAAATGATTCCTCATCTTCTTTCTCCTCTTTGCTGGCTCCAAAGGATAATAGCCTTCTCTTCATTGCCATCTTGTACCTTCCCTCAAAGAACCTAGAGAACCCCAACAGAATGCACTTAGATCCCAATAATGTAGCGGTCTTCACCAACCCATTCCACCACAAATAGCTCATCTGGATCAGAAGTCAGCTCACTCTTTCCAGAAAGGCAAAGAGGAAACACTGTAGGCTTTGTGAGCCAATGGAATCTTGTTTACTCAGCCCTGTCACTCACAAGTAGCCAAGGGCAATATGTAAACTAATGAGCCTGGCTGGAATCCAAAGCACTTTTAATGACAGAAACAGGTGGCAGTCTGGATTTGTCCCAAGGGTCATCATTTGCTGCCCCCTGAACTAGATATTTAACATCTTTTGGAGAAATTTGAGCAAATACATAAAATTTGGAAGATATATAATATTACACAGAATGTTTTGCTGTTTTAATTGAGATTTTACCTCTTTTTTAAACTCAGTCATAGAAACCTCACATTTCACCTGCTGGTATATACTGAGTAAGCATTCACTCTCCCCTTCAGCCTATCCTTCTCTTTCTCTGTGTATGCTCGCAGGTTAACCCAGATGTACACAGTACCCTCCACGTGCTTAGCAATGATCTGGGGCACTGTGTGGATATCAAGAAGCTGCAGGAAGGTCGACAAGCAGAACACAAGCCTTCGACGGTCATGTTCACCACCACAATTGTTTTTCCACTTGGTATCCAGGGAAAGTTTTCAAAGCTACAAATTATGGTAGTTCTTTTGCCTTATAACCATCCAGTGGCTCCCCATGGGTCTTAAAATGCAAACACCCTACCACCCTCAAAGGCCCTGCATGATCGGCCCTGCTCCTCAGTCCTTCCAGGTCCCCCATTCCAGCTGTAGGGGTCTCCTGCCTCCAGTGTGCTATACTTGTGCTGCCTTGGAAACTTTCACAGGTGGCTTTCTCTGCCTGGAAGCTTCTCTTCCCAAGCCTTACCTGAGCCGGCTCCTCCTGAGCCCACACCTCCCACTGCCATTGCACCTTCTCCATACCACTTAGCCCTGCCTGAAGCCACCCCTGCAATATGCAGCACAGTTCCCACATTAAAGCCCAGAATCCGCACAGCCAGTCCAGGATAAAAGCACAGAACCAGGAGGTGGCCTTCACTCAGACACCAGCTGCAAGCCATTCATGCTTCTGACCAATGGACTATAATTTAGGGGTTCCCACTATCCCTTCATCATAATTCACTAGAAAGACCTAGAGAACTCAGGGATGTTGGAATTAAGAGATGCATCACAAGGAACCCAAATCAAGACTCCCCAGATGAAGAGATGCACGGGGCAAGGTCTGGGAGAGTCTCAAATGCAGAGCTGCCTTATCTTCTTCCCTTTGAGTGAGAATGTCATACTCTCCTGTCACATCAATGTGCACTACTAACCATTGAAGCCCCCATGAGCTTCAGCTGCTCACAGCATTTACTGAGATTTCATTATGCAGGCACAATTGGCTGACATCGCTGCCCCTGTGATCAAACTCAATCTCCATGTGTTTGCAAGCTCAGTCCCAGGAACTCAGGACCACATGAACGATTGATGGTACATCTGTCTCCTTTCTCTGTTCATTTGCATTATTATCACCTTCACTCCCAACGTTGATGGAATCCTCAGGCAGAAGTCTACAGCCCAGTGCCAAGGAGGGCCCCTGCCATATCACAGCATTCTAATATGTTCATTTGATGGTTAGATAACCACAAAAGATTTAAATAAGTACTGTAGACTAACAATGGAGGCAGTGTAGTGGGCACTCCCTGATAAATTGTGGAAAACTTGCACAGACTATAATTGTTACAGGAGGTCCAAGCAAAGAGCCATCACTTGATTTATATTCACAACCATTTTCAACCTCAGCAAGGTTTTTGCACATTTATTCATCTTCACTAAATGAAAACTTTTATTTCTTTGTACCTTGAAAATCCCTTGAATCCGATGATTATCTTCAAGTTAAGGATTAAAAAAAAATTAAAGTTTTTTATACTTTCTCTGGCAATTCTAAATTAAGATGCACATGAAGTATTAAATTTATAGAACTCATTGTTTAATCTAAATTAGATTAACCCTCCTGGCCCCACGGAGATCCAGGGGAGTGTTCCACACTTTTGTTTACCCATGTCTCAAGGTTATTACTGACAAAATTACAATTATTCAGTACTTCAACCCTATTGTTCAGGTGCTAAACTCTGAGCTATAAACCTCACTCTGGCATAATTAAAACCGTGTTCCAGTTCACTTATTTTATGATACCTACTTGGCTTTGCACAAAGCTTCCTTGCACAGTCAAACTTTGTGCAAGCCTTGGAAACTTGGGAACTTCACTGAAGAAAACTTTAAAAGTAAAACTCTTCATGAAGTTTGTTTTAAAGGTTTCCATCCTAGGTGGGCTGACTCCATTGCTTCAGGTCTGAGGCAAGGCAGAAACACACAGTGGCCAAAGAGTGTGGCAGAGGAAGCTGCTCGCTCCTGGCAGCTACCAGGAAAAGAGAGAGAGGAAGGGGTCAGAGACAAGATGTAGTCCTCAAGAGCACACCCCAGGCCTTCAGCTAGGTCCCACCTCCTCCAGCCTGTACCACCCCTAACAGCCCATTAAGCTCTAATGGATTATTTAGCTGATGAGGTCGGAGCCCTGGAGATCCAATCACTTCCCCAGAGCCCCACCCTGTACACTGGGGATGGAACTGTCAACTTGTGAGCTTTTGGGGAACGCCACATATCCAAACAATAGCACAGTGCTACATTAGCCATCTTAATATCAGAATATAAAACAATGCACAGAACCATTGTAAACGTCACATATGAGATTTGTGTTACTCTCTTTAAAATAAGTCCTAATTCAAAATTTATGAGGATTGTGTAGGAAATAGTGTGTTTGAATTTGTTCCCACCTACTGGCATTATAAACTGCTCTTTGGACTAGAGGGACGCTCCCAAATTAAGAAGGAAAGGAGACCCCCCTGTGTTCCATTCATACACATTTTATCATTGAATAATTCCAATGGTCAACTGTTTTAGGTTAAATAGTTTCAAACTTCTTTGAGGGGAAATATACTAGTTGGTTGACTAACGCATAACCAGGAATATCTCTGTTTCTAAATGTGAATAGAGAAGCCAGACTGGCAAGGATTCCCTGTTTTTTGGTGACATTTTGGATGTCATGTGCCCATTAGAGTTCTAGCCCTGCCTCTCCTATTCAGGGTTTTCTCCACTGCCTCAAGATTTAGACAATGAAGTGACAACACAATCTTCTCTGTAATCCTATGTCTAATGCTTTAAGTATTCCTTAATTCAATTCTACTAGATTACCCTAATCAATTTTGTTTTATGGTATTTAGACCTTTAGAATTTAATTTTATTGTACTGAATAGAATGCAAATTAATACTTGAGCTTAAAATATGGCCTATAATCTAACAGAAACAAGTTGTATATTTTTCAGATATTCTGCTCATGTTTTCCTGTTGATATCCCTGAGACAATAATGTAATGGGTTTGAGAAGGCAGGGTTTCTCTGCCTTTTGGTTTTTGATGACATTTTGGATATCATTTCCCAGGATTATTCCCTTTTTGTTTGGCCAAAGATACCAAGTTAGTTCCAACTGCTTAAATTTTCTCTATTTAAAAAAAAAAACAAAACGCATTTTTGTTAAATAATTTAATACCTAGAAACTGAATTTGTGAAAAGTGTACATGACCCAAGCATCAGATGAGAAGATGCTCTGATGTTTTTATTTATTTAAATATCTTAATTTATTTATTCTTTACTTATCTATTTCAGAGAGGTGTTATGTTCCACTTAATCCTTCATATCTGGCTTTTGCTAATGGCATCTGTGGAAACAAGACCAAAGTTCAGGGTAGCATCTGTAATTCAGCAAACTTCACCCTTACTCTGGGCTGAGGATAAAAAAGGAAATATGGAGCCCACTCTGGGCCTTAGGTGGCCTTATTACATCTAAAACTGGTCATTTCTGAGTGGACAGTGTAAAGACCAGACGTCATCTTATGACCTAGAGAGTAATGAGTGAAGTTGTTAGGTTAAGAGAATCCAACAAAAGTAAAAGTTTGGGACATTGGTTCTCAGGATTTTCTATGTCTAAGAAAACTGCTAATTTTCCTCTAACTCTCCTGGCCAATCTCACTCCAGTAGCTGGCCTTCCTTTCTACCTACACACATCCCCATCATGAGGACCAGTTACTACGGAATCAAGAAACAGTGGATGCCTCTTACTTTCAGAATAAAGTGATATGGTCTCTACTGTTTCTGCTGCCATGTAGATTTCCTCTATCCTGCTGTTACACACACACACACACACACACACACACACACACACATGATGACCTCAGAATTTAGCATTTGCCCTCTGTGTTGACAGTGACCTCAGTCCAAAACCTACTTTAATCCAATTAACCGACCAAGTTTGAAATTGCTCCAGACCAGTGTATTTGGAAGAACTCTTGTTGGGGATTGGAAAGAAAGTAAAATGAGATGACAGGTATGTTAGTTAGCTTTTCACTGCTGTGACTAAAATACTCAAAAAAGAAAAAATGAGATGTAAAATATTCCTTAGAAGAGGAATATTTTTATCTGGGGCTCATGATTTCAGAGGTTTGACCCATGGCCGACAGTTTTCAAACACACACACACACACACACACACACACACACACACACACACACTCACACGACTTTTTTTTTCTTTCTTCTTTCTACCTTTCCTTCCTTCCTTCTTTTCTCTTTTCAGAGTTGGGGATTCACCCAGGACCTTGCACATACTAGGCAAGAATATTCTACAATGGAATTGTGTCCTGAGTCCAAATAAATATTTCTATGATGTTTCATTTCATTTATGGAAGCTACTCTTGTAATAACTTACCTGCAAATTGGAGTATCTTTAGAAACATACTAATCAGCTTCATCTTCTTTAAATTTTGCTTTATTTTAGGATTCATTTTAAAATACACTACAATCTCAAATTTTGCATGCTAGCAAAACTCCCAAATAATAATATTTTGAGAAGAGATAATACAGTCATGTACCACATAAAGACCACATTTAAGATATAGTTTCATAAAATTATCAAGGAGTGGGGTTGGGGAATGAGCTCAGTAGTAGAGTATGTGCTTAGCCTGTGTGAAGCCCTGGGTTCAATCCCCAGCACTCTAGGGGTGAGGGGGTTACAATGGAGCTGAATGCTGATTGTCTGGTGATGTCTTGGCTCTCCTACCTTCCAAACTTTGAAGCTCAATGCATCACTTGTGTTTATGGTGACCCTGGCATAAGTAAACCGGTAAGGGAGTCAGTTTAACTGTGTACAGTGCTTCAGGGACATCCTCAACAGACCTGTGGTTAGCCAGCAAGAACTGCACAGAACTACCACCTCCCCATTTCTGGGCCCCTTTAAGTCTCATGCTGTACCCCAACCTTTTTTCTGCCATCCACAGTGCTCCTCAATTCCAGCCCACCAGCTGAATATTAGTCATGCACAACTTAGATCTATACACTAGTCTTTCAGGGAAGGTGATGTGAGATGGGTGTACAGAAGTGTGACTACTAAACACCAATTCACACCAACTAAGGAAAGACAAGATGGAGAAGTCAGAAACCATGTCTGGGGGCTCTGAGTCCAGCCCCAGGGCCCATGACTCCCAGGGACTCACAGCATGGAGCATGTAGCTCTCACAGGCATGACTTACTACAGCAAAAGGACACAAGGCAACACGCTAGGCAAGTGCTCTACCTCTGAGCTCCACGGGAAAGTCAGAACTCTCTTTCTAAGAAGTTTTTGAAAGGATTTTTATGACTGGGAAATTACAGAAACTTTGACTAAGAGCACAACATTTGAGGGCAGACAGACCTAGGCTCAAATTCTCCATTTGTTAGCACTGTGACATTGGGAAGTTATTTAAACTCACTAAGCTTCAATTTCCTCATCTGTAAAATAGAGATAATTATGCTTAGTACAAATGGTTGCTATGGGAATAAAATGAGACAAATGTATGTAAAGAGCTCAAAGCAGTCACTGGCGCAGTAAGTTATCAATAATGGTAGTTATAAATATTATACAAAATGAGTAAAACTTCCTGAAAACCATAAGTTTTATAAAACTAGACAAATTAAGCTTCAATACAAATTGCTGAAGGCAACTGCTATGATAATGCTTTGAATAACCAATAAAAAATAAAATAAAATTAAATTAAAAAAAACAAATTAAACTCATTCAGAAATAATGAATTACAATCTGAAATGAACAAAAGAACCAATCACTTATCGATGATAAACATATTTTGAGCACTGCTGTGGTCTGAATGTTTGGGTCCCTCCAAAATTCATATGTTGAAACCTATTTACCAAAGTGATGGCATTAGGAGTGAAGCCTTTGGGAACCAATCATGGCTCTGCCCTCTTGAATGGGATTAGTGTCTACTCTGTTTTATTTAGGTCATTGTTGTAACCCAAGAGACTGGAAATGAACAACTTATAGAAAGAAAATTTATTTGGGCTCATGATTTCAGAGTTCAGTTCACCGTCAATTGACTCCATTGCTCTGGGCCCAAGGTGAGGGAGGACATCATGGTGGAAGGGTGTAGTAGAGGAAAACAGCTCAGGACATGGCAGCCAGGAAGCAGAGAGAGAGACAAAATAAAACCCAAAGTCATGCCCCCAATGACACTTTCCCTCCAGCCATACCCTACCTGCATATAGTTATCTTCCAGTTAACCCAGATCAGTGGATTAATCCCCTGACTGAGTTATGGCTCTCATAATCTAATCATTTCACCTCTGAATATTTTTGCATTGTCTCACATGAGCTTTTGGAAGATACCTGATATCTAAACCATGATAGTATCCTCAAGAAAGAGGCCCCAAAGAGTCCATTCACCCCTTCTGCCAAGTGAGAACACAGCAAGAAGGTTCCATGTATGAGACAGAAAGTGGGCCCTCACCAGACACTGAATCTGCCTGGAGCTTGAACTTCTCTGCTTCTAGAATTGTAAGAAATAAATTCCTGTTGTCCATAAACCACACAGTTTATGGAACTTTGTTATGTATTATGACAGACTAAGACAAGCACCAACTATACACAAGGCATTTGGCAGGTTGATGACACAGAGGCTTGACCAATCAAGGAATTTATAATCTGGTTCAGAGTGAGACAGATGAAAAGATGCCTCTCTCTAGAAAGGACCACGAAATCACCTTTAGCAGGCCCCCAAGGGAAGGGAAAGATCATTTTCCATGGGGAGTGTCAGTCAAAGGTTTAAGCTAGAGAATATTAGATAATAAGTAGCCTAAAGGGATAAAACAAAAGTTTCTTGCAGAAAAAAAAAATGCACCCAACACATAGGTAGCATCACTTGAATGAGAAAATGAGACCTGAGAAGGAATCAGAAAAACCTGCCTATGCTAAGCCCAGAGCTGAGTATATTCTGCAGAGAGAGGAGAGTTTGTGAGCCAGAAATAGGAATAGGTGAGTGGGCAGTCTTTGAAGGTTTAACTTAATTAAAATATCAAACCCTTTACTTATGCTTAATTGCAAAGATGTATACTCATGCCATTCATCTTTCTCCAATATATGTTTTAAAAAATAAAGGAAATTTGCTAACAGAGAAAATGAGGTGATCCAATCATGGGCTCCCAATAGTTCCACAGCTGACAATGATGTAATGTAAATGCACATTCAAAATTTGCCACTGGCTCATCATAATACAAAGTTTTCCTTTTAAGAATTTTCAAAGTTACTAACGTTGGGCAGGCTGTCTTAGCCCATTTTCTGTTACTGTAACTAAATGCCACAGACTGCATAATTCATAAAGACTAAAGATTTATTCTGCTCCTTGTTTTTGAAGGTTGGGAAGTTCAATATCTTGCAGCTGCATCTGGTGAGGTCCTTCTCACCAGTAGGGACTCTGCAGAACCCAAAGGTGACTTGGGACATCACATGTCAAGACAGAGCATCCTAGTTTAGGTCTCCCCTCCTCTTCTTATAAGGCCACAGTCCCAGTGGATAAGGGCCCCACCCTGGGGGCCTCATTTACCCTTAACTACCTTCCAAGAGTCCCACTCCAAATACAGTCGTTCAATTCTGTTTTTAATCCCGTAATCTCTCACAATGGGGATTAAATTTCAACAGGACTTTTCGGGGGGACACTCAAACCCTACCTTTCTTAATTGTGTGAAAACTCCATTAAAAGATAGTAGTGGGTTTTTTTAATATATATATATCCATAAAATATTGATAACTTCTGGCTTTTCTGTTTTGTTTCATTTATATGTGGTGATTATTGTGGATTCAATCGTGTTTCCCAAAAAGACATGGTGAAAATCCGAGCTTCTATTGCCTATGACTGTGACTTGATTAGGAAATGGGGTTTTTACAGATGTAATCAACAGAAGGTGAAGTTATACTGGCTTTGGGTGGGCCCTGGACCAAGGGCCTGGTGTCCTTTTAGGAAAAGGAGACACAAACACATGCAGGGGAGAGGCCCCATGAAGATGGAGGCAGAGATGGGAGTTGCCCTGACTTAAGGAACCAGGGAGTGGGGAAGACTGTTGATAAGACCAGAAGCTGGGAGAGAGGCAGCAAGTGGACCCTCCCTTGAAGCCTCCAGAGGAACCAAACCAGCCAGCACCAGGCCTCGGGATTGCTAGTCCCAGCACTGTGGGAGGGTAAATGTTACCTTGCCTTATTATTTTACTTTATTTATTTGTTGGTTGGTTGGTTTTGGTACTAGGGATTGAACACAGAGGTACTTTACCACTGACCCACACCCCCATCCCTTTATGTTTTTTATTTTGAGACAGAGTCTTCCTAAGTTGCTCAGGGTCTCACCAACTTACTGAGACTGGCCTTAAACTTGCAATCCCCCTGCCTCAGCCTCCTGAGTTGCTTGCTGGGTCTATTGTTTTGAGCCACTGAGATTGTGGAACTTTGTAGAAGCAGCCCTAGAGCCTAACAGAATAATGACCTACTCAGAGGAAACCTCAGAGCAAGAGGAGCAGCCTGTGTTTGTTGTGTAAAGAGTGGCTAAAAATTGTTGGAAGATCAAAGACGGTGACTCTTCTTTATAGGAGAACCAAGCTCCTGTCCTGGGGCTACTCTGTGAAGGGAATATCTACCCCATGGTTTGTCTCCCAAAGGTCTGTGCTAGAAGCTCAAACCCCAGCAGAGCAACATGACAGGTGGTGGGACTTCGAGAGGTGGGGGTCTGGTGGGAGGTGGTTAAGGAGAATCATGTACTTCTCATAGGACTTTGGTTAGTTTTCACAAGAGAACTATAAAAGGAGCAAGCGTGGCCACTTCCTCTGGCTTCTATTAATCACTCTCTCCTTACAAGCTTGCCTGCCTTTCCAGTGTCACCTGCCACAAGGTCCTCACCAGAGCCAAGCAGATGCAGATACTGTGCCTTTGAACCTCCAGACCCATGAACTAAACAAACTTGTTTTCTTCCTAAGATTCCCAGCCTCAGGTTATTCATAGTAATAACAGAAAATGGACTAATAGAGCTACCTTGTACCTGCCCTCCCAAAGAGAAAAAGTACTTGAGTGAGACCCTGGAATGATGATAATAATGATAATCATATAATAATCATTATAAGGTAATGATTAGAGGTACCATCTGTTGCACATCTATCATGCATCACTTACACACTGTACCAAAGTGCTCATTTAATTCTCACAAGTATTCTAAGAAGGTGATGTTGTTAACCTGGTGGAATAAATCAGTAATTTGCTCTAATACATAGTGAATGACAGAATGGCATCTAACCCAGGCAGCCAGGCTGCAAAACCCGTACTTAGCCTTTATGGTTTAGCAAGGCTGCACCAGATGGAGACCAGGAACCCCTCGTCCTGGGTTTAACAAGGATTCCCTGGCTGCATCCTAGCAGGCTCTGGAGCCCAGAGTGCTATTGACAGCCTGGTACTTGCAAACACAGAAAAGATAATTAACTACATTCATTTCCTAGAAGAGGGTCTTCCTTTTACTTCAGGAGGCTCTGTGGGACTCCTGGTATTTGTTGGTTTGTGGAAATCTACTGCTAATCTCTGCCCCCATCTGCACAAGGCCTTCTTCACCATGTGTTCATGTTCTGTTTCTGTTTCTTATAAGAAAAACTCTCATCCAATTTGTGGGCCCTTTTAATTCAGTATGATCTCATCTTGATTCTCACCTAATTAAATCTTCAAAGAACTTCTTTCCAAATCAGGCCACCGTCTGAGATTCTAGGTGGATATGATTTGGGAAGGGAAGGGAATGGAATGATATTCAACTCGCTACAATGGTCAAGAAATGTGTCCCCAGCCCAGTTGAGGACTGGATCCACTGGGGAAAGTTTCAGTTCTTTGAGCCCCACGTCTGTGGTTCCTGGACCTTGGCCAGGTTCTCAGCACAGATCTTTACAGAACACATGGCTTTATGTACATTGTGTTGATCAGGTTCCATGGGAGTGACTCACCTAGCAGAGATCCCAAGCAGCCCAACTCGAAGGCCCCCTGGCCTAGTTGTTATTGCTAAAACCACATTTATTATATAAAATTTGTGTTTTAGTATCTTGTGATCAATATTCCTTGAAGCATAAGAGAACTTGACGCCTAATGTTATAATCACATTAGTTATAGTGGCCAGATAAAGAGTGTGGAAGCATAAAAGAATTGGGACTCTTGCTCAAGGTGCTGTATACATGGAAGGCAAATTGTGAGTTACATATATTTGGACTGTAGGAAAGCGATACAGTACTGCATAACAGAACCAGTGAGTTTCTATCTATCTATCTATCATCTATCTGTCTATTTATCTCTATCTAAGAATGGGTTGTGAGAAAGATTTTTAAAATGAACTATTTTTTGTGGGGAGCATATAGAAGAGTGTGTATGTATGTATGTATGTATATATATGTATATATATATATATATATATATATATATATATATATATGATTCTCCTTTCTGCTTGTTTCAAGTGTTACTTTTTAGCAGCTCAGCTGTTAAGTAAGACTCATTCACTAGCTCAAGTTCAGAAATAAGCTTAACCAGTCATGAATTCACACTCACCTTATTTTTGTGGTTTTCCAAATGGATCATATTTTCTATGTCTGAAAATTTTTTATTAAACATAAGTCATTTTATGCCTCAAAAGTCTGCTCCTGGAAAAAAAAAAGATCTTGCTACTAAAAAAGACCATTAAGTTCACAAACTCTTTCTTCATGGCTTGGTGCTATCATTCTGCACCATAATTAGCTGCATGTATGGTTAATTATTACGAGAAAATAAAGCATCTCCAAATTTCTACAAGATACTTAAATTTGATGGTTCAACTATGCTTCCTCCTCCAGTTCCCACATCTACCCTGGCCACATGTCTTTTCCTTTGGGGAAGATGTTAAGCATATGTTTGTTCAGAATGAAAGCAAAATGTTCACTGAGAATTTCTTTAAAATATAACAGACTGAGTACATATGTAGAAGAAGCTTTCAGTGGCTTTTTACCTTTACTTGAATTATGATTTTCCTGATTTGTGATCCCCATTGCTATTTGAACACTCGGAAGGCCACATGTGGTCCCCAGGCTAAGAACACCAGCTTTGGAGACCAACATTTATTACCCATTTACTAAGAGTTAATCCCTTATCTTAAAAATACTTTTAAAAAGCCAGTAAAATTCATTTGAATAACACACTTAACTTTACTCAAAATCTTGACTGTAAAGGAGAAAATGATATGAAGATGCCGCATCGCAGGTCGGGATCTGTAAGCCCACACACTGAGTTGGTCACTATGGTTCCCTTGCCGATTTTGCTCCCCCACTAAAGTTCCAGTGTGTACTCAGTGGGAGCTGAGCCTAGTCATCTGCATCTGCAAGGAAACCAAGCATGAAAATTTACACCTGAAAGGAACTCAAAGAACACAGATACTGTCACTCTTAGTATCTGACCTTAAAAATTATGAACATCTACTTTGTGTGTTCATAAAAACTTAATGCACACTACTAAAGAAGACATGGTGCTCAAACAGATGTGTGACCTACAGAAAGTTGAAAGGGGTATTTGAATTAAATACAGAGGAAGGACCAGGGGACCTGCCCTTCACTTATATAAGGAAAACAGAGATAGTGGCTGGAATCCTTTTGTGCTGACAGAGTACATTCTGCAATAGGGAACAGTGAAGAAGACACAATGCTCAGTGGCCCTTGGCAAGGGTGCTCAAGGGCCTTCAGCTGTGTCTTTCCCAGGCAGCCATGGGTCCTGGACTGGAGATGGGTGTGAAATATCAGAGCTGCCATCCACCTCTCATCCCAAACACCTGAAAAGCTGATCAGATTAATGAGGCTTCCAAGTAGATTAGAAGCACTTTCTGGGTACATCTCCAAGATCCCAGTACTTTCTATCTGTTGGCTCATTCCTGAAATCCCTCCACCATAACACTTCTCATTCTAAAAGTACTTTGCTATTGAAATTAAATGGAACCACCAAGAGTTCAAGAGGGAGCACACCTCCCTTCTGATTCTGTTAAAGAGAAGTACTGAGGAGGCAAAGCTGAAGGGGCGGGGGGCGAGCTAGGGGAGTGAAAGAGGGCAGCCAAAGGTGGGATTGGAGAAAATGGCAAATGGAACACACAGCATCTTTCCCTGGGGTGGCTCCTATTGTCATTCTCATTAGGTAAGTGTATGTAGAAATGTGGTGTAAAAAAAATAAAAAATTATTTTACAGCTTTAGCCACTCTCTAGAAATACTTCATAATTTATTATTTATAGATAATTGCTGTAGTTCGAATAGATCCCACGGAGTACACGTGTTATGTCGGCAAGTTTGAACTCAGAAACTTTATTTTGTAGTCTTAGGAATTGCAATGTGGGAGACCTGGGTTCAGATACTTCGGAATCACTGTTCTAAGGCAGGCAGAAGTAGGAGCTCATGTAGGCTACAGTAGATTGAGAAGGAGCAGGGCCGACATGACTCATAGAAGATAAAGAAAAGATGATAGCATAGAATTGTGCATGACCAAAGAGTCTGACAACCTCTTGATGAACACCTGGACTCTCTGGGCACAATGTAATTTGCTGGTATTTCGGTCATTCCAGATGCTTGTAATGAGAAGATTACCAAAGTTCACTGTCCAGGCCTCAGCTGGACCTGTGCTCAAAGCCCCCTTTGCTAATGGACCCCAGGACTCCATTCCAGTGTTGCTTTCATCCAATTTTCCTTCCATTTTCACTGTTGGAAACTTGATTCCCAATGTAACAGTGTTGAGAGGTGGGATATTCAGAGGCGATGAGGTCATGAGCAGATGCATGTGATTATGTGGGGAGCAGGTAGCTGTCCAGAGACTAGGTATGGAATGAAAGCAACTTTGGCCACCTCTTGCTCCTGTGCCCTTTCATCTTCCAACACTGGACACCATGGCAAGAAGGCCCTCGTCAGAGGTAGACCCCTCGACCTTGGACTTCCCTCATCCAGAATTGTCAGAATAAATTTATCCCCTTTATAATTTACCCAGTCCATGGTTTCTGTTGCAGCAGCACAGAATGGACCAAGGCAATAATCGCTTCTCCCCCTTGTCAAACGGGTTTTCTTGTAGAGTTTTCATCTTAGAGATTTTACTAATTAAGATAAATGGACAATTAACATCTTGGCAGCAAAACTACTAGTTATTTATCTTTGTATCCCAATTCCTAAATCAGGGCTCAACATTATCAATTATTTCCTGTATATTTTCTTGAATGAAGGTAACAAAAACTTCTATTACAAGTCTAAATGATTTATTGGTTAATTTGAGAAGGGATTTAAGATGACTTACACAAATTCATTCAATAAGTGGTAACATCAAATTTTAAAAACATTATAAAAACATATTAGAAATAAAGTAAATGAAATAATGTTATATAGCATATATAAAATTGTTTAAACTCTACAAGACCTCCTTGTGTAGTTAGTATACCACCAAAAAGTTAAGTCTGTTTTAAACCAGGGTAAAGCAAATATTCCAAAATTCCAAACTCCTCAAGTATCATCCTAACCTTAGAATATAATTTCTAGTATGTGATTATGCCTTTTAAAAAGTATTTCTCAATTGTCTGCTTTACATGAATTTTGTAGTGTAAATTTGAATTATCACAGAAATTTTTCTTAGACTTGTGATGGCATTAAAATAGCTTTTTAGTTCTTAAAAAACATTAACAAGAAAAGCTCAATTATGTGAACATGGCTGAGAGCACCCCATGTTCATTCTGGCAAGCACCATGCAGCATCTCCAAGGAGCACAACACCTTTCACGAAGTATGAGAAACTGTTCCTTGGTCCTTGGATGCAGGTCCCTTAGTTTCCGACATCAATTTGTTTTTCTTATCCTTTCATGTGGAAACTCTCCCCGCAAGCTCTCACGAGATAACAATGACCCAGGGATGTATCTTCCTAGAACATTATAAACAAATAAAGCTTCTTTCACAACCCTTGTTCTTCACTATTTAATTAAAATGTTTTCTCTTTCATCATAGAAATGTTTACGTCCTAACCTCTTAGCCTCATTGTTACTTATAGTTTGGTTTTATTTTGAAATAGAACTTGTTTTTCTCTGTGTTTTGGACAGGAAGGAGGCATAACACATGGGTACCTATCAGCCTGGCCCAGCAAAGAATTTTTAAGGGAGCATCTTTATCTCTTTGTTACCCAGTGCAGAGAGTTGGTGGAACACATAGGGAGAACTGCAGAGTAGACCCAGGCACGGATTCTACTTGTTCATCCTGAGGAACAATAGGCCTGATTGAGAGTTTTGCTCTTCCTCGTGTGCTAGCCTCACATCAGCTCCTGCAATTTTCTTACAACTTACTGCCTTCACCATGTGGGTTGCCATAGCAAAACATCATAGACCAGGTAACTTACAAACAACAGAAATTTATAGATTGTGGATCTGGAGGCTGGAAGGCAGAGGTCAGAGCAGCAGCCTGGCCATTTCTGACAAGCTTACTTCTGTTTCTCAGACCGCCTGTTTCCCCTCGTGGCTCAACAGGGCGTCAGGAATAAGTTCCCTTGAGTGTTTTTGGACAAGAGCGCTAATCCCATTCATGAGGATCCCACCCTCATGACTAATCACCTCCCCAAGGCCCATTTCCCAATCCTGTCACACCAAGAATTCAGTTTTCCACGTGTGAATTTGGGGTGCAGAAGCATTTGTTGCTCATCTGTGCCGACTCTGCGGGTTCCCTCATGCCAGGTAATCGCAGCACCTGTGGAGTGGAAAGCAGCCCTGCTGTTCTGTCCTCCCAGGGCCCTGCCGCACACCCTGCCTCCGCCCAAGGCAGGGGAGATGCTGAAGGGCACTGTATAGCTAAGTGGCTCCGAGAGGAATGTGCCTCCAGAAGCAAAAATGCGCCCCCACCCCATCCCACCAAACCTTCAGGAGAAATGCAGCCTGCAATTTCAAGTCCCAGGTCAGACTTCTCACCTACAGAAAGATGATAACTTTGTGCTGATTCAAGGCAGCGAGTCCAGCAGTTTGCTTTACTAGAACCTAAGAGAAGGACCATGCTAAAACGAGTGTTAGAGGAGTGGGAACTTGCCAGTGTTCCTGAGATGTTTCCAAGCTAGGAAGGCATGTTTTGTTCCTCACACCTGCCATTCCTTTACCACTTGTGCAAACCAGCAGCTGAGCACTGAGCACTGTCTACTGCCCACACAGGGCACTCCTTTATGGCATTGGCAGATGTGACTCATGAGCGCTTGAGTTCAACCAGGGAGTTAATTCTTGAAGCCATGCAACAGCCTGTGTGTTGAATAGAAGGGGTTAGGTAACGGTGTACAGTTTTATTTCCTTGCTAATAGCAACTTGTAATCAAAGAAACAGTGAGATGTCTAGAAGCTCATGTTTTTCTTTAAAGATTTTGCACTGCATTTGTAAGACTGACGGACAGCCTAAGTCAAGGAGGAAGTTATATTTTCCAGGATTCCTGTTATCACTTACATTTTCTAAAATAGCATTATTTCCTTTTTGACATGTTTATTATTTCTTTTCCTTCCAATAAAATAGTTCAGACTTACAGAAAAAGCATAAAGTAATAAATAATTTTCAAATAGCTGCCACTACCAGATAAAGCATTGAAAACATAATAAGTACCATTGAGATCCTCTGTCCTTAATCATAGTTTCCCTTCCATATACTTCAAAGGGAATATCTATGTTGAAAATGTCATGTATCATTAACTTGCAGATCTTTATAGTGTATTGTATTTATCAAACATATAATACACATAAACCTGTATAGATATAGAGGTAGAGTATGGTTCTTGGTTTGTGCAGAAGTAGATCATAAAAATGGATGTGCAAATTGAAACCATTCAAACACTATTAATAATCAGTGGCTGAAATTCATAAACAATCTTACTGTAGATGAATTTATAATAAAATATCAGGAAAACTAATAATTTGGGCACACTGAATTTTAAAGCACTGGAAACACCAAGATTAAAGCATTTTGTTTCCATGTAAGACCTGCCCAGAAGGAGCTGGGGCACTGTTTCTCCTCCCCTTCCCGCTGTGACTTCCACTGAGGACCTAGATGCCCCTTGTGCTTCTTTCCAAGTCTGGATCCACTTCCAGCATTTTGTCCTTTTGTTGATGTCACAAAACGCCTTGACATAGTGACATAGCCCCTCTGCTGTGAAGGGTGGCAATGTCACTTCCTCTGCTGCATCATCTGTCCTTTCTCACCATGATGACTTTTCTCCTCATGTAGATTAGTTCCCTTGATTGCTCTGGCTGGAGACTCTGAGCTTCTTAAAAGATGGCAAGGTTGGCTGATTCTTCTGCAACCCCCTTTGGGTTCAACTCAGATTCCACTTCCTGCATCAGCTATCTTTTGTCTTTTGATCTGCTTTCATTTACCAATTCCCTTTCCAGTGTCCCCTTTTCAAGATGTCACTTAGTCTCATCACTGAGAAACAAGGTGACACAACCACAAGTCTTACTCTCTTTGAAAATAATAGCATATGTGCAGCAGCCAGTCCTCAACAGAATTTGCAAGACATGAGTGCTGGTCACTGATCATGATGCATCTCTATTTATGCCATGTTTGTGGACAGGAGAGCTAACAATAAAACTTGAACATTGTTCATAGGCTTAGAGAATTTGTGTATAGTGCAATTACTCAGGCTGCATATAATTTGATGACTGAAATTTGGATCACATTGGAGACTGGTGTATTTCACTAAACCATAAATCTGAAATGTATATCAGACTATATAAAGCAAGGACTCCTGTGTGTGTGTTGCATATCTCTAAACTTTAAATAAATGCCATCACATAGTACATATCCTTTCACAAAGTTACTTTTTCATTCAAAAAATATTTCAAGATGTATTTATATTGATGTCTGCAACTGAAGTTCATTACATTTTTCTCTTTTGTGGTATTCAATTCACATACCTATACTTCAAGTTATTTATATATTCTTTTGTAAAAATTTATATTACTTCTAGTTTTTTTTTATTATTGCAAGTATTATGCCCCTGAGAGTTCATCTATTGCTTCCATGGAGTTATACATAAGAATTTCTCTAAGATAACTTTATCTAGGAGTAATTACAAGGTTTTGAACTTTATTAGATACTTTCAAATCATTCTACCAATTTACATTTCCAAATTTTTAAAAGTTGTTTTGGCTCACCTTGTTCAATTAATACTGACAAATTCAAAATCATCCATGTGATAATACAAACTAATGAAGATGAACTTTGGATTTTCTTGGCTCATAGTGATATGGAACATATTTTCATGTTTCTTCAGATATGAGTTGTCTCATTTGTATCTCTTATAATTATACTGATGTATATTAATTTATGTACATCAGTTTATAATTTGTACACTTTGTAGTTTTCATCTCCAAGTCTCTGTTTTTGAATTTTCATTTGGATTATGATGTATTTTGACATCCAGGAGATTTTAATTTAATTAAAATAATAGAACATAACACAACATATCATTTTTTTAGTTGATATGTTGTGCCTTGTGTCACAAAAAATATTATCTTGGGCTTCATACCATAGTGACAATGTCTTTTTTCTTCTAAAAGTCTTAATTTTTTTCTATATTTAGGACATTATTATATGTGGGAAGGATCTATCTTCTTATTTTTAATGTGCATAAAACCAAATTTTCTATCATTGAACATTGGGAGAAAAATCTTCTGTCCACTGACCATAAAGCCACCTCTGTATCAAGGCAGAATTTTAGATTATAGCAGAGTTGACCAGAAAGTGCAGATTCCCCATTGACCCCACCCCCCACATGCACAGCCTCCCCTGATATCAACATGCATCAAGTTTTTACACACGAAAGCGTCTTGTGCTGGCTCCAGATTTTCCCTTGGCCATATTGTCTATGTTGCACAAATCTCATTCTACATTAATATTATGTCTTTATAATGGAACTTGATGTTTCATGAAATTAGTCTCTCCACATTGTAGATGTTTAATAAAGTTCTTAAAATCCACGTACATTTTTCTATTGTAAATAGTATCTTTTAATAAATTGTAATTTCTGACAATTGATAGTATATAAAAGATAGTTTGGGTAGTTTGAAATAGAACTCACATGCATATCCACCTAACGTGTACAAGTCAAAGGCCTGGTGTGCTTTTGAAACATATGTTAATATAATCCTATAGTAAGAATTCTTTGTATTTGGCCTCTTTCACTCAACATTTTGTTTCTGATTCCCTCAGGTTGTATTGTAGCTATTTCCATTCATTTTTATGGCTGCAGAGCATTCCACTGTATAAATACAATGCCACTTATACATCCAGCTTCCAGTCTGGGGCTATTACTGGTTATACTTCTTCATTCTGTAATATCCCTGGGCTAATTTTAATTCTTCCCAACATTCTAGAGAGTATTTTATTCTTATGTTTTCTACTTTTTCATGCCTGTTCTATAAACATTTAAATTTTTTGTTTTATATTTTGCTTATAAGTATTCCATTATCTTGAGTGTCTAGGGTTTTTCTCTGACATCTTTCTGCAGTGATTTCTTTACTCATTTGTAGTATTTTTATCCTTTTGTTTATCCTTTGCACTCCTTGATTTGCAAGGCTACTGTAAACATGGTTCATGTGGATCTTGTCTTGAGAGTGTTTGAGTCCCCTTTAACCAGGCACTTTGATTCTCAATCTGGATTGAATTTATGTTCATCTCTTGGATCCTTAATGTGAATTCAGGCTGTAGACCTACATTTTACTGGCCCATGGTTAGGAGTTCTCAGGGGCAGATTGCTTATCCAGGGTGCTGTCATCACTATTGCCTGAGGCCAGCAGTCAGCTGTTTCTTAGTCCCACCTATCACTGAAGACTTCCAGGAGTCTCAGCTCAGGGCAGTATCTAGATTTCTGCACCCCACCCTGGAGACTATTTTTCTGAATAGAAACAAAATCTCCTAAGTGAATTCAAAGTCAGTGCCATGCTTACCAAAAATAGAGCATGAAGCATTACTCCCTTTTAGTTATCAAGGATTAATTAGGCTTTTATTTTGTTATGATTTCCAAGTGTCTGATATCTAACTTCTAACTTTAAATATCAGCCTATTATAAGTGCCTCTTTTGCCAATATGATTAACACTACAGTAGTACTTTGGGGATAAATGGAGCCTATCTGTAGGAAATGTGGCTGAAAGTGGAATTGCTGGGGCAAAGGTAGAGAAATCCTCATTGTCTAAAGTTCTGTCATATCTTTGCAGTCTCCTTGTGTACACTGTGATGATGCCATGCCTGTTTTGTTTTCCCACTCTCTCCCTTCACTCAGTGTTCCCCCATTCTCCTTGTCTTTGTTAACTAGATAATGGGAAACTGGCAGCTTCTCATATTTTGAATTTGCTTTTCTCTTATTGTACATGAGTGGGAAGAGTTAGCTCTAATTAAATGCACAAATAGTTCGTAGCCTGGCAGGTTCCTGGTGAAGCAAATGTGTGGTATCCATGAAATTCAGAAGAAACTTGTGAAATGCACTTTTATTTGTATTCATCCCCACCCCAACATAATGACGACAGAAACTCATTCTCCAATTGACCTTATTCAAGGTAAGAGAGGTACTGTTTCAGTGTGTTGGTCTCAAGGACTTCCCTCCATGCAGAATAATTAGTGGAACTAAAATATCACTGAAGCTCAAAGTTAGCAGATTATGTGCTATCAACAGTGAATGCCCAAGAGATCCACGATCCAAGAACTTAAGTAGAGGTGTTATCTATCATTATACTTGAAAGAAGCCAAAATATGTTGTGCTCACTGCATAATTCTTAAAAACCCATTCTTTCAAAATGGCTACCATGGTCCTGGGTATCACATGGAGAGGGAAACACAGTATCTAGCAGGGAAAAGAGAGAGATTATTACTTTACTGTATCCCTATATTTAAAGTAAACAAAAAAAGCAAACAAAAAATTCACTCTCTCAAAGCAGATCCCTTTTGTATATCAGTGACTAGAAGAATTGCATCATATGCCAACCCCTAGATTATTGGTGTGATGAATAGAATTTTCCTGACTACCTGAGATTAATCTATTTATGTCCATGACTTATAGGTTTCATAGCAAAGGAAGATGTAGGAATAGCGATTGGTGAAATTCATACTAGCATCTAATGCAGACAAAAAAAATACGATGATCATATGGTTTATAATAAAGGTAAGCAACACCATGAGTGGAATGGACCACTGCAGAATTCCTTGCTAGCACTTCCTTACACAAAATTAAATCACTTAGAAAATGAAGGACTGTAATCATGGAAACAAATAGTGTTGACTGGTATAGTTTAGCACAAAGGAATTAACCATGGTTTAGGTTTTGAGCCTTATATGTGATGATACTTAGAAGTATATTTAGAAACATTTCCAACCAAAACTCCTGAAACCAAGCATTTCTTGAAATAAGAAAGTTTGCTGAACCATTCCAGATGTTAGCCACAAAAGATCTAGGTAGGTCCTGGGACAAGTTTCTGCAAGTTCCCAGCAGCCCCACTAAAAAGCAGTTGGGGAAATGTCTGCAGGATCTGGGAATGAACCACCAGCATTTTTAAAATGAGTGCTGGAGAAGGAAGGCATGAATCATTTTCATTGCAATCACATTGGCTCTGGAGAAGAGGGACAGGTTAACCTGAAGCAGGAAAGTTTGAGGAGAGGACTATAAGGCATCATTCAGTGAGCTTTGCATAGTTTAGGAATGGAATTGTTTCCTTTCACATGAACAACAATAAACTTAACAGATATACTGAGATAGGGCATTTGATGAAAGTCAAATCTATTATTCCTTACTGATAGACATCTGGCAGAGATCCTAATCACCATCACCATAACTTTGCCCTATTTCCCTAAGTCCACATCAAACTCTACTGGTTAATGGAATACCTTAGCCAAGAGAGATACTCTGTTATTCCCCAAATGTCATCAAAGCCTAGAGTTGATCAATTTTCCCACAACTCTTCTTTGAACATGAGCTGCTGCTGGGGTTTGGGTGTGTAAAGAGATCAGGGAGCAAACTGTTTTGAAACCCATTGGTGAAACACTGAGAATCCACTTGGCTTGGCTGGGAGACCTCAACAGAGGCTGTAATTAAAGAAAGCAAATCCTGCCTGCTTGAAGAAGGCGAGCACCCAATCAGGAAACAGCCGCCAGTTGCAGACTGTGACACTGTGCTGGAATGGGGCCAGACCTCAGTCTGAGGGCTGCTCACACCAGTGAAGGAAGTCCAACCGAGAGCCAGTTTGAGTAAAGAAAACCAGAGATGGTTTATTTTTTTGTGGGAGAAGTTCTTGTGAGACAGATGTTAGTACCAGAATTATCTCTTGTAATTTATTAATATTGAGGACCCCCAGTATGCCCTTGAGGTTTGACAAGCCCAGGTAGCTTGCTTTCCAAGAGAGAACACTTATTTGTCACACACTGTTCAGGGCTGCTTATACATCTGCTGGACAAATACTTGCCCATAAGCAAGTGCCCCTTTAATTTGTAGAGCACCCGATAGTGTTTGCTGTGAAGATGGCAATAGCAGCCTCGTCCTTTGCTTTAATGCATCAGAAGTATAAGGGTGTCCTCCGTGCTGAGTTGGCTCCCAAGGCTTCCTTTGTGTCTCATCCAACCCAGCACAGAGAGGAAACAGCTCTCTGGCCAGAGGGTGCATTGGGCTCTGCTTACAAACCCAAGGACACCAAGAATTCTGGGGGAGGAACACCCAAATCAGGAGGGTGGCATCAGCAAACCCCCATCACAGAGCATGTGCTTTGCTGTCACCCTTGCAGGTGACCACAGGCCAGACGTGCATAGCCTTCAGGCCTCCACATGCTCCAGCATCCAAATCCCTGGCCAGGGTGCCAGCAGACCTGAACCCCTCAGGGTCTGTCTCCAAGTCTCCCTTAACCATCTGGAGATCCCTACATGCACAGCTTTCTTCCTCAAATTGGCCTTCCACTTCAGAGACAGGTCCTTCTGCCTGCATTTCGCTTCCTGCCTGTGTTTTGCTTGAAAATTGATTTTTTTCTGGCATTTTAATCTACAACACAAAGAGATTAATAAGCAGATTTCAAAATGAAAGTTTCCAGGTGACAGATCTCAACCCCGTTTTGTAGATCTGGTGGATTAGGATACGTATTTTCAGTATTTTAGGAGCTCAGATTAAATTCTTTCCAATTCACCAACCCAACTATATCCAAAAACATGGTATTGGAGCCTAATAAAAGGGGCCATTTGCCTCTGATTCCAAGCTTTCCTTATAACTCTGTTTATAAGAAAGTTTTCTGAAGCCAGGAAACTTGACAAGCTTCATGACTACTTTGTACAGTTCTGTTTATTTTGAGCTCCAAATGTAAAAAAATAAAAATAAAAATAAATAAAACAAATTTTAAATCACATCCTGTGATGCAGGCACCAGTTGTGAATGAAGCCCCCCAGCATCTGGCGCCGGCTTGCGCCTCTCCACTGCAGAGGAACCAGCGAAGCAGTGCCTTCCCTCCTGAGGATTCTGTTTACCCTACAGGCTCTCACCTCCACACGGGGACGATGCCAGCTAAGACACATCTGTGCCCCTGCACCAGCCCTGGTGCCCAACCTGTATTGGTTGAACCCTTTTGATGGCTTTGACATGACCTTCCCAAGTGTGCCCCTTTCCATTGTGGCTGTTTGGTACTCTCTCTGCGTGGGTGTCCCATGGAGTTCCAGCCACCCCACTTCTACATATTATCACTCCTTAGCTGCATTCACATCACACCAAGCTTGCCTAGCTTATCTGGGAAAAGCAGGTGAGGAGAGGCCGAGGTGGACCAACAGCAGAGAGCAGCAAAACCACAAGGGTTCACGAGACAAACTGCTCACCTAGCGAGGTTTCTTTGCCTTATTGCCAATAATACATGCTCATTGTAAGAATTTTGGAAAATAGTTTAATGAAGGAAAAATTTACCATGATCATACCATCTGGGTAACATTTGGTATACTTGTAGTAAGAAAATTTCTGGTTGTCAAGTAGGAGGTATTTTTTTTCTTAATCACATAGATTTTTAAATACTCTTGGGCCCTATGTTAGAGCCCAATTTAATTTAAATGAGAGAATTCTAAGTAGAGTGGTATTTGTAAGACATCAGTTCTTTCCCTCCTTCAGCAGATTTGTTGAATTATTTGGGTTTCTTGACTGATAGGGGCTAAGAATAGGAGCATACATACCCCTTTCATCATTCTCAGAAAGAGGCAATTCTTATTCATTTGATTTGAAGAGAGATGTTTGGGAAAGATATTTCATCAAACCCAATTCATCTATCATGCATTGTAACCATCCTGGACGCGGGTCAAAGGATCTCTTGATAGATGGTCAGGATAAACACCATCAGCTCAGCCACAACCCTGCCCTGCGCTCAGTGTCAATGCTTCTCGTCTGCATGAGATTGCCCAACTTGGTCACTGGAACATAAAAGAGGGAAATGAATGTTTTCCTAAGCAATCTGTCAAAGTGTTGTGAAATCAATTGCTGTTATCACCATTCATCTGCCCAACAAAGAAACCACATTCTAGTAAATATTTCAAAGTGAAACAAATGTAGCAGGGCTAATAAAATTATAGACATTTCTTTTTTAAATTTTTTTGTAGTTGTAGATAGACAACATGCTTTTATTTTATTTGTATTTTTTTATGCATTGCTAAGGATCAAGCCCAGCACCTCACAGCTAGACAAGTGTTTTACCTCTGAGCTACAGCCCCAGACCACATTAGTACACACATATACACATAAATATTCACATGGAAATTGGGGTGGGTAGAATGTTTTCTTACTATTCTGTACAAAGGCAACTTGTGTTAAAATCATAGCAACTAAACAAAGAAGACCAAAAGGATATTCACAGCATGAATTAAAATGAAATCTTAGGTTGGTTCCGCAAACTACAAAACTTGGCTAGAATCTCTTCTGTAAGCATATTCTAATTTTAGAATGTAACTAGTAACTAGTATCTGACCAGAACCTATACTAGTTGAGATTTTAAATCCACTGAAAGAAGAGGATGAGATGTGGCTAGTGGTAGAGCATTTGCCCAGCATGTGCAAGGTCCTGAATTCAAGCCCCAGAGGCAAAAAAATAAATAACAAATAAAGTTCCTAAGACACTATTTGGTTTGAAAAGAGTGTTGTTAAGACTTGCTACTATAGAAGTTAATAAAAAATGTCTACTTGGGTTACTATGATTTAAAAATTGACAGTGGTAGAGTCCAATGAATGACGTAAATTATAATCCATTTAACCTTCTTTCAAATACACAGGATATTTTTTAAAATTGTTGCTTCCAGACAGGTGAAAGAATGCCTGGCCAAAGAAAGATTTGTCACTCACAAATTCTAATGGTCTAAGTTTTTTTGTTTTGGTTTGATTAAGGGCCATTACAGGTGTTTTTTATATGTTTGTTTGTTTCTTCCTTTTTCTTAACTGTTCCTGTGCAAGACTTTATAAGACACAAATGCTTCCTGTCCAAACTCAGTGGAAAGTCAGAAAGAGACACACCCCCACAGACTCAGTGCCTTCCAGCCACTCCAGTGGCTCCGCAGAAACTATGTTTTTCATCACACTGGGGAAAATAATATGATTGGGACCTGCAATTTCTGACACCAATCTCACATCTAATCTCGGTAGCTTTATGAATATCTACAAGGGACCCAAGCCTTAATTGAAACTGATGCTAACTATTGATTTATTGAGCTGTTCTCACCAGGTAGTTATGAGCCTCTGTAAATAAGGGCTGATGATAGTAATGGTCAAGTTCCCATGATTTCTTAATGTCAGTTTGTTTATTTGTAATATTTATGATTACAAGGTAGAATCTAGTGAGTGTCTGAGCTGGGGGCAGAAAATTCATTTATAAAGGATGAAAATAAGTATAAGCATGTTGTTGGTTGAATTTTCAAGAACATATTTCAAGAGCCAAGTACTAACGGCCATGGAGAGAAAAAATTAATCACACAATGAACCAGTCATAGAAAACAAGGAAGAGAATGGAACAGAGATAAGTGGCCATGAGGGATGTCTGTTTGACCCTCCTTGAACATTCAGGGGAGGCTGGGAGAGGGAGGCTGAGGCTTTCTTTACCTAGTGGGGAGAGTCCCTGGAGCCAGGACTGCAGTCTCCAGGAGCATCCTCCACAGTGTTTTCTGACCTGACCTTTGTCAAGGGCATGAGTGTCCCCCGACTCATCTTTGGCATGAGGAGAGGTGGGTTCACAGAGCAAAGCCCCAGACAATGCCACAGGCTGGGATTCTAGCTGACATTTTGGTTTGTTTTTCTGAACTGAAGACTGTGAAGGGAAGCAGGCCCCCTACATTTATCCCTTGAAACTGATCCAAAGCTCCTAAGAATCTGAAGACCAGTGAACTCAAGGCCCCTTCCAAACTGATAGTTTTGTGAAATCATTGATTGGCATTCTCCGCATGACTTTGGGGATGGCATCCTTTCCCCTCTGGGCTCTCCACCTCACCTTCCCCACACCGTGGTGCAGTCTGCAGGAGGGCAGGGCTCTGGGTAGCTAATGAGTTTGCACACAGCAGGGCCCATATTGATTCCTCATGGTGAAAAAATGATTTTATGAAGAATCCCTACTGCACTTTCTCAGCATGGCGCTCACATCCACTCAGCCTGGGCCTCGTCTTCTGGGTCTCCTAGAGGACACCTGCATCAGCCCTCAAGACCCAGGCCCTGGCCACTGGGCGTCCGCCCAGAGGCAGAAGCTGGCAGGTGGAAACGCTGTTCCTCTTGCCTACTGTCTCCTCCTGAGTCTTCAGCATCTTCTTTTGATCTCCTCCACTGAGAGAATTCTTTACCTTTCTGAGAAACTAGAAGCCAAAGGACAGGACGTAACTGTAGCTGCCATCCTGTCGTGTGTCCTGCTATAGCACCAGTGCATCTGCCAGCTGTCCACCGGGATCCTGCCGCTTTTGAAGGCAGGGGCTGCTTTAATTCTTTAAATCTTTACAAAAAGCTCCCTTCCCAAGAAAAGGGAAAGGAAGTTCTCCACTCCATACTGAGAATACAGAAAACGAGAGCAATTCATCTCATTGTTATCACTAGTCTCAGATTAACTGCATTTCCAAGTTTACTACATATCTATGTGGCCTGGGATGGCATGTTTTCCCCCAAAATATATAAAACAGCAAAACAAAAGCACAACTTGTGATTTAGGAAAATAGATGACTGGACTTTTGAACTTTTACTATCATATTCTCCCTGTTCTGATAAATTACCTTTGAGAGTTCACATTAATTTTGGTCAAGAAATATACTTGTGGGCTGGGGCTGGGGCTCAGTGGAGAGTACCCACCTCACTCGTGTGAGGCACTGGGTTCAATCCTCAGCACCATATAAAAAATAAATAAATAAAGATATTGTGTCCATCTACAACTAAAAATAATTTAAAAAACAAAAAGAAATATACTTGTGAAAGCCACTTAGTTGATCTCATTCATTTAGTTTTGTAAATTGGAAGGATTTAAAGGAATAAAGGAGGAATGAGTTCTGTGAAGGTGAACCCCACAGTTTCAATGAAACTATATTTTTTTTCCGTTGGATGTATTTATTATTTGCCTAAAACCCACAGAATCTGGCTGAAGCTAAAGCAAATATATTTCCCTTATTAAAATAAACAACTTTAATTGCCTTCCTTCAAACTATTATAACACACAGTGTGTTTGTTTGCCAAGGTAAACATGAAAAAGAAACCTGGCATGACTAATGCTAGCATGATTAAAGAAAAACCTAAAGGTCAAACACCAGAATGGGGTAAATCCCAGGCAATACCTAAGAACAGGTGCCACTCTAAGCTGAGTGTGTCCATTAATGAATTGATTATTGAATAAGGTCTTGCATTTCTCCTTCTCAACCTTGTGCCCACACTTGTTAATCAGGAATGCACCACATTTCAATTAGTACTTATTTTATTTCTCTGCCTTCTGTAGACTTGAGTGGATTTCTAACAATAAAACTAGAAAGAAACATAATGGCAAAATGAGTGGACAAGCAGTTTCACAATTAAGATTGGGTGACTTTTTTTTTTTAACTTAGTCTCCTACATGTCCACTCAATGAAATTTATCAAGCACACAGGAAGCGCTGATTGGGTGCCAGTGAGTCAATGGGTATTGGGGAAGCCCAAGAATAATAAGACATGCTCTCTACCCTAAAGCACAGATTGTTTAGAGGCAAGACAATCTTGTCAATAAGCAAGCAAAGGAAATGTGAGCCTCGCAGTGGTGGAGGTGGGCAGGGCTCCAGAGGAGACCGTGTTCAGGCTGTGTGAGTGGGAGGCTCCAGGAGACCTGGCCAGAGCCTTTGATGCTGTGTCTTGCCAGATGACCGGGCTTTCCAGAATGCCAGTGGCAGAGGCAACCCCTGACTCCCGAGGAAGCGAGGGCCTGGTGCTCCTTCCATCCACCAGATGAGGAGCATCCCTGCCGTCTCTACACACATGTGAGCGAGCGAGCAAGCCCTGGGTCCCGCGGGTGTCAGGTCACAGGTGCCTGCAGAGGGCCTGGAATAGAGAATACAGATGGGGACCAGGCAGGTGCCCAAGTGCAGCAAGGCCACCACCTCAGACCTAGAAAGTTACCACAGCCTTCCCAAAGACTCAGGTGGTTCCCAAGCTGTGCAGATGCAGGGTGGAGGACAGGGGAGGCTAAGGAAGCAATCAGACATGCAGTCACTGTCACAGGGCCTTCAACCCCTGCCTCCTCTGCGCTGGGAAGGAACAGAAAGGCTCCCTAGGGCTTTGAGGGTGCCTCCCTGGGCCTCTCCTTCCCCTCACCTGCTGTGCATTCCCACACTTCTCCTGGTCACTCCCTCTTCAGGTGCCTCTGCCCCAGCCTGATCCACATGTCACAAGAACTCACCAGCTTGTCATTAGGGTTCTTTAAATGAGGGCTTTTTTGTTCTGTTTTGCTTTTTTGGTACTAGATTTTGAACCCAGGGATGCTTTACCACTGAGCTACATCCCTAGCCCTTTATGATTTTGTTCTGAGACTGGCGTTTTGGAGACAACAACAGGAGGCTGGGTTTCACTTTGCCTCTTTCATAAACAATAGATCATATTCTTGGAATAAGATGGCCTGTCATAACAGCATTCAGCGACACACAGCATCTACACAGGTAGCCAGCATGGCTTCCCCTTACAGAATGAGGGATAACTTCCATGGCTGTGGCGATGGGAAGACCTGCACCCTTCCAGCATATTCCATGTTGGTTCAGTTGGAGCTGCCCTGATGTGTCCATGTTGGTTGGTTGGTTGGTTGGTTGGTTGAACCTTCTTACTGCCCATGGAGCACTTTAGTAGTTTTTAGTGAACTCTGCCAATGGCTGCCTGGTGTCTCTTCTCACATCCACACTGTCTGCTAGGTCATTGGCACTAGGGAAGTGATGATGGGAACAGGTATTTGAAAGCTTGATTGCAAGCAACAGCTTCTTCACACTTCAAATCTGAATATGAAGCAGACTCTCCTGAAAGGTGGCGGTGACCCTGCCCGGGCAGCTCCTTTAAGTCTCCATAGCCATAGCAGTAACCACTGGGGACCAATGTGTCCCATCACTTCTTGGTTTCACGGGTAGCTATCCCACCCTTCCATCACCAGCATCACGCAGCGCTGCCATCAGGATATTAGGTTAGAAAACTGAGACAAGTTGTTCTAAATCAAATCTCAGCTCCATGGTTCCTTTGAAATTGCCCATTCTCAATATTCCCGATGTATCTGTACCCAAAAGTGAAGAGAAGAGACAAATATCTGTTGAGTAATGCACAAAATACATCATAAACTTGGGAATAATCAACATTAACCATGTTCACCAGAGAGAGATGCTCTGTGACTAAGTTTTACTGAATTTTAATGGCATAATTTTTAGCCCAGAAAGCATGCTCATGTGTGCCAGATTAATGATATAGTTTATGCAGCTCATTGGTCATACTTAAATTAGTTTAAATATTCATCTGTTGTTTTCGTTATGATGAATCTCTGTGTTGCTTTTTTATTCCTCTTTCCCCTGAGTGCTTCCTCTCATCTGGTTGGAGGATGTTTGCCTGAATTTAGAAAGACGCTCTGGCTAACAATGCACCAGGCTGCCGAAGATTAGGGAAGATGAGGCAATCAGGGCTTCATTTCATGCTGCAAAGTGCACACACATGCACGGGCTGCCTAGGTGGAGTCAGTGGGTGCCAGAACAGAGGTCCAGTTTCTGATTCGCTGAAAAAGAAACCAAAGCGTGAGGTTGGGTGTGGTGTGGTAACTGGAAGTCCTCCTTTAAAAATCACACCTCAGGAGGCTTATATACCAACCCCCTCTAAGTTCTCTTTTATGTGCATTTCTAATACAGATTCTTAGTTGGAAATTCCAGGAATTCTGTCTCCTGGAATTTTATGAATTTTTCTCTGGAACAAAAAAAAAAAAAAAGAAAGAAATGCCATAAGAGTAACTTAATGAGACCTTTTATAACACAATGCTGAGATCTTTCAAATTCAGATTAAAGAGGGCTGCACCGGATACTGTTCTGACTGTTTAATCCCTAGCTAGAGAGAACATTGCCTTTTCAAGCTGAGACCTTGAGAGTACAGTTTCCAAATAGTCTACTCCATACTTCTTCCATGTGTGAATTACCCACACGGATCCACCTTTAAAATGTATGCAATGACTTTAATAATGGCCTGCAAATTAATCCTTGGAGAACTGCTGGCTAGATGTAAAATGGAAAATTCTAGAACAGAAATCAGCTTCCTGGACAAATCAACTAATTTGGAAGTTGTGGCCTCACACCAGGCAGACATGTTCTTCGCCTCTTGTTTCCTCCCTTTCCTCTCCACCCAACAGGGAAAACAGAATACGACACACACACACACACACACACACACACACACCTCTAAACACAAAAGTATCTGCACCTGAAACTGGAACCAAAGTGTCTCCAGAAGGTCCATCTCTGGCGACTGCCCTCTCGGTTAGCACCTGAATGAAGAACCTTACTGTAGGAAATCCATCTTGGCCCCAGCATATCAGTGATGCTCTGGGGTGTTCAGCAAGGACCCATATTCTCCTAAAGGTCAACACCCCCTCCAACTCCCAACATTTAACAGTCACCAGTGAACATATTATTACCAGGCTTCTGACAACTAGCTTTTCTCCACTTTATTTGGCCTCACACACACAAACTGTGCAACTCGACTAAGATAACTCTATCATAGCAGGGGATCCGTAAACCACACGCAGGTCCCTACTGTTGGGTAGGGTCATAGGCAGCCATCTTTTTCCTTGGTCAGCCATGCGCCCAGGACTCATTATCATGCCTCTCTCCTCTTTCCCGATCAGAGGGCTTCATTTTGTGCCTTTGAAGCAGCCAGAGAAAAAACAAATTCTTCCTGTTGCCTAAACAATCTAGGGTCACCCTTCCCAAGCTTTCTTCTTTGTAGACTGTTTCACCCCTGCTACCTGTTTTCACTTACTTACCATTCTCTGCAATAACCTGCAGGTCATGATTGAGTTGTGAGTGACCTCCCCCCAAATCCATTCTATCTCACTTCACTGCAAATGAATGAGTGTTTGTAATCATCCAGAATGACAGTAAACAGCAGCATCTTTCCCATAAAGGGATATTTAAAAGCAAATATTTGGGGATATTATATTAAAATATTAAAATGCCTATGTGGCTACATGACAGATTCTAATGTGTTAGAGCCTTGCTAGCATGTTATTCTGTGAAAGTCTCCTTCTAAGAGCCATCAAACTGTACTAATTGCTCCAAAGAAGAACACACAGGACTTTCTGAGCTGAGAGGGAAGAGGTGTGGTGAGGGCAGGCCACTACTGCACACCCCCAACCCTGCCAGGGAAATGGTGGCTGGCCTCAAAATGTGGAGAAAAGGTGGAATTTCTTTGTTTCAGATTATTTCTCAGTGTAAAAGAGCCATTGAATATGTTCTGTGTAGGGAGAATAAAGCTGGAATAGTATAATGAGCCCTGAATTGGGGGTAAAGAGCATAAATAGGATTCTCATCCTGGATCTGACAGGTTTTGTGCTTTGGTATTTATAGTTCTTATTCTTTAAATTCAGAGCTCAGGTGGCAAGCCTCCCACCTCCTATACAACTAGAGAACTCGGTGAGAATACTATGTACCACTGCTGCATTCTGATAAAAGTCAGAGCCTGAATCACCTTATGGCCATCTGACAAGATTTCACAGAGCCTCATGTCGTCAAAACCAAATTTTTTTAACTATTCGAAGCCCACTACATCCTGTACCAGAGTGTTCCTGTCAATACCTGTCATCTGATCTGGAGTCAACAGTCACCATCTTGAGCTTTCTCATCTATCAATAGAGACTTTGATGCAAGCCAAGGAGTTTGTTTGGGCTGACACATCTCAATGCAGCCCTAATTTTTCCCCTGGGTTTTCTGAAGCCTATGTGATATTAGATATCAGGAGACCTCTATGAACTGATTAAAGCATTAGGTGTGTGGTCCACAAAATGGCCCAAATCAGCTCTTCTCTGTGAAATATCTCTTCCTCCAAAGCCTATCCAGGTTAACATCTCATTTTCTCCACATTATGGGGATTTATACATGAAGGTTGTCATGGTAACTGGGTGACAAGTTGCGCTGAGAGATTCTATAGCACTTCTAGGCTTCCCTTGCTATCTGGAATTTTTTCTTCTTTCTCTCAAATATGGTCTACCACAGAATGTAGTTTTGCACTTGTTTTCTTAAGGAGGATATCCAGTTTGGATAGATTATGGATTTATGGAAAGTTACAACTCAAAGAGTTTATAGGCATCATTTAGTCTTTTATTGTTCTGCCGCAGTCCTCCGGCTGCAGCAAAATAACCGGGGGGTGACGAATAACTTGTGTAGATTGATACAGCAGGAGTAGAAGCCGTTTATTGTAGGACAGGAATGGTATTTATACATTCCACACAGCTTATCTTAATTAGCATAAACTAGATACAGCAGTCAACCAATAAGGAATCTCCACACTTAATGGCTGGCTGGCTCCACCTCACAAACCACTCCCCCTGGCAAAATGCCAGGCGCCATCCAGACTTGTTTACAGACTTTAACATTATTCTCCTTGTCCAATGGAAATAATTGTCAGGGAACTGGTTAAAAATACAGATTCTTAGTCTTCTCTAAGAATCTCATCAGAGACAAAAGGAATCTGTATTTTTAACAAACATCCAACCATTCATACCACCAAGCAAGTTTGAAAACACTGAGCTAATCTCATGATTTCCTTTTGTGGATAAGGATGTTCATTTGGTTAAATATGTCACAAGTGAAAAACAGAAGAAAGAGGGAATCTCATAGCCCTGTCAGAATTAATGACCAAAAAGAATTGACTGACACAAGTCAATTATAAAACAGAAATTGAAAACTTTTCCTAAGGTTGAAACACTCACTTGAGCAACTCATCTTCTAAAGCTCTTGATTTTAAGTGATCCTAAAATGACAGGAGTCATCTTCTACACTCTATTTCCTTAACAACACTCTACAGATGACATCCAAGGTTACAAACACTTTCACATGTTTCAGAGGCATTACACTACAGAAAATATGGGAATTTATTTATTTATTTTTTTGCAGAATTTTCTAATTGCACCCAACAATAACTTGCAGGAAATATATGGGCTGGACTTCCAGCTGAGACATTCTAGGTAAATGAAGGAAGTTGTATAACATTTTTAATGTCATGTACCACTAGAAGAGAGCAGTTACGTGGATCCTAAAATTAAAATACTCTAATAATATTTACAATATTCTTTCTGCATACACACTCTAAAACCACTTTGAGATTGATGAAGATACTTACTGTTCCCACCTTGCAATGGATGGCTTTCCTAAATATCAGTACAGCACCTATACTATGTTTAATTATAATTTGAAACCTGCAAGTATAATGTCCTGGCTTTGCTATAATCTCAGGGAAAATATGGCTATATTTTATTTTACCAAGAGAAACTGGTGAGTAACTAGTGCTTTAAAGACTATCCAACGGTTTGATGATAAAAGTCGAGGTACTATTCTCTTAACCAAATATGAAAATATGACCAATTATCTATCTCCAGGGAGTGCTGTGTATGCTTGGCACAATTAAAGTAGGGACAAAGAAGAAGAAGTGTTTGAAATTATTTTTTTAAACATTTTTAGTTTATCTTTCCTTTTTTTTAGTGTTGATTTTATTCTATATTCTTTATTCTATTAATTTATATGTGGTGCTGAGAATGGAACCCAGCGCCTCACTCATGCCAGGCAAATGTGCTACCACTGAGCCACAGCCCCAGCCCTGAAATTATTTTTATAGACTAAATTTGATGTCTTGTTAATATCATAATACCTGCAGATTGGAGAGTAAATGGCCTGTGTGGGACTACTTTTCCTTCTTTTTTGGGGGGGCAAGGGTAGGAGGATGCTAGGGATTGAACTCAGGACCCAGGAATGTTTTACCACTGAGCTACATTGCTTTTTTTTTTTTTTAGACAGGGTCTCACTGAGTTGCTAAGGTTCTCACTAAATCATTGAGGCTGGCCTTGAACTTGAGATCTTCCTGCCTCAGCCTCCCTTCCCAAGTCACTGGGATTACAGGGGGGCACCATGGTGCCCTGCTTCTGTGTGTAACTTGTAACATTTGTATACACCAGGAAAACAGCACCTTCAGAGTCCAGGGCTTTGTATCTGGGTTGTTTTCAAGCTGGAGGAATCCGGCCCAATTAGCAAGTTGTGCCCTTTCTTCTAGAGTTTTTCTTAATCCTCTTTTGACCTCTTTAATTTGAATTATTCAGTGTCATCAACAAAGATTTGACAGTTGGGCCTTAGTGAAATCAGAAACTAGAGTTGCAATTAGTTTCCTAATCATCATGCATATTATTGTTGCACAGGGAAAATATTAGAATCTTATTAAAAGAAAGGGGAATTACTAATGCACTTAATTTGTCATTTTTTTCTATGAAAATACAGAGTTAAAGAGAAGTTTGACTATCTTTAATAGTTTCCCATAGGGATGGCTAAATATAAAGGATTCAGGAATCCAGTGTCAAGAATCGGAGTAACCCAACGTTTCCCTTTCCTGTTTTTCCCCAGAACCAAGTCAGCTACTTAGAGGAGCTCATTCAACACGCCCAGGTCTCAGGGGGTACGTTGCTGCCTTCATTGCTGCAAGTCGACAAATCGCCTGCCATCTGTCTAAGCTGACTCTGTGACTCCAGCAGCAATGCCCGTGGCTTTTCCTAAAGGTCTGAAAGAATTCCTGTGGCACCCTAAGCATCTAATTTAATGCTAAGGAAGGGCTCAAGCTTTGGGGGACATCTGCCTGGTAGTAAAGTTCCAGGATACAGAATACATTGTGCTTTTCTGGGAGTGGTCACGGCTCTGTCCCAGGAGACCCTGACAGTCCATCTAAATCTCACTGAAAGGTCTTAGTGACATCCACAGGGACTAGTGAGGAGATGACACTTGGAGAAGATAATGAAGCAGCAAAGGGGGGCCTAGACTAAGTTTTGGGGTCTCCATGAAACTTGACATCACACCGTAATGTGTGCTCAATGGCCATGTCACCAGTGAGCATAGGGAGCTGCCATGCTGGACTGCAGAAGGTGCCAAGAGAATCCACAGCTCCTCTGCTCTGATCTCTCAAGGTCACAGGAAGTGCAGAAGAGTCCCTGGGACAAAGCTGATAGGGGAAGTGATGTCTGAGGAGTCACCAGGAGAAGCAAGGTCCCACCATGGGACAAAGAAGTGCCCTGAGCCCACACCTTTCCTCTTGCCTTCAGAATGGACAGGGGCCACCCACAGAAGCACTGGGCAGAAAAGAGCCACTAAGGAGCCATGTACCACCATCCATGTGGGGCCAGTGGCAGTTTTAGGGGTTTCCCTGCTGATGATCGCTTTGCTTGTTCTGAGAAATGCCCCCTCAACACACAAAACCTGGTCTTTAATAGGAGGGTCCCATACCATTGGCCCAAAAGTTGACCCTTGATTTTTTTGTGTCATTTTGCTCTGTTCTAGTCCAAGGATTCATAGCAGGTATAGGGTGGTGCCCGATGGATGGCAGCCAAGTTCTGCAGTTTGGGGGACACTGGATCCCAATGCGAGGTGGCCCTCCATTCACCAAGCTCCCTCAAGGTCTAAAATAACACCTGGGTGTGGGTCCCACAGTGGTTCAGACAGTAAGCTCCCTGGACGTGAGAACTCAGGTCTGCGTCCGCAAGCCTGCCAGCACTTCCTCTTGGGTCTCACTGCTGAAGGAATTTTAGAATGCTTTAAGTCTCCCTGCATCACAGTCAGGTAAAATGGCCAGGCTTTCTTCACACCCTGGGAGGGAGATCTGCTTCCCTGACAAATACAGTTACAAAAAAGGAATCAACTGACTCTGCTCTGAAGGCTCTGGATATGGAGACACTGGGCAATTTGGAGGCAGGGTGTGGAGAACAGCTGAACAAAGTACTGGCTGAAGGTCTGCATGCAGAACTGCCAGGTGCTTCCAGTCTCATTCTCACACCACTGGGAACTAGGATGCCTCATAGAATGTGGGACTGTTGACACAGGAAGAGCCTGAACGGGAGACCCACCACGTAGGGATACTGGGCCCAACTGAGGTCAAGAGTGAGGTTCAGGGCCCAAAATGGAAAGTATTTATTGAAAGTTTAAATATTCCCTTCTTTCCCCCAAAACCAGCAACAAAATATATTACTCCTGTGTTCCTTCCCAAGCAGGAAATTAAAGCAAAATCAAACGTAGTGAAATAGATAGCCAAGGATTATCAAACATCAGAGAAAGGCATTCACTATAATGGAAAAGGGTGGGGGTAGGGGCAGGGGAAACAAGAAATTTTAAAAGAAAAGGAAAAACTCTGGAGTAAAAAAAGAATAAAAAGCAGAAACCAGGAAAAAAAAATTCTCTTAAGTAAGTGACACAGACTTGTCTGCCCCTGTTACCATCACTAGCAGGAGAGCAGATGAAGATGATCTAATGGAGACAAGAGACCCACATCTGTCAGGTTGAAGGCAGGAGTCAGGGCATGAATGACTCTTGTGTGGAGGGATTTCTGCTGTGCAGCACCACGCTAGAGGTTTAAAAGGGAACGTTTAAAGTACATCGGTGATCACTCGTCTGGTGTCTCACTGCCAGATCTGGTGTCTGGTGTCTCCCCCACAATCTCTTCATAAGTTAGCTGCAGAATCAAGCCTGGAAGGCAGAGTCCTAGTTTCCAGTCTGATGGGATTTCTACAGTGACCTAACTCCACGAAATGAATGGAAATATCAGGTTTCAGAAGGATTTCCAGTTCCAGAGAGTAAACATATACAGCAAACAAGATCCCTTTCATGTGCTTTTTAGATAGAAATTTAATCTAATATCTAAAATGTAACCACAAGTGACAAAAATTCTAATCACTTTTTTTTAATGTAGAAGAGCTACTTTGAAATGATTTGCTAGGTCTCTAAAACTTTTTCCTAGGAAGTTGGAATTGAGGTTTTAATTTATTTCCTGATTCATTTTCCTTAAATTCAGCAGCCAATATTGTCCAAACAGTATTTTTGAAGAGAGATGGTGTAGTATCCAAGTATTTGAAGGAATTACTGAACCTTGTCTTGCAAGTGTTTGGAAAGCAGATGTCAGTTATATCTTGTTCCTGGCCCCTATCATCCCAAATTACATCCCAGTCTAGCCAAAGTGGCATCCTTTCTGTGCATATGGACATTAAAAGGAGCAGCTTTATGCTTCTGACTTATATGGTGGGAAGAAATTATAAGGCAGATCCTCACGGCGTGTGTCTATCAGACTCTCTCTAGACCTTATCCATCTGACTTTTCCTCCACTGAGTTACCACCCTTACTGGGCCCGGCTGCAGATGCCTGGGAGACCACTGAGAACAGAGGAATGACAAATGTCATGGTGGCACTGTTGGTCCACAGTGAGGCATGTTTAAAGTGAGAAATTACCACTTTAGGAGGACACCTCTGGGACTGCTCATGTTCTGTGTCAACTTAATTAGGTCGTGAGTGCTTGCACATTTGGCTAAAAAATATTCTGAGGTTGCCTGTGACATTGTTTCTGGATGAGATTAACATTTGAAGTGGGGACTGGGTAAGGCAGATTGCTCTCTGATGTGGTGAGTTCTGCGGAATCAACCGCAGACATGAATAGAATACCAAGGCTAAGGGGAAACACCCCCAGCCTGAATGCCTGAGTTGGGAGACATTGGTCTGTTTCTACCTTCAGAGAACAACAGAAGGTAGGCTCTTCTTGGACCCTGTGCTTGTCAACTCTGAGGCTGGAACTGCACATCAGCTCTCTGGGGTCTCCAGCTTGCTGACAGGAGATCTTGGGACCGCTCAGGACTCCATAATCATATGAGCCAACTACACACACACACACCTATATTTCTCTAGAGAAACCACAAAAATATCCTCTCTTAAAGGATCATAAATAGGTTGGAATCACAGCAAGGAATCTGATATTGTCCAACACGAACACCAAACCAGAAAACCTTGAGATTCCTTCTTTGGGAACAGGTGACCAAGCTCTTAGGAGGCTCTAAGGGATAAATTGAGGTGCTCTTTCTAGGGTATTTTAGCACAGTCCTATACAAAGAGAAGGAAATAGAACCCCCATTCCTCTAAAATCTAGGTGGGAGGGAAGGCCTTACACCTAGAAACCTTTCTTGGCAATTCCGCTGGTAGAAGTGGGTGAATCCTCTCTCCCCACACTTCCTCCAGTCATTCTCCCAGGTGGTCTTCCAGGTAGCCATAGCAACTGAAATCTTACCTTTGAGCAGAATTACTCACAGAAAGGCCTGATTCTGTTCTCTTGAGGTAGCTTGTTATTCTTTGTTCTGTCTTCCCACTCAGAATTAAGGATATTTGGAATGCATTACATCAGAACCAGCAGCTACAGATAACTGCCTGGCTTAAAGAGAAGATAGCTTCTGTGTGTGCCCTTCCTGAACCAGCTTTTCCCCAAAACAACCTCAGTAAGGCCTAACTCATCTCACTCCCATGTTCCCTGTTAACTGGAATCTTCATGTGTCTGCCGGTTGCTTCTCTGGGTTTAGGGAACATCCTAATGGGTTTTTCTAGACCAATGACACAAATGAACACAATGACCTTCAACTATGGAACTCTAAGTCTAGTTAATAGTGTTCCAAGTCCTATAAAGTCTGTTTTGAAATATGAACACCATTTTGAGGACTTTAAAATTTCATTAGAGAGGAACATAAAAAATAGTCTATCACTAGAGACCCAAAGAACCATTTTAGTTCACCTATGTAAAGATTCAATAGTGGCATTCTCCTGTCAAAACATTTCCATATCTAGTTATTAGCTATAAAAATAGTCCAATGCATAGAGCATGATCTTCAAGTCAGTCACAGTTTAATGCCTCTGACCACCTAGCCAAACTCATTGGCTGCCAATGGCTCCCTTCAAAGCCAAATGCCAATCCCTCCAGCATTGGGCCTTCCTTGAACACAGTCTGTATCTCATGCATCTGTACTTTTTTAGATTCCCCTGCCAGCTGATTAAATTCTCTAATGCTTCAGGACACAGCTCAGGTTTCTGGGATCCTAGGAGGCCTCTTTGATGCCTCTCTTTGCCTTGTCCTATCCCATCAAAATCCATTGCTGGGCTGGGGATGTGGCTCAAGCGGTAGCATGCTCGCCTGGCATCGGTGCGGCCCGGGTTCGATCCTCAACACCATATACAAACAAAGATGTTGTGGCCGCCGAAAACTAAAAAATTAAATATTAAAAATACTCTCTCTCTCTCTCGCTCTCTCCCTCTCTCACTCTCTCTTTAAAAAAAAATCCATTGCTGCCTCTTCATTGAAGTTCCCCAGCAGCTTATCATACTTATTAGAGCATTTCCCACTGCCACAACTTCCTTGGCATGTCTGCCTCCCTCCCCAAATGGTGAACCGATAGAAGGAGTCAAGGGTCATCTCATGATAGCCTTGTGTCCTCAGAGTATAAACTCTCCTTCCATATATATGATATCCAGTAAGTGTCTCTTAAATTGGATTTATATAAGAACTTCACATATCTAATAACCACTAAATGTATCTTGAATTGGATTTATATAAGAACCTAAGAGTATTTTCCATGATTTCATTTTATGCCCATAGTAACCCCTTTAAGCAAGATAAATAAGTATCTATAACTGACCATTAGAGCAGGTAAGGCAACTGCATTGGTCATGCTCTCCAGAGAGACAAAATCAATAGGATGGATGGATGGGTGAGTAGGTAGATGAGATTTTTTAACGGGATTGGGATATATGGTTATAGAGGCTAAGAAGTCCTATAATAAGCCATTTCCAAGCTTGACAGCCCTGAAAAGCTGATGGTGTGACCCAACTCAAGTCCAGAGGTCTCAGAACCATGGGAGCTAGTGCTGTAATGCTCAATCTAGGGGCTGAAGGCCTGAAAATCCAACAGGCCTCTGATACAAGTTCCAAAGTCTAAAGGCCAGAGAGCCATGAGTCCTGATGTCCAAAGCCAAGATAAGAATGGTGTCTTGCTCCAGGAGAGAGAAAAAGGAAGGAAAAAATTGCTTTCTTTGTACCCTTTTGATCTATTAGGGTCCCCAGCAGATTGGATGGTGCCCACCCGTATTAAGGGAATATCTTCCCCACTTAGTCCACTAACTTTTATGCCTATCTCCACTGGAAACACCCTACAGACACCCTAGAAGTAATGCTTTATCAGCTCTCTAGTTATTCCTTAATCCAATCAAGTTGACACCTAAAATTAACCATCACAGCAACTCAAAGAGGTCAGTGACTAGGCTCAGAGTGACAAGGCCAGTCAGTTGCTGGACTAAGACTGATGGTGGGCTTTCCAGTCCCCAGTTCCGTGCTCCACACCATCATTATATGATGTCCACCAAAATGTGGGGACACAGTGAAGAATCAAGACTGCCTGAGGCCAACAGCGTGACATGTTGCAGTTTAAGCCGCTCTGTGCACCCTTGGCCTTGGGGTCACATACAAGGACCTTATGCCCTTTCTCTGAAAGAGTCTCAAGATGGCAAATCCACAGGACAGAGGCTGAAAGATTACTTTCATTTCTAACATGTTTCCTTACAAACCAATTCAAAAAATTGTACTGTGCTGTCTGCCTCCTGAATTACTAAGCAGGGACTTCATTAGGAAGGATTCTCTGTTCTTTCCACCAAAGCAGGTTTGTTCCTTGGGCATAAACAAAACTATCCCTCTCTCTCTAAATTGGCCGTAGAGTCAGCCCTGTATAAATAAGGACTTCTTAGCTTTGGCTTCCGATGCTGCGCTCCTCTCTTGAGGTTTTCACCTACTTAAAATTCATTTGTTGCTCTTTAAATTCGCATGTAGCTTAAGGCAGATGTTTGAATTTCTAAAATGAAACTATGTACCCAAAATAAGCTTAGGGAAAAAAGTAAGTCAAATAAATGGAAATTTTTCCAAAATAAGCAAAAGCATTAAAATGATAATACTTTAACTTTCTGAACTAACTTAAAAAATTATGTATACTCAAGATAAGCTGACAACCATGGAGATGCTCTTCTGTAAAGCCTTAAAGAAACAGCAAAAAAAAAAAATCACCTCAGCGGCAACTCCATTTCTGGGATATCCATTCCCGAGCCCACCCTTGGACATCCTGACTGACTTGGAACAGAGCCCTGGCATCAGTGTTTCTCATCTTGTTAGGTGACAGCAATGTGTGGCCAGTATTAAGAAAGGCACGTGAGCAATATTCAGTCAACACTTGTCTAAACAGGCATTGACCTCAAGCTTCTCCTTTCTACATTCCCCAGCCCACATTGCCCAGCCCTAAAATGGACACCAATGCATGCCTCAGCCCACCCATAGCAGATTGCATTCATCTGTATGTTCATTCAGTCAACAAGTTTAATTTTGTGCAAGCAACCATGACCATTAACACAAAGCGAGAAACCGTTCCTGACCCTAAGAAGCATCCAGTTTAATTGTGAAATACACAAAGCTTGGAAATAGGATCCACTCCTGGGGGAAAATGGAAAGCATGAATTTCTTACAGAGGTAATTTCTGGTTTGCTCACAGTTCTCATCTTTCTTTACATTACCACTCACTACTAGATTGGATCTTATAATGTGTATGCAAAAGATATAAAAAATAGATGCATACTCAAAGGTTGAAAATATTGTACATCCCCTATTTCCACTTTCCACCATGACTTCCGCTAATAATTTATAGATGCACCACATAAATAAATAGAAGTGGTTCCTAAATAAACAAGGCTTCTCTGAGAGCCTGTTGTGACTACAACCCTGCTGGCCTGTCTTGTTACCTATCAGTAAACAAGATTGGCATTACTGTGATTATCCACTAGTTGGAAAGAGCCTTCATACTTATTTAACTAACTACCATGCCTTCAGGAAAATTATTCCCTCTGTAGTTCTGGGAAAATGAATATAGGCCCTTGGTACAAGGTGCAGAGAAGGTGAGTCCACAACTGCAGTTGACAATAAGCAGCTGATGCATAGTGACAGTGAGCTTTCAAACTGCTAATGAAAGGGTTGACCCTCGCCTGCAGACCTGTGGCCAGCCAGGAAGTAACACTGAGCCTCATTAGGTCCCAGCTAGAAGGATGGTGAACATGAACCAGGAGCCCAGCTGGAGTGGAGAAAGGCGTGAAGAATAAAGGACTGTGGCACTGGAACCCTAGGTTAATCCAGAACTCCGCATTACTGCCGGCACCCAACTGGGGAAATTTTTTTCCTAAAATGTAAGTCTCTCTTCTTTTTGTATCAGATTATAACTCCAAAAAGTCCATGCAAATGTTATAACTACACCTAGAAAAAGAGTAGTCTCAGGTTCAGCCTATGCTAGTGGAGGAATATCATTAATAGAGTTTCAGATCATTCCTTATAAATTATCTCAAGGTTAAAATAGTCACACCTTTATCAGTCTGCAAGCCTCTCTTGAGCACAACCTGCTGACCAGGTATTGTGATAGATTCCAGTGTTAAAAAGGCAGAAAGAGATATAACATTTGTTATAGACACACAGGTATAAATTATGAACACACAAAAAAATCTGTCGGTAACTTGGGAAGACCTTCTGTCCAGACATTCTGGAGTGAACTGCAGTCCCTTATGCATTCAAAATGTATGCATGCAATAAATCCATCAAGCCATGTGCTAGTTTCTGTGCTTGGAGCTGGGAATGTTGAAAGGTCAACTCAAATTACAAAAGGCTCCCTCTCATGTTGCCTGATTTCTTTCTTAATGTTTTTCAATTATGGTAAAAAAAAATATCATTTTAACCATTTTTAACTGTATAGTTCAATAATGTTAAATACAGCCAGATTGGTGTACAACGGGTCTTCATAACTTTTTCTTTTTTTTTTCCACATTTTTTATTGGTGCATTATAGTTGTACATACTGATGGGATGTATTGTTAGATATTCACACATGCACAAAATATAACAATATAATTGGCCAATATCACTTCCCAGCATTTCCCCCCTCCCTCTCGGCCTCCTACCTTGGTCCCTTTCCTCTAGTGATCTCCCTCTCATTTTTAAATGAGCCACTGACCTTTGTTTTCCTTTTCCTCTCTAGCTTCTGCATATGAAAGTAAACATAGGACCCGACCCTAGACTTCAGAGTTTGCCTTATTTCACTTAACATGATGGTCTCTAGTTCCATCCATTTTCTTGCAAATGCCAGAATTTTATTTTTCTTTATGTCTGAATAAAACTCCAATATGTATGTAGGCCACATTTTCTTTATCCATTCATTGGTTGATGGACATCTAGGCTGGTTCCATAGTTTGGCTATTGTGACTTATGCTGCTATAAACACGGGTGCACACGTGTCACTGTATTAAGATGACTAAGTCTTGAGTATGAATACTGAGAAGTGGTAGAGCTGGGACATATGGTGGTTCCATGACTAGTCTTTTGAGGAACCTCCATACTGATTTCCATGGTGGTTGTACTAATTTACAGTCCTCCAACAACATAAACATGTTCTTTTTTTCTCCACATTCTCTTTGGCATTGTTTGCATTCTTGATGACTGCCATTCTGACTGGTGTGAGATGAAATCTCAGTGTAGTTCTGATCCACATTTTCCTAATTGCTAATGAAGGTGAATAATTATTAACATGTGTGCTGGCCAGTTGTATCTCTTCTTTTGAGAAGTTTCTGTTTAATTCATTTTCCCATTTACTGAGTTATTTGGGAGTTTGGTATGAAGGTTTTTGCATTCTTTATATATCCTAAATAGTAATCCTCTGTCAGAAGAGTAGCTAGCAAAGATGTTCCTCCCATCCTGTGGGTTCTCTCTTCATATTCATGCTTATTTCCTTTGCCATGGAGAAGCTTTTTAATTTGATGCCATTCCATTTATTAACTGTTGACATTCTTTCCTGAGCTTTTAGGAGTCCTATTGAGAAAGTCATTTCTTGTGCCCAAAGCTGGAATGTTGATCCTATACTGTCTTCTAGGAGTTGCATAGTTTCTGGTCTAATTCTAAGGTCTTTGATCCATTTTGAGTTGATTTTGGTGCAGCCTCCACAACTTTTTCATCTTGCAAAACTGAAATTCTTCCCACTAGACAACTGCTAATGTGAAGTATGAAAAGCAGCTAAATGTGTAGGCATAGCGGAATGGTGGCTGCCAGGGAGGGGAAGAGGACGTGAGGAGCTGTTGCCTGTATTCTTTTAACATCTCAGTCCTCTGTTTGGCCTCTGGTTCTATGCTGACAGCATTATGACCACCTCACCCTGACCTTGAGGGACTGACCCCACTCTGGTCCTGGAGCAGCCTTTACCTGACTCAGAGGGCCCTGGTCCTGCACTGGCACCCGGGCTCCGCTAACTTGGCTCTGCCCTCTGCTCTCCTGTTTTCTCTTTGATTCACTCCCTTTTCTAACTGCTCAGCCACACTTATTGTTCCTAGCTTTCCATGCATGGCTACCTTCTGATCATTTATCACACAGGCCTGGCCTCCTGGCTCTTTTTACTCCAGGCTGGTTGCCTTTGCAACACCCTCAACATGACTACATAATGCACATCTGTTTTTCTTTCTCCCAAATTAACACCTATAGTCACTTATGTTGAAAAGAAAATGCTTAGCACCCCATTTTCATTCTAGGAGCCAGGAGCAACAAATGGAGTTAAGCCAAGAACAATCCCCAAAATGTTGTGGTTCCCCATCCAGTATGGGAGAACCTTGGCCTCCAGCACGTCACTGATCATATATCACACAAATGTTCTAGTAAGCAGTATTAAGAATTATGCGCAAATTTAAACGCTTTCTAGACAATTCTAAATATCAGTGTTGATGCAAGACTTAACCTGCTAAAAGCATCTATTTATGGTTTGGCACTACATCTCTGACATTTTGATGTGATGCATATTCCATCAGCCTGATACACTGCCACCTCCCAGAGAGTCACAGTGTCACTCAGAATTAAACATGTTGCTAAAACACTTTACTGCCCTGGCAAAGCACATAAAGGCTGTTTGACAATTACCTCCAGGAAGGCAAATAATCAGCACACCTCTGATTCTCTTATTATTAACCATTATAAAATCATGCACTGTGATGAATGTACGTAACAAAGACATTGACTTTTATAAGACTTCCCAAGAAGTAAATGCATATCCTTGATACAAGAAGCCCACAGGGAGCCTCCCTGCTTTCCTTTGCGTTTTCAATTTGCTGGGAGCTTCTCCTGGTGAGGCCCTGGCTTTCACCTGTCAAGCTACAGCTTTGATTTTTGAGTTATGGAAGAATCCTTACCCACTGCCTTAACCTCCATAGTATGGGACGTCATATAAAGGAAATCATTTGTCTTGCTGCCTTGTAATTAAAAGAGTAATTCTGAAGGAGGACATGTCTAATTCTCTCCCTATTTTTACCTTTCTTCCTGTTTAATTGCTGGTTTCACAAATAAGTAGTCATCTGAGTGTGCCTGGGAAAGTCTCTGGGGTTTCGTTTTGCATCTGTGAGGCTGGTACACTACTGATTCTCTCCTTACTTGAGGAATCTTTCAACCCTCTTTACCAGAGACCTTTTTGTCTAAGCCAAATAGTTATTTTGGAGTCCCAGTGATGATTTTCTAAATATTCTCATTACCTCTTCTAAGTCTTTACCCAATTTCCTGCCTCTGTCCTGGTTGCACAAAGGGGACTGTTGACTGCTCGGTATCACAGTTGATTTTATAAGGCAAAAGGTACTTTTCATGCCCAAAGTGGTCAGAGAGATGTTTCACTTGAATTGCAACAGACTTGAAAATGACCCATTGGAAATTTGTATTAAAAAAGTACAACCAATCAACAAACAGTAAAAGTGAAAAGAACACCAGATTCAGACTCACATGGACGTGAGTTCAAATCTGAGCAAGCCAGCTAACAGCTAATATGACTGAGGTGTATTTCTCCTGTAAGGTGGTCTTGAAGTCTCTCTCCAGAGGGCTTCAGGGGAGAGTGTGAGCAAATTGACAGCCTACATTTCACAGGATCCTTCTTTAGCCTTGCAGGTGGCCTGGAAAAATGCACAGACAGCCCCACAGCTCCCTGTGGTCCAAATATTTGTGTCCCCAGTATTCATAAATTGAAACCTAATCCCTATTGTAGTAGTATTAAAAAGCAGGGCCTTTGAAGAGTCCTGAGGGCAAAGCCCTCATGGAACAGATTACTGCCCTTAGGAAAGAGGCCCAAGGGAATTTGTTCACCTCTCTAACATGTAAGGACACAGCCAGAAGGCACCATCTAGGCAGCAGAGAGCAGCCCTCACCAGACATCAGGTCTGCTGGGGCCATGGTCATGGGTTTTCCAGGTTGCAAAACTATGAGCAATAACCTTTTGTTGTTTATAAACTAGGTAGTCTAGGGTATTTTGTTATAGCTCTCCAAACAGACTAAGACATAGCTCCTATCTGATCTGACTCCTATTTATTGCCATAATTGCCACTCTCTAGGTGAGCCCTGATCAGGAGGAGGGCGAGTTCAAGTGTGCCAGTGAGGTGAGACAGAGGAGGCAGCTCAACCAAACATGAACAATGACAGAAGTCATGCATTATCTACAGATTTATTTCATCACGCCTTGCAAAGCCAACAGAAAGGGGTACTCTAGAGGGTGGGGAACAAGAGAGAGGAACACCTGAGGACCTAACTCCTACTGGAGTCCAGGTGTCACCCAGGAAGGTTCCTTGCAGTTTGTTTTAATTGATAAGTTCAGAGCAGACAAGCATGTGGCCTGTGCCTTCATACTGTGACTGAGAGGTGGTCACGTGGCACAGTGTGCAGTCCACATAGGGTGCAAGGGTCTCTCCAGTGGGTTGTATCCAGCTGTCCCATGGGAAGGAGATCTCTGGAAGATGGTTGTCTGTGGCAGGTGTCTGGAGGAACTGGGAAGGAGTGGAGAACTGCACATTGTCAAGGAGACTGAGTTCTGCTTCTGGTTTGTGAAAACTACGCTGATTTTCAAAATGGATGCAAGATGGCATAAAATTATAATTCACTATGTCTTAGGCAATTCATCTTCAGTATTCTACTTTACAAAAAAACAGAACTAAATAGTAGCTATCTGTTTTACTGTAACAAACACTGTAAATTCAGTAAACAATGAAAATTTACTCTTCAGATCTCTGGAAGCTGAAGGTTTAAGATCAGAGTGTCAGCATGGCCAGGGTCTGGGGAGGGTCCTCTTCCCGTTGAAGCCTGCTGACCCCTCGCTGTATCTCACATAGAAGAAAAAGAGGGAGAGAGCCCTCCAGAATCTCTAATAAAAGCAATAATCCCTTTCGTGAGGCCTGAACCCATGACTTAGTTAATTCCCAAGATCCTAACTCCTATTGCCATCTACAGGTGCCTAGAATGTTAACATATGAATTTGTAGGAACCCAAACATGTTCTCCTTAGTAACTGAGATCTTAACTTAGTAACTAAGATCCCCTAGGTGTCTACTCTGGCATTATGATACACGTGTTCCAGGTAATAACCCCTTTGCTCTCCAACACTCCTATGAGGTGGGAGCAATTCTCCTTGGCATTTTATAGAAAGAGGAAATGAAGTCACAAGGCAAGTAAGCAATGTCCTCAAGGATACACAGGAAGTGGAATGGCCATGATCCTGAATACCAGCACAGTGTCCCCAATACTGTCTTAACCATTAGGCAGAACTCCCTCTCTAAAGAATCTACCTTGCAATTTAGTGACATAGTATGTGAGCCCCTCTTACTGTGCCTGGCAAATGTTGGTGTTCATCTGAGCTCATTTCCTCCTTAAAAATGAATAATAACAGCAATTACTACATAGGAATAATATTCTTTATATGATTCAACATGTATTCAAAAGATGTTCATAAAGCACAGAAATATGATTAAAAATATTTCATATTGTAATGGCCACTTTTAATGTTGGCTTCTTTAAGCATTTCCATAGTTAACTTCACACCCATCCCACAGGAAGGCACTATGATCATGCCTGTATTATAGACAGGAGTCTGAGGATGAGCCACATGGCTAGCCAGTGACGGGTACCAAAGCCCATGCTAATCTGACTATTGCACCATACAGTATCCTGGACGGTCAGAAAAAGGGAGAGTGAAAAAGTTGTCACCATATTCATTCTGATGCTGAAATGATATAATTGATTCTAGAGGCTATAAAGAATTAACAATTGGTAAATTCCTATTTAATAATACTGATGCTGCTGTTACTCCTTAATAATTTTGAGGCTACCAGAAAAGTCTCGGGTACCCTTTGGATATCAGAGTTGTTACCTAGACAGCAGTGCCCCTTGGTTCTATTCATCAGATATCACCACAACATAATAAATAGGGTAATATGTTTTTGTGTATATACCAGTGCAATCACAGAGAAAGAATGAACTTTTAAGTGAAATACAAAGAACCAACTAATAGACTCTAAATAAGACTCTAGTTGAGTAAATAAAGTTGGTCAATCTTCCTGTTGAGAGCACTTAATTCTATCATGTGGATATTAATTTAGGACCACAGTGTATAATGGCACCTTATTAGATGTTATAATGGAATGAGACCAGATATGATCTGTCACATTGAGAGGCTCAAAAGGACCAAGGAAAGTTATGAAATCAGCACCTGAACGTTCACTAATACATGAAAGCAGTATGTTCAACAGACACGAATGATACAGCTCCACGCATCCTTCCTTTCAGAGGCACAGGAGAAAGCATCATTGTCAACTGGGAGGATCTCTTAAGACACAAGAAGACATGGGACTTGACTGGGGGAGGAGGAGGAGACATTTTGGTTGGACAGAATCATAGGTATAGGTTAGAGATAGGCCTGAATGAACCAAAATTCAATTGCAGAAAATATCCACAAATGGGACATTGTCAATAAAAAGCCCCCAAAATCTGGCACTAAATGAACTGTGAAAAGGACACTTGTTTGGAGCGTGAGCTGAAGAAGGAAGGCAGATGGGAACACGCACGTTGGGCAACTCTCTACTTGTAAGTGTCCTCAAATTACCTTGAAGGCACTTGATGGACACGTCTCAGACATTTCCCCATAGAATTCAGTCTAATGGCTGGGAGGCTGAGGCTGGGTGAGGTTGCTGTCAGTCCAGACATAGGCAACCCGGGCGGCTGGGGATTGAGTGATACTCCATTTGCCACTACTTCCTTCTTTTTTAAAACATTTTTTTTAGTCCTAGATGCACACAATACCTTTATTTTATTTATTCATTTTTAGGGGTGCTGAGGATCGAACTCAGTGTCTCACACATGCCACAAGCCCAGTCTGCCACTACTTCCTTCTGATCAAACGATTACCCAACCTCCACCAGAGAGCATGCTTTGGTGCAATTTGCGTTCACTTGAGCCAAACATCACTTCTGTTTTAAATTGACCTACATTCTTTGCTCAATAGGTAAATAATGTAAAGTAATATCACCAGGCACCAAATACAAACAGAAACAAGAGCACTTTGAACTTGGTTGTTCTAGCTCTTCAGAGGATGCAGGATGTGCCTCGGCCTGCCTTCGTCCTTCCTTCAAGATTTACTGAAATTAAAGCATGATGAGCTCTCCAGCTGATGATGTTACAGAGGAATGCAAGGATGTCGTAGTTAACAGTATGCACCAACACAAGACTGGACAGAGAGGGTCAGTGAGGCTAATGAGAACACCAGAGTGCTGCTTAAGTAAGAACTGGTGCACACTCAACAGTTCTAGTGGATGGAGAGAGAAGACAATAAGACAAATTATGCTAAGAAAATTGTGTGACTACTGTCTGAAAAAACAGCCAAAGTCACTACTTCACATCAGATGCTAAAAAAAAAAAAAAAAAAAAAAAAAAAAAAAAAAAAAAAAAAACAAACAATGAAATAAAGGCTTTATTGTTCTCAGGAAACATAGAAAGATGATACTAAAAACAATTGAATATTTTTCTAATTTTTTTTCTCAGCATCAAGGATTGAAACCAGGAGCACTTAACCACTGAGTCACATCCCCTGCCCTTTTTATTTATTTATCTATTTATTTTTTTAGATACAGTCTCCTAAGCTACTCAGGCCCTTGTTAAGTTGTTGATTCTGGCCTCAAACTTAAAATCCTCTTATCTCAGCCTCCCAAGTCTCTGGAATTACAGAAATGGGCTACCCTGCCTGGCTATTTTTCTGATTTTTAAATTATCAAGTCCTTATAAGCATAAAGACAAAGAAAACACAATGGATATTGACAATATAACAATTGAAGTTTTGTGTAAATGAAATTACAGACGATTAAAAAACAACATGGAGAAATATTCGTGATACATTGGCATAAAAGTCATACACAATGATATAGTTTTGAAAAATCAAAGACAACATGTAAATATAAGCAAGAGTGGTGGCACACATCTGTAATCCCAGGGGCTTAGGAGGCTGAGGCAGGAGGGTTGTGAGTTCAAATAAAGCCTCAGCAACTGAGCAGGAGCCTAGCAACTCAGCAAGACCCTGACTCTAAATAAAACATAAAGAGGGCTGGGGATGTGGATCAGTGGTTGAGTGTGCCTGGGTTCAGTCCTCACTACCAAAAAAAAAAAAAAAAAAAGTAAAAATAATAAACAATCATAAAACAAAAATATTCTAAAATTGTTTGATAAACTTTTAAAGATGTTTTAGTCTTTTCTAATAAAAAATACAAATGAAAATAAGAATATAGCATCATATTTTGTTGTATTTATTAAAGAAAATGTGACTGGAATTTCAAATGAACAGCTTTGTAAGATAGGTTAATAACTTTGAAAATGTCTGCAATTTTTTGAATAATGACTTTTATTTCTATAATTATATCCTAAAAAATAATTTTAAATCACATGCAAGTTTTTTTGTACATCATGAAGTTACTATATATAATTGTGAAAAAATGTAAAGCAAAGTTATCTTTTCCTCCAAAAGGAGGAAGTAATTGAATATATTTGGGTCTATCCATGTTATGAGATTTCCTAAAAATAAACCTCCTAAAAATGTTTTTGAAGACTGTTGACATGGAAAACTGATAGTAGTATAATTTTAATAAGAAATTATGATAAAAACCTGGTCCTATAGTATCCTAGTTTTATAAATATGAATTTTCACAGGTATTTAACAAATACCAGAAAACAAATATAAAATATCATTATAAAAATATAGAAAATGTTGAACAGATTATTTCTTATTGATGAATTTTACAAGAACTTTATATTTTCTTCTTCCTGATTTTCTGTGTATATTAAATACTATATATTCTTCATATGCTTAAAAAAATGTGGACCTTAGCTACCTCTTTTTCTTTAATCTGATTATTGGCCCTTTTTAATCCAGTAAATTTAAGTTTCTCAAGACTGTCAAAATAAATTCTATAGATGAAGAATTATAAATCTTAATTTTTTATTGTGGTACTGGGGATTAAACCCAGCAGGGGCACTCTGCCACTGGGCTACACCCTAGCCCACTGTTATTTTTTATTTTGGACAGGATCTCACCAAGTTGTCCAGGCTGGCCTTGAACTCATGATCCTCTTGGATCAGCCTTCCACACAGCTAGAATTACGGGCAGGGGCCACCACACTCAGCTTTGAGTTCTTTTCAGTATTGGCATATTGTCAGCAATGACTGTGCCTATTCAAGGCCCCAGATCCTGCCAATTTTGTAGAACCTTGAATTTGATTTTTGTTTGTATATGATAAATAAATATTTTGCCTGCACTTCATGGGCTTTGGCTAAAGAGAGATGACAGAAGAGGAGCTGATTAAATTATCAATAAATACAGAAGAAAATCTGGGGCCTTTTTTGCTTTTATTATTGGTTTTTTACATCCATTATGCTTGTGAATTATTTATATTGCAATAAAGAATAATTTGAGTAAGGAGTTAGATCTTGCTTCCAAAGGACATGTTTTGTTTTTATCACTCCAAATTTTATGATTATGTTAGGATTACAGAATAAAAGATAATTAGTTTTATGGCTTGTCAGAAAATAATGAGAATGACTATGAATTTTCTTTAAAAACACTGAAGGCTAAAGTATTAGGCATTGGGTGTGTTTTTTTCTGGATGCTTTATGGTGTGTAACTACAGCAGGTGTAATGATGGACAGGGCCAAGTGAGGAGCCAGGAAGGCTAGGTGAGTTGTTAATTTCTCTTCCCATTAGCTCCAGGACTGTAGACAATTTCTCTGAGGCAGAGTTTCTGTCTATAAAATAAGAGGGAATCTAGTACGTGTGTGTTTGAGAAATCTGATTTAATCACAAAATGGGACTGGACCCTATTTTCCTTACCGAATCCATCTCTCAGTGGCCATTTTTATAAAGCTGGATCATTAAGAGCTAAGAATTTTATTTGTAAAAGGATTCTAAAGCACTAGAATTTGAAGTTACTGACGGGCTGTTCAGGTAAGCTTTAGCAGACACTCATACAGTTTTGGAAAATTACCCTGCTCCCTAACTACAGCTCTGCAAGGCCATTGAGTGTGGGTCTACTCCAGCATGGGTCCACAAGGTCAGTGAAATCCCTAGTTCTTTGTGGTTCATACCCTAAGGAAACTTTCAAAACTAGGTTTGACAAATTGCAAACCATAGACAAAAAGGAACCGTGTCAGTAAAACTCTCATATATTATCTGGGTTTGAGCCATGTAGCATCCTAGTAAGCCTGCCAAAGTCCAGTGAAAAATGCACTCCACGGTACATAAGTAGAGAGACATCTTTTAAGACCTTAGTGGATTTAAAGCAATTCAATTTTGTAGGCTGTCAAAATCATTTTAAATTTTAATATTCACTCAAATAGCCTGATAGTAATTGACCATTACCTTTCAAGTCCAGTAAAAATCCTCTCCCTACCCTCAGTTAAAATTTACTGAAGGAACTAAAGGTTGTATGTTCGTTAGCATTAACTATTATTTTTCTGCAGTGTCTTAGGAGTATTGCCAATGGTGCAAGCTTGGGTTTTCAAGTTAAACTAACCTTGACTTTAAGTTAAAATTTTCCCACTCAGTGGCTATGTGACCTTGGCAAAGTTATTTGACTTCTTACCAAATTCCTTACCAAAAATATTTCTTAAGAATTAGGTAACCCAGTAAAGCACCTTGTATAGTACCCATCCCTTGTAGATATTCAGTGAACAGGGGCATTATCCTCAACATGATAATAATTTGAAAACAAAAATCCAGAAGTTAAATGATTGCTTTCAGATTCTGTTAATTCAAGAATAAAATGTGTAAAACAAAATGGCCCTTAAATCAGGTGTTTTGTTTGAAAAATATCTGCTTTTATAGCTTAGCATAAGTAAACTGCAAAAATAGCAACAAAATAATCATTGCAACCACTTCAGAAGTAAAACACCAAGCAGAAGATGCATTCTGTGGTTCTGTATCTTTCTACAGGATCTGTTATCCCCAAGGAGAAAAGCAAAGTAACAGTGAATAGCAGAGTTGAGTTTATTGGTATAGTCCCACTGAGGAGCACTTAAAACAAAAATGAGCCCTCCACAAAGCAAGTCAAATATGTGCCCTCTAGAGTATGTTGGCAGTGCTGTTAATAATGCCCTCTGTGTAGAGACTGCACTTAATTGTAGAGTAGAGGTGGCTGCTTATGCTGTATCACCAGCAGTAGATTTTCATTAAGAAACAGCATGTTAGGGGTGCTTAGTCCCCACAACCACCCAGGGCAGAGAGAACAGGTAGAAGCATCATGTACCTGTGCCGCAGTCCGGCTGCAGCAAAATAACTGGGGAGTGACGAACAACTTGTGTACGTTGATACAGCAGGAATGGGAGCCATTTATTGTAGTACAACAGAGGTATTTATACATTCCGCACAGCTTATCTTAATTAGCATAAACTAGATACAGCAGTCAACCAATAAGGAATCTCCATACTTAATGACTTGCTGGCTCCACTTCACAAACCACTCCCTCTGGCATTTTGCCAGGCGCCATCCAGACTTGTTTACAGACTCTAACATACCTGCCCAGTTGTGTTCATGCCAGTGGACCAGAAACCTCCCATCCGTGGGTGCTCACACAATTCAGTATGTGGCTCACTCATGGAAAAGTCCTGGGAAAGTCCTGGTTGTTTGTAGAAGATGACCCTACAGCCTGAAGCAACCAAACCAGGAGCTATTCAGAGGCAGGTGCATATCACCTGGTGATACCTGCCTCTTTAGGGTCCTTGTTTTTCTACCTTCCATTCTCTGCATGCAGAAAACTGAAGGCACTGAGAGCATGCACACCCAGGTCTGCAGAGCTCAGACCTGGTCGCTTCTTTCTGAAGAGTAGCACTTGGGTGGGAGGAGCTGGAGAGGGCCTGTCAGATATTTGTCGATTACTGTAGATACAATGCAAATAGTTGTAAAATAGAAAGGAGTGCATGGCCTCATCCAAATTTTAATTTCCATAAAATCTTCTTTCAGTAGTTGTACTCCTGATAGCATAAGCAGCATCATCAAAACAACCAGAGTGTTGAGAGACAGTCATTACCCTAGAGGAATGACAGTGAATAAGAGGGACACAGAGGGAGCTACCAGACTAGCGGGAATGTCAGGTCTTGATTGGTTCAGGTTACATGACTGTGTCTACTTTGAAAATTCATCAAGCTGCACACTTACAATCTGAGCATTATTCTTCATGGATGTTATCATCCGATTTAAAAAAAATACAGGATGTAGAAGAGACATGAAGGGTAATATGTTTAAAGGCAATTATTTAGGCTAGGGAGGGAATCCATACAACTTGTTACAAGGTCTGCAATAAGTTAGAGTACATTAATATAAATTATTCTGTCATTATTAAAACCTAATGAATTTTTAAAATTGGTTAGAAATATTTATTGTTTGAAGTGATAGCAATATTTTACATGAAATATGTATTGGCAGATTCCATTATACAATTCATTTTCAGAAACACTCTTCAGACACCTGGCACATCCTCTCAGTGTCATTTGTGGAGTACTGGAACATCTAAGCTGCAAAGACATTGGATTTCCAGAACATTCACTTTGTGTCAAAGGATATAGTTCAAGTAAGGCATTGATTGGGTCTGCCAGTTTTGTTAAGTTGAAAAAAATGTATCAAACACTTGGTAAATATGACCATGTTGATTTTTAAAGTCATCTGAAATAAGCTTATTATTAAATAAAAATGTTTATAATCTAAAAAGAGTATTAAATGATTTGAAATAGATATTTTATATCTATGCCCTAAGCATAACCATAATTTTCCAGTACAGTATTTGCTGGTTGTTTTTAAGTGATTTCTTAGTATAAATAGGTTTTTAGACAACCTGAAATGAATAGCTAAGCAATGATCTAAATAATTTCATCAATTCTGGTGAAACAGACAATAGCAGTTCTAAATTGGCTTTCAGAAAAACTGAACATTTTGCAATTCATTGATCCGTAGTTCATAACTCAAACTCCCTCATGTTGTAGTAACAGAATTTCCGAGGCCCTAAACTTATTTTTATCAATAGATATTTGTCGCGACCCCTTGCCCGCAAGGAAGACACAACTCAGGAATCTTCTTTCAGCAGTTTATTCAGGCCCTTGATATTTCTTCTAATTCCTCGTTGGATGCCCCTCCCAGCCTTAATAAAGCATCCCAAGCCCCAATGTGAAGCTGCCACGTGGAACTTTCTCACAGGGTGCTGAAAAACCCTGCACCAACTCTCCCAAACAAGGAGTTGTTTGTTACAGACCACAGTGGAGCCAGCGCCATCCTGCAATGGCGACCATAATCTGCAGAAGCGGCTCACCACAGATATTAACAGGCTAACTCCTCTTACTAAAATCTTTTAAGGTTAAATGAATTATTTGGTTGAAATATATGCATATTTTAGTGGTAAATAAGCAGGGTAAAATCAGCTTGTTTCCATGTCTTCATTATGAAGACAATGCCCTGTGGCTATGGCTTCCGAGGACCATGGATAGTGCTCTGTACCTGCAGGCTCAGTGCTCCAGACAGCAAGGGCTTCCACACCTGAGCACAAAGGGGAAATGGGAGATTTAAATGCAGTCAGAGGGAAAAGTAACATCAAATAAAAGAAAAATAGAATTCGCAAAAGTAATCGTTGAAAGTCAATACGGCAGAATGTTATCTTCAAAGTGCTGAGAGAAAAACTAAACAAAAATTGAACTTGAGACCAAAAGATCTTGTCTAAAGCAACTTCTAAAAGATTTAACTTACAAAAGGCCAGAAAAAAATGCCCAAGATGTAAGAAATGCTGATCAAAGAGATTGATGAATGTACAGGTAAACATTTTAAGAACTATCTAATGAAATATTAATGTTTAAACCAGTGTGTTTTAAACGAGAGGAAAAAGTAAAATAATTAAAAATGAAGCCTGAACATCGGGAAGGGACTGGTCAGAGTTAGAGTTTGCAAAGGTCCTATGTCTTAAAAGGATATAAAAGACTGATCAACTTTAGACTTTCTTCAGTTTATATAGGTGCTCACTTAATATTAGATAATACAAGATTTCAAGACTAGAGTGGGAAGAAAACATAGAATAAGGAAACAAAGATAATTCTGAAAGCAGGAGTAAAAGACTAAAGAATCATATAAATCAGTGTGGAGGGAGCATAGAATAAAATTGAAATGAGTTTCTCTCAAATGTGCATTGACTTATAAAAATAAAGCATATATATATTTATTTATCAATTATTCATGTCAGTGGCATAAATACACTAGCTAAAATATTTTTTCAGATTAGATTAAAAGGAAGCTAGTATATTTTATGGGACACATCTAAAGTAAGAAGGCTCAGAAAGGCTGAACTTTTTAGGATAAAAAGAAACACCAAATAATATATATTTTTTAAATATGGGTAATTCTAATTCCAGATAATATAAACTTTTAAATAAAAGCCACTTTAGATATAGACAAGGTTACCAAAGTACAAAAAAATGGATTCAATTTTACCCAGACAACATTAACAATTCCAAACAAAAATACACTAAACAAAATACCCTCAAATATTAAGAGTAGGAACTAATGGCTCAACTTGATTAATTTATTGTATAAGATACTAGAAGAGCAGAGTTTGATGAAATGGAATCTAAAGTTTAAATAGGGAGGATCAACCCAGTCAAAAGATGGGTCCCTGAAAATCTAAAATCCTCAAAACATAATCAGGTCAAAAGGAAGCCCCACAAATCATCAATACAGGAAATATAAATGGAATCAATCACAGGCTACAGGCATCTTAAGTGAGGATAAGAATGCCATGAACAAACATGGTAAATGAAATTGGAAACACAGACAAAATTTGCACACTGAGTATAGTATGTGTACATTCGGGAAACCATCCTTGGTTTTTGAGAGATACTTTCACTGGGTATAAAATTCTAAGTTGACCATTTCCGTTTTTTCCCTTCTTATTTTGAAAATGTTGCCCTTGGTTTGCTTGTTTCCTCTCATTCACACGTTGGCTCCTTCGTGTGCAGTCCTGTCCAGTCTCTGGCTGCTTCTAAGCAATGTTCTTGTGCTCTAGCTCAGGGTTGTTTCCTTCAGGGTTTTTGTTTGTCAGTTCTTTTCTGTTTCCATTTTTGTGTTGTTTTGTTTGTTTTGCTTTGCCCTGTGATTTCTTGTACTTGGGATCTCTAGGTTTATGGCATTCACCAAAATTGGAAAATTTTAAGCCATTATCTGTTCAAATATTTCTGTAACTCCCTCAACACGCACACTTTCCCCCACTACGTATTAGACCACAGTTCACTGATGCTACCTCCACTTTTTTCTGTCATTTTTCTCTCTGTTTCTAATTTTGGATAGTTTCTATTGCTATTTCTTCAAGCTATCTCATTGTTTCCATAGCATCTAACCTGCTGTTAATCCTTTCCAGGATGTTTTTTTATTTAAAATTTGATTTGAGTCTTTTTACATCTTCCATGTCACTACATAATGTGTTCAGTGATTCTCAAAACTCTTAAATATGTAGAAAATAATAACTCTTAGTCTCCTCATCTCTTCATTCCAGCATTTGTGTCTGTCTGGATCTGCTTCTATTTATTTACTTTTACTCTTATTAGGGATTTTATTTTCCCACTTCTATGCCTAGTAATTTTGCTGGATTCACCTTGTTGGATGTAGATATTTTCATATCCTTATACTATTCTAAAACTTGTTCTGGGATGCAGTTAACCTACTTGAAAATAATTTATGCTTTTTTCAGACTTCATAAGGTGGGACCAGCGCAATCCTTATCTGGGACCAATCCTGCCCCAATACCAATATCATTTCCTTTTAGGAACTGTGCCTGATGCCCTTGAATTACAAAATTTTCCCTCTGGCCAGTGGAAATATGAGTAACTTTTAGCCTTGAGAGGAGATGGCTCCCTCATTTCCCTGGGTACTTCTTTCCCTAACACAGGCGGCTTCCTTACACACAGGAATGTACTGTTTGTAGTCAGTTGAAAACTCACAGGAGAACTTCTGAAGATCATGAAAGCTCTCCCGCTGTGCGGCCTCTTGTCTGGTATTCTGTCCTGAGGACCTCAGGTGACTAACTCTGATTAGTGTCCTTCCCTGCACCAAACCCCAGAAAATTTAACAAGCCACAGCTTGGGCAATGGTTGAGCTCATATGGTTTGCCCATCTCTCAGACATAACTGTCCTGCACAATCTGATGTTTAGTGTCTGTTGAATTTATTTTTCCAGTTTTTTAGTTGTTTCAGACAGGAGTAAATCAGGTTCCTGTTACTCCATCTTAGATGCAAGTTCAAGTTTTTGAACCTTGTGATTTTCAAGTGCTTGGCTAATTAAAATACAAAGTTTTGTATGGTCTTCCTCAGTGTTTGCATGTGCTTAAGGCTTTTCTGGATGCCAGCTTAGAACATCAGCCTGAAGGAGTCACTCTCAATCAGTACTCTTAATGGAGACAGGGAAGAGAAGAGCAAGGCTTCTGTGGTCTAGGAAATCCAAAGAGGGAAGAGAAGAGGTGCACAAGAGATTGAAAAGGAAAGTGAAATGGAGATAAGCATGAGGAAGATCAACTTCAATTCTCTGAAGCCAAGCCTCAGAGAATTCAGTGGAAAACATGTCCCTGATAAAACCCATGTTCTTAAAACTGCTTCCAAAATATGAGCTCACTTACTTTGTGCCGGTCACTGTACATAGACTTACTTCATTATCGAACAATTGTGAAATAAATGATTATCATCTCCATTGTACAAAGAGGAGGGTACGTGAATTGCCCACAATCCCGGGGCCAGACAAGGTCAGGCTCAGATTTCCATCCCGACTCCCTCACTGCTGTTTGCTACCACCATCAATACTGGTCTTGTTGAGTTTGGTTCTCTGGTTTAAAGTCCACCACATATTTAAATGAGTTGTAAATGCTGAGACGCAGGTATTAGATACAAATACAAGGAGAAAGAGAAACTGGCAATCTGTTGAAAAGAGTAGGGACCCAATCTTCAGAAACATACTCTGCACTGAGGAGTTTGTCACTAGAACCTGACATCTCTGTTAAGAACTTTTTGTTAAAGCTTTCACTATATTTTAAAGTATTAGTACTTTTTTCAAATCTACAGTTTTGCATTTGGGTGATTCTCTAACACTGAAAGACTCTTCCCTGGAGCACACTGTACATGGTACCTGGCAGACATAAGATTCTTATTATTGAGCAATGTTGGACAAATATATTAGGAATTACTTGAATGAAGAAATACAATTTCATAATCCTCTCATACCCTTAGTATGGTAACAGCAACCCATCTTAAAATCCCATTTAATAACTTCATTTTTCTTTTTTCAAAATTCTTCCCACAATGACTACAGTAGAATTTGTCCTCCTGTGTTTCAAACGTATTTTCTAAGAAGGTTCATCATGAGTTTCTCGTGGATTCCATGTACATTGGCCCTCTTGATGGCTTTTGGCTTCTCCTCCCTGAAATATCCCAGTTGCACAAGACCAAGAGTAAATATCACATGTCCTGTGTCACAGGAATAATCTCACTTCTGTTTAGACTGTGTCTGAAATGTCTGATGTGAGAGACACAGTGGGGGGAAGAGATGAGTCTGGAAGGCTGAGGGCTGCTGCCAAACGCTCCCCAGAGCAGGAATTCCTGTAAGGACGGCTCCCCACAGCATGCCATCAGTGCCCTGACAAGTCCCCCACAAGGCAAAGAGTAATAATGCTAACATCATTTCCCAAGGTATGAATTGTGGGTTTTGATTCTTTTCCTATAAATACTTACCTTGTGAAATGCCTTCACAATCTCCACTGTCAATAAGTTTTATAAATGCTGTATATAAGTCTTTAATTCTCCACTGCCTGCTTGAGGCTTATTTATTTTTTGAAAAAGAGAAGCCAGAGACATTCTATGAAAATTCATGTGTAGTTCACTCTTCAAGGTCGCCATGTGCTCTTGGAACAGCCGTAAAAACTTCCACGACTCTGCACTTGGCCCTTGCTTTTCCTGAAAAATGGCTTCGCCTGCTCATTATCCGAAGAGCATATTAGCTAAAGAAATAATTATCTTCTTTTTTGTGTTGCCCCTTCCCCAAGTGCATGCATTTATTGTCCTTGTCATTGTTTTTTATGATTTCCTCCTAGCCCTCTCCCACCCTCACCCTTGAATTTGGGAAATAATAAATATCTTTAAATCTCCAAGTACTGGAAATCTTATACAAAGGGGTGTCAGACCACCTTCCTCTATTAACAGTAGCTCATTGGACTTGTCTCCAGAGCAGGGGCTGGCAAGCTGTCTCTTTAAGAGGCCAGACGACAAATATTTCAGAATTTTGGGGCCCTGCAATCTCTGTCACTATTGCTTGACTTTATATTGTATTGTGGAAGCAGACACAGACAATCTGTGCAAAGCAATGAGCATGGCTATGTTCCAATAAGACTTACTATATGGACACAAAAATTTAAATTTTGTGTACATTTCACATGTCATGAGATGATCTTTTTTTTTTTTTAATCTTCTCCAATCATCTGAAAAGGGAGGCAACCATTTTTGCCTGTGGGCCCTGTGAAAGCAGGTAGCTGGCTGTGTTGGCCCTGGGCTGTAGCTTATCAATCCCTGACCCACAAGGGAGTCACAGGGCATCTAGCACTGGTTTCTCACCCTCAGCACCAGTGACACATTGAGCCAGATGGCTCCTTACTATGGGGCACTGTCTGGTGTATTTTGGAATATCCAGCATCACCCAGCCTCCACCCATTAGATGTCTTTGGCAATGCCCCTCCCCGAGTTCTTGATAGCTGGAATGTCTCTAGACATCAGCAACCGACCTTTGGGGATGAAAGTGCACCAAGAGAGAATCACCGGTCTAGTTGGTTGAAAGCTTAAAGATGCTTTTGACCACATGAAGCTTGGAGATGAGCAGGATCTCATGGCCAGGTGAGAGGTGAGCCATTGCTGTGCAGTCCTGGGTGGCTTTGTGCATCACCTGAGACATATCCCTGGGACTTGCATGCTTCCAAGGTAGAAAGGACAGTGCCACTTCCAGGATAATAGCCACTGAGGAAACCTCAGACTTAAGGCAACTTATTGTGCAACTCAAATGGTGGTGCTCGAACTCCTAGGCAAAAGTAGAAGCCAGCATTCACCACCACCCCATGCACACACACACTTTTTGTTTCTTCTTTATTCCTTTCCCATCTTCTTTCTGCCTCTTCACACTCAACCCATACAATATGTGTTTGGCTCTAGACAATAAGAATAAATCCAATATTTGATTAAAAGTTTTCACCTATTTGATCAGAACATTTGAATGGTGAGCTGGGAGCCCCAGAATACCATAAGCTATGTTAAATTAAAAATCCAAATTAATTTATAGAAATCCTCTTCCTCACAAGAATTTTCTCTTCTCTCCAAGTTTCCTTCCAATAGCAAATTGTGAGAAATCTGCTTTTAGCTCTTTAGCTCGTTATTAAGGCCAAAGACACAGAAGAAGAATTTTTTCTACCTTGATGTCACAAAAGCAGGCATTCTGATTTGTATGTACCCATTTTTATCTCCTACTTTAAGTTATTGGTGTAAACAAACTTCTGCTCCTTACTTTAGAATATAATTTTACTGCAGTTTGAAAATATTAAATGAAAAACTCCAGAAATAATCAATTCATAAGTTTAAATGGCATGCTCTCTGAGGAGCATTGTGGAATCCCAGCCATCCTGCGCCCTCCTACTTTGTCCAGATTATTCCCACTGTTTACATATTCATCACTGATCCGCCATCTTGCTTATCAGATTGCCTGTCACTGTATCTCAGCGCTGGTGTTCTAGTACACTTATTTCACTTAATAGTGACCCACATGCCAAAAGTGGTGCCAAGGAGGTAACCGAGCATAAAACTTGGAAGCTTAAATCTGTTTCTCTGTGGGAAAAAGCAGAGTGTATATAGGTTTGGGTGCAGTCCACGGTGTCAGGCATCCACAAGGATCTCCAAGCATATCCTCATGGATAATGGGAACTGCTATACTTCTCTGTAAAATGTGGATCATAAGAAGAAACATGCATGATAAATTACATGGCTTGATATAATCAAGTCTTAGGTCATTATTAAAAAAATCTAAAGTTACATGAAAGGTTAAAAAGCAATTTCTTAAGAATGTCAACAATTCAGATTCAAGAACAACAAATGTTCCCAGTGTAGACCAGTGGATCTCAACTGCAGGGTATTTGGCCCTTGCGGGGGACATTTGGCAATAACGGGAGACATTTTTTGCTTGTCACAACTGGAAACTGAAGGTAAGCTGGTGCCATCTGGTGAACAGAGGTCAGGGATGCTGCTGAGCACCTACAGTGCACAGAACAAACCAACCCCTCCTCAAAGAATTTTCTGTGTGAAAGTGTCAGCCGTGCCAGAGCAGAGAAACCCCAGGGTCGACCTGTGACAGTTCTAATTTGTGGGTGGACAGCGTCCTCAGTTCCATATCTCCTCTCACTCCCACAGCAGCCTTTGCCTCCCGCCACACATTAAGAACTGTTAGCGATATACTGCAAACGAGGCTTCTTGACATAAATCTGCACGTATCGGGGACGTGGGGCAGACAAGATCTGAGCTCTCTGAGCCCCGTGTCTGATCCTTTGTCCAGCTTGAGAAGTGGTATAATGCCCACAAACAGTATGAAAGTTCCAATCTGTATTTAGTTACAGAAACATGTGATTCTGTACGTACCTCCCTGTGGTTCTGAAAGGTACCTCCCAATTTTTATGGATCTTCCTTTCTATATTTCTTTACTCTTCCCCCATTAGCATTTGCTTTGCTCTTGAGAACAGCGTCTCCTAGACCCCAAATGTCAACTCCTTCCATTTTGAGAGAAATCCTGGGAAAGTGCAATGAATGCAGGATCTGCCATCAGAGTTTCTCACAGGCCAGGATTTTTGCATGTGTTTAAAATCTTTTTCTCTCTCTGTACAAAACTATATGCCCCAAACTAAATGGAGGTAGTAAAATAACACCTTTGGAATGAGTTATCTCATCAATAAAAGTATCACCTGGCTAATTACATCTCATGAGAATTGGCCTAAAATAGAAAATAAACAAGTGCCTCATACCAATATTTTAATTTATGGCACATGTGCAAGCTCCCAATGAGTTAACATACACTATGACTTATTTAAAACTAAAATTCAACAAGCCACAGATGATTTGCCCTGATCTTGTTTTTCTTATAAGGTTTGTGGCCAGAATAAATTCCTTCACATACAAAACCTGAGATTACACCTCAGAGTTAATATAGTTGGATTAATTATTGCATACTTTAATAGAATATAGTATCAAATATACGAAGGATTGAACAAGTTGCCTAGAAGTAAAATCTTTGATTTTTATGTGCATCATCTTACTGCCCTCCATTTCATACAAACCAATATAAAAACGTTTTAAAGATTTATTTTTATCATTCTTAGTTTGATTTCTCAAGAAGAAAAATACTATTATTGTTTGATTTTAAAATGGTAGAGGCATTAAAATATAAATTTCAAAAAGGTTGATTTCTCTCCTGTTTAAAATATCAAGAAAATGTAGCTGTATTTGGCAAATACCAGTGTTTGTAAAAGGAGAAAATATAGAGATGGCCAGATTTTTCCAGTGATTGGATGGAACTGCCAGACTTTGGGCATGTCTCACTGTTCATGTGTTATCTTGTTCCAATTTCTGGTTTTCTTCCTTCTAATCATATGGTTGGATTGCATTTCCTTCTTGCTTGAATCAAAGCTCATTATGACCGGCTAACTAGCTTTGGTCTATGATGTGGAAACAGAAAGAACATGTATTTCACTGTGAAAGCCTTTAGCATCCAGTGTGAAATTCATCAGGTTTCCTCCCTCTGTGTCAATCATAACTGTGAACAATGACATATGATTGATGTTCTGTCGGCCTCATCCTGCATCCCAGGGTGAACATGGTAAAGAACAGAGCTTGTCGAACACCGGACACATAGCAGTCACCAGAAGTAAACATTTGCCATGTTAAGCCACTAAGTTATCAGGGCTGTTTGTTGTGCAGCAAATCCCAGCTCATCCTGACTGATAACCATTCAAACTATGGATTTTGGATGTAACTGGCCCTTAAGGAATCAGGTAAAGCCTAAGACAATAATTTTGAATTACTCTCCACCTAGGCCTCTCCAGAAAATGGCAATAATCCACATGCTATTTACTTTCAATCTTTACTGTACAAAGCATATTTTGTCCAGGAATACCTTTTTAAATATCAGAGAGAAAGTTTTAGAGTGGGAAATAAAAAAAGGTGCAAACTCTCAAATGCCAACATTTGCAGGCATCTTGGTTGCCTCTTAGCCATCCTTCTTGCTTTCCAGATGAGAAAATGCTTTCCCAAAAGGCCACATGAATTACCCTTAGTATACAGCTGGGTTTTTTTTTTCTTTTTAATTCACCCACATATGCGGAGGGGCTGTAAGTCAAGACAGGATGGAAAGAATAAAGGGGAGTTAAGATATAATGCAGTACATTGATGGATTGAGCATGAATTTCATGCATGATCTAAGTACTGTAATTAAAATGAGAATAAGATAAAAAGGTTTCCTGAAAGAAATAGAAAACCTCAATGACAAAACAATAAAGAAGCATGGGAAGAAATTAGATGATAGGCAAAACAATGGGATTAGTACTAGACCCCCATGTGCTGCTGCAGTGTGCACTATTAGATTCCAATGTGTGATGGATTGAGTGGGGGACGTGGGAAAGCTTCGTGGAGCAGATGGTATCTGAACTACACCAAGAGGATGAGAGGCAAGGAGAAGAAAGATAGCACCAGGCAAACAGCATCAGAGGAAAATGATTTTTCCCCAAGCATGATAAATAATAGTGGTTTTGGAAAACTGCATGTCGTGAATGTATGTGGAAAGGAGACTCATGGGAGCAGGATCAGAGCCATGACAGCACTTATGCGCCAATAAGTGGAGAGAACATAAGGGAGGGAATGGCGTTGGAGGAGAATGGAAGGACGAGGTGAGTGAGTGAGTGGGCAGACCCAGGGGTCCTTAAAAGCAGAATCACAGCCATGGGCGCTGAGAGGAGAGAAGCTGAAAGATTTCATCAGGGTTAGGAACGAACAGGACTGGAGCGGCAATGGAGCTTCAGCCCATGTGACGGAGCTGGACGGCATCCAGGGGGCACCAAGGATGGAGGGGCTTAGACTAAAGCCCAGGAGAAAAGTCAAAGCTCCTCGTGTTTGTCTCTCGTGAGTTATGAGAGGAACAACTCAGAAGGAAAAATGATTCCTTGGATCTTTCATAAGACCCACAGCCAAGACTTAGGCAAGACCGGGGAGAAGGTGGGAGAGGACGTGTGATTGCAGAAGCAGAATCATCAAGGAAACCACAGCACAGGAGACCCAGGAGACTCATGGTGGGGAAGTCCAGCATGCAAGTCAAGAGAGTAAAGCTCTGCAGACGTGGGGGATCCTCAGGATGACAGAGAATGCAAAGAGACTGAAGACTGAGAAGAAGGCCTGGACTTGAAGTTTGGAGGCTTTTCTTGGTAGCTCTAGAGAGAACATTTTATTAGATTTTTTGGAAAGCCAAATTACACAGAGATAAGGGGAAGTACATAGAAACATTTTAGAGGACACTGATACATACTATCCATTGCAGATCAGTGGAATGAATGGCCTTCAGGGGACAGCAGACATATCTAATGGTTTTGTCATGTTGTTCTGTTGTATTCTGTCAAGATAAGAAATGTTTGAAAGCAGAGGGAAACCACCTAGGAAAATGCTCCAAAATATTGATTTTCTTACATTCACATAATTTACAGTTGGCATTGACATGCTTTTGTTTACATGACACTGTAACATTAGAGCAATGATGTAAGGTGTCAGAATTAGGGGCAGAAGGGTTCTTCTGCTCTTCCCTTTACACAGGGACACAGCTATAAGAGGAAATCTAGTTGGATAGTAGCACATTCAGAGGGTGGAAGTGGGGAATTGCCATAGTCCATTTTCTGTTACTATAACTGAATGCCTCTGACTGGATAATTTATAAAGAACAGAGGTTTATTTAGCTTAGGGTTCTGAAAGCTGAGGAGTCTAAGAGCATGACTGGGCATCTGGTGAGGCTTTGGTGTCTGGTGATGAGACAGAGAAATGTGTCTACTTGGGTCTCTTCATCTTCTTATAAAGCCACTAATGCCAGCAGGGGCCCCCACCCTCATGACCTCATCTAATCTGCATCACCTCTCAGAGGCCCCACCTCCAAGTACCATTAACATATGAATCTGGAGATTCCGTTTTCTGAATCTGTCGGATTCAGGTTCTGTTGGAGGACCCTTTCAATCCCTGGCAGGAATCGAGTCACAGGTAGGTGAGTACTAGGAAGAGAAGGCAAGGCCATGAGATGGTGGCCTGAAGTTCACTTGCTTTTTTAACCCCTGAAGAGGCAAACAGCCCCTTCTTCTGCCAGTGGTGGAGTCATTCAGACAGTCTGGTTGCCCTTCCTCCTAGCCATGAAGCAAAGTGCCTGCGTTGAAGGAAAGGTTGCATATGTTTACTCCTTAAGACATTCAAGCATGGTCGTTAGGTGGCTGTTTTCTCTGGAGACTCTCAGAAGTCCTTCGCAAACGTGCAGAGAGAAGAGCAAGGACTTAATACCTACTTGTACTCAGCACCTCACTGTGAGTCCCGTGTCATTTCTAGACATTTCATAACTAAGGGTCTCTGTGAATTGCATTCTTTCTCCAAAAATGTAAAGAGAAAAAACATTACCTTCTTTCCTTAGCTTTTCATTTAAGCCAGTGCTATTAAACAGGGGGCTGAAGCTCCCCAGGTGCTCATAGATGTAGTATCACAAAGCCATGTATTTCCAACAGGCCACATTCTCGTTTTAGGCTAATCTGATAATCTGAAAGCTGGGATTTCTCTTTTGATGCAACAACTCACAATCCAGAAACGTTCTCGCAGGCGACTTCATTTTCTTAAGGTGATGTTTCCTAATAGGAATTCTCCAAAGATCTTAAGACTTTTTTCCTTCAATGCATTCATTAAGGTGGCCCAAGACACCAACTGTGTGCAAACCTTACCTCCTGCTGCCACCTGGTGGACACTGCTGGAGAGTCTCACGGAGGCTCTGGTGGATAATGGGGGGCTCTTTCTTAGTCCCAGAATCCCATGTGGTGATCAAAAAGCAGGTCTTTCTGTTAAACTCCCTAGCAGTGGAACAGCAGTAGCTTGGCTCCCTGTCCCCAGACTGCAAAATGTCACCTGGCAGATGCCCACAGCATTTTTCTCTTCTTTGATCTTTAGATTCCTGTGGCTCTCAGAACTTACATGTAATTCTTTCCCCAAAATTCCCTAAAATCGCTATTTGTTCTTTCTTTTCTCTTCCATTTTTTTCTTTCTTTCTATTTTGAGGTAAAGGGAGGAATAAAAGGATAGGTGCCAGGTTCAGTGGTACAAGTCTATAATCCCAGTGATTCTGGAGGCTGAGGCAGGAGCATTGTGAGTTCAAAGCCAGGCACAGCAACTTAAGGAGGCATTTAAAGCAACATAGTACGTCAGTTTCCTTCCTAAGACCATGATGTCTCTAAATAAAATACAAAAAGGGCTGGGTATATGGCTCAGGATAAGTGCCCCTGGGTTCAATCCTCAGTACCACAAAAGAAAAGAAAGGATGGGTGTCTTCATGTAAAGAAAGTTGCATTGAAATTCTATTAGTTGCTTAATTACACGAACACACGAACACTCTGCAATAGCAATTTGAGGATGAGACAATTCATTGACAGTTCACTCCTCTGAGTCTCCTGTGCAGAAGACAATCCTGAGCAGAGGGCTTGCAGTGCTTGTACTGTGATCCTAAATGACCTGCACTCACCTGGAGGAGGCGACTACCTAGAAATGGCAGCATTGTGTTTAATAAGGTTTCCCTCTGCCCATTTGGCTAGTTCTTCTAGGGAGTGCGCTGGAAAGCGAGCCGTCCCGATATTAAACATCCCAGTGATCCCTCCAGCCTTTCATCCCATAATAAGTCACTGCTCGGTTTTACAGCATTAGGCGTTACCCTCGATAGTCATTTAGTCGGTCAATTTCAGATAAGTGATAAAACTGTGAATGATGGGAGAGCGGTGTCGAAGCTCCACAGCAATGTCCATGAATTAAAGTTCCCAGGTACGTCCTGATTTCCATCTAGCAGCCATTACTAAGGGCAGTACCTAAGTAAACCGTGTATGACCGACCTCTGTGGAAAAGCAATTAAATCTGTTAGAAATAAACTATTCCTCTTTTGATTGCATATTTAAATACATATAAATTTGAAAATCTAGTACATCAGTTTCCTTCCTAAGAATAAAGCTAAGAATATGTTTTCAAGAAAAATGGTATTTCTTAAGGATGGAGCTCCAAGTGTGAATTTTCCTTTTTTTTAAAAAAAAAAAGATTTAGTTTGGGTTATTAAGCCTCAGTGCTTTTCAAAATAGCTTTTTATCCTCACCAAATAAAAGTCCTTGTAATAAAAAACCTCTTTTATTAAAAATACCATATAATTTTTACTAATTGACTAACCTCTCTGCCCTAAGTACAGTATCTGAATTAATTTTTAAAGAATACCAGTGCTTTTTCAACTTACAAAGTGAAAAAAAAAATTTAGTTAGCACTGTGATTTCCCAACTGTAAAACAAATTTCCACTTATTTCATAATTTAACATTTTTTAACAGTCTTAGAATCTAAGATTAAACACACTCATTTTCTTTAAAAGAAAAAAAAAGTTTCCAGATGGAACAACACCTGTATTTACCTCACCTGCTCCGTGGCTACCTGAAGCACAGGGTTGCTGGTGGCTCTTGGGCATTATGGGGACACAGAATTGAGAAGGGGGAAAAAAAGGAGAAAAGGCAGCACCATGGGTGCAGAAGGCAGGGTGCATGTGAGTGAGGCCTGTGGTGCTCTCTGTCCAGGTCTCCTGCAGAGCCCAGGTAGGTGGCACATCCGCAGGTGGGCCCACAAGCAATGGATGCTCTTGGAGTGACAAAGAAGAGAAGTAAACATCAGTGACCTGCCTTCAAAGTGATACTTGATATTGTTTCTGAAACAAATTAAACCTGGTTAGCCTCTCCCATGTGGTCAGCAGGGCCCAGAGCACAGGGTGGAGGGATCCATGGAGAGGTGAGACAGGAGGAAGGAGCAGGAAAGAAAATTGATTCCCCGGGAATCAGAGTCCTGTGCCTGCAGGTGCCTCCTTGCCACTCACTGTCATGGGCACCCTCTGAGTCTGAATGGACAGGGAGAGGTTGCAGTCACCATCCAGTTGAAAAGTAGTTGTGCAACATTGAGGCTGAGCCTATCCAAGATCCACATCTGCACACGGACATCCTCCTGGAGTCAGGCCACGCCCACTTTAATTCCCTCTGAAAACCACAGTGGAGGTAGGCTTTGATGCCAGTAACTCATTAACTCCCTTTGGCAAAGAAATAATAGACTTCTTAGTTGCAATGTTCTGTTCACCTTTTTAAGAAAGAAAATGATAACAAGTCATATGCTGTTGTTCAGCAGGTTAGTCTAACATTAACTTTTCAATAATTGCATTTCTTCTATTGCATTTATTATTATTAGCCACGAATTCTAAGCCTGGATCTGCCAGCTTAAATAATTGAATGATGTCTCATTTGGTCCTAAAACAACTCTTAGATGGGACACCAAGAAGACAGTCTCAGAGGATTTAATTTGCCCAACCAGAAACTATTTAGATTGTTGAGGAAGATTTGAAACTGCAGGTTTAGGATGATTGATTCTTTAATGACAAAGTAGTTCTAGAAAGACCTTGCTTTGGAAAGAAATGCTTATTTCTCTTTGTGTCTTAATATCCATATTCTAGTTTTACGAATTAAACAATCTAATTTTATTTAAATAAAATTTCAACATCTCCCAAAAGCCATTTATTATTTGAGTATTCACACAGGCAAAAATCAAAGGTTGGAGATCGAACACATTAAACTTCCCAAACATTAATTACTGCCTTAATTAATCAAATGTTTCTAAGCATTTAATTGAAATAAAAATTCTGATATATATATTTTTCCTAAATATTTTAAATGTCTTACAAGAGAACAAAACTATCACCAAATTTTAAAATACAAAGGTAATCAATATTTTCAGTCTGAAATCAGTTGTGGATGTGCTACTGTAGTGAATTCAAATTTGTCTTTTATCCTTATCCTGATCATATGTTTTATTTTGGTCTTTTCCTGGGTTACATTCATAACATATTAGCTACTTTACTATTTCTATAGCTTCCTAGGATCCAAAAACTTTACCATCTTCAAATGAAAAACAAATAACAACCTCAGAGCAGCCAAAAGTCACAAGATCTGGGTTATAATCCAATCGGTTGTCAGAAAGGGCACAGATCTGGGTTTCTAAGGAAATTCAAACTCTAGCCAGTGATAATCAAATTAACCTTGACTCAAAGACACATACACTGAATTTTTAAATCATTCTTTACAAATGATTTGGCCTGAATCACAAATCCTACTTTATTATCCATCTTCATGATTGATTCACACTGGTTCCCCCTAAATCATGGTTTTATTTTCAGGGTTTCAATTACCCATGTTCAAGTACAAGCCAAGTATTACATGGAAAATTCCAAAAATACACAATTCTTAAATTTTCAATTGTGTCCCCCTCTTCTGAGTAGAATGATGAAATCATGAGCTGCCCGCCTTGGTCCCACCCAGGACACAAATCATGCCTTTGTCCAGTGTATCCACACCATATATACTACCTGCCTGTTAGTCACTTAGTAGCCTTCTAGTTATCAGATCGACTCTCTCAGATCAGTATATTGTTATTATTTTCCCATCTTATTATTTGTAAAACAATAATAAGATTTTTCCATCATATTATTAGTTATTTTTGTTAATCTCTTACTGAACCTAAATCATAAATTAAACTTTATCATAGGTATTATATGTAGGAGCAATGTAATATATATAGGGTTCAGTACTATTCACATTTTCAGTCTTGAAATATATTCTCTGAGAGTCTGAGTGAGTAGACTATTTTCTTGGTCTGCCAAAACACCTTTTGGGGAATATTTTCTAAAATATTTTTTTAAGATTATTAGGGCCATAAGGAAGTGTTACCTCCTGATAGATAATGCCTTGAGTCTACACTTTAGCTCTCCTCTTCAAGACACTTCATCATTTTCTTAGATCACTGTGGATTTCTTTCTGCTCTGTGTGACCCGAGGTACTAATGAACTGCGAGTCTTCATTCCCACCACATCATGTGAGACTCCAGCTACTTGTTAGTCCTTCTGATCTCATTATAACACTACCTTTCCCAGGGTCACCTGGCTTCCGGTTTTTGTGCCTAAATACTCTACAGAATATATAATTAATACCCAGGAATATGTTTGTCTCCAGGAGGAATGAAATGCTCACATTGTTTTGTTTTCACTTCTTTGTATAACTTAACTACCTTTTATATGATTTAGATCAACTTTTCTCTTCTTTGTACCATTATAATGTAATGACCTTTCACAGATTAGATTTATCTTCCTTAAGGTAACCATAATTCATATTCTCTCTCTCTCCCTGGCCCCTCTCTCTCCCCCTCCCTCCCTGCTCCCATCCTCCCTCCCTCTCCCTTTCTCTCCCTCTCTTTCTCTCTGTCAAATCATCAAATGTGGGCACCAGGAATTTCTTGAACTTAGCTCCATCCATTATCTTGGTATTTTATTACTACCTACTGCACTCTTAAAAACACATTTGCTTCCTGGAAATAATGAGATGGTCTAGGCCCATGCCACTTTTTTTTTGTTCTACTGCCCCAACATATGGAGTCAGCTCCCTTACCACAGGTAGCAGAGAATAGGAGAGAATTGAAGTCCAAATGTGGGCACTAGGAGTAACCAGAGCAGTGGATGGTACCTGAAAATACTGCTGCTGCTTGGCTATCCTTAATGGAAGAGATGGGAATAAATGTTATTTTAAGCTCATAAGTTCTCCATGACTGTTTTCCAAATAAGAGTATATGTTGCTATACTTTACTTTTCTCAGAGTATGTGGTTTCATTTGACTAGGGATTGAACCCAGGAGCACTTAACCACTGATCCACACCCCCATCCCTTTGTAATTTTTTTTTTTTTACTTTGAGACAGGGTCTTGCCAAGTTGCTTAGGGCCTCACTGAGTCATTGAGGCTGGCCTCGCACTTGCAAGCCTCCTGCCTCAGGCTCTAGAGCAACTGGGATGACAGCTATGCACCACTGCATCTGGCTACATTAAAATATTTGATCCTTTTCTTTCCGCTTAGGAACAGTCACTGAAAGATTTCTTGTGCCCAGTTCTGTAAGGGTTCCAAAACATGTGTACCTTCACAGAATATGTGCTTGTGAATGCATGTGTTCACAGGGTGTGGGTCTATTTGCAGCAGCAAGTTGTCTCCCTTTGTCTAGCAGTAGTGGTCAGTGTGTGGCCTTCCCATCCCTCGTGAACTCGTATCAGCGATGACCCATGGGATTGCCCTTGTTTTCATGCTTGTATGAATCAGCTATCTGCTTACATAACAATTTACAGCTTTTCAACTAAGCCCAAAGTTACCAGAAGAGAGGAAATAGTAAAGATTAGAGTAGAAAATAAGTGAAACAGACACTATAAAACAATAGAATAGTATTTAAAAAGTAATAATTATTTTCCTGAAAAGACAAAGTGAACAAACTTTTATTTTGACTAAAAAAGAGAGAAGAGTTCAGTATGATATAAGAGAGGAAACATTACAACTAATAACAATTAATATTACAAATAATACTGAGGATCAGGAGCAACTATGATGAGTGATGTGCCACCACATCCAGCAACCTAGAGGAAGTGGACACAGTCTGAGACATGTGCCACCTGACAGGACCTAATCGTGAACCAGTAGATCTTAACATACCAGTAGTCAGGAATCCCATTGACTCATCAATAAAATGTCTCCTGCTATAGGAAAGCCCAGGACCAACAGCTTCCCTGCTGGGTTCTACCAATACTTAAAGAAATAAATAAATGTATTTCACTATGTCAATGAACATTTAAAAAATTTTTCTTAATTGTAGATGGACACAATACCTGTATTTATTTATAGGGGGTGCTCAGGATCAAACCAGTGCCTCACATGTGCAAGACAAGTGCTCTACCGCTGAGCCATAGCCCACATCAATGGACTTTTAAAAACAAGAATCATATGGTTATCTCAATAGATGCATAAAAAGCATTTGACAAAATACAATATCCATTAATGTTCAAAATATTAGAAAAAATAGGGATACTAGGAACATGCTTCAACATTGGGAAAGCTATATTTTTAAACCCACAGTCAACATAATTCTAAATGGAAAATATTTACAAACATTCCCTCCAAAAACTGGAATAAGACAGAATGCCCTCTTTTACCATTTCTATTCAACATAGTCCTGGAAACTCTAGACAGAGCCATTAGATAGAAGAAAGAAATTAAAGAAATATGAATAAGAAAAGAAGAACTCAAACTATCCCTATTTGCTGACATGATTCTATATTCAGAAGACCCAATAAACTCCACCAGAAAACTCCTAGAACTCATAAATGAATTCAGCAAAGTAGTAGGATATAAAATTTACACCCATAAATCAATTGTATTCCAATCAGTGATGAATCAAGTGAAAAAGAAATTAGGAAAATTATCACATTCACAATAGCCTTGAAAAAAAATAAAATAAAATAGTTGGGAATCAATTTAACAAAAGAGGTGAAAGACTTCTACAATGAAAACTACAGAACACTAAAGAAAGAAATTGAAGATCTTAGAAGATGGAACAATCTCTCTCTCATGTTCTTGGATAGGCAGAATTAATATTGTCAAAATGGCCATACTACCGAAACTGTTATACAGACTTAATGCAATTCCTATTAAAATTCCGATGACATTTGTCATAGAAATTTAAAAAAAAACATCCATGAAATTCATTTGGAAAAATAAGAGGTTCAGAATAGCCAAAACAACCCTCAGCAAGAAAAGTGACGCAGGTGACATCACAATACCAGACCTTAAATTATACACACTGCAGGGTTATAATAACATAAATAGCATGGTCTTGGCCCCCAAACATACATAAAGACAGTGGTACAGAATAGAAGACACAGAGACCTATCCACATAAGGACAGTTATTTCATACAAGACAAAGGCACCATAAACATACATTGGAGAGAGTTGGGACTGTGGCTCAGGGGTGAAGTGCTTGCCTCACACATGGGAGGCACTGGGTCTGATCCTCAGTATCACATTAAAATAAAAGTATTGTGTTCATCTACAACTAAAAATATATTTTTTTAAAAAAATACATTGGAGTGCTGGTGATGTAGCTCACTTGGTAGAATGCCTTCCTCACATGCACAAGGTCCTAGGTTCAATCCCCAACACCACACACACACAAAAAAAATTGTAGAAAAGATAGCCTCTTCAACAAATGGTGCTGAAATGCTGGAAAAGCTGGAAATTCATATGCAGCAAAATGAAATTAAACCCCTCTCACCATGCGCAAAACTCAAATTGGATCAAGGACCTAGGCATTAGACCAGAAATCTATGCCTATTTGAAGAAAAAGTAGATCCAACTCTCCATCATGTCAGCTTAGGAACTGAATTCCTCAACAAGACTCCGAAAGTGCAAGAAGTAAAATCAAGAATCAGTAGTAAATGTGATGGTATCAAACTAAAAAGCTTCTTCACAGCAAAGGAAACAATCAAGAACATGAAGAGAGAGCCCATAGAATCAGAGAAAATCTTTGCCACCCGCACCTCAAATACAGCATTAATCTCCAGGATAAATAAAGAACTCAAAAAACTTAACAACAAAAAAAAAACAACAAATAACCCAATCAATAATGGACTAAGGAACTGAACAGATACTTCGCAGAAGAAGAAATACAAATGGTCAAAATATATGAAAAAAAAATAGCAATTAGAGAAATTCAAATTAAAACTACACTGAGATTCCATCTCACTCCAGTTAGAGTGGCAGTTATCAAGAATACAAGTGATAATAAATGTTGGCAAGGATGTGGGGACAGGGTACATTCATACATTGCTAGTGGGACTGCAGATTGGTGCAGCCACTATGGAAAGCAGTATTAAGATTCTTCAGAAAATTTGGAATGGAACCACCATTTGACTAAGTTATCCCACTGCTCAGCATATACCCACAGGACTTAAAGTCAACATACTACACAGACACATCAATGTTTATAGCAGCTCAATTCACAATTCAGCTAAACTATGTAACAAACCTAGGTGCCCTTCAAAAGATGAATGGACAAAGAAAATGTGATATATATATATATATATATATATATATATATATATATATATATAGACACATACATACATATATACACATACACACACACACACACATATATATAATGCAATATTACTCAGCCATAAAGAAGAATGGAATTATGATATTTGCTGGTAAATGGGTGAATCTGGACAATATCATGCTAAGTGAAATAAGCCAATCCCAAAAAACTAAAGACAGAATGTTTTTTCTAATATTCAGATACTAACATAAAATAAGCAGGGGAAGGGAAGAATAGCAGTTAATTGGACTAGACAAAGGGAAAATGAAGAGAAGAAAGTGGTAATGGGAATAGGAAAGACAGTGTGATTAATTGGATATAACTTTCCTACGTGCATATATGAATACTGACCGGTGTAACTCCACATCATGTACAACCACAAGAATGGGAAGTTGTACTCCATGAGTGTATAATCTGTCAAAATACAATCTACTGTCATGTATAACTAAAAAGAAAAAAATGAAAATCTTTCAAAAATTGAAACTCCTCTTTGGAACCAAATCCCAGTTCTAAAAATTGACAATTAATGAATTAAAGACGAAGTGACCTAATTGGTTTATGTGGTTTCCAGAAGGCAGCACATAGAGGAAAAAATCAAGATGTTAAAAAAAAAAAGCAATTTGCTTTAGATTTTTAAAAAATGGACAAGTAGACATATTTGCTATTTTAAGAAAGCATTATTCATAATACCAGAAAAACAAAGAAAACCCAAAGCAGTTATTTTCATAGTCTTCATCGTTGGCAGCCTTAACACCCCCCATTTATCTGTGTCTGCTCTGTCTGCCTGGAGGGGCTGCCTGTGGGTCTCCATGGTTGGGTGGTGACCAGGAAGGGCAGGAGGAGAGGCAGGGGGAGGGGAAGCTGCCCCCGCTCCCCCACAGGCTGCAGACTTGCTGAGGCACAGGACCGGGTCCATGACTCCCCTCGGGTTCCAGAGACATAAAGAGAAGAGTTTGCGATTACCAGGGAAGAGGTGATCTGCCAAAATTCCGACCACAGGTCCAGAAATGAGGAGTGATGCAGACAGGTTAATAGAGCCAAACTGGCCTGGGAGGTTTTTCGTTTCATGCCGTTTCTCTTTTCCCCAAATATTTAACTTCAAGTCACACCCAGTCACATAAGGGAAGCAGAGGAACCTGGACATCGCCCTTTCTGGCTCTGGAGACCCTGTCTGCTGTATCTCCTGAAACTGGGGGAACCAGTTTCCCAATTCTAACATGGCATTTGGTGAAGTGTTGACCAATGAAACAGATGCTCTGTTGTGTTTGGCGAGAAGGGAAAGTCCTTATTTTCCATGTAATCTGGTGAGCAGTGCATCAGTCCATGCAGGAACGCCCATCAGGTGTTTCCACTGAAATGACTGGCTTAATTCCAAGGAGCCACGGGCCAGGCAAGCTGTAAATCCTCCCAGAAAAATGGGGACACTCATGCGTTTCTCTTGGCTCAGTCCATGAAGCCACAGAGGCTGGTGGATCCCCTCATCCCTGGTGCTGAAAGTCAAATACATTCTGGAACTTAAAGGGACAAGGTCTCCCTGCCCAATCCCAAACCCAATAGCTTTGAGTTTTGTTTTGTTTTTTTTTTTAAAGCTTTCAAAACATTTTTCGGTGGCTAAAAATCTTTGAGTGTGACCTACCCAGCTGTGTCCTTTCGGAGCACCTCCAATTTCTCAAGAGGATGTGATCCAGCAAAGCTGGGGCTGCTGCTTCTGTAAATGCTTTGATTAACATTAGGGGAAGAAGACCAGCAGAAAACAGACACCCGCCTGCCAATGAAGGGCTGCGTTTACAAGTAGGGGAATGGTTTATTAAATATGCAGAGAGGATTGTAAAGGAGAAAGACCACAGTCTCAATTCAAAGCAATCACCACCACCACTAAGCTGGGTGCCTACGTTCAACTCCTGACTAAACAGTTAACAGCTCCATTGGTAATTCTCCACATCTTCCTCTTTAAACACAGCGATTTGTTCTGGTCATCATGATTTCTAGATAGAATAAAGCATGGCAATGCTCATTAATTACACATTCAGTCTACATAAAAATAAATAGCAGAGTCCACATGCCTTAAATACAAAGGCTGGGTCTGTTAAGAACAGAAGTACCATTTAGCATTTCCCAAATAGGTATATCTCAGAACTCTGTTGAAAAAGAAAAAGAAAGAGAAACAAAGGAAACAAAAGCGAAAGAAAAAAAGAGCTGTGGCCAAATGCACGCATCAGCACCTGCTAGGAACTTCTTTCAAAGAAGCACAACTACTGGGGGACCTGTGGTAAAGAATTCTGCTTAAATTTTTTTTCACCCAGCATTTTTCAAACATACATGACAGTGAAAACCGTTTTAGAAATGAAGACTCACTGGCATTCCCCCAGAGTTAATATTCTGTTGGACACATTTGGAAAATGCTTAACTAGCCTATTCCACATCTTCGTTTTCCAGCAACAGGGTAGCACACCCACACCCACCCACAGGCCACACTGGCAATGGCATCAGAGACTGTGGGTGGAGGCTCAACTCAGCAGGGTTTTCCACTCTCATCCTGTGGGATAGTCCAGATGTGTCTATTGGAGTAGGAAGGCCCCAGAGGATGGTTTAAATTCCAAGGAGACAAGCATGGTGGAAGGGGATTACAAGGGCAGGTTTTGCATTCAGGTGACTGCCTCTGCAGCCCTCCTCCTCCCCAGGTGGACTGGAGGGAGTTACTTTCCTCTCCTCAGCCTGTACTGCCTCGTCTGCAGAGGGGACTACAACAGCACCCCTCCTTTAGGGGTTTGTGGAACTCACAGGGAATAACGCAGGAGTGCCTGCACAGTGAAGGACATGGCATGAACTGCTGGTGGGAGTTAGCTCTTCTACATTATCACCTTTTCCTTCCAAAGTAATGCCTACAGCCAGGCACACTGGTGCACACCTGTAATCCCAGTGGCTTGGGAGACTGAGGCAGGAGGATTACGCGTTCAAATCCAGGCTCAGCAAAAGTGAGGCATTAAGCAACTTAGAGAGACCCTGTCTCTAAATAAAATACAGAACACGGCTAGGGATGTGGCTCAGTGGCCAAGTGCCCCTGAGTTCAATCTCCAATACCCAAAAATAATAATGTCTATAATGGACAGAATGTGGTCTCCACTTCCCCTGGGTAGGACACAGACTCAGGCTGGAAAAGATGCTTGACTATGTGAACAGCAAAGTCACCAAGGCAAAGACAGCAAGAGAAGTCCACCTGGGGCTGAGCTTGGTGTCACACCTGCTCTTCTAAGCTGAATGGGCAGGTTCAGAGGGAGTGTTGGCATTTAGCTCCAGAACTCTGCTTTGGGGCTCATGCTGGAGACATGAATGAGCGATCATGGTCAAGATCACAAAGAAACCATACAGAGATGGGGAGCCTGTATTTCCTGGTGGGGCCCAGCAACACACATACTTAGAAGGATTTCAGAGGCAGCAGAACCAAAGGAACAAGAGGAAAGCAGTAGCCAGAGACCCAGAGAGAATGATGTCCAGAACACTGAATGAACTTGAACACGCAAGCCCAGAAATCCAGGATAAAGGCTACCTGCCAATCTCTGAGCATCCTCCCTCCTGTACAATAGACCAGACCCAGACTCCTGCCCCCGCAGAGGCTCACAGAGGAGCCAGCTTGGCTCCTGGTGGGAAGCTGAGTCTGGCAGAGGAGACCATGTTCTCCTGGATCAAAGCCGCTGAGCCCGCAAGGCTGGGTGTCTGCATGGTTTGCCAAGCGGTTGCTCCTCATCCAAACCCAAATCCAGAGTAAGGCGCGAATCCTTGGCAGACTGTCCATGTGCTCTCTGTGTGAAGCTTGGAGCTGGCTGCACCAACAATAAGTGAATGTCATGTTTACCCTTCACAAAGTTCAAAATAATGGTCCTTCAAAATTAGCCAGGCTTCTAATAAGCAATCCAAGAGGCACATCTACTGCAAAACAGCTTTTGCTAACTTCTGTGGGGAAGATCACCTGCTTTGGAAGCAGCTGAGGTGCACATTTGGCAAGGACCGATTCCTGAGCCCAGGACTGAGTGATTGGAAAGAGCTGGGCTGTTGCGAGGAAAGTGGCATTTTAGCAGCCCTGCCGAGGGTGCTGATGTTCACCAAGGTTTGTGAGCCATGGATTCCAAAAGAAGAGAATGGAAGACGGAAACACGCAAAAACAGCCCCACTTGGAAAAAAATAACACAAAGGAAATACTGTATTTTTCCTCGTGGTAAATTATCCATAAAATAATGCAATACTTTGTGAAAACTCATCAGGTCTGCTCTCTTGCCTTCCAAATTATTTCAGTGGAGATTTTCTCGCTTCCTGCCCCGAGTTCTCTGATTAATGCACAGTGGAATGCACCATAATACTTCAAACTTGTGAAGCAGAGCAGGAGCAAAAGTTACCATGTATTTCCTTCAAAGAAAGATATTTTGAAATCTAACATTAAAAGGAAGAGTCATGAAATAGTTTAACCTTTCTTCATGGGATGTGGTGGGTTATTTTCAGAGTTATTCCTATTAAGCACTTTTCAATTTGTACTTCATTTTTCTCAAGTATAAAAATTGTTCTTCTTTTTCTACTTAAAAATCTCAATGCCCAAATGTCATCATCCCAGGCAAACTTTGGCAGTGATTACTTGGTTTACATTAGGGCAGAAATTATAGTAGTTTATGTTCCACTGTGTTATTCTAAATTGTCTTCTCATTCGTTGGTTCTCAATCTGAACATTTTCCTGCTTGTACACTAGCAGTGAGACATAGGTCCTGGCTGAAAGCTAACAGTAGATAATTATTATGAGTATACATATAGGCCTTGATGTTGAAACATTCACACCAGACCATTCTGTGTTGATGTTAGGAATCACACCCTTAGAGACTGAATTATCAATTCAGATGCTACAGGCATGTCAATCTCTAAGAATCCCTTATTAAAATAATTTTTTAAAACAGAATGAGTGATCTCATTCAGGCCTGATAACCACCACTTATGAAGGTTTGGTTAGACAGGAGCTGAGAGCAGGGTGGGTAGGGGTGACTCTGAAGACAGGGGCTAGGAAAAGCAGGAGAGCAGGAATCCTGCCTCTCCTTCCTGCATTCCTCAGGGCACTCCAAAGAGGAATCTCTCTCTTGGACAGCATCTTGTGCTATAAGAGCAAGCCAGATGTCTCCTCACTAAACCTTGGGGCACAACCCCAACCTACTATGCTGAGCAACAGCGCCACCCTTCTGGGAAAGATCAGGATTTCAGTATTCCTTGATAGCACTAAAATGAGCATCAGGCTTTGGGGGTCTACACTGGAGGAGTCGGGTCCAATGCCTGACCTTCTCTCATGGGCACCAACTCAGAGATGGCAGAGCTGGAGAATGCCTCCCCCAGGTCGGTCCATACTCCAGGAAGTGGGCCCAAGTCTGCCTGCTAAAGGCTTCTTGTCAGGCTTGGTAGATGTTGTGGAGAAGAATCACAGCACAGACTTCAATTCCTAAAAGAAAGCTGAACCCTTACCATGTCACCCATCCAAATCTGGCCGTTAGGCTCAACTGGATATTTTCAAACAACTTATTTTGAGGAAAGGGTATCAGGAAGCTAAGCCACCCCAACAATTTAGACAACTGACCTCACTAACCCGGCCATTCCACCTCAGTGCTACCAAACTCCTCTGCATTTTAAACTCAGCTCAGTGCCATTTGAAAAAATATTGAATGCTTTGACCAGGCATATCAGAGACTTCGGAATAGAGAGTTAGTGAGGATCTCAAATGGAGAGGGGGGCTTTAGAAGGCTTCATTGGCTATAATCCACTGCTCTCAAACTGGCGGACACAGCGTGGTGTTTCATTCATTCAGCATTTAGTGGGTTCCTACTATGTGCTGAACAGAGTCAGAAAACATATCCATGGTGGCAGAAACACACCCAAGAACAAAATTGGCAAAGTGGTTACACACACAGACTTCATAGCCTAGTTCAGGATAAATAAGCAACATATAAATAAACTGTGAAGATGAATAGATGTTTTGATAGTGATCTATGCTATAAAATGAAATTGATGGAAAATGGCTGTGGGAGAGTTTAGATCAGATTTTCTACTTCTCTGAATGGGTGGCCATGGCTGTGGGGAGGTGACTGACCTCTGCCTGACAGAAGGAGCCCCCCCTACAGAGGTCTGTGGGAAGAGTTCTAGGGAAGCAAGCAGGTTCTGAGACAGGAACCAGCTCAGTTCTGTGGGCAGCACAAAGAGGCTGGCTTGGCAGGAGGCTGGTGCACAAGGGAGAGAGGCATATGATGATATCGGAGGCAGAGACAAAAATCAGGAGTTCCTTCAGTGCTCTGTCTCCCGGAAGCTCAGGGCTGCCTGTGAGTGGCACGTGGGCTCTCAGCAAAGACAGGAGGCCAAACATAGCTGTCCTCTCCCCAGGCTCCCTGAACCTCTCAGAACAACCTCCTTTTCGATTCCCTTAGCTGAAATTTGAAGAGATGAATGAAGTACCTTCTCGGGCCCCCTTCATAGTCAGAGGAGCCCAGGGTAGGACCCAGAGAGACATGGCTGCACCAGTTTCTAGTGTCAATTGCCATCAGTCCAGAGGGATGTGTTATGGCTGAGTACCCTGTGAGAACTGCCAGGTAGTGGAGGAGGGAAAGAGCACTGGCCATGGGGCCACCTAGGTTTAAAATGAGTGTTCTCGCTAAGCTCCTGTGCCTTGGTGTCCTCTTAGAGAAATGGAGACGGTAATACACTCCTAGTGAGGCAAGCCTTACCTGCAACCGCCCTACTAAAACACTGGGAAGGTTTTGAAAGACTTAGCTAATATAGATCACTTTGCCAAGTCCACAATATTTTTTTAATTTTTTTATTATAAAGTCCAGAATTTTAATGAAGTAAGTTGGTTGAAGGAAGATTTGCTTCTAACCAGTGAGGATTTATTGTAAGAAGAAAGCTTTGCCTTGCTGTTGGCTGTTGGTTGGATGGATGGTTGGTTAGTTGGATGGTTGGTTGATTGGTTAGTTGGATGGTTGGTTAGTTGGTTTGTTGGTAAGTTGGTTAGTTGAATGATTGGTTGGTTAGTTGGATGGATGGTTGGTTGGTTAGTTGGATGGTTGGTTGGTTGGTTTGTTGGTTGGTTGGTTGGATGGATGGTTGGTTATTTGGTTAGTTGGATGGTCAGTTGAAAGGTTGGTTAGTTGGTTGGTTAGTTGGGTGGTTGGTTAGTTGGTTGGATAGTTAGGTGGTTGGTTAGTTGGTTGCTTGGTTGGGTGGTTGGTTGGTTGGATGGTTGGTTAGTTGGTTGCTTAGTTGCTTGGTTGCTGGTTTGTAGCCCATGGGCAGTGTGTGACATAGGAACCCATCAACACATCCGGGGCTGTACTGTGAACGGTCCAACTGTGGCAATCTGACCCCTCCTCAGTATGAGTGGGAATGCCCCTTTCCCCACCATCACTGCAGTCTGGGTTTAGGGTGAGGCCCGTGGACCTGTAATCCCAACATGAAAGTTGAGCTCTCCTCTACCCCCATCTGCATGGTCCCAAGATGGACTTCCTCTCTAAAATTATAGTTTAATAGTCAGCTCAGGAGGCACATCAGAAGTGTTTAATGTCCTTGTCCCCTGTCAATTCTCTTCTGCTGGCTCCTGCTCCCCATGCTTCTCCACCATGATCCACCACATGGCAAACTCTCTCCTTCCAGAAGCCCTCCTGGTCTCTTCTTTTTCCTCCTTTCTCTTCTATTTCTCTCTCTCTCTCTCTCTCTCTCTCTCTCTTAAAAAAAATTAAAAAATGATGTCCTTCCCAATGTCAATTCTCCATCCATTATCATCCACAGAAGAAGCCAGTATGAAAATTTGATGTGAATCAAATTCTAGAATGTTATCCTTTAATTTGTGCTTAAACAAATACACACATGTGAGTACATGCCTGCTTTAGTCAGTTTCTTTGCTGCTGTAACAAAAAGACCTGACAAGAACAATTCTAGAGGAGGAAATGTTTATTTGTCTCTCATGGTTCCAGAGATCTCAGTCCAGAGACAGCCGACTCCAGTGCTCTGGGCCCAACGTGAGGCAGAACATCATGGAGAGCGAAATAGCTCAGGACATGGCAATCAGGAAGCTTAGAGAACTGTGCTCACCAGGGACAAAGTATAAACCCCAAAGGAACACCCCCAGTGAGCCACATTCTACCTGCCTACATTGACCATCCAGTTAATCCATATCAATGGATTAATCAACCACTAATTAAGTTAAGGCTCTCGTAGCTCAATCATTTTACCTCTGACAATTCTTGCTTTGTCTCACACAAAGGGACACCTCATATCTAAACCACAACAGTGTGTATATTCACTCATATACACATGTATGCTCACACACACATATATGTATATCAAGCACATATGCAACACACACACATGTTTTTTCTCTTTCCACATTTGTATTGGTATGTTATAGATGTACACAGTCATTGAATTTGTTATTACATATCTGTACATGCCCAAAACATAACAATATAATTTGGACAATATCAGTCCCCAGAACTTGCCCCTGCCTCTGCTCCTCCCACCCCCTGTTCCCTTTCCTCTACTGATCTCCCTTTGATTTTCATGAGATTCCCCAGCCCACAGCACACACACACACAGAGACATACATACCTCCCTTTTCCTTTTTCTATTTGGCTTTCACATATGAGAGAAAACATACAACCCTTGACCTTCTGAGTTTGACTTCTTTCACTTAACATGATGGTCTCTAGTTTAATCCAGTTTCCTGCAAATGCCATAATTTCATTTTTCTTTATGGCTAAATAAAACTCCATTATATATATATATATATATATATATATATATATATATATATATATATATATATATCACATTTTCTTTATCATTCATCTATTGATGGACACATGGGCTAATTCCAGAGTTTGGCTATTGTGACTTGTGCTGCTATAAGCACGGGTGTGCATGTGTCACTGTAGTAAGATGACTTATTCTTCAGGATGAATACTGAGGAGTGGTAGGGCTGGGTCCTGGGTGTTCCAGGCCCACTCTTTGAGGAGCCTTCATACTGATTTCCATAGTGGCTGTACTAATTTACATTCTCTCCACATCCTCTGCAGCATTTACCTGTGTTTGCTTTCTTGATAACTGCCGTTCTGTCTGGTGTGAGGTGAAATCTCAGGGTAGTTCTGATTTGCTTTTCCTGAATTGCTAATGATGGTGAGCATTTTTTCATAAATGTGCTGGCCATTTGTATTTCTTCTTTTGAGACGTCTCTGTTTAATTCACTTGCCCATTTATTAATTGAGCTCTTTGGGGTTTTGGAGTTAAGTTTTTTGAGATCTTTATATATTCTAGATATTAACCCTCTGTCGGAAGAGTAGCTGGCAGAGATTTCCTCCCATTCAGTGGGTCACATTCCTATTGTTTCCTCCACCAAGCAGCAGCTTTTTAATGTGATGCCGTCCATTTATTAATTCTTAGCATTCTTTCCTGAGCTTTAGAGGCCCTACTGAGAAAGTCATTGCCTGTGCCTGTATATACTGGAGTGTTGACCCTATGTTGTCTTCTAGGAGTTGCACACTTTCTGGTCTAATTCCAAGGTCTTTGAACCATTTTGAGTTGTTTTTTGTGCAGAGTGAGAAATAAGAATCTAGTTTCATTCTTTTGCATGTGGATAAACTTTTCCCAGAACAATTAGTTTAAAGGTTAACTTTTCTCCATGTATGTTTTTGGCACCTTTGTCAAAGACCAGACAACTGTAGTTGTGAGGATTTGTCTCTATGTCTTCTATTCTGTTCCACTGGTCTGTGTATCTGTTTTCATGCCAGTACTGTGCAGTTTTTATTACTAGAGCTCTGTGGTATAATTTGAAGTCAGGTATTGTGATGCCTCCAGCATTGCTCTTCTTGGCTTAGAATTGTTTTAGCTCTTCTGGGTCTTGTATTCTTCCAAATGAACTTTTGGACTGTTGTTTTGAATTGTTTTGTTTTGTTCTGTGAAGAATGTCATTGATACTTTGATGGAGACTGCTTTGAATCTGATATTGCTTTTGGTTATATGGCCATTTTAGCAATATTAATTCTGCCTATCCATGAACATGGGAGGTCTTTCCATTTCCTAAGGTCTTCTTTGATTTCTTTCTTCAAAATTCTATAGCTTTCATTGTAGAGACATTTCACCTCCTTGGTTAGGTTTATTCCTAGGTATTTTTTGAGGCTATTATGAACAGGTTATTTTCCCGATTTCTTTCTTAGCAGTTTCATTGTTGGTATGTACAAAAGCCTCATTTTTGTATGTTGGTTTTGAAAGCTGCTCCTCCTCCAAGTCTGTTGGTTAGCTCGAACCGTCTTTTGGTGGAGGCTTTGGCTCTTCCAAGCAAAGGATCAGCTCATCAGCAAACAGTTATAATTTGACTTCTTCCTTTCCTATTTTTATCTCTTTTATTTCCTTCTCTTACTAATTGTTCTGGCTAGAATTTACACAACTACCCTTTTTAACAGACTGGAACTATTTTATTTTGAAAATAGCTTGTCACTTAATGACATACAACTGACAAGTTACATAGCTCTATTTTGTGATTTATGCCACATTGTATTACATTTTAAATTCAAATAAATATTTTTATCCAGATGTATGTGATAATAGATTTACATGTTGTAGTTGTTTCCATTTTTTTACTATTAAAAACTCTTCAAACTTTTATAAATCACCCAAATCATTAAATTATCAAACTAAAAAGATGTGAGTTTATGTGTGTAGTATATATATGTATGTATGGTATATGTGATGTGTGGTATTTTTGGCATGTGTTGGGGGGTAGGGTGTGAGGGATTGCTGTGTATGTTTGCTGTGTGGCTTGTGTGTTGTACATGTATGGCGTATGTGGTGTGGTGTGCATGTATTGATGTATTATGTGTAGTGTGTATAAGGTCTGTGGTGTACTGTATATAGTGTGTGTCATGCATGTGTTGTGTGTATGGGGTTTGTATGTATGGTGATATCTGTGGCAGGTATTTGATGTGTTGTATGTGCTGATGGTGTGTGTGTATGGTGTGTGTGGTGTGTGTGGTATGGTATGTGTGTGCTATGTGTAGTGTGTGTTGTATATGGCATATTGTAGTGTGTGGGGTGTGTTTTGTGTGTTCTCTGTGTTGTGTATTGTGTGTGATGCATGTGGTTTGTGGGGTGTGAGTTATGTGTGGTGTGTTATATGTGGCATGTGTGGTGTATTATATATGATGTGCATGGTGTGCATGGTGGGTGTTGTGTATATTGTGTGATGTGTATTGTGTGTATATATGTGTTATGTATGATATGTGTGTGGTGTGTGGTATGCATGGCTGTGTTTTGTGTGTTGTGTATAATGTGTATGTGTTGTGTGTGGTTTGTGTGTTATGTATGATGTGTGTTTGGTGTGCATAGTATGTGATGTATTGTGTATCATGTGTGTGGTGTATGTGGTATGTGTGCATTGCCTATGTTGTGTGTGGTATGTTATGTATGATGTGTATGTAGTGTGTATTGTGCATGGTGTGTGGTATGTGTTATGTATGATGTGTGTGGTGTGTGTCATGTGTGATGTGTGTGTGTGGTGCGTGGTGTGGGTGGTGTGAGTGGTGTGTCATGTATGATTTGTGTATGGTGTGTGGTGTGGGTGGTGTGTCATGTATGATGTGTGTGGTGTGTGTGTCTTGTGTGATGTGTATGGTGTGTGGTGTGTGTGCACTGCGTGTGTGTGTGTGATGTTCTGCTGCAGGTGGATGAAGGAAGATTAAGGAGAAAGTCAAGTGGATTGAAATCAGCCATAAAGCCACGTTCTCTGACACTGAATGTACTTGAAATTTATTCCCCTGCATCTGTAGGTAAACGTCCTTCTGTTCTGGAAACAATAAATCCCCATGAACTTCCCATAAAGTCCTGCAGAGGCGAGATGCCGGTGGTTCCACAGACTCCGCCCAGCGTGCCCCTTCCCCCTGAGCTCCCGACCTCCTGGGTTCTCCCCCGGCCCAGAAAGGGCAGAACGTGAACTGTTCAGAGCGGCTGTGCCCGGCATCTGCCAGGCTGCTGGAGTAGTTGCTTTCCTACCCCCGTCAGGTGGTGTCCTCTGCAGAGGCCCCGGGGTCTGCGCTGCGGCAGGATTAGGTTAGCTATTTCTGGTAGAAAGATAAAGAAAACATTATCTCTGCTCTCTGACATTCATGAGAAACGAGGCTGGAATGGGCTGGGCTTACCGTGCTGTTCAAGGGGCTTGCCATATGTTCTGCAGGCTTTCATGACCACTGGGCTCACCTGAGAGAAGAATGGTCAGCATTGCATTTAGATAGCTTGCTCCGCTGGCTGTGTGAAGGGTGGATTTGAGACGAGCAGCCCTGGAAGCAGTTAAGGGTCTGCTGTAGAATCCAAGCAAGAGATGCCGGCCTTGGCGGTGGAAGAAAGGGATGGGAGGGCTGACTGGGTACCAGAAGTGACCCCCGATTCTGGCTTGAGTGACAGAATGGGAAAAGCTCTACCTTCTGAAGTGGTGAATATTCCAGGTAGAGTTGATTTGGAAGACAAATACATTCACTTGCAAACATTTTGAGTTTGAGCTATCTGTTCAGCAAGAAAGGCATATTTTAACCTTAAACTCATCATAGAACTCTAGCTGCATGTATGAATTTGGAAATTACTAGGCCGTGGGCAGTATTAGAAATCAAGAAATGGGTAAAAATGGTCAGGAAAAGAGAAAAGTCAAATTATTCATTCCTAGCTCACTGTACAACCAGAGATATGAAAAAAAATGTGCTCTATGTGTGTAATATGAATTAAAATGCATTCTGCTGTCACATGTAACAAATTAGAATAAGTTTTAAAAAAAAAAAAAAAAAAGCCAGGCAACCTCATTGGGGTGCTACACTACCTGTGAAGTCTTCTCATCAGCCTGCATGGAGTGGTGGTAAACTTGAACTCCAAGATCCATAGGTACGGCCTAGTACATAGTTTTACTTCTCAAAAATCAAACAGTTCTTCCTTCAATTTTTCTGTGTTGCCAAGCTGTGAGATAATTCATCTTCCTAGTACCTCCTTTTGTGTAGTCAATCATGTAGAAGCCTTTGGAATTTACCCAAGTCCAAATTTTAAGTGAGAAACAGGGAACCCAAAAGTTTTCGTTATACCTAATTATTCATTTCTCCACTGCTGGTTATTAATTGCTAACTTCAAACCTCAACATACCTGGGATTGCTTGTACACAAACTAATGAATCCAATAAGGAAAGTTTGAGGAAATGTAGGGACCTCATAGGTAGGCCCAAGAGCTTTATAAGAAAACTTAGACCTGCGCCCCCCCCTTCCCCCCCCCCCCGCCCCGCCACTACATCCAAGAGCACAGAACTGCTTTAAGCATTCAGAATAAAGTCAAATTACCTCAATGCACATTTACATTTAAATGCACCAGTAATAGGCCTGACCTGTGATAGTTTCCATGACTACCTGGGGACAACCCAGTTTTATTGGATCTTGCTGTTGGTCCACTCATATACTTTAGCAAGTGTTCAGAGCACCATAACCTTCAGAGTTCCACCTTCATCTTCTTTTCCCCTGGGACTCCATCCCCATATAGCCTAAAAGAACCGAATCACAGAGAAACACCAGATGAAAGACATAAAATGTTGACTCCTCCCACAAGTTTGTAGTATTATCCTTTTGGGTTGAAGCTGTAGAAAAGGCTCAGTGGAGAGGATAAAATCCTTCAGAGAAGCAGTTGACTCACATCCAAGGGCAGCACCTTACTTGAAGTCCTTCATTGTGAAGTTAGTTGCCCAGTAACATGAGGCTCAGTGCTCAACAAGGCTGCTCTCTCCTAGTCTGAATGTACAGAAAGGTTTAATTAAGACAGTAATTTTTTCCTACCCATAGGGAAACCTCTACAAATAGAGCCAAATCTGCATACAAATGAAGTCATCCAGTTTATTGTAAACAGCACTCAGCCCGTACTAAAAGATGGGAAACTCATTGCATTACTCAGAGAATACTCACATTTTAATCTCTGGGTCACTAATAATTTTTAGAGTAATTAGTCTCTTCCAAGCTGATATTTACATTGGAAAATGCTTGCCATTCAAAGAAGATTTATAGATATGCTTCTCACGACAGTCCAACTATGGGGCCATTGGGTGGCCGGGAAATTTACTGAATCTGGGAGAAGACAAGACCATTAACAGCCTGAGCCTCCCCAGAAGCCCCACTGCCCAGAGCACCCTCATGCAATCCTCTCCTCCTAGGTCCAGTGCAAACTCCTCCAGCCGCTGCCTCCCCCCATCCCCTGATCACTCTCCCCTCCACTGGGCAAGGAGGACAGCAGGAGCCAGGCCCACGTCTCCTGCCAAGTCTGCTCTGCAGTTGTCCCTGGCTACTCCTCTGTATCAGGTTTTTATTTAGTGGCTACTCCACAAAACCACGTAACACTTTGCCAGAACCCAGTCATAATTCCCACTCAGGTGTTGTGAATGGAATTTTTATAAAATCATCGAGGAGACAAGAAAATTCAAAGCTGTTTTGAAAGACAGTCACTGGGGAGCCAGGAATGAACGAGGATGACCAGGAAAGGTGGATGTGGATGGGAGCCCTGTATGGTGGCCAGCTGGAGAAGCTGCCACTGTGTCCTCCCTCTCAGTCCAGCTGCACTTCCTTGGCCACACTCCTCTATAGGGTGACTACAGTGACAGTAAAGGTCATCAGTTTAGTAGTGATTGATAGCCCTTCCTGAACATTTGCTCTGTGCACAGCACCGTGGATTAATTGCCTCCTGTGATTCTCACCACACCCTGTGAAAGAGCGCTTGGTTATTCCACTGCCCCAGTGAGGAAACTGAGATCCAGGAAGGTCAAGTCAGCTGCCTGAAGTCACCTGGTGGATGAAGGTAGTAGAGCCAAGGATGGGAACCAGATCATCTGATCCTGGAGCAAGGGACAGCCAGGCCAGAGCAGCTACAGGAACCTGCTTCCCGCCACCTCTCCCACCACACCGCCTCTGCTCTCCCCCCTCATGATAACACCACTGTCTATGCCTTGGGTGCTTGTGTGGCTCCCATGTGGATGGGGACCACCTCCTCTGTTATGTCTCCTCTTCCTTCTCCACAAAAGCCTTGGGCACATCACAAGTTCTGCTGCTTCATAACTGGCAGGAAGGGAAAACCAGACTGCTGGTGGCACCTGAGAGGTGAGCTGCAGGCTCCAAGTGGTTCAGGAGCCTAGGCAGTAAAGGGCCGTGAGGGCAGGGCTCCAGCAGCCTGCACACCTGTCACTCAGACCACCAGACCCCCCGCGGCTCCCTTCCTCTGACCTGCAGTGACGGTTCCTATTCTACCACGCAAGAGGCTGAGGTTTACGCTCCGGACCCCAGGCACAAAGAAAACTGGAGTGAAACCCTCATAAACACAGAGAAAAGGTGTGGAAATATTCACAGTAAGGTTGAGCCTCCTCTCAGTTCCCAGAACACGGACCACCGGACACTCCCTGTGAGGAAATTGGAGGATTCTTTTTGCAAAAAATTGAATGATCTGTCACCAAAGAATCTCACAGACACTGGCATTTGGAACCTTGGAGAAGACAAGGAACTCTCCCTGCTGGAGGGAAGCCCAGGAGTCAACAAATCCACCACCAGCCTTGACACTCCACCCTAGTGGGTCAGCTTACCTGCCTGCGGAGGGGAGTGGAGGGGCTGGACTCAGCCACCATTGGGGGCAAGGTGGGAAGCCTCAGAGAGGAGCCCAGAACTAACCACGGGAGCAAGAGAGCTTGGGAGAACCAGAAACAGTCAGGAAAACAGCAGAAAACCCTTGAAAATTAGATTAATATTCTCAGAGAGAAAGGCTACTGAGATATGACATCCAAAAAATAGAACAGGGTGCTGTGGAAAGGAGACTCTCAGTAAAAATACAGTAGCTGAAATTAAAAAGCAATAGGGGGTGGGTAGAAATAATGTTGAGGCAAAGCCCAAGGAATCAGAACATGAAGAAAAAAGATCAATATTAGGAAGGAAAATGAGCAAGAGAAATAAAGACAAATCTAAAATTAATAGGTGTTTGAGAAGGAAGAGTCAGAGAAGTAATGATTCAGGTCCCAGACCTGATGTGGCAGAAAAGATCCACACCAAACCCATCATGTGAAGTTCCATTTAAAAGGTTAAAGAAAAATCCTGAAATTTTCCAGAGAGAAAATTTAGAGATCTGTATCTCCACTCCCCTCCAGGGACAGTAATCAGAAAGCTCCCACTTCCTTGGTAGCAACCCTGACAGGTTGACAGCTTCCTTCACGGAGTTTCTCCATTAGGCGTGAAAGCAGAAGAATGAGTCATCAGAAGGACAAGGATTTGGAAAGTGGCCTCCGTACCCCTCTGTGCAAGGAGCTCTCTGGAAATGCAGGAAACTGAGGCTGCGCACCAGGCAGGGGACACCAGGACACTGGAAAGCCTGAAGACTGAATCCCAAAGAGCAGCAGAAGCCAGTCCCAGGAGACTGGAGAGACGGGTCCCAGGACAAGGGCTGTGGGGACCCCGAGAAGCAGCCATCAGGTGGGAAAGAGAGATGTGGAGGCCCCACCCGGGGACACAGCACAACTGCTAGATCACGGGGGCGTGGAACCGTGGACATGTTCCAGAAGGGTTCTACAGCACTGTTGGAGAATCTGGCAAGAATCCACGGCAGGTTCACAAGAAACTACGCAAAGCAAAACAAAAATCATTGATTCTAGAGAAACAAAAATTATACCGAAAAGAAATGTACATTTGCTGCCTGGCTCATTACTGAATAATAATTTTAGTCCTAAAAATATAAATCCTGAATTTCAATATCACCAAAAGTCTATGATTTGGGCCCTTTTGAGGGAGAATATCAAAAAGGGAGGAGGGAGGCAGGTCTGCAAAAGTAACTCCAGACCTCACATCCCGGAAAATCAATAGGGAATGTCTGTAAGCGATGAATTAATAAATACCTACAGAAGTGTTTTTAAATACAGAGGTTCAGCTAAAGAGTTAAAGATGTTAGAAGGGATTGTCTCTAAGCAATGAGATGGGGAGGTGGGGAACCAGGGAACTGGGGTGGCTGTGGTCCTATGGCACTGTGAGACATAATGGTACCCATGGGTACCTTGTGAGCAATGAAGATGAGACTCAAAAATTAAATGCTGCCCATTAGAAATTATCCTTAGAAACTTTGAAGCTGGAATATCATACCATGTAATCAGTGGTCAGACTAGAGAAAGTGGCTGCTAACGAGTCTGCATGATCGTCTAACAGGGGCTTTCTGCTGATGGTCACCACGGGTTGCAGTGTGGCTGAGCATCAGCTGTGCCTGGGGTGTGGTCCCAGCCCACTCTGACTCACTGAGCTGGAGGTACTTCTCGGGTACCTCTTGCCACATGTGATAAGTCTGGCCTTGTCCAGAATGTGTTAAAAAGCTTCTCATGATTATCTCATTCTTAAGCTCGAAGAGCCTTCAATGTCTTCCCAACCATCTTGCCAAGCTCTGATTACTCTTGCTCCAGCCAGGGTCCCTGAGCCTTTCCACCTGCCTCAGGATTCTGTTACTGTTGACTGACTCTTACAGTCTCAGACAGTCATTTCTATTCTGTATCATGTCTTCCCTCTCGGTTTCCAACCTGCCCCCTCTGTCTGTCCACACTGGCCCAGTCCCTGCTACCTGCTGTCACTCAAGCCCTGCCCCACAGGGAATCTCTTATTTCCAATTTGGTATTCTCATCCAATGTGCTTTACCCTCCATAGCACTGACCTTGATCGCAAGTACAAATTTCAGCTATTTCAATAACCTTAAGGTTATGAGACCATCGGTCTTGCAAATGCATGGCATTGTTCAATGAGGTCTATAGGGAATAATAGAAATAAAGTCATGGATGAGGAAAATTATGGTGTGCTAGTGGAAGCAGTGTCCCATTATCTGCAGGCACTAAAGTGGCATTAAATTTTATTTATATTTATCTAGCATCTTCCATGCTCAGGCACGCAATACTCAGGCTTTACCATAAAGCACATCCTGTCCCTTGAAGACTTTGCATATGGAGTAGTATTGGGCATAAATGAGAAGAGCAACCAATCACTTATCTATTTATTTAACAATTATTTATTGAGCACTATGTTCTGGGGCCAAAGGTAACAGAGATGGAGTGGTTTTAGCCCGCTTTTGTGGAGCTCATGGTCATTTGGAGCAATGGAAACCCACAATATTAATGCTGTAAGCTCCATGCTTCTGGAAGTGCAAGTGCACTGGGGGGAGCGCTTGCATTATTGTTATGACCAAAAAATCCAGCAACTGGGCAGCAGCCTCTTCAGAATGAGGCTTGGAGAGAGTTAACCCGATTCTGTAGCATCCAAAGTTCTTTCTTTATACACTACTCATTACAAGCCTGTAAGGTCACACCCCATTGAGCATGCTCACTTACCAATTCCATCTACAGGCCACTGGATTCATAGACTGGGTACCTCTTAAAGTTAACTAAAATAGACATTTAAAAAGATGAGCTTTTAAAGATAAATGGAAATGGAAAGTCTAATATCCCGTGCCTCAGTGGCTCCTCTCCAGGAGCTCTAGAGTAGACACCTCAGCTCCAATACCACCAGTGCATCCCTCACCATTGCTGGTCAAGAATCTGGATTTAATAAATTTTCCCAGAGGTCTGGGACAACTCACAAGCAACAACTCCAATGGTATCACGTAGTAAGCATGCCTCTTGCACAAAGCATGATTGCCTGTGAAGGGGTCCATTCAAGAGACCAGATTAAACTGAAGTTGCTTAGTGAGGATAGAATTAGAACAAATGGAACCATGGTCCACAGAGATGTTTCATCAAAGTAGAATAACTGATGGAGCTGCCCTTCTCCTCTCTGGAGATATTTCCTTCTGAATAACTAGCGTTGGACCTCAAATAAATACTGGCATGTTTTACTTTTAGCTTTCCTGTTTCTAGAATCATTTGAGACAACTGCCCTTCTGTTAATATATCACCACATCAGAAAATAAAAATGCACTTGATTGGATTGAAACTTTAAAATGTTAATTACATTCCTGTCCTGGGGATCCAGCCTAAAGAGACAGAACTGCTTTGCTTCAGGCTGAAGGCTGGCTGAGGACTTTGATCACTGCTGGCTCCAAGGGCTCTCACCCAATTAGGATGTGCAGACTCCTTCTGGCCCCAAGTGACTCATCTTCATTCCCTGTAGGCTTTGGGACTTACTGATGGGGGAGAGGGTTGCTCATTTGATTTAGGTTTTCTCAAGAGGACTTTGTTTCTAGGCAGCTGGTAAAGGTGAGCCTGTGCTTCTCTTGCTGTACAGGCAGTCAGATGCTGGCCAGAAGGAGGGTAGTGAAGACCTGCTCTATCCCATGATCACCCTACCCAATATCATACAATCGTCTTCTTCTCCAAAAGAAAATAACCTATTTCCACCCACTCCATGGAAGCTATGATTTTGCAGTTAAAAAAAAAAAGTTCAAAACTGCACTGAAACTTCTGGAACACCTCAAGAGCAGTCAGCCCCACCACCGTGTTTACCTTAGTCCAGACATTTACAGAGATCTTGCTGGGTATGAACTGCCTGCTGATCTCCAGAACCCAAAAAAACACTATGAACAACTTTATGTCTGTAAATTCAACAATTTGGCCTAAATGTACAAAGTCCATACAAACCCAGACCAAATCCAGAGTAAATAGTAAAACTAAACTTAAGTTGAACATTCAGAAACCACAAACTCACTTCAACTAGGAACTTCTTTTTTTTTTTCCCGATAACCAGGAACTTTCTATATTAACCAAGGAAATATAGTCAGCCCTCCACAACCATAGGTTCTGAATCCAAGGATTCAGCAAATGCAGATAAAAATAATTTCTAAAAAACAAATCACATCTATACAAAACCCATACAGATGTTTTTCTTGTCATTATTCCCTGAACATTACAGTATAACAGCTATTTTCATAGCATTTGTATTGTATTACATATTATAAGTCTTCCAAAGCTGATGTAATGCACACATTGTAAGGTTATATGCAAATATTTCTGCACTTTCTACAAGGAGCTTGAGCATCAAGGATTTTGGTATTTATTTGGGGTCCTGGAACCCGTCTCCATGGACACCCATGTGTCCCTGTCTTTGTGCCTTATCCCATAAACACCTTACCCAAGTTCCCTCGCCTACATTCCCTGCTAGTGCAAAAAAAAAAAAAATGCTAATCACTTGCAGCCTGGTGCTGCCTGGATCAGGAGCCACAGAGGCCCAACCAAACTCATTAAAATGTTAAGGTGCCCATCATATATTTGTCTTTGAACCAACCCACATTTATTGAGATATTCCAATATCCCAGATGTCTCTAAAAACAAAAACAACATTAATTAAATAAGAAGGTATTTTAACATTCAGAGTAAATATGTTTTATCTAAATTTATGACTTTAGCATAACAGTACCAACACAAAGTTACTTTTATTTAAGAATGGTATTTGAATTTAATATTGCATATGTACATAATTTTCATAAAAGAAAGGGTATATGAGTACAAACTAATAAAGTGAACTTTCATTCATTGTGTTCTTTGAAGAAAAGATACAGCAAATATCATTTTAAAAAAACACAACACTTTGGAATTACTATTAAAGTCCAAGCCTTTGGTAACTGCTTTAAAACCTGCCCGTGTGACTTAGTCTTAAACTGTGATGTTGAATGTGCTCATTTAAATGGGACTTCTTCCTGGAGAAGTGGAGAGCCAAGCAATGGACTTCTACTAAGTCCTTGCTCCATCTGTTCTGGGGGAACCTGAGTAGTCCAGTTTGGTGTTCTGATTTTGCCCTGGGAATTGTTTTACCGCTGGGGACAGTGATTACGCTGTCAGACAATGGGTGGAGGTTGTTGGTGGGTACATTTTGTCTTCTCCTGGAGCTCCTGAGTGGAGGCTGCCTCCGGTGAGCCTCCGGTGAGCCTCCGGTGGGCTCAACTCTCCACTCTCCTTTTCACCAAACACCCCACAGTCCCAGCTGCACCCCGAGTTCCCAAGGAGGAGCTGGGTAGGAAAGACTGACTCTTTCTGTTTATGGCAACTCACTTCTGAGGCTTGGAACAGGAAAGGATGGAACACAGTCCTGTTAATTAACTACATTGTGCCCTTCTGTCGAGAATGGAAGATTCTTGATTTGGGGAACAGTGAGCCTGTGTACAATAAGTTAATGAGATGCCACCAACATCTTACGTGCAAGCAGAAAAACATGCAAGATAAAATTAGGGCAATCTTCCCTGTTAGCATACTTCAAAAGTAAAATTCTAACTTTGCATCCCACTTGTTACTATTCTTTTGTCCAGTGAGCATTTACTGAGAGTCTTCTATGTCCCAGCCACTGTGGTGGGTGCTGAGGAACATAGTCAAATCGAACATGATTTCTTTACCTGAAAGATGTGTCTGTTTTGGAAAGAAGGCAAGTAAATCAGTGGTTACGGGGCGAGGAAGTCACCCCATAGGGGGGAGTTGCGGCTCTCACCAAGGTCCAGATGAGGCTGTAGAGTTTGAGAGTGGTGAGGATCACGCAGAGGCTCAGGAACGATGACAAGTGATGGGATGTCAGGTCCTCATCAGGCCTCCAGCCAGAGTGCATCCTTGTTTCTGCTGGCTGGATCCCTGTTCATTTGCTCTATCATTTATACTAAATTTGGGGACTTTGGACCCCCCTTTCAATCCTTATCAGCTACAACTGGATTTCTCAGTGACATCATTTACCCTGAGGTCAGAAACATTGGTCTAGTGGTCTCCACCCTGATCTTCTCCCCTTTCCCTCTTATCAGGCGAGGACATCCTGCCAAGGGTGAGGGGAAGTGACTTGTTTGAGGCCACCCTGGAGGGATCTGTGGGTGTGCCTGGTGAGACTGCAGGTCAAACTGGAGTTTTTAAAATGGAGTTGCTTAGGCTCAGGCCCAAGGCCATCCTAACACAGTCACTGGAGATCCAGGGAAGGGGGTTGTGTTTATTGTTCTTGTTATTGTTTTAAGACTGCAGAGATTTGAACATGGGCACAAGAAGAATCTGGCAAAAAAGTAGAGGTTGGAGACATGGGAGAAAAGGGGATTGCCAAAGGGGCGAGGTCCCCAAGGTGGTGGCGATGAGTGAGACCCAGCATCACAACACTGCCAGGGCTAAGGAAAACAGGTCAAAGGGGAGAAGAGCCCAGGCCACCACCAGGAAGTCCCTCCAGAATCTGGCCTTGCTCAGCTGCTGATGCTTTGCTTGCCTATTTGTTAGTATTTTTGAGATGGCTGAGAGATATTGATTTTTAAAATCCATTGTAGCAGTTATCAAAAAACCCCGGTTCTAGACCTAGCCCATCACTAACAATCGTGGACATGGGTTCGTGTTTCAGAGTTACTGCCAGAGGGTGGTTTGGCTTCTGCAGGTCCCTTTCTGATCCTGACAGCAATCACAACCACGATGCCCACCTCAGGCCACCATGGCTGAGCACCTCCTGCATCTGGTGCTGGGGGAGATGCAGGAAGTCTGAAGTGAGGATGAGGGGCCCAATGTCCTCCCTGGGGGAGGAGAAGAGTGTGTTTGTGACATTATGCACACATAATTTTACTGAGAGTTTTCTGAGTGCCAGGCACTATTCAATAACTTCCATGGGTGTTAATATTTTTATGTTTCATGGCATACTTTACCCACATATTATAGATAAGGACACCTAGGCACCCAGGTTCTACAGATGATTCCATATATGATGATGTTTTTGATCTCTAAAATACAGTGAGTTAATTATAATAGACAGAAGGTGTTATAAGCACTGAGGGGGGAAAAAGGGATCAACTCTGAGAATGAAGGGGGAGGAGCAGGCTCCTGAGATTGGCCTTGAACCCCAGCAAAAACGGTAGCTAGAGGAAGGTGTAGCAGCAGGAAATCTAGGGGAGTCAAACAGCGCAATAAAGCTCTAAGAATGAGGAACAACATGGGTGTTCAGGAAGCTACGTTGGGTATTGTTAGATGTGAAGCATGACACGGGTGGTGGAGATCTTCTGGCAAGTCTCAAATATGATTCTAAATAGTTGGCAATTAAAATCTCAGCCAATATTTATTATACACCTACTATGTGCATGCCAAAAAGGAACCCAATAAAGATATGGCCTCATCCCTGGGGCACCTCCAATCTAGCAGGGGGTGGGGGGCAGCCATCTTGGCTATTATAAAATTATATTTTGGATAAGATGAAATAAGCATTACAAGGGTAAGCAATATGCTGTGGCTACACAGATACGGCACAGTTACTTCTCCTGGAAAATAAGAAGAGTTTCCTTAGAGATGACGTCATTTTTCACTGAGCTTCAAAATAAATGGGAAAGATCATCAGCCCAGGATACCATTGGAAAAAACTGCAGAGCACAGATGGCCAGGACACCTCGGGAAGATGTGGCCCCACCATGCACCAGTGGTGGGCCACTGTTTGCCTGAGGTGTCCAGGGCTACAACCATGCCGCATGTCATTGGTACTGAATAAGCACCTGATGAATGGAAGAGGTACTAGTCCAAACAGAGAACCAGGGAAAACCCAGGAGGAGGAGAAGATCACCCTTGCTGAAGGACTGGTGATCAAAATGAAGAGAAAGAATATGTCATAAGGCACAAGGCTGATGAAGCTCTGGAATTTGAGATTTCACAGAAAAGGTTTGGAGGAAGAACTAAGCTGCAAGGTCCAGCCACGCGCTGTGCCAGGTGACTGAAAGGGCTGCAGAACCAGGAGGAGCACCGGCAGGCAAGGTGGCGGGTGGTCCCCCACTCCACTGTGGAGGTCTCTAGTGGAGGCAGCAAGGGACTGAGTGGACAGGGAGCCTGTGAGCCAAATGTTACAGTCCCAGGGCTCAATGCATAGCAACAGCAAGGACTGGGAGAGGGTGTGTCACAGAAGGACACACTGCTGGATGGAGATGCATGCAGGGCCATGGATTAGAAGAAGTGTTCTCTCCTGGCCCCTGGGGAAGGGAGTGCCATACAGAAGGTACTACTGCAATCAGGGGGACAGCAACCTGAGGAAGGACCTGCCTGGATGTGCTTGTGATACCCAGTGGCCCTAGGATCTGTTTTCATTTTTTTGACAATTTAGAAGATATGTCAGAGGAAATTTGTGAAGGGGATTGGGGTTATTGGGGTTTAAAGGGAATGTTTATTGAGTAGGAAGCTTTGGGGCAAAGCAACCAGAAACTGTTGCAATACTTTAGCATAAGCTTCCCTGTGACCGCATTTGAGCTTTTTCAGATATCAGGATGACTCAGAGAAAATTTTTGCATTTAGCAGGCATATCGCCTCAAAAATGTGGAGGCAGCAGTCTAATATCCTACTCATCTTAGGAAAGGGTATTAAGGAAAAACTTTCATTTCCAAGATGTAGCCTTCTGCAATACACTTGCTCGGGAGAGTCACAGAAGAAAATATTCTGCAATATATAGAAACTGATGAATCAGAAGAAGTAAGTTAATAGCAATATATCTTCCAGTATTTCAGAATTGGAACAACTTTTTATATTAAAAGAGCTTCACTCGTGTAGACATGAGGAATGTTGAATTCCACTTAACTGGGTTGTGGTGCTGGGGGGAAGGCTTTGGAAAATATGAGTTTTTAAGCAAATCATGTGTTAGCACCTGGGGTTTTTCCTTTTAATTATTCAAGCCTACCTAGGTGATCAACATGGATTGAGGAAGAATTTTAGTGTTTCTCCTGCTTTGCAAGTCTAACTCTGGTTTCAGTTTATACTCCAGATTTGACACTGAAGAATGATTCTCACTTGGTCATTAACCGGATATAAGGAGAAATTACCTTTTCCATAAAGAAAAGCACTTAAAGATCTGAATATTTAGTAACAGCACTGAAGCTTTTTTTAAAAAAACAAAAACTTCTCTAACTTCTTGACTTAAACTTTTCAATTTGGATTATAGACAAATAAATTAAGAAATGTAAATTAAAGACTAAATGTGTGCTAAATTAAAGCTATTTGATATATTAGCTGTTTGAATCTTATTACATATTAACATATATAAATTATCAGTAAATAAAACTGAATTAATTTCATCCATATTTCTCTGCAATGTCATTAAGGAGACAGCTATTTGAACATAGCATAGGTCCCCTGGGGTGATAAGGACAGACTTCAGCATAGGATGTCCTCTAAATATGAAAAATTTCCCACATTACCTTAGAGTTTGGAGGTCCACCCATGTCTGCTGATCTGGAACTTTCCACACAGGCCTGGTAATTCCTCCTAAGCTGGTCACACAGTTACCTCTTTTTGCGGAGTTTATGGTCTGTCCTTTCCCCTGCCTTTCTCCGGAGTCAGCTGGAGAGGACCACCCGGCTCTTGACCAGCCTCTCACTTGATGGCTTTTGTGGGTGCAATCTGACCCCTGCCGCTCAGCATTCCCCCTCTTCTCCCTGAGGACAGTGGTGAGCATGCTCTGCTTACACTTTCCAGGGCACACAGGCATTCTTCCATCTAAAATTATATCACCTTCTTGGTGACCATTCCTTTGTCTCTGGCTCAGTTCTCAGACTCCAAATGCCCAGGGGAAGAATTTTTCCAGTCACAGCCAAGGACATGGCTTGCCCTTCCTCTGAGGCTCAACTTCTACTCGGGGGATTAAGTAGAGTCCAGGAAATACTCTCCCCAAGACCTCACTGCAGGCCCCAATTCATTTATATTAAGGGCATTTTAGGACAATAAAAAGAAAATAAATGTCAAGAAGCAGGATACCCTCAAAGACACTACATCTTACATACATTAACATGTATATTTATTATTTTAAATGTTCAAGAATCAGTCAAAGTAATCTACAGAGATACAAGTCAGAGTAGTGACCACCCTTAGGAAAAGGGAAAAATTCATTGTCCTCACTCAATTGAACCAGGAGGGAGTACAAAGAACTTTCTGGGTGATAAAAATAGTCTGTCTTGATCCAAGGAATGATTACATTTGTAAAACTTATTCAACTCTATAGTTAAGACTTGCACATTTTACCAGGTATAAAATATACTTCAGCGGAAAAAAAATTAGGAAAATGAAAATTCCTCCTGTGAGAAAAATCTCAAATGACAAAAATGTTACTAAAACAAACACCTGATTTTTCAACAAGAGAGAGATGAAGAGTCTGAGCTGACCCAAGACCGGTCTCTGAACCTCCCTCCGACAGTGTCATATTGGCTTGTAAAGCAAGAAGGTCACCCTAGGTCATCTGTAAGATCTCCTGCAGCATTAGCAGCTCTGCAAGTCGGTCAGAGACCATCAGCTTCAAGTGTGGATTACCCTGCCCCCATCTCCAGTGAACTCATAATTAAGCAGCACCTTAACTTTCCATATCAGAGCTCTTGGTTCTCCTGCAAATGATCAGAGGAGGGCTTTCCCAGAGCAAGTGACAGCTGCTTCAAGGAATGCCACTCCACATAAATGCTCCAACTAAATGTAATCAGGATATTTCCTAAAATCATTGACACCTTGCTGTGAATGCTAAGGACCCAACTGAATGACCTGAGGTACCTCAGGCTCAACACATCAAAACTGAACCCCCATAAGCCCTCTTCAGTGCTCCCCAACTCTGTTAATGTCATCACCTCATTCTCCAGATTAGAAAAATCAAATTCAAATTCATGTTTCTCTAATCCGCACCCCATAGTGAATGGACTGCTGATCTTGACAGAACACTGCATTTTTAAAATAGAAAATAATTTTTTTAAATTATTTAAAATAGAAAATAATTTTCTTCCTGCAAGTCATGATACCAGAAAAATCCCAGAGAAAGCATCAATTACTGGTTGCAATAAGGCAGATGGAACATGGAAGCAAAGATAATGAAGTCTTCTCAAAATTCTTTGTCTTCAGTGATGGTTTTGCTGTTTGAATTCCCAGATTAGAGATTCAAATGGGCTTCCAATTTGTCTCCCTCACTATGGTCCCTTTCTCCTGACATCTACCCACCCTCCACACTCAGGCCACACTTCGATAGATCTGGCTCTATTTCTCCTTTCCTTACAGACCATAATGGTTTCTCAACACCTTACAAGATAAACACTTCATCTTGATAAATGATTCAAGGCTTTGATTTTACTTTCTAGTCTCTGTCCCCCATGCAAGTTTTGCCACTTGTCCACCAGCACAGTGTGCCTGACTTCAGTCACCTCCACCTAGGGACATCCCCTGGACACCATCCACACTTTCCTAAGACTTGCTTTGTTTGCCTGCTCTGGAATTCTGTTCCCTCATTGAAATCCAGCTCACATGAAAGATTTGTTTCCATCTTGATTTAAAATATATATTAAAAAAACAGAATGGAAGAAGTCTTCATTTTTCTAAAAAAAAATCAAGTTTTGCAAGACAATTAAGTTGGTGCATTGCCTAGAAAATAATAAGCATCCTTCCTAACAAGCATCTTCATGTAGTATTTCTCTGAACAGAGCGTAAGTCATATGTCATTACGAAGAAATGCTGAAGTTTCATAAAGATCTTTTTTCTGATGGAATTTTCTTCTATCTCACTGTCTCTGATTCTAATGTTTTCTGCATTATTTATTGTATAAGGCAGGTCACAAAATTTTTTCCTTCATAAAAAAGATGGCATGTTAAAGTGTCAAAATGACTAACAACGGGAATCATCCTGTCTTTGACCAGCTGGAAGACCGCAGGCTGACTAAGAAGAAAACAAATCAAAGAAGCTTGAATTCACACATTCCAAGACACAGATAGAGAAAGAAGATGCCATTATTGCTAAATAATAAACACATGGATTAGTGAGGAAAGTCAGAATATATATGTGGAAGTTTAAGTTACAATAAGAGTCCTTCCATCTGACAAAATCTGTACTACCTGTGTCTCTGCAGGCTCAATATTTTCATAAAAACAAAAACTTCAAGGAAAGAGTTGGTGCCACAATCAGTTAATGTGTGTTACTAATACTGGAGAATTGATTCAGCGCAGGATGACACTTGGGACCAATTAATTCAAAGCTGGTTAAAACAAAAAACAAAAAAAAAAAAAAGAAGAAAAAGAGATAATAAATCAGGAAACAGAGCTTCATTTAAATACAATGAGTGACTGGAGTAGATTACTTGAAATAACTCAAAACCAAGAAATATCTCAAAGACAAGACAACTAACTAAGTACAAACAACACAAGGTTCTTACAAGCTGTCAGACAAACAACATGTAATTAAAATTGCGTAAGAAGACACTGGCTACTGGATGTCAAACAGAAAACAGCAATTTACAAATGAAAAATTCAGGGAATTATCTTTTTAAAGACACATTCTGCTGAAATTACAAGACAGTTTTCAATAACAGTCAAGATAGAAGAAAAGGAAAGCCGGGAAGCCTTTACCTGAAGGACTGGCAGGACTGAGGCCATGACTAAATGCGTTCTTCCTAAAACTTGGAGAAAAGCAAATTTGTTTCTATTTTATCAGGTCCCTGATTTTTGTTTGTTGTTTTTAATTTTCTAGACCAGGCACTTTCTCATGTTGTGGAACTGTGCTCTGGAAGTTTCTGAGCTGGTTGTTGGGACTCTGGAAAGTACTTTCCTGTAGACCCAACATTGTATAGGGCATTCCTCTTTCACAGGGAACCATAAAGGGCTTTATGATTCTTGTTAATGGTTCTTCCAGGCTTCACAGGCCAGGTGGAGTCCTCGGTGCTAGGATTGGGAGGCCATATGCTCTAGAATAGAAATGTTGAAGAACAAAGAATTAATTCCATATGGAGCTTATTCGTGATGTTCTTCTCATAGGGACAGCTTTCATTTGTCCTTATGATATTCAAGACACAGTTCTCCTGCAGGCACAGGGGCTGCTTGGGCAAGCCCAGGAGCATGCACCTATCTACAGGGCTCCCTCACAGCTCACAGCCACTTCTTTGCTCCCCAACATCAACAACTTAGAGAATCCCACTCATTCATTCAAATATAATGGTATAACCTATATACATTAAAGGTATTACAATGTTCTGACATAGACCTGGTATTGGAAGTAAAATTATCACTACACCACAATCCATCCCTTCAAATTCCAGTGGTCTGAGAAGAATGATCCTCTAGTCATTTGTTTTTGTTTTTGTTTTGTTTATGTGGTAAGGTTATAAGAGAGTGAGGATGAAGATATATTCTTATTGAGGAATAAGATAGATGGCTGTGGTTTCAGTGGCTATATGAGGGTCCATAAGCATACTGTGCTCTGGTCCATGAAGATCTTGCACAGAGTGACTTAGATAGACACCCAGGTTCCTTTTGTTCTGTGGTCCCACCATCTCCTAGAGCCCGGAAGCATCTACACCCAGGTTGTTACATAGTCCATCTGCCTCCTATATGGAGCGCATCAGCATTTGGAGGGATAAATAGACTATTATGTCAACAAGTTGGGGGCATGGCCTTGGAAAGATTGAGAAATACAATGTTGCTAGAGAACTGGGGATGGAGAAGCATCTCTTGCCTTCACCACATTGGCCCAGAATGACACACATTCCTTTGCTCTCAGCTCATTGGTCACATGGTTTCACTTAGGTACATGGGGCCCAGGAAATGCAGCACTTGGGGGGATGGCAGTTTTGCAGAGATAGTTCTGGAAAGGAGAAATAAACTTTTTAGCAAGTTGCTAGTCTCTTCCACGGGTACTATGGCAACAAAAAGGAGTAAGCTTCAGCCTCACCTGAAGAAATCCAAGTGGGTTTCCAGAAGATGCAGCATTTGATTTGCATGGAAGGATGACAGGCACATAAATATGAGACAAAGGTGTTTTTCCAGGGAACAAACAGCATAGGCAAATCCAATATTGGAGGAAAATCACAGGCATATACACACAGGGAGTCATATGTCTAAAGCCCAAGGATCACTTAAAATATATTTTATTTTTACAGAAATGACCCACCACATATCTGTGTTAGGTTTGACAAAGGAAAAACTAGGCAGACCCAAGGCCTCTTAGGAAAGTATGCTATTGTGGATGGTGCTAAAATGATCGAATTTGGGTTTCTGCATCTCTGAACTTGATTCCTCTGATGAGAACTGACGTGAATGCTAAATGAGTTCTCATGAAGAGTGGTTGATATTTAGAATTCTGTAGGGTCTTTCTGGGTAACTGCAACCAGAGCCAATGAATAATAGAAGCAGTGTATATCTGTCAAGTGTAATTATAGCACTGGATTATGCTCATCTTGCATTTGATTCCTGTATACATTAGTTTAAACATCGGAACATGCTGGTACTTCAGACCTGGGAGGATTTTACTTTGAAAAATAACATGCCCTTAGTTTAGCCATTTTTAATAGGAAAAGGATTCACATCTGTTGCAAAATTATTTCATGGTAAAGTTTGATCACTCTTGTTTTTAAGATCTTTCCAAGTTTCTAAATACAAGAAAGCAGTAAGGAGGAATGTTTCAGCCTAGTTTTAAATTTCCTCTACTTTTTTTCTATTCAAATGAAATCTTGTTCTCTGCATTTTGATGAACTAATCTCTCTGATTAAACGTTTGTTAAAATTATAGCATAGAGTTGCTTAAAATGTCACCAATCTTTGCAGAAGAAAGTAGAAATTATGGGATTGTAACTTTTAAATTATACAAATATTGTTTCTCAATGATTTAAAAATACATAGAAGCAAAGAGGATAAAACAAAAAGAATCAGCTCTAATTTTATATTCTGATATGTTTAAATTACCATTTTGGTGTCTACATTTCCAAACATTTTCTATGCTTTTATCTATAATTTTTTACAGAAAAAGGAGATCATATGATACATACTGTTTCGTAACCTACTTTTCTTCATGTAATAATATTTTAGAAACTCAATTCTCTGTCAATTTTTTTAAAACTCCACACTAGTAATTTTTTTCAACTGAAGGCAAGCATTATATTAGAATCTCCTAGAGGGCAGAGGGCATCTATAGTATGAAAAACAGTGTGATATTATATTTGGAAAACAAAACCAAAAAGCTATTATTTTTATAATATAGCCATAGAATATAAAACACAAGAATTCCGGTTGGCTGGGAAGGTGTTTATCTGAGATTCTGGATGTTGTTATATAGTCCTTGTCTGTCCTATATGGGGCACATCAGCATTTGGAGGGATAGATAATTAGATTATTATGTCAACAAGTGGGGGTGTGGCCTTGGAAAGATTGAGAAATACAATGTCTCAAATGCCAAGCATCTCATTTTACCCACCATCCTCTGTAGTTGAGCTTCACTTTTCAAAGATAAGTTTTCACACATTCTGATCTACCTTCTTGTCACTCGCTCTCCATCACACCCCATGACAGCAGCCTACGTACTTAGCACATAACAAAGTTGTAGGATGCTTTCGTTTTCTAAGTCTTGCTCATGTGCTGCAGCCACAAGCACCAGGGCAGACAAGATGCTGAGACCAAGGCCTCACTGGGGAAGGCCAAGCACGGAATTGCCCCACAGGACAATGCCACTTGTGGTTGACCCTGTTCCCAGAGCTGTCCCAATCAGTGCACTCACTTGTCAAGGGCCTGTCCAACCTTCCTGAGGCAGAGGCTTGTGACTTGCTTGATCAGACTCACAGCCGCTCTCCCCAAGGAACTACTAAGAGAGAAACCATGTTCCCTTAGTTCACCAACTCAGAAAAAAGTATAGGTGGTGGTTTGAACATTGTTCCAATGGGCCCTAAGAAAGTTCTTGCATGTTTTATAGGTACAGACATCAGAGAGGCAAAATGTTATCTATGCACCATATACAGGGTGGTTTTATTTTCAGCTGCTATGTTCAGAAACAAAGAGAAGAGTGTTTTATGCTGCATTGTCATTATTATTTAATGTCACCCATTTCCAGAGAAATGCTTTATGCAAGTAGAATTTGTTGGTATGACCCTAAGGGATCCTGTGAAAAGATTTGTTTCTTTTCAGAGGAGGAAATACACAGTTTGACCTCTAGGATCCACTAACTTCTGCAACTTTAATGAAGTATCTACCCTAAAACCCCCAACCCCAAGATTTTATACTTTTAATATTTGGTTTAGTCAGCTTTTTCACTGATGTGGCCAAAAGATCTGACCATAACAATTTTAGGGGAGGAAAAGCTTATTTGAGGGCTCACAGTTTCAAAAGTCTCAGTCCATAGACAGCAGGCTCCATTCCTCAGGGCTCAAGGTGAGGCTAAAGAGTAAGGCAAAAGAGTGTGGTGGAGGGAAGCAGCAAACATGATGATCTGCAAGCTGAGAAAGACTAAGCTTAGCTCACCAAATATATACCTCAAAAACATGGCCCCAGGGACCCACCTCTTCCAGCCACACCCTTCAATTATCTATCAGTTAATCCCATGGGGGATTGATTATTGATTGGGTTAGGACTCTCATAAGCCAATCATTTCACCTCTGAATATTCTTGTGTTGTCTCACCCATGAGCTTTTGGGACACCTCACGTCCAAACCATTACAATATTCAAGCTGCAGAGTCTTCATTTCCAATAGTCACTACTAAGATAAAGAGCAAATTAATCGCAACTAAAGAAAAACTAACAAAAATAATTTAGATCAGTTATGCACCTCTTGCAAAGTTTCCAAAGTAAAAGAGTTTAAGAAGTCCTTCACACTCTGTTATGTAGAAATGAAGTGGGTCTCCTTTCCTCCAATACATGTCACCTTTCCCACTTACATTCCGTTGACCCCACATCTGATGTCATAATGGAACAAAATAAATCTCCTCTTACATTGTGAGTTCATAGCATATAGAATATAGGTCTCCATTTGTCATTTTTAATTTCCATTGTTTTTCATTGGAGAGATCTTTTCTGGAGTCATACCAAGATGACACTTGAAAATTTTTCTAGAAAGCAAAAAAAGAATTGCTACAAACCAAAGGTGACCTGCAGCTGGGGTGGAAGCTCAGTATGTAGCAACCAAGATGCAGACCTCTCTTCTGCTCTCTTCCTGAGGGATTTATCCACAGCTTTCAACAGCAGACATGCTCCTTCCCAAGCCCCATCCTTTCATTCCCAGATCTCGTGTTTGGCTTTTCCTCATTATCCAGGTGTCCACCAGGACAGCCGGCCACAGCTCGGTCACAGTTAGCATCAATTCATTGACTGGATGTTCTCGCCTTTTCGGTTTCAGTTTCATCCAAGTTAATGCCTGTCAGTGTTTCTTCCTGCTCCAGCTCTTTCAGCCTTCAGTTGTGTTCCCTTGTTTGGATCTCACATCCCACAGTTCCCTCTACTTGATCTCTCCAAAGTCAGAAGCCTCCAGCAACCTGTTCTCCCTGAGGTCACCTAAAACCAACCTCCCAAATTTCCCTGGAGCTCTACCAAAACACTCATCTTTTAATGAACTTTTTCTCATTTTGTTGCAACACTTGAATGTGGTCAAGAGGAAAGTTTCTTTGATATCCATTTCTTCCTTAATTACCTCAGGGGACTCTGTAGGCATCCAGTTTCATGGATTCTCTAAAGAAGATTCTACATTTCCATTTATCACATACTGCATCCCCAGAGTCACTGTCTAGGGTTTTCATCTATTTTTCCAAACCTGGGACCTCACTACCCAGTGCACATGTCTCTACTTATCCAACCAGGAGGGTATTTGAAAACCCCTTGACTGTCCTGCTCAGGACACAGGGTATTATTTCTAGCTACGTAACATTTTGAAGTAGTTTTTATCTTTTTCCTGTTTAAATCATATAGGTCCATTAATATTCAAGAAGTTATTTCAGAAGGTGGTTAAATGCATGGAGAAAACTAAAATTAGAAAGGCTTTGCATTTTAAAGCCAGCTGTCTGCCTTTGCATGACCAATGGAATCTCCCTTTCCCTTCCTTTTCTCTGTGGATGCCTTTGTTTGTGAAGTTAGTTTTTAACCATAATAAAAAGCTTAAAGGCCAAAATACATGAAGAGAAAGATTTCTCATACTCAAGAGGTTATCAAGATACCAGAGACTTTAAAATTAGTTCATAACACAGATTCTTAAGCTCCAGGCATTTCCTTGAAGAATTTCCCAAAAACTTAAAATAAATTTTCTTTGCCAATGTTCATTTTCAGATGAGTGTAACACTCATACACATATTCACATCAGAAGAATCTCTACACTCACAAACAGACTACACTACCAGAAAAAGTGAGGTTTTTTTTTCAATTTCCTGCACAACATTAAAGCCAATACAATATAGCGAGGAAAACAAAAACCTCTGTAGTAGTCACTACTGGATCTTCTGTCTCACAGCCTCGATTTCCTTACCTAAGCAGTGAGGATGAGCTTGGAGGTTAAAGCTCATTCTCCAAAATCTTTAGACTTTAACAATCACATAGTCCTAAACTGAAGCATTCAGAGTTATTGGCTTTATAGAGATAAAAAATCAACTGCAAAATTAGAGACACTGCCATCCCCATAAGACTACATACCGTTCTGACACCAGTTCAGGGGGTCCCCAGACCACCCGAGTTTCAGTAATTCAGGGGAGGTTCCCTGAGCTTCTGTGTTCAGAGTCTTTACTGAGGCTCTGTTAAGTAGAACGGCTAACTGCACACAGGGCTGACCTCAGTTTCCAGCCCCTACAGGGCAGGACTGGGTAACCCAAGCCCCTTGTCCTACATCAAATTGTTGGTCACTCTAGCGTGGACAACCCCCATCCTAACTATCATTTGGTATGGCCAGGCCCCACCTTAAATCATATCATTCAACTCTCTGATATGACCCAAGGCTCCCAGGCTATCAAAGAAACCCTTATTAGGCAGGATATTCCAGGGGTTAGACATTACCTTCCTAAAACCAAGGGGAAAAGCCAGAACTCTTTGGGGGTAAGGTTAAATTTTAAAATTTTTTAAAATTTTGAAACTATCACACTCCAGTGTTAACTATGTGTGGGGTACAGTGTGACATTTCAATACTTGTACACAATGTGTAATGACCTGATGAGGGTCACTGGCAAAGCTATCTCCTCAAACATTTATTCTTTCTCTGTGTTGAGAGCATTTGAGATCTTCTCTACTGGGTATTTTGAAACATTTGATTAACTGCTGTCAATCATGTTACCTAAGATACTCTAGAATATGATGTTATTCCTTCCATCCTGCTGCACCCTCGTACCCACTATCACCTCTACCCTTCCCGGGCTGTGGTAACTACTATGCTTTTCTCAACTTTTGTGAGGGGTAGAGTTAAATTCCTTACCACACAGTTTTTAAAATCTTCCCATTGAGGACAAGGAAGCAAGAGATTCGTAAGTAACTTATTACTAGGAGGAAATTTGGAAATCCCAGTATTTCTTAAAGTAGGATCCCAGGACCACGTGCATCAAATCCCTTGGCATTAACAACTTGCAGGCCGCAGGGTCCTACCTCAGCATACTGAACCTGAGTCTCTGCAAGAGGAACTGAGGAAGATGCACTTAAGCACACTCGAGTGGCAGTTTCTCTTGCAGGCCAAAATGTGACAAATGCAATCATGATGCAAGTTCCTTCTCCCTAAAAGTAGAGGGGAGACAGTGTGAGATGCAGCACAGGGAAAAGCTACTCCTAGCTGCTCTGCTAGCTCATGAGTAGATGGTCATTGGTCCTCAGACATCAAGTGTTTAGGGACATTGAGCACCATTTGTTTCAAGCAGACAGAATTAATCTATCATGTTTCTAGAATGAGAAAATATTCATTGTGTTGCTTCTGATCTTAGGGCAGAAACTTGTGGAATATGCATTCCAGAGGGCTCAGAGAGGCTTTGAAAATTTCCTTCATTTCCTTCATTTCCTTCATTTACTCACACACCTTTCAGTGAAGACCCTGCGGCTGGCTTTGTTCCAGGTGCTAAGGGCAGAACAGTGACCAAAACAGAAAACTCCCCTGCCTTGGCGAAGCCAGGAGCACATCCAAATCCTCTGGTTGTTTTGTTCAATCAGGAAAAAGGAGAAAGGGGAGCCCAGGGAGGACTTTGCTGTTGAACACAGACTGCTCAGGGAAGGAATCTCTAATATGGGGATTTGTGAGCAGAGAAGGAAAGGAGCAGCCATAGAGCCCTTTGGGTACAGGGAGCAGCCAGCACTAAGGCCCTGAGACAGGAGCAGTGTCAACTGCGGTGAGGGAGAAAGCCTTCCATGGTGGAGTTAGATCAAGATGGAGAGATGAAGAAATGGGTGCATGGAGTACCAGTCTCTCAAGGAGTTTGGCCAGAAAAGGGAGAGAGGAAATGGTACCCAGTGGGGAAACAGGGCCAAGGGAAGGGCTTCGTTAACGGTAGAGATTGGCAACATGTTTGTGTGGAATAGTCTGGGAGAAATGAAAACTATTGGTGCTGCGGTGGAGAGTGGGGCCAGTCCTAAGAGAGGCGTCCCCATCAAGTGAGGGGCAGCCAGCCTGGGCTTGGGGGCCACTGCCTCAAGTAGGAACACAGTGTCCTCTATTTCTCCTTTTCTCCATCTCGGATTCCCACAGTGGCCTCATTTCCTTCCGATGCCTTCTCAAGTTCTATAAGTTATTTTGATATCCTTGGGGGGAGCAGGTAGAAATGTCCATAGCACTCCCCCCAGGAAAGCCAGGCGGACAGATCTATTCTTCCAGTTATCAGTTTTGTTGGATGAGTCCAGTGAGATTTTGTACAGCACTCCATGGAAACTATCTCCTCTTGACAGGGGAGACGTGGATCTTAGCCAGGCGGTGACCGTGACAACCAGCCACTCCTCACGCCCCTGTGCGTGCCTTCGCTGTCTTTCCTCTTTACCTGTTCCACCTTGAATGGCCATATTTGTTCTGCTACCTCCAACAGAGTCTTCGGGTCTAATGTCTAAATGTTACTTCACCTGCTGGGGGAACTCAGAGCCAAAGAGTCTGCTCTCTAGCCAGCTGTTAAGTTTATCACCCAGTATATTAAGCCCACGGTGACTGGTGGAGGAAGTTTATGTTGAGTTCCTAGGAGAGACAATAGTGCCACCTGCTGGAATGTGCTTGACGGGGGCGGGGGGGGGGGGGGGGGGGCGGGGGGCGGGGGACTGCAAGAGCCATCCCTGCTTTTGCTCCATTGACTGTCCTAAGGGACCCAGAGTGATGACCCAGCTTTATTCAACAGTGATTTCTGCCACCTGTGTTATTTTTGAAACCAATATGCTACTTTGTACATTTATCTTTTAAATGACTCTCTTTTCCCCCATAATGATTCGATATTTAAAACTGCCATGAAGACTAACTAGCTATATTTTAGTTTGTTATTTCTCTTAGAATCTCATGAAAAGTAGCTTATAGAATGCTGAAGTTTGAAAGAACCTTGGACATAACCTAGTTCGGTGACTTCAAACACCTTCTGGACACAGAATTCTTGGAAATCTGGTCCTCACTTTAGACACCAGCTCACTGAGGTCCAAAGGGCAAATCTTGGACTAGACTTCATCTGTACTGACCCCCAAGCCATGCCCTATGTCACTTGGACACTTACACCTAAGGAAAAGTGGCTTAAACAACACTGACTACCTAAGCTCTAAGGGAGACTGATCAAGGATGATTTAAGAGCTGAACAGTCTCACCAAGGGCCAAGTTCATCCCACTGCCCTCTATTCTCTGAATGTCCGATGTTTGAAAGAGGGTTGCAGCAAAACCCACTACTTCCCCTCAGGATCAAGGGGCAGGAAAGGGACTGTTTCTTCCTCATGTCTCCTATAAGCTAAGAAATCTTTCCTAAAGTGCTGAGAGCCAGCGGAGTCTGTATGGCCCCTGGCATTTTGCCAACAGTATTGATTGACAGGCGAGGCATTACTATCCGCCTCTGCCGCTACTTTTGAGTTCTGGCACTACTTTCGAGCTCTCCTAGGGATTTCCAGGGATTCCCCGAGAGTTCCCATTGGTTGAGGAAGTACAGGAGGAGGGTTTTCCGGAGGAGATATTTCCGGCTGCCGGTTCCTGCACCAGCCTCGTGGCATTCGGGAGAATTCCCCAGGAGCTTGTGTGAGGTTTTTTCTTGCAGTTAAAAAATAAAGTTTGTTCCTGCTTCAGTGGCTTGTGATTTGTGCCCAGCCAGACTGCGGCACTAAAGACCACAAAAGGACCCTGCTCCTGTCCCATTGGCTAGGGGGGAACTATGCCCCATCAACACAGGTATAGGCAAGGAGCATGGAATTGCCAAACGTGTCTTGGTGAAATCCAGATTCACTGAGGGTCAGGCTGTCCTCACCAGAGGATGAAAACTCTTAAATTCCCAAGCAAGTTTCAGTCACTCACAAGGGAAATGGTCTGAGCAGGGGATGTTCTCCATGGCTCTTTCATTTCTTTTTGTCCTCTGAGCATCAAGCATTAGCAACTTTATCCTTGCCTCTCTAAGGACATGTGTATGACCACATCCTCAGAAGACAGATAGTGTCCTCCTCCAAGGCACAGGGGCCATTTTTTTTCCTGGCCAGGAAAATAAAGACAGTGTCCCCAGTGCAAAAATTGGGCAGATTTGCTAATAGCTCCTTTAAGATTGGGGGTTTGTAAGCTCAGGGTTCCTCAGCTACAAAGCTCACCTTCAATGTGCAGCATCAACCCATGCTATCTCATGTCACCCCCATGGAACTTGGGGGACAGGGGCAAAGGAAACCAATACAAACACGAAGCCTGCTATGTTGTGAATATAAAGGTCCCTTGTCTCTGACTCAGGTGGCTCATGTCTTCTGCCAGCATCATGAAACTGACCAGCTAACTCGTTAGCATGAAAGTAGGGTAAAGTTGGACCCATCCCCGTTCTTGACACTATTGGAAAGGCAACAATTCGCGCCTGCCACGGTGTCCGTTCCAAGGAGCCATGCTCTAGATACCCACTTCTCAAATGCTTATTTCTGGAAATTAGAATATTTTCAGTGTTTAAGAAATTCCTTCCTTTGGGCAGAAACAGGGCAGTGCTTTGGTCTCCAAGTGGGGACATGTCAAGAGAGGAGAGTGTCATTGGATCTGTGTCTCCCAAGCTGCCTCCCTTTTATTCGCTCACTGACTCTCTCTACAATTATCTCTTTTAAAATGTCAGTCGCTCTCACCCAGAAGACCAAGAGCAATCAGCCACAAACTGAACTTTAGAAGCTTTTAAAACACCCTGGCTGTCTGCCTGGGAGATGGGATTTCTCACAGGCATCCCTCAGCACTGTCAGGGAAGCTGACATTGAGCGACAGACAGGAGGGGCCCCTCCCTTCTCTCTCACCCTGGTCTGAGCCCCTTCCCCAGGAGGCAGCAAAGGGTGGAGGGACCTGAATACTTCTTGAGCAGAGCCTGATGGAGGCTCACTGGGTGCGGGGTCGTTGCTCGAGGTGGCCCTTGGCCTTCAGTCCCTTTTACGGCACCCTGTGGGGGACAGAGGCCCTAGAAATATGTATGGCTATTAAGGAGACCACCGTCAAGGTGAAGAAATAGGGATCCATCGTGCCCAACCGAGAAAAGTGTGGCTGTTTTCTAATCACCTCTGGTGCTCAGAATCTCTCCAGATGGTGACACTTGAAAGCAACTGGACAAAGATTCATCATAGCAAAGGGACAGTAGCAGAGGAAATGAGGCAGCATTTATCTCCTCAAGTCAAACCTTGGGGTTGAGCTCAATTTATCCCTAAATGCTACGTCCCTGGTCATAGTTGATGCCTTTCAAATGAAGCCATCTTCCCCACACGGCTCAGGAAGCCTCCTTCGCCTGCTGTCCTGACCACTTGCATTTTTAAATGCATCTGCAGAGATATAACTTCGTGGGAACAGAACAGATTCCATCTTAAAGCAAAGCTTTTTTCCCCTGGATCGTGGCAAATCTCTGGAGAAAGATCACTCAGTCTGTGGGTCACTCTGCCGACTCCCTGAGTCCTGTTCATAGTTCCCCAGACCCCACAACGGAGGTCCCTGGCCTGCACATTGGATCCTGTCCCAGTGACCCCTGAGGGCAGGGCTCCTAATTTGGATGAGATGTTTTACTGAAGTGTATATGGAGTCACCACAAGCCTTTAAATTAAAGTTCTCTTTCTAATGACATGAAGGATCAAAATTCCTTGGTACAATTAGGTTGATTAAATTGAGTCCTGTGTCGAATATGCCTGTAGCTCAATAAAGTTAATGCAGCTTTCAGAGAGGCCCGGCACAGAGGCCGGGAACAGCCCAGGTCCTGAGAGAATCCGGCTCACTGTGGTTTTTAAATTAGAAGTTTGATTGCTTGCGACACCATCTCAAAATGGTACCAGCCCAAAGAAACTGAATTTTCCATTAGCCATGGAAAAAAAATGACAGATATTTAATTAAACCACTTAGAGATTAGGCAAAGGCTTATTGATGGAGAGAGGGCTGGATATCTTTATAAGCAAAGTCAGGAAATTCACTGGTGTGCCACATCTTTAAAGTTGATATGAATTCACAGAGCCTTGAGCAGTCCGGAATGTGTCTGCTGCTCCAACAGGAAGCTGCCTCTCCTGCCAACCCCCAGAAAAATATAAACTTTGAAACCTGTTTATAAAGCACTCGGTGGTCACTGAGGAACATCACATAAAACTTAAAGTGTGAAATAAAGAAGATGTTTTAATTAAAGTTGACAAAGCAACCACCAAATCCATCCAGCTCTTGCTAGGAGGTGATTTACTGCAGAGGCAGGTTGGCTTGTACATCTTTGGAAGAAAGAACTTTGTGGTCAGTGCTGGAGGGTAGGTCATGAGAAGGATCCAGCACCCCAGATGGAAACCAGCCAAGGTCTGCAAAGCAGGAAGCAGCTAGGCTCCGTGCTGCAGGAATGCTGTGCAGCCTCTGGGACAGCCACAGCTGGTCCCAAAGGGGCGCAGGTCACCTTCGATGCTTGGTAATTCATACATCCATGACTTTCAAAGATGGATAAAATAAACTTTTGTAAATTCCCCCAAAGTGATAGTTCTCCACTCCAGCTCCCTTTTAACATCCTCTGGGGAGCTTTTGGAAATACTGGTGTCTGCTCCAAACCAACTGAGCCAGACTGTCTGAACCCAGGTGTTCTAAAAAGCGCTTCAGGTACCTGCAAAGTGATGCCCTCAGAGCTGTGGAAGAGGTCAGTTGTAAAAAGAGTCAAAGGGTCTCAAGGTCTAAATTCTGACAAACCTGGACTCAGGTTCTTTAACTGGAAAGAGTCACTGGTGGTAACTTCTTAGAAAGCTCCTGAAGGTTGAGTAGGGAAACAAGTGTCTGCGTGGCACATAGAGGTCCCCCCAAAGGAATTGATTTCCTTCCCTTTAGCAATGCATCGACGCTTACCTCCCTCAAATGATTCTAGTGGATGTGCATGATAGGTACACACGGTGGTGGGATTCACTTTGTAGCCAGTGCCCAGAGGAGATGATTTTTGTCTCCCTGCTTTGTTCTCCGAAGAATCCTCTGCTGTTTGGTAGCTGGGAGAATATACTCACGGGTCTTCCATACTTTCTGCTCCTGCAGCTGCCACAGAAGTGTCCTTTTCATTCGATGTTGGAAATGAGCCAGTGGAGATTGTAGTGAGGTCGCCCTCCCCTCTCAACGATGACCAGTGGCACCTGGTCACTGCAGAGAGGAATGTCAAGCAAGCCAGCCTCCAGATGGACTGGCTGCCCCAGCAGATCCACAAGGCTCCAACGGAAGGCCACACCTGCCTGGAACTCTACAGTCAGCTGTTCGTTGGTGAGTACCACAAGGACAATCGTGACTTCCCTGTTGGTTTTAAGAAACTTCACCATGAAAAAAAAAAAATTCTGAAGGGGGTTTTGATAGAGATCCTTCCAAAATAAGTGTCTGGTCCTCTTGTCTCTCCTAAGGAAGAATAGAAAGAGAACTCTCAGGAGACGTGAATTTGACGTCACCCCTACTTTCTGGATTCAGGGTCCTCAGCCACAAGATCAGAGTGTGAACTGGGATATCCCTTGGGCTCTCTGATGTCTGCAATTTTAGATTTGTGGTTTTAGACTATGTAAAGTTATTCGATTATTTAGGCACTTACAACTGGGAGGAAGGAAGGGAGGGATAGATAGAAGAAGGAGGAAGGGGAGGAGGAATGGGTTCTCTAAGTTCAAGTTTGCTTGAAACAGTGAGTAAGGGGAGAGCGGGAGCAAAGGAAGGAGCAAAAAAGATAATGGATGATGTTTAGATTTTCTGAAATGACAACGAGCAATCGTTCTTTCCTCTGCCCATTCTCAAGTTTCTAGGCAGAGAAAGACTGAGACTTGGGCTGACCTGGTGTACCTCCAGGTGGGAAAGAAGCCAGTGCTAATCAGAAAGTTAAACCCAGCCAAAAAGCCCATGAAGGAGGTCCAGCCGCTGGTCTTTTCACCAATGTCATTGTCATTGCTATTGACACATTCCAGGTGAACCTAACATTGCAGCAGAGCAATATCGCTCTCCATGAAGTTTAATTGTTTTCCAGAATATTCATATCTCAGGAAGTTAGCAGCTTTCCTCTAATGGTGGATTTGAAGGACTTTGTGGAGGCACAACCTTAGACCCACTCTCTGGGTTTCTGGGGGCTCCTTGATCAGTTCAGCCAACTGCGGCAGGCTCCACCCAGCAAGCTGGCTGTGACCTGGTGCTATTCATATTCATCACAGCTGTTACCTGGGTGCCACCCTGATGGTAGAGCCTCACCAAGGGTGAGCTAATGTTAAAGAGGACCAGAGTCCCCGCAGTGTCTTTCACAGTTGCTTTGGGATGATCAAAGAACATGAGAAAGTCATTTTTAAAAAAAGATAAAAATGGGGCCACTCCTTTCATGTGATGAGGGCAAACTACAGAACGAAAGTGTCAGTTGATGAGCTTTGAAAAGGAGACCGACTTGTTAACAAGCCCATCCACCAGGGGCCATGGAAAGAGTTACGGGTTTTGAAATAAAATAGTCTGCAACCTCACTGGCAACTCACCCCTTTTCCAAATCCTTCCCTCAAATGGTGATCTCAGAATCCATCCGCTAAATATCAGGCCCATTGATTCCTGCTAAGCATGATGAGCAGATTTCACTTCATCAGTGTCTGCCCACCTACCTAGGGCAAGTTTCTTCCTGAATTCTGCTAATCCCAAACATGCTGGGCATATTCTACTTGGTTTTCCTTATACTGGGTGACTCTACTTGGCCCAATTTCCCATTTTTCTCACCTTGGCCCCAGATACAGATGTCCAACATGAGTTTTATCAGTTTGCACCCACATCTTAAAGGGGTCTGAAAGAATTTTGGAGACCTAGTCAGGCTGTAAGATGAAAAGGGAAAGAGCATTTATGGTGGTCTGGAAAGGGAGGTTGATTCATTTAAAGAAAATGACATATGAGCAGAGCAGAACAGAGAGTGAAATCAGAATTCACAGAAAAATGAAATCTGAGGGACAGGCAGCGAAAGAACACCTCAGGGACAGTGAGGAGAACCAGGACGAGCAAAGGAAGGAAAGAGGAGAAGGTAATGTCACAGGAGGAAAGGGCTTTGTGGAGAGGTAATAGCAAGGCTATCAACTGCCATGAGTTTTAAAAAAAACCCATAAAGAGGATTCTGCAGTGGGCTCAGGTTGAGTCAGCGACTTCTCTTCACCTGATAATAAAAGGTGGGCTCGCGTTCCAGTCTCTAATTTCTTGTGATCTCAGAAGCAGGCCTGGAGCGCATCTCTCAGACACAAGCTAGTTGAGCCAATCTGAGAAATTTGGTTCTGCAGCAGAAGAACAATATTGTTCTGCACCAAGCTAAGTGCAGGGAGCATCAATTTTGGATAAAACAAGTTCAAGTTCAACAGCTGTGAATCCCAAAGCCAGTTCTCCCACAATCAATCATTCAGTAAGATGCAGGCAACCCGTGGACTGGTTTCAGTTCAGCTCTGGTAAAAACATTTCCTTGACCAAGTACCCCTACTTCCTCTCTGAGCCTCTTTCCTTGTCTGTCCAGTAAAGCAGTTGGACTAGCTGTTCCCCAATTCCTTCTAACTTTAGGCCTCTATGATGAGGTGCTTAGTGACTGTTAAACAAGACCTGGGCTGCCAGGGTGCAGACCTTCCCACGGGGTTGCATGCTTAACAAATTGGGCTTCACATGCCACCTCGGCCATTTGCCAACTTGAAGACCACTGATAAATCACTTAATATTTCTTTATTTAATCAGAACACATTTGTCTCTGAATTAAATGAGCTACTCCATGTAAATCACTCAGGAGAGCACCTAGCACTGGATATGAGTTCCTTTCCTTTTCACCCCCTTGGTTTTTCCACCATGTAACTTTTGAACACTTTCAAAGAAACGTCTTTCAACTGGCTCGTCTCTTGCTCCTCAGACACTAATATGAAATGTGATCCCTTCAACCCAGCACCCCCAAGGGAATACTCACCTGCACAAATGCCCCTCAAGTCCTTTGCTTTCCTGCCACAGAGGTCCCTGAGCAGTAAGCAGGGGCCCAGGAGTCTTCTCACAGTCAGCCAGAAAAGCAAGCAAGAATATCACATGAACCAATAAAGAAGATGTGGTATATATATACACAATGAAATATTACTCAGCCATAAATAAGAATGAACTTATGTCATTTGCTGGTAAATGGATGGAATTAGAGACTATCATAATAAGTGAAATAAGCTAATCCCCCAAAACCAAAGGCCAAATGTCCTGTCCAGTTTGTGGAAACTAACCCAAAACAAGGGAGGTTGGGAAAGGCAATAATAGAAGTCCACTGGATTAGACAAGGGAAACAAAGGGAAGGGAAGAGGTTTGGGAATAGGAAATACAGTAGAAATAAACTGTCACAAGTTTCCTAGGCATAACTATGGTAACTCCACATCATGTTCAACCGCAAGAGCGGGATCCTAAATAGAATACGTTATACTCTATGTATGTATAATCTGCTAAAATATATTCTACTTGATTTATAACTAAACAGAACAATCACGAGCTCCCTCTGGTTCTAGAGAAGGGGGCTTTGAAGGACCTGATGCTAAAGCACTCTGAAAGCGGTTCCTGGCCTGGTACCCGGAGTGGATGTGGGGGTGCCCAGCCTCCGCCACTTTCTGCGTCAGCAAGGCCAGACTCACATGCCCTTTTCCAAAGTAACTGAAAAAAATAGAGAAGATACAGCTGTCACTTACATCTAAAATATAATTAGAAGTTGTCATTCAGAAAGGGCCAGCTCAGGTCATTTGGAAGTAATAAGCTAGTTACGATTCTGTTCTAGTAGAAAATTAACAAGGAAATCTAAAATTTACAAGGCACCCAAGAGGGAAAAAGCAGTTGCTGGTGTTTGTGTGAAAACCACAGGAAACTTCTTCCTGCCTTTGATCCAAATGGGCCACTAGCTCATGAGGAGCTCCGGTCTGGCCTGGCAGAGGCGCTTGTGGCACATGGTGGCAGGAACTCTCAGCCAGCCAGGCCAAAGTCCTCCGGGGCAGCCGTGGCCAGATTCCCCTCAGGTGGTGGGAGAACTGCGGACATGCTCCTGGTCATTGTCAGCCTGAGGGACTCCAGGCTGGCCTGAGCCAAAGCCCCGTTGGCACCAAGCCTTCCCAGGGAGTCTGGAGTCCAGGCAGCTGGGCAGCACTGTGAGGGAGGAGGGTGTCCACAGGGCCTCCGCCAGCCGGTGGTGAGCACAGGCCTTAGAAGGGAGCCAAGCAGGCCCCTCAGAGCAGGGCTCTGGTTTAGGTGGCCAGAGTGTAACTTGGAAGTCATCCAAGGAGGTCAGAGTTCAGAGACATGGAGGCTGCTTCAGAAAGACATCCCGCTCCTGAGTGTCTCCCTGAGAGGGAAGTTTGGGTCATCTTAACTGGTGACGAGTGTCCAGGGTCCACATACTTGGTGCACCG